>NW_027507787.1:99048396-100440344 GCF_037356315.1 Lithobates pipiens | reverse complement strand
CCCCCCCTCTCTCGCTCTCTCTCTCCCCCTCTCTCTCTCGCTCTCTCCCCTCTCTCCCCCTCTCTCTCTCTCTCTCTCTCTCTCCTTTCTACCCCTCTCTCTCTCTCTCTCTCTCTCTCTCTCTTTCTACCCCTCTCTCTTTCTCTCTCCCCTCTCTCTCCTCTCTCTATCTCCATACAAGAAATTACTTTGCTTGCTTTGGAAACCACAGCTTGACATTGCATGCTATTATTGAGCTTATGATTTACCAAAACCCCCAGATCCTTCTCCACCATTGATTCCCCCAGTTGTACTCCCCCATAGTGTATGATGCATGCATATTCTTAGCCCCCAAGTGCATAACTTTACATTTATCACTATTATTCCACTGCATAGCTTAGTGTCATCTGCAAAGACAGAACAGGTACTTTTAATCACAGACCCAATATAATTTATAAAGATATTAAAAAGTAAGGGTTCCAGCACTGAACCTTGGGGTACACCACTGATAACCTTAGACCATTCAGAGCAAGAGTCATTAACCACTACTCTTTGAATTCTGTCTTTTTAGCCAATTTTCTATCCATTCACAAATTGATCCTTACAAGCCTGTAGACTTTACCTTACATGTGAGCAGTGGTTTGGGAACTGTGTCAAAGGATTTAGCAAAATCCAAGTATACCTCATCCACCGCCACCCCTCTGTCCAAGGTTTTACTTACCTCCTGATAAAAAGAAATCAGGTTTGTTTGACAACTTCTCTCTTTCATGAATCCATGCTGTCTGTTGTTTAAAATATTATTTTTCTAGCAAGAACTCATCTACAGTATGTGGTCTTTTATTAAACTCTTCAGTATCTTCCCGACTATAGAAGTTAAACTCGCAGGTCTATAGTTATTTGGTAAAGACTTTGATCCCTTTTTAAAGTTGGGCACCACATTGGCCCTGCACAAATCCAGTGGTACTATTCCAGTCATTAATGAGTCCCTTAGAAACAATGGCCTTGAAATGTCAGAGCTAAATTCTTTTAGGATCTGTGGGTGGATGCCAACTGGTCCAGGTGCTTTATCCACCTTTATTCTGTCTGAAATTTTCTGGACCATATCACTTTTCAGCCATTGTGGATCATTTGGGGCTGTGTCACTACCACCCCCATTATGCACATAAGCTCCCCCATGCTCCTTTGTATACACAGAGCTGAAGAAAGTATTTCATGAATTTGTCTTCTCTTTGTCACCAGTCACCCACTCAAGATTATTCTCTAGATTATTTTGTAAAGGCCTACATGCTCAGACCTGACCTTTTAACTGTTAAAATATTTGAAGAGTTTTTAGGGCTTATCCTACTATCTGACATTTGTTTAGAATTTTTGGGTCCTTGTTTTCCCTTTTACATATCCTGTTGGCTATTTTAACTTTGGCCGTGAGTCACATAGGATTTATTTTTAGCCTTTTAAACTTATTGCCCATGGGAATATACTTTGCAGTTTTGAGTTTACATACAGTCATACAGTCACTTTGAAGAATTCCCATTTCTGTTCTGTGTCCTTTGATGCCAAATATTCCCTCCCAGTCTAAACCCTGGAGAGCAGCCCTCATCCTTGGAAAATTTGACTTTTAACTTAAAGTTAAGTGTTTTAATCTTACCCGTATGTGTTTGTTGCTTACAGCTAAAATTAAATGAAATCATGTTATGGTCACTGCTGCCCAGATGCTGTTTTATATGAATATTGGTAATAAGCTCTGCCTGGTTTGAAATGACCAGGTCCAGCAGAGCATCATTCCTAGTCGGGGCCTCAATAAACTGGACCATAAAATTGTCTTGTAATAGGTTTATACATTTTTGCCCTTTAACTGTCCCAGCAGTGCCATTACTCCAGTCAATGTCCGAGTAGTTAAAATCCCCCATTATTATCACTGTCCCCGCCCTTGCAGCCCTTTCCATCTGTGCAAGGAGCTGAGTCTCCACCTCCTCACTAACACTGGAAGGCCTATAACAAACTCCAATGACAACCTTTGTAGTGCGCACACCCATGTACAGTTTCACCCATAATACTTCATACTCGTCACACTCTCCATCAACTTGGTTCTCTTTCACACTCCCTTTGAGATCACTTCTCACATAGAGACATGCGCCGCCACCCCTCTGTTTTACCCTATCTTTCCAAAAGAGAGCATAACCAGGAATATTAATAGCCCGGTCATGTGAAGAATGAAGCTAAGATTCATCAATACCAATTAAATCATAGTTTACATCATGCACCAGAGCTTCCAACTCACCTATTTTGCTTGCCAGACTTCTGGCATTGGTGAACAAACACTTGAATTCATTGTCACATTTTGCAAACATATTATAGCTTATTTTGAAGGCTCAGCAATAGACCGAGGTAGCACGGGTAGTGTATCAAGAGTGCAGTGCAGAACAGAGAAGGCCCTCAACCAAAATGAGGCTGGCATTTCTCTGATCTGGTTTTACTTGCTTCTTAAAACTGCCTCTTCCAATAAGTGACTCCTGATCTGTTCTACAGGTTGAGTTCAAACTCTGCATATTCCCTACTTTGCTGCCATGGCAGATCATTTTTGACAATGAGAATTCTGTGTTTTTTGGAATGTATATAATACACAAGGGTTGGCTCATTCATTAAAAAGGGCTGGCTAACATTCTAAAAAAACACCAAGAAAGGTACATTTACTATTTTTATCAGCCCAGCACAACGCACAATAGTGTTACTGAAATATATATATATATATATATATATATATATATATATATATATATATATATATATATATATATATATAATATAAATTCTTGCTATTGGAAACAAAAAACAAAACTAATAACACTAATGAGGAGTGGTAATTTTTGAACAAAAGCAGATCAATCGTAGTAGAAAAGAGCTTCCTTAACCCTTGGGAGCCATTGCATCCTTAAGCCCTCGTACACACGGTGGGACATTCCAACGGAAAATGTCCAACCGGACCATGTTGTCGGATAATCCGACTACGTGTGGGCTCCATTGGACTGTTTCCGTTGGAATATCCGACCGACAAAGTTTTAGATCTGGGCTATAAAATTTTCCGGCAACATGGTCCGATCGGACTTAGTCCGATCGTTAGTAGAGAATTCCGATCGGACAAAGTTCCACGCATGCTCAGATCAAATTACAAGACCAAAGCTATTGGCTACTAGCCTGAACGTAGTCCCGTCGTAAGGAAATAACGTCATCACGTTCTGAACGATCGGATTTTCTGACAACTTTGTCCGACCGTGTGTATGCAACACCAGTTTCGAACAAAATCTGCCGGACAAAAGCCGATGAATTTTGTTGTCAGAATGTCCGACCATGTGTACAAGGGCTAAGAAGCACCAAAATAGTTTTGTTTTGTCAAAATACTGGAATTTAGCAGAAATCTCCCAATGTTTTGCCAAACTTTTGGTGTAAATAAAACTTCTCAATTTCCATTTCCAATTTTGCATCTCTAATGCCGAGTCACTGCTGGGAGGAGGATGCAGAGCAAGCTGAGCTGGCGTAGACATCAGTACTTCTGCTGTAAGCTTTAAAGATGAATTACAGTGCCCGCAGCTATAGAGGTCGGTGAGATCATGCTTTATGCCTGGTTCACATCTATCGGGCAGCTGCATTTGCTCAAGCGCAGCAGCGCATTCATTCAAACGCGCTGCTGTATGTCCTGGAAACACAGGGAGAAGGTCCCAGCAGTGCATTTTTCTCTGCCAGTGAGGGAAGGCATGCAATTATACACCTTGCCTTACCCACTCAGATGTGAACCTAGCATTAAAGCTAGGTTTTGTTACTATAGTCAAGTCCTGAAATATATTAACTTTGCAATAATATATATACACTGCACCACAATGTTTTCTTCACAAAATTTAATTCTGCATACAAAATAAGTAATTACAGTAGCAAACATACAAAAAAAAAAAAAAACCCATAGTGACAAATGTGTTTGATGCTAAACCTTGGCCATAAACAGGAACATGCAATAAAGCTTTCTGCACTAGGCCTCAGCCCTGATGGAAGACGCTCTTTCATGGCTGAAAGTCATCTCTGAAATTGGTTTTCTGAGGCGTATAAAGCTTCTGCAATGACAGACACAGAAGCCAGGACTCCACTGACAAACAGTTTGTGGCAGGCGGGTGGCCTGCGGTTACAGGGGTTGGTGAAAAGTCAACCAATGTTTGTGTTATGCCTCCATGACAAGAAAACAGGCCGCGTCGTCCTCTCTTCACATGACGCTTTCAATAAAATGTCACACTGACGATGGCCATTTATTTGCTGCCGCTCTTTGGATTCCTTCAACCATTTATAAGTATTTTCATGTTCACTTAGTAATGACTTTAATTCTAGAGAAACATGTTTTAAAATGAGATAAATTGTTTAATTATAGCTCTGCTGTACATTAGATAAGATGCTATAACTAAAACCAATATGATCCTTTAAATGAAGATTTGCTGAAATTGGTTTAATCTTTTAATAGACATGTGCATTCATTTTCGTCCAAATTTCAGCTATTTTTGTTTTCGTTTTTGACAAACGATAACGAAAGCACAGGATCCGAAAAACGAAAGATCCGACATAAATAAATGCTTTATTTTCGTTTTAGTTGTTACAACAGTTCGATATAGAATAGGAGATTCGACGTGACTCTGACAATAACAATCTGTGTCTATAGAACCTGTGGTCGAATGTGCCTAAACTTACCTCTCTTAGTCCAAGATTATATAGAGAAAATATTCGACAGAGAAAAAAAGATTTGACAGAGAGAAAAGATTCTGCAAGTTACTGTCCTAAAAAGTGTTTGGGGACCCGAGTCCTGCCCCAGGGGACATGGATCAATGCAAAAAAAAGTTTTAAAAACTGCAGTTTTTTCGGGAGCAGTGATTTTAATAATGAATAAAGTGAAACCATAAAAGTGTAATATTCCTTTAAATTTCGTACCTGGGTGGTGTCTATAGTATGCCTGTGAAGGGGCGCATGTTTCTGGTGCTTAGAACTGTCCCTGCACAAAGTATCATTTATGCAGGAAAAAAAGTCCTTTAAAATCACTCGCAGCTATTATGAATTGTCGGCTCCGTAATACAGAGACCACTCATTGAAAGTCATTGATAAAAAAAAAAAGTCCCCCAAATTCAATTACCAGGCCCTTCAGGTCTGGTATGGATATTAAGGGGAACCCTGCGTCAAATTTAAAAAAAAATTGACGTGGGGATCCCCCTAAAAATCCATACCAGACCCTTTATCCGAGCACGCAACCTGGTAGGCCGCAGGAAAAGAGGGGGGATGAGAGAGCGCCCCCCTCCCTCCTGAACCATACCAGGCCACATGCCCTCAACATTGGGAGGATGCTTTGGGGGTCTGTGACCCCTCAAAGCACCTTGTCCCCATGTTGATGAGGACAAGGGCCTCATCCCCACAACCGTGGTCGGTGGTTGTGGGGGTCTGCGGGGGGCTTATCAGCATCTGGAGGCCCCCTTTAACAAGGGGACCCCCAGATCCCGGCCCCCCATTTGAAATGGTAAGGGGGTACAAAAGTACCCCTACCATTTCACAAAGAAAGTGTAAAAAATAGTTAAATAAGACAAACACACTTTTTGAAAAATTCCTTTATTAGAAATAAAAAAAAATAAAAAAAAGATTCCAGCGGTGCTAATCCACTCTTGCTATCCAGCGACGGATCTCCGGGGTCCAGCGATGGATGATCTGATCCAGCGCAGCAAATCCATCCATCTTTTGTCTCCACGGACAATGGGGGGATTCCGGCGGCCTAACGTTTGTTATACGCGGAGGGCGTGGCCACCCGTCACCTGACCCCGCCCCCCTCTGACGCAAGGTGAAACCCGGGTTTCCCCGTGATGTATGGGTGACCCCGCACCCCTCTGATGTAACACAGGCAGGTTTCCGTTACATCAGAGGGGCCGGGGTCACCCATACGTCATGGGGAAACCCGGGTTTCCCCTTGCGTCAGAGGGGGGCGGGGTCAGGTGACGGGTGACCCCGCCCTCCGCGTATAACAAACGTCAGGCTGCCGGGATCCCGCAGTGTCTCCTCAGTGGAGACAGAAGATGGATGGATTCACTGCGCTGGATCAGATCAGCCATCGTGGATTACCACCGCTGGAATTTTTTTTTTTTTTTTTAATAAAGGAATTTTTCAAAAGTGTGTTTGTCTTATTTAACAATTTTTTACACTTTCTTTGTGAAATGGTAGGGGTACTTTTGTTCCCTTACCATTTCAAACAGGGGGGGGCCAGGATCTGGGGGTCCCCTTGTTAAAGGGGGCTTCCAGATTCTGATAAGCCCGCAGACCTCCACAACCACCGGCCATGGTTGTGGGGATGAGGCCCTTGTCCTCATCAACATGGGGACAAGGTGCTTTGAGGGGTCACAGACCCCCAAAGCATCCTCCCAATGTTGAGGGCATGTGGCCTGGTACGGTTCAGTAGGGAGGGGGGGCGCTCTCTCGCCCCCCCCTCTTTTCCTGCGGCCTGCCAGGTTGCGTGCTCGGATAAAGGTCTGGTATGGATTTTTAGGGGGACCCCCACGTCAATTTTTTTTTTACATTTGACGCGGGGTTCCCCTTAATATCCATACTAGACCTGAAGGGTCTGGTATGGATATTTAGGGGGAACCCCGCGTAAAAAAAAAATTTTTATTTGACGCAGGGTTTCCCTTAATATCCATACCAGACCTGAAGGGCCTGGTAATTGAATTTGGGAGACCCCCACGCTTTATTTATTTATTTATTTGTTTTTTTATCAATGACTTTCAATGAGTGTTCTCTGTATTACGGAGCCGTCAATTCATAATAGCTGCGAGTGATTTTAAAAGACTTTTTTTCCTGCATAAATGACACTTTGTGCAGGGACAGTTCTAAGCACCAGAAACATGCGCCCCTTCACAGGCATACTATAGACACCCCCCCCCCCTTCGAAATTTAAAGGAATATTACACTTTTATGGTTTCACTTTAATCATTATTAAAATCACTGCTCCCGAAAAAACTACCAGTTTTTAAAACTTTTTTTTGCATTGATACATGTCCCCTGGGGCAGGACTCGGGTCCCCAAACACTTTTTAGGACAGTAACTTGCATATTAGCCTTTAAAATTAGCACTTTAGATTTTGAACGTTGGAGTCCCATAGACTTTAATAGGGTTCTAAAGTTCACACGAAGTATGCTATATACTAGCTCCGTCGAATCTTCTTTATACATTCGACAGACACCATAAGCCTTCAAATACATTCGACCGTAATTCATGTGGATTTTCGGACGAATGCAAATTTTTTACGAAAAACAAAATAAATAAAAACGAATTTCGGGAGTAACTAAATTAATTAATTTTTCGGACGAAAATGAAATTCCGAAACAAAATATTTTACTCTGCACATGTCTATCTTTTAACACCTTTTTTCTATAACATTGTGTTTTAATATTCTTACACAGTGTGTATATATGCCAGCCTCTTAAACTACATTATGCTGCTGGACAGGACACTTGGGTTATGGTAACTACTGAGCTGTAAGTTTACCTATTGATAGTTAATTTTACAACTGTAGCTGGCTACCTGCTGTTTGTGATCACTCCACTCTTGCATTCACACTAGCTTTCCTCAGAACTTCCACTACTAGACCTATGCTGCACCTAAACCATCTCAATACTGTGGTTCTACTGAACTGTCACTGTTTCTGGCCCACATCGGTTATATAACAATTCAAGAACTACACTACCTCTAACTGCCTGCAGGTTAGTCAGGACTGTCATTAAGTGTAGTAATGCTTCTTAACCACTTGCCGATTGGGCCATAGCTAAATGATGGCTACAGCGTGGTCAGATAACTCTGGAAGGGTGTACTATGCAGTTGCGGTGCGTCCATAGAGGGTGCAGGAGTGCCGCCCCCTCTCTCCTGCACCTGTCCATCTTCAGTAGATAGATTTATGCACTGCATGAATCTATCGTCGACGCTGCTGCCCCCTATTCAGGTGTCCGGCCCCTCGTCAGGCACCGGGCATCTGAATTACAGCAGCGGGGGTGTTTTCGGAAGTGCCTGATTAGAGATGTTGGCTCTAATAGGCTTCCAAATTGGTAAACAGCAGGCGCACTGCAGTGCGTTCGCTGCTTACGTAGTGCTGTGTTAGGGAATCAAATAATTTGCTTCCCTAACACTAACCCGCCTCTCAGTCAATCAGGTGCGCCGGGTCTGGTTACCTGTTACCTGATTGGCTGAAGTGACAGGCGCTGTGATTGGATGCGTATCGGGCGTCCAATCATAGCAGAAGAGGAAGAGAGAAGACATCAAGGACTCGGAGGGAGCGTGGAGAAATGCGCTGACCCGAGACAGGTAAGTGCTGGGCGGGGGGGGACACTGGCAGCATTTGATGGGGCACACTGGTGACAATTGGGGCACCCTGGTGACAATTGGGGCACCCTGGTGACAATTGGGGAAATTGATGGGGCAAACTTGCAGCAATTGATGGGGCACACTGGCGGCAATTGATGGTTACAATGGCTGCACTTGATGGCACAGTGGTGGCAATTAATGGGCACAGTGGCTGCGTTTGATGGGCACAGTGGCGGCAATTGATGGGCACAGTGGCTGCGTTTGATGGGCATAGTAAAGGTAATTGATGGGCACAGTAGCTGCATTTGATGGGCACAATGAGGCTGTAATTGATTTTTTTTTTTTTTTTTTCAGTTTGCGCCCCCCCCCCCCAGAATATTTGGGGCACCAGCTGCCACTGGTACTATGACATCCTCCCAGAATCGCTCTCCTGTGCTTCCCCTTACCATTATTATTCAGCTTACCCCAATTCCTGATTGCCTGTTACTACCTTTATTTGACGGCAATATATTATACTAATGAATTTGGTGCTTGCGCGCTTTCAAATAGCATTGTTGTTGGGTACTTGGCATTACTATCAGTATTTTCTGTGTTTGTTTGTGTACTCTGGCGTGTCAGAGGGGCTAAGGTTTTTGAGAAGGTCGAAGCCAGTGTAGCCATGGTGTTGCAGCTAATAACAAACAATCCGCCAAATCACCACACTGCCAGACTTCATACATCACTTCCAGAGACAATAAACAGTCTTTTGCGAGTTTTGTTTTTGTTTTTTTTATTGGGGGGTGCAACTTTGGATAGGAAATAGGAATATGGGATGCCCATAGAATAAGTTATTGCCATCATATTTAAGGATTTAGTACATTCTGACTAAGCCAGAAGATTAAATATGCAAATTGAATTAAGTACGAATCTCCTCCTCCATCTCCATGCAGACTGTTGCTCCTCCTGCGGCTCGACCTCCGCAGACTATTCCATCTAAGCCCTTGTACACACGGTCGGAGAATCCGTCGGAATGTGTCCTATCGGACCGTGTCGTCGGATAATCCGACTGTGTGTGGTATGCATCGGACTGATTCCGTCGGAATATCCGTTGGACCCAATTTTCCAACATGTTGGAAATATTTCCCGACCAACTGGGCCGATCGGACATACTCCGATCATGTGTAGAGAATTTTGATCGGACCAAGTGCCACGCATGCTCAGATCAAATTCCTACATCAAAGCTATTGGCTACTAGCCTGACTGTAGTCCCATCGTAACGAAATTACGTCATCACGTTCTGAAAGATTGGATTTTTCGCCAACTTTGTCCGACCATGTGTATGCAACAGTTTCGGACAAGATCCGACGGACAAAATCCGACGGGCAAAATCCGACTGATTTGGTTGTGGAAATCTCCGACCGTGTGAACAGGGGCTAAGAGTTCTCTTACCATCCGACCGTATGGTGGCAGAGATTACTAATGACCGTGTAAAAGCAATGTTCTTAGATCTCTTTCACCTCCTGCCCATAACTTGTTTCCTCCTATTCACTTGGTTCCTCTTGCACAAACTCTAAGTTACTGTTTTGAAATCTGACACATTTTCTTCTATTGAATAGTAGGGGCCCACTCTGAATAAGCCTTTCTACTGTGGCTCTGGTTGCTCGCTGCCACTAGGCCTGAGGCCTGCAGAATCTCTCCCCGGAGGCCCAGTGGGTTAAAAGCATATCTTCTAGGAAATATGGACTATTGTTCCCAGCCAGCCCAACTTACAAATCATGTGCTCACAGGCAGCATCAACTTGACACAGATCCCTACAGTCTCTTTTCTGCTTCAGGACTCCCCATCATCCACCGTGTGCATTGATGAAGACTCCACTAGTGACCATGTACTAGCAGATTTCCCTCACAGACTCCTTGGCACCTTCAGCCCCGCTGTGGTAATGCTCACTGACCTTGCAACAGCCCTGAGTCCTTGATGAGGAATTTTGACTCGACCATGCATACCGACAGTTTCGCCTGCCCCTCTGCTGCAGGAGTTCCCTGCCATCAGACCATGTGGTGGCAGAGACATTGCCAACATTCCCTCACAACTTTCCCCGGGCCTTCTCCTGCGATCGGCACACCCCCCCCTCTCAGATGGGGATGGCCTCCTGCGACTGCCTAACATGCCATTCCTCACTTCACCCAGCCGACTTTGACCCCCAGTGGAAAATCACCTCAGCTTATATATGAGGTCCACCCCCTGCCAATACCGATTGGGGATTGGCCAGGGCTCACACACAAGCTGCCTGCCACGTCAGTTCCAGGCCCAGTCCCTTTTCTAGAACATTCGCCTCAGAAACATGTTCAGGTGGTCACACCCACTCCTACTATGACCACTCCCAGCCCCCAGATCAAAACAGACAGGCCTAGCATGCAGCATAGGCCTGCCTAAATTTACATGTGCTAGCTAACCTAGTAAAATAAATCTCACTAGCACCTACCTATTGGTAGATTATCCCTCTTCATCAGCGGCAGCAGTACACACATATTATATAGTGTATATTGTAATCTTATATGTTTATATTGGACAATCCAATATAAGCTTACTTTAAAAAGCTAATTTCATGTTGTGAGTGCTGCCATCTCTTTACACAACTTCCTGGATTCCCTGCATGCTTTGCAGCTTTCCCTTTGCTGTTTACTTTGGATTTGTAAGGACTTCAGGTGCCATGGTACCTTGCTGCATGCAAGCAGTGAATCCTGTGCTGACTCCAGGGCTCAAGTCCTGTGGGAACTCATGGGAACGGAGTTCCTGTACTTTTTCCACAACAGGAACTCAGTTCCCGTTAGCAGCCGTGTCCTGCAAGACTTAGTTGTATGCGAGCTGTGTGGCAGGTGCTACACCAGCAGCTGCCGACACAGCTCGCAATAGTAAATGCCACACACCTGACCATTCAGGCATTGCCAGTAGGGGGCCCGATGACAGCTTCCGCTGCGATCTACCTGTCAATCACAGCTAGCTGACGGGTAGATTAGGTCCCTGCTGCTAAGAGATTGTATTTAGTCAGACCTCTCGTGATGCGCTCCTACCCGCCGGCCCCTCCTGGTTTTCTATTATTTCCAAATTTTCCCGTCACTGTGGTTTAAAATGAACTTCAATTTGACCCACTTTTTTTTTAAGGTTATTAACCGATTAATCGATTAATCAAAACAATAATCGGCCAACTAATCGATTATGAAAACAATCATTAGTTGCAGCCCTAGAAGGGTTGGAATAGCAGCCAGCGAGTGTGTGCTGGATCCCTGCAGAGTTTGCAGCCCCCCCCCCAAGCTAACATACATCTCCTAAGCAGAACACATCACTACCACCCCAAGCATTCTGTCCAGATAATGTGCAGTTAATTTATGACCTTTCCGTTTAACCCTGTGTTATCCAAACTCTGTTCAATGAAAAGTGTAAGCTCACCACATAAACACTCTCTATACAAAATAAAATTCCCCAATAAAGATCAGAACATGATGTTCACATTTGCATGGAAGCACAATGGAACGAATGCTGATTATTCAGATAATTACCGTATTTATGTTTATTGAGGATTGTTTTTTTTTTTTTTTATGTAGTAACAGTTAAGCTTCATACACACATTACGAAAATTGGATGAAAAATACCACTTTTGAAGCGTTTGTGCATATGAGCATATCATTTTTTTTTTTGGTGGGTGAGTGGATCTTGGGAGGGAGTTCCCACACTATTTTCCCCAGGACTTGACCCCTGGCTGGCTCTGCCTTCTGAAACTCCTCATGTCAGTACCTCTGTAGATCACAATCCAGATCTGAACCCAGGAACCCTATTGCATCTGGCAGTAATCTTCTTACTGTGCCATTTGAAATGCTGGACAGCTCCCTGCCTGTTCCCTTGGGCAACTTTACTTTATACTTTTTGTTTTTAGGGAATCTTGAACTCCTTACGCCTCCCATAAACTTCCTATTTAAGTCATGTCTCTGCACTTTCTGTTAGCCAGATTATTTTGCTCTTCTTCAGCTGCTATTTTGCTTCTTGCACTCCTAATGTCATCCCTATCTTTACTATCACTCGTTATTGACCTTTTGCTTGTTCATTGACTACAAAAAAAAACAAAGGGAGTGAGATGGCGCAAAAAAGATCAACACAGCAAAGTCTCTTGTAAATGATAAAATAGGGGGAATAAAAGAAATTGTCTAAAGTTTTGGAAGAAAAGATGATCAATATAAATGTAGTGGTAGTCAATATAAAATATGTACCGTCGGCAGCAGCCTTGAGAGTAGAAGCACAACTCTAAAAAACACAATTTGGAAGAAGAGACAAAGTGCGCCAGACTAAGTGCAGTATTTAAGGATGCATTTAATATAATGTAACAAACGGCCAAATGGCTACTCACAAGGGGATGCGGTAATCTGGCATATAAGTAGAAAAAGGGGTTGTCCGGAGTCACTGGAAGGGCTGTGGAGGGGTGAAGATAACAAGCCGCTGGCAAGATGTTGAAGAAAGAACAAATGGAGCCTCTGTGGATGTTTCTCTAGCTGACAGCCTTGCAAGTGGTGTAGTTACAGCAGCGTATGGTATCCTCACCGTCCGGAAGGCCGAGCTACCAGAACCGGAAGTGCGCCTCAGCGTGGAACGCAAGCCCTGTGGACCGGAAGTGACGCGACGACCAATCAGAAGACGCATTTTACAACATCCATTATTCTTTCTTGAGAAGAGGAGATTAGGAGGCTAGTATCTAGTACAGTATCTCACAAAAGTAAGTACACCCCTCACATTTTTGGAAATATTTTATTATATCTTTTCATGTCACAACACTAAAGAAATTACACTTTGCTACAATGTAAAGTATTGAGTGTACAGCTTGTATAACAGTGTACCTTTTGCTGTCCCCTAAAAATAACTCAACACACAGCCATTAATATCTAAACCGCTGGCACCAAAAGTAAGTACACACCTAAGTAAAAATATCTGAATTGGGCCCAAAGTGTGAATATTTTGTGTAGCCACCATTATTTTCCAGCACTGCCTTAACCCTGAGAGAGCTGGAGAGGAGGCTTGGATCGCTCCCTGGACTGCATCGCTGGAGGGGATGACATCACAGTTGTGACCGCAACGCGTTTCCAGGCTGGTGCATCCTGGTGGTGGGAGGAATGTGCGCTCCTTTTTCAAGCTGGTTAAGATGAGCTGTACTGTGTTTAGCTCATCCAGCTAATCTTAACCAGCAAAAAGGAGAGCACATTGCTCCCACCACCAGGGTGTGCCAGCCCAAAAACACATTGTGATCACGCCTGTCATGTCACCCCCTCCAGTGATGTGGTCCAGGGAGCGATCCAAGCCTCCTCTTCAGCTCTCCACCACCATACAGTCTTCCTGTCAGCCGGGAGAGCCCACAGAGCAATTGAGACAGCTTACCTTCAACTCACCAGTGTGATGGATGCCTAGCAGAGCATTTATCCACAGATTTACCCTTCTTTGCTTACCTTGATGTAAGTTACTATGTGATTTTATTAACCGCTTCCCGACCACCTCACACAGATATACTGCGGCAGAAGGGTACGTACAGGCAGATTAACGTACCTGTATGTGGCCCTTTAAGAGGCGGCTTGCAGGCGTGCGCCCGCTGGGAGCTCCATCACAGTGATCCAGTGATGCGGTCCAGGGAGCGATCCAAGCCTCCTCTTCAGCTCTCCACCACCATACCGTCTTCCTGTCAGCCGGGAGGGCCCACAGAGCAGTTGAGACAGCTTACCTTCAACTCACCAGTGTGATGGATGCCTCGCAGAGCATTTATCCACAGATTTACCCTTCTTTGCTTACCTTGATGTAAGTTACTATGTGATTTTATTAACCGCTTCCCGACCGCCTCACGCAGATATACTGCGGCAGAAGGGTACGTACAGGCAGATTAACGTACCTGTATGTGGCCCTTTAAGAGGCGGCTTGCAGGCGCGTGCCCGCTGGGAGCTCCATCACAGTGATCGCGGGTCCCACAAACCCGAGATCCGTGGGGATACCCGGGATCATCTCATGGTGAGGAAGAATGGGGAGATGCTAATGTAAACAAACATCTCCCCCTTTTGCCTAATGACACTGTCACTGATCACAGCTCGGGAGCAGTGATCAGTGACGTGTCACACACAGCCCCTCTCCCCGCAGTTAGAATCACTCCTTAGGACACACTCAACCCCTGCAGCGCCACCTAGTGGTTAATCCCTTCACTGCCAGTGACATTTTTACAGTAATTAATGCAATTTTTTAAGCATTGATCGCTGTATTAATGCCAATGGTCCCAAAAATGTGTCAAAATTCTCCTATGTGTCCGCCAGAATGTCGCAGTCACGATAAAAATCGCTGATCGCCGACATTACTAGTAAAAAAAATTATCAGTAAAAATGCTATAAAACTATCCCCTATTTTTTTAGACCCTATAACTTTTGCGCAAACCAATCAATAAATGCTTTATTGCAATTTTTTTTTTTTTTTACCAAAAATATGGAGGATGATACGTATCAGCCTAAACTGAGGAAAAAAAAATTTTTGTAAAAAAAATTGGGGGGATATTTATTATAGCAAAAAATAATGCATTTGCGCAGAGGTGATCAAATACCACCAAAAGAGAGCTCTGTGGGGAAAAAAGGACATCAATTTTGTTTGGGAGCCACATCGCACGACTGCGCAATTGTCAAAGCGACGCAGTGCCGAATCGCAAAAAGTGCTCTGGTCAGGAAGGGGGTAAAATCTTCCATACACACTTTACAGTCTAACTCAGAGGCACCTGCATTTGCTGTTTTTTTTCTTGCATATCCTGGAGACTGCTTCTGCTTCCCTGTTAAGGCTGGCCCTCAATCATTAGACTATTCTCAGGCTGCACAGCAGTCCACTGGCCACTTGGACTTCAGTATTATAGGATCTGTTTCAGCACCAGCGCCACATGTATATTTGTTTTGGGTTGTTATCATGTTGGAATACTGCACTGCGACTCAGCCTCCGAAGCGAGGGGATCATGCTCTGCTTCAGTATGTCACAGTACATGTTGGCATTCATGGTTCCATCAATGAACTGTAGCTCCCCAGTGACAGCAGGAGACATGCAGCTCCAGACCATTACACACCCACCACCATGCTTGTCTTTGTACTCCTCACCTGGTTGCTTGATGACACGCTTGACACCATATGAATCTTGTGCATCATCTTTAGAAGAGGCTTCCTTCTGGGACGACAGCCATGCTGACCAGTTTGATGCAGTGTGCAGCATACGGTCTGAGCACTGACAGACTGACCCCCCCACCCCTTCCACTTCTGCAGCAATTCTGGCAGCACTCATACGTATATTTCCCAAAGACAACCTCTGGCTATGGCGCTGAGCACATGCACTGAACTTCTTTGGTTGACATGGCGAGGCCTGTTCTGAATGGAATCTGTCCTGACCAAGGACATTTCTTCTGTCTGCTACTGTTAAATGTTCTACAGTAGATACAATGTATTGAGTTATTAATATTCATTTTGCCTTGGTCAAGCTGTGAGTGGTTGCATGCCACCCAAGCCCAAAAGCTAAATTATATTCAGATAGTTGCCCATCTAGGATTAAAGGTCCAATGTTTGGCCTGTGGCCCTGATCTATGAATGGTGGATGGGAGGATTAATGAAAGGCTTGCCTCCTCCATTCATAGATGGCATTTCATTTATATTATTCTATTCTAGTCTATTCTATTATTGCACCAGATGCAAAGCTTGCAAAACCACAAAGAGAAAAAATAGAAAAATAGAGAGGTTCCATTCCATAGTAAATAAACAAGAACATAAAATCAAGTCCTTGATCACATGTGATTCAGATCATGTAACTTACGTGTTGGAAGGTCTGTGCCCAATGCAGTATGTGGGCAGAAACACACATAAGCTACAGACCAGGATTAATGGGCAAGGATACTTGCAAAAGTATTCACCCCCGATTGGCTTTTTACCTATTTTGTTACATTTAAATGTATTTTTTTATCTGAATTATATGTGATGGAGCAGAACACAATAGTCTAAGTTGGTGAAGTAAAATTAGAAAAATATATACATAAAACAATTTTTCAGAAATAAAAACCTTTTTTTTTTTGGTAGTGAATCTTTCTTTCAGACAGAGCCTTAAGATGACTGACTATATGAGATCTGAATGGGATGGGCTAATGTCTAAGATACATAAAGAATGTGGTGATGATCATGGAGTGGAACTGGAAATGGAGGTTTTAATTACAAAACTAAGGCAGGCGCTGGAACGAAAATCAAACTTGTTTTGGCAGGTTAAATTTTTGGAAAGGTATGGAAAAGAGGGCATAAACCCACAGGGACTCAGGATCCAGGTATTCCCCAATCTTTGGGAAACTAGTATTGAATTCAAGCAACAATGACAGAGTAATTTACAAGAATGCACATCAAAAATCATGTTGGCATTAATTGAACATTATAAGAAGGACATCGGGGATCTTGATACTGAGATCATTGAGTTCCAGAAACAAAATGTTTCATTGTGTGCCCACCCCAAATTCTTAGAAAAGGATAAGTTACTTAAAGAACACCTGGAAAAATATAATAAAAATGTAATTTATAAGAAGGGCATGAAATTTATCTGGGATACAATGGCCTTTAATGACAAGTATGCATATAGATGGCCACAACAAAGTGGGAGAAAGGGTAGAAATGATCAGAAGAGGAATAAGTGAAATCTCAATAGAAATCAACAACAGAGTAATGTGGACATGATAGATGGTACAGATTCCAACTCATCTACTCTGTCTTACTCAGCACGTTCATCCCAATTTTCTCAGCCCCATAGAGGAAGAGGGGGACAAAAGGGGTCCAGGAAGAGACAGACCACCGGGGAGAATATAGATAAAGGTGGTAAGGATAAAACAAGCAAAGAACATTAAAATGATGGGTGTTTTGACCCCAATAGAACAGTTAAAAACGTGATGGGGATTGACCCCCAACATTAAATAATTTCAGGGGGAGCATCGGGCTCTAACATCCTTACCGGGGGCAATAGAACAATACTATCTCCCTCACAATCCACCTATTCACACCCCAATACACCCTGCAATGGTGGCGCGATTTTGAAGATTAACAAAGACAGGGATTTTCAATTACTTCCTCCCAGTCAGGACACTCCCAATGTATAAAACACCTTGCAGGGCCTGGAGAGATTTGCATACAAAATTTGGTAGGGCATCAGTTGCAGGTTATTAACCTGTCAACAAAGGCCCTTATACAAGTAGAATTAGAAGTCCTTGGCTTGGGTCTACGTTTTTGTCCCTCTACCCATACAGATAGCTTTGAAGTAGTGAAAGACCTCAACCTCTTTGCTAGAAGATTGACGTATAAGTATATGTTTGATGAGAGAAGGAAGAAAAAACAGGAGATGGTGGAGCAGGAAAGATGGAAGGGATTCACTGTTAGGGATTTTTTAGCGCTTAAGGATTTAATGGATTTGTTGGATGAAAGTGAAGGACCCTTGGGTGGTCCTGCTGAGGAGGAACCCTCCTCAAGCAATTCCACCCAAGGAAATACCAACATCTTTGAAGAAGTCCACCAAGTTTCCCTCCCTTAAAACAAATCCCAATATTTGGACTTTCTTACAGCAAGTGATGAATGATGTGAAGAAATTAGATTTTAAGTCTAATAGACATAGAAATATTACTTTTGAACAACATCAAGCTATTATCCAACTACAAAATAATAAACGCATCACCATTAAAATGGCGGATAAACGGGGTAATGTTGTGGTAATGGCAAAACAAAAAAGGGGACACTAATCAGAGCAAAGGGCAGCGCTGCACACCCTGAAGAATTGTCATATGGGGTTTTTTGGGCAGCAAGTAAATAAAAAAATTTCTACAAAAGAATTAAGAATAAACTTCACTTTTACTGATCAAAATATCAAAAGATTTTAAATGGTAAATATTAGAAAATTTGTTGGTACAGGAGATATAAACACTACAGCACCATCTCAAGTGGGAACATTTACAACATATGATGGTATACAATAGTCAAGTGCTACAATGATAGTAAAACTGGCGAGTTTTGACCCCGCCGGTTCTTCTTCAGAGGATTTGTGCGCTGTGAAAGTGATAGCATAAATTGAAATTCATACTAAAGAACCACAAAATTTAATATAATAAAATCCAATCACACTAAATATATCTTTTATCTTTATAATTACCACTTGCACCGTATTGCACGATGTCTCCTGGACCTGTATCGTCTGGATAGAACCCCTCATCAGAACCTACCAAAGACCCCCGGCCAGCAGGGCGCACCAGTCGGGGGGGGGGGGGGGCAGCAAACCATCCCGGCGTGGCTTACGAGGAGTCACAGCATTAGGTTCCCACATTTTTGGGTGGGTAACTGAGGACTAGAAGCGCACCTGTGGTTTAAGCATGAAATATTTATCAGTCCCCTAATGGGTATAAGTCTTATCAGTATAATACTTCCCCCCTCTTTCCTTCACTCTTTCTTTCTTGTCTATTATACTCATACAAATAAATTATACCTCCAAACGTGTGCTGCAAAAATATTGGAAGATAAATTAAGTAGCGTTCATAATATAACAAATGTGCAAAGTGAAAATGATGCAATTTATCACCACGTGATACAGTGATATAAAGAACTAAAAGTCCATGTAACAGAATGTTGAAAATTGCAGAAGGGAGTCAGTTTTCACAAATTCCTTCAGACTTCCACCACACCAATGTGCTCGTGACACCTCGCCCAATAGAAACGCAGTCATGGACTGATGTTGCCTCCCACTTTTGTGTTTGGCAAACAAAGCAGTGTAAACCCCCCTTGGGTCTATTCCTCGATCAATCCAGGCAAGGTTCAGCCATATGAAAAAAGTGAAATACAATGCTCCACATAGCGTGATATCGTTTTAAAATGTATTTAAGCACCACACACATCACTTCAATATATCAACTCACATGTTAACTAAAAATGCCAGCATCAATTGAAAAGATCACAGCAAACTTTCACCAAACGATCAGGTGTTACAATGTAGATATAGCGGGACTGAAAGTGTGCGTTATGAGCTCTCAACACTTCCCAGCCACTGCTCCCGATAAACTGAACAAGCCACGAGCACCAGCGTCCTTGACGTCAATGACGTTCATATCCGCGTGGCCATACCCCCGATATGTTTCATCACTCTGACTTCTTCCTGGGATTGGGCACACGGAGAACCAACCGCCTACTTATAATCCTCCTTTCTCTGATCACATGGGTTCCCAATTATGCACCTGCGCATACCCTGTGTCCCCATAGCCGCAATGCACCGACCTTAACATGTCCGAAAATCATTCAAAAGAAGAAACATAATGCTGTATCCACATCTAACGTTGCTAGCACTATTATGAATTATGCCAATGTTTTCTATAAATATCCTCTATTTCCCTATACTGACAATGAAAGCCAGATATAAAGCTCACTTGATGTTGGTTATTAATCCCCTGATCCTTAATTTTCTTTTTTAGGCAGTCCTGAATGACTTCATTCAAGTACTCTTCTGCATAGCCCTTTTGTAAAAATTTACTTTTCAGAAGATCTGCTTGTTGATGATAGTCAGTTAATTCTGTACAATTGGGTTGGACTCTTAGCATTTGTCCCCTAGGTATATTTTTAATCCATAAAGGATGATGCCCACTTCTAATAGACAGATAGCTGTTGCGATCCGTAGGTTTAAAATTAACTTTAGTGTTCAACTTATTATTTTCCTAACAAATAACCACATCCAAAAAACTGATGCTGTTATTACTAATTTGATAATCCAACTTGATGTTATTAGTATTCAAATTCAAACTGTTTATAAATTCTACAGCAGACTCACAGAAGCCCTCCCAAATGATCATCAGGTCATCTATGAATCTCCTGTAGAATTTAAGCTGTGGGTAGGGATGAGCCGAACACCCCCCCGGTTCGGTTCGCACCAGAATTTTCGAATGGACCCAAAATTTGTACGAACTTTAGAACCCCATTTAAGTCTATGGGACTTGAACGTTCGAAATAAAAAGTGCTAATTTTAATGGTTAATATGCAAGATACTGTCCTAAAAATGGTTTGGGGGCCTGGCTCCTGCCCCAGGGGACATGGGTCAATGCCTAAAATGTTTTAAAAAATGGCTGTTTTGGCAGGAGCACTGATTTTAATGACGATTAAAGTGTTTAGAACAGTCCCTGCACAAAATGACATTTAACGGAAAAAAAGTAATTTCAAACTGCTTGCGTTTTTTAATGTAATATCTGGTTCCGGCAATATGGATGAAAATCATTGAGAAAAATGGCATGGGTAGCCCCCCCTGCCCATGACCAGCCCCTTTTGGGTCTTGTACGGATATTAAGGGGAACCCCGTACCCATATTATAAAAAGGAAAGATGTGGGGCCCCCAGGCCCTATATACTCAGAACAGCAGTATACAGGCGGTTCAAACAAGACAGGGACTGTGTAGATCTGTTGTGTTAAGTAGAATCTGTTTGTAATTTTGAACTTGTAAATTTTTAAAGTGTAGCTCCAGTCAAAAAATCTATTTTTAAGCTTTTTGGAAAACATAGGGAAGGGTTATCACCCCTGTATAATTTGTTTTGCCGTCCGTCTTTTTTCATCTCACTTCCTGTTGTCTCCTTCTGTTTGCAAGTAGGAGACGTTTGTAAGTTGGATGTTTGAAAGTAGGGGCCTGCCCTATATGCTCTGCAGAAATGGCGGAACAAGGTTTTGGTGTTGCCACAACATTGTAAGCCCTCAAAGTGACTCTTGGTGGGCGCTGGAGCGCCCTGCTGTGAACGATTATATCAAGAATTGTAATTACATGCCATTGTTGAACAGTGGTAGAAAAATTGACCTTTGGTGGTTGTGGTGCTGGTGCTGGTGCCACAACACTATAAGTCCTCACAGTTATTCTGGGTGGGCACAGGAACGGCCCTGCTGTGAAATATTATATCAAGAATTGTAATTACATGCCCCTGTTAAACAGGGGCTGAAAAATTGGGCTGCTGGTGCCACAACACTGCAACCTCTCCCATATACTCTAGTTGTGGTGCAGGAATGAGTCCTGCTGCAAAGCATTGCATCAAAAATTGTAATTAAACGCCCCTGTTAAACAGGGGCTGAAAAATTGGGCTGGTGGCATCGCCCAGAACCAAAAATGTTCTTCCAACATATCAGCGGAGGAGGAAGAGAATAGACAATCAACAGAACAGGACAGTCACTCAGCATAGGCAGTCTTAAAGAGATGTGATATTTAAAAAAAAAAATGATTCGGTTACATCAGCTTCAGGTGCTTGGTAGCTGTAAATGATCCAAGACTGATTCATCTTGATGAAGGTCAGTCGATCAACTGAGTCGGTGGACAGGCGCACCCTGTGATTGGTAACAAAGCCACCAGCAGCACTGAAGGTGCGTTCCGAAAACGCTGGATGCAGGAGAGGCCAGTAGCTCAGTTGCATACTGTGCAAGCTCTGGCCAGTGATCCATCCTCAAGACCCAGTAAGCCAGAGGATTTTCGGTGGGAAAGGTGTCCAAGTCTGACCTTGCCCCTAGGTATTCCTGCACCATGTAAATTAGAGGCTGGTGATGGTTGCTGGAACCGATTATACTTTGGGGCTGCGGACTAAATTGTCTGAACGCATCGGTCAGACGGCCACCTTCTCCACGGCTCCTTCTGAACGATGCCTCAGCAACACGTTGTCCAGGACCAGGAGTTTGTAACCTCCCAGTCTCTTGGAACGCGTTGCACAGACCTTTCTGCCAGGCCTCCCGAAGATGTCTCATCCTCTGCTCCCTCTTTGATGGCAAGATAAGGTCGGCAACCTTACCCTTGTAGAGTGGATCATGGAGAGTGGCCAGCCAGTAATGGTCCCTCTCCTTGATCCGAAGAATACGAGGATCCTTCCACAGGCATTGCAGGATCAGGGAGGCCATGCAGCGTAGGTTAGCTGAGGCATTCGATCCGGAGTCCTCTGGGTCACTAAGGTCAACATGATCCGCAGCTACCTCCTCCCAGTCACGTACAAGTCCACGGGTTTCTTGGGATTGTAAATCATGCCTACAAGACTGCTGCTGATGCTGAGTGCCAGCCTCCATCTCCATGCTGACACAATCCTCCTCCTCCTCCTCCTCCTCCTCCTCCTCCTCCTCCTCCTCTTCCTCTTCCTGTGTGATGGGTGGGACAGCAGGAACACTGTCTGGATAAAGGGGGCCTTGAGAGGCAAGGAAGTCCTCCTCTTCCTGCCTCTGTTCTGCCTCAAGTGCCCTGTCCATTATTCCATGCAGCGTATGCTCCAAGAGGTGGGCAAGAGGTACAGTGTCACTGATGCATGCACTGTCACTGCTCACCATCCTTGTGGCCTCCTCAAACGGTGACAGGACAGTGCATGCATCCCTGATCATGCCCCACTGGCGTGGTGAGAAAAAACCGAGCTCCCCTGACCCTGTCCTGGTGCCGTGGTCGCACGGGTACTCATTGATGGCCCTCTGCTGCGTGTGCAGCCGCTGCAGCATGGCCAACGTTGAGTTCCACCTGGTGGGCATGTCACATATAAGGCGGTTCTTGGGCAGGTTCAACTCCTTTGGAGCTCAGCCAGCCGAGCACAGGCATTAAATGATCGGTGGAAATGCACACAGACTTTCCTGGCCTGCTTCAGGACATCCTGTAAGCCCAGGTACCTGCCCAAGAACCGCTGCACCACCAGGTTAAGGACGTGAGCCACACAGGGCACATGGGTCAGTTGTCCCTGTCGGAGGGCGGAGAGGAGGTTGTGTGCCATTGTCGCAAACCACCATTCCTGGCTTAAGCTGGCGTGGCGTCAACCACCTCTCAGCCTGCCCCTGCAGAGCTGACAAAATATCTGCCCCAGTGTGGCTCCTGTCCCCCAAACAAACCGGCGCAAGCACGGCATGGCATCGTTTTGCCTGCGTACTTGCGTAGCCCCTGGAATGCCTACGGAGCACCGCTGGTTCTGAGGACAGAGCGCTGGAAGAGGCCATGGAGGAAGAAGAAGAAGAGGGGTGGAGGAGAGAGGTTTGTCACAACCAGTAGTAGCATTTTGGAGGCGTGGTGGCGGAACAACCTCCAACACTACTACACCTTGTCCTGCATCCTTCCCAGCTGCCAGAAGAGTGACCCAATGGGCCGTGAAAGACAGGTAACGTCCCTGTCCATGCCTGCTGGACCATGAGTCAGCGGTGATATGCACCTTACCACTGACTGCCTTGTCCAGTGAGGCAAGGACATTGCCTTCCACATGCCAGTAGAGAGCCGGAATTGCCTTCCGTGAGAAAAAGTGGCATTTGGGGACCTGCCACTGAGGAACCGCACAAACTCACGGAAGGGGGCCGAATCTACCAACTGAAAAGGCAGCAGTTGAAGTGCTATCAATTTAGCCAAGCTAGCATTTAACTGCTGGGCATGTGGATGGCTGGGAGTGAACTTCTTTCGACGGTCCAGCAGCTGGGGCAGGGATATTTGCCTGCTATAATCAGATGTGGGTGTACTGCTAGCAGAGTGCCCGGAAGCACTTGGCTGTGACACACCTAATTCTACACCTTCATTCCTCTCAGAGCAGGTTTCAGAGAGGACTGAAGGTCTAGTGGGGTTGGAGATCCCAGCTAATGAGGAGCAAGGAGAGGTCCGCTTTGTTCTTTGGTGTGGGTCTTTGAGGTACGCTTGCCAACGAGCTGCATGGCAGGTCAACATATGTCTGGTCAAGCATGTGGTGCCCAAGCGGCTGATGTTTTGGCCACGCGAGATAGGCTTGAGACATATGTTGCAAATAGCAGCGGTGCGATCTGATGCACTCGCCCCAAAAAAGGCCCACACCAAAGAACTTTTAGAATAACGCGCAGAGGCAGCGCCCTGCACAGGTGGAGCTCTGCGGTGTGATTCAGTCGGTGTTCTGCCCCTAAGCTGGCCCCCGGAGGGCATCCTGCCTCGTTGGACATGTGCCTCCTCCTCCTCCTCCTCCTCTCTCCTACCAGGCACCCACGTGGAGTCAGTGCCCTCATCATCCCCTCCCTCTTCATCGCTGTAGCAAACCTGGCAGTATGCTGCAGCTTGTTGAACATGACTGCCAAATTGCTGTCCTTCTTGATCATCCCCTCTCTCTGCGCTCACGCTACTGCCTTCCTCTAGCTGAGCATCATCATCGGAGCCTACAAAACACTGGGCATCCTCCTGGAGCATGTACCCAACACTGTGCTCAAAGAGTTCAGGAGACTCCTCAGGAGGACATGGTGGGTCTAGGGAAGGAGTCACTGATGATGACATTGAGAGGAGGGAAGACGATGCGTTGGCAGCTGCTTTGCTAGTACCCTGGGCCTGGGTGAGAGAGGATGAGAAGGATGAAGAGGGCTTGGTCATCCACTCTACCAAGTCTTCGGCATGATGCGGCTCAACACGTCCAGCTCCCGAAAAGAAGGACAAGCGTGTCCCATGGCCACGTGCTGATGATGACGACGATGCACCGCATCCACGACCAGCGCTGTTGTCTCTAGATACAGAGCCTGCTTGCCCTCTTTTATCGGTTCACGCAGGGGCGGACTGACAACTCATGGGGCCCCCGGGCAATAGGAGGGATTATGGGGCCCCCAGGCAATCAGAGATTATGGGGCCACACAGTATACACAAACACACACACACACAGTATACAATCACACAGTATACACAGACATGTTTCTACTGGCTGAGAAGGTACTGGAGAGGTGGGGCAGCTATAATCTTGGGATTTTTAGACCAAAAGGATGTCGTTAAGGGACATTTCAAAGAAAGATGTAAAAAAAAAACACAGATTTTTACATGCTGTCCCTGGTTTTACTGAGGCTGGCAACCCTGATGGGGCCCCCTGGTTGCATGGGGCCCTCAGGCAGTGCCCGAGTGGCCCAATGGTCAGTCCGCCCCTGGGTTCACGCCTGTCTGCCTCTCCTTGTTGGCCTTCCAGACATGGTATTGGCCTGAAGGGAGATGGGAAAACCAGCAATTGGGTAGTGTATATTGTGCTGGAGGCACACAACAACCACTAACTCCTGCAGATGGCAGATGGCTCAATTAGAGAAGAGCTATAGGTGGATATAACGGTGTATACTGCGGTCAGGGCACGCAGACAACAGGCACAATCTCCTACAACTGACTGCAAGCTCTATTACAAAAGAGCAATATAGCTAGCTATATAGGTGGATATAACGGTGTATACTGCAGTCAGGGCACGCAGACAACAAGCACAAACTCCTGCAGATTGCTAACAGCTCAATTACAGAAGAGCAAGAACGCAAAATCGGCCAATAATGAACTGTGTATACTGTGTTGAAGGTACACAGAGAACATCCACTAACTCCTACAGACACCAACACACTACACAAGGCCGCCGCGCTGGTGGCCTTATATAGTGTGGGGCGTGTACTACACAGCCTGAGCTATGATTGGCCACAGGCATCCTGCCGTGGCCAATCATGGCTCTCCTCGCTGCCGGTGCTGTGATTGGCCAAGCATGCGGGGTCACAATGCATGCTTGGCCAATCGTGAGCCAGCAATGCACTGCGATGGCGCAGTGCATTGTGGGCCGTGAGCTCCACACGAATTTGGCGTGAACAGCCCATAACGTTCGGTATTCGCCGAACGGGCGAACAGCCGATGTTCGAGTTGAACGTATGTTCGACTCGAACACGAAGCTCATCCCTAGCTGTGGGCAATCCTGACTAAAAATGCTCCTATCCTCCCACTCCGCCATAAACAGGTTGGTTAGGCTGGGAGCAAACTTGGCTCCCATAGCCACGCCAACCTGCTGTGAATAAAATTGTCCATTCCACCAGAGTCATGCAGTAATCCAACGCATGACCCAAAAATCGCTTCTGTGAATGTGGGATGTGATCACTTCTCCTTAATGCCCAATTGAGTGCTAAAGCAGCATCTTCATGCTGTATAATCGTATACAGTGAACTGACGTCAGCTGCCACTAAACAAGTTTCCACTGTAGAACTCAATTGGACTTCTTCCAACAATAGCAGTAAATCAGAAGTGTCCTTCAGATATACCCTCGTTTCCTAACACTTGGTTGTAGGAATTTATCAAGATACTCTCCTAATCAGGATCTCACCGAACCTATACCATTAACAATAGGGCGGGCTGGTGGGTTTTGTGCATTTTTATGTATTTTGGGCAGCGTATAGATGATCGGAATTCTACACGCACTGGGCACTAAGTATCGTCTCTCTCTAGAATTAAGGGCATTCACCTCGAAGCCCTATTCTATGAGGGATTCCAACTGTGTTCTATACGATTCCGTGGGGTCCGAACCTAGTTTTCAGTAAGTGGATGTGTCTCCCAATAAGGAATTGAGTTGATCAACATAGAGATTTCTCCATCACCCCCCCCCCCCCCTTATCTGTAGGATGTATGATGATGTCCTTTCTTTCTTTCTTTCTTTCTTTCTTTCTTTCTTTCTTTCTTTCTTTCTTTCTTTCTTTCTTTCTTTCTTTCTTTCTTTCTTTCTTTCTTTCTTTCTTTCTTTCTTCAAGAGACCTAATTCCTTCCCTAATATACTCAGGGTTGATCCTTTTTGGGGGATCACACCCTCTATATCCTTCAGTACTAAGCTTTTAAATACCTCTATGTAATGATTGCTTGGATTCTGGGGATTAAAAATGGACTTATTTCTCAGGCCGCTATCGATCGTTTCAGACTTATAGCAGACCTTGGGTAAGCTAACACCTGGCTGGTTTAAAAAAATACTTTTTTAAATTTAATGTTCTGACAAATTTGTGTGTGTCAATGTACACACCAAACTTGTTAAGACTTTTTAGGAGCACATTACAGGCCCAAATTGAGTATATTTAATTCTTTGCGATTCAACTCTGTATTACTAAGATTATATATACCCTTATTTAGTTGTGTCTCGCTCATTTTCTTGAGTTGTTTCCATCGACCTGTTTATTATACTGATAATACTTATACCCATTAGGGGACTGATGTAGGTTATATTTGATGCTTAAACCACAGGTGCGCTTCTCGCCCTTGGTTACCCACCCGGGGATTTGGGAACCTAATGCTGTGGCTCCTCGTTGTCAGGGCTGGCTTAGCCCTTCCTCCAGCTCACTTCACCTTTGCCTTCGCCTTGGTCACATCACAAGAAACCATCTCCTGCGGTTCTGTTTAAAGAATGGTTTGCTGACATCCCTTCTGACTCCTTATCCTGCTTGCTGTTGCTCTACTTGGATCGCTGACTTCTGGCCTGGCTGATTACCCGATCTGGTTATTGAACTCTGGCCTGGCTGACTACTCGATCCGGTTACTGGACTCTGGTTATGCTTTGACTACGCTTTTCCTATTTACCTTTTTATATTTGTTTAATAAACAAGTGTGATATAATTGTACTTCTGTCTCGGTCTGATTCATGGTTTCTGTCAGTAGGCGAAGGCAATGAATTCAGAAGATACAGTCAATCCACTTGTTGGTAATATTTTTTCCAGATTGGATGAGCAAGATTACCGCATGGATCAGTTTGCCATTGCATTACAAACGCTCCTGAGTCACATGACTCACCTGGAATCCCCCACGGTGGCTGCTCCGGTACAACCTGAGTCGCAGGCTGTCCCTGCTGCTGCTCCAGTCTCTGTGCAGGCACCCGCCTTGAGAATTACCTCTAGAGGTATGTCTGGTTCCGCTCAGCTTCCCCAGTGATTTGGGGGTGATCCAGTTAAATGCAGAGGGTTTCTCAATCAGGTTGAGATATACTTCAAGATGCTGCCCCAGGCGTTTCCCACGGACATAGAAGCAAAGTAGGTTTCGTGATATCTTTGCTTTCTGAGAGAGCCTTAGCCTGGGCTAACCCTCTATGGGAGACGCAAAAACCTGTTGTCTTGAATTACCCTGAGTTTGTGGCTTCCTTTAAAAGGACATTTGACGTTCCGGCTACACAAGGCGATTGTCTCGGACAGGGGCAGTCCGTTTGTCTCCCGGTTCTGGCGAACCTTTTGTGCACAGTTGGTAATCCAGCTTGCGTTCTCTTCCGTGTATCACCCGCAGTATAATGGGGCCGCAGAGCGAGCCAATCAGTCCTTGGAGCAATTCCTACGTTGCTATATTTCTGATTTCATAACAACTGGTCAGACCTATTGTAACCCAAAAAAATACAGCGCTATTCTTAAATGTGACAATAATAAACGTAACAAATAAAATTGTGTGAAACTTATACTGTACATGCAGCAGCAACTTTAAACGTGAGATACCCACAAATTAGATAAAATGATACAAGAATACTATGTGAAATAGATAAATAAATCAAACAACAATTAAAATATAAACCAAAAATATGTGTTCAAATATTAGTCCATATTCCCCATCAGCAAAGATTCTGATTGTAGTCTCCAATGTGTAACACACCACACCAGTAAAGGAAAAGTGTCATTAGAGTTGCAGAGACAGGCTTCCACCACCAACACTACTGCCGCTTACCAGCTAGACTGATCCCATCACAGAGACCAGATATCGCCACAAGTAAAACACTCCCTCTGCACATGGACCGCCTGGAGGATGTATCCCTATTAGGCACTCGGTTCAAGTAGTTGGAAAGATCCTACGGCCACACTGCTCATTGCCCAGCACATATATAAACGAGAGGAATCGCCATAGTGTAATAAAATCTTAGGTTTAATAAATAAAAAAAGGATTGCACTTACATCAAGTTGAAAAAAGGTTCACTTTTTAAAAGACAAGTTTGCCGGCCGGCTTCATGAACGCTGCCCGTCGCTTCCGGGTTCAGCGTGGATCGCGGTGACGTCAATACGCCACTCCTCCCTACGCCGTTTCATTAAAAAGTAACGTCTTCCAGGGGCCTTTGGGCAGAGTTTACCATGGGCAGAGTTTGCTCACAATAGTGCCTTGAATTCTGCTTCCCGATTGTCTCCATTTATGGCGAATTATGGTCTCCAACCTTCCATGTTGCCTGACTCATTTGTTCCGCAGAGTATTCCTGCGTTAGAAGAGCATCTACGTGGTCTTCGTTCCACTTGGGTACAAGTCCAGGAGGCTTTGCGTCATGCTAATGATAGGTACAGACTTCATGCTGACTGCAGACGCCTGCCTGCGCCTTCCTACCAGGTTGGGGATAGGGTCTGGCTGTCATCTTGCAACCTTCGGCTTCGTGTTCCCTCACTGAAGTTTGCACCTCGGTTTATTGGGCCTTTCCGTATCCTTCACAGGATTAACCTAGAGGCTTACGTGTTGGACCTTCCTCCTAGTATGCGCATCTCAAATGTGTTTCATGTCTCCTTATTGAAACCGTTGGTCTGTAACCGATTTACCACCTTGGTGCCATGACCTCACCCTATTCAGGTTGAGAACCATGAGGAGTATGAGGTACAATCCATTGTTGACTCCCATAGGTTCCATTGGCGCATACAGTACCTGGTGCATTGGAAGGGGTACGGTCCAGGGTTTCATCCTCGGACGTACATGCCCCTGTCCTCCTCCGCGAGTTCCATAGATGGTTTCCCCTCAAGCCCGGTGGCCCTCCGATGGAGAGGGATCATTGAGGAGGGGGTACTGTCAGGGCTGGCTTAGCCCTTCCTTCTCTTGGCTGGCTGCTCAACTGTCGACTAATTGCCAGCTCTCATCTCTCTCCACAGTTACCAGATGTTCCTGATCATGCTTGTCTGACCTGCCTACTTAAAGCTGTCCAGCTCACTTCACCTCTGCCTTCACCTTTTTTCACATCACAATAAACCATCTCCTGCGGTTCTGTTTAAAGACTGGCTTGCTGACATCCCTTCAGGCTCCTTATCCTGCTTGCTGTTGCTCTACTTGGATCGCTGACTTCTGACCTGGCTGATTACCCGATCTGGTTATTAAACTCTGGCCTGGCTGACTACTTGATCCGGTTACTGGACTCTGGCTACGCTTTTTCTATTTACCTTTTTATTTTTATTTAATAAACAAGTGTGATTTAATTGCACTTCTGTCTTGGTCTGATTCATGGTTTCTGACACTCGTAAGCCACACCGGGACGGTTTACTGCCCCCCCGACTGGTGTGCCATGCTGGCCAGGGGTCTTTGGTGTGGGTTCTGATGAGGGGTTCTATCCAGACGATACAGGTCCAGGAGACATCATGCAATACGGTGCAAGTTGTAATTATAAAGATTAAAGATATATTTACTGTGATCGGATTTTATTATATTAGATTGTGTGGTTCTTTAGTATGAATTTCAATTTATGCTATCGCTTTCACAGCGCACAAATCCTCTGAAATAGAACCGGCGGGGTTGAAACGCGTCAAAATTACCATCATTGTAGCACTTGACTATTGAATACCATCATATGTTGCAAATGTTCCCACTTGCGCTGGTGCTATAGTGTTTATATCTCCTGTACCACAGCTCTTATTTTAACAAATTATTTTCTAATATTTACCATTTAAAATCTTTTGATATTTTGTTCAATAAAATTGAAGTTTATTCTTAATTCTTTTGTAGAACTTTTTTTTTATTTACTTGCTGCCTAGAAAACCCCATATGGGGGAGATTCCCTCTTTGATGTTGTGGTAATGGATACTAAAAATTATCGACAAATGTGTCTTGACATATTATCAAATAGGGCAATACCATTCCTTATCTCTATGGAAAACATATTACCTTTTAACCACTTAAGCCCCGGCCCAATTTGCAGCCAAAGGACCAGGCCCCTTTTTTGCCATTCGGCACTGCTTCACTTTAACTGACAATTGCGTGGTCGTGCGACGTGGCTCCCAAACAAAATTGGCGTCCTTTTTTCCCCACAAATAGAGCTTTCTTTTGGTGGTATTTGATCACCTCTGCGTTTTTTTATTTTTTGTGCTATAAACAAAAATAGAGTGGCAATTTTGAAAAAAATTCAATATTTTTTAACTTTTTGCTATAATAAATATCCCCAAAAAATATATATAAAACATTTTTTTCCCTCAGTTTAGGCAGATACGTATTCTTCTACATATTTTTGGTAAAAAGAATCGCAATTAGCGATTATTGATTGGCCTGCACAAAAGTTATAGCGTTTACAAAATAGGGGATAGTTTTATAGCATTTTTGTTAATATTTTTTTTTTTACTAGTAATGGCGGCGATCAGCGGTTTTTATTGTGACTGCGACATTATGGCGGACACATCGGACATTTTTGACACATTTTTGGGACCATTGTCAGATATACAGAAATCAATGCTATTTAAATGCATTGATTCCTGTGTAAATGACACTGGCAGTGAAGGAGTTAACCACTAAGGGGCAGTGTAGTGTTATGTATGACGTTATATATTTTTTTTTATCGTATGGGGGGCGTGGCCTGGCATGTGACATCACTGATCGTCCTTCCCTATAAAAGGGAAGAGACGATCGTGACAGCCACACAGGGAAGCACGGGGAGAGGTTTGTTTACACAGACCTCTCCTCGTTCTTCAGCTCTGTGACATCGGAGCCAAAAGCGAGAAAGGAAGTCGCCTAGTCTATGTCTTTCTGTGACCCTATGTAACCAGGCTCCCTTCTCACCTTCAGGACACTTTGGCACTACTGAGGGTTTTACATATTAGAACATTTCCAGCTAGCAGTATCCTAGTCTCCATAGATGTGGAGGCATTATACTGTAGCATAACCCACTCTTTAAGCATTTCAGTGATAGCTTTTTTTAACGAAAGTGATGAAACGATTAGACTGTATGATGTGTTTATCTTGCAATTGCTGAGGCATATATTGACTAAAATTATACTTTCCTTTTGGCTCCCACTACCTCCAGGTGCAGGGGTTGGCGATGAGGACAAGTTGTTCCCCATTGTATGCCAACCTGTACTGGGGGGTGGGAGTGGTCTCTCTTTTCCAATCATGATTTATCGATATACCTGGCTAACATAAAATGTTGGTACAGGTATATTGATGACGTTTTTATAGTATGGTATGCAATTATTGAATATCTGCAAAGATTCATGGATCATTTAGCCATTAATGAGTTTAATTTAAAATTAACAATGGAATGTAGCTCTAGATCCTTACCATTTTTGGATCTAATGATCCTTTAAAGAAGAGGATGGAACTATGAACACATCTTTGTTTAGAAAAGTGACGGCGGGAAATACTGTACTCCATGCAGAAAGCTCACATCCCCAGCCTTTAATACGAAGTATTCCATATTCGCAATACTTGCGGCTTAGACAAAACTGTTCCACTGAGGACTCATTTAGGGCTGAAGCTAATTCGCTGAGAAATCGTCTCAGTGAACGGAACTACAGTAAAACTATTCTTAAGAAAGCCTTTAAGAATGCTCTAGACAAAGATAAAACTAAACTGTTATTTGATAGAGATAAACATCAGAAAAAACAGGTGGACACCACTAGAATAATAACTATGTATTTGAATAATCATGCAAGTGTGCGGGAAGTGAATGGTAGACACTGGAACTTGCTTAGGGGTGATCGTATCATCAACAAATATGTTCTCCAAATCACCTATAGGAAATGCCAGTCTTTAAAAGATAGGTTGGTCCATACTTATTTCCAGGAAGCAACAGGAGGTGAGGATGAACCGGTGGATATGTTCAGGTGCCATGGGTGCGAATATTGTGGCTGGATATTAGAAGGTTCTTCCTGCATGTTACCTAATGGAGAGATTTACAATATGAAATTCTTCGCTAATTGTCAGACTAAAGGTATTATTTATATAGCATTTTGTAAATGTGGTTCATTCGATATTGGGAAAACGTTTAGGAATTTGTGGTGACGGGTCTATGACCACATCTATTATATTAGGAAGAATTTGCTATATACCTCAATAGGGAGACACGTGGTGTTAGAACACAAAAATGACACATCGATGGTTTGTTTTACAGCGCTGGAAAGGGTCAATGAAGACCTTAGGGGCAGTAACAAAAACTGCTTCAACGTGAAGCTAGATGGATATTTAATTTGAATGCCACGAGGGCACCAGGCTTGAATGATTTCCTCAGCTATAGATCTTTTCTTTGACTGAATTAATTTGTAATAATGTCCATATAGTAGCCTCTGTTTTTCAGTCTGTTTGATATCTAGGGGCAAGTGCTGATGTCACCAGCATCAACCTGTTGGTTCGCTGTCTGAGTGCTCTGTCCAGAGATGTTAATCCACCAGAAATGTAAATAGAATGTATATTTTCTTATTTTTTTCTGTGTTTGTTCTTGTCTGGTTCCTATTGTTTATTAATTTTCTAACTCTTTTTGGTTATGTTTGTATATATGTATATATGCTGTATAGGATATGGGAGAGATAAGGAGGTGTATACAAGCCTGGCCTTTTGTTGGAATTTATTTTCATATGTCATTTTGGAGAATGTAGGGATGTGATGGTTTGCATCTATCGGACCTGGGTTTATTTTTAGGGTTCGAGGGAGTCCCACTTGGTTTGGACAATATCTGGGTAGGTAGGTAATCTTATGTACCCTCCTTACCCATGGCGGTGGAGGTTCCTAGGGGACACTTCCATTATCCTTCTGTATATGGTGTTGTGGTTTGGCTTTATCGGGCTACTTAATCTATGTGTTTGACATCCAGTCAGTTCTTTATTCAGAGCTATTAATTGGCTTATGGGTTCTCAAATGTTGATTGCTGCCTGGCTTGATGGCGTAATTAACCATACTTTTGTGTTATTACGATAATTGCTGGCTATCTAGTGTAAGCCTAGTGGGGTGCTATTCCCTTTTTTGCCCATATGCGCGTGCGTTTTTTAATTATTTTTATTATTATTTTTTTTTTTTTTATATTCTATGGAATGGTAGAGTCTGCTGCGTATGTGCGGGGCCTTGGTATGAGCGCCCTTGTTTTGGCGCAGTATTAAGTATCACACACAATATGCGCTTATGGGGGGCTCAGGGCTTGAAAGCGCATGCATTGTTGACATAATTGTGCGCCGTCGTGCATGGTGTCTTTTCCCTCTGGAGACACCTGTAGTGCAAGGCATACGCGCGGGCACATTGTACAATACTATGTAGGTATGTGCGCATGTGCGGGGCTCCATGTTTACTAGGCGCATGTTTTGATAATGTTATGCGCCATTGTGCATAGCGTTTGTTTTTCATAGGCGTGCTCTTTGGCGATGTTATTGTTCACCATTGCGAATGGCGCTTGTGTTCTTTTGTGACGTCTGCAGCGCAGGGCGCCCCATAGTGATAGTGGTAGGCTGGGATGGACCCTCCCCAGCTGCTAGCAATAACACTAATTGGCTTATTTGGCGGTCGTTTTGGTGCCAATGCTCACATTTAAGCAGTGAAGGCTGAGCTGGTTAGTGAGCGGTGTATTTGCTGTGTGGATGGATCTTGCAGGTAATTACTTTGCATTCTTTTGATGGTTTTGATGGTTCTTCAGTAACTTAACCTTTGGTCCAATACTGACAGACATATTTGGGCTTTCTCTCATAGTGGAACTTTTCATGTGTGGGATCAACATTCGCTTTTCCTGTGAATGATACTTGTCAGATTCGTTTTGGCTTTACTGAGCTACCCCTAGGAATTTCCCCTATGTGAGAAGCCCCCTGGTGGCCATTGATAGGTAGTTTCCTTTTGGAATTTTTCCTTTATTTGTTTTGTTTTATAGTTAGGGCTTTTTTTGTTGGCCTTTCGTTGATAAATGCAAAAACTAAAATAATAGGTCTGTAATTAAACAAACCGTATTTGGAATTTGTAGGTGGTTCGTCTTTTGGTAATTAATGGGCTCTAGGGCATCCTAGCCACCTAGTTGAAGCCATCTCCTTTAAGATAGGCTTAGGTATCTTTTTTGATTTCTATGACGTCTTTGATGGAAACATTGTGATTTAAATCATCACCATAGGTCTCTGGCATGCTTTTGATATGTTCCCACATTTGTGTTCTATTATTAGATTTATCCCAGCACTCACTTAGGTCGTGTATGTATGCGAAACCATCCATCTCTGGTGCAACCAATTACCTTCAGAAGTCACATAATTAGTGAAATGATGTCCACCTGTGTGCACTCTAAATGTCACATGATCTTTCATTACATATACACACCTTTTTGAAAGGCTCCAGAGACTGCAACACCTAAGCAAGAGGCACCACTAACCAAACACTGTCATGAAGACCAAGGAACTCTCCAAACAAGTAAGGGACAATGTTGAGACCTACAAGTCAGAGTTAGGGTATAAAAATATCTAAATCTTTGATGATCCCTAGGAGCACCATCAAATCTATCATAACCAAATGGAAAGAACATGGCACAACAGCAAGAGACAGCTGCACACCAAAACTCATGGATTGGGCAAGAAGGGCATTAGAAAGGGGAGAAAGTAGATGTGGCGCTATACCTTTTAAAGTCCCTAGAATGGTATAAATGATAACCGGCAAATAATATGAAATGTGAAAAAAAAATTTTTTAAAACAATTGTGAGATTTTTTTTTTATATATACCAACTTTATACGTGCATGGATAATTGGTTAAATGCTTGTGCCACTGTGTTAATATGCATGCAATAAACGAGTTCTCGTTAATAATCCATAAAATGTAACATAAACAATTTCTTTCACAAAAATGATGAATGTGATGGTGAAAAATATATTGTGAAGAGTGGTGATCAAAGCCCGCTAGGGGTTAATGACTATAGTGAAAAGAAAATTCAAAATAGGTGAAATATAGCGTATTGAGAAATTAGTCCAACTCAAGATTAGCCAATCAGTCCAAACAGTGCAGAGAAAAAAGTGTTTCAACTTCAAAGAGAGAGATCCCCCAACATGTGTATCCAAAAAAGAGCTCTTGTTGCCCTCACCAGATGACCTGCCCCCTTCAGGGGTGAACTCGCTACCACAGTGTGAGCCCCTGTGTCGCTGTTTGGTTTTCCTCTGGGGGGTTCCTTTAAATGGTCCGTTGGGGGTACCTCAGGCAAGTATCAATAAAAGAGAAGGGCCTCCATAGTGTAAAACCATCTCAAAGATCACTTTATTGTATAAAAAAATCTACTTACATTTATACAGTGTATCAATCATATAACACAAACACAGCAGCCGTCCGCCATAGCATTCTAAGCCGGAGAGAGTGCGTACTATGGCCAAACCCGTCACATCACCCAAAGAACACCATTCCCACAGTGAAACATGCGCAAACCATTCAACTTGAAGGAGCTGAAGCAGTTTAGCAAGGAGGAATGGGCAAAAATCCCAGTGGCAAGCTCATAGAGACTTATCCAAAGCGACTTGGAGCTGTGATAGCCGCAAAAGGTGGCTCTACAAAGTTGTTTGCTTCACACAAAAAAAAATCTTCTAAGTTGTGGGAATGTTCTGTAAATTAAATGATGCAAATCCTCAAACAATCCATGTTAATTCCAGGTTGTGAGGCAACAAAACATGAAAAATGCCTAATGGCTAAATGGCTAATGAATGAATATAGTCTTTTTTTTAAATATTTCTATTATTTAGGTTTGCTTTTAATTCAATCTGCTTGATTCTATTATGGTAGTGGGCTACAAATCTATTAGGGGTAAATGATTTAGTGTTTTATTTTAATTTTATTTTTGATGTTTTAATGTATCTTTTCAGGTATTGTAATATTGTGGTTGTCAAAGATACATTTGTTCACTGACGCAAATGGGCAATGCAGAGTAGATTGTGTTGCATGGAAATCCGTATATTATACACTGTGGATGTGGAGGGTGGCGATTGGATGCTCCACCAATCACAGCTAGTTCCTAGCCATTTAAGTTGAGCATGCTCTGCGATCGATACGCTTCCTGATGACATATTAATTATGAAACATACGTCAAGACGCTTCAGGTCACGTCACTCCTGGGTCCCAGCTTACAGTTTCTCCCATGCCCGAGTGGAACTCATGCCGGCTCTGAGCCCAGCGGAAAGCAGCTCTATAGTACAATCTCTGCAGGCTTTCCTCAGTGCTAGGCTAAGGCACACTTAAATGTAAGCAGACAACCTTCATGTTTTATGTATGATTTTAAATAAACCAACAGTATTGCGCCATATAGTGTCCCTTTGTTTCTTCCATATGGGATATTTTGGTGGAGAGTAGGTCACAGTACAGAGGAGTCATCTGGTAACCTAGGGTATCCTATCCAGGAGTTCCCAAAAGCGCATTAGACCTTCTTTTTAAATAGAGGTCACATCCATCTTGTGAGCAGCTTTCAATTCAGAACACATTGGGTGGATTCATATTTATATAGTGAACTAATTCCCTCTTAATTTTGGTGTGGGTCTACTAATCAAGACACATCATTGGAAATATGGATTTATAAAATATGATTTGTTTAATGTTTTTTTTTTTCACGACCAATTTATATATGTTTTTTTTTCATTAACTTTTATGTATATTTTTACTTCATGACTGATATCTGTTTAATATAAGGAAATTTTGCACTTTATGCATATATTCTTTTTAGTTAAGGGTATTGACATATAAGGTATAATCACTCAGCGCCCCCTTTTTACCTAATCATGTTTCATTTATAGAAGCTATAGTACAGCTTCTATGAATGGAAGAGGGTGGCAGAAAGGGCAGGCATATGACAGTTCCCTCGACTAGCACCAGAAGATTACTGCTGCGGGAATGGGGGGAGGTCAGAGGACAGAAGATTTCAACAAAAATCTCTGCCAGCAGCACAAGGGGGCCCTTTTCATTATCTGTAAGAATAATTGATCAATTGATTTTGACTAAAGTTAAGCTTTGAAAGGGTGAAAATGCTTCTAAGATTACTATAGCCTGCTGTGTAAAACAAGCAATTACTGTGGCTTACCAGTTGGAAAATAGTAGCTACACCTTTATACAAAATCTTAATTTGTGTTCTCCTAACCCACCCTTAGATGGTATTAAAAATATCAGACCTCAGGTACCCCTACACTTCACAGCTTTTAGCGATGTCGGGCAGTGTTTGCTTTCATATTTCTTACATGCTGCATTGCTTAGGCACATATACTACTCGCTCTATAGAGATGAATAGGAGAGCAGATACTTCTCTATGGAGTGTGTCGTTACATGTATTTTATTTTCTTCTTACTGTACTTACAGATGGGAGTAGTATTCTCTTGGTTGGCTGTTGTGAAGAGGTTGCGGAAACCAATTTACTGGTAACAGTAATCGCAAACTTATTTCTACATACAAAACATGCAAAGATCCACAAATGCTCATTATAATTCACCTCTCATTGACTAATAGGGTTTGCAGCTAAATTCATGGTTAGAACATTTTTGTATGGAGAATGAAGCCTTGGTGAATCGACTATGTAGATCATCTCCAAAGTTAAAATAGTTATAAATAATAAGGCCAATGTGGCATCTATATTTAAAAAGTGATCAAAGTAACAAAGGAACCAAGTAACTACTGGCCAGTTAGTTTAACGTTTATAGTCGGGAAGATACTGCCTATTCTTAAAAGTTAAGATACATTTTATAGGGTGAAAAGGCTGGGGCATTTAGACTTTAACCCCCACTCATATATTAACCTTGGGCCCTGCATTCTTATAAACCACCCGTACTGCAATACACCATTTTAGGTAGTAAGGAGAAAAAAATGACAATCCTATATACACAATCCTATACCCACAGTTGATCCAGAGGAAGGAAAAAAAACAGCAAAGCATGATCCAATTTGCTCCAGCAGGGGAGAAAATTCCTTCCTTAGTGAAATGATGTCCACCTGTGTGCACTCTAAGTGTCACATGATCTTTCATTACATATACACACCTTTTTGAAAGGCTCCAGAGACTGCAACACCTAAGCAAGAGGCACCACTAACCAAACACTGTCATGAAGACCAAGGAACTCTCCAAACAAGTAAGGGACAATGTTGAGACCTACAAGTCAGAGTTAGGGTATAAAAAATATCTAAATCTTTGATGATCCCTAGGAGCACCATCAAATCTATCATAACCAAATGGAAAGAACATGGCACAACAGCAAGAGACAGCTGCACACCAAAACTCATGGATTGGGCAAGAAGGGCATTAGAAAGGGGAGAAAGTAGATGTGGCGCTATACCTTTTAAAGTCCCTAGAATGGTATAAATGATAACCGGCAAATAATATGAAATGTGAAAAAAAATTTTTTTAAAACAATTGTGAGATTTTTTTTTATATATACCAACTTTATACGTGCATGGATAATTGGTTAAATGCTTGTGCCACTGTGTTAATATGCATGCAATAAACGAGTTCTCGTTAATAATCCATAAAATGTAACATAAACAATTTCTTTCACAAAAATGATGAATGTGATGGTGAAAAATATATTGTGAAGAGTGGTGATCAAAGCCCGCTAGGGGTTAATGACTATAGTGAAAAGAAAATTCAAAATAGGTGAAATATAGCGTATTGAGAAATTAGTCCAACTCAAGATTAGCCAATCAGTCCAAACAGTGCAGAGAAAAAAGTGTTTCAACTTCAAAGAGAGAGATCCCCCAACATGTGTATCCAAAAAAGAGCTCTTGTTGCCCTCACCAGATGACCTGCCCCCTTCAGGGGTGAACTCGCTACCACAGTGTGAGCCCCTGTGTCGCTGTTTGGTTTTCCTCTGGGGGGTTCCTTTAAATGGTCCGTTGGGGGTACCTCAGGCAAGTATCAATAAAAGAGAAGGGCCTCCATAGTGTAAAACCATCTCAAAGATCACTTTATTGTATAAAAAAATCTACTTACATTTATACAGTGTATCAATCATATAACACAAACACAGCAGCCGTCCGCCATAGCATTCTAAGCCGGAGAGAGTGCGTACTATGGCCAAACCCGTCACATCACCCAAAGAACACCATTCCCACAGTGAAACATGCGCAAACCATTCAACTTGAAGGAGCTGAAGCAGTTTAGCAAGGAGGAATGGGCAAAAATCCCAGTGGCAAGCTCATAGAGACTTATCCAAAGCGACTTGGAGCTGTGATAGCCGCAAAAGGTGGCTCTACAAAGTTGTTTGCTTCACACAAAAAAAAATTCTTCTAAGTTGTGGGAATGTTCTGTAAATTAAATGATGCAAATCCTCAAACAATCCATGTTAATTCCAGGTTGTGAGGCAACAAAACATGAAAAATGCCTAATGGCTAATGAATGAATATAGTCTTTTTTTTAAATATTTCTATTATTTAGGTTTGCTTTTAATTCAATCTGCTTGATTCTATTATGGTAGTGGGCTACAAATCTATTAGGGGTAAATGATTTAGTGTTTTATTTTAATTTTATTTTTGATGTTTTAATGTATCTTTTCAGGTATTGTAATATTGTGGTTGTCAAAGATACATTTGTTCACTGACGCAAATGGGCAATGCAGAGTAGATTGTGTTGCATGGAAATCCGTATATTATACACTGTGGATGTGGAGGGTGGCGATTGGATACTCCACCAATCACAGCTAGTTCCTAGCCATTTAAGTTGAGCATGCTCTGCGATCGATACGCTTCCTGATGACATATTAATTATGAAACATACGTCAAACGCTTCAGGTCACGTCACTCCTGGGTCCCAGCTTACAGTTTCTCCCATGCCCGAGTGGAACTCATGCCGGCTCTGAGCCCAGCGGAAAGCAGCTCTATAGTACAATCTCTGCAGGCTTTCCTCAGTGCTAGGCTAAGGCACACTTAAATGTAAGCAGACAACCTTCATGTTTTATGTATGATTTTAAATAAACCAACAGTATTGCGCCATATAGTGTCCCTTTGTTTCTTCCATATGGGATATTTTGGTGGAGAGTAGGTCACAGTACAGAGGAGTCATCTGGTAACCTAGGGTATCCTATCCAGGAGTTCCCAAAAGCGCATTAGACCTTCTTTTTAAATAGAGGTCACATCCATCTTGTGAGCAGCTTTCAATTCAGAACACATTGGGTGGATTCATATTTATATAGTGAACTAATTCCCTCTTAATTTTGGTGTGGGTCTACTAATCAAGACACATCATTGAAAATATGGATTTATAAAATATGATTTGTTTAATGTTTTTTTTTTCACGACCAATTTATATATGTTTTTTTTTCATTAACTTTTATGTATATTTTTACTTCATGACTGATATCTGTTTAATATAAGGAAATTTTGCACTTTATGCATATATTCTTTTTAGTTAAGGGTATTGACATATAAGGTATAATCACTCAGCACCCCCTTTTTACCTAATCATGTTTCATTTATAGAAGCTATAGTACAGCTTCTATGAATGGAAGAGGGTGGCAGAAAGGGCAGGCGTATGACAGTTCCCTCGACTAGCACCAGAAGATTACTGCTGCGGGAATGGGGGGAGGTCAGAGGACAGAAGATTTCAACAAAAATCTCTGCCAGCAGCACAAGGGGGCCCTTTTCATTATCTGTAAGAATAATTGATCAATTGATTTTGACTAAAGTTAAGCTTTGAAAGGGTGAAAATGCTTCTAAGATTACTATAGCCTGCTGTGTAAAACAAGCAATTACTGTGGCTTACCAGTTGGAAAATAGTAGCTACACCTTTATACAAAATCTTAATTTGTGTTCTCCTAACCCACCCTTAGATGGTATTAAAAATATCAGACCTCAGTTACCCCTACACTTCACAGCTTTTAGCGATGTCGGGCAGTGTTTGCTTTCATATTTCTTACATGCTGCATTGCTTAGGCACATATACTACTCGCTCTATAGAGATGAATAGGAGAGCAGATACTTCTCTATGGAGTGTGTCGTTACATGTATTTTATTTTCTTCTTACTGTACTTACAGATGGGAGTAGTATTCTCTTGGTTGGCTGTTGTGAAGAGGTTGCGGAAACCAATTTACTGGTAACAGTAATCGCAAACTTATTTCTACATACAAAACATGCAAAGATCCACAAATGCTCATTATAATTCACCTCTCATTGACTAATAGGGTTTGCAGCTAAATTCATGGTTAGAACATTTTTGTATGGAGAATGAAGCCTTGGTGAATCGACTATGTAGATCATCTCCAAAGTTAAAATAGTTATAAATAATAAGGCCAATGTGGCATCTATATTTAAAAAGTGATCAAAGTAACAAAGGAACCAAGTAACTACTGGCCAGTTAGTTTAACGTTTATAGTCGGGAAGATACTGCCTATTCTTAAAAGTTAAGATACATTTTATAGGGTGAAAAGGCTGGGGCATTTAGACTTTAACCCCCACTCATATATTAACCTTGGGCCCTGCATTCTTATAAACCACCCGTACTGCAATACACCATTTTAGGTAGTAAGGAGAAAAAAATGACAATCCTATATACACAATCCTATACCCACAGTTGATCCAGAGGAAGGAAAAAAAACAGCAAAGCATGATCCAATTTGCTCCAGCAGGGGAGAAAATTCCTTCCTGATCCCCCGAGAGGCAATCGGATATTCCCCGGATCAACTTAAGCTATAAATGTTAGTATCTGGTTATATTATGAACACTTAGAAAAGAATCAATCCAGAAGTTTTTTAATAAATTGTGCTTGCTTACATTTATGGTATGCTTTAGCACTATATTTAAATACCTATGAGAGCTACTTAAAAATGTTTTCATATAACTTTGACCCAGGATCCAACTTTTTTTCAGTTGAATCCAGTTAGAAAAATGTGTGAATCTTCCGTGAAAATATTCATTCATAAACCCATATGTGTACAGGGCTTAAATCGGTGATATTTCATAGATTCTGTTCTACCCAGTAATTCAGTCTTTTATAAACATTAATGTCAAGATATTCAGAGATAAGTCTATAGCATTCATTAGGATTATAGCATCAGCTCATGAATTAAAAACATGTAAGAAGATTCTCTTTTACTGAGTTGACGCATGTCCTCCCTTAGAGATCAATAGTACATGCTGTCTTCGGAAGTATCAAATGCGTCACTGCACAGGCACAGATGCTAGATAGACAGTAAAGGAAAAATTGTGCAAGTGATCATCAACCAACACAAGAAGGAAGCAGGCAGACCAGTTTTATTGGCACTTTTTATTGACTGTCAGATAGGAGAGCATTACTACATGACTTTATAAAGCTTGTATACACATGTACCTGGATCTGAGTCGCAAAATATAAATAACTGACTTACTGAAACTAAACACTACAAGTTAACACAGCCTTCCCAATAACACTTATATAGACATTTCCTGTAACCTGTTACATTAGTAAGACACAAGCAGGTGTGTTTAAATTGAATCTATTATCTATTTAATTTTAGTTTTTTTTTTTAGAAGATAAATATCTTGATTTAAATATGAAAATGTGTTAATGTTTTGAAAGCCTAGTTTCGAATTGTAGATGTTCATTAGAGCATGAGGACAGCCATATACAGTATGTACATGATATACACATGCCATGCTTCCAGTTTACATGCCAGTCCTTCCATTTTAATACAAGTCTTTTGACACCTGTGACAATTGGCTTTCACTGGAAGTGGGTGTGACACAAAATCTATTTAGATCAGGCTAAATATAGTCTGCAAAACACTTTTTTTTTCTTTAATCAGAGTTTCTTAAACATAATGTGTTAAGCAAGGATGCTGATTGTACTGCTTGACAGCCAATAGAAACACAGAAAATATGGCACACCATGCATTGAAAATGGGAAAAATTATACAAAGAAAACATTCAGGTAAATGTTAAAAAATATTAAGACACTAAGTGGCAATTTTTTAAGCAGTATGTGTTACATTCATCAAATTTTTACTGCAGGTGAATCTTCCTGGTGCACGTTTTAAATTAAAGGGAATAGTTAGCCTCTGTGAATATTTGGTAAATCACATTCACTGCTTATAGATAAACCTCTTAATGTAGAACTTTATTTTTCTTTTACATTTTTATTTCAAGGGAAAAGTAAAATCTCTGTTAGGATTTCATTGTTGTCTGTGGTCTCCTTTACAGTTGATGTCTTCTCATGTCCTTTCCTGGTGACCACAGGGACAAGGAACAAGGCACTACAGTTTTTCAGACACTAGCTGATTGTTAGTCATTGTTGGGTTGTTTTTGCTTCCTGTGGTCTCCTTTAAACATCTCTTTAAGTCCTGTCTTAGTGACCATTGTATTTTGCAAAATGACCAAGACCCTGAACTTTCATTAAAGACCAATTGGATGTTGGTCCTTCTTTGGTTCTTAGTGCTGTTTGTGTCTTCATAAAGGATAGTTCATGTAATTTAATTTCCCATTGACCATGGTTACAGGGCAGGACAGGACATGAGGGGAAAATTTCCCCAATGGAGACAGCAACGAGAAACTGAATGAGGTTATATCTTCTTCTTGGTATACTTTAAATCACAGATTAGTTCCCTGTGCTGGCTGTCTGACATGGTAATGATTTATAAATGTAATGGTTAGTGGAATACAGACAAGTCATGCTATAACTAAATTCGGCCACACAATGAAATGTAACAAAACCACAAATAAGGCGCAAAAGAGCAGTGATCTGCAGCAACCCACTGCAATTGGATTAGTGCAGTCAGGTCAATAAACGATGAGTTCTAAATTAGCTGCTTTTGGTTTTAGCCATTGTACTTTGCCTTATTATATAAAGGTAAGCAGGAAGCTGGAATCTGACTTGTAGCCATGTGCAGTGATATTTTTTGGATAATACATCTTATGGAAGACTTATGAAATCCAAGTACTAAACTGTGCTAATTTCAATAGCAGCCGGTAAATTCTACCGAAATGCCATGAATTATGGAAGAATAGAAGGTAGACTCTAAATTGGCTGCCATGGGTAACACCTATACAGGTTTTTTGTACAGTCTGTCTAGTGCTGCACAATAAAAGGTATGACATTCCTTGAAAGGCAGTGTATGATACAAGAAAAATTAAAAACAAAACCTATAAACTAGTGTTAAAAAGGAAAATGATATATGATTTTGCCAACTGAGTGGCTCAGATAGTTTAGAAATGGTATAGTAAACCTATGTAGTAGACACCTGAAGATCTTGGTGATTCTTTACTGATTGCCTAAAGTGGCTGTAAATGATAGGGCACCCATTATTACCATATCTAAAACAAGAACTGCCTGTGTTTACTATAGCAACCAATCATTTTCACCAAGTCGTTCTCCCAGAACACAATAGAAAGCTGGTTGCCTTCAATGACGCAGCACTTATTTCAGACATTCCATAACCAGGTGGATATTAACACTAGTAAAGGATTCTATACAAATCTATGTCCACGTTGCTAAAACAGTGACTGGGGTACCTTTTTACTAGGTCCAGAATTGAGAACACAGTTAAACTGCATCCAAGATACAATAAACCATTAATACTCCATGTATGTGTTGTAGGAAATCTGGGGGTCAGGTGGGGGTGGTTGAAAGCCAGCAAAGCCTCTCCTAAAGAGGCTTATGTACATTTTTTCTTAGGGAGTATGGGCTGAATTCTCCCTACTTGTATTTAGTTCACCTTAGAAAGTTCAAGAGATGAGCAAGGCTACTCTGACCGACATTAGACCTGCCATGTAAAAAATGGTATTACTTAGTATGGATTTTTCTTTATGGACATTTAATACAAGTGGACAATTCCTAGTTATAAAAATCGTATAAAGCTTAAAGGTCATACTATTAGAAAAAGTATTATCAAAAAAGATAAAGGTTATTACAAAAAAATTTTGTTTCTAAATATCAGAAAAACAAAATGAATCGTAAAATATTTACGTTACTGACTGCCCATTTTTCACTCCAGTTATCAGTAATTGAATATACTATATAGAATCACCACCATGTGGCATAGAATCGCCACCAGAAGACAAGATGGCTTTACTGCTGCTCTAGATACATCAAGATTAAAAAGTTTCTCAAAGCAAACATATATAGTACTTGCCAAAAAAACATTTCCATGCAGTAAGACCCCTTTCATACTGGGGCACTTTGCAGGTGCTTCAGCGCTAAAAATAGCACCTGCAAATCGCCCTGAGTGGTGCGCTGGCAGGACGGTAAAAAAAAGTCCTGCTAGCAGCATCTTTGGATCGGTGAAGGAGCAGTGTGTACCGCTCCTGCCCATTGAAATCAATGGGGCAGCACGGCTATACCACTGGCTTGCGGGTGGTTTTAACCCTTGCCGAATACCCCCGCAAATACGTCAGTAAAGCACCGCTAAAAATGGTTGCGCTTTACCGCCGCCCCCGCCCCAGTGTGAAAGGGGCCTAAGAAAATTGCATGCAATGGAAAGGTACATTGAACTAAATTATTTTTCCTTTACCTTCCATTGACTCTCATTTCAACATACAACCTCCTTCTAACCACCTACTGGTGGCAGTGTCCTTTCATTGTCATTGGATGGTGGTCACTGTACCACTCCTGACCAATCAATGCTAAAGCACTTCACATTTTTCAGGTTACTCTTTATGCACTGTCTTGTGAGTACACCGGGAAAATTTGGCTGGGTACAATGCGTAAGCATGCACTATCAATAAACAAGCTGTACATGCTGGATCAAGCTCATGCATAAATATATTTTATTGCTTCAATTTATTGTTTGTATGCATTTGTTCCTGTCTGAAAAGTAATAATGTTATGTAAGCATGTAAAAATATGAATAAAAAATGTTTAACTAGCTAAACTACTACATACTAGCAGATTGTGCTAGCTAAACTACTACATACTAGTAGATTTTTGACTGAACATTCATACAAAAATTCTCATCGGTACAATGTTTTTTTAGAAAGTATTTTAACATTTTATTTGCTTTTGACATTTAACTGTGAATTGAATGTAATTTCCTGAATGAAAACCACATTAACTGTTAGAAATGTGTTTAATAATTGTTTTCCATCCTGCTCCCTGAAATCTTCTGTCACTGCAGTTGAAAAAGGAACACTGCATTTGATCCCACAAATGATTCAAAAACTGAAGAACATTTCTGAATGAAAGTTTTTGAATGAAATTCTAGTGTATGGCCAGCTTTAGTTAACGGAAATAAGTGTGTAAACAGCCATTACTATTTCCTGCTTGCCAGCAATGGTACAACTTAATAAACTGGCTGTAAAAAATGTGAGCAGCTAGATTAAGTCCCTGGGCCAAATGCATCCCTTTGGCACCTGTGTGCCCCTAAAAAGATACTAGTCTGTATTTTGGTATTTACAGCTAACAAGTAAAGTTAAAATATTCTTTATACTGGCTTCTGGTAGTTAAATTGGTCGGTATATTTATTTCACATTATCTTATTTTTTCTGTGCTGTCCATCCCTTTTTTCTTTTGGTTTAATGTATTTATTTGTTATACTTGAAAACGAAGAACCATTGATGAAAAACACATCATATTTTAATGCCACCATTTAAAGATATGGAACGGTACAGTTTTGGTCATCAACGTGGTTGTGGCAAACAGGTCATATACTGGAATATACCACATGAATGTTAAAGAAATCATGTCATAAGCATATGGCTCCAGAATCATGTCCAAAGTCTCGTTTTATTGAATTTGCCAGTTTTTGTAATCTAAAGTCCAATGTAGTGTCATTATTCAAAGCTATTTTGTTATTGTGATAAGGCAGACTAGGGCCACTTCCCTGCAGTGGGAGGTGCCATGGAAATTCACTGGCCGGGAACACCTGCACCAGGAGCCAACCCCAGACTGTGAATCTCGGAAGGCACAATACATGTGCCAGCCGGGCAAAAAGCCCCTTTTCTCTTTTTATATAGGAAGTTGTAAGAAGCATAGATGTGGAAGAATTGCTTTGTAAAGAGACAGTAACAGATCTTAAGCAGTCTCACATAATATGTCTCCAGTCTATGACTGTTGCCTGTAGCAGGCCCTTTGTTTCTGGCCTTCTCCTTTTTACATTCTACAGTCTGTGATAGCTTTTTCATTACATCTGGTGATTTCAGGGCACTTGAGGTCTATTTCATTACACAGGGTAATGTCACATAAGCAAGCTCATAATGTGAAGAAAGGAGAGGAATGATCTTGTTTTAGGCTTTAGACAAAAAAAAAAGGGGGGGGGGGGTGAAAGTGCCACTGTCTTAGTGTAGCACTGTCTTAGCCCTTGTACACACGGTCGGAGAATCCGTCGGAATGTGTCCTATCGGAACGTGTTGTCGGATAATCCGACTGTGTGTGGTATGCATCGGACTGATTCCGTCGGACCCAATTTCCCGACCAACTGGGCCGATCAGACATACTCCGATCATGTGTAGAGAATTTTGATCGGACCAAGTGCCACGCATGCTCAGATCAAATTCCTACATCAAAGCTATTGGCTACTAGCCTGAATGTAGTCCCATCGTAACAAAATTACGTCATCACGTTCTGAAAGATCGGATTTTTCGACAACTTTGTCCGACCGTGTGTATGCAACAGTTTCGGACAAGATCCGACGGACAAAATCCGACGGATTTAGTTGTCGAAATCTCCGGTCGTGTGTACAGGGGCTTAGTGTAGCATGCATGACAAACCATGTAAAAAAGCAAAAAAAAAAAAAATGAAGTAATATATTCACTTAAAAACAGGTAGGCATGGCATGTCTAAATTTTGATCTGCAAATTCTCTTGGGTGTCTCCTATAAACATGGATAGAGTAAAAAAAAAAAAAACACAAAAAGAGAATGCCACAACACAAGAGTATTTATTAAAATTGCAATATTGATAAATTTGACAGCAATACACTCGCATGTAGTGAATAAAAAGCAGAATTTTTAGAAGGTACCAGCAGGTGAAGAACTTCTTGGTCCTAACAGGTGGCAGCATACAAGCTGGTAAATATAGATGAGAGCTTCTCTGGTGGTTGGACAGCACAGGAAGCAGTACTAGGCGACCAGGAAGAGCCAGCTGGAGGTACACAGGAGGACCACAGGGAAGCAACTTTAAGCTGTATTGCAACCTGCGATGACATCACATGTACATGTTAATGGGCATGGCAATGCGAGTCCTGTTTGTCAAGTCATTCCCCAAGCTCCATGTATTTGGCTGGTTCAAAACAAAGGGGACCTCACCCTGAAATACATTGCCATGCCTCTTTATGTGTATGTGTGACATCATCATGACCGTGGTCGAGGCTCACTTACTTGCGGTCCATATTGGTTGCCTCCTGTGTACCTCCAGCTGGCTTCTTCGAATTCCTGGCCACCTAATACTGCTTCATGTGCTGTCCATCCCCCAGAGGAGCTTTCATCCACATTCACAATCTTATATGCTGCTACCTATTAGGACTAAGACGTTTCCCACCTACAGGCACCTTGTATTATTCCTGCTTTATTTTCACTACATGTGAGTGTATGACTGTTCATTTTTAATTATTACAGTTTTCTTTTTCTCCAATCCATGTTCATTGGAGTCACCCAAGAGACTGCCATTGGCTAAATACCTTGCACATCTAATTTTAGACTTGCTGTGCCTACCTGTTTTTTTTTTATGTGAGTGCATTACTCTATACTATACTATTTTATACCAGGTTTGTCACGCATGCTACACTCAGATAGTGGCAGTTTCTCCCCCCTTACAAACGATTACAATCAAATGATAAATTACAAATGATAAAAATAAATATTTTTTTCCAGTATATTACCTATACACTCCTAACATCACATTCTTTGTCAGATAACATCAGATGTCTATTATCTTATCAGTGTCTGCCTACAGGGGTGAAGGTATACTTTTACCTCCCTGTCTTTTAGGACAGCCACAATGAGAGAGCTTGGCTCCTCTCCTTCCTTAGGAAACACTGCGCCAGCCAATACACTTTCACTTCTCCCTGCTTCACTTCAGTTTACGTTTGCTCTGGAGGGGAGACACTGTTTTTGGGACCTGGTCGGGCAATCATGGAGACTATGGCTACTTGAAGCCCTGTAAGAGAGGCAGGGGCTCTCCCAGGGATGCGGTGTGTTAAATACCGGCCACACAGTTTTGCTACGCCCATCTTCGCCGAGTGCAGGAGGAAGATCCGGGGGCCCACCATCACATCTGCAGGGTTGCAGCAGGGAGGCAGCTCCGCTCTCCCTGTACACAGGTGCAGACCCCATTTGGAACTAGGCGGGCCGTGTGGCGGGCGACGTCATTTCCGGTGGAGGGTAGATGCTTCCCTGTGACCCGCAACTTCCGTTTCTGGATAATTGGGCTCATGGTGGGCCGGGCGCAGTCTGGAGAGGAGTCAGCAACGCAGTACAGGCAGCATGAGACTCCACAAGCAGCAACCACCAGCATGGTCATGTCCGAAGCCGGCGGCCAAGACAGCACACGGTGATGCTATCTCCAGCTGTCCTAAGGTAGGATCACCCTGGGGAAGGGGCCTCTCTATCTAGGATTTCCTCCCGCCATGAATGGTTCCTGGTATTGGGGGGACCCTCTGGGTGGTCAGAGGGCAGAGGTTCCGATCCTTACTTTTTAAAAGGGTTAGTGCACTCCCCAGGGTTGTACCCTACATGCAAAGGTGATATTTATTTATTTTTGGATTTCAGAAAGTATTGTGCAGGACTGTATAGATGCTTTAGTCAGAGAAAGGGCATCTGAGTAGGAAGCAGGGTTAGCGTCTTCAGTGAAGGAACTTTCTTCCACCTTTCAGTCTTTAAAATCTTTGTTTGAAGGTTTTCAGCTTCCTACTAATCCCTCACCTGCATGCCAAAGTACAACCCCACCAGAAGCACTGGGCTCTGCATCCTCCCAACTGGCTGCTACTGCAACAGCAGATGGATCTACTGGGGCCTCCAGAGAGGAGTCTAAGGAAGAACGGATAGTGCCACCTCTGGTTCCTAGGAGGATTCAGAGGGAGAGGACTGGGATGGGGAGTCCAGGAAACCCTCAAGATATAAACTGTCCCTGGAAGAGGTAGAGGACCTCTTGGGGGCAATTTACACCACCCTTTGAATTCAGGCAGACAAACTCCTTACTCTCCATGACCAGATGTACAGGGCTTGGGGGAACATAAAAATAATTTTTTTTCCCCAGTTAATGAGGTCCTGGTAGAAACAGTAAAGAAGAAGTGGCAGGATCCTGAATGGAAACCTTTTTTCTCCCGATCTTTGAAAAGAAGGTTCCCCTTTTCAGAAGATCCATCGCTCATCTGGAATAAGAACTCCAAACTGGACGCTGCCTTCTCCCAGGTCTCCAGCCATACAGATCTGGCTTTTGAGGATATTGGAGCTCTTGCGGATATTATGGATAAGAGAATAAAGAAGACCTGGGAATGAACTATAGGGAATTTTAAACCGGGAATGGCTGTCACAGTAGTGGCCCGTAACCTGGAGCATTAACTTTCCCAAATTCAGGCTCATATTGAAGCAGAAACTGGCAAGGAAACTGTTATCTTTTCCTACTATTTTGTGAGGAGTGGCATATATAGCGGATGCATCTGCAGAGTCCGTCCGCATGTCTGCCAGAACCCGCGGCTCTAGCCAACTTGTTCAGAAAAGCCCTCTGGCTAAAAACGGGGCCAGGCGATAGTTTTCTATGGTTAAACTGTGCAGGATCCCACTGACAGGAGATCTACTTTTTGGCCCAGGTCTAGAAGCTATGCTAGGAGGCACAATTTTTCGTCGTCCTGACCAGCCCCAAAAAAGCCAATGACCCACTAAACGGGGTGGGAGGAAGACTGGGGGTCTTCCTCCCACAGTGGGAGGTAGTTTCCCCCAGTCATTTTATCCTGGGGATTGCTTGGAATTTACAACACCACCCCGATGAAGACTACTCGTCACACACCTTCCCAGGTTAGCAGGAAAATATGTTTCTGTTGGTTTAAAAACACACTCTACTAGGGCTATGGCAGCTTCTCAAGCATAAAGGGCTGGAGCGACGCCAGAGCAAATTTGCAAAGCAGCAATGTGGTCCAGTTTCACCACCTTTGTAAAACATTACAGGGTGTCCGTGACTGAGCAAGCCTTTGGGCAAAAGATTTTGCAAGCTGAAGTCCCACCCTAAGTGGTAAGTGCTTGTCTATCCTCTCATTGTTGCTGTCCTGAAAGACAAGGAGGGAAAATTTTAAGTTACGCTTAACGGTAACGTCTTTTCCAGTAGTCTTCCAGGACATCACTAGTTACCCACCCAAATTTATGGGGGGTCTTGAGGAAGACCTGAACACAGGCACAATAGTAATATGTGATGGTATGTTATTAATGTGTACTTGTGTCTCCCCAGCCGGCCAGAGGTGCTCTGGAAAAAAACAAGTCCGGCACGAGGAAAGTGAAAATTTATTGGCTGAAGCAGTGTTTCCTAAGGAAGGGGAGGAGCCAAGCTCTTTTTAGCTGTCCTGAAAGACTACTGGAAAAGGCGTTACCTGTAAGTATAACTTTGTTTTCAAAATCTAAACATACCGAACTGAAACAAGTACAACAGAAAACCTTTTAGTTCCTCTTTCTGTGCTCAGCTGCATTTTTTTATAGACCATATATAAAACAGTACAATGACCTAACAAAAGATAAGTAGACAAGTGTTTTATTGACCATCTCCTCGTCTAAAGCCTCTGACAGCCTTGTGAACATTACATTAACTGAATATTATGTGCAGCTGCTTAGTGATGTCACTACAATACCACTGGATGAAAGCTTAACTCCATGTTTATTCTCACTTTAAATAGTTTGTTTGGGCCTAGCTAACCCAAAATATTTATTTTTCCAATAGATGCACCCACTGTCATTGCTTTATATAAACTGAATGTAGCATCAGCAACATACGGTATTGTTTTTAGCAGTGGTATCGGGATTTCCAATCTGCTGCCAGAAAAAAAAATTGAGTTGGCCTGAGCACTGTTCGGACAATCACAGGAGTACAAGGCTTTCTCTGATTGGCAGAGGTGAAGGCAGAGGATGTTTCGATCTCCATGTCAGTCAATCAGAAAACAACTTGCATTCATTGACAAAATACAAGGCTTCCTGTGTATGGCTGGGCAGTGCTCAGCTCGACTCATTTTTGTTCCAGAAATGGGACAGGAAGTCTTGATACCTCAGCCGGAACACAGCAATGTATACTGTATATAGCTTTTTCTACATACAGTGTATACAGTGCTGACAATGGCAGCATCTATTTTTAAATAAATTAGTTCATTTGGGCCAGCTTAGCCAAAAGATTAAAAAAACAGTTTAACGTGAAAATAAACATGGCGTTGGGCTTTAAGCAGTTTACATAGGGTAGTCGATTGACCTTGGTAATAGAGCTGCTAAAAACCTAGCACGTAATGCCTTTCGTCCTGACACCTACCTTAACCCAATGTACTGCTACACTTTACTAATTTCTTAAGACATGACACCATCTTATGTAAAACTGGGGCTTGTAGTTTGCACTAAACTACTACTACTGTAAAAATGTTAATTTATCCAATTCCTATCATTATATATGCTTAGCTATAGTCTTGCATTGTTAGTACGTTCCCGGTTCACAATTCCTCAGGACATACTACAAATACTTTTATAAGCATATCAGTAGGTAATAAAAATGAAAAAGTTTGTGTCAAAATACTCCATAATAGAAGGTAAATAAAAAAATGTCAATGGCATCTGATAACGGGAGTGCTGCTAAAACTAACAGTGTACACAAGAGAAGGGTGTAGGAAGCATTTACTATATTTAAGCTTTAAATCCGGTTTGCAGAATGCATGAGAGTTTTATCGTTGTTATATATTTGCCTATTATGCATGCTCTTCTCCTGTAAAGACATTCAGTTCCTGCTTACTGATATTTACAGTACATTTTATCCACAGACACATATTGGGGTACCAAATTCTGCTTAGGAGTCTGCCAAAAAAAACGTGATCACATTTTATTGTTCGCTGCAGCCAATCGAGGTCTGTTAAATAAACCTCCCTCCCCTACCTCCTCTACCTCCCCTACCTCCCCTGTGGAGCATAACTCACAATGTTTGCTTCTACCTACTACCCCAAAGGCTGCTGTGGCTCTATAGGAAAATCTGGTACTTCTGGGTATGGGGGAAAGACACTGTACCATGCTCTCTCACAACACAGTGCTCTATAACTAAAGCTGGCCAAAAACCATGCAATCTGATTGTACATCCAACTTGAATGGATACAAATGGAACACAATTTTAAGGTAGGGCTTCTCATTCAGGTATGGTAGATTTAGTGAAAAGTTGAGATTGTGCAATCAGATTAAATGGTGCATAAGCCAGCTACCTAACCAAGCGATACAAAGAGGAAACGGGAAGGACACTAAATGCAAAATTTGAAACTGAAAGGATGCCTGCATAGCAATGCAAACATAATTTGCTTTCCAACTGTAATCTGAGTCAAAATATGTGCTCAAAAAATGTCATATAAATAGGGGGGGAACCTAAATGTGATTTTTGTAAGCTGATCAGAGCTCAGCTGCAACAACTGTATATTAGTTTACAAAATTTACAACAGCGAAAAGAAATCCTGATGGGTTAACATGCTTTCCTAAATGAAAAAGTATGATAAACCTAAAGTGGTATTAAACACAAAAACGAAAATATATTACATTGCAGCTTACCAACGACTGCATTTGTTTTTTGTTTTTATGCATTTTGTTTCTTTTTTTCACTTGACGCTCTGGCCAGTAAGTCTGTTATTTTATCAAATACCTTTAACAGACCAAAGTGTTCATGAGATGTAGCAGTTAGAGGGTTGAGACAAAAAATGTAACACTGACAGGGGTGCCTACAATGGCCAGCTTTTATTTATGCAAAACTTTTATCCCAAAAGAAAAAAAAAATCTGTTGTAACTGCTTAAAAAGTGCTATATGGAGTTCAGCTTTAGTTTGTTAGTAATGTCCATCTTTAATCTAGTGCAGTCACCACATTTAAGGATTGGTAAACTGCAGTATGGTCCATTTTAGTTTTTGAGTTTAATACTGCTTTAAATATTCAATGAAGTGCTGTGGATTTTGTTGGTGTTTTAATCTTTTAGCATTTAAAAGCAGTGACCACCATTTGTGACTTCCATCTACCGGGAGGTTGAAGCAAATGTCAGCACAACATATAAATTATTTGAACTGCCCAGCAGCACTATGTGTTCTTTTTGTTATGCTCTGTACAGAACCTTAAATGTCTTGCGGAAAATGTAGTAATAAAAAGAAAAGAAGAAATTACGAAAATTTGTTTTTCTGTCTGTTCAATCACAGTTGACCCAGTGAAGACTAATACATACGCCAAAAGTCGACTCATGACCCAAATTATAAAATGTTAGCAACTTTAAAGCCACTGTTACGGTGTATTAATGCACCCACATTATTATGATTTTCTTTAAGACAGCCCATTCATTTTAAATGTGCTGTAAACACACCACTGTATATATGAAGGCTAAAATGTGACAGCAATCTTTAAAGGTACAAGACAGGTTTCCAATGTAAATCCCTCTGATCTCACATACATACATTGTGTGTATGTATGTGTATATATGTATGTATGTTTCATTTGTTTAATAATAAAGAACAATGTACAGTATCTAGATGTGAGGAATATCAGTTCAGCAGTTCTTAATGAATGCAGTAAGACTAAATGTTTTGGGCTTGGGCTACCAAACCTTCATCTCTTGACACAATGATTTTTGCATGGTGTCTGACCTCATCTTGTCTAAACACTATAGAAGTAGTGTTTCCGATTAGGTAAAAAACACATGTAAAGTTCCACTATTATTTTGTAATTAGCAATACTGCACAGGAGATCCCAGACACTGTTTATTTTTCATCGATGAGCTAAGTGCACTTCCAAGTGAAGGCACTTATTTAAGCTCTACCTCTATACTGTTGATGTATTTCTAGGGAGTGCTAAGAATCAAAGTTAGTTTTTACGATTCTACATGTTCTAGAAAGAAAAAAAAAAAAAAATGTTGATGAGACCAGGTGATATGAAACTTGTACTTGTTTTCTACGTTTAGTTTTATAGAGCATCAGTTCTGGACAAACCTAATTCACAATAACCTGGACTTTTTATATAGGATGGGTTTATATAGGTCACACATCAAATATCTTAAAGCTTTGAGACATGAGTAGAAGTGTAAATCGCAGTCCACCTTACCATTTATGGCATTCTGTTATTACAGATGAGAGGTGATTCTTGATGGAGCTCATAAAACAATTAAGTTTCGAAATGTTTACCTCCCTTAAATCCTGTCAGTTTCCAAAAAATGGCAAGCCCTTAAAGCCCAAAGCTTGTCTTATCTTACCAATTGGTGTTTCAAAAAGCAATTCTTAAACACAATGAAAGCACCAATTTTTGTAAAAGAACTGAGCTTGAGTCAAAGTTTACCATCTCAGTTAGCACATACTGCCAATCAAGTTCCTGAAGGCATTTTTACTGCCAAACATCAATTCCAAAGACCTGAACCACACATTCTGCATATTATTTAGCAGAGCGCATTCCTAAAATGCAAAAAGTACTTGAAATAATTTATATTAATAATTGTGTCTCTGGGTTGCTGTTGAAATTAAAGGTTTTACTTAGTTCACAGTTCTTCAGTGGGTCAAAATGATATATGGAGGCCATGAAAATTAACTGGACTAGCACCTCCTCCAAACTGGGCTCAAGTGTGATTGCACATACAGGAACTACAATAAGTACCTCTGCAAGCACCAAATCTCCAGGCTTTTGAAGCAGGAAACAGACTCCATATCCAATAGAATTTACATGATACCGTGTAAGAAAGAAAATGCTGAATATGGAATGTACTGAGGTCAGGCTGTCACCTGAGCACAAATGGGGCAGATTTTGCTGGCCAGCAACAAACTCCATTTGCCTTTCCTTGAGAAAATAAACATAATGCACAGAAATAAATAGACTGAGTATATATACCCCCTTTGGCTGCCAAGTCACACCAACTACTCTTATATAGTTTGCAACATCTCCACTGGCAGCTAAAAGAGTGAACGTCTACTGCATGCAAGAGAACACAGAAGCAGTTCTGGGCTGTTAAGAAGACATGTATTTCCTGGCAAACTAAAAAGCACCCATGGATGAAATAAAGACTTATGCAATAGAGTTGCTAATAGTACAACTCTCCTTTTCTGGAAAATATAAGGGGGTAGGAAGGGCAGTGAAATCATCAACTTTCTCAATAGTATCCTTTACCTATTCTCCTTTATGCTTGAAAAAGGTTCATACATTACTCTCATCAGGAAAGGCAGACTTTGCACATTTTGATGGGAAGGGAAGACTCAGTTGTTTATGGAAAGAGAATAGCAATCTATATATTTACAGATTTCCTGATGATAAAACAGACTATATGCCAAAGATATCTGGGCACCTGTCCAATGTTCCACTCTCAAATTAGGGGCAAAAAATGAAGTAGGTCTTTGCTTTGTTGCTAGAGTCTACTCTTTAGGGAAGCTTTCCATGAGTTAAAACATTGTTAGTGGGAATTACTTCTACAAGCACAAGTGTTAGTGAGGTCATGTTCTGATGTTTAATGATCAGGCCTGGTTTGCTGTGACCATTCCAATTTATCCCACTGTAGTTAAGTTTGTGTGAGGTCAGGGCTCTGCACAGGTCAGAGATCTTTAGCTCCATTTAAAAAAAAAAAATATACGGGCAGCTCTAGTGGAGCAGAAATTTGATGAACTCACATGCTGAAAAGGGACATACTAAGATAAGTCCTTAATTATAATCTGTTTCTGGTGCATTAACCAGCATCCAAACAATCTTTTAAGAGTCTGTTTACAGATAAGAGCACAAGATAGGTAATACAAATTGATCAACCATTGATCATTTCATTACCTTATATATACAGAATTTATCAAAAAGGTGGGCTTTAATAAAATCATCAACTGATTGAATTTTACAGAAAACAAACTACTGAAAATTGTGTTTAACATAAGCCCAGATCTGCTTCTTTACTACTCCCATGCAGTTGTTTTTAAAGGATCGAATACAGTCCAGCATACAGAAGGTTGTGACATGAACTCAAAGCATGGGCTCAGGAGGTGGGCGTGCCGGTGGTGGTCCAGGAGGCATTCGAGATGGCGGAGGACCTGGAGGGGGCTGTCTTTGTGGAGGAGGCTGCTTTGGTGCTTCACTGGGTGGATGATTTGGAGGCTGACTTGGTGAATGGTTTGGTGTTGCAGCTTTAGGAGGTGGTTTATAGATAGTCTGAGTTCCATCAGCCTTAACCCTGGTGAAATTAATGCAACGCCCCTGAAACAAGCAGAAGACATAAATGAGAAATCCCAGATATATGAAAAAAAAAAGACAAATGAAAAGACAGTTCCACACAAAGTACATTATTTATTTTTGTGTAGAGTAGGGCATCTGCGGAAAAGAGTTGTGTTTGATACCAAGGCAAATTACTTGGGAGAACCCATTAGGCTCGGTTCACACAGGGGGCGATGCGAGGCGACACGACTTGCCTCGCCGCGACCTGCCGCGACCTCAGCGGCGACTTGCAAATGACTTCTGTATAGAAGTCAATGCAAGTCGCCCCGAGGTCGCCCAAAAGTAGTACAGGAACCTTTTTTTGCACAACCTTCCTAGTCTGGGTAATACTTAGATTATCCTTATCCTTAGATTATCCTTATTTCATAGGCTCTGTTCTGGCCTTTGCAAAATATATGCAATCAGTCACCTAAAAAAATGGAGGTCATGCATATACAGTGCCTTGAAAAAATATTCATACCCCTTGACATTTTCCACATTTTGTCATGCTATAACCAACAACTTAAGTGTATTTTATTGGGATTGTATGTGATAGACCAACACAAAGTATCCCATAATTGTGAAGTGGAAGGAAAATGATAAATGGTTTTCAATTTTTTTATACAAATAAATATCTGAAAAATGTGGTGTGCATTTGTATTCAGCACCCTTTATTCTGATACCCCTAACTAAAATCTAGTGGAACCAATTGTCTTCAAAAGTCACCTAATTAGTAAATAGAGTCCACCTGTGTGTAATTTAAGCTCAGTATATATGTAACTGTTCTGTGAAGCCCTCAGAGGTTTGCTAGAGAATCTTAGTGAACAGACAGCATCATGAAGTGCAAGGAACACACCAGACAGGCAAGGGATAAAATTGTGGAGAAGTTTAAAACAGGCTTAGGTTATAAAAAAAATATTCCAAGCTTTGAACATCTCACAGATCACTGTTCAATCCATCATCCGGAAATGGAAAGAGTATGGCACAACTGCAAACCTGCCAAGACCTGGCCGTCCACCTAAACTGACAGGCATGGCAAGGAGAACATTAATCAGAGAAGCAGTCAAGAGGCCCATGGTAACTCTGAAGGAGCTGCAGAGAGCCACAGCTCAGGAGGGAGAATCTGTCCACAGGACAACTATTAGTCGTGCACTCCACAAATCTAGCCTTTATGGAAGAGTGGCAAGAAGAAAGCCATTGTTGAAAGAAAGCCATAAGAAGTCCTGTTTGCAGTTTGCGAGAAGCCATGTGGGGGACACAGCAAACATGTGGAAGAAGGTGTTCTGGTCAAATGAGACTAAAACTTAAAGGGGTTGTAAAGGTTCGTTTTTTATTTTCTACATAGGTTTCTCTAAGCTAGTGCATTGTTGGTTCACTTACCTTTTCCTTCGATTTCCCTTCTAAATGTTTTTTTTCTTTGTCTGAATATCTCACTTCCTGTTTCTCCTCAGTAAACTTCTCACCATCATCCGAGCTGGTGGTTAGTCAGCCAGAACAGCTTACTGAACAGCTTACTGAGGAGGAACAGGAAGTGAGAAATTCAGACAAAGAAAACAAAGAAAAAAAACCTTTTATAAGGGAAATCGAAGGAAAAGGTAAGTGAACCAACAATGCACTAGCTTATAGGAACCTATTTAGAAAATAAAAAACTAACCTTTACAACCCCTTTAACTTTCTGACCTTAAAGCAACACGCTATGTGTGGCGGGAAACTAACACTGCACATCACCCTGAACACACTATCCCCACTGCAAAACATGGTGGTGTTAGCATCATGTGGGGATACTTTTCTTCAGCAGGGACACGGAAGCTGGTCAAAGTTGATGGGAAGATGGATGAAGCCAAATAATCTTAAAAGAAAAAACTGTTATAGTCTGCAAAAGACTTGAGACTGTGGACTTGAGAAGGTGAACCTTCCAGCTGTCCTGATGGAAGGTTCACCTTCCAGCAGGACAGCAACCCTAAGCATATAGCCAGAGCTACAATGTTTGAAAAGGCCCAGTTGAAGTCCAGACCTAAATCCAATTCAGAATCTGTGTCAAGATTTGAAAATTGCTGTTCTGACACACTCCATCCAATTTGACTATTTTGAGCTATTTTGCAAAAAAAAATAAAAAATAGGCAAAAATGTCACTCTAAAGGCACAAAGCTGGTAGAGACATACCCCGAAAACCAGTAGCTGTAATTGCAGAGAAAGATGGTTCTAGTATTGACTCGGGGGGCCGAATACAAATGTAAGCCACATTTTTCAGATATTTATTTGTAAAAAAAAAATGAAAACCATTTATCATTTTCCTTCCACTTGACAATTATTTGCCACTTTGTGTTGGTCTATCACATAAAATCCCAATAAAATGCACCTGCCTCTTTTGGTTGTAACATGATAAAATGTGGAAACCATAAAGGGGTATGGATACTTTTTTTCATCAAGCTATGCAGTGGAATAACATCTTTACGATGTCTTAAAATGTTTGCAAGTACAGTTGCTCCAGAGCTTACTACATGGGGGGAAGCTTTGCTGACTTCCATCATCCAATCATGTGTTAATAAAAAAAAAAATTTTTTGTTTTATTTTCCGCGCCTGTGATTGGGTAATCTTTGTAAGGTGAAGCTTCACCTCATTTACTAAGATCTGGAGCAACTGCACTTGCAGGGTTTCACAGTCTATTTACCTTTAGTAAATCAGCCCCATTGCCTCCTGTCGCATGTCCTCAATCTCCAACCACTCTCAAAGTAAGTTTAAAGTCTCTAACCATCTACTGTAGTATATCTATGGTCCTTGACAGTTTTCTGTCATTACATACTCTGAATATTATGAACAGCCCTTTGGTGATTTCAGGGGGTGCACTTAAAGTGGTTGTAAACCCTTACAAACCACTTTGACCTACAGGTAAGCCTAGATTAAGGCTTACCTGTAGGTCCAAGAAATATCTCCTAAACCTATACGGTTTAGGAGATATTTGCCCGAAGACAGGCACCGCTGTGTACGGCGCATGCGCCGTAGACAGCGGCGCACTGAGCGCGGAATTTCCAATAATGGAGCTGCCTCGCGTGTCGGCTCCCGTGAGCATGCGCGGGAGTGACGTCATCGCGGCTCCGCCGAATGACAGCGGCGGAGCTGCGAGACCCCACCGAGAAGATGGATGCGCCGGACTACAGGGGACAGCGGCGACTTCGTTGGCTCCTGTGTCAGGTAAGTGACACATAATGGGCTACTATGCGATGCATAGTAGTCCATTATGCTTTGCCTTTGCAGGGAATGAAAGAGGAAGTAAACCCATCAGGGTTTACTTCCTCTTTAAAACTCACTGTATTAAGTAAAGCTGGCCCGGCTGGTTGAATGAAAAAAAATAAAAACTGATCAAGTTTTCTAAAAATATTGTTCAAAGTACAAACAATCAAACAATTATTCACCCTAAAATTGTTTGCACAACAAACAATGGCAAATATTTTCCAGTAATCCTTTCTTATGAGCATTCTGCTATACAATGCTCACTGAACTTTTGTCCAATTTGGTGGAATTTTCTGAAAAAAATTGATCACATTTTAAATTTTTTATTGAAAATATTAAACATATTAGAAGGCCTATTAATTAGAGGGTTAAAGTCTGGCATATCATCTTCTATAGCCTTTCTGATGATAAAAATGTGCCAGGGTCCAGATACTCTGAGCTGGGTGTAAGAGACAATTTGCCTGCTCATGTCAGGGCCTATTAGCTGCACTTCACGTCCCTTGAAGCCCTTTAATATATTCTGGTGCTGCTCTGGGTAGCATTGAGCATAAGGATTGTCTGTAACCACCAGATACAAGATTTAACCATTGTAATTCCTCTACTTTCAAATGAATACAACAAACAAGTACAACTGTTTAGTGCATTACTCAATGTCTAACTATCACTGAATTTTTTATTCAAACTAGAAAATGCACAAATACCAATGTTGAGATGCAGGTACCAAAAAGTGTGCACCTGGAAAAAAATAATAATTAAAAAACATTTGCAGTAGATCTTTGCAATACATGCATGTTTGGTCATGTTATGCATCTTTAAAAATGTACAGAAAATTCTGCTGATCTTCTTGAAAATGTTATCTTATACACATATCCAGCAGTTGCTCCTACAACTACATAAATTATTTCTATGCAGACAGACATGTTTATGTCATCTGTCTTACCTTATCTCCTGACTGAGGTCTCATTAAAGATACTTGGTCATAGCCTCTTCTTAGCAGTGCCCAGATAGCATCCAGTTTGCCCTATAATTAAGCATAATATTTTATGGAAATGTATACAAAAGTAACATACTGCATAGCCACAAATCAACTTTTTTGCAGATATAAAAAAAATCCAGTAATTATTATTTCAAATGATCACCAGATGCCTGAATAACTATAATAACTACACAATAGTTTCTTCTCTCATGCACAGTGAAAGGAATGTTCCTTTTTCATTGCTATACTATCATATTAAAGCTAGAATGCTTGTAAATTTTTATACATGTACTGTATTTATTTTTTATTTATTTTTCAATAGCAACTGACATTTTGTGACACAATGCTTTTGTTCCATTATTAAAAGGCATTCAACATCCAGTCTGGCTGGACTTGAGCGAAATGGAATTGAGGGTACAAGAAAAACAATTGACCAGACGTGATGTCTAATTTATCCAGGTCATGGTAGAGTTAGCAGTACAGGCATACCTCACTTTTAAGTACACAATGGAGTTTATTTACTAAAGCTGGAAAGTGCAAAATCAGGCTCACTTCTGCATAGAAACCAATGAGCTTCTACCCCCAGCTTGTTCAATTAAGCTTTAGTAAATCAACCCCATTGTGTACTTAAAAGTGGGGTATGCCTGTACTTAGTTACATTCAGCTGGACTTGTTCTGTAACAGAACAAGTCCATTTGAATGTGGCTATCTACTATTGGGGCTATATCCTGATGTCCAGCCTGTTATGACTATGATTATAACTGTGGCGAATAGGACAAAAATAGTCAGCTTTATTGACTCATAAAGAGCAACCATTATAAGATTAGGTGTATAATGGTCTGGTCCAGGGGTCTCCAAACTATGGCCCTCCAGTTGTTCAGGGAACTACAACTCCCATTGTGCCTTGTAATGTCTGTAAATGTCAGAGTTTTACAATGCCTCATGGGATGTGTAGTTCCACAACAGCTGGAGGGCCGTAGTTTGGAGATCCCTGGTCTAGTGTATCAGATGGATTCTTTGACTCCTTCAGTGCTGTGGGTTGGCTGACTTTGTGTGATAGAACTTTGACTTTTCAGCAGAAAATGTGCATATTGAGTGCCCTGAATTCAGAGGCCCTTAATACTCTTTAAAAAAGAAGGTATGTGCAGACCAAAGGAACAGTATACAGTATCTACTAAATCATTTCTGAAAAAAATCCAAGAATTATGCAATACAGTATTTTCATCTTCAATCCTTTAGTGGGGATAGATTCAGTATGTGGAGGTAGCATGCATCTGAATAGGCCCTAACAAATAACCTGTGTACTGCAGAAAGAGATCGCATTAGAGATTAGGTTTCCTCTGTTCTGCCTTCTGTAAACAGGCTTCCTTTTAATGATGTAATGACTTCTTATACAGTATATCTTCCTGCATAAATCATAGTGTAAAAAAAATGTAAAAATCTGGCAGGAATATTAATCCTCTTTGTCATAGCTGGGACATTTGGGAAAATGCTGTGAACTCATGTATGCGATATCACTGCTCCAAGTGATACAAGTAGCAGGTTGGTGGTTCAAAATCCCTAGAATGTATTCATTAATGCTTTCTGTCGGAATAAGGTAATCTATTAAAAGTCAGAAGCTATATAAAGAAAAATGATCTTTACCTTGATTGGACTGTACCATTTTCTCTCTTGTGGGCCACGGCGTGCTGAGGGTCTCTTTGCCTTTGGTTCCCAGGGTTCATATTCTTGTTCTGGAAGTTTAATAACTGCATTTTTGGGTTTCTCCAGCTTGGCACCCTCTTCAGTGGAACCTTTGCCACCCCATCTCACCTACAGAAATAATTTTCCAAAAACTTCAGTTATTCTTCTTAGACATAGACATCGGGTAAAACTGGAAATATACTCAATGGCCATATTATTAAGACCTACTCATTAAAGCTGAAGTCCATACATCAAGAACCAGGACCAGTACTAGGGGTTGGCAGGATGGACAGCTGCCCTCGGCGGAATTATTTAGTTGGGGAAGAGGGCGCTGTCTGCCGGGTGTAACCACGCCCAGCACAGAATATGCTACTGAGTGCCACATCTAACAGCGTAGGCAGAGAGCGGCTTTGTTCCTGCGTGTATTCTAGAGCATAGCACTACACCCGCCACCTGCCTGCACAGTGTGTACTAGTCCCTGAGTGACAGTAGAGTGGAGTAGGCAGAGCGTATGAGGTTGGGAAAGCATATCCTATGATTCCAGATATATACAGCTTTCCTGCTCCTCTGCTTGCCTGGACAGCGGCTTCTCCATCCCCTCTCCATTCATTTTTATCACTCCTACTTTCATAGTGTCCCAATGTCTGTGTGACATCACCAGCTCCGCCCCTTAGCCTTCTGTTTTTTTCCTCCCTGCTCTGGACAATGCAATCCCTTCTACTGGAACATGAGGTTGCATGCACACAGCCTCTGTATTCTAATATGACATGCAGGTTTGGGTCCCAATAGAAATGAATAGAACACTGGCAGAGGGATGCAAATATGCACTGGAGAGCCCTGCACATGATAGACATGTCTGAATGGGCCTAAACAACTCATATACATGGAGGCTTAATGATTTCCCAAGCTCCCCAGGCATCAGAAACAGACAGGGGTTTTACACAAGAGCTACTACATCTGGACCTGGGTGGAAATTCAGCTGGTTCCCTAAGGACTGGATGAGTTTTAATCCATCTATGGCCATTCCTGCTAAAGAGAAGTTGATCTAATATGATCAACTTCTCTCAAACCCGCTTGTTGGAAATTTTTGCTTTGATCTGAAGCGCTGATCAATGTATTCTGACCACTATCACAATATAATGTCTCAGTGGAGAGGATTCCTCCATCCACCTCACCTATGTGGATGAGGGGATCACCTCAGTTGTTTTCAATCAGACACTAACTGATCAAAAAAAACGGACCCATCTATGGCCAGCTTACCATTCACTATACAATCTGATTGTACAATATATTTTGGATCTAGCACCAACTATGTAGTACCTGCCTGATTGGATACTACTAATTGGATAATGAATTGTTTAAGTTTGTGCTCTTATTACAAAATTTTGGTAAATCAAAGGGAGATTGTGCAGAAATTGTACAATCAGATTATAAAGTGTATGCTCACCTTTACTGTTCATATGTATGAGTACTAAGAATGACAAATGTTTTCCTTGACACATTGGGGGTTATTTATGAAAAGCAAATCCACTTTGCACTGCAAGTGCACTTGGAAGTGCAGTAGCTCTCAATCTAAGGGGTAGATCTGAAATGAGGGGAAGCTCTGCTGATTTTCATCAACCAATCATGTGCAAGCTAAAATTTGTTTTTTTATTTTCCTTGTATGTCCCCTTCGGATCTACAGCGACTTTACTTGCAAGTGCACTTTCAGTGCAAAGTGGATCTTCCTTTAGTAAATACCCCCCATTGTCTAAAGCCGGGTACACACTATTACACACAAACAAGGTGGATTCAGAAAATCCTCTCTCCCCTCTGTGCTATTGTGGTCTGACAACAGCACTCCTCCACTGATCAGAATTTCCAGCAGGACCATTTGACACAAGCCAAGGTCAGCTTCAGCTAGTTCTTGAGCTCCATTTACAATCTTCAGAAATCACCCTTGGGCAGCCATTATTATAATACTCCTTATTGGCTGTAAACCAATTATCAAAGCAATCTAATTGGCTGTGTGTGTGTGTGTGTGTAATACTGGTGTACTCCGCAACCATTACATGTGTTTTGGTGCACTGCACATGCTTCTACTAGCTCCGCCCCCTGCTCAGGAGGGGGGCGCATCTTGGCATCTTTGCCCTGGGCACTGAATTACCTTGTCCCGCCACTGCCACCAACCCAACACACAGCAATCCTGAGGTACTTCCGTTTCTGAATAATGCCAGCTAAGTGTATTCCAAAGCTTTGTGAGTGGCAATATAGGAGGTAACAAAAAAGGTTTGACAGTGTAGGGTGTACTACCATCACTGTAGTGCCTCTGTTCTCTGTGATTGTCATTCATTCATATTACTATTGATACACCCAATTCAGTTCTAATACAAACAGTAAATCTTGTGACCGTAACCTAATTCAAAAAGCATGCAGACGTTGTCAGTAGGTACATTTGGTGTTTACATTTTAAAAAGGGGAAAAGGTATGTTTTACTGTAAGCAACTTTGACTGTGGAATGATTGTGATGGCTACAATACTTCAGAAAATTGTTGACTTTCTAGAATTTTAACACACTAGTTTGTAGAGCTGGGGCCCTCAAACCTTTTAAACAAAGGGCCATTTCACTGACCATCAGAATAATTGGGCGCTGGACTGTGGTCAGTAGGAGAAAAAAAATGCCTCTAAATCAGAGGTCAGTGGCTTATGTTGGTGGACAGTGGACATTCATAATTTCCCTATGTTAGTAGTCAGAATAAAAGAATGTCCGTAGGTTAGCAGTCAAGAGTAATACATTTATCAGCGGTAGTAAAAAATGCCCGTTTGTCAGAGGTCAGTTGTGGTTAAAAAATGCACATGAGCCAGTGGTCCGTGCAAGCAGAGCTGGTGCAACCATAAGGTGGATTAGGCAGTAAATAGGGTAAGTAAAATCCAAATCCCCAGCCACTTGCTGTTTAATCTTTCGAAACAGATGATCACTCCAATTCTACTCTATTCAGATAAGATGAGTAAATATGGCTACAGATGGTGCAATGTGAATATGTGGCTGAAATACAGTAGCTGCCTGACTCTATTGAGTAAGCATAGGCCAAATTCTACAAGGGTCTTTCTGGCAACTTGAATTCATGTGATGAAGAATTCAGAATGTTTGGAAGGCAAATGGTCTTTGATAGTACTTGCTACTTTTTAGTTTCAACTAATTAAATGACCATTACTGAGTTAATACTTTTCTGTTTCTCATGAGGTCATTTAACAACTGTATATGAAATGCCAGTTCAGATCTCCTTCTACACTATATGGCCAATTAATTGTAGACAGCCCTATTGATAGTCCACAAAGACAATGCTTGACAAATTGGGTTTGGGGGAACTTGAGTAGTCTTCACAGAGCCCTGATCACAACTCTACTGATCACCTTTGGGGAGAACTTAAAGTAGAACTATAGGCAAAACTTTTTTTTATGTTGGCTAGAGTAAGAGAGGATTATAACCCCGTCAGTTTATTTTTTCCATTTGTGCCCCATTGGGGAGATACAGTTGTGCTCATAAGTTTACAAACCCTTGCAGAATTTATGATTTCTTGGCCATTTTTCAGAGAATATGAATGATAACACAAAAACGTTTCTTTCACTCATGATTAGTGTTTGGCTGAAGCCATTTACCGTATATACTCGAGTATAAGCCGAGATTTTCAGCCTCTTTTTTGAGGCTGAAAGTGCCCCCCTCGGCTTATACTCGAGTCATCGCTGTCTGCCTGCTCGATCAGCGTGTCGAGCAGACAGACAGCGGACATTCTAAAATTCAAAAGCCGCGCCTCCGCCTTCGCCTGTGATAGGCGGAACACTGAATTTCCCAGCAGTCAGTGTTCCGCCTATCACGGACATCCGCTCATCCTCGTACTACGGACGAGGATGAGACGATGTCCGTGATAGGCGGAACACAGGCTGCTGGGAAATTCAGTGTTCCGCCTATCACAGGCGAAGGCGGAGGCGCGGCTTTTGAATTTTAGAATGGCCGCCGAGGCGCCGACGAAGAGCGGCGATCCTGGCAAGGCACGGGACGGAGGCGAGGCAAGGCACGGCACGGGACGGGACGGAGGCAAGGCACGACACGGGACGGAGGCAAGGAGGCAAGGCACGGCACGGGACGGAGGCAAGGAGGCAAGGCACGGCACGGGACGGAGGCAAGGAGGCAAGGCACGGGACGGAGGCTCGGGACACAGGCTCGGGACACAGGTAGGCTGGACACACACACACACACACACACACACACACACACACACACACACACACACACACACGGACACACACACACAGGGATGGATGGATGGAGACACACACACACAGGGATGGATGGATGGAGACACACACACACAGGGATGGATGGATACACACACACACAGGGATGGATGGATGGAGACACACACACACAGGGATGGATGGATGGAGACACACACACACAGGGATGGATGGATGGATGGAGACACACACACACAGGGATGGATGGATGGATGGACACACACACACACAGGGATGGATGGATGGATGGACACACACACACACAGGGATGGATGGACGGACACACAGGGATGGACGGACACACAGGGATGGACGGACACACAGGGATGGACGGACACACAGGGATGGACGGACACACACACAGGGATGGACAGGCATGTCTCACCCTCGGCTTATACACGAGTCAATAAGTTTGCCAGTTTTTTTGGGGGTAAATTGGGGGCCTCGGCTTATATTCGGGTCGGCCTATACTCGAGTATATACGGTATTATCAATCAACTGTGTTTGTGTTTACTCTTTTTAAAATCATAATGACAACAGAAACTACCCAAATAACCCTGTTCAAAAGTTTATATACTCCAGTTCTTAATACCGTGTATTGCCCCCTTTAATATCAATGACAGCTTGAAGTCTTTTGTGGTATTTGTTGATGAGGCTCTTTATCTTCTCAGATGGTAAAGCTGCCCATTCTTCTTGGAAAAAAGCCTCCAGTTCCTGTAAATTCTTGGGCTGTCTTGATGAACTGCACGTTGGAGATCTCCCCAGAGTGTCTCAATGATACTGAGGTCAGAAGACTGAGATGGCCACTCCAGAACTTCCAGAACACTTTATTCTGCTGTAGCAGATAACAGGTCCACTTGGCCTTGTGTTTTGGATCATTGTCATGTTGGAAAGTCCAAGTACGTCCCATGCACAGCTTCCTGGCTGATGAATGCAATGTTCCTCCGGTATTTTTTGATAACATACTGCATTCATCTTGCCAACAATTTTGACCAAATTTCCTGTGCCCTTGTAGCTCACACATCCCCAAAACACCAGCGATCCACCTCTGTACCTTTCATCATAGGCCTTGTTGACTCCTCTCCAAATGTAGCATTTATGGTTGTGGCCAAAAAGCTAAATTTTGTTCACATCACACCAAATGACTTTGTGCCAGAAGGTTTGGGGCTTGTCTCTGTGCTGTATGGCATTTGCATAGTAATGACTTTCTTCTGGTGACTCGACCATGCAGCCCATCTTTATTCAAGTGCCTCCTTATTGTGCATCTTGAAACAGCCACACCACATGTTTTAACCACTTTCAGACCGGACCATTTTGCTGGTAAATGACCAGAGGTCTTTTTACACTTTGGCACTGCGCTGCTTTAACTGGTAATTGCGCGGTCATGCAATGTTGTACCCAAACAAAATTTGCGTCCTTTTCTTCCCACAAATAGAGCTTTCTTTTGATGGTATTTGATTGCCTCTGCGATTTTTATTTTTTGCGATATAAACGTAAAAAGACCGCAAATTTTGAAAAAAAATTGATATTTTCTACTTTTTGTTATTAGAAAAATCCAATAAACTCAATTTTAGTCATACATTTAGGCCAAAATGTATTCAGCCACATGTCTTTGGTAAAAAAAAAGTCAATAATTGTATATTTATTGGTTTGCGCAAAAGTTGTCACATCTACAAACTAAGGTACGTTTTCTGGAATTTACGCAGCTTTTAGTTTACGACTGCCTATCTCATTTCTTGAGGTGCTAAAATGGCAGGGCAGTACAAAACCCCCCCAAATGACCCCATTTTGGAAAGTAGACCCCCTAAGGAAATTGATAAGAGGCATGTTGAGCCCATTGAATATTTTATTTTTTTGCCTCAAGCGATTGAATAATGACAAAAAAAAAAATTTTTTTTTTTTTTTACACAAAGTTGTCACTAAATTATATATTGCTCACACATGCTATGGGCGTATGTGAAATGACACCCCAAAATAAATTCTGCTGCTTCTCCTGAGTACGGGGATACCACATATGTGGGACTTTTTGGGAGCCTAGCCGCGTACGGGGCCCCGAAAACCAAGCACCGCCTTCAGGCTTTCTAAGGGCGTAAATTTTTGAGTTCACTTCTCACTACCTATTACAGTTTTGAAGGCCATAAAATGCCAAGATGGCACAAAACCCCCACAAATGACCCCATTTTAGAAAGTAGACACCCCAAGCTATTTGCTGAGAGGCATGTTGAGTTCATGGAATATTTTATATTTTGCCACAAGTTGCGGGAAAATTACAAACTTCTTTTTTTTTTTTTTTTCACAAAGTTGTCACTAAATGATATATTGCTCATGCATGCCATGGGCATATGTGAAATGACACCCCAAAATAAATTCTGCTGCTTCTCCTGAGTACGGGGATACCACATATGTGGGACTTTTTGGGAGCCTAGCCGCGTACGGGGCCCCGAAAACCAAGCACCGCCTTCAGGCTTTCTAAGGGCGTAAATTTTTGAGTTCACTTCTCACTACCTATTACAGTTTTGAAGGCCATAAAATGCCAAGATGGCACAAAACCCCCACAAATGACCCCATTTTAGAAAGTAGACACCCCAAGCTATTTGCTGAGAGGCATGTTGAGTTCATGGAATATTTTATATTTTGCCACAAGTTGCGGGAAAATTACAAACTTTTTTTTTTTTTTTTTTTTTTCACAAAGTTGTCACTAAATGATATATTGCTCATGCATGCCATGGGCATGTGTGAAATGACACCCCAAAATATATTCTGCTGCTTCTCCTGAGTACGGGGATACCACATATGTGGGACTTTTTGGGAGCCTAGCCGCATACGGGGCCCCGAAAACCAAGCACCGCCTTCAGGCTTTCTAAGGGCGTAAATTTTTGAGTTCACTTCTCACTACCTATTACAGTTTTGAAGGCCATAAAATGCCAAGATGGCACAAAACCCCCACAAATGACCCCATTTTAGAAAGTAGACACCCCAAGCTATTTGCTGAGAGGCATGTTGAGTCCATGGAATATTTTATATTTTGCCACAAGTTGCGGGAAAATTACAAACTTTTTTTTTTTTTTTTTTTTACAAAGTTGTCACTAAATGATATATTGCTCACGCATGCCATGGGCATATGTGAAATGACACCCCAAAATAAATTCTGCTGCTTCTCCTGAGTACGGGGATACCACATATGTGGGACTTTTTGGGAGCCTAGCCGCGTACGGGGCCCCGAAAACCAAGCACCGCCTTCAGGCTTTCTAAGGGCGTTACAGTTTTGAAGGCCATAAAATGCCAAGATGGCACAAACCCCCCCCAAATGACCCCATTTTGGAAAGTAGACACCCCTAAATTTAGGGGTACACTAGTGAGACTAGGTAATAAATGGCGGGTGCCCTGAAACTATAAAAAAATAACTAACCAACCAGCGTCACCTGTAACAGTTATATGGTGATCACTGGTGAAAGGGTTAACTAGGGGGCAATCAGGGGGCTTTATGCGGTAGTATATGGGGGTCCCTGGCGCTATAAAAAGCTGCGGCGAACCTAGATACCTACCTGCCTAACTAGCGTCACCTGTGACACTAATACAGCGATCAGAAAAACGATCGCTTATTAGGCTGGGTTCACACTGGAGCGATGCGGGAACGCCACAAATCCGCGGCGGGTTCCCGCATCGCATGCCTCCCGGCGGCAGTTCACACTGCCCTATGCAAACTGCTGGGAGTGTCAGTGAAATGTTAATGACACCCCCAGATCAGTTCGCATATCGCAGTGCGATCTGCAAACTTGGATCGCATGGTGTGAACACCCATGCGATCCGATTCTGCTGCGGACCAAAAAAAGGGTCCCGTGCGAGTTCGCGGCGGGTGCGACACGAATTCAGCCATACTATCTGTATAGCTGAACTCAAATCGCACAGAGATCGGATGTGATTTGCACTGCAGTGCGGTGCGAATCACATCCGTTCTCATAAACTGCTGCAATGTGAACCCAGCCTTAGTGACACTGGCGACGGGGGGTGATCACGGGGTTAAACCTTTATTGGGGGGGTTAGGGGGGTACCTTAGAACTAAAGGGGGCTAACCCTAACTGCCCTAACAGTTATTAGTCACAAATGACACCCGCCGGGTGATCAGGGGGTTAAACCTTTATTAGGTAATAATGGCGGGTGCCCTGAAACTATAAAAAAATAACTAACCAACCAGCGTCACCTGTAACAGTTATATGGTGATCACTGGTGAAAGGGTTAACTAGGGGGCAATCAGGGGGCTTTATGCGGTAGTATATGGGGGTCCCTGGCTCTATAAAAAGCTGCGGCGAACCTAAATACCTACCTGCCTAACTAGCGTCACCTGTGACACTAATACGGCGATCAGAAAAATGATCGCTTATTAGGCTGGGTTCACACTGGAGCGATGCGGAAACGCCGCGAATCCGTGGCGGGTTCCCGCATCGCATGCCTCCCGGCGGCAGTTCACACTGCCCTATGCGAACTGCTGGGAGTGTCAGTGAAATGTTACTGATACCCCCAGATCAGTTCGCATATCGCAGTGCGATCTGCAAACTCGGATCGCATGGTGTGAACACCCATGCGATCCGATTCTGCTGCGGGCCAAAAAAAGGGTCCCGTGCGAATTTGCGGCGGGTGTGGTGGGTGCGGCGAATGGCTGAACTCGAATCGCACAGAGATCGGATGTGATTTGCACTGCAGTGCGGTGCGAATCACATTCGTTCTCATAAACCGCTGCAATGTGAACCCAGCCTTAGTGACACTGGCGACGGGGGGTGATCACGGGGTTAAACCTTTATTGGGGGGGTTAGGGGGGTACATTAGAACTAAAGGGGGCTAACCCTAACTGCCCTAACAGTTATTACAGTCACAAATGACACCAATGCAAAAAAAAAAAAAAAAATGACATTGGTGTCACTGTGACTGGGGGGCAGGGGTAATTGGGGGGGTGATCGGGGGGGTGTGAGTGTGCCTGGCATGTTCTACTGTGTGTGTAGAGTGTTGGTGCAACTCACCGATCCGCTCTCCTCCGTCTCGGAACGAAAAATACCGACACGGAGGAGAGAATACATCACTTCCTCTCCTGTGTTTACATTACAGGAGAGGAAGTGATGTCACGGGGGATTTCTATTCCTCGCGAGCGATCGCGAGGGGGTGGCCATGAATGAATGGCCGCCCCCTCGTCCCGGATCGCTCCCGGACAAAAACCGACCGCCGCAGGCACCGGGCAGGGGCCCGATCGGGCCCCTGACCCGCGGGAGGCAAGGGACGTACATGTAAGCCCTTATGCCTGCCCGTGCCATTCTGCCGACGTACATCGGCGTGCGGCGGTCGGCAACTGGTTAAGAGAGTCCTGTATTTCCCTTGAAGTTATTTATGGGTTTTTCTTTGCATCCCAAACAATTTCCCTGGCAGTTGTGACTGAAATTCTAGTTGGTCTGGTTTGATTTCAACAGAATCCCTAATTTTCCACTTCTTGATTATAGTTTGAACACTGACAATTGGCATTCTCAATTCCTTGGATATCTTTTTAGATCCCTTTCCTGTTTTATACAGTTCAACTACCTTTCCCCGCAGATTCTTTGACAATTCTTTTGCTTTCCCCATGACTCAGAATCCAGAAACCTCAGTGCAGCACTGGATAAAAGATGCAAGGATCTGTCAGGAGTCCAGAAACTCATTGACCTTTTATACACACACACTAATTACAAGCAAACAGATCCCAGGATGGTTACCTTTAATAGCCATTCAAACCCCTGTGTGTCAACTTGTGTGCATGTTATCAGGTCAAAATCACCAGGGTATGTAAACTTTTTATCAGGGTCATTTGGGCAGTTTCTGTTGTCATTATGACTTAAAAAGAGTAAACACAGTTGATGGATAATAAATGGCTAATGGCTTCAGCCAAACACTAACCAAGAGTGAAATAAATGTTTTTGTGTTGTCATTCATATTCTCGGAAAAATGACCACGAAATCATAAATTCTGCCAGAGTATGTAAACTTATGAGCAAAACCGAATAGCATCACTTCCTGTATCACAGCCAAACAGGAAGTAGGAGGACATCCCTCAAATTAAGGGATTCTCTTGGGGTCCCCCAGGTCACTAGAACTAGTATCCCAATTGGAAGATTTCTCAACTATTACTTTTCTGGAGACAACCCAGAAATTTGGATTTTCTTATACTTTAACTTTCAATCAACATGGTAAACAGAACAAATAGAGAGGGAGAATCTCTCTAACTGGAGCACAGACGGCAATAAAAACCTGACAGGGGTTCTAATCCATCTCCACTCTATCCAAAACTAAATAAAATGTTGCCTTCATCCAACTTAAGTACCTGACCTCACTAATGCTTTTTTTGATGAATGGGCATGTATTCCCACAGAAGCACTGCAAAATCTTGAGGAAATACTTCCCAGAGGGGTGGAGGCAACTCTATATTAATTAAAGAGTCATTAAACCCAGACTATGAAAAACTCTCATTCCATGTTATATAACAGAGGGTGCATACTCACAAACTTCTCCATCACTTCTTTTCAAAACTGCTAATCTCAGTTTGATGTGTCCTTGTGGGCTTTGATACATAGGGAGGACTATCAGAATCTTGTGCGAGATTTGGGGCACAAAAAAAGGTTTGTGGAGGATGGGAACGCTAAACATGGTATTCCTAGACATTTTGCCGACAAAAGTTTTGGATTGCTTTCAAGTTTGGATTATTGAATCCATCTCCAGCTGCCGGACATTTTAAAAAATGGTGTAAGATCGACATACTGGATCTTCATTTTGAACTCCCTGTCCCCAGGTGGTTTTAATGAGGAAATAGAAGTCAACACTATCATCTGAACATTTACCTTATTCAGTTATGATGATATAGCTGCACACTGCTGCTCCCTCTAGTGACCTTCTTTTTTTTTTACACCAACTCATTATATTATGTTTCTTGCATTGTTTTATACTGTCACTATAGAATTTATGTACAGTATATTAACTATATACAGTAGCTCACAAAATTGAGATATTTTATTATATCTTTTCATGTGACAACACTGAAGAAATTACACTTTGCTACAATGCAAAATAGTGCGTGTACAGCTTGTATAAGAGGTGTAAAATTGCTGTCCGCTCAAAATAACTCACCACACAGCCATTAATGTCTAAACTGCTGGCAACAAAGGTAAGTACACCCCAAGTGAAAACTTCCAAATTGGGCCTAATTAGCCCTTTCCCCTCCCTGTTGTCATGTGACTTGTTAGTGTTACAAGGTCTCAGGTGTGAATGGGGAGCAGGTGGGTTAAATTTGGTAAAATCTGGAGTTATATTCACCCGTCCACAATTAACTCCCCTTTCACGCTTAACCAGTTCCCGACCAGCGCATGCCGATGTACGTCGGCAGAATGGCACGGGCAGGCATATTGGCATACAGGTATGTCCAATCTTCAATGCCGCCCCGCCATCGTGAGCGGGCGGCCGCGATCATCTCACAGGACAGCTGAATGGAGAAGTGCCATTGTAAACAGCATTTCTCCATTCTGCCTAGCAACTAGTGACGCTGATCTCTGCTCCATGTGATTGGAGCAGAGATCAGTGTTCACTAAATGAAAGCCCAACCCCCCACAGTTAGTAACACACCCCTAGGAACACTTAACCCCTACACTGCCACCCACTGGTTAACCCCTTCACTGCCAGTGTCATTTACACAGGAATCATTGCATTTATATAGCAGTGATTGCTGTATAACTGACAATGGTCCCAAAAATGTGTCAAAAATGTCCGATGTGTCCGCCATAATGTCGCAGTCACAATAAAAATCACTGATCGTCGCCATTACTAGTAAAAAAAATAATAATAAATTATATTATTTTCTAAACAATTTTTTTTACCAAAAATATGTAGAAGAATACGTATTGGCCTAAACTGAGGGAAAAATATGTTTTTTTATATATTTTTGAGGGATATTTATTATAACAAAAAGTAAAAAAATAATGCGTTTTTTTTCAAAATTGTCGCTCTATTTTTGTTAATAGCGCAAAAAATAAAAACCGCAGGGGCGATCAAATACCACCAAAAGAAAGCTCTATTTGTGGGAAAAAAAGGACGTCAATTTTGTTTGGGAGCCATGTCGCACAACCGCGCAATTTTCAGTTAAAGCGACGCAGTGCCGAATCGCAAAAAGTGGTCTGGTCTTTGACCAGCAAAATGGTCCGGTCTGTAAGTGGTTAAAGAAGGAACACCTGTTAGTTTTGTATCGTTATTGGAAATACTGTCAAGGATATATTCCTATATGAAGCCGCTACTACTTCAAAACAACATATAAAAAATGGCAATATTCAAAAAAAAACATCACAGTTCCTTCATAAATATTGCAGCAGCGCTTCCCATAAACTGTCCAAAATAAATTGCCAGTTATTCATGGACTGATCAGAAAGATGCGTTTTTATTGTCGCGCTGAAAAGCTTCCAGCAAGCGTCACCACATGCAATGAAGACTCCCCTATGGGGATGCACTCACCAAAATGCTGAGGAATTTGTGCCTTTTAAGATAAAAATGATTCCATCTCGCACCAGCTCTTTCCACACCATCCACTAGATATCAGTATTTCAATACTGACATCTAGTGGATGGTGTGGAAAGAGCTGCTGCAAGGTGGAATCATTTTTATCTTAAAGGGCACAAATTCCTCAGCATTTTGGTGAGTATATCCTCATAGGGGAGTCTTCATTGCACGTGGTGACCCACAGTGCTAAATTTGGTGTTATCGCTCTCACTCTGTCTCGTACTGGTCACTCGAAGTTCAACGTGGCACTTCATGGAAAATAACTCTCTGAGGATCTGCAAAAAATAACTGTTGCTCTACATAAAGATGGCCTAGTTTATAAGAAGATTGCCAAGACCCTGACAAGACCATACAGTGGTTTAACAGGTTCCTCTCAGAACAGGCCTTGCCATGGTGGACCAAAGAAGTTGAGTGCACGTGCTCAGAGTCATATCCAGAGGTTGTCTTTGGGAAATATATGTATGAGTGAGGCCAGCATTGTTGCAGAGTTTGAAAAGGTGGGGGGTCATCCTGTCAGTGGTTAGACCATCCTCCGCACACTGCATCAAATTGGTCTGCATGGCTGTCATTCCAGAAGGAAGCTTCTTCTAAAGATGTTGCACAAGAAAGCTGCAAACAGTTTGCTGAAGACAAGCAGACTAAGGACATGGATTACTGGAACCATATCCTGTGGTCTGATGAGACCAAGATAAACTTATTTGGTTCAGATGGTGTCAAGCATGTGTGGTGGCAACCAGGTGAGGAGTACAAGTCAAGCATGGTGGTTGGAGTGTCGTGGTCTGGGGCTACATGAGTGCTGCTGGCACTGGGTAGCTACAGTTCACTGAGGGAACCACGAATGCCAACATGTACTGTGACATACTGAAGCACAGCATGATCCCCTCAGTTCGGAGACTGGGCTGCAGGGTAATATTCCAACATAACGACTCGAAATACACCTCCAAGATGACCATTGTCTTGCTAAAGTAGCTGAGGGTAAAGGTGGTGGACTGGCCAAGCATGTTTCTAGACCTAAACCCTATTGAGCATCTGTGGGGCATCCTCAAACAGAAGGTGGAGGGGGGGCGTGGCCGGACGTGTATGGCAGCGGACGTGTTTGAGGCTGGCTCCTGGACGCACGGAGCAATCCGCCGCCATCCGCACCTCTGCTTTGGATTCCCAACCCGAGACCCACATCATCGAGTCCGGGACGTTCTCCTGCCTCCCCCCAGGTGGCTATTGCGGGGATCCCGGAGCCATCGAATCCCGCGGAGCCGCGAGGAGAACCGGCGCCGGCCGCCGCCATCTTGCCGCCTCGAGGCCTCCCGTTCGCCGCCACGCAGAGCCGCTCGGGCAGGTAGGGGACCTCCATCTACACCCCCCCTGCCACCCATCCATTGCTGGGGGTCACTCCGGTGGTGTTCTGGGGCCCGTACGGCACTCGGGGAGGCCGCGGCAGGCTCCGGCCTAGTGCGGCCTAGTGAGGCCTGTGAATCCCCGGCCTTTCCTGATTCAGTCACCCGCGGGAGGGCTCCGAGGCTGGCCCGGCCTCCTACTGTAAATGCCACCCTGCCAAGTAGCCGTCCTGGGGGACGTGGATTAAAGATGGACATGTGAAAACGCAGTTTGGAGCTCTGCAGGAGCTAGCCAGGGAACCGGCCGCAAACTTGCCAGACGTGGTGGAAACTACATGCCAGGAGGGCGCAGGCACCGGCGGGGCTCGGGGACACCGTCAGGACACGGCATAAGCAACTACTTTCTTCGCCAGCACGGGCGCGATTCCCCTGCCGTACCGGCCAAGATGGCGCCACAGCGTCTTTCATCCTCACAAGGTATCGCTCCGCAGGAGATGGGTGGTGCAGCGGGGGCAGTTTCATCCCACCCGAACCCCCCTCGAGCTGAAGCATCTTCTTCCCTGGCCCCCTCCCCTGCCTCACCGGCCTCTCCAAACCTGGACATTCCCTGCAGTTTAACAGGCGGGGGGGCACAGGGGCTGGGGTGGACGGCCCCTGGCGGGACTTAGTGGCAGGCCTGCCGTCCAAGCAGGACCTGCAGGAGATGGCTGCTTCCATAGTCAATGCCCTGTCTCGCGAGCTCCACGACCTGCGCCAACAAGTGGACACTGTTGATGAACGGGTCACCGCACTGGAGACCTCCAGCTCTTCCTCGGAAAACCGCTTGGCCGCCCTCGAAAGCGGGCAGCAGGCCTTAATTTGATTGAAATGCAACTTCGTGTAGATGACGGCGAAAACAGAAGTCGGAGGAACAATCTGCGCCTCCGGGGCATCCCGGAGGCGACTATGGGACCTGACCTACGTACTACGGTGGTGGCCTTACTGAATCAGGTCCTTGGGAAGCCCCCCGGTACTGACCTGGAGCTAGACCAGGTCCACCGGATCCCAGGCCCCAGAGTGACTCCGTCAGCATCCAGGGACCCAGGAGCAGCAGACCAACCCCGCAACGTACTTTGCAGAGTGCACTTCTTCACTGTAAAGGAGGAAATCCTACGTCTCGCTTGGGAAAGGGGCCCTATCGATTTTGAGCTCTTATCAGGATCTACCCGGATGTCACCAGGCAAACGAGAGCCCTGCGGGGTCTTATGCGCCCCCTTCTTGAGGTGATCCGCATGGCCGAAGCTACCTATCGATGGGGCCACCCCTTTCATCTAATAGTCCGGAGGAGGGGAGCAGAGTTTTTTCTTCGTTCTCCTGATCAGTTGCCGAACCTCTTTGGGTTTCTTGGTAGGCCAGCCGTTTCAGTCCCTAACTGGTTTGACTATTTGATTTCCCAGGAGGCGCTCGGACCACCTTTGCCAAGGCCGCAGCGAGTGCGCCGTCCCCGGTCTCGTGCGCCCAGCAGAGAGGACACTAGACGTCATCCACTGGCTTCGGAGGACTGATCCTGCCCCTGTCCGGGGTTGGGTAAGCAGCTGAACTTTTTCCTCATTGCTACTGTGCTACTTAGTACATTCCTTGGTTCCCAGGACTGTGTCAGTGATGAACGGCGGGGTGTTACTGTAATTGATATTGCTTGTCCTTTTTCATGTATCCCTTGTTAGTTGTTTGGGTGGGGATGGGGCTGCTCTTCTGTGTTGTGGGGGGGGGGGGGGGTTTGTGTTCTGGGTGAGGGGTGGGGGGGTTCATGCCGGGGATGGGTTGGTCCGCCTGCCCACGGCATAGCTGGGGCCTTATGTCCTTTCCTCCCCCCGTTGCCCGACAGTTGGGATGCCCTTGGTCCTTCTGTGGTGCCCTTACTCACCCTCACATATTCGGGCCTCACCCGGCAGGTTTCGGGGTGCTGGCCCCTCCCTCCGGTCCTTTTGCCCCTCCCCCTCCCCTACTGCCGTTGCTTGCAGTTCTATGTGTCACCCCCCCCCCCCACACTGATAATGCTTTGGGTGCGGACCTACCGATCATCCCCAGCTTGCTGACCATGATGGGAATCCTCATGTTCTGTTTGGGTTGCTCCTGCTCCACTGTCTCCAGTCCCAGTGTGGGGACCCGGGACAGTGTCATGGGTGGCCGGTTATGTTATGTTACGATATGATATGTTTTGCCAGTGTTGACACCTGTTATGTTTTTATGTATTAATGTTTTGTTTGCCGTGTAGTTTTCTAGATCTTGGTTCTCATTGGCTAGTCTCCTGCATCTCCAATGTTCCTAATTTTTATCTCTCCACTGACCATCTTCGGGAATCCCAGTGTTCTTTCCCCCCCCCCCGTTAGGGTAGGCCCTGGTGTGGACACCTAGTGTGCCCAATCGTAGGGCTACAAGTTTAAGTAGCGATCACCGTAGACTCTCTTTCTTCCTGTCCCCCTCTTTTCTCTTGTCCCGCTCCCGGTGATCCCTTTCTCCTCTTTTCTCCCCTATTTCCCTTCCTCTCCCCCCTCTTCCCCTGTGTTTTCTGCCCACTTTCTTTTGGGGCTCCTGTGGGTTGTTCCCGTGCCGCGGGGGGGGGGGGCCTGTGGGTTGGGGATTGGCGAGCTCCTTTGCCGTTGGTCTCCAGTGAGGTGGAATGGGTCTCCTTAAGGTCACCTCCCTGAATGTACGGGGCCTCAACACCCCGGAGAAGCGCTCGCAGCTGTTGACGAACCTGCGCAAGGGTGGGTCGCAGGTAGCATTTTTGCAAGAGACGCATTTTTGCACACCCAAACTTACCAATGGGGCCTTCCCCCGGGCCTATCACAGTGTTTCTCCGATCTCCAAATCAAAGGGGGTGAGTATCTTGATAGCCAGATCTGTTCCATGGCTGTTCGAGGCGCAGCGGGCGGACACACAGGGCCGTTTTATCTTTCTGAAGGGGACGGTGTTTGGTAGGCAGGTTACCTTTGCCAACGTGTACTTTCCGAACACTGACCATGTGCAGTTCTTGCAGACTCTTATCCCTGAGCTACTGGAGTTTGCGGACGGGCTGCTGGTTTTTGGCGGGGACATTAACTTTGCCATGGACCCAGCACTTGATGTCTCTAGGGGGGCTTCCCACTTATCATATGCGCGCTTGAAATGGCTGAAAACGGATCTCCAGGCGCTGCGCCTGGTCGACCCGTGGCGGTTGCTGCACGCACAAACCAGAGATTATACCTTTTTCTCGCAGGTCCATCATACGTACTCCCGGTTGGACTACTTATTGGTGTCGCATAGGGATCTGCCTGCGGTGGTGTCCACCTCCATCGACGTTATCTCGTTCTCTGATCATGCGCCCGTCCACTTAACCCTTCAGTTGGGGTCAGTATCAGGCCCTCCGCCGTCCTGGAAACTCAACGAGGCCTTGCTCCAGTCTGGAGATACTTGTTTGGAGATCCAGACAGCGTTGCGGGAGTACTTCTCTATTAATGGGGCCTCGGTGGCTAACCCCCTTACTGTATGGGAGGCGCATAAGGTGGTGATTAGGGGCGTGCTGATGAAAATAGGGGCTCGTCTTAAGCGGGAGAGGATGAAGCGCACGGACGAACTCCTAGCCACGATCTGGAGGCTGGAGACCCAGCATAAGGCGCACTTGGCACGGGCGGTTTTTCAGGATCTCCTTAAGGCTCGTGAAGAACTGCGCTCCCTTTTGTTCCAGAAGACTAAACAAAAGCTGGCCTGGGCCCGTCGGACTATGTTTGAGTACTCTAACAAACCGGGGTCCTTGCTGGTGAGGGCATTGAGGGGCCCGCGAACCCAGACCTACATTCCCCATGTTAAGTCGGCGTCTGGTCAGAAATTGAGCAGGTCAGAGGACATAGCGGCCGAATTTCAGGCCTACTATGAAGGCCTCTACAATCTGAAGGGGCCCCCTGCTCCTGGCCCCCATGGGGCGGAGGGCCCGACTCCTCAGTCGTATTTGGCTGCCTCGGGTATGCCCTCCCTCCCTGGGGAGGTACGGGCTGAGCTGGAGGAACCCATTTTGGTTGAGGAGCTGGGGGTGGCTCTGGCGGAGTCTAAGCCTAGGAAGGCTCCGGGCCCCGACGGTTTCACACCGGCGTATTACAAGACCTTCTTTGGGATACTGGGGAAGCCCCTGGTCACTGCCCTCAACTCTCTCGCCGAGGGCACTTCCTTTCCGGTGGACTCCCTCAGAGCTCATATCTCCCTCATTCCGAAGGAGGGAAAGGATCCACTGTGTTGTGGAAACTACCGTCCAATCGCTCTGTTAAATTCGGACCTGAAGCTCTTTGCCAGAATTCTGGCGAACAGGCTGCTCCCGCACATTCCTAGCCTCATTCACAGGGACCAGGCCAGGCCGGGTAACACCATTAGAGTTCTCAACTTGGTCCACGCGGCCAGAACCTCTAAGCGAGCCCTCCTCCTGCTGTCAATTGACGCAGAGAAGGCTTTTGACCGCGTGGACTGGTCGTTTATTAGAGCTACCCTGGAACATATAGGACTGCGCCACTCCATGCTCCATTGGGTTTTGTCCCTTTAGTCGAGCCCTACTGCGGCTGTTAAGGTTAATGAAACGAGGTCTCCCTACTTCTCTATCAAGAACGGCACCCGGCAGGGTTGTCCCCTGTCCCCATTGATTTTTATTTTGTCTCTTGAGCCCTTTTTGTGCCATATCCAGTCAAATACGGACATTGCAGGTTATGCGAAGGCGTCGGGTACCCACAAGGTGGCCGCATTTGCAGATGACCTAATTTTCTTTTTAACGGATCCCCTTACATCATTGCCTATCCTGCTGTCCTCCTTGGCGGAGTACGGTTCTCTCTCCCTTTTCCAAATTAATCTAGCTAAATCCTCCATCCTTAACATCACCGTGGGGGAGAGGTGGCACGGCACCTACGGGGGGCTTATCCGCTGAAGTGGGCTACCAGTCATATCCGCTATCTCGGTGTTGAGGTTACCCCTGACCCGGCGTCCCTATATACAGCCAATTTTGTACCTCTGGTGGACCGCTTGAGGGCTGATCTCTTGCACTGGCATTCACCAACGCTGACGTGGTTCGGTCGCTGCAGTGCGCTTAAGATGACTCTGTTGCCGAAAATTTTGTATCTGTTGCAGGCATTGCCCATTTACCCCCCTTCCACCTTTTTCAAGCGGATAGACTCCCTATTCCATGCTTTTATTTGGTCGCACCGGAGACCACATCTTAGATTGCAGCTTCTGCATCTGCCTAAGCACTGGGGTGGAGTTGGTCTTCCAGACGTGAGGACATACTACAGGGCAGTTCACCTGTCCAGGTTGGTGGACTGGCATTGTCATGAGGGGGCGAAGCATTGGGTGGCCATGGAGAGGGGGGCTCGGGGGACACGATCGGGAGCAGGCCCTGGTCATCAGCGCCTTTGCCAAGGGCTATACTGGATCATCCCACATTGGGAGGCTCCCTGCGGGTGACGAGGGAGGCCTTTCGGAACTCGTCGGTGTCCCCGGTCCCCTCCCCTATGGTGCCGGTTCTGGGAAACCCAGACTTTATACCGGGCTTCCAGAATCCCTGCTTTCATCGTCTGCAGATGGGTGACAGGCGGCGGCTATGTGACTTTATCGGCCCGGATGGTCGACTCACCCCGGAGGCAGAGCAGCGGGCAGTGGACCCTCCACTGGACTTTTGGAGCAGTCTGCAATTGAGGAATTTCTTGCGTAACTGTTTGCAGACGCCGGGCATCTCTCGCCCCCTCACGGAGTTGGAGCGTATCTGTCACCGGGGGGAACCGGTGCGGCACTGCCTCTCGCTCCTTTACTCTGCCCTGATTCGTCCGGCTGAGGGGTTTGTCCCCCCATTCATGGCGAAGTGGGAGGCGGAGCTCGGCACCCACTTTACTCCAGGTCAACAGCAGAAAATTCTCCATTTTGCACAGAAATCCTCTATGGCTACACGGGTTCAGGAGACGTGCTACAAGATCACAACTAGGTGGTATAGGGTCCCATCCGTTCTCCACCGCATCTTCCCCCAGGTGCCGGAATGTTGCTTGTGTTGTGGGGAGCCGGAGGGAACGATGCTGCACGTTTTCTGGGCCTGTCCCAAGCTGGTACCCTTCTGGCGCGGGGTGACCGACACGATCGGTCGTCTGACTGGTGTCTCTCTGGAGGGGAACCCTGCGGCCTGCCTGCTGCACCTGTCGGACCGATCCATTAAAAAGTATAGGAACTTGTTGACTATTCAGCTGCTGAACGTGGCGAAGGCCTGTATCCCTTTGTGCTGGAGATCGGAGAACCCACCGGCTATGGCTCTATGGTTCTCTAAAGTGAACGAATTAAGAGATATGGCAGACCTCACAGCGACGCTTCATAATAGGGAGGAGGCCTTTCGTCGTGAGACTTGGAGACCTTGGAATCATTTCACCTACACTGAGGCTTACCTTCGGGTGGTAGCTTCAAATGCCCGTTGAGAGAGGGTCTCTGTCTGCTGGCTTCGCCCCCCCCCCCCCCCCCCCGCGGTCTGGTGGCGCTCACAGTCCCTGTTTTGCTCTTTTCTGTTAGCCTTCCTCGCTTTAGCTCACCTGGAGCCTTTTCTGTGTTTCTTCTACTTGGTCTGTCTCTCTGTTCTGATCCCCCTTCTCTCTCCCTGGCTCCCCTTCCTCCCTGTCTCCCCCTGTAGTCCCTTCCTTCCGTAATCCCCTTCCCCTTACCGTTTCGCTTCCTCAGCCCTTTATCTTTCATGATTAGATCCTGCCGGTTAGCCCTGGCGGGCAGCGGTGGGTTGTGGGCTTCCCTGGGAATGACCAGTTTTCAACAAGTGTATGCTCTGTCCGCCTGGGCCCGGCTCATCGCCCATCTCCCTCCTCTTCCCTTTCTTTATAACACAACAAAAATTTGTCAATCTCGCTGTAATGCATGGCCATGCGATGATTACTGCTCACCTGGGTGGGATTGGTTTGCCTAATTGGTGTTGGAGGTCTGGAGAAGGGACTCTAGCCCCCCTGGTTTGGGAATGTTTTCTTGTTTAGTTTAAGCCTGTATTGGGGGTGGTCTCTATGTATATCCCACCTGAGTGATACTGTAAGCTGTATGTTTTGAAATTCTGTATGTTTTATTATTGTTGTCCATGTGCCTGTTATTTCTTCCGGCATTAAATAAAAGAATTACAAAAAAAACAGAAGGTGGAGGAGCGCAAGGTCTCCAACATCCACCATCTCCGTGATGTCGTCATGGAGGTGTGGAAGAAGAATCCAGTGGCAACCTGTGAAGCTCTAGTGAACTCCATGACCAAGAGAGTTAATTCAGTGCTGGAAAATAGTGGTGACCGCACAAAATATTGACACTTTGGGCCCAATTTGGACTTTTCACTTAGGGGTGTACTCACTTTTGTTGCCAGCGATTTAGACCTTAATGGCTGTGTTGAGTTATTTTGAGGGGACAGCAAATTTACACTTTCATACAAGCTGTACACTCACTACTTTACATTGTAGCAAAGTGTAATTTCTTCAGTGTTAGACATGAAAAGATATAATAACATATTTACAAAAATGTGAGGGTTATACTCACTTTTATGAGATACTGTGTGTGTGTGTGTATATATGTATGTGTGTGTGTGTGTGTCTATGTATGTATGTGTGTGTGTGTGTGTCTATGTATGTATGTGTGTGTATATATATATATGGTACTGACTGACCAGTGAAAAACAAAACAACAAATGGGGACATATATGGATAAATTCATACATACAATATATGAATTTATCCATATATGTTCCCCATTTGTTTTGTTTTTTTGCACTGGTCAATCAGTACCATCTCCTATGTTTGTATATATGCAATATATGGCTGACCCAGTTTTAAACAATATATCATTGTTTTTATTTATTTTTTAATTTGTTACTTTTAGTTCTGGTAACAAATAATCCTGGTAACCCTACATACATTTTTGCAGCATTTTCTGTTTAGTTCAACTGCATTATGTAGTCCCACTGGTTTTATACAGTAAATCAAACTTGCTGTGCATGGGTAGGCTTGAGAAAAAGGAAGGGGATCCTGGAAACACATAGCCATGCCCCCTTGGCACCTCTCTGTGTCTGAGGTCACTCCTGTGTTTGCCACACTATCAATACCTCAGTATCCTGGATAGACCCAGTCGGCGTAGGTAAACACATATTCTGGATTGGACGTCCACTTCCTGTTGCAAATATAGAGCTAGTGGCCAAACCAAGCTGAGACTTTGTAACAAGTGCTTTTTGTTCTTCTATATGCGAGTTGATATTTATCATTCTTAACAAAAAAACATATTTACACTACATCTAGATTGCACCCTCTGCTGTTTATTATTTCCGTCTTCAAAAAGATTGTATAAAAATAAAAAATATTGAAGCTGGCAGGTGCATGACTTGCTGTATTATAGTTACAAAAGGCAGGCATTTTTCTGTGAATAACTGACAAATGAACAGGGAACGAATCCCTTGCAGCTTAAAAATAGGGTTCACCTGTCTCTGAATCATACTGAAATTTATAAAGAATCACAAGTGTTATCTTACCTCTTTTTTAGTGCATCTGAAGCAGAGACTACAAAATATTATTGATGGTGAGTTTGGGAGATCTGTTAACTTGTGTATTATCAGCCTTCCAAGCTGCTAAAACTTAAAATAAAAGCACCAGTATGATGCTGTAAAATGCACATGACTACAATTTAGAATGAGCCTTCAACAATGCTTCATGCTAAATTTTTAGTCTGCAGTTAGTCTCCAGCCTATTTGAATGGGCTGCCCAGCATAACATGTATTAATGAGCATGCACCTTAGCAAACCGGGCTGGTGTGAAAGAGTTCAGATAATGTAACGCTTTAACCAACTCTACTATCAGATAACTATGGGAAAGTTATACGATCTGCTTGTAATCCAAATACTTATGTCCATTATAAGCTTTGAACATACAGTAAGGGATTGTTCATGAGTAACAAATCAGCTTCAGCAGCTGCTTAGTGGCATTTTTGCCTAGAGGAAAATCAAGTTCTTATACCAGCTGTCATAGAAACAATACATCATCTGTCCTGCTGTCTAATAGAGCTAAATATTTGCCAATACAAGGGTACGAGCAGTAAAGCTCAGCAGATATTCAGCTAGAAATTTTAATTTGAGTAGCAAAATGTGCTGGCTCAAAAACAGCACCGAGAGCCAATGTAGGTGGTCCCTTTACAAACTGAGCATCCTTCAAGATGCTTCATTTAGGGAATTCATACTCCAGAGAATATGTTATTCCCTTTTAAGGGATCAGGGAGGAATATATATTTCCCCCATTGGAGCAAAATGGACCATGCTTTAAAGGTTTTTTTTTTTTTTTTTACCTTCCGCTGGATCAACTGTAGCTATAGGATTGTGTAGAGGAGGTTTGATATTTATACTCATTTTTTTCACTTTCAATACATTTTTATTGAAGTTTCATCATAACAGATAGATATAAATAATGTACTGTTGTTAGTCATTAGGACTGTAGCCATCAACATCACAAGTTTATTTATATATTTAACAAGAGACAACACAAATGTACTGAACAACAAACTAGTAAAATAAAGAACATCCAAATTACCTGTATTTTTTTTCTAATGGTTGAACTAAATTTCCCTAATTAAAAATTTAGTAACACCTTTCCTGAGCGATTGGTGACCAAAACTGTCTTGTCAGGGCAGAATTATTTCTCTTGGATTTATGCCCTTTTCAAAGGCATGACAGTTTGTGATCTACAAGCAAAATCAGATCCCCAAGAATGGTCATTTATAAATCCATGCTGCTTGTCAATTATGATACCATTATCACAGACAAATTTCTGTCCCTTACCATTTGCTCAAATACCTTACATACTATTGATGTTAGGCTGACTGGTTTGTAGTATCCTGGTATACATCTTGATCTTTTTCAGTAAACTGGCACCATTATTTTGCACAGAATGATGAGCACAGTGGCAGCATTTGGCACAGTGGCAGCATTTGAGGACACAGTGGCAGCATTTGATGGGCACAGTGGCAGCAGAGCATTACCCTCCTCTGCGCCGACTGCACGGCCGGGAGCGGGGGTATCTGAGACCAATGTTTCTCAACTCCAGTCCTCAAGGTGCACAAACAGGTCATCTTTTCAGGATTTCCCTCGGATAGAAGGGCTGTGGTAATTACTAAGGCAGTGCAACTGATTAAATCACCTGTGTAAAATAAAGGGAAGCCTGAAAACATGACCTGTTGGGGCGCCTTGAGGACTGGAGCTGAGAAACACTGTCTGAGACTGTGACCAGTGACATGAGGAGAAGAGACAAGTCACTAGAGTCAATTAAAGCCAGTTATTTTCAGTGTTCTTGTGTGTGGAGATATGTTTTTAATTGATCTATTGTAGCAGTCATCGATAAAGGATGAGAATGCATACAGGAATAGAACCTAAGCAGATGTCCCCAGCATAGCTCCCAACTGTCCCTCATTTTGAGGGACTGTCCCTGATTTGAAGCAATGTCCCTCTGTCCCTCATTCCTCCTCATTTGTCCCTCATTTTGGTCTGATCTATATAGTTGTATTTATATGTATAAAATGCACTTTTTATCTATCAAAAAGTGTTTCCCAGTGCTAAACCTTTCACCTGATTTCTAAATTGTTGAATTTGTAAATTCCATAAGCCAGTATAAAAGAATAGTAGTGGTAAGAAAAAAGCACTTGTGGGTTTAACCAGTCTTGTTTTTTTTTTGTACAATTCTCCTTTAAGGGGGCATAATGGTGTGTTCTATGCCTGCATACTTTTTCTGATAGGTGTCCCTCATTCCCATCTCAAAATTTTTTGGAGGTATGCCCCAGGACTGCAATTCAAGCATAGTTTGTTAAATTAGATGTTAACCCAACCACTAAAACGTCATATAGCTGGTGATAATGATATAAACATTCTCGTTTTTGGCACTACGTGTTATGGAGTGAAAAAACTGCTGTAGCAAATTGGGTCATGCTTTATTGGGGTTTTTTGCCTTTCTCTGGATCAACTGTGGGTATAGGATTGTGTATATTGTATTGTATCATTTTTTTCCCTTTATATTGGTTGAACTAGACAGACTTTTTTCAACCAGACTATGTAACTGTGTAACTATGCCCGTCTCCCACAATCTCCTGCCTGCACATCACTTGTCAAATGCTTTCCCAAATTAAAACAAAATATGTTTCTGTGCTGATGTACTTTACAATGCCCAGGAACCATAAACATTTTTTTTTATTATTCACATTTAGCCTGTTGTCACAGTCCATGTGGAGATACTCTAAAGAAGCTGCCGGTCACACATTCCCCATCCCCAACTTCCCCAACGTGCACAGCATTTTGCTCCCTAATAAACATACAGTGAAGGGTTTACATCTACTTTAGTAGACCAGTGCCTACACTAATCTATTCCTATGCAGTTTATCAGCAACACTCCTTAAAGTGGAACTTTACCCATAACAACGTGATAAAAAATAATGTTTTTTAGCAAGGAACATACATTCCACATTAATAATAATGTTACCAAAATGCGTGTGTGCTATACATTTCCTCCAGCATTGCTACTGTTAGTTCTTGCTGGAGGCTACCATTTTGTTGAAGCCCAAAGCCCCATCAGTAAATCATAAAGCAGAACTAAACCCATCAATTTACCAGTTTCAAAAAACAGTTACATTCCTGGAATGCTGGAAATGCAAACTGTCACATTTTGATTGTGTCCTCAACCAAACTGTCAAACCATCAAATGAATGGTGTTATAACTGATCACATGTGCAGCACCATGGCAGTTGCAGTTTAAACAGAAGTAGCTTCCTGGGCTGTAAGACCCCTTTCACACTGAGGTGCTCAAAAACTGGCCATTAAACGCCAGGCGTTTTTGAGGTGTTTTTGCAGCGTTAGTGGTGTGCTTTTTTTAAGTTTACGTGACCTTAAGAAAAAGAGCCATTTTGCGGCACTTTGGAAGCGCTTTGGTAGCCCCTTCCAATTCATTTCAATGGACAGGGGCATTTTTGAGGCACTTTTTAAAACGCTTCAAACATGCCACAAAGATGTTGCTTGCAGGACTTTTTGCACCGCCCTGCCAGCGTACTGCCCCAGTGTGAAAGCATCCATTGAAATGAGTGGAAAGCAGTTTTTCAGGCTCTATTTTTTGTGCAAAAGCGCCTATAAAAACACCTCAGTGTGAAAGGGGTCTAAAGGACAGGAGGGTTTAATTCAGCTTCAAGGCTATCAGCAGATTGGCCTCTACAAACTCAGCAGTGCCTAAAAATGGAGAGCAACTGAGCATGTGCAGAGCAGGTGAGGCAGTGTATTACTGGGTGTTACACAGTATAGACATTTATTTTTAGTATATTTTATATATAGTTTTATATAGCTATACCTGCTAAAGGGGCCAGCATGAAGTGATCTAGCAGGACCTAATTGTCTGCCTAAAGTTCCACTTCAAGTTTTCCCTATCACAGCTAAGCACATTGTCAATTTGGCTTCTAGAAACCCTGCCTAATTATACTGAATGGCTAGCACATAACAAAGCCCATATTATTAGCCATTCTAAGCTAACTGACCTAAGGTCAGAGGCCAGTGAGTGCATTACTGGTAGTTGGTTGCTATGGTGGCGAACAGCAGCAAAGGTTCACTGAGTTTGTGAACTCCAGATGGGTTCTCCGGGAACCCAAAGCTCATCCTTAGTCGCTACTAGAAGCATGATACATAGCAGGAGATGCAGACATCTTACACACCAGGTTTTGTAGGGTAACCTTTTTCATTTTTTTTATACAGTCACGAAAGTCCCAAAAATAATTTTTAAATTGTGGTGCACTACAATAATAGTAATACATGAGCAATACGCTTATTCTGTTTTCAGTATTGTATATTCAACAGCTTGCAAAGCTAGTTTGACAATTACAGTGACTGCAGTAAAATCCCCAACATCGGTGTCAATGACTGCAATAATAACCCCCAACAATGGTGTCAGTTGGGGGTATGCTTACTTCAGTACTCACTCCTGCAATGCTTCTTCTGTACAACGCTTCTGCTTCAGCCAGTTTTGCAGAACTATACTGTCCGGCAGGAGATCCCTCCGCCCAACAGAGGAAACACAAGTGCGGTAAGCAGTCCAGCAAAGTACTACACTGCAAACCCTCTAGGAAATTAAAGAGGCTGTAAACCCGCATAGAATGCATTAAAGGTGAAAAACCTTCTGTAGTGCTACAGCGCCCCCCCCCCCCAAGCCCCTGTTTTACTTACCTGACCCCGATCTTTCTCTGGCTGGGAACGAGCACACCAGCTCTAGCTGGCGTCTCGTGTCCTGATTGGATAGATTGATAGCAGCGCAGCCAATGGCTCCCACTGCTGTCAATCAAATCCAATGATGCGCGCACCGAGGCCAAGTCCTGCATTCTGTGTGAATGGCCACAGAAACGGGACAAGGGAGCTTGCCCACACGGGTGTCCACCTTAGGAGAGCCTTCTCCAACATGGGCACTCAATGCAGGGAGGAGCCACCAGCGCCGCCAGGGGACCCCAGAAGAGGCAGATCGAGGCCAGGAAAACAAAGTGCACAGTGGAGGTAAATATGACATTTGTTATTTTAAACAAAAAAGAGGCTTTATAACCCCCATTAAAACTGCAGATCCTGATGAGTACTGCAATATGGCAGTGGTATGTGTGTAAGTTTAGGTGCATAGTTGCTACAAACATTATTTCTGGTGGTAATTATGTAACAATCTGACCCAGTGACAGTGAGCCAGAGTGAATGAACTCTACAGAATCTTGTAGAATCACTATCAAAGCAGAACAGAATTAAAATACAATGCACTGCTATTTTAGTATCTCACCTTTGACCAAAGCTTGTCAACCTCTCACCTAGGTGCCAGTGATGTCACTTACTGTGGGTTTCTGGAAAGACCAAGGGGCTACTAGGATCTTACATCTTTAATTTGGCTGACTATAAATTATTTATGTTTCTAACCCCAACTGCTACATGTTGTAGTTGGTACAATAATAGGAGCACATTCTCCATATTTACAATGAAAATGTAACTTATTCTTAATATTTCATAACTTACCTCCATCCTCTTAATGCCCCCTACTCCTCTTCCTCCATAATAGGAGGCATCCACAGTTGGCCACTTCTTCTTAGGCAATCCATCCTCATCATCAGATTCCTGCAGTAAAATAGTAGTTAATTAACACATGGAATTACATATTTTCACTTGCATAATCTATAAAAGTTTGAGTAGATGTCAGCAGGTTCAATTGACCACTAGATTATATTAACCCTTTCATGACTAAGCCTATTTTTGGAATTTGGTGTTTACAAGTTAAAATCCATATTTTTTGCTAGAAAATTACTTGGAACCCCCAAACATTATATATATTTTTTTAGCAGAGGCTCTAGAGAATAAAACGGCGATTGTTGCAATATTTTATGTCACACGGTATTTGCGCAGTGGTGTTTTAAACGCAACTTTTTGGGAAAAGGGACACTTTCATGAATAAAAAAAAAACAAAACAGTAAAATTAGCCCAATTTTTTTGCGTAATGTGAAAGATAATGTTACGCCGAGTAAATAGATACCAAACATGTCACACTTTATAATTGCGCGCACTTGTAGATTGACGACAAAGTACGGTACCTAAAAATCTCAATAGGCGACGCTTTAAATTTTTTTTACGGTTACCAGGTTAGTGTTACAGAGGAGGTCTACTGCTAGAATTATTGCTCTCGCTCTGACGATCGCGGCGATACCTCACATGTGTGATTTGAACACCGTTTACATACGCGGGCGCGACTTCCGTATGCGTTTTCTTTGCTTCGCGAGCTCGCGGGGACAGCGGGCGCTTTGAAAAAAAATTTTTTATTTTTTTATTTATTTTATTTATTTTAAAAAAACTAAATTGTTTTAAAAAAAAAATAAAAAAATTTGATTACTTTTATTGCTGTCACAAGGAATGTAAACATCCCTTGTGACAGTAATAGGTGGTGACAGGTACTCTTTATGGAGGGATCGGGGGTCTAAAAGACCCCCCACCCCTCCTTTACACTTCAATGTATTCAGATCGCCGAAAACGGCGATTCTGAATACCGGATATTTTTTTAAAACCGGCGCCATTGGCAGCCGAGTAAACGGGAAGTGACGTCATGACGTCGCTTCCGTGTTTACGATGAGGAGACTGGAACGAAGCCGATTACGGCTTCGTTCCAGTTCCTCCCCAGCAGCCAGAGCCGACGGATCACTAATCGGTGCTCCCGATCGAGCGGGAGCACCGGTAACAGCGGCGAGAGGCGGCGGGAGGGGGGGACGTCCCCTCCCGCTCCTCCGGCATAACAGCCGAGCGGCTTTTAGCCGCATCGGTTGTTATGGCTGGAAAGCCAATCGCCCGCTGTAAAAAACGGTACTGGGATGATGCCTGCAGGTGCGGGCATCATCCCGGTATACCCCCGGAAGCCGAGTACGCAGATCTGCGTACGCTCGGCGGGAAGGGGTTAATGTATTGCTTAGGAACAAAAGGATATAGCAACTTTACAAGAAGACTTTGATAAAAATAGGAGGGGTGGGTAACTACACAGCAAATGAGGTTTAATGTAGGAAAATGTAAAGTAATGCACTTGGGAGCTAAAAATATGAATACAAGTTACAAGCTAGGGGGAGAACCTCTGGGGGATCAAGGATGGAAAAGGTACTACTGGGAGTCTTGGTAGATGACCGACTCAGCAATAGCATGAAATAGCAAGCTGAAGCAAGCAAAGCCAAAAGACTGTTAGCATAAATTAAAAAGATTATTTACTCAAGAGATAAAACTATAATTCTATCACGTTACAAAACTCTGGTTCAACCGCATCTTGAGTATGCTGTCCAGTTCTGGTCACCAGTCCTCAGGAAGGATGCACTGGAACTGGAGAGAGTCCAGAGAGGGGCAACAAAGCTAATAAGAGGCTGGAGGATGTCAGTTATGAGGAATGGCTACACACATTAAAGAGGAGGGCCGGTTTAAAAAAATAATAATTTAAAAGTCAGCAGCTGCAAACACTGTAGCTGCTGACTTTTAATAAGCACACTTACCTGTCCAGGGCACCCGCGATGTCAGCTACCCGAGGCTGACCCGTTCCTCGGTCTTGGGTCCCAGCGCTGTCATTTTGTGGCTTCACTGCCCGTTTCCTACTGCACATGCACGAGTCGCGCAGCGCTTTGTGAATGGGGCGCGCTGTGTTCTGTTCCCAGAACACAGCGCAACCCATTACCCAGAAGATGCCGCACGGAGGAGAGAAGATAGAAATCTCCGTGGAGGAGGAAGAGGCAGATTAGGATGATGTGCCTAGCAACAGGCATTTCTGGTAAGTTAAAAAAAAAAAAATGTGTTCATTTTTTTTTTCAGGATGGCCCTCCACTTTAAACGTATTTTACCTGAAGAAGAAGAGACGCTTGAGAAGGAGGCATGCTTGCAAGGTACAAATATCTAAATGGTGATTCTAGCATTGGGAGAAAACTATTCAGTCTCAGGTTGCTTAAAAAGACATGTGGCCACCCACATAGGTTGAACTGCATGGACTGATGTCTTTATTCAACCTTACTGACTATGTAACAATTACAGAATGTCTGTATTACAGTACTAAAGGGGTCATACTTACTTTTTATTTTAACTCTTTATTTTTTTTTTACATGTATTTGAAAATGTGGTCAGCTTACTTCAAATATCTATGAGTGCTAATATTTAAAAAAGAAAACTTGCTGCTGTTTATAATTTGTAACAATATCTGCATATGAGGAAAGCCATATTTGCTCATGAAATATGCAGGCTCCATTTATACTGAGTAGGCATGCACAATGACTTGCTTCATTGCTCCTCTCTCTCAAGGCAAGTCTATGAGTTAGGTCTGATCTGTTTGAGCACCATATATGCACTGTAAGGTTCAACACAAATTCATGTAAATGATGGCTAACATAGCCTAGGGCAGCGGAATCAAAACTGCAGCCCGCAGGCTGGATGTGGCCCTTTGCTTGCCTTTATCCACCCCTCGGGGCATAATTTATCCCACTGATACAAAGCACTATTCCTCCCGCTATCTCCAACAATGGGGCACCATTCTTTCCACTGACACCATAGACGGGCACTATTCCTCCCATTGACACCAATTATGGAAATTATTCTTTCCACTAATACCAATTATGGGCACAAGCTCTCACACAAATTCCAATGATGGGACATTATTCCTCCCACTAATGCCAATGGTGAGGCACTAATCCTCCCACTAATACCAATGATGGGGACTGTTCCTCCCATGAATACCAATGATGGGGCATTAATCCTCCTAATAATAGGGCGGCACAGTGGTGTAGTGGTTAGCACTCTCACCTAGCAGTAAGAAGGTCGATGGTTCAAATCCCCACCACGACACCACCTGCTTGGAGTTTGCATGTTCTCCCTGTGCCTGCGTGGGCTTCCTCTGGGTACTCCAGTTCCCTCCCACAATCCAAAGACATGCAGGTAGGTTAATTGGCTTCTGTCCAAAATTGGCATTAGTATATGAACGGGGACCTTGGATTGTGGGCTCATTGAGGGTAGGGACTGATGTGAGTGTCCAATGTACAGGGATAAGGACAATTGTAGCCACTCACTCAGGTTGAACTGGATGGACTGGTGTCTTTATTCAACCTTGCTAACTATGAAACTATGAATACATAGTTACATAGTTATATAGTTAGTCAGGTTGAAAAAAGACACAAGTCCATCCAGTTCAACCACAAAAAATATATATATAATATCATACAATCCCATATACCCAATTCTATACCCACAGTTGATCCAGAGGAAGGCAAAACACCCCAGCAGAGCATGATCCAATTTGCTAAAGCAGGGGAAAAAATTCCTTCCTGATCCCCCGAGAGGCAATCGGATTTACCCCGGATCAACTTTACCTATAAATGTTAGTACCCAGTTATATTATGTACACTTAGGAAATAATCCAGGCCTTTCTTAAAGAAATCCACTGAGCAGGCCATAACCACCTCTGCAGGGAGACCAATGATAGGACACTATTACTCCCACTGACACCAACAATGCAGCACACAGAATTTGAATCAATCGATAATATTTTGACCGATCTGGATTTGAATCATTCCAGAAATTGGGAATTTGTTCGAAAATTAATAAACAAAATTAATTTTAAAGAATTTCAACGAGATGTGTTACTATTTCATACGGAGATTCGGATACATCCGATTCTCTGAATAATCAAACATTCATCAGATTTTACATTCCGACCAAAGTGAATTGCACATGTCTATTAGATGAACAATCAAGAAAAATAAAACCAGGCTAGTTGGCTTTTGGCTACTCTCCTTCTCTTCCTGGTTCCAGAAATTTATTGACAGACTTTTTTCACAATGTTCAAAGGAATGTTCTGGAAATGTTGATTTTGGCAGGTTTTCTTTAATGCATATATAGAGACCTTAACTCCTCTTTTCTCTGCAGTCCTTTAAGTTTACCTCTGCAAAAAAAAATTAGCAAAGTGCCCTTTGCTCTGAAATAATGTACCTCCAGGTGCCTGCATATCCCCTACTATAGCTTTTAGAATTATCCCCAAAGTTTAATATGCTCTTGAGTGCAAATGCCAATTAGCGTCCATGGACATTGGGTCTACCACATCAAGCGCCATATTATTATCACTATAATGGAGAGTATCACCAATCATTGGAAGGGCGTTGCCTGCTGAAACCACCAACTGTGGAAGGGCGTTCCACATCCTTGCAGCAAAGAACCCCTTATGCAGTTTCGGATTGAACCGCTTCTTGTCCAATTTCCTTGTGTGGCCACCTGTCTTTTTTTTTTTAGAAACCTTAGGTTAAATAGATTCCTCCCAATGCTAGAGTAACCATTTAAAGATATGTATATTGTGATCATATCCCCTCTTAAGCATCTCTTCTGCAGGGAGAATAAGCCCCCTTATTAGCTTTGTTGCCCTTCTCTGGACTCTCTCCAGCTCAAGCATATCCCTCCTAACAATTGATAGCCAAAACCGGATGGCATACTCAAGATGTGGTTAAATAAGAGTTTTGTAAAGTGATAGAATTATAATTATAGTTTTATCCCTTGAGTAAATACCCTTTTTAATCACTTCAGGACTGCAGTACGTATATGTACCTTGCGACTTTGAAGTGGTTTACTGGGATTATTGATGAAGATATTAGCAGGTATCGTTTTTTACAGCTGGCGGTTAAGGACGTCCCCCCCCCCACCGCTCGCCGGTGTTTCTCAGGCTCATTTGAAATACAATTTAATGGTGTGGATGGTTAGTCCTAGAGGCAATCAAAAGAGTAGAGCCTCTTTGATTACCTCTATGGCCTTGGAGGACTGAAGCAAAATCATGATGCCACTTCAGGTCCAGATTGGAAATGAACTTTTTTTTTTTTTTTAAAGCAAAAAAAAAATCTAAATGTTTTAATTATTTTTTTAATCTTTTTGCATTTATAAGTAAAGGAGAGATTTGAGGTCTTTTTGAACCCAGATCTCTCCACAAAGAGGACCTGTCGTATTGGAATAAAAGTGATCCAAAAAAAATTAATAATAATTCAAGGGACCGGGTAAAAATCAAAAGTAAAACAAATTAGAAAAAAAAAGTAAATCACCCCCATCCCTCCACGCTCCTGAGCAAAAGCAAATGCATATGCAAGTCTTGCACACATATGTAAACGGTATTCGCACCACACATGTGATGTATCACCACGAATGTTAGAGCGAGAGCAACAATTCTAAATCTCCTCTGTAACTCTAAACGGGTAACCTGTAAAAGGAGTTTAAAATGTCGCATATGGAGATTTTTAAGTACTGTAGTTTGTCGCCATTCCATGAGTGCACAATTGTGAAGCGTGACATGTTGGGTACAGTCGCTATTTACTCGGTGTAACATCATCTTTCACATAAAAATTGGAGTATACAGTATATATATATATATATATATATATATATATATATATAATATACTTTTTTTTTTTTCATTAAAGTGTATTTTTTCCCCCAAAAAAATGCATTTGCAAAACTGCTGCACAAATACAATCGCCGTTTTATTCCCTAGGGTCTCTGCTAAAAAAATGTGTAATGTTTGGGGGTCATACGTAATTTTCTAGCAAAAAAAAACAAATTTAAACTTGTAAACAAAAAGTGCCAGAAAAAGCCTAGTCCTTGGCATTACATGCTATTGCTGAGTCTGTCATCAACTAGAACCCACAGATCGTTTACCATCCTCAATTCCCTAAATGTTACTACCCTTAGTGAGTAACTTGCATTCATATTTTTAGTTCCAAAGTGCATTACTTTACATTTTTCTACATTAAACCTCACCTGTCATTTAGCTGCCCACCACTTTGTCTTCTTGTAAAGTTTTTATATCGTGTTGTGAAGTTATTGTTCTGCTTAGCTTTTTATTATCAGCAAACACTAAGATTGAACTATTTCACTTCTATATCGTTTATGAACAAGTTAAACAGAATTGGTCCCAGGACAGAGCCCTGGGGTACCCTGCTAACGACTCCAGACCATTCAAAAAATATGCCATTTAATCATCACCACCCTCTGGAAGCACACCTGCAACCAGTTTTCTAACCAGGTACATAGCATATCATCGATGCCAAAAGTCCTTAAAGAGGGGCTTGAAAAAAAAAATTTAAAGCCAGCAACTACAAATGTTGTAGCTGCTGACTTTTCCATCTATCCCGCAATGTTGGCACCCTGCACCAATTCGTTAATTGGCTTCGGTGCAGGCATCACCATTGTAAGTAAGGAAAACCAGCAAATGAAGCCTTCAGCCAGTTTCCAACTGTGCATGCAAGAGTTGTGTTGTGCTTTCTGAATGGACCCGCCGTCTTCTACGACCTGTGTGTGTGTGTCCCAGAAGACAGCAGTGGGAAGGAGGAAGGACTGTGAATGCTGTAGATCGCCAATAGGCAATCTTACCCAGAAGTGGGAGCGGGTAACCCCCCCCCCCCCCAAAAAAGTGACAAATGTGGCAGTGGATGGGGGGAGGGTGCAAACAAGAGGAACGTCCTCTTTTGGGTGGAGCTCTGCTTTAACTTGTTAATCATTTATGGCATACTGTATCAAATACTTTAGAAAATTTGGGTATACCACATCCACAGGCCTTCCTCTATCTACATTAAAGCTTACCTCCTCACAGAATGTTAAATGGTTGGTCTGGCAAAAAATTGTCCTTCATAAATCCATGTTAGTTACTGCTAATGAGACTATTTTCTTCAGAAAATTCTTGGCTATGGTCCCTTATCATTCTCTTCAATAGTTGACATACTATTGATTGTAGACTGACTAGTCTTTAGTTTCCAGGTATATATCTTTTATATAGGCCTTTTTGGAATACTGGTACCATTTTTGCTCCTTATAATGCAAAAGTTATAGTTTTTTTTTTTTTTTTTTTTTACTATTATGGTTAATGCCTGCCGGGTGATAGGGTGGGCAGATGTAGTCCTGCTTGACCCTTCCTCTGGGCCTATAATGTTGATCATAATGGACACTATACGATACAACAAAATCCATCAGGAATGGAGTCCTCTGCTGATAATAAAAGCCAGTAGAAGATTCAAACCCAAAGCTGATTTATCAGTTATAGGTAGACATAGCTTTTAATAAACAAAGTCCTTTTATATTTTCAAGTATATTCCAAGTGTAAATTCTATTACACAGAGAAGACAAGGGGTGAAATAAACTTGTAACTAAATGTGATCCAGTATGGAAAAAGTGTGACAATATCAATGAATGCATGAAAAGACAGTAGGAAAAAGTCTCAATTGCCGTGCAAGTCTCAGTTCAACATTCTGTAACATTCAATACAAGGCTCCTTCAGAGCAGAAAACATGGCTCATTAATCACTCTCCTTTGCTTCCCACAGTCCTTTCTGTTTGCTTCATCTGGCGTCTATGCTTAGGCTCCAGGCCTGCAGCTGGGAAATTATGATAAAGATCCCCTTCATTATAAAAAGGCAGCATGACCTCCATTTATAGGACATCCAGAATATTCTAGGCATCTTCTGAAAAGGCTACATTGGGGGGAGTTTATCCCTTCTGTCAGAGGAAGAGTACAAGATGACAGAAAAAGGTCAAATTAAAGTTCTTCTCTTGGCTGCCATTTTGCCATGAAACTGAAATTGATCTTTCTACAACTTCATCTTGTATTAGTTACAGGACCTCGCCTACATTTCAGAAAATATAACATGGACTGTCACCAGGGGCTGCTTGCAATAAAGTAAAATATGTGGACTAGGAACAGTTTTAGGTAAAAAAAAAGAAAAAAAGCTTTGTATAATTCAAAACTGTGCAGAACTTAAAGGACCACTATCATAAAAAATATATATATATAAAGTCTGAAAACTGTGTGTATTAATAAAGTAAAGAAACGGTTACTAAACTAGGTTTAAAGGAGAAGTACAGTCCAAGCTTGTTTGGCTGTACTTCTCCTGTGGATCACAGGAATGCAGTTTGTTTTGCACTCCTCATCAGTTTTCAGCAGACAGTGCGCTGAAGTCCGCTGTCGGCTGATATCACAGAGTCAGTCCAGGCTCAGGCAAGATCGTGACAATGAAGTTGGGATCTGCCCACATTCCTGGACCAGCACCCTAAGCTTGGTGTACTAAGAGCTGTACATATTAGAGAAATACCAAAGTGGAGTAGTTGTATGGTCACTACACCACAGAACTATGGAAGGGACTGCATTAGAGATGAAAAAGGTTATATCCATGTCCACATTCAAACCATCTGGGTTTAAAGGAGATGAATATAAACTGTTTTATCTCATATACCGTATATATATATATATATATATATATATATATATATATATATAAAATGTATGTATGTGTGTATATAATGTATGTATGTGTGTATATATATATATATATATGTGTGTGTGTGTATATATATATATATATATATATATATATATATATTACACACACAATTATTAGTAGTAGTTATATTTTGCATTCCACTATAATTAATAAATTCCTTGGCGATAATCGTTTTGCCAAGGCATAAACTATGTTTTGGACTTGCATTTAGTCCCTTGCCCACTAGACGTTACTATAGATAGTTACATAGTAGGTGAGGTCGAAAAAGGACACAAGTCCATCACCGGTACAGTATTTGTAAATTTAAATCATATCCCATCTCAAGCGTCTCTTCTCCAGAGAGAATAAGTTCAGTGCTCACAACCTTTCCTCATAATTAATATCCTCCAGACCCTTTATTAGCTTTGTTGTCCTTCTTTGTACTTGCTCCATTTCCAGTACATTCTTCCTGAGGACTGGTGCCTAGAACTGGACAGCATACTATAGGTGCGGCCGGACCAGAATTAATCCCCTTTTTAATGCATGCCAATATTCTGTTTGCTCTGTTAGCAGCAGCTTGGCATTGCGTGCCATTGCTGAGCCTATCATCTATTAGGCCCCCAGGTCCTTTTCCATCCTAGATTCCCCAAGAGGTTCTCCCCCCAATGTATAGATTGCATTCATATTTTTGCCACCCAAATGCATTTTTTACATTTTTCTACATTGGACCTCATTTGCCATGTAGTTGCCCACCCCATTAATTTGTATAGATCTTTTTGCAAAATTTTCACATCCTACGGAGAAGTTATTGCCCTGCTGAGCTTAGTATAGTCCGCAAATACAGAGATTTCACTGTTTACCCCATCCTCCAGGTCATTTATAAACTAAACAGGATTGGTCCCAGCACAGAACCCTGGGGGACCCCACTACCCACCTCTGACCATTCCGAGCACTCCCCATTTATCAGCACCCTCTGAACTCACCCTTGAAGCCAGTTTTCAATCCATGTACTCACTCTATGTTCCATTCCAACAGACCTTATTTAGTACAGTAAACCTTTAAGGGGAACTGTGTCAAATGCTTTTGCAAAATCCAGATACACCATGTCTATGGGCCTTCCATTATCTAGCAAGGTTAATAGATTGGTTTGGCAAGAACGATTCTTCATGAATCCATGCTGATTACTGCTAATGATACCGTTCTCATTACTAAAATCTTGTATATAGTCCCTTATCATCCTCATCCAAGAGTTTACATACTATTGATGTTAGGCTAACTGGTCTGTAATTCTAAATTCTTAATTTTAAATATCGGTGCTACATTGGCTTTTCTCCAATCAGCTGGCACCATTTCAGTCAGTAGACTGTCAGTAAAAATTAGGAACAATGGCCTGGCAATTACTTGACTGAGTTCCCTAAGTACCCTTGCTTGCAAGCCATCTGGTCCCGGTGAATTATTAATGTTAACTTTCCCAAGTCTAATTTTAATTCTGTCTCTGTGATGTGTCATGAGGATAAACACTGCAGTTTTGGTTACTGAAGCCCCCCCCCCCCCCCGATTTCCTCATGAAGACTGAGGTGAAGAATAAATTCAATACCTTCGCCATCTCCCCATCCTTTGAAACCAGATGTCCTTCTTCATTCTTTATGGGGCCAATATTGTCTGTCCTCCCTTTTTTACTGTTTACAAACTTTCTACTAAGGCATAATCCATTTATCGAAGGTCCAATGCTAGGATGTAATAGTCTACCTAATTGTCAAGCAGTACACATTTTAAATGTATGATTGGGATTGGGTGGAGTAGGATATTTTATATATAATGGAGGTATGCACTGTGACTTCCTGCCTCTGAGGGCGTCACATGACGACAAAACATGTCAAGGGGAGCGCCTGGTGCGTCACTTCCAGTTCTAGTGGAACAAATTGCTATGCAGCATCCCAGTTTGACCTGGCAGATCGAGCAATAGCTGCTCCCACCACCATGTTTCACGGTGGGGATGGTGCGTTCAGGGTGATGTGTAGTGTCAGTTTTCTGCCACAAACAGTGTTTTTCTTTTAGGCCAAAAAGTTCAATTTTGGGCTCATCTGACCACTGCACCTTCTTCCATGTGTTTGGTGTGTCTCCCACAAGGCTGCCTGGGACTTTTTATGGCTTTCTTTCAAAAATGGCTTTCTTCTTGCCACTGTTCCATAAAGGCCAGATTCTCCCACCTGAGCTGTGGATCTCTGCAGCTCCTCCAGAGTTACCACGGGCCTCTTGGCTGCTTCTCTGATTAATGCTCTCTTTTCCCAGGCTGTCAGTTTAGGTGGACGGCCATGTCTTGGTAGGTTTGCAGTTGTGCCATACTCTTTCCATTTTTGGATGATGAATTGAACAGTGCTCTGTGAGATGTTCAAAGCTTGGGATAATTTTTTTGTAACCTAACCCTGCTTTAAAACGTCTCCACAACTTTTATCCATGTCCTGTCTGGTGTGTTCCTTGGCCTTAACAATGCTGTATGTTCACTAAGGTTCGCTAACAAACCTATGAAGACTTCACAGAGCAGATGTATTTATACTCAGATGAAATTACGCAGATGGACTGTATTTACTAATTAGGTGACTTCTGAAGGCAGTTGGTTCTACTATATTTTAGTTAGGGGTATCAGAGTAAAAGGGACTGAATTCAAATGCACGCCACACTTTTCAGATATTTATTTGTAAAGAAAATTAAAAACCAGTTATCATTTTCCTTCCACAATTCTGTGCCACTTTGTGTTGGTCTATGACATAAAATCCCAATAAAATACACTTAAATTTCAAGGCACTGTAACACACACAGACAACATATTGTTATGGATTGAGCACTTTATTATAAACAATTCATATCATATAATTTGTTTTAATATTGCAAGCACTATCAAGCACTTGAATAGTGTTTATTTGTTGTTTAACCATATTGATCATGCCTGGGAACTAAAGGGTTAAACAGACGGTTTGAGGCAGGATACAGATAAGCATATGCAGTACTATATAGTTCTGGTGCAAGGACCGGCCCAGATAACATATATAGTCATGAATGGGGATTTTGTTGGATGGGAGATGACCAGTGGGAAAAACTGAAGAAAGGTTAACTTCTCAAATTCCAGGGGGACATTTTGGAGTTGCCAAAGTTACAGTATATTTCCAACAAATATGCTGGAAAATATAGACAAAAACATATTTAGAAACGTCTGCGTATACAGATATGCGTTTATTGTAGCTAACTGGTCACATAATCGGATGCTACTGCTTCAGCAACAGGTTTACATCAGTTTCTTTTTTTAATTTTTTTATTTTATTTTATTTCATCAAAAAAAATACATACTATAAGAAAATTGGAGGAACAGTCCAGTTTTCCTCAATGCTTCAAAGCAAGTCAGAACCAAGGAAGGAAATATGTACAAAAATTCTCGTACAATAAAGGCTTTTTGTTGCTTATTGTTTATGACCATGCGCAGTCTTTCATATCTGATTTTTCTTGTATGAAAGCTATAGAGAAACAGTACATATTAAACGAAAATGGTTCGTTCTGTTCATGTACGAGAAAAATTTTGGAATGTGTTTTTCATAGTCTGAGTCAGATGTCGAAGGTTGTGTACACATTATACAAAAATGTAACAATTGTGTCCGGTTCAAAATTTTTCTTGTGATTTTCTCATAATGTGTACCCGGCTTAAAGTGAAATTATAGGCAAAACTTAACTTTTTTTTTTCATTTTGATAGCGCAAGGGAGGGTCATAACCCCTGTCAGTTTGTTTTTTTTTTTGTTTTTTTTGCCATCTGTGTCTTATGCCCTGTACACACGGTCGGACATTCCGATGACAAAATCTGTCAGATTTTGGCCCAAATTTGTCTTGCATACACACGGTTGCACAAAGTTGTTGGAAAATCTGATCGTTCGAGGTGACGTACAACATGTACGATGGAACTATAAAGAGGGCAGTAGCCAATAGCTTTCATCTCATGATTTATTCTGAACATGCATGGCACTTTGTCCGTCGGAACTGTCTACACACGATCGGAATTTAAACGAGCGGATTTTGTTGTCAGAAAATTTTAGATCCGGCTCTCAAACTTTGTGTGTTGGAAATTAATTCCGATGGAAAAAGTCTGATGGAGCCCACCCATGACAAGATTTTCCGACCACACGATCCGATCACACTTTTTCCGTCAGAAAGTCTGACCGTGTGTACAGGGCATTATTGTGGAGATTTCCCTTCACTAACCTGTCCTATAGCCAAAGAGGAAGTGAAAGGAAATCCCTGGAAATTAAGGGAATTCCTTGGGGGGACCCCCAGGTCACCAGAACTAGTGTAGCCAACTGGAAGATTTCCCCTCTATTACTTTTCTGGGGATAACTCAAAACTTGGGATTTTCTTTTACTTTCACTTTCAATGATAATGATAAACAGGTCACATAAAGAGGGTGAATCTACTTGACTTGAGTTCATCTTGGCTGCTGGAGACTTTCCAGTCCACCATTCACTAATTCCACTGTTGTGGTGCTCGCACAGTTGGAGTGATTGTTATTTGTGGTGTGAGTGTGGCAACAATATCTTGGTTGGATCAGCTAGCTGAGACCGCTCTGCAATGGGCAGCCAGATCTGTAGTAGGTTTAGTGACCCAGATGTGTCCGGAACTGACAGGTATGTTAGTCTAGCTATATGAAGACCATCTGAATTGTTGGGGTGGGGGGGTGGAGTTTGAGGGCTAGATGTTTATACTTAAGGGGGTGGGGGTATTTTAACTTGTGGGGGTTATGTATTGGTTATTTCTTACATCTGAACTGTGTGTTACATACTACTGACCCCTGAACTAATCTTGACCTCTGAACTCTGAGTTACTATTGTGCCCAACACTCTGCGCTATATACTACCGACATCTGAACTCTTTGTTACTTAATACTGACCCCTGCATTCTGAGGTTTTTACTTCCGCTGAAATATGTACTACTAACACTTGCATCCTGCATTACTTAATCCTTGACCCTACACTGTGCGTTACATATAACTGACTTCTGCATGGCATACTCTTGATCTCTGCAATACATACTTACATACCTCTGAACGCTATGTTACATACCCCTGACTGCTGCATTACAATCTACTGAACTCTGCATTACCAAATTCTAACACACTGCATTTCTACTGATCTCTGCATTCCGCATTACAATGCTACTGACCTCTACATTACATATAACCAATTTGATTTGCATTATTTATGACCTCTAAACTCTGTGTTACTTACTACCGACCTCTGGACCCTTTGAACCTTCCTAATTTTCACTGGGGCCTTGCTGGGTTATTTCCAAAAGAGAAAAAGCATACTGCACCCTGGTGATCTTTGATGTCTTTTAGGTAGATCAAAATCTCTCCAAGGTGTTACACAGCCTTGCTTTTAATGTTTGGTCATGGAGTCTGGAAAGGAAGGGCCAGGAGGAGGAAGAGCAGTGGGTGGTGGCAGGCTGGGGCAGCTGCAGGAGAAAGCCTGGCCTGTGTGACTGGAATAAAAGTTAAGACGAGCAGAGTAGAGACTGAGGGGGTCAGACAAAAGAAAGAGTGAGCTGTGTGTGTGGTCTGCTACTGATCAAATATGTTCAATAGTTACATAAGGTCTTTACACTTCCTGTCCATTTCTACAGATATTTTCTAGGGTATGAAGGGAATTTGGATACCAGAAATAATAGACAACTGGACTTCGGAATGGATCCAAAAATGCAATAAACCGATCACAGGCCACAGCCTCAAATATGTTGCAAAATGTTCATATAAAAGTACATACTGCAATGACAAAAACAATATCCAAAATATATAAACTAAAATAAGGAGGCTTGTATAAGAAATGTATTTGTGGACTAACCCTGAGGATATACAGTGGCATTAGACGTGCCCCAAATGCAAATTGCTATCAAGGGTTTCTGGGTAACAATACATTCAAACTAGAACACTAGTCCTTATAAGTCAAAAACTGAAATAGATTCTTCAAAAATCCTTCACAAAATATATGTCACAAGCAAAACACAAATCTACATGCTTGGAAAGCCCTAAAGTATGGGTCCAAACAAAACTCATATGTGACAAATGCGGATATCCTTGTGAGAAAGGACTGGCCAATCACACACCACACACATCCGGTGAAAGGTTAGATGGGATTGCGCGACTAATGTTACTATTACGTGCCCTTGCTTGATGCAAAGTTTGTGAGTGTTTTATCGTGAGACAAATTTTAATTAATAAAATAGTTATACTGGATTATGCTATGTTGGTTTTCTTTTATGTGATGATGAGCCTAATATAGATGGGAGACGTCCAGCGAACTGAGACCATTCATTTATTTGTTTGACAAGTGTGTAAACCAGCAGTGTCTGATAAGTGGAATACCTGTAGTGGGTTGGACAAGTGGTGTGGTGAAGAAGTTCGTCCCACATTGGAATCCCTACTAAAGCCTTTCTGTATCATGATTTATGGCACAGTCACCTCTGCACAATAATGGACTTTGAGTGTTTTATTTTCATTTCTTATTGCATCCGCAGATAGTGGACTTTGTGTTAAAACCACTCAATGGTATTCTTTAATCACTTGCTAACTGTTCTTTTATAGTGCTGCTAGTGTTTTAGAAATATTTTTCTGTGACATAATTTTGATGGTTTAGTTTTCTGATAGTAGCTGCTTTGAGTGTTTGTACTTACAAACAATTTTTCCGTGAGCGCTGAGGGAGAAATATTTGAACATTGTTTGACTATTTCTCATTGATTTACAATCACACACCAATGTCACTTACACACTCTGCACAAAGATTTCCCAGCTTACAGGACCCAATCTAGGTGCCAGCAGCATGAGAGCAACTGTCACTAGGCTACGGTAGTTAAGCAATTAGCCCTTTAAACGGCCACCACCCTCTTTTTACTAAGAAGGAGGAAACTCACAATCTTAGCAACAACAACTATGATTCCTAGAACGTCTGTAACAGCACAGGGTGTAGTGGTTAGCACTCTCAGCTAGCAGTAAGAGGGGTCGCTGGTTCAAATCCCAACCATGACACTACCTGCCTGGAGTTTGCATGTTCTCTCTGTGCCTGCGTGGGTTTCCTCTGGGTACTCCGGTTTCCTCCCACAATCCAAAGACGTGCAGGTAGGTTAATTGGCTTCTGTCCAAAATTGGCCCTAGTATATGAATGGGGACCTTGGAATGTGGGCTCCTTGAGGGTAGGGACCAATGTGAGTGTGCAATGTACAGGGATAGGGACAATTGTAGACACTCACTCAGGTTGAACTGGATGGACTGGTGTCTTTATTCAACCTTACCAACTATGAAACTATGTAGTACCCACTGTCACCACAAATGGGTATTATCAGAGCTTTATACGACAGTAATGTTCTTCAAGAGACATGGATTCTTTCAGTTTGCATTAAAAGCTTTAGAGACAGTTTAACAATTTTCAAAATATGGTTTAATAATAAAAAAAGGTCAAAGTGGTGCAAATAAAACATTTCCAGAAAAAGGGTATTACAGTATAAAGTGAAAATAATGCAACAGAGAAATAAAAAGGAATTGAAAAAGAAGGATACTCAAAGCGGAGTTCCAACCAAAAGTGGAACTTTTGGCCTTCTCCCCAGCTCCTGTTTGTGTAACGGAGCTTTCAGGGAGGAGGGGAGGAAGCAGGTACCTGATTTTGACAGGTACCTGCTCCCATTTTTGTTCCGGTCGCCTGAAGCGATCGGAAGTGGAAGTTCTCCCTCTCGAAGTCCTCTGGGACACATGACAGGTCCCAGAAGACTTCGGGACCAGTCACAGAGTGCAGCGCATCGGTACTTGTGCAAGCGCAGTTGGCACCCGGCTGTGAAGCCGCAAGCTGTTGCAGCCGGGTGCCCATAGCAGAGATGCCGGCGCTGCCGAGAGAGGACACAGGAAGAACACAGCGTGAGTGAGTGCACCTCTGGATCATGAAACAGGTGAGTGGCTGTTTATTAAAAGTCAACAGTTACCCTTTTTGTAGCTGCTGACTTTATAAACAAAAATATGAACTCCGCTTTAACAATGTCCTGGTCCGCAGAGTCCAGTAAATAAGGACAGTGGCTCTCTCAAGTTTGGTTAGGTGTTCCTTGGTTTGATGTTAAACAAGAGCTGTCAAACTGTCCGGGCATTCCCCCTTTCTCTGGTATCAAAGGGGTGTTTACAGAGACCATCTGACCAAATAAGCATCTGAGGAGTGGTTTCTGAGATGTCACTATGTTAATGGCTATATCTCAAATACAGTTTTCTATAGGTATTCACATCTTTGAGTGGCTACCAGGTACGGTTTGCTAACATACAGATTATTCTCCAGGCTGAATTTAGCTTCAAAATGAATATAAACTTGAAAGGTGGCTGCCCAATGTGCCTAGGAGATGAATGGGACTGGTTCTGCTCCTATTACTATTAGGTAAACAATGTTTGGCTCAAAAAGCTACAAATTAACCAAGGGAGGTAAATACGTCTATATTCTGGCTGTGCTATTATTTTTTCATGAGTTATGAAATATGGTGAAGTGTTACACACGGTCGGAGATTCCGACAACCAAATCCGACGGATTTTGTCCGAAACTGTTGCATACACACGGTCGGACAAAGTTGTTGGAAAATCCGACGTGATTACGTTATTTCGTTACGACGGGACTACGTTCACGTTAGTAGCCAATAGCTTTAGTGTAGGAATTTGATCTGAGCATGCGTGGCACTTTGTCCGATCGGAATTCTCTACACATGATCGGAGTATGTCCGATCTGAGCATTTTGTCGGAAAATTTTACCAACAAGTTTACACACAGTCGGAATATCCGACAAAACTGTCCGATCGGACACATTCCGTCAGAATCTCCGACCGTGTGTACAAGGGCTTAGAGTCTAGGCTGCTAACCAGTATTTCAGGAATGTGTATTGCTACAGATTTTATGATAGGGGGCAGAGCCGCAAGTGTCTGGAAAAACTCCAGTCACTCAAGCTTGCTAGGGTGACAATTTTATTAGGGTTTCCAGACAGGAATGTGTTTCAGATCAATGGACTGATAAGGTCCTGGCATCAGTTAACAGTTTGTGTATTGTATACCTCAAAGAAAAGGGGGAGGGTGGTGGGCAAAGTCACTATGGTTATGCCCTTCACTTGACAACATGGCTGAGATGAGCTGGGACATGAACAAAATGGATTTTCACAGGCTTAATGCACACAATCGTTACACAATATTTCATTATTTGCTAGATACTGGTGAGTAAAACACCACATTATTGTCAAGTTTTTTTGGTCTTTCCAGTGGTGATAATACTGCTCTTCAGTTTACAGGTTTGCATTCCTCCAGCAGTAACTGGGCCTATGCTAAAATTATACTAAAAGTCCCACTCTGCAAAAAAAAATGCTCTGACAGTGGGCCCCCTCCACACTACAAGGGTTTAATGCGTGTCACATCCATGGGTAGAGGAATATGGTGTAATACTTATCTTTTGCCTCATTCTGACAGGCTTCCTCCACACTGAGCAAGCAGTCCCCTGGCACCTCTATTCTTGGGTGCTCCAGCCAGTAGTCATAAAGTAAAATGTAGGACCAATAGTAAAGATGGCAAGGGCTCACCCACAACCCTGGTAATTAGATAGAAGAGGAGTGCTGGAACGAGGAATGAGGTACATAAAATCTCATTCCTCTACCAACAAGCATTCATCCCTTACAGTGCAGGGGATGGAGGGTCCACTGTAAGGGTAGCTATTTAACAATCCCAGAATTCAGATTCTGGGCGTAGGCCCTCTTGAATCAAAGCTAAAAATTCAATCTACAGCCAAATAAGTTAATGCTAAAATGACACCTAAAGCCCAAATCTGTGCTAGGGTCCCCTCTTGGCCGGCTTGCCTTCCTCCAGTGGTGGGTGTATTATGGCATCACATAATGATGTGCCGTTGCATTTTGTGAATCCAGAATGAGGGCCAGAGCCTTGATATTCTGGGCTTATGCTGGACATTATTCAGTCTAAAAAAAGGACTGGCATTGGTTTGGTAAGGAGGTGGGTCTGTGGTGATCAACACCCTAGATTGGGTGAGTATTTTTAAGGTCTGCTGGAAAATCTTTTTATCTTTTTTGTCCAAGCTGGAATAAAATTTTAGAGGTCCTAGTATACTTAAAAAAAAATGCATGCCTTTCCACCCATCATAACATAATTGTTCCCAATACCCTGCGGCACAAAGCCTACATGTCTGCAGAGAAATGTGTGAAAGAGCTCTGACTAGAAATAACATTATTGCGCTGTAGCACACTAAGAAGGTCCCTCAGATAAGCAAACTACTAACAATCAGCATCTTTCTGCATGAGAGAAAGCAGCGCTCCTGTCATTAAAACTGTACATCTTCCTATGGTAGTGTGTGCATTCATTCATGTTGGTTAGCAGACATAGTGTTTTATTCCTAAAATCATCCAACAAGGAAATTACTCCTAATTTGTCCATTATCATCGCCCCTCTTAAGAAACAGGGACAACATTTTGAATTACTTGGAGAAGAGCTCTGCTGTTTAGATAGTAATAATAAAGATTTTGTTTAGGCCTCTTTAATTTTCTAAAAGAAAATAAAAAGTTCTGCATACTTACTGGTTCTGGAGGAGGAGGGGGTGGAGGCTCCTTAATAACCTGCCAAAAAAGTAGAAGAAATTAAAACAGCAAAAAATATTTTGGCTTTAGTTCTAGTTGAAAGTTAACTTCATATGTTCCAAATAATACCAAAAACATGACAATGTGGAGCTTTTCTGCTAAAACATTTTTGAGCTTCAGCATCCTTGAATGGCATCTCCTGCTACTCTCCACATAATTTCTGGCATTTCTGAGTTATACACCAATGGATGCCTTGCTATCCTACGTGATCAGTACCAGCAAAACCAGAAGCAGAAGACATCATACAAGAGATGCTGAGGGTGCCAGAGTTTACATGACTTCCTTTTTTTTTTAATTCCGAAAGGAAATACATTTAATGCAATATAGTAATACTATATACCAATTATAGTATATTTACAGCATTTTTATTGCAACTGTATATTGTCATTTTGGCAGAATCTGGAATACTTACTTGACACTTGTCACCTATCCTTTAAAGTAGACCCTAACTAATGACATTTGGTTTGTTAAATGTCAGTTTTGTACTGAAGCTGAGGATAAGAGTGGAGTGCAGTGTGCCGATGATTGGGGGGGGGCGGGAGTAGATTGGGAGAAAATTATTAGAGCTGGGCATGGGCATAGCATCAGGGGTTGCAGGGGTCACAATCGCAACCCCGCCCCTAGCTCCAGGGGGCCCCTGCAGCCTCCCTGTCATATTATCGTATTCTCCACAAAATCCAGCTCTGATCTGCCCTAGGGCCCCACAGCCACACTCCAATACTGGGCTTCTACTTTACCTTCCACAGTCCACACCTCTGTTCCCAATGGATGGGGAGAAGCTGCAAGCCATTTCCTGAATGGAGAGGAGCACGAGGTGAGAACAGCCCAGGATGGGGGAAGTGTCTGTGCTGTGTGCTGGCAACATGGAATGGTAACTGAGCTTTGCGAGGCAAGAGGTGGAGAGTGCCATCCTGTAGCCACAATGGGATCTGACGTCACTGGTGAGGTATGACAATGCTCAGCGTCTCCTAGTCACCATCTGGGATTCTCTGTACCCCCCGTTTGGGGATATCTACTTACCCCACTTCCCTGACAACTGGAGCAAAGACACACACTCTGGGAGGTGACTTTCCCCCAACACTGACAGAGAAACCTTCAGACATTTCTAAAACAAACCCTTAACATCTCCTCGGGGAGCCCCTGAAGGGCTGCAGGCTCCAGATTTTGTTTCACATGGCTTTTCCCTCCCAGATCTAAGTTGTCCCCCCTCCAAAGCCCCCTGACCCCCCCCCCCTCTACCCTGCATGCTATGCCTGGTTGCTGAGCTCCTTTCCCATTACAACTCTCTATATTGTTCCTCCTCTGCAGGGCTGAAATCACATTCCTTTACAACACAGCCAGTTAGCCATGATCTGCACAGGGTGTATCTGCCCACTGCAACTACACTGCCATTCTGACCAGAGAATTTCACAGGTCAGAAGGGCAACATAAAAGCCAGATACACCCTGTGAAGACTGACAGACTGTGTGTAAAGTAATGTGATTTCAGCCCTGTGTAGTATGGGGTGGAGGGGGACTGCATACAGTGCTGGGATGGGAAAGGAGCTCTGCAAAGTGACCTGCCAGGGGTCCCTGTCCTCTGATTCTCCAAACTCCAAACTCTTAAGCCACTTTGATTATCTTGCCGTGTGGTGGATGTATCTGCACGCATGTTGGAAGTAGTGGGGGGGGGGGGGGCATGTCAATTTGGGCATCAGGGCCCACAAGCTTGAAGCTATGCCTCTGCAGCTGGGTGCAGGTGGCACATGTTTTCACCTTACACTTTTAATACATCGCAGTTCTGTTGGTGTCATGCAACCACTTGTCTACATGCATGTATTCCTGCAAGAGCTGCTTGACAGTTCTCTGATTGGGTTTCCAGCTGGTGAAAAATGTTTGTTGAAATTGACAACTGTAGTCCTCATCTGAAGCCCATGTAACAAAAAACAATGCAGGAGAACAAATGGGAGACGAAGACAGAACCTTGTCACTCTATAACAAAACATATTTGAACAAGAACTCTCATTGGCACAATCACAATTTAATTTTCAATAAAAGCCACATATTTTAAAATATTGAGAATGAATTATTTTTTGAAATTACATTGTTAAAGCTTTAATGAGATTGTATTAATTGGGTTTATGTATATGTTAACTATTTTCCTATATCTTTATGAAGTAATGTGTAACCAGGTACTTGGCTATGATGAACAAGCAATGACAGTTTGGAGCAGCCCTTTACAATATCACTGAACTGATTAGGAGCTCCACGGAGGTCTATGTTGGTCACAGTGGAATGTGGGAAATGCCTTTCAGGAAGGGAGCCATGCTGTGGACTTCTATTGACCTACATTTCCCAGAGGGAGATTGCCAGAAGGGGAAAGAGCTGCATTTGTCTCTGGCTCTGGAGGACACAGCTTCCTCTTACCATGAGGGAGCCCGTTGAGTGCATATCACTGTCCAGAGTGCACCACCACTGCTGCATAATGGCAGCCTGACCAGGATCCAGGGTAATGAACCCAGATGCTTGACAGCCAGAGTCACCTGGGTGCAGAGCAGAGAGGGGACTAATCGTGTGTGGCCAGATGGTGAGCTGCAATATCGTTAGGACCAGTGAACTTCTGCTGCTGCTGCTGCTGCATGAGAGACTGAATCCTTTAAAAACTGACCATACAGCCATTTAGTAGCCTTATTGCTGTCTGCAGGCTTGAATGGGACTATTCTAGTGTACACCAATGGTACAACTGGGCCCCAATGCTAGCTGCCTGAAGAGTTAGGACTAAAAACTGTCCCTTTACAACTGCTACACGGAGACCTTTGCCTATTGCTTATACTAAGAGGTACATCTCAGGGGACATTGCACCATATCCCAGCCATTCTCCTAGAGTGAACTCTAGACTAGTTAGAGTATTATTCACATTGCAGGTAATGCTTACATGAGCTGTTTGCTGATTCATGAGGTAATCCCAGTCTAATGGTACAGAACTCTATTCTAAGTTACCTTGGCATAGTGATTATACTGTCTAGTGGACTGTGTCTGAACCTACCTTCTGTGTGTTTATGCTAAAACCACCATTAACTCTAACCTATACCAATACATTGAGTTAATTTTCCACTAAATTGTATAGTGTCTATTTCCTGATACGAATTCACAGCGCAGTTAAAGTGGTTTTAAACCCTTAGAGGTCACTTTGACCTACAGGTAAGCCTAGATTAAGGCTTACCTGTAGGTCCAAGAAATATCTCCTAAACTCCTAAACCTACACGATTTAGGAGATATTTCAAAAAGACAGGCACCGCTGTCTATGGCGCATGCACCGTAGACAGCGAGGTGCAGACGCACTGAGCATGACGCTGCTAACGGAGATATGCCAGGATACCCAGAAAGAAGATGGACGCTCCATGCAAGAGGGGACAACGGTGACATTGCTGGCTCCTGTGTCAGGTAAGTGATGCATAGTAGCCTATTATGCTTTACCTTTGCAGGGAAACAGAGGAAGTAAAATCAAGAATGGTTGAGTAAAGCCCCATACACACTATCAGATTTTCTGCAGATTTTTGTCTTCAGGTTTACCAAAACCATATAATATGAGGTCAAACCTTAGGAGTTTCAATTTGTATGCAATCAGGTAGGCCCTTGCACTACATGGTTTTGGTAAATCTCAACAGAAAATCTGATAGTGTGTATGGGGCGTTACTCTATACAATTTTGGTCTGTTGGAGGCTGGGGGAAGCTCTCCCTGAAAACCTGCCAGATACTTGCAGCAACCCAGTGGGAAAGCACACTCCACCCAAAACAGAATAGTCCATTCTGGTTCAGGTTACTACTACTAAGTTATAATATCGTATAACAATATAATGAATAAAATGTCTGTCAATATGTAAGGAATATCCTTCATGAACACTCACCACAGTGCAGCAAAGAGGCCAAAACCACCAGAGCAGAGCCAAGAGGAGTAGAATAAATAGGATCAGCAAGACGATGAAGAGAATTATTCCCGTGTTCTGTGCAATTTATTAAAAGAAAACAATGTATTACAAGTTGAAAATGAGCTTAAAGTTTATTAGATGACACAGTGCTATTTTGCAGGGAACATTAGCCTTGGCTCATACAGTGATCAGTCATGTTACAAAAATACCTTGGCAACACTTATGTGCTCTATATGCAAAGGGTTCAGAGGCTGATGTTCAGACAGAGTTAGCTTATTTGTGGCTCCGACTGAACTACCTTTTAGCAGAGATCATTTGGCAGTCTCCTAAAGAGGAGCTCCAGCCTGGTGTGTAAAAATTAAAAGTCAGTAGCTGCAAAAACTGTAACTGCTGACTTTTAATAAACAGCCACACACCTGTCCCACGATCCAGCACTGTGCTCGCCCCACCTGTTATCACCTCCTATCTTCTGTTTCCGGTGCCAGCATCTTAACTCTGGGCTCTTTGCTGTGACAGCTTGTGGCTTCACAGCCAGGTGCCCACTGCACATGCACAAGCCACCCTTTGCATTGTGAATGGTCCTGCAGTCTTTTGGGGCCTGTGACGTGTCCCAGGCGACTGAGGGGGAGAAGGTGGGAGAAGGATTTCCACTCTGATTACCTAGGCAGTCAGAGCAGCAGTGGGATCTGGTACCTGTCAAAATTAGGTACCCACTCCCCTTTCCCCAAAAGTGCCATTTCATTAATAGGAGCATGGGAGAAGGCCCTAAAATGGAACTACATTTGATGACAAATATTGTGTTTGTTTTTAACATTTGATTTTCAGAAAATGGACTTCCCTGAAGGAAAAACACATTTACTCTTAGAAATATGTACAGTACATTAAAGAAAACATGTCCACCCTACTCCTCTTCTTGCTACTGCAGTTGAAAATGAGCATGGATTTGACCCCACTAACAATTAGAAAATGGAATGAATCTTCATAAAATGAAGAATTGCGATTGAAATTCTAATAGTGTCTGGCCAACTTTAGCCTATAAAAGAGTTTTTTCCAAGTTAGATATTCAGGGCCCAAAATTCTCTGCTGGAACATGTGTTCCTTGCCTTTAGTCAAATGCTTACCAGAGAAGAAGCGATTTTGGTTTTACAGCCCAGGTTGCTTTTTCTAGCTCTCAGTTTAGCCTTCAATGACTAAAAATACTCCCTCAAAAATTAAAACTGCTGTTTTCTAGCTCACAGCCCGTACAATTGTCCCAGAGTAGCAACTCTGAATAGGTTCAGCTGTACTGCTCTAGACCTAGTATGTGACTCTTAAACCGGAGTGTCGATGCTTCATTCAGTGCCTTCCTGTACAGGGGTTTTGCTTTGAGAAAAATCTTGTCACGACACACAAAAAATGTGTTGGGTTTTATATCAGTAAGGTTTAGCTTGGGTCAGGTCCAAACTTTGATTTGGACTGAACCTGTAGAGAAGCTGCCACTTTCATATACTGTTGCCCAATCAACTGTGGCCAGGGCATTTCCTGCCTTGCAGTTGCTTGTATACAAAGGAGCGGGATGCTTGTGACATCACTGACCCAATACTGACACATAGCCAATATAGACCAATGTCATTGTCTGGAAGAAACCCAAGCTCATCCTTATATCAGATATAGGAGAGTGACCTGCCTCAACCTAAAGCACCTGGGGCAGAAGGAAACACTAGAAGAGGGAGGTACTCTGCGAAATGTTTAATTTTTTTTATAGGTTCACCAAAAAAGGGACTGTTTTTAGTATTTTTATATGTATATATATATGCTTGTGGGCAGGGTTCACACTAGAACACGCAGCTGCTCACAGCAGAAGTCCGGTTCGTCTCCATTCACCATTTCAGGTTCGATTACAGCCTGAATTTTCAGCTGAATTCGGACCTGAAACAGACCAAAAGATACACGGGGCTTCTGTTCAGTTTGCACTGGTGCCGCTGTGGACATGGGTGAACCGGCACCATAGGGAGCCAGCCACAATCTCCTTTGTGAATTGGATGAGGGTTTCCCCGCATCCAATTCGCAATAGCGTGAACCCAACCTAAAGGTGTGTGGACACATGACCATAACATACGCACATATTGGAAATTCCCATTTCAAAACCATGGGCATTATTATATCCTACCACTTTGCAGCTATAATGGCCTGCTCTCATGTAGGGAAGGCTTTCCACAAAATTTTTGGAGCTTTTCTGTGTAAATTTGTGTCCAAGCAGCCAAAACACGTCAGGTTATGATATTAGAAGAGAGTTCCTGGCTCACAATTGGCATTCTGGTTCATCTAAAATGTATTTACTAGAGCTGTGGTTAGGACCCTGAGCCCTTCACATCAAACTCAAAACCTATTTTTGTGCACAGGAGTGCAGTCATGCTGGAATAGAAAATGATCTTCCCCAAACTGTTGCTAAGAAAGTTGAAAATGCACTATTTGAAATATCTGATGCTGGTATGATGCTCTACCATCAATTGCACCCTTCACTAAAATGGAAAGTAGTGAGTGTACAGCTTGTATAATAGTGTAAATTTGCTGTCCCCTCAAAATAACTCAACACACAGCCATTAATGTCTAAAATACTGGCAACAAAAGTGAGTACACCTCTAAGTGAAAATGTCCAAACTGGGTCCAATTAGCCATTTTCCCTTCCCAGTGCCATGTGACTCGTTAGTGTTACAAGGTCTCAGGTGTGAATGGGGAGCAGGTGTGTTACATTTTGTGTTATTGCTCTCAATCTTTCATACTGGTCACTGGAAGTTCAACGTGGCACCTCAAGGACTCAAGAACTCTAAAGGATCTGAAAAAATAAATTGTTTCTCTACATAAAGATGGTCTAGGCTATAAGAAGTTTGCTAAGAAGCTGAAACTGAGCTGCAGCACGGTGGTCACGACCATACAGCGTTTTAACAGGACTGGTTCCACTCAGAACAGGCCTCGCCATGGTCGACCAAAGAAGTTGAGTGCACAGGCTCAGCGTCATATCCAGAGGTTGTCTTTGGGAAATAGACATGCTGCAGAGGTTGAAGGGGTGGGGGGGGGGGGGTCAGCCTGTCAGTGCTCAGACCATATGCTGCATGCTTCATCAAATTGGTCTGGATCGTCCCAAAAGGGAGCCCCTTTAAAGATGATGCACAAGAAATCCTGCAAACAGTTTGCTGAAAACAAGCAGAATAAGGACATGGATTACTGGAACCATGTCTTGTGGTCTGATGAGACCAAGATAAACTTATTTGGTTCAGATGGTGTCAGGTGTGTGTGGTGGCAACTAGATGAGGAGTACAAAGTCAAGTGTGTCTTGCCTACAGTCAGGGGCGGATCCAGGGGGGGGGCAACGGGTCAATTGCCCCCCCCCGAGAATACCGCCAGCTGATGACAGAACGGCCGGTTCCGCGGGTCCAATCGCGGCCGGTTCCGCGGGTACCCGCGGGCCGGTTCCGCGGGTCCAATCGCGGCCGGTTCCGCGGGTACCCGCGGCCGGTTCCGCGGCTCCAATCGCGGCCGGTTCCGCGGGTACCCGCGGGCCGGTTCCGCGGGTCCAATCGCGGCCGGTTCCGCGGGTACCCGCGCTGAGTGGACGGGTGAGGGGGGGCAGCTGGGCAGCTTAGGAGGGCTGCTGGCCAATCAGGAAGCCAGCAGGCAGGGGAGCAGGGAGATGACATCATCTCTCACTGCCCTGCGTCCCTCCAGTTCCGCCCTCACTGTGTAGGAAGCTGTGTGCAGCAGAGAGATTGCATCATCTCTCTGCTGCCTATGTTCACTCTGGGACCCAACAAAAGACCACCAGTAGGTGACAATCCGCAATGTGTGGCAGGCTACGTGGCAAGTGGCAATCCGCAATGTGTGGCAGACTACGTGGCAAGTGGCAATCCGCAATGTGTGGCAGGTGACGTGGCAAGTGACAATCCGTAATGTGTGGCAGTTGACGTGGCAAGTGACAATCCGCAATGTGTGGCAGGTGACGCGGCAAGTGACAATCCGCAATGTGTGGCAGGCTACGTGGCAATCCGCAATATGTTGCAGGCAACGTGGCAAGTGACAATCCGCAATGTGTGGCAGGTGACGTGGCAAGTGGCAATCCGCAATGTGTGGCAGGCAACGTGGCAAGTGACAATCCGCAATGTGTGGCAGGTGACGTGGCAAGTGGCAATCCGCAATGTGTGGCAGGCAACGTGGCAAGTGACAATCCGCAATGTGTGGCAGGTGACGTGGCAAGTGACAATCCCCAATGTGTGGCAGGTGACGTGGCAAGTGGCAATCCGCAATGTGGGTCAGGCAACTTGGCAAGTGACAATCCGCAATGTGTGGCAGGTGACGTGGCAAGTGGCAATCCGCAATGTGTGGCAGGCTACGTGGCAATCCGCATCTGGTGGCAGGCGACGTGGCAAGTGACAATCCGCAATGTGTGGCAGGTGACGTGGCAAGTCACAATCCGCAATGTGTGGCAGGTGACGTGGCAAGTGACAATCCCCAATGTGTGGCAGGTGACGTGGCAAGTGGCAATCCGCAATGTGGGTCAGGCAACTTGGCAAGTGACAATCCGCGATGTGTGGCAGGTGACGTGGCAAGTGGCAATCCGCAATGTGTGGCAGGCTACGTGGCAATCCGCATCTGGTGGCAGGCGACGTGGCAAGTGACAATCCGCAATGTGTGGCAGGTGACATGGCAAGTGGCAATCTGCAATGTGTGGCAGGCTACGTGGCAAGTGACAATCCGCAATGTGTGGCAGGTGACGTGGCAAGTAACAATCCGCATTTGGTGACAAGTGACAATCCACATTTGGTGGCAGGCGACATGGCAAGTGACATCCTCAGGGCTCCCACTGATTCTGCATTATGGTGAGTTGAACCATTTAATTTTATATTACAATGTATTAATAGAAATAATGCGCTTCAATCATCCTGACACCATAACAACCATGGTGCCGTAATGATTGAAGCGCCAATACCAGCCATTTCCCATATAAATTGCCCCCCAAAAAACATATTTTATAGCAGTGCCCCTCCCGAGATTAGACTCTGGATCCGCCCCTGCCTACAGTCAAGTATGGTGGTGGGAGTGTCATGGTCTGGGGCTGCATGAGTGCTGCCGGCACTGGGGAAGTACAGTTCATTGAGGGAACCATGAATGCCAACATGTACTGTGACATATTGAAGCAGAGCATGATCCCCTCCCTTCGGAGACTGGGCTGCGGGGTAGTATTCCAACATGATGGATTAGACATTAATGGCTGTGTGTTGAGTTATTTTAAATGGACAGCAAATTTACACTGTTATACAAACTGTACACTCTCTACTTTACATTCTAGCAAAGCGTCATTTCTTCAGTGTTGTCACATGAAAAGCTATAGTAAAATATTTACAAAAATATGAATGAGCGGAAAGTCATAAACCCCTGCTAGATTTGGAATTCTGTCTGTCTCCATGTTGCAGATTTCCCTCACTGCTCATTTTGTGAAAACATTGTCCACAAGACAGGATGTGAGGGTCAAGCTCTGTAATGGAGTGGGTGGTAGATACAGGACACAGCACTAGTTTGCCAGCAGTTTTCAGCCAAATCAGCTGACCAGGCTGTTTATTCTCCCTGCAAAGCAGGGTGAAAAAACAGCCAGATAGTTAAGTAAAAGCTGCACACATTACACATTGTTAGGCACACAGTTGACCCCTTAATTGCTCCTAGACGTTAACCCCTTCCCAGCCAGTGTTATTAGTACAGTGTCAGTGTACAGTATTATCACTGTATTAGTGTCACTAGCGATGTCAGTATCAGTTAGTGACCTTCCTAGATCGTGTCTGTTAGCGTCAGATTTCCTGCCACCCTATCACAATCACACTATAAGTCGCTGATCATCGCCATTACGGTATAGGGTCTATACAGTAGCGGCGTAAATTCCAGCATATATACCATATTTTGTAGATGCTATAACTTTTGCACAAACCAAATAATATACACTTATTAGGAATTTTTTGTTTTTATCAAAGACATATACAGAACACATTTCAGTGTAAATAAATTAAGAAATTTTATTTTTTTTAGACTTTTTTTTTTATTAGATATGTTTTATAACAGAAAGTAGAAAATGATGTCATAGTTTCATAGTTAGTAAGGTTAAATAAAGACACCAGTCCATCCAGTTCAACCTGAGTGTCTACAATGGTCCCTATCCCTGTACATTGCACACTCACATCGGTCCCTACCCTCAAGGGTCCGCACAATCCAAGGTCCCCATTCATATACTAGGGCCAATTTTTTGGACAGAAGCCAATTAACCTACCTACATGTCTTTGGATTGTGGGAGGAAACCGGAGTACCCGGAGGAAGCCCATGCAGGCACAGGGAGAACATGCAAACTCCAGGCAGGTAGTGTCGTGGTTGGGATTCGAACCAGCTTACTGCTAGGGGAGAGTGCTAACCACTACACCACTGTGCTGCCCATCATAGATGTGCCCAGTACTTTTTGTATAACATGTTGAAAGGATAACTTTTTTTTGATGGAAAGAAAATATAGCAAAAAATAACAAAGCATATATAATTGTTAACACAAGCCATGTTGATGGAATGGAAAAATGGAATAAGCATTGCTATGTGTAGGTGGCAATAGATGAGTCGAGGAATGTTTATACACAATATAGGAGATTCTTGCTTCTGCAGATACTTACACAATGGGTACTGGTGATGCTCACTGAGCTGGAAATGAAGGTGAGACCCATGTTCATGCTGACCTGCAGGTACACCACCCTGACAAGACAACAATTACTAGCATTAAAACTTAGAATCAGTTTATACGTTTGATAAAGCAGGAGTAGAGTGCAAGACCTCATGAAAAGTTTACATTAGGATAGGTTGAGTGGATAAAAATGCAAGACCTGCTCTTGGCCCAGCTTCCCATGCCACAATAATAAAACCTTTAGAAACTGAATACAAAACAAATACGGTAAAACAAAATGTATCACAAGGCCTTATCACAGGATTTTAGTAAAGCTCAGAATCCCAAATCCCACAATGAGACACTCAAGCACTATACAGGAGTGCATTGTGGGATCTAGATGCCCAGCCTTCTCAGAATCCTGTGAGAAAGCTTATTGATATTACCCTTGCCTAGACGAGCACATGTGATTCTGGAGTCCAAAGTAAGTATTTTTAACATTTTGTTTCTGATGCAATCTAATCGAACCTTGCATTTTTATGAAAGAGCTGCTTTAGGCCTGATTCACATCTATTTTTTAGTGCTTTTTGCAGATTTGCACTGCAGAACGTGTTCCATAGGAAACCATGTAAGATGGACTGTAGTGCAAATCTGCAAAATGCACTAAAAATGCATAAGTGTGAATCAGGCCTTAGACTGCAGAATGTTTTAATACATGAAAAGGGAATTGAAGATCATCCCATGACTAATTACAGAGTTATGGTTACTAAGGGCCAACAGAAAAATATTTTGATCCAAGGAAATTAGCCAACTAACCATAGGGGGGTCAAGGTTTTTTTCTCTTGGTAAAAGTGATAACAAATTCACACTGGATTTGTTTTGCCTCCCTCACAATTTGTTTTATCCAGAATGAATATGTTATGTTCCTGAGATTCAATCTAAAATCATTCAATCAAATGAACTGTGCCAACACTCTGGGACCCATTCTCTAAAAAAAAACGAACCTCCCAGCCTGAGGAGGAAACATCCAACAAATCTCTTACCCAAGATAACCACACTTCCCCTACTGAACAGTCTGCAGTCTGGATTTGTCTTGAAACAGATCTAGACACTGGGATTAAAAATGATAAAGAAGCTAGCCAATGTGGAACCCAGAGGTATATACAGGTCCTTCTCAAAAAATTTGCATATTGTGATAAAGTTCATTATTTTCTGTAATGTACTGATAAACATTAGACTTTCATATATTTTAGATTCATTACACACAACTGAAGTAGTTCAAGCCTTTTCTTGTTTTAATATTGATGATTTTGGCATACAGCTCATGAAAACCCAAAATTCCTATCTCAAAAAATTAGCATATCATGAAAAGGTTCTCTAAACAAGCTATTAACCTAATCATCTGAATCAACTAATTAACTCTAAACACCTGCAAAAGATTCCTGAGGCTTTTAAAAACTCCCAGCCTGGTTCATTACTCAAAACCGCAATCATGGGTAAGACTGCCGACCTGACTGCTGTCCAGAAGGCCATCATTGACACCCTCAAGCAAGAGGGTAAGACACAGAAAGAAATTTCTGAACGAATAGGCTGTTCCCAGAGTGCTGTATCAAGGCACCTCAGTGGGAAGTCTGTGAGAAGGAAAAAGTGTGGCAGAAAACGCTGCACAACGAGAAGAGGTGACCGGATCCTGAAGAAGATTGTGGAGAAGGACCGATTCCAGACCTTGGAGGACCTGCGGAAGCAGTGGACTGAGTCTGGAGTAGAAACATCCAGAGCCACCGTGTACAGGCGTGTGCAGGAAATGGGCTACAGGTCCCGCATTCCCCAGGTCAAGCCACTTTTGAACCAGAAACAGTGGCAGAAGCGCCTGACCTGGGCTACAGAGAAGCAGCACTGGACTGTTGCTCAGTGGTCCAAAGTACTTTTTTCGGATGAAAGCAAATTTTGCATGTCATTCGGAAATCAAGGTGCCAGAGTCTGGAGGAAGACTGGGGAGAGGGAAATGCCAAAATGCCTGAGGTCCAGTGTCAAGTACCCACAGTCAGTGATGGTCTGGGGTGCCATGTCAGCTGTTGGTGTTGGTCCTCTGTGTTTTATCAAGGGCATAGTCAATGCAGCTAGCTATCAGGAGATTTTGGAGCACTTCATGCTTCCATCTGCTGAAAAGCTTTATGGAGATGAAGATTTCATTTTTCAGCATGACCTGGCACCTGCTCACAGTGCCAAAACCACTGGTAAATGGTTTACTGACCATGGTATTACTGTGCTCAATTGGCCTGCCAACTCTCCTGACCTGAACCCCATAGAGAATCTGTGGGATATTGGGAAGAGAAATTTGAGAGAAGCAAGACCCAACACTCTGGATGAGCTGAAGGCCGCTATCTAAGCATCCTGGGCCTCCATAACACCTCAGCAGTGCCACAGGCTGGTTGCCTCCATGCCACGCCGCATTGAAGCAGTCATTTCTGCAAAAGGATTCCCGACCAAGTATTGAGTGCATAACTGAACATAATTATTTGAAGGTTGACTTTTTTTGTATTAAAAACACTTTTCTTTTATTGTTCGGATGAAATATGCAAATTTTTTGAGATAGGATTTTTGGGTTTTCAGGAGCTGTATGCCAAAATCATCAATATTAAAACAAGAAAAGGCTTGAACTACTTCAGCTGTGTGTAATGAATCTAAAATATATGAAAGTCTAATGTTTATCAGTACATTTCAGAAAATAATGAACTTTATCACAATATGCTAATTTTTTGAGAAGGACCTGTATACCTTACAGGTAAAGACTGGCCTCTCAGACCAGGCTCCCCATTTTCCATCAAATTCCCTTTGTCTAAACCCCACTTTACTTTAAGACAACCACTTTAGTATTTTGTATATGGTTCATCTTACAATGTCTAACTTATGTTTGTGACCTTATACTTTTGAAAGATGTCAATAAAGTATTATGGAAGAGAAAAAAAAAAAGCTAGTAGACGTTTTCAAGCCTATGGGATTCGTTAGACTTTTACAGTAGTACTTTTACATCTATAATGATGATGATGAGCAGAATTCTTTGATTGGTGGATTCCCAAACTAGAAAAATTCATATGTGCATATGTACGTTCAGATTTAATACTACAGGCCTGACAAATGGAAAAATGTGTGTGTGTGTGTGTATGTATACACACACACACACACACACACACACACGAGAGAGAGAGACATTATGACAGGCGAGGTGATTAAAGAACGCTGTGGGGTTGATTTACTGAAGGCAAATCCACTCCAACAAAACAAACATAATGAAAACCTTTTTTCTTTCTCTCAGAAAACAATCTCCACATTGATAGCTCTCTCAGGTTTGGCTTCCTGAGTCCCAGGCCAAGAGCACCCACTTACCCTAGTCTTCCCTTATTTATACCACCTGCTGGTGGTCACTAGTGGACTGCAAAATGTGGTCTGGAAAACCTAGCATGGATTCAACCATTTTTTTTTAAAAGGGTTAGGCAAACTGTGCCTAGAGTGTTGAACTGCGGGATGAATATGTGGAATAGCAGTGCGTTTCATAGATCTAGGTCATTCCTTTTTGGTCAGATCTAGAGCTTTTAAGCACCCCCTCATGTATACAGTGTATTTTCTGCTCTGAACTTCTTAGTATATGTTTGTCAACAGTGGCATGGCATGGGGGGGGGAGCCGGTCCACTCGCCCGGGCACAAAATTTTGAGGGGTGTAGAAATGAGTTCCCGCCCCCCCCCCCCGGAAAACTTGCGGCTCTCTCCACCTGCTCCTCTCCTCCCCCTCCTCTGGCAGCCGCTCCTTCTTGATCATTCCTGATCTCAGTGTGTGGGTGACAGCCGGCTTGGGAGGTGTAGCTGTCCTGGAAGGAGGGGAACCCCACACTGTTCCATCCATTCCAGCATGCCTGAGCATCACACACATCTCTTCTCTTGCCCCTCTCTCCCTGCCCGTGTTCTGTGTCTGTGAAGGGGATGTGGGTGCAGGAAGATTAAACAAGCAGTCCACAGCCTCATTGAAACAAAAGCTGCTGACTGAGCCAGTGAGGCCTCGGGGACCATCCAAGTGAGTGCAGTGGCATAGTGTGGGTTATCAGCACCTAGGGCAATGCAAGTGATTTGTCCCCCCTAACCTGTGAACTTTTAGCACTCCCTGAGTCCCTTTCACTAGTATAGTTGCTGTGGAGATGCAAAGGGTCCCTCCCCTCACAGCCTGAGCCTCAGCATTTTCTTTTATTATTGGTTGAATCTGAGATATCTCTTTCACTACAATAGTTAATTTAACCAATAATAAAAGGCTGTAGGCTGCGGATAGCCAATCAGAGGCTCAGGCTTGTAGGGTAGCACACTGGTGTAGTGGTTAGCACTCTCACCTAGCAGTAAAAAGGGTCACTGGTTTGAATCCCAACCACGACACTACCTGCCTGGAGTTTGCATGTTCTCCCTGTGCCTGCGTGGGTTTCCTCCAGGTACTCCGATTTCCTCCCACACTCCAAAGACATACTGGTAGGTTAATTGGCTTTTGAAAAAAATTGTCCCTAGTATATGAATGGGGACCTTGGATTGTGGGCTCCTTGAGGGTAGGGACTGATGTGAGTGTGCAATGTATAGGGATAGGGACAATTGTAGACACTCACTCAGGTTGAACTGGATGGACTGGTGTCTTTATTCAACCTTACTAACTATGTAACTATGTAATAATGAAGAGCCCTGCTACACAGCAGAACAGGCAGCCAATGCTAACTGACGTAAGGTAGGGGGAATTATAGAAGACACACCTAGGGATGGGAGGAGGGGGGGTGCCCCTTCTCTTATATATTTTAATCCCTCACCTGGAGCCATGGGGAGAGTGGTACAGGGACTCAGGCTGTGTTAGATGTACTAGCAGATTTAGGTACACTAAACAAATTGAAGCCAAACTCCAGCTCACACTTTATACTCAGTTACATCAAACATTTTTTTTCCTTTTGGGATAAAGGTTTTAAATATTTAAATGAAAACTGATCATTGTAAGCACCTCTTCCAGTCTTAAATGGTGTGATTCATCCCTCTAATTGCTACATCTGCAAGACAGCTTGTTCCTTTGAAAAACAACAGACTTACTAGCAGGATCACCAAGTAAAAAAAAAAAAAATTATATACACAGTGGGGACGAAAAGTATTCAGACCCCCTTAAATTATTATTTTTTTCCTCATTAATGTACACACAGCACCCCATATTGAAAAACTGAAATATCACATGGTCCTAAGTATTCAGACCCTTTGCTGTGACACTCATATATTTAAAACGGAGGTCCACCCTAAAGTGGACCTTCCGCTCATTGGAACCCTCCCCCCCTCCGGCGCCACAATTGGCACATTTCAGGGGGGAGGGAGGTGCAGGCACCTGTACAGTACAGGTATCTGCACCCACTTACGGCGTAGATTCTGCAGAAGGTACGCCCCTTTCCACAGAATCTACGCCCCTTTCCGAAGGTCCCCCGCTGCCTGCTGGAAAACACACGGATCCCAGAGACAGCGGGGACCATCCTTATTGCGCAGCGCGACTCGCGCATGCGCAGTAGGGAACCGGGAAATGAATCCGAAAGGCTCCACTTCCTGATTCCCATACCCAAGATGGCGGCGGCAGCACCCGAGAGATGATCGGCTTCGGATGCCGACATCGCGGGCGCACTGGGCGGGTAAGTGTCATTATTTTAAAAGTCAGCAGCTGCAGTATTTGTAGCTGCTGGCTTTAAAAAAAAAAAAAAAAAAAAAACGGCGGACTCCCGCTTTAACTCAGGTGCTGTCCATTTCTTCTGATCATCCTTCAGATGGTTATACGCCTTCATTTGAGTCCAGCTGTGTTTGATTATACTGATTGGACTTGATTAGGAAAGCCACACACTTGTCTATATAAGACCTTACAGCTCACAGTGCATGTCAGAGCAAACTGCCTGAAGAGCTCAGAGACAGAATTGTGGCAAAGCACAGATCTGGCCAAGGTTACAAAAAAATTCTGCTGCACTTAAAGTGGAGGTTCACACAAAATTTGAACCTCCGCTTTTTTGGAACCCCCCCCCCCTCCGGTGTCACATTTGACACCTTTCAAGGGGGAGGGGGGTGCAGATACCTGTCTAAGACAGTTATTTGCACCCACTTCAGGGGCATAGACTCCCACGGGAGTCTATGCCTCTTCCTCCCCCCGCCGCGCAGTCTGCTGGGACACACATGGGTCCCAGAGACAGCGCAGACCATTCTCATTGAGCTGTGTGACTCGCGCATGCACAGTAGGGAACCAGGAAGTGAACCAGCAACGCTTCACTTCCCGATTCCCTCACTGAGAATGGCGCCGGCAGCAGCCGACAACTGAGCGATTGCTTAGCTTTGGCTGCCGACATCGCTGGACTCTAGGAAAGGAAAGTGTCCATTTATTAAAAGTCAGCAGCTGTAGTATTTGTAACTGCTGGCTTTTAATAAAAAAATAATTAGGTGAACTCCCACTTTAAGGTTCCTAATAGCACAGTGGCCTCCATAATCCTTAAATGGAAGATGTTTAGGATGACCAGAACCCTTCCTAGAGCTGGCCGAATAAGATTCTCTGGTCTGATGAGACCAAGATAGAACTTTTTGGCCTTAATTCTAAGCGATATGTGTGGAGAAAACCAGGCACTGCTCATCACCTGTCCAATACAGTCCCAACAGTGAAGCATGGTGGTGGCAGCATCATGCTGTGGGGGTGTTTTTCAGCTGCAGGGACAGGACAACTGGTTGCAATCGAGGGAAAGATGAATGCGGCCAAGTACAGGGATATCCTGGACGAAAACCTTCTCCAGAGTGCTCAGGACCTCAGACTGGGCCGAAGGTTTACCTTTCAACAAGACAATGACCATAAGCACACAGCTAAAATAAGAGAAGGAGTGGCTTCACAACAACTCTGTGACTGTTCTTGAATGGCCCAGCCAAAGCCCTGACTTAAACCCAATTGAGCATCTGTGGAGAGACCTAAAAATGGCTGTCCACCAACGTTTACCATCCAACCTGACAAAACTGGAGAAGATCTGCAAGGAGGAATGGCAGAGGGTCCCCAAATTCAGGTGTGAAAAACTTGCTGCACCTTTCCCAAAAAGTCTCATGGCTGTATTAGATCAAAACGGTGCTTCTACTAAATACTGAGCAAAGGGTCTGAATACTTAGGACCATGTGATATTTCAGTTTTTCTTTTTTAATAAATCTGCAAAAATGTAAACAATTCTGTGTTTTTCTGTCAATATGGGGTGCTGTGCATACATTAATGAGAAAAAAAAATGAACTTAAATTATTATCGACGTTTATCAGCGTTTGGCATTTTTTGTGGTCAGAAAAACTACTCCTGAACGCAATTTTATGGCGTTGGGAAAACCCATAAACTCCACTGCTGATAAAAGTTCAAAAACATCCATGTGTGCATGGACACATAGGATAACAGTGGAGTGGAGTTTATGGGCTGTTAAAAGAACACCCAAACTCCAAAAAAAAAGGCAGTTTATGAGCTCCAGTATACATGGAGCCTGAATCTAAGAAGATATCGCTTTGACTACCTCAGAGTCAACCAATAATAAAAGAAAAGGCTGCCGACAGCCAATCTGAGGCTCAGACTGAGTAAAGAACCCCTCGAGTTTCCACTGTTTAATACTGTACTTGTGGAAGGGACTCAGGGAGTGCTAAAAGTCCAGAGGTTCAGGGGCGCAAATTACTTGCTTTGCCCTGGGCGCTGACATCGCACGCTACGTAGGGTTGCCACCTGTACGGGAATGACCCGGACAGTCCGGGTTTTGACAGCTGTGCCCGGGTTTGTGCTCTCCCGACACCCGGACACATTAGAAATGCAGTAGCTCCACTCTCTAGACCAGTCCCAGGCTCCAGTGAGATCACCACCCCCGTGTGTCAGTGTATGAACAGATTTCCTCTCCCGCCAGCAGAGTGACTCCCCCGCCCTCCCCCCCTCTCCAGAAGAAGAAGAAGATATCCCCCGCAGTGTATATTTCGGGCAGCTGCAGACAGCTGCTCTCTCTCTCGTCTTCTACAGCCAGCAGCACGGCACCCGCATGGCCCCCCTTCTTCCCCGCTTCAGTGACCAATGTCCTGCAACAGCCGCCCGGGTCACACACTGCACTGTCTGTGACTCTGCGCCTGCGCTCTCTACCCCACCGGCCAGCGCCAATGCCAGCCATAGACAGTGCATGGAACTGTCTGGTCTCCTGGCAACCTGGGACCCGATGAGAGAGAGAGCATGGTGATAGACTCCTCCCCCACTTCGCATACACATCTTTACAGCGGCTCCTGAAAGGTAAGGGGGGGGGGGTTTCTTGCTCTGTGGGTGGTGGAGGTAAGCACTGTATGATAGGATTTTAGAGCTAACAGGGTCTGGGGGGGGGCGGGGGGCGGGGCATCACCCGGGGAAGGTCTGTAATGCTCAGTGGCTCAAAATCTTTGCCCTCTGTGCCCTCAAACTATACCACTGTGCCCTCAAACACTGTCCCTCTCCATGTCGCTCTGCCTGCCCCCTCCATGTCACTCTGCCTGCCCTCTCCCTGTCCCCCTCCCTGCCCCCTCCATGTCACTCTGCCTGCCCTCTTCATGTCACTTTGCCTGCCCCCTCCATGTCACTCTGCCTGCCTCTCCCTGTCCCCCTCCCTGCCCCCTCCATGTCACTCTGCCTGCCCCCTCAATGTCACTCTGCCTGTCCCCCTCCCTGTCACTCTGCCTGTCCCCCTCCCTGTCACTCTGCCTGTCCCCCTCCCTGTCACTCTGCCTTTCCCCCTCCCTGTCACGCTGCCTGTCCCTCTCACTGTCACGCTGCCTGTCCCCCTCCCTGTCACTCTGCCTGTCCCTCTGCCTGCCCTCTCAATGTCACTCTGCCTGTCCCCCTCCCTGTCACACTGCCTGTCCCTCTCCCTGTCACTCTGCCTGTCCCCCTCCCTGTCACTCTGCCTGTCCCTCTCCACGTCACTCTGCCTGTCCCCCTCCCTGTCACTCTGCCTGTCCCTCTCCCTGTCACTCTGCCTGTCCCTCTCCCTGTCACTCTGCCTGTCCCCCTCCCTGTCACTCTGCCTGTCCCTCTCCATGTCACTCTGCCTGTCCCTCTCCATGTCACTCTGCCTGTCCCCCTCCTTGTCACTCTGCCTGTCCCCCTCCTTGTCACTCTGCCTGTCCCCCTCCTTGTCACTCTGCCTGTCCCTCTCCATGTCACTCTACCTGTCCCTCTCCATGTCACTCTGCCTGCCCTCTCCATGTCACTCTGCCTGCCCTCTCCATGTCACTCTGCCTGCCCTCTCCATGTCACTCTGTCTGTCCCCCTCCATGTCACTCTGCCTGCCCTCTCCATGTCACTCTGCCTGTCCCCCTCCATGTCACTCTGCCTGCCCTCTCCATGTCACTCTGTCTGTCCCCCTCCATGTCACTCTACCTGCCCTCTCCATGTCACTCTGCCTGTCCCTCTCCCTGTCCCCCTCCCTGTCACTCTGCCTGCCCTCTCCCTGTCACTCTGCCTGTCCCCCTCCCTGTCACTCTGCCTGTCCCCCTCCACGTCACTCTACCTGTCCCTCTCAATGCCACTCTGCCTGTCCCCCTCCCTGTCACTCTACCTGCCCTCTCCATGTCACTCTGCCTGTCACTCTGCCTGTCCCTCTCCATGTCACTCTACCTGCCCTCTCCATGTCACTCTGCCTGTCCCCCTCCCTGTCACTCTACCTGCCCTCTCCATGTCACTCTGCCTGTCCCCCTCCCTGTCACTCTACCTGCCCTCTCCATGTCACTCTACCTGCCCTCTCCCTGTCACTCTGCCTGTCCCTCTCCGTGTCACTCTGCCTGCCCCTCTCCGTGTCACTCTGCCTGCCCCTCTCCATGTCACTCTGCCTGCCCCTCTCCATGTCACTCTGCCTGTCCCCCTCCCTGTCACACTGCCTGTCCCCCTCCCTGTCACACTGCCTGTCCCTCTCCCTGTCACTCTGCCTGTCCCTCTCCCTGTCACTCTGCCTGTCCCCCTCCCTGTCACTCTGCCTGTCCCTCTCCACGTCACTCTGCCTGTCCCCCTCCCTGTCACTCTGCCTGTCCCCCTCCCTGTCACTCTGCCTGTCCCTCTCCCTGTCACTCTGCCTGTCCCCCTCCCTGTCACTCTGCCTGTCCCCCTCCCTGTCACTCTGCCTGTCCCTCTCCATATCACTCTGCCTGTCCCTCTCCTTGTCACTCTGCCTGTCCCTCTCTATGTCACTCTACCTGCCCTCTCCATGTGACTCTGCCTGTCCCCCTCCATGTCACTCTGCCTGCCCTCTCCATGTCACTCTGTCTGTCCCCCTCCATGTCACTCTACCTGCCCTCTCCATGTCACTCTGCCTGTCCCTCTCCCTGTCCCCCTCCCTGTCACTCTGCCTGTCCCCCTCCCTGTCACTCTGCCTGTCCCCCTCCACGTCACTCTACCTGTCCCTCTCAATGCCACTCTGCCTGTCCCCCTCCCTGTCACTCTGCCTGCCCTCTCCATGTCACTCTGCCTGTCACTCTGCCTGTCCCTCTCCATGTCACTCTACCTGCCCTCTCCATGTCACTCTGCCTGTCCCCCTCCCTGTCACTCTACCTGCCCTCTCCATATCACTCTGCCTGTCCCCCTCCCTGTCACTCTACCTGCCCTCTCCATGTCACTCTACCTGCCCTCTCCCTGTCACTCTGCCTGCCCCTCTCCGTGTCACTCTGCCTGCCCCTCTCCGTGTCACTCTGCCTGCCGCTCTCCGTGTCACTCTGCCTGCCCCTCTCCGTGTCACTCTACCTGCCCCTCTCCATGTCACTCTACCTGCCCCTCTCCATGTCACTCTACCTGCCCCCTCCATGTCACTCTACCTGCCCTCTCCATGTCACTCTACCTGCCCTCTCCATGTCACTCTACCTGCCCTCTCCATGTCACTCTGCCTGTCCCCCTCCCTGTCACACTGCCTGTCCCTCTCCCTGTCACTCTGCCTGTCCCTCTCCCTGTCACTCTGCCTGTCCCCCTCCCTGTCACTCTGTCTGTCCCTCTCCCTGTCACTCTGCCTGTCCCCCTCCCTGTCACTCTGCCTGTCCCTCTCCACGTCACTCTGCCTGTCCCCCTCCCTGTCACTCTGCCTGTCCCTCTCCCTGTCACTCTGCCTGTCCCTCTCCCTGTCTCTCTGCCTGTCCCTCTGCCTGTCCCTCTCCCTGTCACTCTGCCTGTCCCCCTCCCTGTCACTCTTCCTGTCCCTCTCCATGTCACTCTGCCTGTCCCTCTCCATGTCACTCTGCCTGTCCCCCTCCTTGTCACTCTGCCTGTCCCTCTCCATGTCACTCTACCTGCCCTCTCCATGTCACTCTGCCTGTCCCCCTCCATGTCACTCTGCCTGCCCTCTCTATGTCGCTCTGTCTGTCCCCCTCCATGTCACTCTACCTGCCCTCTCCATGTCACTCTGCCTGTCCCTCTCCCTGTCCCCCTCCCTGTCACTCTGCCTGTCCCCCTCCCTGTCACTCTGCCTGTCCCCCTCCACGTCACTCTACCTGTCCCTCTCAATGCCACTCTGCCTGTCCCCCTCCCTGTCACTCTACCTGCCCTCTCCATGTCACTCTGCCTGTCACTCTGCCTGTCCCTCTCCATGTCACTCTACCTGCCCTCTCCATGTCACTCTGCCTGTCCCCCTCCCTGTCACTCTACCTGCCCTCTCCATGTCACTCTGCCTGTCCCCCTCCCTGTCACTCTACCTGCCCTCTCCATGTCACTCTACCTGCCCTCTCCCTGTCACTCTGCCTGTCCCTCTTCATGTCACTCTGCCTGTCCCTCTCCGTGGCACTCTGCCTGCCCCTCTCCGTGTCACTCTACCTGCCCCTCTCCATGTCACTCTACCTGCCCCCTCCATGTCACTCTACCTGCCCTCTCCATGTCACTCTACCTGCCCTCTCCATGTCACTCTGCCTGCCCTCTCCATGTCACTCTGCCTGTCCCCCTCCCTGTCACTCTGCCTGTCCCTCTCCACGTCACTCTGCCTGTCCCCCTCCCTGTCACTCTGCCTGTCCCTCTCCCTGTCACTCTGCCTGTCCCTCTCCCTGTCACTCTGCCTGTCCCCCTCCCTGTCACTCTGCCTGTCCCTCTCCATGTCACTCTGCCTGTCCCTCTCCCTGTCCCCCTCCCTGTCACTCTGCCTGCCCTCTCCCTGTCACTCTGCCTGTCCCCCTCCCTGTCACTCTGCCTGTCCCCCTCCACGTCACTCTACCTGTCCCTCTCAATGCCACTCTGCCTGTCCCCCTCCCTGTCACTCTACCTGCCCTCTCCATGTCACTCTGCCTGTCACTCTGCCTGTCCCTCTCCATGTCACTCTGCCTGTCCCCCTCCCTGTCACTCTACCTGCCCTCTCCATGTCACTCTGCCTGTCCCCCTCCCTGTCACTCTACCTGCCCTCTCCATGTCACTCTGCCTGTCCCTCTGCCTGTCCCTCTCCATGTCACTCTGCCTGTCCCCCTCCCTGTCACTCTACCTGCCCTCTCCATGTCACTCTGCCTGTCCCCCTCCCTGTCACTCTAACTGCCCTCTCCATGTCACTCTACCTGCCCTCTCCCTGTCACTCTGCCTGTCCCTCTTCATGTCACTCTGCCTGTCCCTCTTCATGTCACTCTGCCTGTCCCTCTCCGTGTCACTCTGCCTGCCCCTCTCCGTGTCACTCTACCTGCCCCTCTCCGTGTCACTCTACCTGCCCCCTCCGTGTCACTCTACCTGCCCTCTCCATGTCACTTTACCTGCCCTCACCATGTCACTCTACCTGCCCTCTCCATGTCACTCTACCTGCCCCCTCCATGTCACTCTGCCTGCCCCCCTCCACCCTGTCACTCTGCTAGCGATATATATATATATATATATATATATATATATATATATATATATATATATATATATATATTGTAGACATGTCACTGGAGAAGTGATCGAGGGGGTGTACATCTCACCTAGGTTGCTACACAGTGTGAGATGGTAAATCCAGGATGGATCAGTTTCTCAGCAGCGATATGCTGCTGAGTTGTTATTTAATTTTGCCGGGCCTGGGTTTATATGGAATGGCAGGTAGGTTTGGTAGAGGGACCTGTCATTCCACATCCCCCGATCCAGTTCTGGGTTTGGGATCAGGTGAGCTTTGATCCTAATTAGCCTGGGAAGCTAAAGGCTCTGCAGAGTCTGCAGGTGATTGCTCAGCCAGGGAATGAACAATCTGTGTGTTGAAGGAAGCTGCAAGCACTGCCACTGCTGGAGCTAAAACCCACCCTGCGATATCCAGGTGAAAGACGCTGTGTTTGTAAGTGTCAGATAGGTGAGCAGAACCTGTTAGTAAGCGCCCAGCCGGGCTAGGACTTTTATTTTTGTTGTACTTAGAAAAGCACGGTGTTGCTGTATATTTTGTTTGCTGGACTGTTTGTACCACGAATAAACGCCAAGATCTGCTTTATCAAATTCCAAGTCTGCTGTGAACTGTGTCCAAACACACCCTACCCCGGGAAGATCCCTTACAATTGGTGGAGGTAGCGGGCAACGCGGTTGCTAGGGGCAACGGTGTGGACAGACTTGGCTACAGCTGCTGATGTCCTGGGTGAAAGCTGCAACTACACTCCAAAAAACAGTCCAGCAACATGGAGGAGATGCTGAAGCAGTTTATGCAAGTGAGTTTGCAACAACAGCAGGCTCAGACAGAGGCCAATAGACGACATGAACAGTCCATGGCTGAACAACAGCAGATGATCGCTGCACAACAGCAGGCTCAGATAGAGGCCAATAGACGACATGAACAGTCCATGGCTGCACAACAACAACTTATCGAGCACCTGATAGCAAATCGAGAGGCGCCTGTGGTGATGGGAGCCGCTCCAGAGATTTTTTCTGGGAGAAGGACTGTGCAGAAAGCGCTGCAAAAGATGACTGCTGAGGACGATGTTGAGGCCTATCTAACAGTATTTGAGCGCGTGGCTGAGCGAGAGAAGTTACCAGCCGCTGAGTGGGCAGAAGTAATTGCGCCCTATTTAACAGGTGAACCCCAAAAGGCCTACTATGACCTCAGTGAGCAAGAGGTTAAGGACTATACTCGGCTAAAAGAGGAGATACTTGCCCGACTAGGAGTTACTACTGCAGTCCGTGCCCGGAGGGTACGCAACTGGAGCTACAGTCTGGACAAATCAGCGAGGTCCCAGATGTATGACCTAATCCATTTGGCAAGAAAGTGGTTGGAGCCAGACACTTCTACTCCTGCACAAATCCTAGAGAAGGTCGTGATGGATCGCTACCTCCGAGCCCTTCCTACTGACTTGCAACGCTGGGTGGGACAAGGTGATCCTAAGAATGCAAACGAACTTGTCAACCTTGTGGAGAGGTTCCAGGCGACTGAGGACTACCTCTGTGATGTTCCTGCAGCATCTTCACCTCCCCGGAGCGCCAGATCTGTGCCGTCGGCTGGTAAGAGACTTCCATCTATTGGGGGAGTGTGGAGGGGTGCTGATGGGGGGAAAAGGGCTCAAGTGGTGTCTCAGGGACAAAAGACTGGTGATGGTCCCGGGTGGCTAAGGGGCTCTCGAAAAGACTCCTTGCCAAAGAGACCAGGCCCTATCCAGTGTTGGAGATGCCATGAGGCGGGACACGTGTCGGCCCATTGCCCTCTTACCTCTGAACCCATGGAATGTGACGCTAGCCGGCGTCAGTCGCTATTTGCGGAACCATCTTGTGCTGCAGTTCCTGGACTAGAGACTGAACCGCAAATCTGCGATATTACAATCAATGACTTTCCTGTTAAAGCGTTAATGGACTCAGGAAGCCTTGTAACCTTGGTGCATGCTAGCCTGGTGACTGGGGACTTAGAGTCTAAAAAGCATATGAGCGTTGTGTGTATACATGGTGATACAAAAGTGTACCCTATAGTGCTGGCTAAAGTCGGGACTGAACAAGGCACAGTACAATATGAAGTGGGTGTGGTTAAAAACCTCATGCATAATGTAATATTGGGGCGCGATTTTCCTTTATTCTGGGCTCTCTGGGAAAAAAGAAAAATCCCCAAAAGGAGTGAGGATACCTCTAAGGTGGTTGCCTTGTCCACGGTGAATGATAAAAGTGTGCAGGATGAAAATGATTGTTTTCCTTTGCAGGTCCTGGCTGGGGAGGAGGAGGCTCCTCCCACTGAGCAAAATATACTAGACTTAGAGGTGTCTAGCGATAATTTTGGGACTGCACAATTACAGGACCCCACTCTCAAAAATGCGAGAGAGCAGGTTGCTGTTATGAACGGGGTACCTCAGGAACCAGATGCTGAAAAAAGATTTCCACATTTTTCGGTGACTAATGATCTTTTCTATAGAGTTAATAAGGTTAAGGATGAGATTGTGGAACAGCTTCTGGTACCTAAGCCGTACCGGCGTCAGGTGCTTGACATGGCACATAACCATGTTCTTGGGGGACACTTGGGGACTGACAAAACGCGAGAGAGGGTTCTCCAGAGGTTTTTTTGGCCGGCCATATATGATGACATTAAAAAATACTGTGAGTCGTGCCCCACATGTCAGGTTAGTGCCCCAGTGTCACATTTTCGCAGTCCTTTGGTTTCGCTCCCTATTATAGAGGTGCCTTTTGAGCGTATTGCCATGGATTTAGTGGGTCCCATTGTAAAGTCAGCTAGAGGACACCAGTATATTTTGGTAGTCCTGGATTATGCGACCCGCTATCCTGAGGCTGTACCCTTAAGAAACACTGCATCTAAAACAATTGCACGTGAGTTGTTTTATATGTTCTCTAGGACTGGGATCCCTAAAGAAATCCTAACTGACCAAGGTACGCCATTTATGTCGAAAGTAATGAAGGAATTATGCAGACTATTTAAAATCTCACACATCCGTACCTCTGTGTACCACCCCCAGACGGACGGATTGGTGGAGAGATTTAATAAAACTTTGAAACATATGTTGAAGAAAGTGGTGGCAAAAGATGGTCGTGACTGGGATCATTTATTACCCTACCTCATGTTTGCTATTAGGGAGGTGCCCCAAGCGTCCACAGGGTTCTCACCATTCGAGTTGGTCTATGGTCATCACCCTAGGGGTCTACTAGACATTGCAAAAGAGACATGGGAGAATGAGTCCACCCCATACAAGAGTGTTATTGAGCATGTAGCACAAATGCAGGACCGTATAGCCACTGTAATGCCCCTGGTAAGGGAACACCTCCAGAGGGCTCAAGAGGCCCAAAGTAGAATTTACAACCGGTCCGCAAGAATCAGGACATTCAACCCAGGCGATAGGGTCCTTATACTAGTCCCCACTGTTGAGAGTAAATTCTTGGCGAAGTGGCAAGGTCCCTATGAAATTGTTGAAAAGGTCAGTGAGGTGAACTACAAGGTGCACCAACCAGGTAGAAGGAAGCCTTTCCAAGTTTATCACATAAACTTGATCAAGCCCTGGAAAGACAGGGAATCCTTGGTGGCGACAAATACTGTTAATAATTTGTCACCACCAATCCCTCCAGTCAAGGTAGGTGATACTCTATCAGTGTCACAGAAACAGGAGGTTCAGGAATTTTTACAGAAAAACAAAAACAAGTTCTCTGACCTCCCAGGGCGTACACACCTCATCCATCATCACATTGAAACTGAGCCTAGAAGCAGAGTAAACCTTAAGCCCTATAGGATACCCGAGGCACGTAGGGAAGCCGTATCTGCCGAGGTAAAACGTATGCTTGATCTGGGGGTAATTGAGGTGTCACAGAGTGAATGGTCCAGCCCAATTGTGCTAATCCCAAAGCCCAATGGAACTTGGAGGTTCTGTAACGATTTCAGAAAGTTGAATGAGATCTCCAAGTTCGATGCGTATCCTATGCCCAGGGTAGATGAGTTGATTGAGAAGTTGGGTAACGCCAGGTACATAACCACCCTCGATCTCACAAAGGGCTACTGGCAGATTCCACTTTCTGGTGAGGCTAAAGAGAAAACTGCATTCTCCACCCCTGATGGGCTATTCCAGTATGTAGTGATGCCATTCGGGTTACATGGAGCGCCTGCAACTTTCCAGAGGTTGATGGACTTGATTCTGCGACCACATCGTGATTACTCAGCTGCCTACCTCGATGATGTGGTCATTTTTAGCCCTGATTGGGAAAGTCACCTCTGTAAGGTACAGGCCGTGTTGGATGCCATAAGTGATGCGGGGTTGACCATAAATGCCGAGAAGTGTGCTCTAGCCCTAGAAGAGGCCAAATATCTAGGCTACATTATTGGGAGAGGGTTGATTAAGCCACAGCTAAATAAAATTGAGGCAATACAGAATTGGCCTAGACCCCTGACAAAGAAACAGGTTAGAGCTTTCCTGGGTATTACGGGGTATTACCGTAGATTTGTGCCGAACTTTGCCTCAGTTGCTGCTCCACTAACTGACTTGACAAAGGGCGGAAAGACAGCAATGGTCACGTGGACCCCAGAGGCCGAGAAGGCTTTCCAAAGCCTTAAGTCGGCCTTGTGCCAACCACCTGTCTTAGTTACCCCCGATTTCAGGCGAGAATTTCTGGTCCAGACAGATGCCTCTAACACAGGCTTAGGTGCAGTACTCTCACAAATAGTGAATGGTGAGGAGCATCCAGTGACGTACTTGAGTAGAAAACTAACCCCGGCCGAGAAAAATTATGCCATTGTGGAGCGAGAATGTTTGGCAGTAAAGTGGGCCCTAGAATCGTTAAAGTATTACTTGCTAGGCAGGAAATTCAAGTTGGTGACAGACCATGCCCCCCTAACATGGATGAAGTTAAACAAGGAGAGAAATGCAAGAGTGACTAGATGGTTTCTCTCCCTACAAAACTTTAATTTCACTGTGGAACACAGGCCAGGGAAATTACAGGCAAATGCTGACGCATTGTCAAGGGTAAGTTGTCTGTGGGGACAAAAGGCTCAGCCCTCCGGTCTGAAAAAGAGGGGGGGGATATGTAGACATGTCACTGGAGAAGTGATCGAGGGGGTGTACATCTCACCTAGGTTGCTACACAGTGTGAGATGGTAAATCCAGGATGGATCAGTTTCTCAGCAGCGATATGCTGCTGAGTTGTTATTTAATTTTGCCGGGCCTGGGTTTATATGGAATGGCAGGTAGGTTTGGTAGAGGGACCTGTCATTCCACATCCCCCGATCCAGTTCTGGGTTTGGGATCAGGTGAGCTTTGATCCTAATTAGCCTGGGAAGCTAAAGGCTCTGCAGAGTCTGCAGGTGATTGCTCAGCCAGGGAATGAACAATCTGTGTGTTGAAGGAAGCTGCAAGCACTGCCACTGCTGGAGCTAAAACCCACCCTGCGATATCCAGGTGAAAGACGCTGTGTTTGTAAGTGTCAGATAGGTGAGCAGAACCTGTTAGTAAGCGCCCAGCCGGGCTAGGACTTTTATTTTTGTTGTACTTAGAAAAGCACGGTGTTGCTGTATATTTTGTTTGCTGGACTGTTTGTACCACGAATAAACGCCAAGATCTGCTTTATCAAATTCCAAGTCTGCTGTGAACTGTGTCCAAACACACCCTACCCCGGGAAGATCCCTTACAATATATAAAATCATACACCCATGTGTGTTGGCTTTGATTTGGGGTCTGAACCGCTTCACAAGCATTAGACCACTGGCGCCTGATAAACATGGAACAGTGCAGAGAAATAGAAGGTAAGTGCTTAAGCCCAGGGGTTAAACAGTCCTGTTCCTTCCCCTGGCCGCCAGCTGATTCCACAGAATATACTGGAATGGCTGAACAGCCTTATGGCTCATTTGCATATGTGGTGCCCTCTGAAGAGCAATCCACATTTGTATTGTTCTTCAGATGGCATTTGGCAGGCAGGAAGGAGGCATTATATCACCTCTTCGCCACCTGTTTAAACCCCAAAGCATCGCCCCGCAATTTAATGCATTGCACATGGAAGCGGGAAGTCACCAATTCACTTGAATGGTCCTCATTTGGCAGGCAATACTGCTCACTGATCCCAACAGTGCAGACATGTTCTGCCGCACTTTGATGCAAAACATTTTGGCTGTGGCAGCCGGCAGGTATACATCCCCCTCTGCTGCCTTTTCAGCTTAAGGGGAATGGTTGATAGCAGTTAAAACACAGCTCAACCTCTAAATTTTACCCCCAACCACAAGTGTAAACGGAGTCATAAAGCACTCTGAAGAGTGATCCATAGCGGATTGTGTTTTGAAGGTATTTGACAGGTGGTGAAGAAGAGTTATGTTGCCTCCTCATCACCTGTTTTAAATCCCTAAAAACCCTTGCCATTGTGCTGTAGCCATGTGCATTGCACACAGTTATAGCGCAGCCCCATTCAGGTGAATGGCTTGAGTTAAGCAAGCGCAGGGCCGTGCACCACTAAAATGTTCGGGTTTGGCTTGAAGAAAAGGTGGCAACCCTAATGCTACGCCACTGGTTTCTTACTTTCTTACTTCAGCCTCAAGTTTTCCTCTGAGCTAATGTGAAAGTCTCCAACCATGCAGATGGCCCTTGGTTTAGAAAGAGAACTTTAAATATAATTTTAAATAATTGGAAGAAGAAAGATGGGGCAGCCCTCTGTGTATAGTAGGTTTATGGAACCTCAGCTTGATCACTCGTGCTTTGCAGATCAGTAGCCATTGCAATACCTTATGTTATCCCCAAATCATTTCTGCTTACAGATATTAATTAATACATACTGTCCCACTTCCTCGATTACTGGGGCAGGACAAAGTAGATATGTATCCTGTATGTCTGTTGGTTTTTCATCTGAAAGAAAGCAAAGAAGAAAACAACTATTGTTACTTTTGCACAAGTACCAGAACAGAGATGTTGCTATATAAAAATTATTTACAAACTGTGCTATGCTTTTCTTGTTTTATAGTGTTCTGTCTATCCTGTGTATTCTTTTTTTTTTTTTTTTGGCATATACTAGTGAACTGAGTCATTTGGGCTTATACCAGTAGCAAAATATATGTTCTAGAGTTTGCAGGTATTTCAAGGGAATTACACTCCTGGCTAGATTTTTTAGATTTTGACATTACGGAATTTCTGAGAGCAACTCTGTGTTAGTGGCGGTAGACAGATTAATTAAAGTGAAGCTAGGCTCAATTTATAACCCAAAAGGTAATGAGGCAGAAAAACAGTTAAGCCCCATACACACTATCAGTTTTTCTGCTGAGTTTTTCCTTCAGGTTTACCAAACCAATGTAGTGCAAGGGCCAGCCTGATTGCATACAAATTGAAACTCCTAAGGTTTGACCTCATATTATATGGTTCTGGTAAATCTGAAGGAAAAACTCAGCAGAGAATCTGATAGTGTGTATGGGGCTTAAGGGGAGAGCAGCGTTTTGCTAGACCTGTTGCCCTCTCTGCCTGAAAGTCAGTCCTGCTCAATCCATAGGCAGAGACCCTGTTATCTGTGTTTACCATCTGATCATGTTGTTGTCTGCCAGCTAAAATCAGAGGTGCAATTTTTTTCAAAACATTGTTACTGCTTTTACCTTTTTAGTACTTTAAGGCCTCATGCACACGAGACGCAGTTAAACGAGCGTTCAGATGCAGTTGGACAGTTTTTTCAACTGCCCCTGAACTCATTCAATGTTATCCTATGTGTCCATGCACACAGTCTCGTTTTTTTCCGTTTTTATGCAGTTGCGTTTAATCTCGTTTTTCCAGAAGCAAAAAAATGCGTTCAGAAGTAAAAATTTCCACGTTTCAGACGCAAAACGCGGCTAAACGCGGCTAAACGCGGCACCCGCGTTTAGCCGCGTTTGTGTTTATATGCGTTTTTAAAGGTGACCTTTTTTTTTTACATTAAAAATCTCAAAAATGATTGCAAATGATGAAAAACCATTAGAAAAATATTTTAAACAATTGCAATTGCAAGTGGACAATCCACAACTTGTGGCAAGTGACATGGCAGGTGGCAAGTGACGTGGCAAGTGCACAATCCACAACTTGTGGCAAGTGACATGGCAGGTGGCAAGTGATGTGGCAAGTGGACAATCCACAACTTGTGGCAAGTGACGTGGCAGGTGAAGTGGCAAGTGACGTGGAAAGTGGACAATCCACAACTTGTGGCAGGTAACGTGGCAAGTGACCTGGCAGGTGACACGGCAAGTGACCTGGCAGGTGATGTGGCAAGTGGAAAATCAACAACTTGTGGCAGGTGACTGGCATGTGACGTGGCAAGTGGACAATCCATAACTTGTGGCAGGTGACGTGGCAAGTGACGTGGCAAGTGGACAATCCACTTGTGGCAGGGGACGTGGCAAGTGACGTGGCAAGTGTACAATTCACTTGTGGCAGGGGATGTGGCAAGTGACGTGGCGAGTGGACAATCCACAACTTGTGTCAGGTGACGTGGCAAGTGGACAATCCACAACTTGTGGCAGGTGACGTGGCAGGGGACGTGGCAAGGGACGTGGCAAGTAGACAATCCACAACTTGTGGCAGGTGACGTGGCAGGTGATGTGGAAAGTGATGTGGCAAGTGGACAATCCACAACTTGTGGCAGGTGATGTGGCTGGTGACGTGGCAAGTGGACAATCCACATCTTGTGGCAGGTGACGTGGCAGGTGATGTGGAAAGTGGTGTGGCAAGTGGACAATCCACAACTTGTGGCAGGTGATGTGGCTGGTGACGTGGCAAGTGGACAATCCACAACTTGTGGCAGGTGGCATGGCAGGTGACGTGGAAAGTGGACAATCCACATCTTGTGGCAAGTGACGTGGCAGGTGATGTGGCAAGTGACGTGGCAAGTAGACAATCCACAACTTGTGGCAGGTGATGTGGCAAGTGACGTGGCAGGTGATGTGGCAAGTCACGTGGCAAGTGGGCAATCCACAACTTGTGGCAGGTGATGTGGCTGGTGACGTGGCAAGTGGACAATCCACAGCTTGTGGCAGGTGATCTGGCAAGTGATGTGGCAAGTGGAAAATCCACTTGTGGCAGGTGACGTGGCAGGGGACGTGGCAAGGGACGTGGCAAGTGGACAATCCACAACTTGTGGCAGGTGACGTGGCAGGTGACGTGGAAAGTGATGTGGCAAGTGGACAATCCACAACTTGTGGCAGGTGATGTGGCTGGTGACGTGGCAAGTGGACAATCCACATCTTGTGGCAGGTGACGTGGCAGGTAACGTGGAAGGTGGTGTGGCAAGTGGACAATCCACAACTTGTGGCTGGTGACGTGGCAAGTGGACAATCCACAACTTATGGCAGGTGGCATGGCAGGTGACGTGGAAAGTGGACAATCCACATCTTGTGGCAAGTGACGTGGCAGGTGATGTGGCAAGTGACGTGGCAAGTAGACAATCCACAACTTGTGGCAGGTGACGTGGCAGGTGATGTGGCAAGTGATGTGGCAGGTGATGTGACAAGTGGACAATCCACATCTTGTGGCAAGTGACGTGGCAGCTGACGTGGCAAGTGACGTGGCAAGTGGACAATCCAAAACTTGTGGCAGGTGACGTGGCAGGTGACGTGGCAAGTGGACAATCCACAGCTTGTGGCAAGTGACATGGCAGGTGGCAAGTGATGTGGCAAGTGGACAATCCACAACTTGTGACAGGTGACGTGGCAAGTGATGTGGCAGGTGATGTGGCAAGTCACGTGGCAAGTGGAAATCCACAACTTGTGGCAGGTGATGTGGCTGGTGACGTGGCAAGTGGACAATCCACAACTTGTGGCAGGTGGCATGGCAGGTGACATGGAAAGTGGACAATCCACATCTTGTGGCAAGTGACGTGGCAGGTGATGTGGCAAGTGATGTGGCAAGTGGACAATCCACAACTTGTGGCAGGTGATGTGGCAAGTGACGTGGCAGGTGATGTGGACAATCCCCAACTTGTGGCAGGTGATGTGGCAAGTGACGTGGCAAGTGGACAATCCACAACTTGTGGCAGGTGACGTGGCAAGTGGACAATCCACAACTTGTGGCAGGTGACGTGGCAAGTGACGTGGCAGGTGATGTAGCAAGTGACGTGGCAAGTAGACAATCCACAACTTGTGGCAGGTGATGTGGCAAGTGACGTGGCAGGTGATGTGGCAAGTGACGTGGCAAGTGGACAATCCACAACTTGTGGCAGGTGATGTGGCTGGTGACGTGGCAAGTGGACAATCCACAGCTTGTGGCAGGTGGCATGGCAGATGACGTGGAAAGTGGACAATCCACATCTCGTGGCAAGTGACGTGGCAAGTGGACAATCCACAGCTTGTGGCAGGTGACGTGGCAGGTGATGTGGCAAGTGGACAATCCCCAACTTGTGGCAAGTGACGTGGCAAGTGACGTGGCAAGTGGACAATCCAAAACTTGTGGCAGGTGACATGGCAAGTGACGTGGCAGGTGATGTGGCAAGTCACGTGGCAAGTGGACAATCCACAACTTGTGGCAGGTGACGTGGCAGTTGGACAATCCATAACTTGTGGCAAGTGGACAATCCACAACTTGTGGCAGGTGCCGTGGCAAGTGACACGCTAAATACAAGTACACTGCAGCTCTCACAGCTGCTGCTACTCACTCTGGTCTCACAAAATTGCTGAAATAGTTAATAATACTGTTTTTTTGAGCTGGGGAGGGTCTATGATGTTAGCTTAACTAAACGCAAACGCGGTAAAACGCCGCTAAATCGCGGTAAAAATCGCGGCAAAACGCGCGTTTCTAAACGCCGGTTTCAACATGTGTCCAGCAGCGTTTGCATCTGCATCTCGTGTGCATGAAGCCTAACACACTAGGCAGTTTAGCCAAGAGTTATGATTTGGGCATTGTTCTACTTTAAGAGTTATGTAAGTTGATTGCATTTGGACAAAAAAAAGATTGATATCCTCTGATCGGTAATTAGAGCCAAATGTTGACGAATTAGTTGGGTGTAGTAAGCCTAGGTCTACGTGGGTGATTAAATCGCTTTGCAACTGAGAGATTTAACTGCTTATTGACAGTTACCTCATTAGTATCATTTTAAATTCAGTATGAAGCTATTGAGGTCACTGCTAACAAGTGGTTAAATCTGTCAGTAGCAAAGAAAATTAATTACTAGGCTTAGGCTTACTCTACCTGACTAAGGCTGGATTCACACCTATGCATTTTTAGTGCTTTTTGCATTTTGCAGATTTGCTCTACAGAACATGTTCCATAGGAAACCATGGTAAATGGACTGTAGTGCAAATTTGCAAAAAGCAATAAAAATGCATAGGTGTGAATCCAGCCTAAAGCCAGGTATACCATGATTTTCCATGAAGGTGCATATCATGATGTAACCAACAATGGTAATGACGTGTACAAATATTCATGGACAAAGGCAAACATTCTTTTTTTTGTGTGTATGATTTCTGTTTGTTTCCACCTTCTTCAGGGTCATTCTTTGCTTCTGATCATGCACGTTTTTCTCCATTTGACTATTTCCGTATGATTACTGAGTGTAAAGCGCATGTTATGATCACGTACGATAAAAAATTTCTAGCCCGCACCTGTTTTTTCTTTGTCCATACAGTCAGAATCAGCTGTCGAAACACTATACTAATGATCAAATAATCGACTAATTGTTCCCTGTACAGAATTTTTTTTCCAATTTTCTTATAGTGTGTACCCAGGTTAAAGCGATTGTAAAGTCGTTTTTTTTTTTTTTTATAACAAACATGCTATACTTACCTGCTCTGTGCAGTGGATTTGCACAGGACAGCCTGGATCCTCCTCTTCTTGGGTCCCTCTTCGCTGCTCCTGACCCCTCCCTCCTGCTGAGTGCCCCCATAACAAGCAGCTTGCTTTTGGGGAAACCGAGCCAAGCTGCAGCTTGGTGTGTCCATTCAGACATGGATCTGCGGTTCGACCCCCACCCCCTCTCTCTGATTGGCTAACTGACTTTGCTTGACAGCAGCGGGCACCACTGCTGTGTCTCAGCCAATCAGGAGGGAGAGTCCCGGAGGGCCAAGGGACTCATGGACATCGCTGGATAGAGGGAGGGCTCAACAAAGTATTAGGGGGGGCTACTGCACACAGAAGGCTTTTTATCTTAAAGAGGAAGTAAACCCTGATGAGTTTACTTCCTCTTTTTTTTCCCTGCAAAGGTAAAGCATAATGGACTACTATGCATCGCATAGTAGCCCATTATGTGTCACTTACCTGACACAGGAGCCAGCGAAGTCGCGCTGTCCCCTGTAGTCCGCCGCATCCATCTTGCTGGTGGCGTCTCGCAGCTCCGCCGCTGTCATTCGGCGAAGTCGCGATGACGTCACTCCCGCGCATGCGCACGGGAGTCGACAAATGCGGCAGCTCCATTTTTGGAACTGCCGCGTTCAGTGCGCCTGCGCGCCGCTGTCTACGGCGCATGCGCCGTAGACAGTGGTGCCCGTTTTCGGGCAAATATCTCCTAAACCATATAGGTTTAGGAGATATTGCTTGGACCTACAGGTCTTCTAGTCTTACCTGTAGGTCAAAGTGGTTTGTAAGGGTTTACAACCACTTTAATGCATAGAATGTATTAAAGTGGATGTAAACCCACTCTCATCCTTTCTAAACTACGGCCATAGTGGTTATCTATAAGGATACACATGCCTCCTGCATGTGCATCCTTACCTGTCAAATGTCTCCCCTCTGTCTAATAGAGACCCCAAAAACTGCAGATTCTGTGGGTGGGTCTGTTGTCTGTAGCTCTGTGGTTGGAGTTGTGATGTCAGTAGACTCCCCGCCCACCTCTACACTCCCCTTATCAACATGCATTTTATCTTATGTATTTCTTACACTGAACTTCTGCTATGATCTCTAACATCCAGTCAAACCAAGAAAAGTCCCCACATGACTTCAGCATGCCCAATCCTGGGAGAGCTGGAGATGAAAGGAGGATGGGGATCTGAAGTAACATAGTTACATAGTTAGGTTGAAAAAAGGCACCCAGTTCAACCACAAAAAAATAAAATAATATCATACAATCCCATATACCTAATTCTATATCCCCAGTTGATCCAGAGGAAGGTGAAAAAACCCCAGCAGAGCATGATCCAATTTGCTAAAGCAGGGGAAAAAATTTCTTTCTGTTCCCCCGAGAGGCAATCGGATTTTCCCCAGATCAACTTTACCTATAAATGTTAGTACCCAGTTATATTATGTACACTTAGGAAATAATCCAGGCCTTTCTTAAAGCCATCTACTGAGCTGGCCAGAACCACCTCTGCAGGGAGTCTATTCCACATTTTCACAGCTCTTACTGTGAAGAAACCTTTCCCTATTTGGAGGTGAAATCTCTTTTCCTCTAGACATAAAGAGTGCCCCTTGTCCTCTTTGTTGACTGTAAAGTGAGTAACTCAACACCAAGTTCACTATATGGACCCCTTATATATTTGTACATGTTGATCATATCCCCCCTTATTCTCCTCAAGAGTGAATAAATTCAGTTCCTCTCATCTTTCCTCATAGCGGAGTTCCTCCATGCCTCTTATCAGTTTGGTTGCCCTTCTCTCCCCAATATCCTTTTTGAGAACTGGTGCCCAAAACTGAACTGCATATTCCAGATGATGTCTTACTAATGATTTGAACAGGGGCCAATTGATCTCTCTCTCTCTGGAGTCCATACCTCTCTTAATACAAGAAAGAACTTTGCTCGCTTTGGAAACTGCAGCTTGGCATTGCATGCTATTATTGAGCTTATGATCTACCAAAACCCCCCAGATCCTTCTCCACTATGGATTCCCCCAGTTGTACTCCCTCTAGTATGTATGATACATGCATATTCTTAGCCCCCAATTGCATAACTTTACATTTATCAACATTAAACCTTATTTGCCACTGAGTTGCTCAATTAGACAGTGTAATGAGGTTGGCTTATAAATTGGAGACATCCTGTAAGGACGTTATTCCACTGCATAGCTTGGTGTCATCTGCAAAGACAGAAATCGTAGGTGGGATACCATTCAAATAAGCAGTGCTTTTCAGCCTCAGTGCCGCGCCATGGCACAAGATATGTAAGCAGCCATTTGGCATTTTTCTTGTTTTTAACCTTTTAAAATAAATGAATAAACTATTTTTGGTTCCTCTGCATTTTGTATCATATTCCATCCGTGAGCTCCATATGCTGGGGACTGGGTATCTGATCCACAGATTTCTCCAAAACAGCAAGGATTTTATTGCAAAAGCCTGCTTGACCTTTTTTTCACTAATTAGGTCAACTTCATCTGGTAAGCTGACACACAGTTTTTTTTTTAGCACTTTCCGGGTGATATCCATAATGTGGTGAAGGTTTCCCTTTGATGGTTCAGAAAAATCGGTCACAAGAATCACATATATATGGACTTTTGTTGTTTGGTTCACTCACAAATGTTGTTTAATTTGAGATTTGTACACTGATTTTGATTGATACACCTAGATAGGCATTCACGGTGTAAGCACTTTATTGGTATTTATTATATGCGATTTGCCAGTTCACAGGTATAACTATTTTATTTTGTGGTACTATAGGAGGGCTGGTGCATTTACTTATTCAGTGGTAGGGTTTAAATGAATACAGTTTCTGTTTGTTATGAAATTTTGTCTATATTGTATATGGTGTGATAGCACATACCTTTGATTGGTTATCACAATAGTTTGCACATATCTTTTGATTGGTTATTGGAATACACGTGGATACTGTTAAGATTTATATTTTTATAAGTCAATTATTTTGCACATATATATATAAATTACCGTATATACTCGAGTATAAGCCGAGATTTTCAGCCTCTTTTTTGAGGCTGAAAGTGCCCCCCTCGGCTTATACTCGAGTCATCGCTGTCTGCCTGCTCGATCAGCGTGTCGAGCAGACAGACAGCGGCCATTCTATTCTAATTCAAAAGCCGCGCCTCCGGCTCCGCCTTCGCCTGTGATAGGCGGAACACTGAATTTCCCAGCAGCCTGTGTTCCGCCTATCACGGACATCCGCTCATCCTCGTACTACGGACGAGGATGAAAGGATGGCCGTGATAGGCGGAACACAGACTGCTGGGAAATTGTGTTCCGCCTATCACAGACAGGGAGGCGCGGCATTTGAACAGGAAAATGGGCGCCGACGAAGAGCGGTGATCCTGGGACGGGACCGGACGGAGGCTCGGCTCGGCTCGGCTCGGGACGGGACGGGACCGGACGGAGTCTCGGGACGGGACGGGACCGGACCGGACGGAGGCTCGGCTCGGGACAGGACGGGACCGGACGGAGGCTCGGGACCGGACGGAGGCTGGGGACACAGGTAGGCTGGACACACAAGGCCTCACACACACACACACACACACACACACATGGATGGACACACACACAGGGATGGACACACACACAGGGATGGATGGATGGATGGATGGACGGACACACACACAGGGATGGATGGATGGATGGATGGATGGACGGACACACACACAGGGATGGATGGATGGATGGACACACACACACACACAGGGATGGATGGATGGATGGACACACACACACACAGGGATGGATGGATGGATGGACACACACACAGGGATGGATGGATGGATGGACACACACACAGGGATGGACAGGCATATCTCACCCTCGGCTTATACACGAGTCAATAGGTTTCCCAGTTTTTTGGGGGTAAATTGGGGGCCTCGGCTTATACTCGGGTCGGCCTATACTCGAGTATATACGGTATATATATATATATATATATATATATATATATATATATATATATATATATATATATATATATTAGTTTTAACAATTTATGTGGGTACTGTTAAGATTCACATCTATATACACTTTATAAGCCAATTATAGTTCACCAGATATCTAACTTAGTTGTAAAACCAGGCAGGCTGGTTGCCATAAGAAAAAAAAATTAATAATTTTTTTTCGGTTTGTTAGACCAATTAGCGCCCCCTACCAACCTCTCCAAATTGCATGCTATTATTGAGCTTATGATCTACCAAAACCCCCAGATCCTTCTCCACTATGGATCCCCCTCAGTTGTACTCCCCCCGAGTATGTATGATGCATGCATATTCTTATCCCCCAAGTGCATAACTTTACATTTCTCAACATTAAACCTCATCTGCCACATAGTCGCCCAATTAGACAGTGTTTTGAGGTCGGCTTGTAAATTGGAGACATCCTGTAAGGACGTTATTCCACTGCATAGCTTGGTGTCATCTGCAAAGACGGAAATGTTACTTTTGATCCCAGACTCAATATCATTTATAAAGATATTAAAAAGTAAGGGTCCCAGCGCTGAACCTTGGGGTACACCACTTATAACCTTAGACCATTCAGAGAAGGAATCATTAACCACTACTCTCTGAATTCTGTCTTTTAGCCAGTTTTCTATCCATTTACAAACTGATATTTCCAAACCTGTAGACTTTACCTTACACATGAGCCGTGTGTGCGGAACAGTATCGAAAGCTTTTGCAAAATCCAAGTATACCACATCCACCCCTCTGTCCAAGGTTTTATTTACCTCCTCATAAAAACAAATCAGGTTTGTCTGACAACTTCTGTCTTTCATGAATCCATGCTGTCTGTTGCTTAAAATATTTTTTTCCTGCAAGAACTCGTCGATGTGGTCTTTTATTAATCCCTCCAGCATCTTCCCAACTATAGAAGTTAAACTAACAGGTCTATAGTTACTTGGTAGAGACTTTGTTCCCTTTTTAAATATAGGCACCACATTGGCCCTGCGCCAATCCAGTGGTACTATTCCTGTCATTAGTGAGTCCCTAAAAATTAGATACGATGGCTTTTTAATTACAGAGCTCAATTCTTTTAGGATCCGTGGGTGGATGCCATCAGGTCCAGGTGCTTTATCCACCTTTATTCTGTCAAAATATTTCTGGACCATATCACTTTTGAGCCTTTGTGGATTTGGGGCTGTGTCACTATCACCCCCATTATGGACATGAGCTCCCCCATGCTCCTTTGTATACACAGAGCTGAAGAAAGTCTTTAATATATTAGCCTTCTCTTTGTCCCCAGTCACCCACTCCAGATTATTTTGTAAAGGGCCTACATGCTCAGACTTAACCTTTTTACTATTAATATATTTTAAAAAAAATGGGGGTTTGTCCTACTATCTTTTGCAATCTGGCTTTCATTTAGAATTTTTGAATCTTTGATTTCGTTTTTACATATTCTGTTATATTCTTTGTAACATTTAAATGACACTAGTGTTCCTTCATTTTTATATTTTTAAAAAGCTCTTTTCTTATAGTTTATAGCTTTTGAAACTTTGGCCGTGAGCCACATCAGTTTTATTTTTAGCCTTTTAAACGTATTGCCCATGGGAATATACTTTGCAGTGAGGTCCCAAACAGTCTTTTTGAAGAATTCCCATTTCCGTTCAGTGCCCATTGATGCCAATATTCTCTCCCAGTCTAAGTCCTGGAAGTAGCCCTCATCCTTGGAAAAATTGCTCTCTTGAAATGAAGTGTTTTTATCTTTCATGTATGTGATTTTTGCTTACAGCTAACATCAAATGAAATCATGTTATGGTCGCTGCTACCCAGGTGTTCTTTTATCTGAACATTAGTAATATGCTCTGCATGGTTTGAGATTATCGGGTCCAACAGAGCATCATTCCTAGTTGGGACCTCAATAAACTGGACTATAAAATTGTCCTGTAATAGGTACAAAGTACACCAGTACGAAGTACACAGAATCCCTCTCAGGCTTGTGCATGAGATATGTGAATCACCTGTCACTCACAGCAAGGGGGGAGAAATGGACTCCTATTTCCCTGTGTGTCGGTTTTTATCTCACTGAAAAAAGATAAGAGGACTGTTCAGAGCTGGAGTAAATCTTTGTGGCAAGACTGAGCACAGATGACATGAAATCCTATACTGTACAAGGCAAAAGCCTTAATTAAAAAAAATGTTTTTCGGGGTTTACATCCACTTTAAGATGCAAAGCCTTCTGCCTTCACAACCCCTTTAAAGCAGGCCATAGATTATATGATTTTCTTTCCTGCAACCCAGAAAATCGCTCACCCTTAACTGTGTTGATAGGGGAATCCCTCCCTCGGAGCTATTGTGTTCTCCTGGTGGGATAGGGGCGGGGAGCTGTCCCTGTTGGGAGAGCACAGTGATTATTGCTATAGCTGCTGGCAATAATTGCATGTAAAAATATGACATGCTGGTTGTACCCAAGTTGATTTATCGACTTGGGTACAATAAGCCTGTCCATGCATGGATTGAATCTTGGCTGAGTAGTCCGAGATTCTAACCATCTATGGCCAGTTAATTCATCCCTTTTGTAGCCTTTAACTTAACCCCTTCAGCCTGGAAGGATTTGCCCCCCTTACTGACCAGACCCTTTTTGTGATTCGTCACTTTAACTGACAGTTGCGTGGTTGTGCGACGCTGTTCCATATTTGATCACCTCTGCATTTATTTTTTGTGCTATAAACAAAAAAGACAATTTGGAAAAAAAAACTATATTTTTTACTATAATAAATATCCACAATTTATTTTTATTTTTTTGTAAACAAATGTATTTATCAGTTTAGGCTCATATGTATTCTACATATTTTTGGTAAAAAAAATATAAAATATAAAAAAAAAAATGAAATCCTATAAGCGTACATTGATTGGTTTACAGAAAAGTTATAGTGTCTACAAAATAGGGCATAGATTTATGGCATTTTTTTATTTAGTAGTAATGGCGGTGATCTGCAATTTTTATCGGGACTGCGACATTGGGGCAGACAAAGTCTGACACATTTTTGGGACCATTGACATTTATACAGCGATTATAGCTAAAAATAACCACTGATTCACTGTAGAAATGTCACTGGCGGGGAAGGGGTTAACACTAGAGGGCGATCAAGGGTTAAGTGTGTGCTACAGAGGTGTTTCTAACTGTGAGGGCAGTGTGGTGACTGGGAGTAGAGAGACATCGCTATTTCTATTCACTAGAAACAGCAGATCTCTCTCCTCCCCGACAGAACAGGGGATCGGTCTGTTTCCATTGACAGAGCCCTTGTTCTCTCTCTCGGAAGCGATCGTTGGTGCCCGGTGGACACCGCTGGGCACGTACATTGGGCCGACGTACAACTATGTTGATTTGCCAAGGAGAGCCAACCTGCCACCATATAATGATGCTGACAGATCAGCTAGTGGTTTAAGAGATGCTGTAAAACCCTTGGGTAAACATCCAACAGCCCTGAAACTGCTGGGCGACGCCATCTTGTCGGCAGCCCCAGCAGACACAGAGCTGTCACTTATGTGATATTCTTTCGTATTCCCCTTCACTCCTCCCCTGGCAGCTTTATAAAAGTCTATGAAGGGAGGTGAGGGGCAGTACAGATAGTAGCAGGAATGGGCTATGACATGCAAGAAGGGAGGGGTAAGCTGGCCATAGATGGATCATAATTTAGCCAGTTCAGCAGGGACAATCTATAGGTGTTCCTCTTTGTGAGAAAACAATATAACGATCGATTTCTCAAAAATAGGCTTGTTGGAAAATTTTCCCCTGCTGTGAGAATACAATAACACAGCGGGGAGGATTTCCTCCATCCACCTTGCTTTTGTGGATGGGCGGATCTACATTCAATCTGCCCACTGGCTGAGTGAAAAAAAAACTGATCTATGTATGGCCAGTATAAGCAATTGGCTTTCCTGAAGTACTTACATTTCCCAGCAAATTTAAAAGCACATTACAAGTGAATAAAAAATATTTCTGAGAATAAAAAAAAAAAAACACTGCAAGTAAGCATTTTAAATACTTGCTTTTTCTGTACTTTTAACCTTTCCTTTCAAGTTGCATATCACACTTCAATACATTGAAAAGATGAAGTAAATAAATACATAAAAAATATATATATATATATATATATATATATAAAAAATCGGTGGCAGCTGGTCCCCAAATTTTTTGGGGGGGGCACAAACAAACAATTGCAGCCACTGTGCCATCAAACGCAGCCACTGTGCCATCAAATGCAACCACTGTGTCCATCAATTTCTGCCAGTGTGCCCATCAATTGCCACTACTGTGCCCCATCAGATGCTGCCAGTGTGCCCATCAATTGCTGCTACTTGTTACTGTGCCCCATCAGATGCCGCCAGTGTGCCCCATCAGATGCCGCCAGTGTGCCCCATCAGATGCTGCCCGGCACCTACCTGTCTTGGAGTGGGTAAGCGGCGGTCTCCTGCACATCCTCCATGTCTTCTTCCATCCTCTCTCAGGCATACAATCACAGGGCCTGACTTTTCAGCCAATCGGGTGACCGGTAACAGACCCGGAAACCTGATTGCCTGAGAGGTGGATTCAGTGTTAGCAAAGCGAATCCCTTCGCTTTGTTAACACACAGCTGAGTGAACAGTGAACGCACAGCATTGTGCCCGCTGTTCACCTTTTTAGGCACCTATTAGAGCCTATGGCTCTAATCAGGCGCTTCCAAAAAACACCCCTGCCGCTGTAATTCAGATGCCCTGCCCCCAAAAATGGGCTGGGCACCTGAATAGGGGGTGTCAGCAGCGACCATAGATAGATTCATGCATTGCATTAATCTATCTATGGTGATTAGAGCGGTGCAGGAGAGAGGGGGTGGCACTCCTGCGCCCTTTATGGATGCACCGCCACTAATATATATATTTCAGGTACTTATATAGCGCTGCAATTTACACAGCGCTTTACATATACATTGTACATTCACATCAGCCCCTACCCTCAAAGGGCTTACAATCTGGGGTCTCTAATTCAAATTCATACATACACATGCTAGGGCCAATTTAGACAGGATACAACTTACCTATCAGCATGTCTTTGGAGTGTGGGAGGAAACTGGAGTACCCGGATAAAACCAACGCAGGCACAGGGAGAATAAGCAAACTCGAGGCTGGTAGTGTTGTGGTTGGGATAAATAGATATCAAATATATAATACACACACACACACACACCTGGTAACTGCTGGACTTGATGGAGTTGGCAACTGCAGTGAACGAAATAGCTGTGGTCCCGTATTTCAGATTTTCTCATTCATTGTAACGTGTATCCAATCAGAGATCTTAATACTGTAACCAATTACAAAGTTCTGATTTGGTTATGTTACAGTATCAGGCCTTCCCTGAATGGCTGCCATTTAGGGATATCTGATTGGTTATACATTATAATGAATACATTCTCTGCACAGCAGGACCATGTCTATTTCACCTACTGGACTCTGTGGTCACCACCTACATGACCAAGCTGCTGTGCTAGCATGGTGGTTGGATGGGGAGGGATTGCTTAGCTGGTTGCATCTCCCAGGGGAGCAGATCTGACAGGAGCTGCTCAGATTCCCGAAGAAATCCCAGCTGATTCTTGCCCAGAGACTCTGATGTCAAATACCTGCATCCAGAGAGGAAAGTGTGGTGTCCCAAACTGCACTTATGCCACCACGACCTGAGGTGCTACTCAAATGTAAGTGCATGGGCAGCAGGAGGGTCACTAGGGGCATTGGGGTAACAGGGTAATGCTGGGGGTAATGGTGCAAGGGGAGGGTTGCAGGAGACATTGGAAGGAGAACTTGTGGCCATTTAGGCAAGAACATTTAAAGTCTTGGTGTTATTGGGGTCTAGAAAGGATGGGTCTAGAGGTATTGACTGTAGCCCATAAGCAATATACTGTGTGTGTGTCTAATAAATATATATATATATATATATATATATATATATATACGCACACCATATATATTATAAGAGTATATTTTATATAGTATACTTCATCACATTCCCAGAAGTTACGATTTTCAAAACTTTCCAGGTGTATATAATTATTAACAAATTATTGGTTGTTTCATATTCAAAAACTGGAACTGCAATTCTAGATACAGATGTGAAAATGTCATAGCAATTTCAACCCCTTTCAATGATATTTTGAAAGTTAATGAAAGAATATCACCGGTCCCACTCCCAGTTTGAGGGCTGTGTATAGGGGTGACCAGACATCCCTGGACCAAATCTGTCCCCGAATTGGATTTGAACAGGGAGCTGAGGCAATTTCAAAGACAGTCAGTGTAGAATAAAAAAAAAAAAAATCTGAATTACACTGATGATTTACTGATGATCATGTGCTGATCGGAACGGAGGGAATATTTCTTCAGTTTCGGGTGCATGCCCATCCAGCTCTGCTTGCATGTTCTTCTGCCTTGGCTCAAGTCCCGGCCCCAGCCGCCTGCCTCCTTATCTCCTTGCCTTCCCTGGTGAAGTGATTTTCCTCCGCTCCCCACCCAGTAGCAGCCGGGGCCCGGAGAGTAAGACTTGACAGGCTGTGAGGCAAGCGCCAGCGGCGATGGGCAGAGAGCGCTGATTGCCGCCATTACTAGTAAAAAGAAAAAATATGTCCCCGGATTTCATTTTAAAAATCTGGTCACCTTACTGTGTATGCAAACACAAAGACCATTTACGGTGATTGATTCATGGCTGAGATGACTCGTCTTTGATGAGAACGTCCTTCGGTCATGCAGTTCCTCTTTTGAGGATGTCTCACTTGCTCTTAAGAATCCCGGTCATAGCCCAAAATAGCATAATATTGGTTATTTAGCAACCACTGGTGCATGCTACTAATGTTTTTATGTACGGGTACTCTTCTATTTTGTATTGTATGGTCTTATATCTGTACAGTTTCTAACATTATTAAAAATGATTGGAAAACAAAGAATATAAATCTATATAGTAGGTGGTAGGTTACCTAGATCCTTTTGGATATTTTTGTGATTTGAAGCTGCTTGAAAAGGGTTGAATTACCATGCATAAAGTTCATTTACACAAATAGCAATCTGTATCTTGCTGAATGAATAAAAGGCTCCATTAATGATTGTGGATGAATGGAGCTTTTATTCAGACACTGTATAGCCGAGCACAGAAATAGACAATGGCGTGTACAAAGATGCATTCCTGTGCCTTTCCTAGCCACCAATGTTTATGTCTTTGCTCACCTCCGCTGTGTCAGAATGACAACGCCATTTACCCATAGAGATGAATGAAGCCATTCCTGCAGGAAATCCTGTATAGTTTAGGAAATGCAGAGCAGACAGCTGCTTCTACATGAGCAAAGCTCACTACTTGTTTGAAGAAACCTTCATTTTACAGCACAGAAGCATCAAGAAAATTGAATAATGCTAAAGATGGTTCAAATAACAAAAGTTGTTGTTCATACTTATAGTTATGCTGTCATTGAGTTTAAAGCTGCAGAGCACTTGGTCAATATTTCGGGCATGGTAGAAACCGTTTCCTTTTACCACCACCTGGAAGGTCTCTGCAACGAGAGAACAAAGCAATGTGTAAATAGGCAAACTAATCAGCAATATTTCAGATATTAAAGTGGAACTGCACTTTCAACAACTAGTTTTACATAGTTATGTAGTTACATAGTTAGTAAGGTTGAATAAAAACACCAGTCCAGCCAGTGCAACCTCCGTGAGTTTCTACTATTGTCCCTATCCCTGTACATTGCACACTCACATTGGTCCCTACCCTCAAGGAGCCCACAATCCAAGGTCCCCATTCATATACTAGGGCCAATTTTGGACAGAAGCAAATTAACCATTAAGCCAATTACCAGCATGTCTTTGGAGTGTGGGAGGAAACCGGAGTATACCACTGTGCCGCCCATAGTTTTAAAAAGTATGCTGCTAAAATTAGCAGTTAGATAGGAGAGTTTTTTATTATATTTGTTTTAAACCTTCTTTTTTTTACATTTCTCCAGCTACTCCCTGGTTTCTAGGCCTAGGCAAATTATGTCACAAATCCCAAGAGTCTTCAGGAGGGGAGGAAATGCTTTCTCACCTCAGCACACCCTCCTGCCTGCATGCCTGAGATAAGGGCTGATGGATTCCAAATAGTAAATTCTACATTAATCATCTGTCCTTACTAGGGTCACATCATCCCTTTAATCCAGGACACATATGAATTTCACAGGTTCTGAGGCTGATTTAATGCAAATAAGGCACCGAGTGAGTTTAATCCCTTGTTCCCCCGGACACAGCCAGTCACAGATCGCTGTAAATCATAGCGGCCGTTTACAGCGCGATCGGTGTGTCCAATGGGAGATGATCTCATATGTAAACATATGAGATCATCTCTCATCGCCGGCTCTCCCTCCTCACACAGACAGCGTGTGAGGAGGGAGAGATGAACCGCTGCAGAGATGCAGCGGTTAGTGACAAAAAAATAAAATAAATAAAAAAACAAAAACGAAAATAAAGTCCCCATCTGTCCCCACTGCCACCTGCCCCCACTGCCATCTGTCCCCACTGCCACCTGTCAGTGCCATCTGCCCCCACTGCCACCTGTCATCAGTGCCATCTGTCCCCAGTGCCACCTGTCATCAGTGGCATCTGTCCCCAGTGCCACGTATAAGTGCCATCTTTCATCAGTGCCACCTGTCATCAGTGCCACATAGTGCCGTCTGTCATCAGTGCCCCATGTCATCAGTGCCTCATAGTGCCATCTGTCATCAGTGCCATATCAGTGTCACGTGTCATCAGTGCCACATATTAGTGCCATCTGTCATCAGTGTCACGTGTCATCAGTGCCACGCATTAGTGCCACGTGTCATCAGTGCCACGTATTAGTGTCACGTGTTATCAGTGCCACGTATAAGTGAGATCTGTCATCAGTGCCACATCAGTGCCATCTGTCATCAGTGCCATGTCGGTGTCACGTGTCATTGTCCTGGTGCTCCAGGGCCTTCAAAAGTGTAATAGGTAGTCAACAAGTTAGATGTGTAATTTATGCTCCTAGAACACGTGATGGCGCTCCCTGCATGTTGGGCCTCTCTAAGTGGCCAGGCTGTGGAAAAGTCCCACACATGTGGTATCGTAATACTCAGGAGGAGTAACAGAATATATTTCGGGGCATTATTTGTGGTATACACATGCCACGTGAGAGAAATAATTAAAATTAAATGGAAAAAAATAAAATAAAAAAACGTAATTTTGCAAAGAATTGTGGGAACAAATGACAAAATCAAAAAGCTTACCATTCCTCTTACTAAATACCTTGGAATGTCTACTTTCAAAAAAGGGGTCATTTGGGGGGTATTTGTACTTTCCTGGATTGTTCGGGTCGCAAGAAATGAGATAGACCACCAGTACATCAGATGTGATCAATTTTGTATGATTCGCACCACAGCTTGTAGACTCTATAACTTTCACAAAGGCCAAATAATATACACCAATTTGGGTTATTTTTACCAAAGACATGTAGCAGTATAAATAGTGGCCAAAATTTATGAAGAAAAATTAATAATTTGCAAAATTTTATCACAGAAATAAAGAAAAATGCGCTTTTTAAAAAAAAAGTTCGGTCATTTTTCATTTATAGCGCAAAAAATAAAAAACCCAGAGGTGATCAAATACCACCAAAAGAAAGCTCTATTTGTGGGAAAAAAGGACAAAAAAATCATTTGGGTACAGTGTTACATGAATGAGTAATTGTCATTCAAAGTGTGAGAACACCGAAAGATGAAAATTGGTCTTGGCAGGAGGGGGGTTTAAGTGCCCAGTTGTCAAGTGGTTAAACATGAAATAATGAGTGTTTTTTTTTTTGTGGTGCCCAAATACAGCTCAGTTACAGTTTATCTTTTTAACCCAAGGACTGCACAAAAGACAAGGGGAAATCAGTTGTGTATAGAAGAAGGATTTCTTTACAGTAAGAGTAGTTGAAGTAGATGTAAATCCTAGCTGAATGACATTTTATTTGTTTAAAAATTGTGTATCATAAACAATTACCGTTCTTTAACATAAAATATGTTTTCATGCCATTATTACTTTTCAGTGCTTTTAATCCCTTCCAGCTTCTTTCATCTACTTGCCATTTATATGCACAAACTCCAGCATTGTCTTCCCATTGCTCTGGATTATCTTTTTTTGATGACAGTAATGAACTATGCTTGCACAATGTGTGCCACCATGGCCACCTACATTATCCACAAAGGATGTATGTGACATGGTGACAACACAGGTGGACATTTGTGAGACAGCTGTAACTCCAAAGCTCTATCTGAGCTTAGGTAGAGAAGGAAAAGCTGCACTGAGCATGCACACAGTTTGAACAGCCTGGATCAGCCACTACTGAGCTCAGCTGGAGGAGAGAGCACATTGCACACAAGCTCAGTTTTGAAAATCTTGAAGCAGCCACTAGGGGGCCCCCAATTATAATGTTGAGCCCATTCTAAAAACGGCAGGGCATAGCTGGATCAATGGGCTAGTCATTTTTGGTGTTTTTTGTGGAGAGGCCCCCCACAGCTGGATGCAGGGGTGGATTGCATTTTTTTTTTTTGAAGAGTAAAGATTCGTTTTTGGAAATCAGCACCCCTTTGCTTACCAATGTTATTTTTAGCCTGTAAATAATGAATTTGGGAATTACCACCATCTGGACTTAAGCAGTCCCAGACATCAAATAGCTGTCTGTGCTTTCTGTTATGACGAAGTGTAGTATAGCCAATACATTCAGACTCATACTATTTTAACCAAATCTCATACAACAGGTATAACTTAAAGTAGAACTAAAGGCAAAACCTTTTTTTTTTTTATTTGAGTGTTACAACCCCTGTCAGTTATTTTTTTTGTGCCATCAACCACTGAGAAGATTTCCCTTCACTTTCCTGCCCCATAGCCAAAACAGGAGGAGAGAGGAAATCCCTCAAAAGTGAGGCAATCAGGGTCACTAAAATCAGTTCTCCTTTTTAGAGATTTCCCCTCTATGCCTGTTCTGTGACAACCCAAAATGTGTGTTTTTCTTTCACTTTGACTGATAATGGTGAATCTCCCTAATTGGGACATAGACAGCAATAAAAACCTTCTTATCCCTCTGCACCCTATCTAAAACCAAAAAAAAGTTTTGCCTTTAGTTTTACTTTAATACAATGCAGGGGTCTCAAACTGGCGGCCCTCCAGCTGTTGGGAAACTACAAGTCCCATCATGCCTCTGCTTGTGGGAGCCATGCTTGTAATGCTGCGTACACACGACCGGACTTTCTGGCAGACTAGGTCGGAAGGGATTAGTTGGTCGGACAATCCGATCGTGTGTGGGCTAGTCTGATCGTTTTTCGAAAGAAAAAACAGACCGACCTAGAAATAGAACATGTTTCAAATCTATCCGATGGACTCAATTCTGACTGACTAAAATCTGGAAAACCGTTCGTCTGTGTGCTGGTCCAATGGACCAAATACGACGCAAGGGAAGTTATTGACTACTGGCTATTGAACTTCCTTGTTTTGTCCCATTTACATCATCACGTTCAAAACGAATGGACTTTCGAATGGATTTAGTCTGTTCATGTGTGGCCAAGTCGTTCAGAAAGTCCGTCAGAACTCAGCCCAAAATCCATCGGGAAGACTGTCGGACCTAGTCTGCCGGAAAGTCCGGTCGTGTGTACGTGGTATAACTGTCAGCCTTGCAATGCTTTATGGGACTTGTAGTTTTGCAACAGCTGGAGGGTCACCACTTTGAGACCCCTGGAAGTAATTTTGATGTGCAATAACCTATTGAAGTCAGTTTACATATTTGAGCAGCTTATAATAGGTAGAACAATAAAAATAAAAATCCTACTAGATCGTAATGAGTTACATCATGTTACAAACTACAGATCCTGGCAGATTTCTTTTGGCAAAACAACTTCGCTGATAATACAAAAGAACCAGAATAGCCAATCACGAGAAACCCACGAGAAAAAGTTAAGTTGCTTATGAAGGTCAGATGGACTTGACCTATTAGCCCTTTTAAGGAGTGGGAGCTGCACAGCAAGGGCATTCTCACCACTGCAGCTTGCCTCTTCCTCCCTGCCAGGCCGGAAAGAGGGGAGAGAGAAGGAATTTGGTTGGCTGCATTGGCGGTAATGAAGTTAAGTCTGATCCCCATCCTATGGTCAGTGGTGGGAACTATGGTCAGGAGGAAGAAGCTACCCACAGGGAGAGCAGCTGAGTAATACAGAGCAGGGAGATCCACAGACCATCAAGCAAGAAAAACACACACACTGCAGGGGAGAGGAGAGGCTCAAATCATCAGAGGACCCATAAGCCACAAGAGATGTGCCAGGAGAGATGAGGAAAGGTACAGGCTCCATGCAGCCATTTTGTACACTTAGCTAGCGGAAACATTGCAGCCTCTCTCTAATCCAACCATATCCAGCCAGTGCGGCCTACACCTCATCCGCCTTCACCCACCCTGCAGAAGCAGTCAGAGGACGAACTGCATCTGGAAGACATTTGTCAGACATCAGAGTGTTGTGCAGAGGTTTGGCCATCTTCCTTTGTGTTAAACTTTGCTTACACTTCCCGAGACACTGCTGTACGCGGCTTTTATTTCAAGGGGAACATACTAGACTTTTGCTGTCTGCTATTGAGACACTTTGTGAAGACATCTTTGCTTTATGTATTACAAATATATATTTGTTTGAATGTTATAGATTTACCTTTTGGCCAGGAATTAGCTAGGGTCTGTAGGCTGCATCCCTCTCACTGCAGATTAGGGGTATTTGTTGCAGTATTTTCAATGTTCTCCTTGCACCCACTAGGGTCAAATACACCTGATCTTCTCTCTATCAAGGATACTAGTGCTGCAAGGCACAACTGCTAATTACTAATGGATTTAAAATAGGCAACACTGGTGCAGCCATGTCCAACCTCTCAGTATTTCACAAATATAAGTAAGGAAAAGTGCCTGGGATGATGAAAATTGGATATAAAGGATCAAATTGCAGTGCAATACAACGCCTAAACATAACCTAAGGAGTATTCTCTTCCCACTGACCACCAATATAAGTGACATTTTTCCCATTGACTCCCAATTAATCGATTTTAGCATAATTCTTGAAAACGATGCCAAGATTACTGGGGGGAGAAAGGCTAATATCATAGGCATGCACACAGGGTGTGCCAGGTGTGCCTGGGCACATCCTAATTACCCAGTGTGGTGCAGATTCCCCCTGTTTAGACCACTGATATTGAAAAAAAAAAAAACATCCACTGCCCTACTGACACCGATCTCTACCCTACTGACACCGTCCACTGCTCTACTGACAGCGTCAGTATATATACACACACATGCATATGTGTTTGAGCTTTTGGGTGCACACCCTAATGCAACAGGCTGCGCACATGGCTGATAGTCTTACAAAAATACAAGTACAAAATTACAGCCCTTAGATCTCTTCCTTTTGTGAGTGGGTTGCGCTCTTCTCCACTTCAACCACTAGTTAGCGCTGTGCATACAAAAATATAACCAACCTCACCAACAAAGTAAGACATTGCAATAAAGGTGCTGAAGATGTCGGAGTATACCCCTCCTTTTCAGTGCCTGGCTGGTTATACACTCAAATGTAATTATTGTGGTTGTTCAGTTTGCAAAGGAAAATTATTTATATTTTTAGGATTTGGGCAGACTCAGCAATTTGGTTTTTAACATTCCAATCTTAATAGTTTATATTTGTAGCTGGCCTCAGGGCTCTTCTGTACTGGTGAAAAATATTAAAAAAATGGTTTTCATATTTTTGAGACAACTGCTATTACTTTCTGCTAGAGAAGGCCAAATGCAGGGTGAAGGAGGAAGTCTGTGTGCAGTACCACAGCTCTCCTCCATTACAATTATAAGTAAAGAGTGAACATCAAGCTACAGAATTCCAACCTTAAGACCTTCCTTTGTCTCATTCTATAAAAACAGAAGGTAATACGCAGACTATTTACAAACACCACATACTCACTGCAGGAATCTAACATTCACCACAACTTCCTCCACCTCGCATAAAGACGCAGAGCTGGCATAACACTAAAACAGTGCAGTCAGCATTGAAGAAAAACAATCTCATCCAAAAACAGGATGCTGCTCATACCTTTCTTATGATGAGATGACCACAGAATGCCTATAATAACTGTACATGGCTAAAACAAAAAAAACTAAACTGGCGACTCTGAGCTATACACCCAGATTCAATCAAATCTTGCAAATCGAATAGTGAAAACTGTGTTGGCAAGTTATGAGACCTGGTACTAACAATGAAAGTCATTACCGAATCCCAAGTGCTAACAGGTAACAGGTTCATAGTTAAAAAATTTTTTTTTAATTATATATATATATATATATATATATATATATATATATATAATCAGTATCTCACAAAAGTGAGTACACCCCTCACATTTTTGTAAATATTTTATTATGTCTTTTTATGTGGCAACACTGAAGAAATGACACGTTTCTACAACGTAAAGTAGTGAGTGTACAGCTTGTATAACAGTATAAACTTGCTGTCCCCTCAAAATAACTCAACAGGATCGGATAAGGGTCTGGTATGGATTTTTGGAGGGACCCCACACCATTTTTTGAAAAAAATTGGCACAGGGTTCCCCTGTCGTTCCCCTGCCATTTTTATCAATGAACTTTTATGTGTATTGTTGGACCGACTATTCATTATAGTAGTTTTAGATGACTTTTTTTCCCTTTATAAATGTCATTTTGCTGTCAGACTGTTCTAAACACGGTAAATATGCGCCCCTTTACAGGCATACTATAGACACACCCCCCCTCCTGGTACGAAATTTAAAGGAATATTACACTTTTATTACTTAAAACTTTTTTTTTTGCATTGATACATGTCCCCTGGGGCAGGACCCGGGTCCGCAAACACTTTTTATGACAATAACTTGCATATAAGCCTTTAAAATTAGCACTTTTGATTTCTCCCATAGACTTTTAAAGGGTGTTCCCCGGCTATCGCATGCACCGCGAACACCACAAATTGTTTGCTATTTGGCGAACGGGTGAACAGCCAATGTTGGAGTCAAACTCATCCCATCCCTAATCTTTATGTAGAGCAAAAAAAAATGTTTCAGATCCTCAGAGTGTTCTTTGCCATGTTGAACTTCCAGTGACCAGTATGAGAAAGTGAGATCAATAACACCAAATTTAGCACACCTGCTCCTCATTCACACCTGAGACCTTGTAAAACTAACAAGTCACATTACACGAGGAGGAAAAATGGCTAATTGGGCCCAATTTGGACATTTTCACTTAGGGGTGTACTCACTTTTGTTACCAGCAGTTTAGGCATTAATGGCTGTGTGTTAAGTTATTTTGAGGGGACAGCAAATTTACACGGTTATACAAGCTGTACACTCACTACTTTACATTGTAGCAAAGTAGCAAACATTTCTTCAGTGTTGTCACATGAAAAGATATAATAAAATGTTTACAAAATGTTTACTCACTTTTGTGTGTGTGTGTGTATATATATATATATAGATATGGTCACTTGATACAAAAGGTAGTAGCTGTGGGGGATGAGCTGATGGAGGAAGTAAAACAGTGTATTAATTAGAAGCAAGATAGCCTTCTTTAAAGAGAAGGGTTTTCAGGGATCGTCTAAAGAGGGATAGATTAGGGGACAGTCAGACAGATTGGGGTAGGGTGTTCCAAAGGATGGGAGAAGCTCTGGAGAAATCCTGGAGGCGAGAACCACGGTTTAGGATATATTTGCCAAAAGACAGGCACCGCTGTCTACGGCACATGCGCCTTAGACAGCGGCGCGCAGGCGCACTGAGCGCTCCGCTGTTAACGGCAATATGGCGCGAGTGGCAGCTCCCGTGCGCATGCGCAGGAGTGACGCCGTCGCAGCTCCGTCGAATGACAGCGGCGGAGCAGCAAGACCCACCAAAAAGATGGAGGCTCCGTACACAAGGGGACAGCGGTGACATCGCTGGCTCCTGTGTCAGGTAAGTGACACATAATGGACTACTATGCGATGCATAGTAGTCCATTATGCTTTACCTTTGCAGGGAGACAAAGAGGAAGTAAACCCATCAGAGTTTACTTCCTCTTTAATATTTATGTAAACCCTACAAAGCAACATCTATTTGCCTTCTTTTGGTCTGTGAAATGCATCATTAACCTCCCTGGCGGTATGATTATTTCACATTTTTGGTGCTGAAAGCGGTACAATTATTTTGCATGGAAATTTGGCGTTTTATATTGTAGTCCTGTAATTCTTAGGAATAACTCACTTAAATCCATCCAAACCAGAGTCTTGTAGACATCCCGGGTATGATAAAGTTTGAAAAATGAAATCATAAATTATAATATAATAAATAACTATAACTAATTATACAAAATAATAATATAATAATAATAAAAATGATTCAATAATGTAATCAAATCAAAAACACAGACATTTGCTCAGTTGCAGAATTGTCACTGTCATTACTTTTCAGTGTTTGATGACAAATTTCCCCACAAATCGCTATCGCTCAATTCTGCGAGTGATTCTAATTTATTATCGCTGTTTTCTAGCTGGTCTAAAACCACTTTTGCTGCAAAGTGACAGTTTTGGTTGCTATGGACAATCTCCAGTTTCCAGGCAGAAAGAACAGTTTTTATAATATAAAACTACATGCAGGACACTAGACAGACCACTAGGGACAAAGAGGATGTGAAATAATTACATACAGCAATATAATCTGTAAGTTTACAGTATACTGTATGCAATGTGTGTGTTTTACTTTTTGAATTTTACGCCGTTCTCCGTCCCCGTGCGTCGCAGCGCTCGCAGGGAACAGAGCTCGGCTCTGTGATACATCGACGAGCCGCTCGCACAGCGGGGGGACATCAATGGATCCAGGGGATAAGGTAAGCATACTCATCCTGGATCCTGCGATCCCAAGTCTGGCTCGGGGGTTACCGATAATGATGCTGAATTTTCACCCCGAGCCAGACTCGGGAATACCGTCAGGGGGGGTTAAAGTGCTTTGTTATATCTGTTCTAAAAGTGCCAAAATACCTGCCCAGAAATCTAGTAAGCTAATAACGTTCTGTGCTCTCCTTGTACTGCAGAACACCTCCTCTTATTATTTGGCCTAGAGGAGAGGAAGAATTCTGCAGTCCAGTTCTAGTGTAAAGCATATCTAAACTCAAGGACAGAAATGTGTTACCGACAGGATAACCAGATGAAAATAAAGGAAAAAACAAAATGCAAGTACCAGATCTAAGGACTGGTAATCAGCAAACTATTCCATTTTTGTCCTTGATGCTTTACACTCACTACCTCTGAGACAGTGAACTTTCTGTGACCGGAGGTACAGCAGCCAGAGTCACGTCCCTGAATATCTGAGGTTCCAAGAACTAGAGAGCTCTGTAACCTTTTCACTGAAATACTTGGAAACAAAAGTTTAAATACAAATGAACTACTTAGGCAGGTCCATGAGTAATCCCAGTCCCCTAGTGAAAAGCCCTGTACGTAGTTCTTATATTTTAGTGCTCCCTTTTCTAGTGGTTTCACATTTTTTTGTACAGAAGGAGGAAGTCAAAATCAAAATGCAAACATAGTCAAATTTCCAAGCCTTTTTTTTAAAAATGCAGACTGTGTCCCCATGATATATACATCAGAGGGGGGCGGGGTCAACCGTATGTCACTGGGGAAGCCCGGGTTTCCCCTTGCGTCAGCGGGGGGCGGGGACAGGTGACAGTGTGTGTTTTTTAACATTTTTTTACACTTTCTTTGTGAAATGGTAGGGGTACCTTTGTACCCCCTTACCATTTCAAATGGGGGGGCCGGGATCTGGGGGTCCCCTTGCTAAAGGGGGCTTCCAGATTCTGATTAGCCCCCCCGCCTGCAGACCACCACAACCACCGACCAGGGTTGTGGGGATGAGGCCCTTTTCCTCATCATCATGGGGACAAGGTGCTTTGGGGGGGACCCCAAAGCATCCTCCCAATGTTGAGGGCATGTGGCCTGGTACGGTTCAGGAGGGGGGGCGCTCTCTCATCCCCCCCTCTTTTACTGTGGCCTGCCAGGTTGCGTGCTCGGTTCCTCTTAAAATCCATACCAGACCTGAAGGGTCTGGTATGGATATTTGGGGGGAACCCCACGTCATGGCCTGGTAATTGAATTTGGGGGAACCCCACGCTTTTTTTTTTTTTTTATCAATGACTGTATTGTGGGGAGCCAACAATTCATTACAGCCGCTAGTGCTTTTAAATTACTTTTTTTCCTGCAGAAATGACACTTTGTGCAGGGACAGTTCTAAGCTCAGGAAACATGCACCCCTTTACAGGCATACTATAGACACCCCCAGGTACGAAATTTAAAGGAATATTGCACTTTTATTGTTTCACTTTAAGCATTATTAAAATCACTGCTCCCGAAAAAACGGCCATTTATAAAACTTTTTTTTTGCATTGATGCATGTCCCCTGGGGCAGGACCCAGATCCCAAAACACTTTTTATGACAATAACTTGCATATAAGCCTTTAAAATTAGTACTTTAGATTTCTCCCATAGACTCTTACAGGGTGTTCCGCTGCTTTTCGAATTTGTCGCGAACACCCTAAAACAGGCGAACAGGCAATGTTCGAGTCGAACATGAGTTTGACTGGAACTCGAAGCTCATCCCTAGTCCTAGCACATGCTCCACTTTCATTTGTTGTCCAGGCCCCCCCCCCGTGTGCACCTTTCCCCTACAACACTGCCAGCTTCCCTCCTCTCCTCTCCCACTGACTGCTGCTGCGAGCACATGGGGGGGGGGGGGGGTTCTGGTAAATATGTAATTTTCTGGCCCCTTCCTTTCCTAAAAGAACACAGTAAGTGATCGGTACCAATCACTCCTGTGTCCATTCATCATTGAAGCATTGTTAACTGTATTTACTATGCTTCAATTTGTGAATGACTGAGAAGACTTAGAGCGCTTCATATTAATTCATCTGTGCAGCTGAGGTTGCAGAGAAAGGGCATGAAAAATCGATATCCTCAGTCACTTTTTCCCGGGGGGCTCTGTCAATTAGGTTGTATGGGGCCCCGTAATTTCTAACAGCAGCCATGGATGTAGGTCTCACAGTTGGGCTCTGGTCAGCCCCATCCATTTGGTGCTTGAAAAAGACAACACTTAGAGTTCATACATAATACATGAGTGGTCCACTTTAAAGCAGAATCTAACGTGTTTAAGCTTACAAAGCCGTACTCAGAGCTATGAGTAAGTCTTAGTAAGCCAAAATGCATTAGCTTTCTGCTGTAAACTGGACAACTTGATTTTTAATACAGAATCTCTACGGAATAGGTATGGACTTCTCCTCAGGTCATCGACGCCAAGCACCCGCCCCATACATCCGACGCCTGGCGGCGTTGGTATGCTGGGGCGTGTTACGTCATCTTGGCTGACCAATGGGGAGCATCGCCTGGCTTCAAATGAGTGGCAGCCACCTTGATCCAGACATCCCTTCCTCGTATGACATACCAGCATTGAGTTGACTGGATAACACTGGGAACACTCACCTTGGTCATCGGATGTAGGCTATCCTTGCTTTTAACACACCTTATTCACTGGGCTTCATTGTTCTCTAAGGTAATTACCTTATCATATTACTTCACTCACTTATTTTCACTTTTAGCTCTAGCCTACTCACCTCTTCATACATACATGCCAATGTTTTTCTTTTTCACTTATTGTCCACTTGGGTCGGGGGGTCTTTATTCACATTTAACACACTTTTATTAATTTTACTCATTCAATTTAGATTGGAGCCCCCGTTCCCACCTCCTATTTGGACACATACCTTGCTGGGAAATACACCTATGTTGGAATGGCATAACTTACTGCTACAGGTCAATGCGTGACAGCTCCAGGTCACTAAGTAATTGCCCTGCTGTACAGAGTGACTGACCAACAGACTGTGGGTCAGTCAGTCCATCAGTTACTCTGTTGAAGGGGGTGGTCACTGATATAAGGGAGGGCTGAGTACACTAAGGTAAAGGATGATACTTATGTAAGAGGGAAGTAGGGACCCTAAGGTAAGGGGGATAGTGATGTAGGGGGAAGTTCAAGTAAGGACACTGATATAAAGGAGAAAGGAAAGGGGGTGGGGAAGAGCGAGCGCCCCCCCTCCTGAGCTGTACCAGGCCACGCGCCCATGGGGGTGCCTTGGGGAAGGGGGGCCATGCGGCCCCTCCGCCCCAAAGCACCTTGTCCCCATGTTGATGAGGACAAGGGCCTCTTCCCGACAACCCTGGCCGTTGGTTGTCGGGGTCTGCAGGCGGGGGGCTTATCGGAATCCAGGAGCCCCCTTTAATACGGGGGCCCCCGGATACCGGCCCCCCACCCTATGTGAATGAGTATGGGGTACAATGTACTCCTACCCATTCACCTGTGGAAAAAAAAGTACAAAAAAAACACAACACAGGGTTAAAATAGTTTATTGCACAGCTCCGGGGGTCTTCCGTCTTCGGGGGTCTTCTCGCCGGACTCCTCCGCTATCTTCTGCTAGCTCTTTTACTAGCGGAGGAGCCCGGCATTCTTCTTCGTCGCCGCTGCCCTCTTCTTCCGACTTTGGGGGTCTTGTCCCCCTCTTCGGTTCTTCTTGCCGGGCCACCGCTTCTTCTTCCAGCTCTTTTACTAGCGGTGGCCCGGTCTTTTGTCGCCGCCGCCTTCCGTTCTTCTTCTTCTGGAGATGTTGACTCGACGCTCTCTCCTGCCGCAATGCCAGGGACGCTGTGCGCGGCGACTTATATAGGGACAGGGGGCGGGGTCACCAGTTGATGTCACTTGGTGACCCCCCCCTTACGATGTCACAGTCTCAGCATCCTCCGGGATGTAAAAGAGCTAGCAGAAGATAGCGGAGGAGTCCGGCGAGAAGACCCCCGAAGACAGAAGACCCCCGGAGCTGTGCAATAAACTATTTTAACCCTGTGTTGTGTTTTTTTTTGTACTTTTTTTTTCACAGGTGAATGGGTAGGGGTACATTGTACCCCATACTCATTCACATAGGGTGAGGGGCCGGTATCCGGGGGGCCCCATTATTAAAGGGGGCTCCCGGATTCCGATAAGCCCCCCGCCCGCAGACCCCGACAACCAACGGCCAGTGTTGTCAGGAAGAGGCCCTTGTCCTCATCAACATGGGGACAAGGTGCTTTGGGGTGGGGGGCCTGGTACGGCTCAGGAGGGGGGGGCTCGCTCGTCCCCACCCCCTTTCCTGTCCTGTCTATAAAATCCAGAGGGGTATTACTGTGCCTTGAGCACCAGGTTCTTCTTTTTTTTGGTTGTCTTTATTGGGTCAGATGGACAAGGTGTTTATACACACACTGCCAATCCCTGCCCCATTAGGTTCTTCTAAAGGTTTTCAAGGGTTTATTGAGCAATGACATATTTCCACCTTTCAGATATGTAACAATTAACATCAATGTTCTTTTTAGCTATTTGTATGGGGGGCATTCCTCCCACTGACCAGCAATGTAAGAGGCTTTTTTCTCACTGACCACTACACTAATTTAACATTAGTTGTTGATATCGTATTTATTGGTAGGGGTTCCCTAAAACATTAAAGTAATTTTAAGGGTTCCTTTGTGTTATTTATTAAATGTTAAGAAATGTTGCCTTAGGTATTAGACTTTTCTCTACAAAGAGTATTTTTTCTGAATGATAATTTGGTTCATTATCTTCTTTTCAAAGACAGCAAATATTTTCTGTCACTCTTGACTAACTTTGATGTCCCCGTCCACCAAACGGCTAATCGGATTCCTCATCCTTTTCTTCCCCACTTATCATCATTTGGTCCCTCTTTAGTTTTGACAAGACTGGAAGAGGGCTGGAAAAGGTCAGTGTTTGGATTAAATCTGGGTACTGCTGGCAGCAAGGTATAGAGGATAAGTCAAAAGACAGCAATGCTGCAGGCTTCTTTTCTCTGTACTATAATTAATCACCACTTCTCACGCAGCAGGGTGAGCTGCCTATGTGTCTTTACACTTCTAAGGTGCCTGTTCACATTCTACAACCAGACGAGTGACAGGGTAATGTGGCTGTCACACATGCTAGCTATGGGCTGCAGTACCAGTGAAGCATAAATAGACTGCTGAATTATAATCAAATGCATTTTTTTTACTGACAGCCAGCAAAAATTTTCCCTAAATATTTTCATGCTAATGAAAAGGCTATCAATACAATATAACAATATTTGAGTGGTATATGGCCACTAGTGTAGATATTTTGCAGGGTATGTTAATTACATGACCCATACCCTATCAACAAGTATTTTTTTTTATTTCTTTAAGAATAGTAATAACTTTACCTATATTAATTCTAACATCTGCCTCACTCTCCTAATGCACCCAACTAGAGATTTCAGATCAGCAGGCGATTTGGACTGGGAGATGTGTCCTATTCGGGGTCAAGCAGAGCAACACTTTCGTTCTGTAAACCCGTGTAATTTCTTCACAGGCCTTAATGAAGAGGTTTTCTCCCTACGAACTTGAAAGTATACAGCTGTTCTATAATCTTATGATATAAGCTCAGCAGGGCAATAAAGTCACAACAACAAGATATAACAAGTTTGCAAAAAGACCTAGGTAAAAAAGAAGGATGGGCAGCTAAAATGCTTATGAGGTTTAATGTAGAAAAATGTAAAGTATTGCACTTGGGAGCTAAAAATATGAATGCAAGTTACCCCCTAGGGGGAGAACCTCTAGGGGTCCTAGTAGATCACAGAATCGGCAATAGCTTGCAATGCCAAGCTGCAGTGAGCAAGGCCAGAATTAGCATGCATTAAAAAGGGTATTTACTCAAGAGATTAAACTATAATTCTACCGCTTTGCAAACCTCTGGTTCGGACACATCTTGTGTATGCTGTCCAGTTCTGGCCACTAATCTTCGAGAAGAAACTGGAGGGAGTCCAGAGAAGGGCAGCAAAGCTAATAAGTGGTCTGGGGGACATCAGTTACGAGGACCAACTACAAACCTATTCTCCCTAGGGGAGAGAAGCTAAACTCTAGCATTGGGAGCAAGCTATTTAACCTAAGGTCTCTAAAGAAGACTCACAGACACACAATGAAGTTGGATGAGAACCTGTTCAGTCTTAAAGCAAAAGTGGAACTTGCGCATATACGTTTTCTCCCCCCCCCCCCCCGTGTCACATTTAATACCTTTCAGGGTGTCTTTGACAGGTTCCCTTCCCCAGCTTCTGGAAGATCGGTACTTTGGCCTCCACAGGGCCAATTAGAGAGCGCATCGCTCTTTGCGCATGCGCAGTAGGGAACCAGCAATAAAGCCGAAAGGCTTCACTGCCTGGTTACCTTACCAGGGATGGTGGTGGCAGCACTCGGGAGTCGATCCGAAGATCAGCTGGGGTGCCAACATTGCGGGCTCCCTGGACAGGTAAGTGCTCTAATATTAAAAGTCAGCAGCTGTAGCATTTGTAACTGTTGACTTTAAAAAATTTTCACCCAGGCAAGAACTCATCTTTAAACTGCGTAAGGGGTTCTTTACTGTAAGCAGGGAGTGTAGATAAATTAAAAAATAACTTTTAGATGTGTTTCTTAGCAAACACAATGAACAGGGATATTGAAAATAGTAGCCAAACGCACACACACTTAGGTTGAATTGGATGGTCTTTATTCAACAAGAGTGTGGACCAGGACTGTAATCCTTAAAACCAGCTTATACCCATAACTCAACTAAAAACATGTGTAGATAGTGTGTCATATTAAATGATACCTGCACTGTAACAAGAGGACTGTAAAATACCATAACAGATCCAAGCTGCTCCAAGCCCACAGTATCAGTCTCCTGGGTTCATACTCTGTATTCAGGTGCTTGCAGAAAGAGCACATCTCGCTCTGAAGATATAACATAGCATACAGGCATTGCCACACATTGTATTCAACTCCAGAATGAAGTCAATGAAAGACTTGAGCTCAAATCCCCGCCTATCGGTCAAGCCTCTCTGACATGTTTCAACACATTGGGCTTAACTATAGTGGGCTCATATGATTAACCTCAATGTGTGTGGAACATATCAGAGGGGGTAACTGATGGGTGGGGATTTGAGCTAAAACCTGTCTTTCATTTACTTCACACTGGAGTTAAATAAAAAGTGTGGCGAAAACTCTAAGCTCTAAAGAAGACTACCAAGTTAGATGAGACTGACTTATTACAAAAGAACTGCTCTCTGCATTCCAATGAGAACAGATCCATAGCACGAACAAGCTGGAAGAAGAGTCAACTTCAAATCCGAATATCCGCTTATACACTTTTTATTACAATCTATATTCAGAAGCAAGGCTACAAAGCAGTAACACTCCTTGGTTATCTCCAGTAAACTGATCAAACATTGCTCCATTGCTGAGGAATTGCCCCTTAAGTTTGATAAGAAACTGTCATTTCTTTAAGAGGTGATCTTCAATGTCACTCCACAGCACTTACTGACCTCCATATCACTACAACACATGATAGTGACATAGAGGTTGGCAGAGGATGCAGGAGATTAACACTCCCGAAGTATCAGTTTCCTAAAAACATTTCATACTATGTGTAGCATAGTTAGTCAGGTTGAAAAAAGACGCAAGTCCCCCTAGTTTAACCAATAGAAAAAAAAATGTAATAAATAAAAAACTCCATATACAAATGCCTATACCCACAGTTGATCCAGAGAAAGGCAAAAGAAATCCTACTGATCCCTCAGAAGGCAATCAAATATTCCTGGGATCAACAATCTCTGCTGTTATTGCCTATAAATATTAAAATCCAGTTTTATTTTCTGTATTTAGGTATGCACCTGGTCTTTTTAAAACAATCTACTGAGCTGACCAGAACTAGTTCTTAAGGAAGTCAATTCCACATTTTCATAGCTCTTACCATAAAGAAGCCTTTCCGTACGTGGAGGTTAAATCTTTTTTGCTCTAGACGTAGAGTGCACCCTTTGTCCTTTGTTATGACCCTGAAGTGAATAACTGTACACCATATGGATCATTGAGGTATTCATACATGCACAGTATTTATACATGTTGATCATATCTCTCCTTAACCACTTAAGGACCAGGCCTCTTTTTCGGACTTGGTGTTTCCATGTTTAAAACAGTTTTTTTTGCTAGAAAATTACCCCCAAACATTTTATATTGTTTTTTTTCTAACACCCTAGAGAATAAAATGGCGGTCATTGAAATACTTTTTTTCACACCGTATTTGCGCAGCGGTCTTAGAAGCGCACTTTTTTTGGAAAAAATTCACTTTTTTGAATAAAAAAATAAGACAACAGTAAAATTAGCTCAATTTTTTTTATACTGTGAAAGATAATGGTATGCCGAGTAAATTGATACCCAACATGTCACGCTTCAAAATTGCGCCCGCTCGTGGAATGGCGTCAAACTTTTAGCCTCAAAAATCTCCATAAGCGACATTTAAAAAATTCTACAGGTTGCATTTTTTGCGTTACAGAGGAGGTCTAGGGCTAGAATTATTGCTCTCGCTCTACCGATCGCGGCGATACCTCACATATGTGGTTTGACCACCGTTTTCATATGCGGGCGCTACTCACGTATGCGCTCGCTTCTGTGCGCAAGCTCGTCGTAACGGGGTGTTTTAAAAAATATTTTTTTTTTCTTATTTATTTTAATTTATTTTATTTATTTTTACACTTTTTAAAAAAAATAAATAAAATGGATCACTTTTATTCCTATTACAAGGAATGTAAACATCCCTTGTAATAGAAAAAAGCATGACGGGTCCTCTTAAATATGAAATCTGGGGTCAAAAGGTCCTCAGATCTCATATTTGGGCTAAAATGCAAAAAAAAAAAAAAAAAAGAAAAAAGAAAAAAAGAAAATCTGACATTTAAAAAAAATATATACCTTTAAGAGGTATGTGCGGGAGTGACGTTTTGACGTCGCTTCCGCCCTCCTATGGTCTACAGACGAGTGGGGGCCATCTTAGCCTCACTTGTCTCTATGCCCAGCAGACGGAAGGACCCGATCGCCTCCGCCGCTACCGACGGCTCCGGTAAGCGGCGGAAGGTGCGGGAGGGCGGCGGGAGGGGGGGTGGCACCTCTCCCGCCGCCGATAGCGGTGATCTTGCGGCGAATCCGCCGCGGAGACCACCGTTATCGTACAGCCGACCGCCGCCTGAAGAGATGGATATCTCGGTTGTGGCAGCAGCTGCTGCCGTTACCGAGATATCCCTCTTCAAAAATAGGACGTACATCGTCGTGCGGCGGTCGGCAAGTGGTTAAAGTGATTCTAAAGGATTTTTTTTTTAAATAACAAACATGTAATACTTACCTGCTCTGGTTTTGGACAGAGCATCCTCAATCTTCCTCTTCTAGAGTACCCCGCCAGTGATCCTGGTTCCTCCCCCTCAAAACAGAATAAATTCAGTTCAGATAATCTTTCCTCATAGCTGAGCTCCTCCATGCCTTTTATTCGTTTGCTTGCCCTTCTTTGCACTTTCTCCAGGTCTCCAATATTATTTTTGTAAACTGGTGACCAAAACCGAACTGCATTTTCCACATGAGGTATTAGGGCTCATTTACACTTGCTTCGACTTCAACATACATTAAGGCACCTTCTGCTTCAACATGCTTTTTTGATGCTTCGGTGGTGATTTGATGATGCTCCGGTGGTGCTTTGATGATGCTTCGGTAATTGTTTTTTGAAGCTTAAATGAAGCTTGGCAGATGCCCTGTGCATGTTCTGATATCTCATACCTGCAGTACCACAAAAACAAAGCAACGCTAAAGCCAAATTAAAGCCTCTCAAAAGCTGTAGGTTCTTCAAGCGAGCTTTGTCATAGACTTCTATGGAGGCTTTGAAGATGCTTTGAAGCACCACTAAAGTGACATGGGGTATAGGTTTTGAGGCAAACAAACGCAAGGTGTAAACAGGACTGTGAGCTAACCATTTTATTTAGTGACAGGTGCTTTGACTGGCGTTCCGAGAGCTTAAAAAAGCGTGTCCAAAGTCATGTTTTGAATCAAGTTTAAATGAGCCCCAATTTTTAATTTGCACAGGGGCAAAATTATGTCTCTCTCTCTCTCTAAAGTTGATTCCTCTTTTAATACAAGAAAGCATTTTGCTTGCTTTGGAACTGAAGCTTGGCATTATATGTAAACATTAAACCTAATTTCCCACATAGTTGCCTAACAAAACAGTGCATTAAGGTCTTCCTGGAGACATTTTGTACGGACATTGTTGTACTACATAGCTTGGGGTCAAACACTGAAATGATACTTTAAATCCAAATTTCTTCATCATTTATAAATATGTTAAAAAGTAAGGGTCCGAACACTGAACCATGGAATATATCACCAACAACCTTAGACCATTTAGAGCATGAATTATTAATCAGACTTTAACTTACACATTAGCCATGTGTGGGAAATTACAGTATGTCAAACACTTTGGTAACTTCCACATAAAAAGAAATAAGATTTGTTTGACAACTTCAGTCTTTCATGAATCCATGCTTTCTATTGCTTAAATACCGTATATACTCGAGTATAAGCCGAGATTTTCAGCCTCTTTTTTGAGGCTGAAAGTGCCCCCTCGGCTTATACTCGAGTCGCCGCTGTCTGACTGCTCGATCAGCGTATCGAGCAGACAGACGGCGGACATTAATTTTCAAAAGCCGCGCCTCCTTCTCCGCCTCCGCCTGTGATAGGCGGAACACTGAATTTCCCAGCAGTCAGTGTTCCGCCTATCACGGACATCCGCTCATTCTCATACTACGGACGAGTATGAGAGGATGTCTGTGATAGGCGGAACACAGGCTGCTGGGAAATTGAGTGTTCCGCCTATCACAGGCGGAGGCGGAATTTTGAATTGTAGAATGGCCGCCGAGAAGAGCGGCGATCCATCGGCACGGGACGGAGGAGGCACGGCACGGCACGGGACGGAGGAGACACGGGACGGAGGAGGCACGGCACGGGACGGAGGAGGCACGGGACGGAGGAGGCACGGCTCGGGACGACGGCGGCTCGGGACGGAGGCTTGGGACACAGGTAGGCTGGACACACACACAAGGCTGCACGGACACACACACACACACACACACACACACACACACACACACACACACACACACACACACACACACACAGGGATGGATGGATGGATACACACACACACACACACACACACACACACACACACACACACACAGGGATGGATGGATGGATGGATGGATACACACACACACACACACACACACACACAGGGATGGATGGATGGATGGATGGATGGATACACACACACACACACACACACACACACAGGGATGGATGGATGGATGGATACACACACAGGGATGGATGGATGGATGGACACACACACAGGGATGGATGGACGGACACACACACAGGGATGGACGGACACACAGGGATGGACAGCCATGTCTCACCCTCGGCTTATACACGAGTCAATAAGTTTTCCAGTTTTTTGGGGGTAAATTGGGGGCCTCGGCTTATACTCGGGTCGGCCTATACTCGAGTATATACGGTAACTGTTTTCGAGCAAAATAAAAAATGTTCTATTGTTGTTTTGACACGGATAATGTGTTTTATTGGCAATATTGTCTTACATAAATTATTTTATTTTTTATTCAAATTATAGATGTAACAAAATGAACAAGTTTTTTTCTAGTTTGACCAGTTTAGTATTAAAACAACTAGTGTTACTGTACATAAAAAGTGTAGCAATTACTTTATAAAATGTCCGGTTTATAATTACTCTAAGGCCGCGTACACACGCGCGGACTGTTCGCCCAACCTTGTCCGCTGAACAGTGTTTGGGCGGACAGTCCGCTCGTGTGTGGGGCTTCAGCGGACAGATTCAGCGGACAGTTGGCCGAACAAGGTCTTACGGAAATTCCGAAAAACTGTCCGCTGAAACCTTGTTTCAGCGGACTGTTCGCTCGTGTGTAGGCTTGTTCGGCCAACTAAGTCTCGCGCATGCTCAGAAAGGATTTCCACGTCGGAAGGTTGCATTGCAGTGTATAGGACGTCGTATTTTTCGTCCCGTCGTACGTGCCGTTCACGTCATCGCGCACGGTTTCAGCAAACTGTTCGTCCGTCGTGTGTGGCCATGTCCGTCCATGCTAAGTTTGAGCGGACTGTTCGCTCAAACTGTTGGACGGACAAAGTTGGGCCAACAGTCCGCGCGTGTGTACGCGGCCTAACTGCATATAGAAGTTATTTACAATTGAAATAGAGATTTCTTTTTTTCAAGTTTACATATTTTTTTTTTTTAAACACAAAAAAAGTAACAAAACCCAAAAAATTATAAATGTTATTGGTAAAGAAAAAATAGCTAAAGAAAGAAGGGGAGGAAGAAGTTAATTTGAATGAATTAGAATTAACTGAGAGCTAATAAAGGGTTTAATATGAACATTGTTTTATCTGATTGTTTTTTTTTTAAAAGTTGTACTTTTAAGGTTGTTTTTACTGACATCATACACCCAATGATCTGCTATGAATGAGCCACAGTAATTAAAATGTAGCAGTAATAGCATTACTACATGTTAGTTCTTATTGACACCGCAGACACTGTTCTGCCAGAGTAAATTTACAGAAAAGAATGCGCTGCTCCTGCGCAGAACAAGATTTCCTTTCTAAATGCAGCCACAGAGCTGCAAGGAAAAGGTGTACCACACATGCCCATTGTACTTTAATGACATTTTTCTGACCATGCCTGGTACAACTAAGATCCAGAACCAGTTCCTTTTTTCAACAGGGTTGCTATAGTTTACTTTTTGATTTCCTATGTGATCCTTGTGTGGAAACATTATAATTAGATAGTGCTAAATAACACTTTTATAGAGTGCTATACCCCCAGATTTTTGTATAGCTCTGAATTTACTAGGATTCACAAGCAGCCAATTAAACCAGGTGCCCTTTTAAACTAGTAACTGGGAGGTAAGTGAATTAATATCTCCTATGTTGAGCACTGGCTGTTGTACATTATATTATATTGCAATTACTGATTCTATTACAACTGTGTGGGCTGTGAGAAGTAGTGACCCTTGCCAAAAGGGAATTTCCAGTTAAACTCAAAATATTCTTTCATATCAACAGTCAGCTGTTTTCCATATGGGACTGTCATAATGCAATTTCCCGTATGTAACCAAAATAAGAACACCAACATACAAGACTAATTTTCTAGTAGGAAACATGTTTATACAGAGTAGGAGGAGAAGCTACATTGTTGTACAGAATGCCACGTTTAGCTTCGAGCCATCCGCATGTATGGTAGCAAGGGACTGCTAAAACTCTTAATGTAATGTTTTTCAATACCAACGCTAAAGTACCCCCAACAGGTCACGCTTGCAGGATTTTCTAAGGTCCTCATGAGATTCTGTACTAGTAATTATCATCAAAGCTAATGCTAAATTAAATCCTTATAGTCTTAAAGTGCGCCTACTCTTTACCTATGCAGGACTATGTAACAGGTTAAATTATCTGCTACCCTTAATAGCTTCCGCTACTCATGTTCCCTTCAACACCCCACCATTTACTTGTTCAGTATGGTTGCCAGAAGCAAACAGAAATACCAGTATACCCCAGTATAGAAAGCATAGATCTTGTTCTCCTTCCTCACAAGGCACTCAGATCTGTCATATGGGGGAAAGGAGAGAGACCTTAGCTATATTAGCTCAAAGTCATAAATTGGAACTTCCATGTTGTGATCTCTCCTTACTCCCCATGGTAAACAGAGAAGTGGGGGAGCAAAAGGATGCAGAGTATGGGAAGCTGGGGAACAAAGAGCACACTTAGGTCATTAAAGTGTGTGAAATAACAATTCTGTTAAAAAATTGTATTTACAGATATACATATACAACAGGTAGTAACCACACAGTACCCCTATGTACCCCCTGGTAGTTTCTGTTGTCATTGTGATTTAAAAAGAGTAAACACAGTTGACTGATAATAAATGGCTTCAGCCAAACACTAACCATGAGTGAAAGAAAATGTTTTGTGTTATCAATCATATTCTCTAAAAAATGGCCAAGAAATCATAAATTCTGCCAGGGTATGTAAACTTATGAGCACAACTGTATGTTGCAGTACTGTGCACTGCAACATACCTTGATGGCAAAGTGTGAATGGGTCCTAAGGCCTCCTTTACTTGTCCATCCCAAGCTTTGCTGTGTGAGTATACATTTGTTTTTAAATGGAAATGGTTCACTGTAACTTAAAAAAAAAATAATACTAATAGCTAGGGTCCCTATTGGGAGATTTGTCATGCCTGCATGACAAGCCTTCTTTAACACATATGTAAGTCATTGACACTAACACTGTACACTATACTGTAATAAATTGCATGTATAATGTTGGCTATCCTGCACCATATGGTATATATTGTGTCCCAGTAGATGGTACACACCCATGAAATTGCATTAGGTCATCTCCAAAACACATCTGCTGATTGAACCACCTGTCTCTATAGTGTGTACGTGTAATAGTACATTAGTAGATAACATGGTGTTCAGGGACATCCATTTAAAAAGGTTCCTTTGCCAACAGAATATGGCTAGGACAGGATAAGGCTAGATTATTTGAGTAGTAATAATTTGTAGGACAAAAAATCTATTGTAACAGATGTGTGCATATATATAGAATATATATATATATATATATATATATATATATACATACTTTTTTTTCAGAAGTTGATGAAAAGAATTAAGCCCCACTCTGGCATGAATTTGACTTCAGACTCTTGCAGTGAACTTTTTTTCAACTGGGTACAGGGTTGCTTTTTTTTATACGTTGAATTTGTGCACACTTTGGTTTTCCAGTTATGTACTAGTAAAAAAATCTTTTAATTTTATTTTAGTTGCAAATGAACGGGTCTTCAAAGTAAACATAACTTCTCCTTATAAGCTATGCTAAGTGGAGTTTTGTTGTTGAGAAATTAGTGAGAATTCTGAGGTTAAGGGTCGCTCATTCACATGGGCATAGAGCCCTGTACAGTGCGGAGAGCCATTTGTTTATCTTTTTAGAGTGGAGTGGAGCTCGGTGCAAGCAACCCAAATAAGTCAATGGGGGTGCAGCAGCATCCGTTCCTGCCTGTCACACTAGGCTGTGTGGGTGAGTGTGTACAGCCACCATGTCTCCATTTACTTAGCCACATGCTACTCTCTTTCATTGAGGTAAACAGGAATTCAGAAATAATAAGGACATTCAAAAGTAGTCCAGTTGAGCAGTAGAAAACAGCCACTGACAGAAATGTTTGGGAACAGTTTGTAGCTTAGAAGTATATAAAAAGTAAAAATTCTAATGTGAGCCAAAATAGGGGAAGCCCTAGCAAGACAGGCTAACTGTCATGGCCAAGGGGCGGAAGAGGATCAATGTAGTGCTCCAGACCAGTAGAGAGCAATCGGTGGCATTGGGGAAGGATACCTGAAGAACACTAAGCCTGAGCCAGTGACAGGCTGTGTGAACCACCCCATCAATCTACCAAATACAGGTGGAACAACACATTTTACATGAAAAGGTGGAAAGTAGACAAACAACAAGAGATGGTCAATGGAAAAAAACAGTAGGACAAGTCCCAGGATAATGGGGCCCCAAGGGCACTTTGGACAATCAAATCAGGTCAATAAGAGCAATACTGGGACAAGGTCATCCACTGCTCAGGGCAAAGATGCCAAACTGTTCCCCTCTTTCTAGAACATGCACAGCGCTCCAAACATATGCAATGGTTATAAAATGCGCCAGTATTTGTGTTTACATTTGTGATTGCTGTGATGACCAATGTGTCAGGGTGTTGCATGGAATCAAAAACAAAGCTCTTGGACAGACAAATCTGCATACATTCAAATGAAGGTATCATGGAAAAACCTTTGTTAGTTTTATCAACAATAGGAGCTGAAAGAATAGTGTCTCCAAAGCTATCACAGCGATATCAAGCCTGAAGGAGTATTATTTGTGGCAGAATATAGAAACAGCTGGTCAGTATTTCATGCCGGTATCAGCAGCAAAGTAACTGAGGAACTAGCAACACTCGTTGCTGTTTGTAATATTGCCCAATAGGATAGAAAGGAGTGGACCCGAGGTAACGGACACAAGTAGGGGAGTACCTTGGCAGGTACTGTACCCCCTCCCCCCACATTAAATCATGGCAGATACCCCTTGTGTTCCACCTTCCCTTCTTGGTCCTACATAAGAGAGAATGAGCCAGTCAACATAAAAAAGGACAAAGCCTTATATTTCTAAACCTTAGGAATCAGGGAAAAGCAGTTTCATTATGAGAAAAGAGGTTGCCTGGTCAGACAACCCGTCTGGCAGTTAGATATTGACAGGACATGATAGCGCTCACACCATAATATCCCAACAGGTAGCCAAATGATTCTTGAGAGTGACTGAAGGAGGGAGTAGGGAGAGTAAGTAGGACCCATAAAAGGGTGGGCAGGGATGAAGGCATACCCCAAACCAGGCTTGTGCATGTGAGACCAGAAGAGCAAAAGGATGAGCAGGGCACACCCATGTAAAAACCTCAAGGTATGCTTGGAGTCTGACAGAAGAAACTCTGTAAACTTATCTAACCTTGTTCCAAAAAACATGGTTCTAGTAATCATCTGGCCCACCATGGTCTAGCGAAGCACAGAGGAGTGAGGGGAGGGAAGCTTAGTAACACTGTTAAAAACATTTATCTTTTTAGAGACTTAAACAAGGAATGAATCTGAAGGAAATTCCTCAATAAGCTACAAATTAGCCACAGAAGGATAAATCTCCCAGTGTTCAGGTTCATAAAGGCATACAGACATACTCTATCCCCTACAGAGGGTATTTGCAATATGATTCTAGTGCTTTCTGCTATTAACAATCCAAGGAACTACAGGGAAATCCAGCTATACATACTTCCTGCTAGGGATGAGCCGAACACCCCCCAGTTCAGTTCACACCAGAACTTTCGAACGGACCGAAAATTCGTACGAACTTTAGAACCCCATTGAAGTCTATGGGACTTGAACGTTCGAAATAAAAAGTGCTAATTTTAATGGCTAATATGCAAGATACTGTCCTAAAAAGGGGTTTGGGGACCTGGCTCCTGCCCCAGGGGACATGGGTCAATGCCTAAAATGTTTTTAAAAATGGCCGTTTTGGCGGGAGCACTGATTTTAATGACGATTAAAGTGAAAAAAGTGAAATATTCCTTTAAATATCGTGCCTGGGGGGTGTCTATAGTATGCCTGTGAAGTGCCACGTGTTTCCCGTGTTTAGAACAGTCCCTGCACAAAATGACATTTAACGGAAAAAAAGTCATTTCAAACTGCTTGCATTTTTAATGTAATATCTGGTTCCGGCAATATGGATGTAAATCATTGAGAAAAATGGCATGGGTAGCCCCCCCTGCCCATTACCAGCCCCTTTGGGTCTTGTACGGATATTAAGGGGAAACCCCGTACCCATATTAATAAAAGGAAAGACGTGGGGCCCCCAGGCCCTATATACTCAGAACAGCAGTATACAGGCGGTAAAAACAAGACAGGGACTGTGTAGATTTGTTGTGTTAAGTAGATTCTGTTTGTAATTTTGAACTGGTACATTTTTAAAGTGTAGCTCCAGTCAAAAAATCTATTTTTAAGCTTTTTGGAAAACATAGGGAAGGGTTATCACCCCTGTATAATTTGTTTTGCCGTCCGTCTTTTTTCATCTCACTTCCTGTTGTCTCCTTCCGTTTGCAAGTAGGAGACGTTTGTAAGTTGGATGTTTGAAAGTAGGGGCCTGCCCTATATGCTCTGCAGAAATGGCGGAACAAAGTGTTGGTGTTGCCACAACATTGTAAGTCCTCAAAGTGACTCTTGGTGGGCGCTGGTGTGCCCTGCTGTGAACGATTATATCAAGAATTGTAATTAGATGCCATTGTTGAACAGTGGTGGAAAAATTGACCTTTGGTGGTTGTGGTGCTGGTGCCACAAAACTATAAGTCCTCACAGTTACTCTGGGTGGGGAAAGGAACGGGCCCTGCTGTGAAATATTATATCAAGAACTGTAATTACATGCCCCTGTTCCTTAGGCACTGGTGCTGGTGCCACAACACTGCAACCTCTCCCATATACTCTAGTTGTAGTGCAGGAATGAGCCCTGCTGCAAAGCATTGCACCAAAAATTGTAATTAAACGCCCCTGTTAAACAGGGGCAGAAAAATTGGGCTGCTGGCACTGGTGCTGGTGCCACGACACTGCAACCTCTCCCATATACTCTAGTTGTGGTGCAGGAATGAGCCCTGCTGCAAAGCATTGCATCAAAAATTGTAATTAAATGCCCCTGTTAAACAGGGGCTGAAAAATTGGGCTGGTGGCATCACCCAGAACCAAAAATGTTCTTCCAACATATCAGCAGAGGAGGAAGAGGATAGACATTCAACATAACAGGACAGTCACTCAGCATCAGCATAGGCAGTCTTGAAGGGATGTGATATTTCAAAAAAAATGTATTCGGTTACATCAGCTTCAGGTGCTTGGTAGCTGTGGGTGATCCAAGACTGATTCATCTTTATGAAGGTCAGTCGATCAACTGAGTCGGTGGACAGGCGCACCCTGTGATCGGTAACAAAGCCACCAGCAGCACTGAAGGTGCGTTCTGAAAGAACGCTGGATGCAGGACAGGCCAGTAGCTCAATTGCATACTGTGCAAGCTCTGGCCAGTGATCCATCCTCAAGAGCCAGTAAGCCAGAGGATTTTCGCTGGGAAAGGTGTCCAAGTCTGACCTTGCCCCTAGGTATTCCTGCACCATGTAAATCAGACGCTGGCGATGGTTGCTGGAACCGATCATACCTTGGGGCTGCGGACAAAAAATTGTCTGAACGCATCGGTCAGGCGGCCACCTTCTCCACCGCTCCTTCTGACCGATGCCTCAGCAACACGTTGTCCAAGACCAGGAGTTTGTAACCTCCCAGTCTCTGGGAACGCGTTGCACAGACCTTTCTGCAATGCCTCCATGAGATGTCTCATCCTCTGCTCCCTCTGCAATGGCAAGATAAGGTCGGCAACCTTACCCTTGTACCGTGGATCAAGGAGAGTGGCCAGCCAGTAATACGAGGATCCTTCCGCAGGCTTTGCAGGATCAGGGAGGCCATGCAGCGTAGGTTAGCTGAGGCATTCAGTCCGGAGTCCTCTGGGTCACTAAGAACAATATGATCCGCAGCTACCTCCTCCCAGCCACGTACAAGTCCACGGGTTTCTTGGGACTGTAAATCATCCCTGCAAGACTGCTGCTGCTGCTGATGCTGAGTGCCAGCCTCCACCTCCATGCTGACACAATCATCCTCCTCCTCCTCCTCTTCCTGTGTGATGGGTGGGACAGCAGGAACACTGTCTGGATAAAGGGGGCCTTGAGAGGCAAGGAAGTCCTCCTCTTCCTGCCTCTGTTCTGCCTCAAGTGCCCTGTCCATTATTCCACGCATCGTATGCTCCAACAGGTGGACAAGAGGTACAGTGTCACTGATGCATGCACTGTCACTGCTCACCATCCTTGTGGCCTCCTCAAACGGTGACAGGACAGTGCATGCATCCCTGATCATGCCCCACTGGCGTGGTGAGAAAAAACCCCTGACCCTCTTCTGGTGCCGCAGTCGCACAGGTACTCATTGATGGCCCTCTGCTGCGTGTGCCGCCACTGCAGCATGGCCAACGTTGAGTTCCACCTGGTGGGCATGTCACATATAAGACGGTTCTTGGGCAGGTTCAACTCCTTTTGGAGCTCAGCCAGCCGAGCACAGGCATTAAATGATCAGCAGAAATGCACACAGACTTTCCTGGCCTGCTTCAGGACATCATGTAAGCCCGGGTACCTGCCCAAGAACCGCTGCACCACCAGGTTAAGGACGTGAGCCACACAGGGCACATAGGTCAGTTGTCCCTGTCAGAGGGCAGAGAGGAGGTTGGTGCCATTGTCGCAAACCACCATTCCTGGCTTAAGCTGGCGTGGCATCAACCACCTCTCGGCCTGCCCATGCAGAGCTGACAAAATATCTGCCCCAGTGTGGCTCCTGTCCCCCAAACAAACCAGAGCAAGCACGGCATGGCATCGTTTTGCCTGCTTACTTGCGTAGCCCCTTGAATGCCTACGGAGCACCGCTGGACAGAGCACTGGAAGAGGCCATGGAGGAAGAAGAAGAGGAGGGGGTGGAGGAGAGAGGTGTGTCACAACCAGTAGTAGCATTTTGGAAGCGAGGTGGCGGAACAACCTCCAACACTACTGCACCTTGTCCTGCATCCTTCCCAGCTGCCAGAAGAGTGACCCAATTGGCCGTGAAAGACCGGTAACGTCCCTGTCTGGACCATGAGTCAGTCGTAATATGCACCTTACCGCTGACCGCCCTGTCCATCGAGGCAAGGACTTCGCCTTCCAAATGCCGGTAGAGAGCCGGAATCGCCTTCCGTGAGAAAAAGTGGCGTTTGGGGACCTGACACTGAGGAACCGCACATTGTACAAACTCACAGAAGGTGGCCGAGTCTACCAACTGAAAAGGCAGCAATTGAAGTGCTAGCAATTTAGCCAAGCTAGCATTCAACCGCTGGACATGTGGATGGCTGGGAGTGAACTTCTTTCGACGGTCCATCAGCTGGGGCAGGGAAATTTGCCTGCTATAATCGGACGTGGGTGTAGTGCTAGCAGAGTGCCCGGAAGCACTTGGCTGTGACACACCTAATTCTACACCTTCATTCCTCTCAGAGCAGGTTTCAGAGAGGACTGAAGGTCTAGTGGGGTTGGAGATCCCAGCTGATGAGGAGCAAGGAGAGGTCCGCTTTGTTCTTTGGTGTGGGTCTTTGAGGTACGCTTGCCAACGAGCTGCATGGTAGGCCAACATATGTCTGGTCAAGCATGTGATGCCCAAGCGGCTGATGTTTTGGCCACGCGAGATACGCTTGAGACATATGTTGTAAATAGCAGTGGTGCGATCTGATGCACTCGTCTCAAAAAAGGCCCACACCAAAGAACTTTTAGAATAACGCGCAGAGGCAGCGCCCTGCACAGGCGGAGCTCTGCGGTGTGATTCAGTCGGTGTGCTGCCCCTAAGCTGGCATCCTGCCTCGTTGGACATGTGCCTCCTCCGGGGCACGCGGAGAACACGCACAATCTCCTACAACTGACTGCAAGCTCTATTACAGAAGAGCAATATAGCTAGCTATATAGGTGGATATAATGGTGTATAGTGCGGTCAGGGCACGCAGACAACACGCACAATCTCCTACAACTGACTGCAAGCTCTATTAAAGAAGAGCAATATAACTAGCTGTATAGGTGGATATAATGGTGTATACTGCGGTCAGGGCACGCAGACAACACCCTCAAACTCCTGCAGATTGCTAACAGCTCAATTACAGAAGAGCAAGAATGCAAAATTGGCCGATAACGAACGGTGTATACTGTGTTGAAGGTACACAGAGAACACCCACTAACTCCTACAGACGCCAACACACTACACATGGCCGCCGCGCTGGCGGCCTTATATAGTGTGAGGCGTGTACTACACAGCCTGAGCTATGATTGGCCACAGGCATCCTGCCTGTGGCCAATCATGGCTCTCCTCACTGCCAGCGCTGTGATTGGCCAAGCATGTGGGGTCACAGTGCATGCTTGGCCAATCATGAGCCAGCAATGCACTGCGATGGCGCAGTGCATTGTGGGCCGTGAGCGCCACACGAATTTGGCGCGAACGGCCCATAATGTTCGGTATTCGCCAAACGTGCGAACAGCCGATGTTCGAGTCGAACGTATGTTCGACTCGAACACGAAGCTCATCCCTACTTCCTGCAATGCCAGAGATAAGAAGCACCCAGGGGTAGAACCCTCTCTCTTCAGTGTGGAGATCACTAGCGAGGAGAGTCAGACGGCAAATGCCTTTTCTTTAAGATAGATATGGAAGCCTAGCTATGCTTCTGGATGGCTTTGTATTATCAACAGTTACATTTCCAATGATTGATAACCCATTGTTCAACCAATATGTTCATTCATGTGATGATCTGTATTCTGTAATGCTTCACAAAAAATGTATTTAAAATAAAAGAATTAGGAATTGCACTTTTAGATTTTTTGTCTTCCTCCAAATCAACTGTGAGTGTTCTGTATAACCCCCTTTTTAATTTAATAATTTATTCCTTTTTTGGTTGGTCGAAATAGATGTACGTGTGTCTTTTTTTTCAACCTTACTATCTATGAAACTGTGAGGTAGAAGAAATGAAAATGAAGGTAAGCAAGTTTATTACTATGTACATAATTTACTCTGAAAGCTTACTCAAACTAGAATTACATTTATCATAAAAACATCATTTTGAAATGGACAGGCAACATACAAACTTAACAATGTACAAAACGCAAACTGACAGATCCTCTTTAGAGACCAGAGATGTCTAGCAATGTCCTGCCATCTCTCACCTTAAAGGGTTGTCATTCCTGTGGTAAGTTGTGACTCACCTCCTGCACAGACGCTGGATGGCTCAGCAGCTAAGATCTCAATGCAGGACTTCTTTAGGATCTGAAAGAAGATGCAGTTCTTAGTTGGCATGCAGCATCAAGTAGAGAGAATGGTGTGCCAGGCAGCTACTGTTATTACAAGGTGAATGTCCTAATCTTTCTCTGACTGCTCAAGGAACAAACTTAACCCCTAAATGGCAAGCAGATCTAACCAGTGGCAAATCAAAGCGTATATAAACTCAAAATCTATTTTCAGTATGTTTGTCACCATTCTTCATTGTATACAGTTTTCTTAAAGCCAAACTCCAGACACACGCACACAAAAAATACACTTTCATAGTTTCATAGTTAGTAAGGTTGAATAAAGACACCAGTCCATCCAGTTCAACCTGAGTGAGGTGTCTACAATTGTCCCTATCCCTGTACATTGCACACTCACAACAGTCCCTACCATCAAGGAGCCCACAATCCAAGGTCCCCATTCATATACTAGGGCCAATTTTGGACAGAAGCCAATTAACCTACCTGCATGTCTTTGGATTGTGGGAGGAAACCGGAGTACCCGGAGGAAACCCACGCAGGCACAGGGAGAACATGCAAACTCCAGGCAGGTGGTGTCATGGTTGGGATTTGAACCAGCGACCCTTCTTACTGCCCCCTGCAAGGGTTAAATGCCCCTTATGTATAGAGGTGTTGGAGTAAAGAGAAACCTTTACCTCATACACCATTCTCCCACAGCCTCCTCGCTAAGCTGTTCATGGCTGTGGTTGTACACTTACCTTTTCCACGTACAATGCGGAGTTAATAGCACTGCATTGCATGTGATGACGCCTAGAAATGCCCACAGACCAGAGATTTGTGGAAAGGAGGACTGTGGCAGAACTGGCCGGGCAGTACTGTTTCTGAACCCCTTAGACATAATATGCATTTAACCCAGCAGTGTGAGGGGCCTCGCTGGAAGGGTAGTATTTTATTTTATTTTTTTAATTCCTGGAGTTGGGCTTTTAAGCTGATTTTTGTCACTCTCTTGCAAAGTTTTTTACCTGAAGATCCTTTCAATAACAACACTTCCTGTGGCAAGCTGACAATGCTAAGCTCACTGACTCTTGGCCATTGAGCTGCCTTTCAGGTCTATCAGATAAACAGCCCAACAGTCAACTAAAAGAGCCAACACAGCAGGCTGATAAAAATTCTGCTAATTGCGAAACAGTGATTTAGCGTTCTCAGCTTTCAACTGGAAGTATTGTTACTGGGAGGATCTCCAGGTACGAAACCTTGCAAAAAATTCACAAAAAATATATACAGTGAAGCATGATGCCAAGCATACTGAAAAATAGATTTTGGTTTATATGCACATTTTAGGTCCCAAGTCATCTTTAATTTATTAGCTTCCTCATGCACAATGCTCTTTGTTTTATGCGTTTAAAGACTGCAAGTACAAAAAAATACCAGAATAGAACTCTGGGCTGCCAACACAACTTTTTATAGACCGAGTGGTGTCAGTCTTCCCAGTATCTTTTGTTAAACGTCTCAACCACACGTACTCTCAAATCTCTACAACATAAAGGATAGTCATCCTGTAGTCTATAATAACAACTGGGAGGGCTAACTATCCTCTTTGTGAATGCTGCATAGAACACAGGACAGCTTTGAGTTTCAAGGTCAATATGTTCTTTCAGTGGCGTACCATGGGTTGTCAGCACTCAGGGCAAGGCAAGTGTTTCACCCCCTAACTCGTACCATCAGCACTCCCAGAGTCCGTTCAACCAGAATAAACTGACATTGGAATACACGTGACCGGCGCCCCGCATGTGGATTAGGGGGCCAGACGCATGGATGGGGGGGTGGCCCCCATGCACGCTTACTGGATGGACCGCCACTGACCTAGATATATATATATATATATATATATATATATATATATTCATAGATAGATAGATAGATATATTCATAGATAGATAGATAGATACTAAATATAAATATATATATATATATATATATATATATATATATATATATATATATATATATATACATATATATATATATATATATAGATAGATATGATACATAGCATGAAAACCTGTGCCTCATCTGTGCATCCTAACTACCTTCATCCCATCATTGTGCCCGTGCCCCCAACTCCATACTACACCTCCTTGTGCTACCCCAGTCCATCCACCACCTTATTGTGCAACCCAACTCCACATGCCCCTCTTTCCCACAAAGCTCACTATTAGTTGAAGGAGTTCCAGTGCACAGCATGCGAGTTGGCAGTGTTCCTGGGGTATAGGGAGGACATGAGAAGAAGAGTGATCAGAGCCATCCTCAACTGCAATGGCCAGTGCACTACCACACAGTTAATAAGAGCACACCACTACCCCTCTTTAACTTTAGTCACTCTAACCTAGAACCACCCAGCCATACCCACAGTCTATGCGGGAGAGAAGGGAGCGCACTGCTGACAGGACCGGAATGGACATGCGCACAGACTGATCACCCACCTCTTCTCACCCCGGAACTAGTTTTACACCCCCTAAGAATTCTGCACTGAGGACAGCCACCCCTGTGGCCCCATCTATGCTGTGCCTCTGGGTTATTTGTTGCACTTTATTAAACAGAAATAACAAAATCCTTTCAATGGTATATTTAACAGACCAAAAGGGAACAAATAATTAAGGTTCATTATTCAGTTTTACATGCACTTTGGAAGGAACGAACAAACGGCTTCCTTTTTACCAGTTACATAGGCTGCTTTGGTGGTAGTTTGTACCTTGCAGTGTCTACCAATTGTACAAGCAAGTACACTACAATATACACTGTATGAATCTTTACTCACTGAATCAATAACGCCTTGCAAAGCTTGAAATCCACCCACCACTGGGAACACGTGATCTATGCTGTCTGCAATTGTTGCAAGCTGAAAAAAAGAAGAGCAAGTCAGTATATAATGCCAAATATTTATTTATTTTTAAATCAGAAGTATAGTTTATTAATGTTTACGGCATTCCAAATTTGGTACATACAACCAAAAGAGAAAAGGGAAGGGAAAAGAAAAAAAAAAAGAAAAAAAAAGAATTTACAGTGTTAGCAGTCACCTAATGTACAAAAGGGGACTAGAGTTATTATGCAGCAAAGTTATGTACAAAAAAAAACAAAAAAAAAAACACACCACGGCCACCCCAGACATGTGTGAACCGGATAGACTGTTGTCTTCATTCAATCTTACCAACTATATAACTATGAGAGCTGGTCACATTCACATGTTATGAGAATTGGATGCAGTTCAAAATGCATCTAATTCACATATATGTGAACCCAGCCTACGTGAAGCAGCCACATTTACTCACTGGTTCCTTCAGAGTTGGCTAGGGGTTACTTGAGCTCTGGCTGATTATTTTGACAGTACCTGCATAGTTCCAGGGCCAACACCACTTGGCACAATCAGCAGCATTATACCAATAACCTTTTAAGCAACCTGTAGGGTCTACTAATGACCAATGTAAGGGATATTTTTCCCACTGATCCCTGATGAAATTGGCTTGAGCAGAAATTCCCTGAATTTTTTTTTCAAGGGCTCCTCTTGGGTAAAAAGGCTGGTCTAAATAAACACCCAGTTTAAGGTTGAAATAAGTTTACCAAAAATGATTATTGGTGTCAAAGATCTTTCAAAAATCTATATATCTTTTGCCCATTCAGAGCAAAGTAAGAGGGTCACTGCATTTCTCACCTCCTAAGTGATAAATATGTAACCTTCTAACATCTGCACCACTCTACCGCTGGCAGCAAAGAAAAATTACAAACTGACTCGGAGCTCACACAGGGCTATAAATTTCTTCCTACACCAGCACTGGGCTAATCAAGTGGCATTGATGTTTCTTGTGTGTACTGTAGAACAGCAAACAGCTCATGGCAGGCCTGCTTGGTAAGCCATAAAACAAGCCCGAGTAAATGACTTTAAACATTTCAACAGGGATGTTAAGATAGAAAGGTGGTAACTGGTGACACTGGCAGTCAAGCTAAGGGTGCCCAAGCAACTGAAAAGAAAGCAATAAGACAAAAATATTTTAAAATCAGCCTTTGGACCTTTTTTCCTAGAAGCCTTTTGAAAATTCAAGCCATCAAAATAACACTGAAATTCATATTCGATTTAGCCATTCAAATCTGAAATTTTGCCTAAATTTAACATTATCCAAAATCATGATTATATGAATTCCATTTAGGTTATGGTAAAATAATTATTCCGATTTGGGCAAGACAAGCTTACATTTTTCTTTTCAGTACACATAGTTTGTCCGTAGTAATATTATGCCTTCGGCTCCCGTCTTTTCTATCTGTTTTTGACAGTCCAGATCCTGTCTATGTCCATGCAAATCTGCCTCAGAGCCGTGGGCTGCCTCTGTCCCTCTGCTTCATATCATGGATTTTGACTTCAGCAGGCATTTCACTTAACATAGAGTGAAAGCACATCCGAAAGGACAGAAATGAAGGAGCAGATAGGGAGTCTCCTGGAGCGCACACAATAATAAGGAGCGGGTGGACAAAGTAAGACTTTGAAGAAGGAAAATAAGAAACACTAACACCCTGTCCTTTCTAGGCTGTTTGTTAAAGTAAAATACGTTGCTGCGCCATCGGTCAACAAAAGAAATTAAAGGGGTTGTAAACCCTTCCGTTTTTTCACCTTAATACATCCTATGCATTAAGGTGAAAAAACACCTGGTAATGAGCGGCCCCCTAGCCCCCTGTTTTATTTACGTGTATTTCCCTCGACAAGGACGTGCTTTCACTCTCTCCACGGGGTCCCAGCTCTTGATTGGATAGATTGATAGCAGCGCAGCCATTGGCTCCCCCTACTGTCAGTCAAATCCAATGAAGCGGCGGGGGGGGGGGGGGGGGTCCCCAGCATTTGTGCTCATGGATTTAATGCTGGACTCGGAAGAGCACCCCTAAGGTAACCCCCTGGGAACGTGCTTCTCCTAGGGGATTATCTGATGTGGGAAGGAGCCGCAAGAGCCACCAGGGGACCCCAGAAACAGATGATCTGGGCCAATTTGTGCAAAATGAGCTGCACAGTGGAGGTAAGTATGATATGTTTGTTATTTTAAAAAATTTAAAAGCGAGCCTTTACAATAACTTTAAGCTGGTACACACTATACAACGTTGCTTAGATGTTTTCCTTTGGGTTTACCAAAACCATATAATATGAGGTCAAACTTAAACACTTTCAAATGGTATGCAGTCAGACAGGCTGCATACAACATAGCTTTAACAACATAGTTAAGGTCTAAATCTAAAGGAAATTGTATAGTGTGGATCCAGTTTTACTCTGTCCTGTAAGAGGTTCTCTTGAAAGCCCATCTACTCCCCCACGCAGTGTGGAGGTGCAGAGCACTGCAACAAGGGAGGAAGGGAAGAAGGTCACATGTTTTCCCATAGCTGGTAGCATCAGTATTTCACAAGGTTTCATCTGGTGACCAGGACAATGGAAGAATGCAAGGAAAATATCTACAGCATGGCCACGGTGAACCTGACTACAGCAAATTTTATCCTGCCTAAAAAGTTGTAGTTTTCAAATTAATTCCTGTGCCTTTATGGTGAAGTTGGGATTGGGTGTTTTAGCATTTAAAGTGGTTCTAAGCATTCATAGTTCAAGGGCATTCTATGCATTCAAGTGATTGCAAAGTCTTGTTTAAAAAGAAACAAACATGTTATACTTGCTTCCTATGTGCAGCTGGTTTTGCACAGAGCAGTCCGGATCTTCCTCTTCTTGAGTCGCTCTTTGTTTCTTCTGGCCCTTTCATCCTGTGGAATGCCCCCACAGCAAGCAGCTTCCTATGGGGGCACCCAAGCCGAATCACAGCTTCGTGTGTCCAGTTAGCCACGGAGCCCTGACCCCTCTCTCCCCTGATAGGCTAACTGACAGCCACCGCATGCCTAAGACACTTGTGGACATCGCTGGAAAGAGATAGGGCTCAGGTAAGTAATTAGGGGGTGCTGGGGACTGCTACACACAGAAGTTTTTTTTATCCTAATGCATAGAATGCATTAAGGTAAAAAAACCTTCCTTCACATCTTCTTTAAAGGTATAAAAAATCTTCTGGGTGTAACTCTTCACCCCCCCCCCCCCCACTTCATACTTACCTGAGTCCCATAATGATCCAGCAATGTCCATGAAAACAGCTGCTCTCCTGGGTCTCACTCTCCTCATTGGTTCACACAGTAGTGGAAGCCATTGGCTCATGCTGATGTAAATGTGCACAGAACAGGTAAATATTACATGTTTGTTATATATATATATTTTTTATTCTTTCCTTTACAATCACTTTAAGGCTCGGGGAAATGGATTATGGTTCTGTTTGAAAAGTACTTGTCCTAGAAAATATACTACCAAATGCTCCTAATTATTTCTCAAAATTACCAGAAATAGTAAGAATAATACAATAAATAGTGTTGCGCTATCTTCAATAATCAAACCATTGGCAAAGTGCAAAGTACCAAATTAAATTATAAAAATTTGTCTTGAAAGACCTAAAATATGTATTGTGCTTACTTAGATATTCCCACTACAACAAAAAGTGCCAAGTGCTAAAATATATATTCTAATTTTTAAAATATTCTCCAACTTCTCATAGGAAGTGATTGTAAACACTTAGATATTCAAAGTGAAAGTGCACTGTGAGAAAAATAAAATAAAAATTTAAATATTTCACCCTAGGGACAACATTAAAAAAAAAAGCCCCTTGAGAAAGTCAGGTGACAGTGACGCAAGGCGTCAGGGAGAGGAGACTGTGACCATGCATGAGTGAGTTTGGCAGCGCAGCGGCTGCAAACTCTTGTGGTGATCTGATCATTCATTCATTAATTCAATGCACTTTTATATTATTCCACAGGTGAGTGGCACTCTTTGCTGATCCTGCTGGGTTCTGATTTAACAATATTGAGCAATGATTTTTTTCTTCCTTTTCTAATATTTCACCCGGAGCGGTGGAAGCAGGAATCCCCCTTTTTTTCGGCTCATCTTTCACAGAAGTAGGAGGATAAGTGTGGTGTTTTCCTGTATCCCCATAAATCCGAAGCTCCTTAGGTGCCCAGGACGAACTTCCCTCTCAAGTGTGGATGTCCCTGGATAAGTACTTTTGACACTAACATTTATATATAATGGGCGGGGACATCATCCGGCGATATCCCTATATAAGTCGCCGCACACCGCGTCCCTGTCATTGTGACCGGAGACAGCGACGAGGCAACATCTCCAGAAGAGAAGAACAGAAGAACAGAAGACGACGACAGTGGCAGCGGCGACAGAAGACCGGGCCACCGCTTGCAAAAGAGCTATAAGAAGGTGCAGTGGCCCAGCAAGAAGAACCGAAGAGGGGGACAAGACCCCCCGAAGTCGGAAGAAGAGGGTGTCGGCGAAGAAGTAAGCCGGGCTCCTCCGCTAGTGAAAGAGCTAGCAAAAGAGCAGAAGATAGCGGAGGAGTCCGGCGAGAAGACCCCCGGAGCTGGGCAATAAACTATTTTAACCCTTGTGTGTTGTGTTTTTTATTTTTTTTACTTTTTTTCACAGGTGAATGGGTAGGGGTACATTGTATCCCATACTCAATCACATAGGGTGGGGGGCCGGGATCCGGGGGCCCCCTTATTAAAGGGGGCTCACGGATTCCGATAAGCCCCCCACCCGCAGACCCCGACAACAAACGGCCAGGGTTGTCGGGAAGAGGCCCTTGTCCTCATCAACATGGGGACAAGGTGCTTTGGGGTGGGGGGGCCGTGCGGACCCCCTTCCCCAAGGCACCCCCCATGTTGAGGGCATGTGGCCTGGTACGGCTCAGGAGGGGGGGCCCGCTCTCTTGTCCCCACCCCCTTTCCTGGCCTGCCGGGTAGCGTGCTCGGATAAGGGTCTGATATGGACCTAGGGGGAGACCCCCACGCCGATTTTTCGGCATAGGGATTCCCCTTTAAGTCTATACCAGGTGACGGCGCCAGCGACGCCTCCTTCGCTGGCCCCGGCTACCTGGAGCCGTGCTCAAAATGAGCGGACTTTTCTCCGGACGGCAAAAGTCTGTTCATTTCAAAAGTACAGCGGACTGGCACACACACGGCCATACTGTCCGCCGAAATGTGAGTCCGGCGGACAGATTGGAGTGCAAAACTACTTTCTTAGTCCGCCGGACTTTTGGGTAAAAAAAAAGTCCGCAGGAGCCTACACACGGGCGGATTGTCCAGCGGACTCAACTTTTCCACCGGATCGTTTGATCGTGTGTATGAGGCATTAGTGTAGCAACATATTGCTAAATGTACCTTCATTAAATGTAACCATATTGCTACACTTAGAGGCGCCTCTCTTCTCTTTTATACTCAGTTGTGACATGACACTACTTGTATATCAAGACATCGCTTGTATATCAAGTCAAAATTTATTTAAAAAATTTGCTTGTCTTGCAAAACGCTCTCAAACCAAGGTTTTACTGTACTCAGTATTAATCTTAAGATGGCTATACATTAGTAGATTTTCATATGAACATTTGTTTGAAAATTTGCAGTACATTCAATGACTTTAATGTTGTTTGAAAAGTCTTCAAAATTTTGCTTGCTTTTAATATACAATTTTAAAAGGAATGGTCTTGGATGAAAACCACATACCCAGTTAGAAATTAATTTGTTTGATAAAATTTTAGCATCCTGTTCCTTCAAATTTTCTCCTCACTGCAATCAAAAACAAAGGTTGCTTTGACCCCGTTAACAATGATCAAATCAATCGTTCTCAAAACAAGAAATTTCAAACTAAATTCTATAAGTATAAGGCCAGCTTAAGACTTAAGCTAATCAACCAAAGTCAACAATAGAGGAACCACTAATGTTTAATTTCAAATGATTGGTACTGCATTTACTCCTCAATGCACCTTTGCTATTATGCCAAGCAATGCTTTCAACTACAAGATGTGAACATTGTAGATGCAGAATAATTGTTTGGGGATCAGTTCAATCAATCAATTTCTCTGTGAAGCCTTGTGACTTCTAAGTTCTAAAACGTAATAAAAATATACCTTTAAAAAAAAATTAAGAATCAAAATGAATTCAGTTCATAGCTGGAACTATTTATCTAATTAGAACAAAAATATAAATGTTTCATGCCACTTTAAGTACCTACTTGTGTTTCGTTAAAGTCTTTCACTCCAACACAATAAACAATAGCGCCCAAGCCACGTGCTCTTTCAGCCTAAAAAAAAAAAAATATATATATATATATCTATGATTATTAAAACATAAAGAAGTGTACTGTGTGTGAACCATAATACTTATTATATAACACACCCTAAAGCAGCAGAAATTTAAAGTCCTGACACAGGAATTTATTTTTATTTTATACATATCAGCCTGAAGAGAATCTTTTTGTCAGCAAGTAGAGATGGGGGAATCCACCTGGGTTCAATTTCAGGGGGATCACTAAATCCTGTCAGAAATTAACTAAACCCGAACCTAACTGCAAATCCCACTGAAGTCAATAATGGGGAGAATCGATAGTTTCAAAAACAATTAGATAAGCACCTGAACGACCACAATATACAGGGATATAAAATATAATACTGACATATAATCACACGCATAGGTTGGACATGTGTCTTTTTTCAACCTCACCTACTATGTAACTATGACACGTTTTGAGGCTAAAAGGCAAACTAATGCCAAAAAAGGCACAGAGGTCTGGGCACTGGCAATGGGAGACAAAGCAAACATTTAAAAAAATATATCAACAATTAGAAACATTGGGTTCCAGAAGGTGGGGATGTTGCAGATGAGGTGGTTGACAGACAACTCATGTTGGCGCTGCAAGGGCACAAACCCTTCTGGCCTGATGAAGAACCTCCTGGAAGCCAGGCTACTTCATGATGAACCACTGCACCAGGAACATTTATGATAATGTGCCAGGCACGGAACATGTGTCATTTTTTTCCCAGTTGAATTGAGGGCAGCAAGTTAGTGCCATCATCAGACACAACCTTGCTTGCTTGACTGAAAAGAGATGGGATCAGCCTCAGTTTTGGCCTGGGCAGCTGCCAACAGCTCTGGCTCTGTGTGGCTCCTGTTCCCCAAGCATACAATCTGCAACATAGCTTGGTACCATAGGACAAAATATATGCTCTTGGATGCTTGGGTGAGAAAGCTGGTTCTAAGGAGTTGTATGGTGAGACCATTGAGAAGGAAAGGGTACATGTGTCCCATTTTGCCACAGGTTTTTCCACATTTTGCTGGTTGGAAGCAGAAAAGTGGAAATTAGAGTAAAGAGCGAGAAACAGTTCTGCTTTTGACCCGGTGATTGCTATGGTTGCAATTTTAGTTTCTTTGGGATCTTTACTTGCAGCTTTTTAACCACTTGCTTACTGGGCACTTAAACCCCCCTCCTGCCCAGACCAATTTTCAGCTTTCAGCGCTGATGCACTTTGAATGACAATTGCGCGGTCATACAACACCGTACCCAAATGAAATTTGTATCATTTTTTTCCCACAAATAGAGCTTTCTTTTGGTGGTATTTAATTCTAGCTGGGACTTTTATTTTTTGCTAAACAAAAAAAAAAAAAAAAAATCATGTTTAATAGTTTGTTATAAAATTTTGCAAACAGGTCATTTTTCTCCTTCATTGAAATGTGCTGATGAGGCGGCACTGGTGGGCACTGATAGGCTGCACTGTTGGGCACTGATAGGCGCAGTTAAGGTGGCACTAATAGGCACAGATAAGGTGGCACCGATGGGCACAGATAAGGCCGTACTGATGGGCACAGATAAGGCGGCACTGATGGGCACAGATAAGATGGCACAGATGGGTGGCACGGGTGGGTGGCACGGATGGGTGGCATGGATGGGCACTGATGGGTACCACTGATAGATGGGACTGATGGGCACTGATAGGTGGCACTGATGGGTGGCACTGCTGGCCCCTGATGGGCGGCACTGCTGGGCACTGGTAGATGACGCTGATGAGCACGGATATGTGGCACTGAGGTGCAGTACTGTTTTTGCGGCAGATTGTGGGCACTGATAGATGGCACTGTGGGTACTAATGGGTGGCACTGTGGGCACTAATGGGTGGCACTAATGTTTCACTTTGTCCCCTACTTAGGTGGCACTGGCAGGGGGCAGGTAGGCACTGATGATCTGGCCGTGATGTCCCGATCACGGCCGCCGGTGATCGGCTTTTTTTTTTCTCCTCACGCTGAAAAATAGCAGATTACCGGCTCTGTTTTGTCACATGATCAGCTGTCATTGGCTGACAGCTGATAACGCGGTAAGGGGTCGGGATCGACCCCTTGCTCGGATCCGTGATCAGGCGAGTCTCATAGACTCGCCGATCACAGAGCGCGCCGCGCGCGCCCCTCAGGGGGCGCGCAGGCCGCTCGTGCACGGGACGACGTCAATAGGCGCACTGCTTTCCATCCATCCACTCCAGCCAATCAGTGGCCAGGCTGAACAGTGGAAAGGACACCAGAAAAGTACAAATACCCCCCAAATGACCCCTTTTTGGAAAGAAGACATTCCAATGTATTTAGTAAGAGGCATGATGAGTTTTTTGAAGTTGTAATTTTTTCCCACAATTCTTTGCAAAGTCAAGATTTTTTTTTCCTTTTTTTTTTTCACAAAATTGTCATATTATCAGGTTATTCCTCACACACAGCATATGCATACCACAAATGACACCCCAAAACACATTCTGCTATTACCCCCGAGTATGACGATACCACATGTGTGAGACTTTTACACAGCATGGCTACATACAGAGGCCCAACATGCAGGGAGCACCATCAGGTGTTCTGGAGCACCCAGGCCAATTCTGACATTTCTCTCCTACATGTAAAAATCATCACTTATTTGCTAGAAAATTACATAGAACCCCAAAACATTATATATTTTTTTTAGTAAAGACCCTAGAGAATACAATGTTGGTCGTTGCAACGTTTTATCTTGCACGGTATTTGCGCAGCAATTTTTCGACCGCGCGTTTTTTGGAAAAAAAACAGTTTTGTGCTTTAAAAAAAACAAAACAGTAAAGTTAGCCCAATGCATAATGTGAAAGATGAAGTTATGCTGAGTAAATAGATACCTAACATGTCACTCTTCAAAATTGCACACGCTCGTGGAATGGCGCCAAACGCCGCTACTTAAAAATCCCCATAGACGACGCTTTCAATTTTTTTACTGGTTACATGTTTTGAGTTACAGAGAAGGTCTAGGGCCAGAATTATTGCTCTCACTCTAACGTTCGCAGCAAATACCTCACATGTGTGGTTTGAACACCGTTTTCATATGTGGGTGGGACTTATGCGTTCGCTTCTGCATGCGAGCACATGGAGACAGGGGTGCTTTAAAAAAAAAAAAAAAAATTTTTATTGTTCATTTTACTTTATTTATTTTAGTTTGATATTTTTTTCCCCAAAAATAAATTTTTCGATCACTTTTATTCCTATTAAAAGGAATGTAAACATCCCTTGTAATAGTAATATGGCATGACAGGTCCTCTTTACAGTGAGATGTGGGGTCAATAAGACCCCACATCTCACCTCTAGGCTGGGAAGCCTGAAATAAAAAAAATAAAAAAATGATCCTGGCTTTGATTGTATTGGCGAGTCGGTAGAAGCACCGGAGGGCGGTGGGGGGGGGGGGGGGGACATCCCCTCTCGCCTCCTGTAAGCCCTTGTACACACGGTCGGACATTTCAACAACCAAATCTGTCAGATTTTGTCCGATGGATTTTGTCTGACGGATAGTGTCCGAAACTGTTGCATACACACGGTCGGACAAAGTCAGAACGTGATGACGTTATTTCGTTACGATGGGACTACGTTCAGGCTAGTAGCCAATAGCTTTGATGTAGGAATTTGATGTGAACATGCGTGGCACTTTGTCTGATCGGAATTCTCTACACATTATCGGAGTATGTCCAATCGGACCAGTTTGTCGGAAAATATTTCCAGCAAGTTGGAAAATTTGGTCCGACGGAAACAGTCCGATGCACACCACACACAGTCTGATTATCCGACAAAACGGTCCGATAGGACACATTCCGATGGATTCTCCGACCGTGTGTACAAGGGCTAAGAACGATCAAGCAGCGGAACAGCCGCTATGATTTTTCTTATGGTGTAGGCAATCGCCGGCTGAAAAAGCAGATATCTGAATGATGCCTGTAGCTACACCTATCATTCAGATATCCTGCACAAAGTCAAGGACATCATATGACGGCCTGCGAGCGGGAAGTGGTTAAAATGCATTTTTTTTTTAACACAAAGTTGTCCATTTATACAATATTTCTAACACATAGCATGTACATACCAAAAATGACACCCCAAAATAGATTGTCCTACTCCTCCTGAGTACGGCGATACCACATGTGTGAGACTTCCACAGCCTGGCAACATACAGAGGCTGAGTACAGCCAAGCATGGCCGGGTATCACAGAGTATTGCAGGGTATCACCGAGTATGGCTGGGTATTGCAGGGTATCACCGAGTATGACTGAGCATGGCTGAGTATGGCTGGGTATTGGCAGGGCATCGCAGAGTATTGGCAGGGTATTGCAGAGTATTGGCAGGGCATCGCAGAGTATTGGCAGGGCATTGCAGAGTATTGGCAGGGTATTGTCAGGGTATTGCAGAGTATTGGCAGGGTATTGCAAGTATTGGCTGGATATTGCAGAGTATTGGCAGGGCATTGCTGGGTATTGCAGAGTATTGTCAGGGCATTGCTGGGTATTGCAGAGTATTGGCAGGGCATTGCTGGGTATTGCAGAATATTTGCAGGGCATTGCAGAGTATTGCAGAGTATTGGCAGTGCATTGCTGGGTATTGCAGAGTATCGGCAGGGCATTGCTGGGTATTGTAGAGTATTGGCAGGGAATTGAGGGGTTAATTGTCAGTAAGCAGCACTGTGGGCACTGCAGATCCAGCCCACAGCACTGCTGACACCGATCTTTCCCCCTCCGCTGTACCGATCAGTACAGAGAGGGGAGGGAGGAATGTTATGACGCCGGTTTGTTTACAAGTGATCGCTCTGTCATTTGATGGAGCGATCACGTGGTAAATAGCCGCGATGAGCAGCCGTTTACCGTGATCCGTGATGCAGGACCCGGCGGTCACGGATGCTCTCGAGTGCGCGCTCCAGGGGGCGCGCGAGAGCGGAATTCTGGGAGGACGTACTATAAAGTCCTTCCGGAGTTAAGCAACCGCCCTGTAGCCGTCATTCTGGCTATGGGCAAGTTGTTAAGTGGTTAACCACTTAACAACCGGCACGTAGCTGAATGACGGCTACAGGGCGGTTGTTTAACTCTGGGAGGCCGTCATATGACGGCCTCCCAGAATTCCGCTCTTGCGCGCCCCCTGGGGCGCGCACTCGAGAGCATCCGTGACCGCCCGCTCATCGCGGCTGATTACCACGTGATCGCTCCGTCAAATGACAGAGTGATCACTTGTAAACAAGCCGATTTCTTCCTCCCCCTCTCTGTACCGATCGGTACAGCGGAGGGGGAAGAGATCGGTGTCAGCAGCGCTGTGGGCTGCATCTGCAGTGCCCACATCGCTGCTCACCAAAATTTAACCCCTCAATTCCCTGCCATTACTCTGCAATACTCTGCAATATCCTGCAATACCCTGCAACACTCTGCAATACCCTGCAACAACCGCCAATACCCAGCAACACTCTGCAATGCTCTGCAACACCCGCCAATACCCTGCAACACTCTGCAATGCTCTGCAACACCCACCAATACCCTGCAACACTCTGCAATGCTCTGCAACACCCGCCAATACCCTGCACCCCTCTTCAATGCTCTGCAACACCTGCCAATACCCTGCAACACTCTGCAATGCTCTGCAACACCCGTCAATACCCTGCAACACTCTGCAATGCTCTGCAACACCCGCCAATACCCTGCAATGCTCTGCAATGCAATACTCTGCAACGCCATACTCTGAGATACCCAGCCATACTCTGAGATACCTAACCATACTCGGAGATACCCAGCCATAGTCGGTGATACCCTGCAATACCCAGCCATAAACATCCCCCCCCCCCTCCCGCCGCCCTCCGGTGCTTCTACCGACTCGCCAATACGATCAAAGCCAGAATCTTTTTTTTTTTTTCAGGCTTCCCAGCTTAGAGGTGAGATGCGGGGTCTTAGGCCCCTTTCACACATGCGGATGGTATGTCCGTATTTCATCCATCCATTTGCGGATGAAATACGGGCCATACATTCATCCCTATGGGATAGCGGGTGTCTGCGGATGAGCATCCGCAGACACCCGCTATTGTCCGCCTCCGCAAATGTCCGATTCTGCAGACGGAGGAAAATCCTATTTTTCTGTCCGTCTGCAGAGCGGATCGGATGAACACGGACACACGGTCCGTGCTCGTCCGATCCCCATAGAGGAGAGCGGAGAGCTGACAGGACGGTCCCCGCACAGTGTGCGGAGACCGCCCTGTCCGCAGCCGGCTCAGCGGGGACAACGGAGCGATCCCCGCTGAGCGAGCGGATCATCACGGGGCGGATCTTTACTGATCCGCCCCGTGTGAAAGAGGCCTTATTGACCCCATATCTCACTGTAAAGAGGACCTGTCATGCCATATTCCTATTACAAGGGATGTTTACATTCCTTGTAATAGGAATAAAAGTGATCAAAAAATTTATTTTTGGTGAAAAAAATGTCAAACTAAAATAAATAAAGTAAAATGAACAATAACATTTTTTTTTTTTAAAGCGCCCCTGTCCCCATGTGCTCGCATGCAGAAGCGAACGCATACGTAAGTCCCGCCCACATATGAAAACCACACATGTGAGGGATCGCTGCGAACGTCAGAGCGAAAGCAATCATTCTAGCCCTAGACCTCCTCTGTAACTCAAAACATATAACCAGTAAAAAAAATAATTAAATCGTCGCCTATGGGGATTTTTAAGTAGTGATGTTTGGCGCCATTCCACGAGCGTGTGCAATTTTGAAGAGTGACATGTTAGGTATCTATTTACTCAGCGTAACTTCATCTTTCACATTATGCAAAAATCGGGCTAACTTTACTGTGTTTTTTTTTTAAAGCACAAAACAGTTTTTTTTCCAAAAAAAAGCATTCGAAAAACTCCTGCGCAAATACCGTGCTAGATAAATAGTTGCAACGACCACCATTGTATTCTCCAGGGTGTTTGCTAAAAAAACATATATAATGTTTGGGGTTCTATGTAATTTTCTAGCAAATAAATGATGATTTTTACATGTAGGAGAGAAATGTCAGAATTGTCCTTGGTGCTCCAGAACGCCTGATGGCGCTCCCTGCATGTTGGGCCTCTGTATGTGGCCACACTGTGTAAAAGTCTCACACATGTGGTATCGCCGTACTCGGGAGTAATAGCAGAATGTGTTTTGGGGTGTAATTTGTGGTATGCATATGCTGTGTGTGAGAAATAATCTGATAATATGACAATTTTGTGAAAAAAAAAGTAAAAAAAATCTTGATTTTGCAAAGAATTGTGGGAAAAAATGACAACTTCAAAAAACTCATCATGCCTCTTACTAAATACCGTGGAATGTCTTCTTTCCAAAAAGGGGTCATTTGGGGGGTATTTGTACTTTTCTGGCATGTTAGGGTCTCAAGAATTGAAATAGGCCGTCAGTACTTCAGGTGTGATCAATTTTCAGATATTGGCACCATAGCTTGTGGACTCTATAACTTTCACAAAGACCAAATAATATCCACCAATTTGTACTTATTCTTACCAAAGATATGTAGTAGTATAAATTTTGGCAAAAATGTATGAAGAAAAAATTACTAATCTGCTAAATTTTATAACAGAAACAAAGAAAAATTTATTTTTTTACAGAATTTTCTGTATTTTTTCTTTTATAGCACAAAAAAAAAAAAAACGAGCGGTGATTAAATACCACCAAAAGAAAGCTCCATTTGTGTGAAAAAAAAAGGACAAAAATTTCATATAGGTCCAGTGTTGCATGACTGAGTAATTGTCATTTAAAATGTGAGAGCACCGAAAGCTGAAAATTGGTCTGGTTTTTAAGGGTGTTTAAGTGCCCAGTGGTCAAGTGGTTAAAGAACTAGGCTTCAATTTGAAGGGAAGGACCTCGAAGGTGATATTCTGTGTATATTACCTGTGCCGTACGCAACACAGGAAAGACAGGAGGAGCTTAAAAAACTGAACGCATGGCTAAAGACCTGCTGTAAGAAGGAGGGTTTTAGGTTTCTAGAGCACTGGGCTGACTGGGGTAAAACCTGTATGCTAAGGATGGTTTGCATCTAAATGGAAGGGTGTGCTGTGCTGGGGGAAAGGTTTAGACCCCTTTCACACCACACCACACCTTGCGTCGGCAGTAAAACGCCGCTATTTTGCGGCGGATTTGCGGCGCATTTCGGCCGCTAGCAGGGCGCTTTTACCCCCCGCTAGCGGGCGCAAAAGGGTTAAAACCGCCAGCAATATGCCGCAATAGTGACGTTTTGCCGGCGGCATTACAGCGCTGCCCCATTGATTTCAATGGGCAGCAGCGGTGGAGGAGCGGTAAACGCACCGCTCCTTCACCGCTCCTTCACCGCTCCTTCACCGCTCCAAAGAAGCTGCTGGCAGGACTTTTTTCTGACGTCCTGCCAGTGCACCGCTGTAGTGTGAAAGCCCTCGGGGCTTTCACACTACACACAATGGTGCAGGTTCTTTAGGGCGTTTTGCAGGCGCTATTTCTAACGCTATAGCCCCTGCAAAACGGCCTGGTGTGAAAGGGGTCTTATTGGAGGGCTGGAGGAGTATTTAAACTAGGATTGAGGGGGAGGGTGAAGTAGATTAGAATGGGGCAGGTGGGTCAGATAGGGGTCAGTCCCTATTGGTTGATGGAATGGGGAAAGATGGGGGAGTGGGGGGGGGGGCTATGTTGGGTGAAGGTTCCCATGCTACAAGCAACCATTGGAAATGGTACTATTTGTACAAAAAGAAAAAAAAAACAATATAAGTATGCAAAATGTGACAATTAATTAGTGTTTGTTCACCAATGCCAGACGTCTGCCAAGCAAAATAGATGAATTGGAGGCTCTGGTGCATGAGAACTATGAATTACTTGACAAGGTTGAATCTTGGCTTCATTCTTCACATGACTGGGCTAATACTATTCCTGGCTATGCTTTCTTTTGAAAATACAGGGTGAAACAGAGGGGTGGTAGTGTCTGTCTCTATGTGAGAAGTGATCTCAAAGCGAGTTTGAAAAAGGACCTAGTTGATGGAGAGTGTGATGAGGCTGAAGCATTATAAGTGGAACTGTATACGGGTGTGCGTACTACAAAAGTAATCATTTGAGTTTGTAATAGACCTCCCAGTGTTAATAAGGAGGTGGAGACAGTTCCTTGCACAGATGAAAGAGCTGAGACAGTGATAATAATGGAGGATTTTAACTACCCAGGAATTTACTGGATTCATGGAACTGCAGGGACAGTTAAAGGACAAACATGTATAAACCTATTACAAGACAATTTTATGGTACAGTTCATAGAGGTCCCGGCTAAAAGTGATGCTCTGCTAGACCTGGTAATCTCAAACCATGCAGAGCTTATTACTAATGCTCATATAAAGATCAACTTTGTAGCAGTGACCATGACATTATTTAATTTAATGTTAACTGTGAGCAACAAGCTCTTACTGGAAATATAAAAACACTGCATTTTATGCATTAAAGTGAAAAAACTTCTGTCATGCAGCAGCCTCACAGACCCCGTTTTACTTACCTGAACATGTTCTTTCTCGCCCCGGGGACAAGCACACCAGTTCTAGCCAGTGTCTCATGTCCTGATTGGATAGATTGATAGCAGCGCAGCCATTGGCTCCCGCTGCTGTCAATCAAAATCAAGCCATTGGCTCCCGCTGCTGTCAATCAAATCCAGCCATTGGCTCCCACTGCTGTCAATTAATCTTCTCTTTTTGAGAAGAGGAGTTTAAGGGGGGAATATGATCAACATGTATAAATACAGAAGTGGTCCATATAGTGAACTTGGTGATGAGTTATTCACTTTAAGGCCATTGCAGAAGACAAGGGGGCAATCTTTACATCTGGGGGAAAAGACATTTAATCTCCAAAATATGGAAAGGTTTCTTCCCAGTACGAGCTGTAAAAATGTGGAATAGACTCCATCAAGATCTGGTTCTGGCTAGCTCAGTAGCTTGCTTTAAAAAAGACCTGGATTCCTTCCTAAATGTAGATAATATAACTGGATACTAACATTTATAGGTAAAGTTGATCCAGGGAATATCCAATTGCCTCTTGGGGGATCAGGAAGGATTTTTTTTTTCCCTGCTGGGGCAAATTGGATCGTACTTTGCTGGGGTTTTTTCCTTCGTCTGGATCAACTGTGGGTAAAGGATTGTGTATTTTTTCAACCGGACTAACTATGTGACTGCACTGACACCATCAGATAAGATTTGCACTGGTTGTTAAAGTAATAATAGTTCTTTCAGGAATTTGGATAAACTAGATCCAAGGCTTCTAAGTCATAGGTGCTTCATACAAGTCTTCAACAGATTTACCATATGGTAATCATATCTTCTGTACTGCACAACAAGTGCCTCCAGCCTGTGCTTCACCTCTGTATAATGATCCCTTCCAGCTTGTGCGTTTATTTCTTCGCATCCAAGCTGTGTGTGCAGTGTCTTCTATATTAAGTTGAGAGGTACTGTAGAAGTGGTGAGATTTGTGCTCCTAGAAGTCAATGAATTTAACAAATGTTTTGAAGTGAAATTTGATTAAAGCGGATTCCACCCAAAAGTGGAACTTCCGATTTTAGCACTCCTTGCCCGCTAACATGCCACATTTGGCATGTAATCTTATTGGGAGAGGAGTGGGTACCTGGCTTTGACAGGTATTTCCTGTCCCACTTCCTTTTTCCGCCGTTTCACCACCTAGGCGACTCCTCCAATCCCCCTTGATAGCCCCTCCCTCTCTGCGATATTCTGGGAGACATCACAGGTCCCAGAAGATTGCCTGGCCACTAGGAGAGTGCAGTGTGACTTGCGCATGCACAGTGCGTGCCCAGCTATGCAGCCACAAGCTGTCACAGCTGGGTGCCCACAGTAGTAATGATGGTGCCGCTGAGAGGAGCAAGGCTTCGGGCGGCCGCATCGCTGGACCATGGGACAGGTGAGTGTCTGTTTATCAAAAGTCAGCAGCTACACTTTTTGTAGCTGCTGACTTTTAATAAAAATACAAAACAGTGGAACTCTGCTTTAAGAAACTCCTGAAAACTTGTATAAGGCTCCTTTAACCACTTTCCGCCCATACTATAGCAGAATGATGGCTGGGCATTGGTTCAATTACCCTGACTGGGCGTCATATGACGTCCTACACGATAACAGCTGCCACACACCTATGGGGGCATGCATCGCAGCGATAAGTCATGAGGTGTGTCAGTCAGACACACCGCTACACCGTTTTCGGTAAAGAGCCTCCAGTGGAGGCTCTTTACCATGTGATCAGCCGTGTCCAATCACAGCTTATCACGATGTAAACAAGAAGAGCCAGTGATCTGCTTTTCCTCACTCCTCACTTTTTCCTCACAGGCAGCTCTCCTGACAGGGGGGTCTGTGCTGATTGTTTATCAGTGCAGCCCCCCCTCGGATGCCCACAATGGACCACCAGGGAAGCCGCCAGGACCACCAGGGAAGCCCCCAGCATGTGAATGGCCAGGTACATCCCCCATGGCCATCCACATGTGAAAATTGATGCCCAACATATGTCAATCAGTGCCCACAAATGGGCACTGACTGGCAACTATGTGGCAAAATAAAAAACAGTGATGCCCAACAATGCCAACCATAAGTGTCATCAGTGCCACCCATCAGTGTCCATCAGTGCCCATTTGTGGCCATCACTGCCCACCTATCAGTGCCTATCCTTGCCACTTATCAGTGCTACCCATAAGTACCCATCAGTGCCACCCATAAGTACCCATCAGTGCCGCCTATGAGTGCCCATCAGTGCTGCCTATGAGTGCTCATCAGTGCCGCATACCAGTGCCACCTATCAGTGCCCATTGGTGCCACCTATCAGTGCCCATCATTAGTGCCACCTCATTGGTGCCACCTCATCTGTGCCCATCAGTGCTGCCTTATCAGTGCCCGTCAGTGCAGTCATATCATTGCCCGTCATTGAAGGACAAATTGTACTTATTTACAAAATATTTAAACAGAAACAAAGAAAAACTTTTTTTTTGTTTTCAAAATTTTCAGTCTTTTTATTCGTTGCACAAAAAAAAAAATCACAGAGGTGATCAAATACCACCAAAAGAAAGCTCTATTTATGGGAACAAAATTATAAAACATTTTGGTACAGTGTTGTATGACCGCGCAATTGTCATTCAAATTGCTACAGCGCTGAAAGCTCAAAATTGTCTTTGGCAGGAAGGTATATAAGTGCCTGGTATTGAAGTGGTTAAAGTCATTTGCAAGCTGAGCACTTTACGGTAACAGTATTGTTTTACAGGCAAATCTTCTACAATGTTCTAAATTAATCTGAAACTGCAAGGGGCAATTAAAACCTTTAGCAGAAGTATAGAAGTTAGGTAGGTCTGTGTCACTGTATTCGGTGTTCTTTGTTCTCAGTTAGATCCCGGTATTGCATTCCCACATGCCAATCAGCGATTATGTATTTACAATTACTGGTTAATCCTAACAGCTTTATAAATGACTCCAGAGGCTATCTGCAACTTACTTTTTAATAACAGGTTAGTTCATTTCACCTACAGCTTGTAGCAATTAAGAACAACAGCTGGCACATGATTGCTAGAAGCTCTTATAATAAAATTAAAATAAATGAGGAAGCTTTCACTCACCTCTTTTTCTGCATAGTAGAACTGACTTTGCTGAAGTTCTCCATCAGTTAGGGCTATTATGACACTGGCTGCCCGAGCACCTGAGATACAAAATGTTTGGCTAAAGGTAAAACTGAACTATCTTCGATAAAGTTATCTGTCATTAAAGATCACCTTCAACAAAAATTTATATTTTGAGTTGGCAACAGTGGGTTAAATCCCCCAATTTTCCTTTGTAGGTCCCAGTAACAAAATTTCCCTTAAGAAAATGCACTCTTCTGCTAATCATCTCTCTGATTACACTAACTTCACATTTAAAACCAGACTCCTTAGTAGGGATGAGCCGAACACCCCCCGGATCGGTTCGCACCAGAACTTTGGAATGGACCCCAAATTCGTACGAACTTTAGAACCCCATTTAAGTCTATCGGACTCGAACGTTCGAAATTAAAAGTGCTAATTTTAACAGCTAATATGCAAGATACTGTCCTAAAAAGGGTTTGGGGACCTGGCTCCTGCCCCAGGGGACATGGGTCAATGCCTAAAATGTTTTTAAAAATGGCCGTTTTGGCGGGAGCACTGATTTTAATGACGATTAAAGTGAAAAAAAAGTGTGAAATATTCCTTTAAATATGGTGCCTGGGGGGTGTCTGTAGTATGCCTGTGAAGTGCCACGTGTTTCCCGTGTTTAGAACAGTCCCTGCACAAAATGACATTAAACGGAAATAACATCATTTAAAACTGCTTGCGGTTTTAATGTTATATCTGGTTCCTGCAATATGGTTGAAAATCATTGAGAAAAATGGCATGGGTAGCCCTCCCTGCCCATTACCAGCCCCTTTGGGTCTTGTACGCATATTAAGGGGAACCCCGTACCCATATTAAAAAAAGGAAATGCGTGTGGCCCCCAGGCCCTATATACTCAGAACAGCATTATACAGGCGGTGCAAACAAGACAGGGACTGTGTAGGTTTGTTGTGTTAAGTTGAATCTGTTTGTAATTTTCAACTGGTACATTTTTAAAGTGTAGCTCCAGTCGAAAAAACTATTTTTAAGCTTTTTGGAAAACATAGGGAAGGGTTATCACCCCTGTATAATTTGTTTTGTCGTCCATCTTTTTTCATCTCACTTGCTGTTGCCTCCTTCCGTTTGCAAGTAGGAGATGTTTGTAAGTTGGATGTTTGAAAGTAGGGGCCTGCCCTATATGCTCTGCAGAAATGGCGGAACAAGGTGTTGGTTCTGCCACAACATTGTAAGCCCTGAAAGTGACTCTTGGTGGGCGCTGGGGCGCCCTGCTGTGAACGATTATATCAAGAATTGTAATTACATGCCATTGTTGAACAGTGGTAGAAAAATCGACCTTTGGTGGTTGTGGTGCTGGTGCCACAACACTATAAGTCCTCACAGTTACTCTGGGTGGGCACAGGAACAGGCCCTCCTGTGAAATATTATATCAAAAATTGTAATTACATGTCCCTGTTAAACAGGGGCAGAAAAATTGGTCCTTAGGCACTGGTGCTGGTGCCACGACACTGCAACCTCTCTCATATACTCTAGTTTTGTTGCAGGAATTAGCCCTGCTGCAAAGCATTGCATCAAAAATTGTAATTAAACGCCCCTGTTAAACAGGGGCAGAAAAATTGGGCTGATGGCATCACCCAGAACCAGAAATGTTCTTCCAACATATCAGCGGAGGAGGAAGAGGATAGACAATCAACATAACCGGACAATCACTCAGCATCAGCATAGGCAGTCTTGAAGGGATGTGATATTTCAAAAAAAATTATTCGGTTACATCAGCTTTAGGTGCTTGGTAGCTGTGGGTGATCCAAGTCTGATTCATCTTGATGAAGGTCAGTCGATCAACTGATTCGGTGGACAGGCGCACCCTGTGATCCGTAACAAAGCCACCAGCAGCACTGAAGGTGCGTTCCGAAAGAACGCTGGATGCAGGACAGGCCAGTAGCTCAATTGCATACTGTGCAAGCTCTGGCCAGTGATCCATCCTCAAGACCCAGTAAGCCAGAGGATTTTCGGTGGGAAAGGTGTCCAAGTCTGACCTTGCCCCTAGGTATTCCTGCACCATGTAAATCAAACGCTGGCGATGGTTGCTGGAACTGATCATACCGTGGGGCTGCGAACTAAAAAATTGTCTGAAAGCATCACCTTCTCCACCGCTCCTTCTGACCGATGCCTCAGCAACACGTTGTCCAGGACCAGGAGTTTGTAACCTCCCAGTCTCTGGGAACGCGTTGCACAGACCTTTCTGCAAGGCCTCCCGGAGATGTCTCATCCTCTGCTCCCTCTGCGATGGCAAGATAAGGTCAGCAACCTTACCCTTGTACCGTGGATCAAGGAGAGTGGCCAGCCAGTAATGGTCCCTCTCCTTGATCCGAAGAATACGAGGATCCTTCCGCAGGCTTTGCAGGATCATGGAGGCCATGCAGCGTAGGTTAGCTGAGGCATTCGGTCCGGAGTCCTCTGGGTCACTAAGGGCAACATGATCCGCAGCTACCTCCTCCCAGCCACGTACAAGTCCACGTGTTTCTTGGGACTGTAAATCATCCCTACAAGACTGCTGCTGCTGATGCTGAGTGACAGCCTTCACCTCCATGCTGACACAATCATCCTCCTCCTCCTCTTCCTCCTCCTCATCCTCTTCCTGTGTGATGGGTGGCAGAGCAGGAACACTGTCTGGATAAAGGGGGCCTTGAGAGGCAAGGAAGTCCTCCTCTTCCTGCCTCTGTTCTGCCTCAAGTGCCCTGTCCATTATTCCACGCAGCGTATGCTCCAACAGGTGGACAAGAGGTACAGTGTCACTGATGCATGCACTGTCACTGCTCACCATCCTTGTGGCCTCCTCAAACGGTGACAGGACAGTGCATGCATCCCTGATCATGCCCCACTGGCGTGGTGAGAAAAAACCGAGCTCCCCTGGCCCTGTCCTGGTGCCATAGTCGCACAGGTACTCATCGATGGCCCTCTGCTGCATGTGCAGCCGCTGCAGCATGGCCAACGTTGAGTTCCACCTGGTGGGCATGTCACATATAAGGCGGTTCTTGGGCAGGTTCAACTCCTTTTGGAGCTCAGCCAGCCGAGCACAGGCATTAAATGATCGGCGGAAATGCACACAGACTTTCCTAGCCTGCTTCAGGACATCCTGTAAGCCGGGGTACCTGCCCAAGAACCGCTGCACCACCAGGTTAAGGACGTGCGCTACACAGGGCACATGGGTCAATTGTCCCTGTCGGAGGGCGGAGAGGAGGTTGGTGCCATTGTCGCAAACCACCATTCCTGGCTTAAGCTGGCGTGGCGTCAACCACCTCTCGGCCTGCCCCTGCAGAGCTGACAAAACATCTGCCCCAGTGTGGCTCCTGTCCCCCAAACAAACCAGCGCAAGCACGGCATGGCATCGTTTTGCCTGTGTACTTGCGTAGCCCCTGGAACGCCTACGGAGCACCGCTGGTTCTGAGGACAGAGCACTGGAAGAGGCCATGGAGGAAGAAGAAGAGGAGGGGGTGGAGGAAAGAGGTGTGTCACAACCAATAGTAGCATTTTGGAGGCGTGGTGGCGGAACAACCTCCAACACTACTGCACCTTGTCCTGCATCCTTCCCAGCTGCCAGAAGAGTGACCCAATGGGCCCTGAAAGACAGGTAACGTCCCTGTCCATGCCTGCTGGACCATGAGTCAGCGGTAATATGCACCTTACCGCTGACCGCCCTGTCCAGCGAGGCAAGGACATTGCCTTCCACATGCCGGTAGAGAGCCGGAATCCCCATTCCGTGAGAAAAAGTGGCGTTTGGGGACCTGCCACTGAGGAACCGCACATTGTACAAACTCACGGAAGGGGGCCGAGTCTACCAACTGAAAAGGCAGCAGTTGAAGTGCTAGCAATTTAGCCAAGCTAGCATTCAACCGCTGGGCTTGTGGATGGCTGGGAGTGAACTTCTTTCGCCGGTCCAGCAGCTGGGGCAGGGACATTTGCCTGCTATAATCGGACGTGGGTGTACCGCTAGCAGAGTGCCCGGAAGCACTTGGCTGTGACACACCTAATTCTACACCTTCATTCCTCTCAGAGCAGGTTTCAGAGAGGACTGAAGGTCTAGTGGGGTTGGAGATGCCAGCTGATGAGGAGCAAGGAGAGGTCCGCTTTGTTCTTTGGTGTGGGTCTTTGAGGTACGCTTGCCAACGAGCTGCATGGCAGGTCAACATATGTCTGGTCAAGCATGTGGTGCCCAAGCGGCTGATGTTTTGGCCACGCGAGATACGCTTGAGACATATGTTGCAAATAGCAGCGGTGCGATCTGATGCACTCGTCTCAAAAAAGGCCCACACCAAAGAACTTTTAGAATAACGCGCAGAGGCAGCGCCCTGCACAGGCGGAGCTCTGCAGTGTGATTCAGTCAGTGTGCTGCCCCTAAGCTGGCCCCCGGAGGGCATCCTGCCTCGTTGGACATGTGCCTCCTCCTCCTCCTCTCTGCTACCAGGCACCCATGTGGAGTCAGTGCCCTCATCATTGCTGTAGCAAACCTGGCAATATGCTGCAGCTTGTGGAACATGACTGCCAGATTGCTGTCCTTCTTGAGCATCCCCTCTCTCTGCACTCACGCTACTGCCTTCCTCTAGCTGAGTGTCATCATCAGAGCCTACAAAACACTGGGCATCCTCCTGGAGCATGTACCCAACACTGTTCTCAAAGAGTTCAGGAGACTCCTCAGGAGGACGTGGTGGGTCTAGGGAAGGAGTCACTGATGATGACATTGAGAGGAGGGAAGACGATGCGTTGGCAGCTGCTTTGCTAGTACCCTGAGACTGGGTGAGAGAGGATGAGGAGGATGAAGAGGGCTTGGTCATCCACTCTACCAAGTCGTTGGCATGTTGCGGTTCAACATGTCCAGCTGCCGAAAAGAAGGACAAGCGTGTCCCATGGCCACGTGCTGATGACAATGCACCGCGTCCACGACCAGCACTGTTGTCTCTAGACACAGAGCCTGCTTGCCCTCTTTTATCGGCTCGCGCCTGTCTGCCTCTCCTTGCTGGCCTTCCAGACATAGTAATGGCCTGAAGGGAGTTGGGTAAAACAGCAGTTGGGTAGTGTATATTGTGCTGGAGGCACACAACACCCACTAACTCCTGCAGATGCCTTTATTATAGAACACCAGAGATAAAGGGGTATACTGTAACGGAGTCACACAACACCCACTAAGCCCTGCAGATGGCTCTATTAGAGAACAGCAATAAAGGGTAGATACAGGTGTATATTGTGCTGGAGGCACAAAACACCCACTAACTCCTGCAGATGCCTTTATTATAGAACACCAGAGATAAAGGGGTATATACAGATGTATACTGTGCTGTCCTGGAGGCACACACAACTTCCAATAACTCCTGCAGATGGCAAGTGGGCTCAAATAGAGAAGAGCTATGTAGGTGGATATAGCGGTGTGTACTGGGTACAGAGCACGCAGACAGCACGCACAAGCTCCTAACACTACTGACTGCAAGCTCTATTATAAAAGATAGCTCACTAGCTATATAGGTGAGGTGAATATAGCGGTGTATACTGCGGTCAGGGCACGCAGACAACAAACCACTACAGAAGAGCAAGATCAAAAATCGGCGTATACTGTGTTGAAGGTACACAGAACACCCACTAACTGCTTCAGACGCCAACACACTACACAAGGCCGCCGCGCTGGCGGCCTTATATAGTGTGGGGCGTGTACTACACAGCCTGAGCTATGATTGGCCACAGGCATCCTGCCTGTGGCCAATCATGGCTCTCCTCGCTGCTGGCGCTGTGATTGGCCACGCATGCGGGGTCACAGTGCATGCTTGGCCAATCATGAGCCAGCAATGCACTGCGATGACGCAGTGCATTGTGGGCCGTGAGCGCCACACGAATTTGGCGCGAACGGCCCATAACGTTCGGAATTCACCGAACGGACGAACAGCCGATGTTCGAGTCGAACGTATGTTCGACTCGAACACGAAGCTCATCCCTACTCCTTAGCATAGTTAGTAATTGGAAAGCTGTGAACCATTTTCCTACAATTCAGCTGAGTACAATCAGAAAGGTAGAGATAATCAGCAGCAAACGTTTTTTTTAACATACTGGGTTGGTCACGTTGAGAGGTCTGCCCTAACACCTAAAAAAAGCGCTTTAGCACTCAATATGCCCCAGCACTTAATCGTTACACCCAACCCTTAACACTAAAATTGTATGTTAACTGTTTATGATATAAAAGTGTATCAGTTTTCATCACATCTCCTCTAAACATTATTAATAATATCATGTCTTTTAAATGTAAGCTTTAATGAGCAGGGCCCTCTGATTCTTCCTGTATTGAATTGTATTGTAACTGTACTGTCTGCCCTCATGTTGTAAAGCAATGCACAAACTGTTGGCGCTATATAAATCCTGTACAATAATAATATAATAATAAATACATTTGCTGGCTCTTTCTAGTGGTGGTCTTGTGACTGCTTTACCTTCTCTTCCTCACCAAAGTGCAAAAGGTAAGGGCAGAGGCTCCTGATGATCGACTGGTTCTGCCGACAAAACCAGTGAAGCCATTCCTTGCCTATCAGGCCATACAAGACTAGAAGGGGGGTTGCCAACCTTTAACATCACAGGCTGACTATGGGGCCACAGTGTTCTGGAGCATGCAAAAGTTGCTGGGAACATCCAAGGCTCCATGTTGGACAGAAACCTAGCTAGGAACAATGCAGGGAACATCCTACTGCTAGAATCTCTAAGCCCTTGTACACACGGTCGGAGATTCCGACAACCAAATCCGTCGGAGTAATTCCGACGGATTAATTCCGGAAGAGGCCTGGAAGTGATGTTGCATACACATGGTCGGACTAAGTTGTCGGAAAATCCGATTGTACATAACGTGATGACGTTATTTTGTTACGACGGGACTACGTTCAGGCTAGTAGCCAATAGCTTTGGTCTAGGAATTTGATCTGAGCATGCGTGGAGTATGTCCGATCGGAGCATTTTGTCGGAAAATTTTACCGGCAAGTTGGAAAAGTTGGTCTGTCGGATATTCCAACGGAAACAGTCCGATGCAGACCACACACAGTCGGAATATCCGACAAAACGGATACATTCCGTGGGAATCTCCGACCGTGTGTACAAGGGCTAAGAGATAACAGGCACATTTCTTAGACCATCAGTTAGACCAACAGTTCCACCTACAGTGTTCTGTAGGTCCCAGAGCAAGGATGGAGAGTGCAAAAGTGGCTGGGACCATCCAAGGCTCCATGTTGGACAGAAACCTAGCTAGGAACAATTCAGGGAACATCCTACTGCTAGAATCTCCAAGAGATAATAGACACAAGTTGGTTTCTTAAACCACCAAACTGTTGGCACTATATAAATCCTGCATAATAATAATATAATATATATTTTCTGGCTCTTTCTAATGGTGGTTTTGCGACTGCTTTACCTTCTCTTCCTCACCAAAGTGAGAAAAGGTAAGGGCAGAGACTCCTGATTATCGTCTACTTCTGCCGACAAAACCAGTGAAGCCACTCCTTGACTGTCAGGCCATTCAAGACTGGAAGGGGGAGTGTCAACCTTTGACATCACAGGCTGACTATGGGGCCACAGATGTGCTGTGCATCAACACAGTGTTCTATAGGTCCCAGAGCAAGGATGTAGAATGCAAAAGTGGCTGGAGACATCCAAGGCTCCACGTTGGACAGAAACCTAGCTTGGAACAATGCAGGGAACATCCTACTGCTAGCATGTCCAAGAGATAATAGACATCAGTAGATTTATTAGACCACCAGTTTCCACCTATAAGGCAAATAATATTTTAAGGAGGACTAGGCCTTTAATACAGTGTGTTTTACAATTTATTCTTAGTAACTAAACAAATGCTACTGAAGTAATATAAACTTACCATCGCTGTTCTCATGATGGATCTGTTCATTGGCCTGTAACAAACAAAGATAATAAATGCCTCAGGAGTAATAAGATTTATTATAATACAAAATCATAGAAAGTGGAAATGTCATTAGTAACCAGGAATGGGAAATATTTTGGGAAATAACTGCTAAACTTGGTGGCGTAAGCAGCGAGGAGGTTAAAGTAGTGTTGATAATTTAGTGGGGAGGGTTTTTTAACATCTGTTTTAGATATACAGGCAATAAAATACAAGCCACCACACTCCAGTTGTGTCACAAGGATCACAGTTTATTAGACTTGACAACCACAAAGAGAGTCCCTGTCCAGGACCGAGTGAGCTCTGTTGGGTGAAACACTTCAGAGGGAAGGTTCCATGTGTGGGGACAGTCTTTGTGTATGTCAATTCCAGTGGTGTTGCTGGGGGGGGGGGGGGGGGGGTGGAGATGTGGCCCGCACTTGGATGACACCCTCAGAGGGGTGACACCATCGCGTGTGTGGCAGAGGGTCCTGGAGGCAGGTCTCTTCAGCCGCAGTATGCTGTCCCCACACTATCCCTGTACGACTCCTCACTCTCACTGCTGCTGCAGCTGCCTTCTTTCACTATACACAGGCGCACGGCCCAATGATTGACAGTCTGAGCAAGCAACTCTTCGGACAGTGAAGCCTCCTCTGCCTGCCGCCCAGGTGCATGAGGGGGGTCTGCACTTATTGAGGGGGTTATCCTGAGCAGGGTCTGCACTGATGGAGGGGGGTGGTTAATCCTGGGGGTCTGCAATTATTGGGGGTTTATCCTGAGGGGGGTCTGCACTTATTGGGGGGGTTATCCCGAGCGGGGGCCGGAACTTGGGGGGGTATCCTGAGGGAGTCTGCACTTATTGGGGAGTTATCCTGAGGGAGGTCAGCACTTATTGGGAGAGTTTATCCTGAGGGCGGTCTGCACTTTTTGGGGGGGGGGGGGTTTATCCTGAGGGGGGTCTGCACTTATTGGGGGTTTATCCTGAGGGGGGTCTGCACTTATTAGGGGTTTAACCTTAGAGGGGTCTGCACTTATTGGGGGGTATCCATGAGGGGGTCTGCACTTATTGGGGTGTTTATCCTGAGGGGGTCTGCACTTATTGGGGGTATCCTGAGGGGGGTCTGCACTTATTGGGGGGTTATTCTGAGGTGGGTCTGCGCTTATTGGGGGTTATCCTGGAGGGTGGTCTGCACTTATTGGGGGGTGGTTTATCCTGAGGGGGTCTGCATTTATTGGGGGGATTTATCCTGAGGGGGTCTACACTGATTGAGGGGGGTGGTTTATCCTGGGGGTCTGCACTGGAGGGGGTGGTTTATCCAAAGCGGGGTCTGCACTGATGGAGGGGAGTGGTTTATTCTGCGGGGAGTCTGTACTGATGATGGGGAGGTTTATTCTGAGGGGGGTCTGCACTGATGGAGGGGGTGGTTTATCATGTGGGGGCAGTCTGCACTGATGGGGGGTGGTTTATCCTGAGGTGGGTCTGCACTTATTGGGGGGGTTTATCCTGGGGGTGGTCTGCACTTATTGGGGGTGGTTTATCCTAAGGGGTCTTGCACTTATTTGAGGGGTGGTTTATCCCCGGGGGCCGGGCTGCACTGATGGAGGGGGTGGTTTATCCTGAGGAGGGTCTGCCTGATGGAGGGGGTGGTTTATCCTGAGGAGGGTCTGCCTGATGGAGGGGGTGGTTTATCCTGAGGGGGGTCTGCACTGATAGAGGGGGGGTGGTTTATCCTGAGGGGGTCTGTACTGAGGGACAACTATAGTTGGTGAGTGGGGGTGGTGAGGTATTAAAAAAAGAAAAATACCAGTACTTGCCAAAAGAAGAGCTGTTATACTCAATTTTTCTGGCAGCCATATGTCCTACCTTTTGCCATTCAGGAGCTGCAGACTCCATCTATGATTTCTAGGAGATTTAGATGCCTATGTCTCCCTCCACATGCTGTGGTTCAACCCTCCAACCCCTAGGTCACTGCCTAGAACTAAGTACTAGGTGATTATAATGTTCTTCTCTGCTAGGCTATTTGTGTTGGAATCACTCATGGACCTCAAATTGTCCATTCAATGTGAATTATCAACGTCTTTGATTTTAAAAGCCCTATGTACTATATGAACATGGGAGTACCTGTATTAACTTATTATATATGTAGGCTGTGCATCCTGCTTAACACTGCTGCACAGTGCTTGTGCCATACCTTTCTTTTCAGAATGCTATTGTTTAAACCTTATAACTTGTGGAAAACAATGCATTCAATATATTTTTTCTAGATGGCTGGAATTTTTAGTATATAAGCACTCCAGTGCTAAATCCAGGGGCTCTCATTTCCACAGTACTTCAATGTGCAATGCCTCTCTAGGTTCAGCCCTCCTCATACTTGGAAATCTTCAAAACACTGCAATATACACACACAGGAGGGCCAAACACCTTGTGCATTACCATTGATAAATGTATTTCAACATGCAAGATAAATGGATACTCATAGGTGATTAAAAGCAGGGAGAATTCTGAGGAAGAGTGTCTGTCCCACGAAACGTGCTAGCAATCCTACCGAGTTTGGTCCCATGATGGGTACACCACATTTGGCTGAAGCTTTTGTGAATCATCCACCTGTGAGTATCCATTTATCTTGCATGTTGAAATACATTTATCAATGGTAATGCACTGTGTTTTTTGCAGAAGGAATTAAAATTCAGACACATACCCATACCGGTGTCTACTTCCATTCACTTTAATTTGTGCTCACTTTTTTCACACATTCACCACACTTGAGATAACCACTTATGTTTCCAAGTGATTGGTGATGTTATGAACTTGCGTGCTGAGAACATGTATACACCATACATTTTAGAGCAGGGGTCCCCAAACTATGGCCCTCCAGATGTTCAGGAACTACAATTTCTACCATGCCTTGTCATGTTTGTGAATGTCAGAGTTTTACAATGCCTCATGGGACATGTAGTTCCACAACAGCTGCAGGGCCGTAGTTTGAAGATCCCTGTTTTAGAGGAAGTAAAACTGGATGAAAAAATTATGGAAAATGAATTGGGTGTTTTCGTGGATCATACACTCACCTAAAGAAATCGTAAACCTATGAAATGAAAAACGAACAAATCACATTGTTCTATAGAGTGTACTTGACTCATTCTAAAGCATCATGTGTAATTTCTGGCTCCTCCCCCATTCCTCTGCTAAATGCATTAAGTCACTTCCGACTGTTTATTCTGACACTAGAGAATCCCAGCAGATGGTCCCGCCCCCTCCAGTACACAGCAGGTCACTGACCATGTCAGCTGTGCATGTTTGTTAGTGAGACTGTGTAGAGCGAGAGGGGTGTCCATTCCCTCCACTCAAGTCTCAAATTACACTCAGCTTTCTGCTGTGTGCTGTGCAGTGTGTGATGTCAGATCCTCGCCCCCTGGCTCTTGGAGCTAAGACATGCTATTTAAATTCTGTAATTTATACGGCTGTGGAGGAGATAGGGCTGCAGATCAACAGGTAGGAATCTCTGTGTATCAGCTGAGGCTAATCACTTCGTTAGGGCTATGTAAGTGCTTACAACCATTTAATAACAGAATTCAATGGTGTGTTGCAGCCTCTAGGAGCCAGCAAGATAATTTCTTAGGCTGCTTTCACACTGGGGCGGTATTCAGGCGTTACAGCGCTAAAAATAGCGCCTGTGTAGCGCCTGAAAAAAAACGGCCCCTTTCACTCCAGTGTGAAAGCCGGAGGGCTGTCACACTGGAGCGGTGCGCTGGCAGGACAGTGAAAAAAGTCCTGCTAGCCGCATCTTTGGAGCGGTGAAGGAGCGGTGTATTCACCGCTCCTAAACCGCTCCTACCCATTGAAATCAATGGGACAGCGCGGCAATACCGCCGGCAAAGCGCTGCTGCAGCGGCGCTTTGCGGGCGGTTTTAACCCTTTTTCGGCCGCTAGCGGGGGTTAAAACCACCCCGCTAGCGCCTGCAGACCGCCGCTAAAACGACGGTAAAGCGCCGCTAAAAATAGCGGCGCTTTACCGCCCGACGCCCGCACCGCCCCAGTGTGAAAGGGGCCTTATTATAAAAGAGGCATAGACTTAAAAGAAAGGTCTATAATCTTGCTCCTATAGAAAGAATTAGTAACATTATATTTAGAATGCAGTCAGGGCTGTCTTTAACGCAAGGCAAGCGGGCCATCTGCCCAGGGCCCCGCAATTGTTGGGGGCCCAAAGCAGCTGCCTCTGAAACCTGCACTGCCCGCTGTCTTTTTTCAGCCAATTTCCTCCACCTGCGTGATTTGGCGTTGGCTGCTGAGCTGCTTGCTACTGTCACTTGTAAATACAGAAGCGCTGCTTGTGTATTTACAAGTGACAGCGCTCTCCTCCCAGAAGCCGATTAGAACCCTCCCTGATCTATGAAACACATCCTCTATCTCTATACGAGCTCACTCCTAACATGGCTCACCCCCAAACCCTGCACTCTGTATTAAAGTGGTTGTAAAACTTTAGTCTTACTTTTATCTATAGGTAAGCCTAGAATAAAGCTTACCTATAGGTAGTGGAAATATCTTCTAAATGTGCGCCTTTTAGGAAATATTTCACTTGTAGTGCGCCAATGTCATCATTGGTGCATGCACTGTGAAGAAACGGACCACCATGTCTTTCCCCAGCGTGTGCCATGCCTGATGGCTCCCATCTGGGTTTACTTCCTCTTTAAGCTCACCCCTAAACCATGCACTCCGTACAGAGCTCACCCCTAAAACCTGCACTCCATTCACAGCTCACCCTTAACAGAGCTCACTCCTAAACCCTGCGCTCCGTACACAGCTCACCCCTAAAACAGCTTACCCCTAAACATTGCACTCTGTACACAGCTCACCCCTAAACCCTGCGCTACGTACACAGCTCATCCCTAAACCCTGCACTCCGTACACAGCTCACCCCTAAACCCTGTGCTCCATACACAGCTCACCCCTAAACCCTGCACTCTGTACACAGCTCACGTCTAAACCCTGCTCTCTGTACACAGCTCACCCCTAAACCCTGTGCTTCGTACACAGCTCACCCCTAACACACACCAACCCATAAACCCTGCACTCTGTACACAGCTCACCCTCAAACCCTGCGCTCCATACACAGCTTACCCCTAAACCCTGCACTCCGTACACAGTTCACCCCTAACACAGCTCACCCCTAAACTCAGCTCACCCCTAAGCCCTGCGCTCTGTAAACAGCTCACTGATAAACTCTGCGCTCTGTACACAGCTCACCCCCAAACCCTGCACTCTGTATTAAAGTGGTTGTAAAACTTTAGTCTTACTTTTATCTATAGGTAAGCCTAGAATAAGGCTTACCTATAGGTAGTGGAAATATCTTCTAAATGTGTGCCTTTCACTTGTAGTGCGCCAATGTCATCATCGGTGCATGCACTGTGAAGAAACAGACCACCATGTCTTCCCCTAGCGTGTGCCATGACTGATGGCTCCCATCTGGGTTTACTTCCTCTTTAAGCTCACCCCTAAACCTTGCACCCTGCACACAGCTCACCCCTAAACCCTGCACTCCGTACACAGCTCACCCCTAAAACCTGCGCTCCATTCACAGCTCACTCCTAAACCCTGCACTCCGTACACAGTTCACCCCTAACACAGCTCACCCCTAAACTCAGCTCACCCCTAATCCCTGCGCTCTGTATACAGCTCACCCCTAAAACCCTGTACTCCATGCAAAGCTCACCCCTAAAACCTGCACTCCATACACAGATCACCTCTCAATCCTGCACTCCGTACATATCTTACCCTCTTCAATCCTGCACACCGTACATAACTCACCCCTCAATCCTGCACTCCGTTCATAGCTCACCCCTCAATCTTGCATTCTGTAGATAGCTCACCCCTCCACACTGCTCTACTGCAGGCAGCATGACTAGTAATTTATTTCTGGCAGCCTGTCCCCAGGGATACTGCTCCTATTGGGCTGTTACTAGCTGCACATAGTTAACTTTTACTGCTTTGCTAATTCCTAATAACAAGTTATAGGAGTTTTCTGCCTTTTGGCGGGTCCCCCCGCCTCCTCAGTTCATGGTGTACAGACATTTATAAGATAATGTGCTGTAACCTTCAGAAACCAATTAGTGAGCTGTATTGATGTGCTGTGACCTCTAGTAACCAATAAGTAAGTGGTAATGATGCACAGTAATCTCTAGCAACCGATCACTGAGCGGTAATAATGTGCAGTAACCTCTTTCAACCAAAAAGTGAGCAGTAAGCATGCTATCTCAAGCAACCAATCAGTGAGTGGTAAGCATGTAAACTCTAGCAACCAATCTGTGAGTGGTAAGGATGTGCAGTAACCTCTAGCAACCAATTGGTTAGCAGAAGTGATGTGCTGTAACCTCTGGCAACTAAATGATAAGTCGTAATGTGTGCTGTAACCTCTAGCATCCGGTCAACAAGCTGTAATACAGTGAGGGAAAAAAGTATTTGATCCCCTGCTGATTTTGTACGTTTGCCCACTGACAAAGAAATGATCACTCTATAATTTTAATGGTAAGTTTATTTTAGCACTAATGCCATGTACACACAATCGGAATTCCGGCCAGAAAAAGACAGATGAGAGCTTTTTATTGGAAAATGCGACCGTGTGTATGCTCCATCGGAATTTAGCTGTCCGAATTTCCGTCAGCCAAAAATTTATAGCATGTTCTCAATTTTCCCGACGGAAAAACTTTCTATCGGAAATTCCAATTGTGTGTATGCAATTCCGACACGCCAAAAATCACGCATGCTCAGATTCAACTACGAGACAGAAGCTATTGGCTACTGGCTATTGAACTTCCTTTTTCTAGTCCCGTCATACGTGTTTTATATCACTGCGTTATAATCGGAATTTGGTGTGACCGTGTGCAGGCAAGACAGCTTGAGCCAAATTCTGTTGAAATTCCATCAGGAAAACCATCAGAGCTTTTTCCGACGAGAATTCTGATCATGCGTACGCGGCATTAGAGACAGAATAACAAAAATATCCAGAAAACCGCATTTCAAAAAAGTTAAAAAACTTGATTTGCATTTTAATGAGTAAAGTATTGTAAGTATTTGATCCCCTATCAATCAGCAAGATTTCTGTCTCCCTTCTATACAGGTAAGATTGAAGATTGAAGATCTCTTGAAGGGAGTGCTCCTAATCTTAGCTTGTTAGCTGTATAAAAGAAGCAATCAATCAGATTCCAATCTCTCCACCATGGCCAAGACAAAAAAACTGTTCAAGGATGTCAGGGACAAGATTGTAGACCTGCACAAGGCTGGAATGGGCTACAAGATCATCACCAAGCAGCTAGGTGAAAGGGTGACAACAGTTGGCGTGATTATTCGCAAATGGAAGAAACACAAAATAACTGTCAATCTCCCTCAGTCTGGGGCTCCATGCAAGAGCTCACCTCGTGGAGTTTCAATGATCATGAGAATGGTGAGCAATCAGCCCAGAACTACATGGGAGACTCTTGTCAATGATTTCATGGCAGCTGGAATCATAGTCACCAAGAAAACAATTGGTAACACACTACGCTGTGAAGAACTGAAATCCTGCAGCACCCACAAGGTCCCCCTGCTCGAGAAAGCACATGTACAGGCCCATCTGAAGTTTGCTAATGAACATCTGAATGATTCAGAGGAAAACTGGGTGAAAGTGTTGTGGTCAGAAGAGATCAAAATTGAGCTATTTGGCATCAACTCAACTTGCCATGTTTGGAGGAGGAATGCTGCCTATGACCCCAAGAACACCATCTCCACCGTCAAACATGGAGGTGGAAAACATTATGGTTTGGGGTGGGGGTTTATGCTAGGGGGACAGCACAACTTCACTGCATCAAAGGGATGATGGTTGGGGCCATGTACCGCCAAACCTTGGATGAGAACCTCCTTCCCTCAGCCAAGGCATTGAAAATGGGTCGTGGTTGGGTAATTCAGCCTGACAATGACCCAAAACACATGACCAAGGCAACAAAGGAGTGGCTCAAGGAGAAGCACATTAAGGTCCTGGAGTTGCCTAGGCAGTCTCCAGACCTTAATCCTATAGGAAATATATGGAGTGAGCTAAAGGTTTGTGTTACCAAACATCAGCCTCAAAACCTTAAAGAGGAACTGCAGTCTGCTCACATAATTTGTAATAAAAACATCTTTGCCATTCCGAAGCTTCCCTCCAACCAGTTTGCATATTATTTTAAACTCTCACAAGAGTGAAAGAGAGAGCTGTGCATGATGTCATAAGCGTAGGCTAATGACCAGACAAGAAACGGGAAGTGGGCTGTATAAGGTATTTACTGGCAGAAATATATATACATATTTTTACTATCCAAAGTTAGAACAACACGGGCAGAAGGTTTAATAGATAGAAAATTAAAAAAATTACTGAAGGTCTGCTTTAATGACTTGGAGAGGATCTGCAAAGAGGAATGAGACAAAATCCCTCCTGAGATATGTCGTAAGCTGATGCCAACTACGAGAAACGTCTGACCTCTGTGATTGCCAACAAGGGTTTTGCCACCAAGTACTAAGTCATGTACACAATAGGGATAAAACTTTTTTGCGGAAGGGAGTTTAACAAGACATGTAGCCACTCATTAAAATTTGAAGAAAAGAGGTTAAACCTTAAACTACGTAGAGGGTTCTTTACTGTAAGAGTCGGCAAGGAATTCGCTGCCACAGGCGGTGGTCTCAGTGGGGAGCATCGATAGTTTCAAAAAACTATTAGATAAGCTCCTGAACGACCACAACATATAGGGATATGCAATGTAATACTGACATATAATCACACACATGGGTTGGACTTGATGGACTTGTGTCTTTTTTCAACCTCGCCTACTATGTAACTATGTTTTGCAAAGGGGCCAAATACTTATTTCCCGCAATAAAATGCAAATCGATTTATACTTTTTTTTTTAATGCATTTTTCTTGATTTTTTTTGTTGTTATTCTGTCTCCCATTGTTAAAATAAACCTACCATTAAAATTATAGACTGATCATTTCTTCATCAATGGGCAAACGTACAAAATCAGCAGGGGATCAAATACTTTTTAACCTCACTGTACCTAATTAGACATATGCATTCCGTTTCCTTCCGAATCGAAATTCAGATGAATTTTCATTATTCGGACATTAGGATGCATCCGAATTACCAAATTACAATGCTAACGAATTCAAACGAAATTCAAATCAAATTCGAAAATGACATTTTGGGGCCACGTATCTCGGGGCCACTTATAGCTAGAAGCACCAAATTTGGTATGCAAACACAATAGAACTAGCACTACAACATCTCCAAATTTGGAGTTTCTAGCACCAAGTGACCCCGATATACATGGCCCTAAATTTGAGTCACAAATTGTCAAACACTTTTCTGCAATAGAGAATTACATTTTGCGACCCAATTTTGGGGCCACATATCTCGGGGTCACTTATAGCTAGAAACACCAAATTTGGTATGCAAATACCATAGAACTATCACTACAACAACTCATATTTGGGGTTTCTAGCACCAAGTGACCCCGAGATACATGGCCCTAAAGTCGGGTCGCAAAATATTATCGAATCCGGTTGAAATAGTTTTGAATGCGGTTGAAATAATTTCGAATAATGTTGAAATCATTTCGAATTCGGTAGAAATATTTTCGAATTTGGTTAAAATATTTTCGATTGCGACCAATTTTTCGAATTCGGTAGAAAATGAATTTAACGAATATAACTAAACTAAATTAATTAATTAACGAATTAAAACGAAACTAAACAAATTTTTTTTTTCCTTTTGCACATGTCTATACCTAATCAGAACATCCCAGAATTCTGCTGAAGTATAGGGAATTGCAGACTGTATGGTAGGTATATGCAGATACCTCTAGGTGCTTGCACTATATACCCGGTATAAAGATTTTGCAAGTAGAGCTAGTAACTGTATCTATAAGAAAAACTACTTTATAATGTTGATCTAGTGAGTTAGCAGACTGTCTTTGGGATTCAGAAAGACATTTTTTCCCATATATGGAAAACTTGACTTTGCTTTATAAGGGTTGTTTTTGCCTTCCTCTTGATCTACAGAATATCTAGATTCGTCAGCATTCCAGTAAAAGTAGATTTGTTATAAATGTTTTGTTTTTTTATCCACTGATCAATATTTTATTATAGAAGAATTAATCCTAAAATGTATGCTGATACACTATAAGCTGTTAACCCTGGGAAACGTGTGAATGTTTTGTGAGCTTATCATAATGGGAGATGAAGATGGACGTAAGTGTCATTTTTCCCTATATACAGTGAACTTCCTGTCATTAATCAAAATTAAAACATGCCATAGCTAGTGCCCAAAACTCATTGGCAGTACATAGCTGATACTAACAGTGTACTTTCATCTGCTCACAGGATGTCAGACATCTCCAGTTACATTAAAAGACCACTATTAAAAATTATTTAGTTCTATTAACATTTTCAGATCTCTTATGAATTTCTTTCTTAGAATCCCCTTTATTGACAATAACCTCATTCACATATTTTATTTAGCTGCTGTACTGACCTGTATGGTGGTTTATGCCTGTAAAGTAATCTGATTTATTTCACGGTTCCTTTTCTTTCCAGTTTTCGCCAGACAATATCACAGTATATGGTTGGACTTGATGGACTTGTGTCTTTTTTCAATCTCACCTACTATGAGCCGCCCCCCACACTATTGCAGTCCATTATGGGACCATCAGGCGCATTGCACATGTATTACATTAGGGTAGCCCATTCACTGTTAATTGGCTGCCAGTGTACCACATTGAACCATAAAACACATATGACCCTTTTCTGTTAGCACGGTGCACCACAATTCATGGTATATGTTTTCTCTAGGCTAACATATGTATGCTTTGTCTGTAACTGCATATTGTGCTTGGGAGCCATTTACAAGGTTATCACCCATGGTTTCCAATACCATTTCTATGCTCATTACATCCAAATCTATATCTTTAATCCTTAGCTCAAACCATCAATCACTATTTTACTAACATATCAGCCTGAATGTCACACCACTTCCTCAAACAAATTCTATCCAAAACTGAGCCCATATTACTTCCTCCCCACGTACCCCCCTCCCCTGACTTCTCTGTCAAGATCGATCTAATAACTATCAATCTGTCCCTGCATGCCAAGGTGCTAGGTGTTCTCCTGGACACTGAACTATCTATTTGGCCCCACATCCAATCACTTTCCAAAGCTTGGCGCCTCAACCTATGCAACATACTCTCAATGACACCACAAAGCTAATTTACTCCCAGGTCATCTCTCGCCTCCACTACTGTGATTCTGTCCTCATTGGCTTACATAGGCTATCCCCACTTTTGTCCATCGTGAATGCTGCTACCAAACTCATCTACATAGTTACATAGTTAGTAAGGTTGAATAAAGACACCAGTCCATCCAGTTCAACCTGAGTGAATGTCTACAATTGTCCCCATCCTACAATTATCCCTACCCTCAAGGAGCCCACAATCCAAGGTCCCCATTCATATACTAGGGCCAATTTTGGACAGAAGCCAATTAACCTACCTGCATGTTTTTTGGAGGAAACCGGAGTACCCAGAGGAAACCCACACAGGCACAGGGAGAACATGCAAACTCCAGGCAGGTAGTGTCGTGGTTGGGATTTGAACCAGTGACCCTTTTTACTGCTAGGCAAGAGTGCTAACCACTACACCACTGTGCCACTAAACCTTACCTTACCAGTCATTCAGTGTCTGCTACTCCTCTCTGCTGATCCCTCCACTTCCTTCTGCTCACTCAACGAATTCAAAATATTAACAACCTGCAAAGCCATCCATAACTCAGCCCCCAGCTACATCACTAACCTAGTCTCAAAATACCAACCAAATCATTCTCTTTGCTCCTCCAAAGACCTCCTGCTCTCTAGCTCCCTGGTCACTTCCTCCCCTGCTTGCTTTCAGGACTTTTTCTGAACCTCTCCCATCCTATGGAACTCCCTACCTCAATGTGTCTTACTATCTCCTACTATGTCAACTTTTAGACAATACCTGAAAACCTTTCTCTTCAGAGAAGCCTATTCTGCCCCCGCCTAATAACTGTATTTTTATTTTCTCAATCAGTTTATCCCCCACAATTATTACCTTTTGTATCACTTGACCCTCCCTTTTAGATTGTAAGCTCTAATGAACAGGGTCCTCTGATTCCTCCTGTATTAAATTGTATTGTACCTGTATTGCCTACCCTCGTGTTGTAAAGTGTTTCTCAAACTATTTGCGCTATATACTGTATATCCTGTATAATAATAATAGTAATATAACGAAGTCTGAATGAGTCCTAAATGTTACTGAAGTATTGCATTTCTTCTGTTTGGGCCACTCTATTTTTGATTTAAAGGTTAACCACAGGCAAACAGATAAATACATGGATGAAATACATTTATGTATTTTTTACTGACTTTATATTTCTTTCATTCCAGTCCTGAGACTGTCCAGTTCTGCCTAATGTCAGGAACATACTTTAGAATGTATGGTCATATAGGGAACTCATTCACTTTAATCCAATCACCATGGAATGTACCAAGGCTGATGTTGATTGTCCCAGGACATAATGGGAGGTGTAAAAGTTTAAAAAATAACAGATTATAATTACATTTGTCATTCATGTAATTCAAACAGGATGGTTTCTCAAAATGTTATGCCTTCCAACATGTTCTTGAATAATCAACATCTTCCTTAATATATTCCAGCTGGATTAAGGTGACTGCGTTATCAGTGTGTTATAAATGCTGGGGTGTGTTCCTGACACTCTCAATAGAACTAAGAAAACTACTTGGATGAGTAGTGAATAGTCTTCAACATTGCAGGAAAACTCCAGCTGAATGTGAATTACTACTTAACTATTGGTCCTCCAAGTGGCTATTGTGCTTGCCCTAAGATAATAAAGTGCCTGTAGTAACCCATGGCGAGCTAGAATGCCCATTTAAACTTGGCTGGCTGGATTTGTCAACTCACAGAAGCATGCTTCCTTTAGAAGCCTACTTTAAACAGTATAAAACTCAAAATCAAAAATTTAATATATTGCAGCTTACCAATTCCTAAATGTGGTGGCTGCATCTTTTTTGGCTTTTTTTACTTAGTGATCTGGTTAGTAACACACTTACTTTCTTAGGGTGTCTCTATTCTGTTTGGAGGAACAACAAAGACAAATCTAGACAGCAGAATTGATAATCTGTGGAGAGGGTACTAATCGATTTAAGCCCCATACACACTATCAGATTTTCTGCTGACTTTTTCCTTCAGGTTTACCAAAACCATGTAGTACAAGGGCCTGCCTGATTGCATACACATTGAAATTCCTAAGGTTTGACCTCATATTATACGGTTTTGGTAAATCTGAAGGAAAAACTCAGCAGAAAAACTGATAGTGTGTATGGGGCTTTAGATGAACTCGACTAAAAAATGGACTTGGCCAACAAAGACAAATTCCAATTTTAAGCAGGTATAGAAAAAGTTTTTTCTCTTTTAGAATAAATGTTTAAATACATATGTAGCAAGAGCCCCGACACCTAGAGGCCTAATGGTGACCACCAGGGTCAGAGAGAGCTGACATCTTTCTTTGTAGAGTGGGTTACCAGGTATGGTGGGTGTGATGCAAGAAGAAATGATGGGCACGAGTCACTTTTGGAATGCAAACAAGAGATTTATTGTCTTTTAACAGAACTGTGGCAGAGAGGGCTAGGGCCAGGACACCCTTGAGTAGATGCAATGTTAATTTTCAGACTCTGAGACTTCTATAGGTAGACAGCTATACAGTGGAAGCCTCCAGCCAGATAACACTTCTGTATAGGTAAAACCGCTGTCTCCTATGGCAACTAATCTTGAAACAGTAAATAAAGCTAGCTGTACATAACTCTGGTTAATACAGAACAGTCCATTTTTTATCTCACAGTATCCCACTGTAGATATTCACTCACTGAGCTCCCAGTCTCTCACTGAACTTCCAGATCCCAGTCATCACTAGATCCCCTGAGCTCTTCCATAGCTATCCCACTTTGTACTCCTCAAGCGCCAGCCCTGTTATCCTGCTGGGTCGGCTTGGCATTTGCTGCTGCTTTCCCACTTCTTCACCGTCCCCAGTTGGTCAGAAGACTGCTCTGGTACTTGCTCAAACTTACTCACAGTAGTCTACGGTAGCAAGATGGGTGGTCCTTTAGTGGCAACAGCTTCCCTTCTACCTCTGACCTCAACTGGTTCCCCGTCTGGCTGAACCTTCTCAACTCGTTTGGACTCCAATCCTGCAGTCCCAACCCTACACTTCTTTTCCTGCTCCTGGATAGGCCTCAGGCAGCCTAGCAGCCAGGTGTCCCCGGGATAGGCCTCAGGCTTTCGGCCTAGGAGCCCAGGGAGACATAACACAGCTCCACCTAGACAGCTGTCCAAGTGGCACAGAACCCCAATCACCTGACTCCACCCAAATAAATAAGCTTTCCCAACAGGCCAAGGGACTAAAGAAACCCCTGCCAATTGGCTGAGACACCCTATCCATTCATGACTGACCTTGCTAAGCCCTTGTCATTCTAATATTACCAGCCACAGTGCCACCTAGTGACAGAAGAGAAAAGGTGCAGCAATTCCAGAATTAAAGAGGAATCAGTTGATTTTCTAACAATTAACCAGGAAATTACCACCTGGCAAACTAAATTTGTTAGTAACCCTGCCTAAACACCAGGGTGCTACCCATAAATTAAAACTGACCAACCACTGTAAGCACTCCTGTCAGTGTTAAATTGTTTGTCTCAAACCGTCTAACTGCCAGTTTGCTGGACAGTTTGGACTGTTTAAGGTAGTTGAAAAATATCAGACTTACTGGCCTGATTACCAGGTGAAAATAAAGGAAAAAAGCCCAAAAAAAGAAAACAAATGCAGCCACCACATCTAAGGATTGGTGAGCAGCAATATAGCAATTTTTTAGTTTTTTTGGTTTAATACCACTTTCAGCCCAGTGATAATGTTGCGCCGCCCCTACTCTTTGGCACCATCATCTTTGGATGACCTGGCAGAGACCTGTGGCATATCTATCCATGCATTGGGGAATCCTGAGCATATGCACATGTGCAGCTGGTTCCTGGCATCCGTTGTCTTGCAGAGAACCTACACTGTATCTGCATATGTGCAACAATATCCCGCATGTGTGCCAGGTCTTCAGCAGCTCTAAGAGAGTGCCATCATGTGTGTGAAATCTCATGGCATGCATGCACCCCACAGCAAAACATTGCTCTCCTGGGATGGGTGACATGGAGGAAGGTTTGGAGACAAGGAAGTGCTGTACTGCAGCTTTAGAAAGTTACAAAACCCTCGCAGAATCGAGGGAACATTTTCCTATTGTGTAACAGGGGAAGAAGCCAGGAGAGAGACGGAGAGGGGAGAAGAGAGGGGCAGCAGCCATTTCACAGAGAAACAGGTTCAGTGTGCCCATAGAGAACAAGGCTGCTTATCTGTCTGTGACAGGGTGAGAGTCCCTCTCATGCTGGGGAAGAGATTGAATCTTTTATTTGCCTTCTTGTTAGTCAGAGCTGAGAGAATACAGACTTTGAAAGGGAACTAATCAAGATAAAGCAGCAACGTAAGATAATGTGCAGAAGTTAGAACAGAGTGAAGGACTGAGCATTGTTTCCTGGAGTTTTAGTGAAGAAAGGCAGAGTTAGAATTTTCACTAGAACTAATGTCTTTATGCAGGTGCAACCTACTTTCTCCACTGCAGGTGGCACTCATCCACAGTGGCACTGCAGTTGGAGAGGAAGTGAAGAGAAAAGGGTTCTTCTATGGTTTCCTGAGTCACTATGGAAACTATCCCATTGGATGCTGCTACCGCATGTGACTCTGGCAGCCATCTTGGGTCAGGCAGAGCCTTTTTAAGGCCCTGGCTCCCCTGGATTGGCACGCTTTTGGGGCTGGGTAGCATTGTTATTTCATCAACAAAAATATTTTTTACTATTTGAGTTGACAAACCAAATCAATTCAGATGACTAAAATACTAAAACCAAAATGGCATTTTAGTCAAAAGACTATGACTAACATGAAAGATCTCCCAGACTTAGCTTCTACAGTGCATAAAATATGGGCCTGCTGGTTCGCTTTTACCTTTTCTTCTGCCTATTTGGATCTTATGTCTAAAATTAACTGAGGATGTGTTCTCTTTGATGTGATGTTGGTACCCAATGTGCCGAGATCAAGGGCTTCTCATACCCTTTGCCTCTCCACCCTCCCTCTTGCATACTTCCTGGGCTCCCCCCGTCGTACTTGAGTAGACTCAGTTTTTTCTATAGATGTTACATATTTTTTGAACTGCTCATGCTGTTTTATACCTTCTCTTTCATGATGTTGCATTTTCTTTTCAATAAAAATGTATTTAAAAAAACACTAATGACTAAAACTGAATTGAAATTTGATAGCAAAATGAATCCCACCTACAAGTCCACCACATATAAAGTTGCCTACTTAGGTTGGACTTGATGGACTTGTGTCTTTTTTCGACCTTACCAACTATGCAACTATGTAACCTACTATATGTAACCTACTACAGTTGAAAATGTTTCTGCAGTGAGTGATCAGCTATTCAGTACAAATACTAACATTTTAATACTACTTGGTTGTCTATGAAGAGATTGGATCAGTGTGTTATAACTGTTTGATTCCTTTACTGGCAAACACAAAGTCCAACCACAATTACATTTTACCGGAGCCAGGCCTTGTACATTAAACAATAATGTGTAACAGTGGATTGAGCACAACACCGTAATCAAACAAACTGTAACAAAATCTCTAAAATATAAGAAAAATAGGCCTCTTTGTGGGGCAGTCAAGCTGTCCTAGAACAAAATGTTATAGTCCCTTCTCGGGTCTAGCAACTATTTATTCTTCCAAACAATTTGGCAAAATCGAAAGCCTCTGCATGTAAAATACCACTGAAATCTATAATACAAAGTTTGTAGTATAAAATATAGAACAGCAAGCTTGTGCATTTGCAAAAATCATGTTAAACATCAGTTTTGGAACACAAGAATTGCAACATTTGTATTCACTGAAAATACAACATTGTATATAGGGCCTGTGGCCCTATAAATCTAATTCTCAGACCTAAACCTTAGAAACAAAAAATGGTGCAGTATGCTAGCTATGTGCAACATTGACGCTACACCTTACACATTTTGCACATTGTTATTACAACCAAATTAGCAACCACATATGTAACGTTTATGCTTATACTTACCCTTTTAAACCCTTCATGCATAAATGTATCACCTCCAGGCACCTCAGATCGAAGAATCTTCAAGCCTTCGCGGATCATTTCTCTGCAAAAGACAGTTGAATACGAAACATTATATGATTGATAATAATTTAATACTTCTTTATTATTTCTTATTTTATTATATTATATTATTATAGGTACTTATATAGCACCGTCAATTTATGCAGCGTGTTACACACACATACATACATACATACATACATACATATATATATATATATATATATTGTGACGGTACAGTTCCCTGTCCTAGTAATTGTCAACCAGGCTTCTCAAACAGCCAGGTTGAGGGGCTCCAGGGGTATTAAATGTGGAGGAATCAGTTTTATCAGTTTCCTCCAAAGTTTATAAAATCCACTTGGGGACCTGGAGCCCGGAGATTCCATAGCGTTATGGGTGGGAAGGAATCTCCAATCCTGGGACCGGGTTTTTGGAACAGCCAGTAGTCTGGCTGGTTGATTGAGCAGGTGGGTCCTGGGCTTATAGCAGAGTTAGGAGTAGGATGCTGGGCTCCACCCAGAGAGACAGGAGGTCTCCAGGAGTCCAGAGAGTACAGGTGTGCACTAGTGAAAGCCAGAGGATCAGAGCAGTGAGGGGCTGCTTTCTAGATAGACACTGTGTGTGTGTTCAGCTCTGTGCATCTAAGGAGACAGATGAGAGCCTGAAGTGAAAGGCCTGAGCAGCAAGGAAGCTGAAAAGAGGTACAGTAGTTGTACAGGAACCCTGTTATATGGTCAAGAGGGCTGAAGCATAAAGCCTAAGTGGCAGCACTGCTGAAGAGTTCCAAGTGGCTCTGCATTTTTCATTTATTGTTTTTGGGAGAAGAACCCCTGTGTGGGCAACCAAGTGCATGTATGAACTCTGTTTTGTTCCTCTTAATAAAAGTGGGCTACCATGCCCTTAAACTAAAATTCATGTTTGCTGTGAACTTACTGAAAAGGCATCTACCAATGAGTTAAACATTCCCCAATGTCACTATATATATACTATATATGTATATGTATATATATATATATATATATATATATATATGAGGATATTTTTCTATGTGCAGTTTTCACAAATCATAGCCCTCACCAATATTTTTCTATCCTATATCAATACTGTAGTAGCAGTTGCTTCACCACAAATAGTCGCTATTTTCCCTGAGATGTTGGGTCAATAGGATGGGATGGAGTGACTTTTGGCCCTTTTCACGCGGGCTTTCTTGATCAGGTCCGCCTGCCAGTTTTTCAGTCGGACCTAATCGGACACTATATTCACTCCTATGGAGCGGCAGATGTCAGCAGTGACATTTCCGCTGACACCCGCTGCTTATCCAATCCGATCCTGTCTGTGAAATCCAGACGGATGGTGACCCTATTTTCCATCAGTTTGGCGGATCGGATCAGATGAAAACAGACAGGTGGTGCGTTTTCATCCAATCTCCCCATAGAGGAGAGCAGGGCTCTGAAAGGTCCATCTCTGCTCTGTGTGATATCCGCCAGCTCAGCGGGGATCAGGAGCTGGGCAAAGCGGAGTCCGTCAGGCAGACCACCTGTTTGAAAGGATCCTTAATCTGGTGTCTGTGAGCTTTATGCAGAGTTAGGCCCTTTTCATACAGACAGTCTGCCTGGTTCAGCGAGAAAATGTCAATAACCTATTTGTTCAATAGGCAATGCTTTAAAAGCACATGCAGGTCATCAGTTTAGCGTTACCTATGAGCTCTGGTGCTAAAATGATTGATCTCATTCTGGCGTGCGTGATGTTTTGTAACGTGTAGCACAATTGCCATTATTTTTACACAGGGGCCCCAACCCATGTTTTATATGCATGCCTGTGTATGTGGGGGTGTCCAGGCTAAAAAATGTTTTTTTTTTGTATGCCTTTTTAAATGAGGGAACAGTGTGTACAGAAAGGCTCCCTCATTTGCTGCTCTGACTATCACTGCCGGCTCTGAATGTAATTTTCCGGCTCCTTTGTTTTTCTTACTGTAGCACCGGAGAAGGAACTGTCATTCAGCCCTGCCGCTACAGTAAACAAAGGTGCAGGGTCACCCAGTGACATTACTGTAGACCCTGCCTCTTTCTCTACTTCAGTGGCGGGGCCGAATGTCCGCTCCTTCACTGGCGTTAAAGTAAGCAAAAGAAAGGAGTCTGCAATATCAGTCAGAGCGGCACGTGAGCCTAGTCTCAAAATACCAATCTAATTGTTCTCTTTGTTCCTCTCAAGACCTCCTGCTCTCTAGCTCCCTCGTAATCTCCTCCCGTGGTCGCCTCCAGGACTTTTTCAGAGCCTCTCCAATCCTATGGAACTCCCTACCTCAATCTCTCCGTCTATCTCCTACTATGTCTGCATTTAGACAATACCTGAAAACCTTTCTCTTCAGAGAATACTATTCTGCCCCGTCTAACAACTGTACTTTTATTTTCTCAATCAGTTTATCCCCTACATATATTACCTTTTGTATCACTTGACCCTCCCTTTTAGATTGTAAGCTCTAACGAGCAGGGCCTTCCGATTCCTCCTGTATTGAATTGTATTGTAACTGTGTCTGCCTTCATGTTGTAAAGATCTGCACAAACTGTTGGCGCTATATAAATCCTGTAAAATATTAATAAAAACATTTTTTCTTGAATTTTGTTACCTCTTTTCTGTTAATTTCATAATAGTTGTTGCTCGAGAGGAGAAGACGATGAATGACATCCTCAGCATGGGACTTTTCCAAAGCACAAAATGAAAAAAGGAATTAGTGCAAAAAACAACAACTATCGTCATAAATGAGTTACCACCAGCATTATTATACAATATATCAAAAGCTTTGAATAACTGATTAACTAAATGCACATTCAGGCATATTTATCAAGGAAAAGTGGAATATGAAAGCTTGCTGCACAGCCTATACTGCATGTGATTCATTTTTCAGTCTAATCATACCATAATTAGATTTTTTTTATCAGCAGGGAGTACTTATCATCTGCTAGTAAAGCCATTTCCCTTGGTAGGCCTGCAATTCACATTCATAGCAGATAACAGACTTTCACATAGTGGATTGTGTTCAGAGCAAATTTGTGAATGTCTTCTCATATCTAATTTTATATAAACTAGCCATGCAAAAAATAAAAAAATAAACTACTTATAAAAAAAATAACTCATCTCAATGTTGTGAAATGTTACTACTGACATTAGACCAAAGATGCATGTATTGTTTAATATATACCTTGTAAATTTTTCCGTAAGACTTTCCACAAAGGAGAAAATCTCATGCCAGTGGTTTTTGACACTGCCAGACCTGCAAAAAGAAAAACAAAATATGCATGATTAATGCATTATGTCATTTATAGCACTTGCTGAGAGAAGCATAGAACTTTAATTTTTGCCCTACTCTGTCCATTTTAAAGAGGTGCACAGTTAGAAGAAAAAAGCATTTTCAAGCATTGTTGTTTACATGTGAATATCCTTTCTTCCTTCTGTGTGGCCCCTCCTAAAACTGTTAACATTCCGCTGACCATGGGATTGTTTTACTAAAGGAGCCTGGTGAATTTGTATTTGACCTAATCATCTAATTAGGGCCGGTTCACACAGCGAGGCGAGGCGAGGCGACACGGCTCGCCTCGCCTCGCTCCCGCAAGTCGCCCCCGTTCTGTACAATGGAACTGTTCTGAGAGGAGCGACTCGAGTCGCTCCGACTCAGAAAAAAGGTTCCTGTACTACTTCGGGGCGACTTCGTGGGCGACTTGCATTGACTTCTATACAGAAGTCCTCTGCAAGTCGCCGCTGAGCTCCCCACAGGTCGCGGCGAGGTAAGTCGGAGACGCCTCGCCGCGCCTCGCTGTGTGAACCGGCCCTTAAGCACAATATATAAAAGACGTTTCTGCACAACTCTGGCATTTATAGTGCGGCCTTCAGGTCCAATTATTTAGTGTTTTTCCTATTAAATCCTTATATTTAATTTTTTTATATTGAGCATGTTTGAAGAGGAAAAGGATATCCATAACCCAATCATTATAGTATACCACCAAACTCCAATCACAAAAGGGGGATTTTTAAGGACACCCAAACCTTATTACTTCTTACTAAAACCATATTAAGACATAAAAAACATTACAGTTAATCCTTTTATTCAAAGTATTAAAAACAGCATTGAGTCTAAAAGAAATGTAATACATTTGCCATTAAAGCCCATAAATCCTATGGCCACTGATTTGTTATCATTTACATATCTCTATTCCATTTATTAAAGTTTGTTCAAATATGAGAGATGTACAGTAGATGGTGACATCTTTTTTGGGGCTTCATAATTATGGAAAGCAACTATGTAACCCTATTGCTTCCATACTCATACAGATGTTCCTGATAAGCCACATACTAACATGACAATATTGTTGGAGCTTCTTTCCAGTTGGGCATGTTTAAATATTATTTGCCCAGGCACAAATATCCTCTATGTTGGTGAAGTCTGTTTGGTGCCTAATGCATAGCTTTGTGAGTCTGGCAAAGCCTTGCAGTCAACCCCCATGTTTGTAAATCATCACTAAAAATATTAGATTTTTGGCTTGACTCCACAGGCATTTCAATGGTGGCTCAATAAAGGCCTCCTACGGATAGGTGACTATCTAGAAGGGAACCGACCTCACTCATTGCAGTACTTCATAGAGACAATGCAGATGCCCTCTAGTGAACTGTTTCGGTATAATCAAATTATCTCCTTTATACGTTTTAAACTCAGTTTGCGGGATGGACCGTTTGCACTTACGAATTTTGAGTTATCTTGCCAATCAAAGGACCTATTACGGGGACGTATATCTACTATTTATGCCGCTATTACGGATCCGACTACTAAACTCCCCTATATGACCCATTGGGAACGGGACTTGAATATTACTTTTGACCTGTCCGACTGGCAAGACATACTTTAGATAAAGCATAAGCTATCTATTAATACAACACTGATTGAGGCAAATTATAAAACCCTACTACGATGGTATTTAGTACCAACCAGGATCGCTAAGATGCATCCATCTGCATCCCCCATGTGCTTTAGACGGTGTGGCCAGGTGGGTACGATGTGCCACATTTGGTGGCAATGCCCAATAATAACTAGATTTTGGATTCGTATATTTAACCTCATATACACAGTTACTGGGGTTAATATTCGTAGAGCCCGGAAGTTGCGCTTTTTCAAAAACTCCCTGATGGGGTTCCTAAAGCCGTGTACACACGGGCGGATTGTATGGCCTACTTAGTCCGTCATACAATCCGACGGACAGTCCGTCCTACTTTCGAATGAACGGACTTGACCACACACGGATGCACAAACAGTCCGTCGAAAGCTTGCGCGATGACGTGTACAGCACGTACGACGGGACTAGAAATAGGAAGTCCAATACACAGCAATGCAACCTTTCGCCGTGTAAATCCTTTCTGAGCATGCGCCATTCTTAGTCCGTCGAACTAGCCTACTGACGAGCGGATTGTCCGCTGAAACCAAAGTATGACGGACAGTATTTCGAAAAATCCGAAATACTTAGTACGCCAGACTGCAGGCTGAAAAAGTCCACTGAAGCCCACACACGAGCGGACTGTCCGCTGAAATGTGTTTCGACGGACTAAGTAGGCCATACAGTCCGCCCGTGTGTACGCGGCTTAAGAAATCCTCAAAACTGATAATATATATAATTTTGGCTGCTAGGATAACTATAGCTAGATATTGGAAGCAGTCGATGGTTCCTCTTGACTCTGTGAAAACTAAGCTTAACTGGATCATGGTTAATGATAGACTCACCTGGACCCTCCGTAATAATTCCAAGAAATTCGATATGATATGGGATCCGTGGATTAAATATGTCTCTCCCTTGTGATCTGCCACTGGTTGACCCTCCCTTTCCCTCTTTTTTTTTTCTTTTCCTCTTCTTCTTTCTTCTCTTTTCTTTCCTTTCTGTTTTTTCTTTTTCTTCTCTATACTTACTGTCTAACAAGACATTCTTATAATTTACAAAATGTCAGGCGTAACTTCATGAGGTTGATACTCGCGGCAGAGGGGCGTAGGGGAATTCCCCCCCCCCCCCCCGCCTTTTTCTTTTTTTTCTCCTTCCCCTTCACCCTGCTCTGTTTTCTGCACTGTTATTGCCCCTGACAATGTGGGCACATATGGCTCCCTGGCTGAGGTGTAAGTGGGCCTAGCAGAGTATGGGGCATACTTTAAATTCTGGTTGATGAAGCACCATACTCTTCTAGGTTGCTAACTAATGTGCAGTCCATCAATATTTTGGTTACATATAGTTTATATTTAACTTATGGCTTTGAGAAACTGCACTCCCAATCTTACTGTCGGAGGACCTGGCTGATGTTTAAGTTGGTAGTCACATCTTCTAAAATTTTGATGTTTACTGACTGTACTTTTTGTGCTACTATCTTGTTGTCTTACTTTGCATTATAAATAAAAACATATTGAAAGTAAAAAATATTTGATTTTTGTACTTACTGTAAAATCTTTTTTCAAGTCCATTGGAGGACAAGGAAATTGTACATAATCTAATGCGCACCATATATGTTACAATCTAATCACACAATCTCCTTTGGAGCTATCAATAATTGTGTAATACAATGGCTTGTCTAATTTAATAAATTAGGTAGGTCCTTATAATACATAGATTGTAATTAGCATGGTGACCCTTATGTCCCATACACACGATCGGACTTTCCGACAACAAAACCGTGGAATTTTGTTTGAAAAATTCTGTTTGGTTTGTTTGGTTGGCTCCAACTTGTCTTGCATGCATACGGTCATACAAATGTTGGCCAACAATTACGAACATGGGAACGTGGTGATGTACAAGACGAAAAAGGAAGTTCAATAGCCAGTGCGGCTCTTTCTGCTTGATTCTGAGCATGCGTGAACTTTTGTGCATCTGACTTGTGTACACGCGATCGGAAATTCCGACAACAAAGTTTTGTTGGTGGAAAATTTGAGAACCTGCTAGCCAACATTTGTTGGCGGAAAGTCCAACAACAAATGTTCGATGGAGCACACACACGGTCGGACTTTCAGCCAACAAGCTCACATCCAACATTTGTTGTCTGGAAAATCCAATCGTGTGTACGGGGCATAAGACTGATGGGTTATATGCAATTTCCTACAGGAGGTGGACACTGGCAAACAGACAAAAAACATTGAAGGCCAGCCTCTTTCATCCCTGCCCTTAACTGTCATGCTTCAATTTTGTCACCAAGCGATAGGGAATAAAAACAGCGGTGTTGGACCTGTGTCCTTTAAGGGATATGAAGAAATATAGTAAGAACAAAAATCTTTTTTTTGTTATCATCCAATTATAGCCAATCTAAGGCCGCGTACACACGCGCGGACTGTTTGCCCAACCTTGTTCGTCAAACAGTTTCGGCAAACAGTCCGCTCAAAATTTGCATGAGCGGACTTGCCCACACACGAGCGGACTGTTTGACGAACAAGGTTGGGCAAACAGTTCGCTCAACTTTTGAAATGAACGGACTCGCCCACGTAAGGAGGAGGCAAATCCGCCCATTTCGAGCGCGTGTACAGGTAGGCGGGGCCCGCGAAGGAGACGTCGCGGGCTCCGCCGCCTGGAATGGGCTTAAAGGGGAACCCCAACGCCGAAAAAAATCGGCGTGGGGGTTCCCCCAAAGTCCACACCAGACCCTTGTCCGAGCACGCTACCCGGCCGGCCAGGAAAGGGGGGCGAGCGAGCGCGCCCCCCCTCCTGAGCCGTACCAGGCCGCGTGCCCTCAACATGGGGGGGTGCCTTGGGGAAGGGGGGGCCGCGCGGCCCCCCCACCCCAAAGCACCTTGTCCCCATGTTGATGAGGACAAGGGCCTCTTCCCGACAACCCTGGCCGTTGGTTGTCGGGGTCTGCGGGCGGGGGGCTTATCGGAATCCGGGAGCCCCCTTTAAGAAGGGGGCCCCCGGATACCGGCCCCCCACCCTATGTGAATGAGTATGGGGTACAATGTACCCCTACCCATTCACCTGTGAAATAAAGTACAAAAAAAAACACAACACAGAGAAAAAATATTTTATTGCACAGCTCCGGGGGTCTTCCGTCTTCGGGGGTCTTCTCGCCGGACTCCTCCGCTATCTGTGTGTAGCTCTTTTACTAGCGGAGGAGTCCGGCTTTCTTCCTCCCCGCCGCCGGCCTCTTCTCCCGACTTCGGGGGTCTTGTCCCCCTCTTCGGTTCTTCTGCCGGGCCACCGCGCCTTCTTGTAGCTCTTTTACAGGCGGTGGCCCGGTCTTCTGTCGCCGCTGTCGTCGCCGCCGCCGCCGCCGCCTTCCGTTCTTGTTCTTGTTCTTCTTGTTCTTCTTGTTCTTCTTCTTCTTCTTCTTCTTCTTCTCCAGGAGATGTTGACTCGACGAGCTCTCCGGCCGGAATGCCAGGGACACGCTCCGCTGCCACTTATATAGTGACAATGGGGCGGTGTCACATGGTATATGTCACATGGGTTGGTCACATGGTGACCCCGCCCCCTTACGATGTCATAGTCCCCATGTGACATCAACCCATGTGACCAACCCATGTGACATATACCATGTGACACCGCCCCATTGTCACTATATAAGTGACCGCACAGCGCGGCTCTGGCATTCCGGCCGGAGAGCTCGTCGAGTCAACATCTCCTGGGGAAGAAGAAGAAGAAGAAGAACAAGAACGGAAGGCGGCGGCGGCGGCGACGGCGACGACAGCGGCGACAGAAGACCGGGCCACCGCCTGTAAAAGAGCTACAAGAAGGCGCGGTGGCCCGGCAGAAGAACCGAAGAGGGGGACAAGACCCCCGAAGTCGGGAGAAGAGGCCGGCGGCGGGGAGGAAGAAAGCCGGACTCCTCCGCTAGTAAAAGAGCTACACACAGATAGCGGAGGAGTCCGGCGAGAAGACCCCCGAAGACGGAAGACCCCCGGAGCTGTGCAATAAAATATTTTTTCCCTGTGTTGTGTTTTTTTTTGTACTTTATTTCACAGGTGAATGGGTAGGGGTACATTGTACCCCATACTCATTCACATAGGGTGGGGGGCCGGTATCCGGGGGGCCCCCTTCTTAAAGGGGGCTCCCGGATTCCGATAAGCCCCCCGCCCGCAGACCCCGACAACCAACGGCCAGGGTTGTCGGGAAGAGGCCCTTGTCCTCATCAACATGGGGACAAGGTGCTTTGGGGTGGGGGGGCCGCGCGGCCCCCCCTTCCCCAAGGCACCCCCCATGTTGAGGGCACGCGGCCTGGTACGGCTCAGGAGGGGGAGCGCGCTCGCTCGCCCCCCCTTTCCTGGCCGGCCGGGTAGCGTGCTCGGACAAGGGTCTGGTGTGGACTTTGGGGGAACCCCCACGCCGATTTTTTTCGGCGTTGGGGTTCCCCTTTAAGCCCATTCCAGGCGGCGGAGCCCGCGACATCTCCTTCGCGGGCCCCGCCTACCTGTACACGCGCTCGAAATGGGCGGACTTTCCGAGCGGGAACAGTCCGCTCATTTCGAAAGTACAGCGGACAAGCCCACACACGGGCGGACTGTTCGCTCAAACACAGTTTCAGCGGACAGTTTTTCGGAATTTCCGAAAGACTTTGTCCGTCCAACTGTCCGCTGAAACTGTCCGCTGAAAGCCCACACACGAGCGGACTGTCCGCCCAAACACTGTTCAGCGGACAAGGTTGGGCGAACAGTCCGCCCGTGTGTACGCGGCCTTAGACTGATGGAAAGTCCAACTGAGGGTTGGGCAACAGCCATTGAGAAATCCAACAGATATGAAAATCTTACTACTAGAATCATACCTGAAGATATCTATGCCTGAACCAAAAAAAACTGCAACAATCCTAATATTAATAGGCTCAATTGTGAAAAAAAAGAAGTGGGAGATACATAGGAAGACATAAGTCCTATGGTGTGGGCAACCTAAATAATTTCAGATTATGTTCCTTGGGATACAGAAAATGGCCAAAAATGCAAATGAACCTTATATCTAGTTACAATGTTTAAAGTAGAAACTGCAGGTTGAAGCCATAGCATTCAAACGGAAAAGAAACTTAACAGAATTATTCAATAGAATGAGGGCAAACTGTACCCACTGGGGTATGTATGTCTTAACAGATTACCTGCATTGAAGCAGGCTCTCAGAGCAAGAACTAGGACGTTTGGGTATGCCACTGTTAAGGGAGCACACAGGCGCAGCAGGTAACCTGGATACAGGGCCATTTCAAGGACTTTTGTCCATGCAAGCGAAGGAGCATTTTGCTGCTTTCTCCACCACCACCATTCTCCCACCAAACCCGCCAAACACTAAGTAGCACACCTCCTGTATGAGAGTTCCCCCATGCTGAATGAAGGAGCACAGGGGGCACCTTCAGTCTAGGGGAGGGGAATGTTAAATGTAGTAGCATATTTAAATACACTGACAAACTGAAGCCAAACTCCAGCTAACACATTTTAATCTCTTACAGCAAACCATTTTTTTTTCTTTTGGGATAAAGGTTTTACATAAAAAAAAATAAAAATAAAGATTATTGTAAGCACCCCTGTCAGTGGTAAATGATTTGTCATATCCCTCTAATTGCTATATGTGCAGAACAGCTTGTTCTGTTAAAAAATAACAGACTTACTGGCTAGTTTACCAAATGAAAATAAACAAAAAACAAAAAGTCAAAAAAAAAATAAAAGAAAACGAATGCAGCCATGCCATCCATCTAAGAAGGGTACCTAGACAGTGTTACAGAAGTGGAGGGCATTTTGACAGGAGAAGGTTACCTGGGCAGTGTCGGGGGGGGGGGGGCAGTGTGACAGGAGGAGGGTAGTCTGACAGGAGGGGTGCGGTATGACAGTAGGAGGGTAGTGTGACAGGAGGGGGGCAGTATAACAGGAAGGGGAGGCAGTGCGACAGGAGGGAGCAGTATGATAGGAGATGGGGCAGTATGACAGGAGGGGTGAAGAAAAGTGACAGGAGGGGGGCAGTATGACAGGAGGAGGGGTAGCATGACGGGGCAGTGTGACGGGTGGTAGTATGACAGGAGGGGGAAGCAGTGTGACATGAGGGTGGCAGTATGACAGGAGGACACACACTATACTGGCTCAGGTGCTAGGCAGTGTACTGTGTATTCTCTCTCTGCTGTCGCAGAGAATACATTTGTAGGCTTGGCCAGGAAGACTTACCTGTCACAGGAGCAGCCTGGAGGGGTGGGATCCAGAGTTGAGGGCTGAGCTAAGGCAGTTTGAATGCCCCTTATCACCATCAGCAGATCAGGGGAAGGCCTCAGGCTGGATAGAAATGGCGGTGCATCATATAGAAGAACCAATTCCCCTCCATTAAACACTGAAAGCCCGCTTTTCCTCCTCTCCTTCCTGCAGGCATTCAGCGGCTGCATTAATCAGAAGGATAATGGAGGGGGTCGGCTCTTCTATATGCCACTCCGCCAACCCGCCCCTCATATCTAGGAGTAGACAAATCTGACAGGGGAGCCGCTGAGGAACCCTGGAGCATGGGCAGAAGGCAGAGTTGTGGAAGGGGCCCAGCAGGCCCACTAACTACAGGCTACTTGCAGAATACTATAGGAAGGGATGGATACAAAACCAATAACTCTGCACAAATAGTGAGATCAGCAGAGACCAGTCTTAATGACAGGAAGCTCCTACACAGACGTAAGCTGTCGCATTGGATTACTGAACATAACTTGAATACACAAAGCAGACTAAGATCCAAGCAAAAATGCACATTGTATTTAAACAATATTTGCTTATCTCTGAGTTCAACTTTAATTAGACCTAGTACTACACAGGAAGAAGGCGAGAAGGTGTAATGATAAATGTAAGAAACCTGGTAAAACACAAAGGACGCAGATTATTCACATCGATAGCCAACATTGATTTTGGATAGAACCTTCTACAGAGGTAGTAAGTAAATATAATCAGCTAACACTAATCCAATAGATAGATCAGTAAGGTTGTGGCACTAAACATTTAATCAGATGTAGACTTGTCTATAACGAAACAAACTAAGGCAGTGCGTGAGACCTTGACTAATTGAAACACGCCATGCTCAAAAGCCACAGCAGCAGGTTGATAGACACCCCTGTTATCTTTCTCTTCTTCAGTCAGTGCAGTCAGTCCAAGCACAAGGAATTTTCAGGCTGAGGCCTTCATGTTTTCACTCCAGTGACCACATTACATTACGTGATCATTACATGGTTACATAGTTAGCCAGGTTGAAAAAAGTCCAACCAAAACAAAAAAAATACACAAACCTACACCCACAGTTGTTTCAGAGGAAGGTAAAGAAAAACCCCAGCAAAGCATGCTCCAATTTGCTACAGCAGGGGAAAAAAATCCTTCCTGATAGACAGAGAGGCAATTTGATTTTCCCTGGATCAACTTTACCTATAAATGTTAGTACCCAGTTATATTGTGTACATTTAGGAAAGAATCCAGGCCTTTTTTAAAGCACTGTGAAATTATTTTTTTCCTTATTTGGAGATAAATTGTTTTCCCTCTAGACATAAAGAGTGCCCCCTAGTCCCCTGTGATGACATTAAAGTGAATAACTCAACATCAAGTTCATGATATGGACCACTTATGTATTTGTATATGTTGATCATATACCCCCTTAATCTCCTCTTCTCAAGAGGGAATAGATTCAGTTCCTCTAATCTTTCCTCATAGCTGAGCTCCTCCATGCCTCTTATCAGTTTGGTTGCCCTTATCTGCACTTTCTCCAGTTCCCCAATATCCCCAATATCCTTTTTGAGAACTGGTGCCCAAAAACTGAACTGCATATTCCAGATGAGGTCTTACTAATGATTTGTACAGGGGCAAAATGATATCTCTCTTTCTGGAGTCCATACCTCTCTTAATACAAGAAAGGACTTTGCTCGCTTTGGAAACCGCAGCTTGACATTGCATGCTATTATTGAGCTTATGATCTACCAAAACCCCCACATCCTTCTTCACTATGGATTCCCCAAGTTGCACTCCCCCTAGTATGTATGCTGCATGCATATTCTTAGCCCCCAAGTGTATAACTTTGCATTTATCAACATTAAACCTCATTTGCCACTTAGTTGCCCAATTGGACAGTGCGTTGAGGTCAGCTTGTAAATTGGAGACATCCTGTAAGGACGTTATTCCACTGCAATACTTAGTGTAATCTACAAAGACAGAAATGTTACTTTTAATCCAAGACCCAATATCATTTATAAAGATATTAAAAAGTAAGGGTCCCAACACTGAACCTTGGGGTACACCACTGATAACCTTAAATCATTCATTAACCACTACTCTCTGGATTCTGTCTTTTAGCCAGTTTTCTATCCATTTACAAATTGATTTTTCCAAGCCTGTAGACTTTACCTTACACATGAGCTGTGTGTGGGGAACTGTGTCAAATGCTTTTGCAAAGTCCAGGTATACCACATCCACAGCTACCCCTCTGTCCGAGGTTTTACTTACCTCCTCATAAAAAGAAATCAAGTTTATTTGACAACTTCTGTCTTTCATGAATCCATGCTGTCTGTTGCTTTAAATATTTTTTTCCAACAAGAACTCGTCTTTTATTAAACTCTCCAGTATCTTACCAACTATAGAAGTTAAACTCACAGGTCTATAGTTACTTAGTAAATACTTTGATCCCTTTTTAAACATGGGCACCACGTTGGCCCTGCGCCAATTCAGTGGTACCATTCCATTTATTAACGAGTCCCTAAAAATTAGAAACAATGGCCTTGACATGACAGAGCTCAATTCTTTTAGGATCTGTGGGTGGATGCCATCTGGTCCAGGTGCTTTATCCACCTTTATTCTGTCTAAATATTTCTGGACCATATCCCTTTTGAGCCATTGTGGATAATTTGGGGCTGTGTTAATACCACCCCCATTATGGACTTGAGCTCCCCCATGCTCCTTTTTATACACAGAGCTGAAGAAAATATATAATAAATTTGTCTTCTTTTTGTCCCCAGTCACCCACTCTAGATTATTTTGTAAAGGGCCTATATGTTTAGACCTGACCTTTTTACTATTAATATATTTGAAGAATTTTTGGGGGTTTGTCTTTTACAATCTGTCGTTCGTTTTGAATTTTTGCGTCCTTGATTTCCTTTTTACATATTCTGTGTAACATTCTTTGTAACATTTAAACGATGATAGGATAGCGTTCCTTCATTTTTATATTTTTTAAAAGCTCTTTTTTTTAATTATTTATAGGCATTTTAACTTTGGCTGTGAGCAACATAGGTTTTATTTTTAGCCCTTTAAACGTATTGCCCATGGGAATATACTTTGCAGTGAGTTTACATACAGTCACTTTGAAGAATTCCCATTTCTGTTCTGTGTCCAGCCCTCATCCTTGGAAAGTTTGCTCTCTTAAATTTATAGGGGTTGTAATCCCTCATGTTTTTTCACCTTAATGCATCCTAATGCATTAAGGTGAAAAAACACCTGGCAGTCACCCCCCCCCCATTTTACTTATCTGAGCTCCTTCATCTCTGTCATGTATGCACTGTCCCTCTCTCCATGGGGTCCCGGCTCTTGATTGGATAGATTGATAGCAGTGCAGCCATTGGCTCCCGCTGCTGCCAATCAAACCCAATGACGCGGGGGCGGGCCGAGTCTGGCATTCGTGTCTATGCTGGACTCGGGAGCGCGCCCGCAAGGTAACCCCCTTGGGGGGTTACCCATATGTGTTTTCTGCTTACAGCTAACATTAAATGAAATCATGTTATGGTCACTGCTACCCAGATGCTCTTTTATATGAATATCGGTAATAAGCTCTGCATGGTTTGAGATAACCAGCCTTAATAAACTGAACCATAAAATTGTCTTGTAATTGGTTTATACATTTTTGCCCTTTAACTGTCCCAGCTGTGCCATTACTCCAGTCGATTTCCGGGTAGTTAAAATCCCCCATTATTATCACTGTCCCAGCCCTTGCAGCCCTTTCCATCTGTGCAAGGAGCTGAGTCCCCACCTCCTCACTAACACTGGGAGGTCTATAACAAACTCCAATGACAACCTTTGGAGTAAGCACACCCATGTACAGTTCCACCCATAATGCTTCAGACTCATCACACTCCCCATCAACTAGGTCCTCTTTCACACTAGCTTTTAGATCACTTCTCACATAGAGACAAACACCACCCCCCTCCATTTTACCCTGTCCTTACGAAAGAGAGCATAGCCAGGAATATTAACAGCCCAGTCATGAGAAGAATGAAGCCAAGATTCAGCAATACCAATTAGATCATAGGTCGCCTTGTGCACCAGAGCTTCCAACTCACCTACAGTAGGTGACCACAATATTGTGTCGATCTCGCCGGTTTTATCTGCGAGATTGACACCCTGCGAGCCCCATCACGGGAGCCAGCACTTAGCTGCCTTGCATCGGGAAGGAAAAAATGTGTTTTTTCCTTTCCCAATGAGCGACAAGCAGTGCTGACATTGCGGCTGGGTTCACCCTGGTGCGGGGATCTGACGTGGATCCCCGCCAATACCAGGCACTGTGTTTGGTATGAATTTGAGGGAGAACTCCCCGCCAAATTGTAAATAAAAAACCGGAATGGGTTCCACTCCAAGAGCATACCAGGCCCTTGGGCCCAGTATGGATTTTAAGGGGAACCCCCAACCAAAAAAAGGTGTGGGGTGCCCCCAAAAGTCATACCAGACCCTTATTTGAGCACACAGCCTGGCCAGTCGGGAAAAGGAGGTGGGGACGAGCGAGCACCCCCCGAACTGTACCAGACCGTATGCCCTTAACATGGGGGGGTGGGTGCTTTGGGGAAGGGGGCCACCCGGTGACCCCACCCCTTATGACATCAAGTCCCGGGGCTTGCTGGGACTGTGACATCATAAGGGGCGGGGTCACCATGTGACATCACCCGGTGACCACGCACCATGCCTATATAAGTGGTTGCGCACCTTTCAAGGTTGTCAGTTCTGCCCAGTGTTGCTCCTCCAGATGTCTAATGCGAGCTTCCAGAACGGCAATCCACTCACATCTGTCACAGCGGTATCCATCCTGGAGCTGTTGCTCCATTGTTGTATACATGTGGCACACTGTGCACTGCACAAAACCTTCAAACTTGCTAACCCCCATTTTCACAGTTACAATAATATTACTAACAGGGAATTTCAAATGTTACTTACAGGTTTGGTGACTCCTGTTATAACCTCTTATTTTAAACTCATTAGTGTCAAAGAAGTCATAGATTATGTAATTTTCGGTCCTTCCACCACAGGAAGGAAAGAAAATTGCTTGATTTCCCCCCATCAACACTGAATCCCTCCCACAGCACTATTGTGTTCTGCCATAGCCAGCAGCACTAATCATTGAGGGGAATACCCAATAGGCTGGTTGTATACAAGTTGATCATTAGATCAACTTGTGTATAACCAGGATGCCCATACTGCACATGGATCAAAATTTGGCCAGTCCCTGCTGAACTGGACAAATTTTGCTTCATGTATAGCTTGCTTAAGTCCTTTATTTACAGTAAAAACTGCAAATGTAAAAATAAATTAATATTTAAAAAGTATTTCCTATCAACCTCTTTAACCTTAGTTAACCCTGTTCATTTTTTAGTAACTCCTTCCTCTCACTTATTTGTAACTACTGTTCCTGATATTATTAATAGTTTATATGTTTGTTGACTTACATCAATTTAGTTTGTTTTGCTGCACCACATAAAGGAATTTGCCACCCTTCTGAAAAACATTTGACAGGCAGCAAGGAGGCAATATGCCACCTCCTCATTGGCCATTTTAACCCTAAAAAGGCTGAACTACCACGCATTACACAGGGTGGCAGTTGCAGCGCAACCCCATATAATTAATGTTACTGAATGTGTGTTGATGGGTTAGAAGTTATTTCAATGATCTAGGAACACCTTCTGTTTCATAATGTTTCAGTGACTTTGTCGCTAAAACAGATGTTGGAAATTCAGCCTTCCACACAAAAAAGTATTATTTTAGTTACCTCTTATTCTGCCTGTGCCCCCAAACTCAGCTAGCCTTAAGAGAAATAAGCGGCTACAGAATCTTCAAAAATGAACACTTCCAGGAGTGTTGATTTTCTAGTCCCCTACTGAGCTCTGTGGCTCCTCTAGCAAACCCCTTACTTCACTACAGGCCATGATAGCAATGTAGGAACCAGCAGATTGAACAAATCATTAGACCACCAAGAATTTAACACTCCCTGAAGTGTCAGTTTCTAAAGTTTCTTTAATTAGCATTTTCTCCTCAATCATGGGCATGCAAGTGAGTAGTAATGGCACTCTCTGCATGGAGAACTGCATTTCAAATATCTATATTAACAACAGTGTCACTTGAATGAAAATCTGTCTCAATTTCACTATGCTCATATTGACTAAATCATGCTGGTTTAACCTCATTCTTCCGCCATCCTATTCAGTTTTCTATGGAAAGAATTGTGGTAACCCTAAGAATAGAGGGCAGTGGCTGCCATTTCTGCCAGTACCTAGAGACAAACAGGAATCATCCTTCTCAGGTATGGAGGTGCGGGTTGTACATTTTGGACCTTTTCCCATCCTTGCCTACAGTTGTTTTACATTTAATAATCTGACCCATAAAAAGTTGCATTCACATTAATGCACGTGGCTATGTGACAGTTCATTCCTTTTGCTAATTTTGTTATTTTGCTAATGTACCTTTCAATCTAGAAAGAGCTCCTTAATCAATAGTGGCAATGGCAGAGGAGCAATAAACATAATGAAAGAGGAGCAGATGGCTTGTATTGGTTCTGAAGGGCAAGTGTATTTTGTCAAAGATGACTGTTCAGCTTAATGCACACAAGTATAAAAAGGAAAATGCTAATGGGTCCTTGGCTCCCAAACTAAAGAGAATCTTCATGGGAGTTGTTGTCATCATAATGCGTGTGCCATGGCCTGTTATGCCGCGTACATATGACTTTCCATCAGAACAAACTCTGACAGTCTTTCCAATAGAGTTCCGACGGAGTACAACTGAAACTGACTTGCCTACACACGATCACACCAAAGTCCGTTTGTTTAGAACGCAATGACATACGACGGGACTATAAAAGGAAGTTCAATAGCCAGTAGCTTATAGCTGCCCTTGCGTTGTTTCTGGTCCATCAGAATAGCATACAGACGAATGGTTTTCCAACATCCTTCTTATCAACCGATGATGTCATTGTAAAGGGGCACAATGAAAACCTGTGGCTTTGTGTAACTAAAAGACAGTCTTGAGCCAGCTATTGGCTTGTATATAATTTTTGGCCAATTTTTAGGTATTTTGCCAAGGCACCCTTGAAGAAACTTGAAGGTACCCCAGCGTATCTGGGCACGCTGGTTGAAAATGGCTGCTCTAGTGTATGACTTTACACACTACACTTAGTAGCACGATATACAATTGTATTAAGACATAAATACAAATTCCTTCCTGATAACCTAAAGCGTACTTGTGCTTGACCATGCATGACAAAGCATGGTTTTACTTTAACGCCCCCCTCTACAGCACATTCTCACCTTTCTTTTACTCCTCTGCTGCTGTCCCATTGCCAGGAGCAAAGGTTTAGTCATTGGTTTAGGTATGGAGGATTATGTGACTTACTCCACTACCTATATTTTGACAGCCCTGGTGCTTGACAAAGGGTTCAGCGCTGTCACTTGGGAGTGGGCAACACACAGGTTCACTATAAACAATTTGGAATTCAAAGGAAATCACATTGCATTGAACAAACAGGGTAAGAACCTGCTCGTTACAGTCAGGGGTCAAGTCCTGGGGAAAAAAGTGTGGGAACTCCCACCCAAGATCCACTCCCCCACCAAAAATAAATAAATGATACGCTCATATGCACGAACGCTTCAAAAGTGGTATTCCAATTTTCGTATTGTGTGTATGAAGCTTAACTGTTAGTACATAAAAAAAAACAATCCTCAATAAACATAAATACGGTAATTCTCTAAATAATCATTCATTCAATTGTGCTTCCATGCAAATGTGAACATCATGTTCTGATCTTTATTGGGGAATTTTGTTTTGTATATAGAGTGTTTATATGGTGAGTTTACACTTTTCATTGAACAGAGTTTGGATAACACAGGGTTAAACAGAAAGGTCATAAATTAGCTGCACATTATCTGGACAGAATGCTTGGGGATATAGTGATGTGTTCCTGCTTAGGAGATGTATGTTAGCTTGGGGGGCTGCAAACTCTGCAGGGCTGCAACACACACTCGCTGCTATTCCAACCCTTCACATATTTCCACATAAACTTCCCTCCTGGCATTAAACTTTGCCAGGTATTGTGCTCAGCTTACCACCCCAAACTGATGTTCCTCCCTCAGCTCACCTCTCTCCCTGCATGTCCTGTAAGCAGAATAGCTGATCTACCCATCAGCTAGACCTAGGCCTGATCTACCCGTCAGATAGCTGTGATTGACAGGTAGATCAAAGTGGAAGCTGTCATGGGGCCCCCTACTGGCAATGCCTGAATGGTCAGGTGTGCGGCACTTACTATTGCGAGCTGTGTCAGCAGCTGCTGGTGTAGCACCTGCCACACAGCTCGCATACTTCAGAGTTTTGCAGGATACGGCTGCTAATAGGAACTGAGTTCCTGTTGTGGAAAAAGTACAGGAACTCCGTTCCCATGCGTTCCTGCAGGACTTGAGCCCTGGTTACAGTCCCTTATATACTTTAAAGTTTTAAGTTCCTTTTACTTTTTTGTCTATTGCTAGTAGCTGGTAGCAATCCCCAGGGATATTTAAGTGCTTGTCCTTGTATGGGCAGTCAGATGTCCACTTCAACATGTTCGACCTTTGTATGAGAACCAGCTCTATGCACCTACATGGTCCCCATTTAAACTGCTTGGTGACATGATCACCACCTACACTGCAACTTTAATGGGGTAGTCAGGTTAAAATGTTATTTCAATTATGGGTGCATTCTTCTGTCCCATTAGTTCAAACTTTGACAGGGCCTCCAGTGCTGAGATCCGGAGCGTGAAAGCCTTCTAACATGGAGCCTTAACCCAGCCCAAGTAATGCATTTTTTTGTTATGTAAAATATTATTACTATACAGGATTTATATAGTACCAACAGTTTGGGCAGCACTTTACAATATAAAGGTACAGTAACAACACATTTCAATGCTAGAAAGGTTAGGCAGACCCTGCAGCTGAGAGCTTACAATCTAGTGGGGGGGCTGGTGTAAAAACAGGTTATAACTGTGGGGGATGAGCTGATTGGAGAAATAGAAGATTCAGTTGTTACTCGAAGGCAGGATTGGCTTCCCTGAAGAGATGAGTTTTCATGGATTGTCTAAAAGTAGACAGAATGGAAAAAAGCCAAACAGATTTGCGTAGTGAGTTCCAGAGGATGAGAGAGGCTCTGAAGAAGTCCTGGAGATGAGCATAGGAGGAAGAGACAAGGGAGCTAGAGAGCAGTAGGTCTTGGAGGTGCGGAGAGGATGGTTTGGGTGATATATTGAGACAAGATTGGAGATGTAGCTTGGGGAAGATTGTAAATGACTTTGTATGTTGTTGTTAGTATTTTGGTGGTTTGGTATGGTGGTTGAGTCTGGCAGCAGCATTCATATTAGACTGATGGGGGGATAGTCTGTGTAGAGGCAAGCCTATGAGAAAAGAGATGCAGTAGTCAAGGCGGGAGATAGCAAGGGAGTTAACAAGTTGCTTAATGGTTTCTTCAGTTAAAAAGGGGACATACGCTATATTACAAAAATATTGGTACGCCTGCCTTTACACGCACATGAACATTAATGGCATCCCAGTCTTAGCCCCCATACACATGGTCGGACATTCCGACCACAAAATCCTTCTGATTTTTTCCAACAGATTTTGTCCGAAACTGGTGTTGCATACACACGGTCGGACAAAGTTTTCGGAAAATCCAAACATTCGGAAGGTGGTGACTTTCGTTCGTTACGAAGGGACTACGTTCAGGCTAGTAGCCAATAGCTTTGTTCCCGTAATTTGATCTGAGCATGCGTGGTACTTTGTCCGATCGGAATTCTACAAGCAATCAGATAAAGATCTTATATCTAGCTCTCAAACTTTGTTGGTCGGACATTCCGACGGAAAAAGTCTGATGGAGCCCATACATGGTCGGATTATCCGACAACATGGTCTGATTGGACATTTTCCGTCGGAATGTCCGACCGTGTGTGTGGGGGCTTAGTCCGTAGAGTTGTTCTGACCCACCCTTTGCAGCTATTAAAGCCTCAACTCTTCTGGTAAGGCTGTCCACAAGGTTTAGGAGTGTGTCTAGGGAAATGTTTGACCATTCTTCTAGAAGCGGCTTTGTCTCCGCTGTGTCTCCACTCTAATTCATCCCAAAGGTATTCTATTGGGTTGAGGTCAGGACTTTGTGCAGACCAGTCAAGTTCCTCCACCCCAAACTCTCTCATCCATGCCTCGATGGACCTTGCTTTGTGCACTGGTCCAAATTATTTGGAGGGGGGATTATGGTATGGGGTTTGGGGATGGCCCCTTCCTGGTCCAACATGACTGTGCACCAGTGCACAAAGCAAGGTCCATAAAGACATGGTTGAGAGAGTTGGGGGTGGAGGAACTTGACTGGCCTGCAGAGAGTCCTGACGTCAACCCGAATGCCTTTGGGATGAATTAGCGAAGCCTTCTCATCCGACATCAGTGCCTGGCCTCACAAATGTGCTTCTGGAAGAATGTCAAACATTCCCCCTAGACACACTCTTAACCACTTCCCGACCAGCGCACGACGATGTACGTCGACAGAATGGCACGGGCAGGCATATTGGCGTACAGGTACGTCCAAAATTCAATGCCGCCCTGCCATCGGGAGCGCGCCGCCGGCGGCGCGCTCCCGCGCTGGTCGGGACCCCCGTAAGTCCGGTCGCGGGACCCGCGATCGTCTCACGGAGCGGCCGAATGGAGGAAATGCTGTGTAAACAACATTTCTCCATTCTGCCTAGCAACTAGTGACGCTGATCTCTGCTCCATGTGATTGGAGTAGAGATCAGTGTTCACTAAATGAAAGCCCAACCCCCCCACAGTTAGTAACATGCCCCTAGAAACACTTAACCCCTACACTGTCACCCACTGGTTAACCCTTTCACTGCCAGTGTCATTTACACAGGAATCACTGCATTTATATAGCAGTGATTACTGTATAAATGACAATGGTCCCAAAAATTTGTCAAAAATGTCCGATGGGTCCCCCACAATGTCGCAGTCACAATAAAAATCGCTGATTGCCGCCATTACTAGTAAAAAAAAAAAATAATAAAAAATTATTAATAAAAATTCTATAAAACTATCCCTATTTTGTAAACGCTATAACTTTTGCGCAAACCAATCAATAATCACTTATTGCGATTTTTTTTACCAAAAATATGTAGAAGAATACGTATCGGCCTAAACTGAGGGAAAAAATGTTTTTTTATATATTTTTGGGGGATATTTATTATAACAAAAAGTAAAAAATAATGCGTTTTTTTCAAAATTGTTGCTCTATTTTTGTTTATAGCGCAAAAAATAAAAACCGCAGGGGTGATCAAATACCACCAAAAGAAAGCTCTATTTGTGGGAAAAAAAGGACGTCAATTTTGTTTGGGAGCCACGTCGCACGACCGCGCAATTGTCAGTTATAGCGACGCAGTGCCGAATCGCAAAAAGTGGTCTGGTCTTTGACCAGCAAAATGGTCCAGTCTGCAAGTGGTTAAAGCTTGTGGACAGCCTTCCCAGAAGAGTTGACGGACTAAGACTGGGATGTCATTAAAGTTCATGTGTGTGTAAAGGCAGGTGTCCCAATGCTTTTGGTAATATAGTGCATTTCCAGATGCTATGGAGGTCAAGCTGCTACAGAGCTACACAATTTGGACAGTAATTGGATTTGGGGCTGAAAGGACAGGTAAGAGTCAAGAATTACACCTAGCACCCTGGCATGAGGGGAGGGAGTAATAGTTGTATTATTGATCTTGATGGAGAGGTCAGGGAAAGGAGTGTGGACTGGAGGTGGGGGGTGATTATTATGAGCTCAGCTTTAGAAATCCTAAATTCAAGGAGGTGGTGTGACATTTATATGTCAGTTAATAAGTTAGTAATTTGAGAGAAGACTGAAGGGGTGAGGTGGAAAGTAAAGAAAGAGGTTTGGGTGTTATCCGCATAGGATGGTATGGAAAGCAGAGGGGGTTTATCAAGTGACCAAGGGAGGAGGTGTGGATGGAAAAAAGAAGGGATCTGAGAACAAAACCCTACATAAAGAGGAAGTGGAGAGGAGGAGACAGAGTTTTAGGGAACACTGAAAGAATGCTGTGATAAGGAGAAAAAACAGGAAAGAGCAGAGTCTTGGAGGCCAAGGGAGTGGAGTGTTTTGAGGAGGAGTGGGTGGTCAACAGTATCAAACCCAGCAGAAAGATCTAGTAGTATGAGCATATAGTAGTGACCATTGCTTTTAGCAGTTACAGTGGTGGCAACAGGGGATTTTACATACATAAGAGATAAAAAAAAGCTGCGCTGAATAAATACTATGATGAAACTATTGTGACATATAAGTATTACATAGTTACATAGTTAGTCAGGTTGAAAAAAGACACAAGTCCATCCAGTTCAACCTTAAAAACAAATAAATAAAAAAAAAAAAAAAATAATCGTACAATCCAGATACCCAATTTTATGCCCACAATTGATCCAGAGGAAGGCGAAAAAAAAAACCAGCAGAGCATGCTCCAATTTGCTACAGCAGGGGAAAAAAATTCCTTCCTGATCCCCCAATAGGCGATCGGATTTTCCCTGGATCAACTTTACCTATGTTAGTACCTAGTTATATTATGTACCATCAGGAAAGTATCCAAGCCTTTCTTAAAGCAATCTACTGAACTGGCCAGAACCACCTCTGGCGGGAGTCTATTCCACATTTTCACAGCTCTAACTGTGAAGAAACCTTTCCGTACTTGAAGATGAAATCTCTTTTCCTCTAGACGTAAAGAGTGCCCCCGTGTCCTCTGGGTTGACCATACAGAGAACAACTCAACACCAAGTTCACTATATGGACCCCTAATGTATTTGAACATGTTGATCATATCCCCCCTTAATCTCCTCTTCTCAAGAGTGAATACAATTATTTCCTCTAATCTCTCCTCGTAGCTGAGTTCCTCCATGCCTCTTATCAGTTTGGTTGCCCTTCTCTGCACTTTCTCCAGTTCCCCGATATCCTTTTTGAGAACTGGTGCCCAAAACTGAACGGCATATTCCAGGTGAGGTCTTACTAATGATTTGAACAGGGGCAAAATTATATCTCTTTCTCTGGAGTCCATACCTCTCTTAATACAAGAAAGGACTTTGCTCGCTTTGCAAACAGCAGCTTGGCATTGCATGTTGTTATTGAGCTTATGGTCTACCAAAACCCCCAGATCCTTCTCCACTATGGATTCCCCCAGTTGTACTCCCCCTAGCATGTATGATGCATGCATATTCTTAGGCCCCAAGTGCATAACTTTACATTTATCAACATTAAACCTCATCTGCCACATAGTCGCCCAATTAGACAGTGTATTGAGGTCGGCTTGTAAATTGGAGACATCCTGTAAAGACGTTATTCCACTGCATATCTTGGTGTCATCTGCAAAGACAGAAATATTACTTTTGATCCCAGACCCAATATCATTTATAAAGATGTTAAAAAGTAAGGGTCCCAACACTGAACCTTGGGGTACACCACTGATAACCTTAGACCATTCAGAGTAAGAGTCATTAACCACTACTCTCTGAATTCTGTCTTCTAGCCAATTTTCTATCCATTTACAAACTGATATTTCCAAACCAGTAGACTTTACCTTACACATGAGCCGTGTGTGGGGAACTGTATCGAATGCTTTTGCAAAATCCAAGTATACCACGTCCACCGCCACCCCTCTGTCCAAGGTTTTACTTACCTCCTCATAAAAAGAAATCTGATTTGTCTGACAACTTCTGTCTTTCATGAATCCATGTTGTCTGTTGCTTAAAGTGTTTTTGTTCAGCAAGAACTCGTCGATGTGGTCTTTTATTAAACGCTCCAGTATCTTCCCAGCTATAGAAGTTAAGCTAACAGGTCTATACTTACTTGGTAAAGACTTTGATCCCTTTTTAAATATAGGCACCACGTTCGCCCTGCGCCAATCCAGTGGGACTATTCCCGTCATTAATGAGTCCCTAAAAATTAGATACAATGGCTCTGAAGTTACAGAGCTCAATTCTTTTAGGATCCGTGGGTGGATGCCATCAGGGCCAGGTGCTTTATCCACCTTTATTCTGTTTAAGTATTTCTGGACCGTATCACTTTTGAGCCATTGTGGATCATTTGGGGCTGTGTCACTATCACCCCCCTTATGGACATGCGCTCCCCCATGCTCTTTTGTGTACACAGAGCTGAAGAAAGTGTTTAATAAATTAGCCTTCTCTTTGTCCCCAGTCACCAACTCTAGATTATTTTGTAAAGGGCCTACATGCTCAGACTTGACCTTTTTACTATTAATATATTTGAATAATTTTTTGGGGTTTGTCCTACTATCTTTTGCAATCTGTCGTTCGTTTTGAATTTTTGCATCCTTGATTTCCTTTTTACATATTCTGTTAATTTCTTTGTAACATTTAAATGACACTAGTGATCCTTCATTTTTATATTTTTTAAAAGCTCTTCTCTTACAGTTTATAGCTTTTTTAACTTTGGCCGTGAGCCACATAGGTTTTGTTTTTAGCCTTTTAAACTTATTGCCCATGGGAATATACTTTGCAGTGAGGTCCCCAACAGTCTTTTTGAAGAATTCCCATTTCTGTTCTGTGCCCATTGAAGCGAATATTCTCTCCCAGTCTAAGTCCTGGAGAGTAGCCCTCATCCTCGGAAAATTAGCTCTCTTGAAGTTAAGTGTTTTTAACTTACCCGTATGTATTTCTTGTTTAGCGCTAACATCAAAGGAAATCATGTTATGATCACTGCTACCCAGGTGTTCCTTTATCTGGACATTAGTAATAAGCTCCGCATGGTTTGAGATTACCAGGTCCAACAGAGCTTCATTCCTAGTTGGGGCCTCAATAAACTGGACCATAAAATTGTCCTGTAATAGGTTTATCATTTTTTGCCCTTTAACTGTCCCAGCAGTGCCATTACTCCAGTCAATTTCTGGGTAGTTAAAATCCCCCATTATTATCACTGTCCCAGCCCTTGCAGCCCTTTCCATTTGTGCGAGGAGCTGAGTCTCCACCTCCTCATTCACATTGGGTGGTCTATAACAAACTCCAACGATTAACTTTGAACTACACCCATCTAAATGCAGTTCCACCCATAATGCTTCGGACTCATCACACTCTCCATCCACCAGGTCCTCTTTCACACTTGCTTTGAGATCACTTCTCACATAGAGACAGACCCCGCCACCTTTCCTTTTTACCCTGTCTCTCCGAAAGAGTGCATAGCCAGGAATATTAATAGCCCAGTCATGTGAGGATTGAAGCCAAGTTTCAGCAATACCGATTACATCATAGCTCTCCTCATGCACCACAGCTTCCAACTCACCTATTTTGCTTGGCAGACTTCTGGCATTGGTGAACAAACACTGTAATGCATTATTACATTTTGCTCTGGTGTTTTTCATATTATTTTTAGTAGTACAAATTGCACTATAGTTTTCAATGGCTGTTTGCAACATGGGAAATTTCTTGTCACCTGCCATATCCCACCCCCCATCTATCCTCATTCCACCCTCCATTAATGTCTGACCCCTAACTGACCTGTCTGCCCAATGTACTTCTGGTTCACCCTCCCCCCTCAAACCCATTAACTGTGCATCAGATATAATGGAGATGATGAATACTGCATATGACTTAATGCTATGTCAATATGATAACACAACGCTAATATAGGGTGCATACAAAAAAAACAAAGCAAAAACACAATAAAAGGCTACAAGAGCTCTCTACGTGTCCAATTGACTCCGATGGATTGCTGAACAGATATTCCGCACAATATAAAGTTCAAAGTAAGAGTTTAAACAATGATTCCCCAACCCTCTATTCCGTCACATAAAAACACGACACCCAAGAAGATGTGACAGGGTACAACAGGAAAGATCCTCCACCACTGATATTACTGCCGCTTACCAGCTTGCTAGATCTATTGTTTAAGGAAATCACATGTGCCTGTGGCTTTTTCCCCAGCCTCGGGTCTCTGTGCTTAGATAGCAAGATGTTTCCAGATACTCCACTCAAGATATTCACAGTGTGAATGGTATTCACTCATTCCCCATGTAAGAATAGAAAGGCTTCCATAGCGTAATTCTTTAAAAATATTTATTATTTAAAAAACAACAATATTGCACTTACAATTTTGCCATGGGTATAAAAACATTTTCATATAGTACTCGAGCCGGCTGGCTCTCGATCGCTGCCCATTGCTTCCGGGACAAGCGTGGTTCGTGGTGACGTCAGCATGCCGAACCTCCCTAAGCCATTTCGTCACAGATGATGTCTTCCTGGGGCACGGGCGGCGTGCTGACGAGCTCTGAGCTCCTGGTGTCCCTCCATAATTTCGCCATTTTGGAATAGGGCAAATGACCATACACTACATCAGGGCTTTTTTTTCTCAGAGAATAGGTGCAGGAACTCCCCCCATCTGAGTTACCGCTTGTCTCTGCCCCTGACCACTGTCCCGTGATTCAACCCCCTAGCCACCTACCAGTACTGCCCCATTTAGAGAATACAGAACCAAGTATCATTTTGTGATGCTAAATCATGTGTATGGAACATGCTGATGATAAAAAGAAAAGCAGTAAAATAGATCCCCTGCAGCCAGCAACAAAAGAATCCCAGCAATAGATCCTCCCCCAGCAACAATGGACCCCACCCCAACAACAATAGATTCCTTGCAGCAACAGTGAACCACCCACAACAAAATATCATACCCAGTAACAAAATATCCACCCAAGCAACACTAGACCCCCCCTCCCCCAGCAGCAACAACATATCTCCCAGCAGCCAGCCTCAATAGACCTCTCCCTCAACATTAGATCCCTTCCAGCAACATAAGACCCAACATAATAGATTCCCCATCAGCAACAATAGACCCTCCCACAAAATCAGATCCCCCATCAGTGAAAACAGATCCCCCAGCAACCAACATCAATAGACCCTCCAGCACAGCCCACACCCTATGCTATTACATACATTCAGTGCTGGATGTGCCGGAACTGCATTTTACATCTAAAATCTGGCTAGTAACCATATCAAATAGCTGCTAACCAGATGGAAATAGTAGTGACTTTAAATGAAGAGTTATGTAAAAAAGGATATTATTGACTAACTCATAACTTTTATTACCTTGATCCCACTCATCTTTCTACACTCAGAGAAGACGGTGAGATCATTTGGCTAATATGTATTGTTAGTCACATACAAAATTACTCCAACTATACTCTAACTGTAGACCTTGTAACAGTGGGAATTTAAGGATATACTCCACATCACTACCACTGTATACAAAGTTAGCATCGACCCACATGGCCCTTTCATGAGCAACAGATCGCCCAACACACTCATAAAAGTTCCTCAGCCTGTGGCGATGCAACAATAATGTCGCAATATCACTTGATAAATGTAAAATATATGAAACATGACATAATATGTTACAGTGTTTAAAATCAAAGAAAAAAGGAGAAATAGGGAGAAAAAGGTTTTTATTTTTTTATATTAAATTACTAGATACCACCTTTATTCAAAAAGGAGAAAAAATGGACCTGACATTCAGCTCCAACCAATAATTCCCCTCCCCCACCTATGAATAAATGAATCATGGGTGAAAGGATAAGCAAGAAGCATTAAAATGGAAACCCAACCCTTAAAGCTCCACAGGCTCCAGTGCTATATTGTGAGTAGGATTGATTCCATCACGTCCCGGGTGGGCAAGTATATTGACTATTTGCTTCAGCCGTTGGTACAACAATTGCCATCTTACTTGAAGGATACTAGGCATGTAATCAACTTATTGTCCAAATTAAAGCCCAGTGGACACACCAGTGTCACATCTCTGTACACTATCATACCCCATAACCTGGGGATAGCAGCAGTTAAATATTATTTGGACGCCTTTTTCACTATACCCAAACAACAGCAGGCATTCATCATTGACTTGCTTGAATATGCGGCAAGCCACAATTACTTTTGGTTTGACCATCAGTATTACTGACAGCAACATGGAATGGCTATTGGGGCAAAATATAACCCCAGTTTAGCCAACTTATTCATGGCCAAGTGGGAGGAGGACGTCATCTATAAAGACCGAAGCCTATTTTTGATCTTCTGAGCAAGGTATATAGATGACATCCTCCTCCTATGGGATGGAACCATCCCCTAGTTGGATTAATTATTTTCCTCCATTAACAACAATAACAGGGGCATTAAGATTGTTCATTAAGAAAAAATGTATTTTCTTGACCTCACAATTTCAAAAAGTGAAGGCACATTTAAGATGGTTTCGTACTTTAAAATGACTGACCACAATGCCTTTATACCTGTTGTCATCACGACTCTTGGCTAACGTCGGTTTCCGAGAAGTCAGTTCGTAAGAATGAGATGGAACTGTACGGATATTAATGATTATAGATCTCAAGTAGGTATCCTAAAGGAGAGATTGGAGGAAAAGGGTTATGACCCAGATTCCTTGGAAAGAACAATTGTACAGGTAGCAGGGATAGATAGAGCTACACTGCTGAATGATGGCCCTGGGAAGATACGGGAGAGATCTATCATACCATTTATTACAACCTTCTCAACCCAACATTATTTAATTAAAAAAATTCTTCATAAACATTGGCACCTACAAGGAAATAATAGGATTATTCCTACCAGCCAATCCACAGGTGATTTTCAGGGGGGTCCCTTCACTTTGAGATAGAGTTGCCCCCAATGTTGTGGATCCTCCCACCAAAAAGGTATCTTTCTTTCAAAACCTTTCTGGATACCACCAGTGCCGCAGGTGTCAGATTTGTTCACTGAATAAAAGCAGAGGAAAACAGAGTCTTTTGTTTCAACTAGTAAATCTGGAGAACACCAAATTGAACTGTTTATCACATGTAGCTCAACGACCGTTGTGTACTTATTGAAATGCCCGTGCGGGCTTCAATATATTGGTAGGACCAAGCGGTCCATGCAGGTTCGTTTAGGGGAGCATATCCCCAATATAAAAAGCTTTAGATTCCATTCTGTTTCAAAACATTATGCCATCCATCATAATCCCTGCTAATACACTATTTGTGGGGATTGAAAAATGTAGTGCCCATTGGAGGGGTAGCTCCCTGGTTAGGGAGCTATCAAGGCTGGAGATGGCATGGATTCATAGGATACGTTGTTACACCCGGTACAGCCTTAATATTGACACAGATGTCAATGCATTCATCGATACTGGTTATATGACAATGATGTGAACCTGCGCTGAGTTTCTGGCTGACCTGTGGTTGATGTATGGAGCACAATAGGTGGATCGGTATGCAATATACAATTTCCTTCCCAAGAAAGTTTTTTGTAGTTAATTATATTTTTTTTGGTGACAACATTTAGGTCACTATGTTGGTGTTTTTGGGCCATGTTAGATGGACAAAAGCATTTAACCGCATGCCGACCAGCCACCACAGTTGTACTGTGGCAGCATGGTTCGGCTGCGCAAATCGCCATTATGCTACGTCGGTAGCATAAAAGTCACTTCCCGAGCCGATGCGAGTGCCCGGCGGTCTCGATCGCCGCCGTGCCTCCGGTGATTACTCGGGGCACACGGAGAACTGGGAGCTGTGTGTGTAAACTCACAGTTTTCAGTTCTCTGAGCAGTGAACTGACAGATTGTCTGTTCATACAGAGTATGAACAGCGATCTGTTAGTTTCCCTGCACAGTCCCATCCCCCTTCAGTTAGAACACATACTAGAATACATATTAATCCCTTCACTGCCAGTGACATTTTTACAGTAATCAATGCAATTTTAATTTCACTGATCGCTGTATTAATGCCAACGGTCCCAAAAATTTGTGAAAATTGTCCGACGTGACCGCCATAATGTCTCAGTCATGATAAAAATCGCTGATCGCCGCCATTACCAGTAAAAAAAAATTTGTAGATGCTATAACTTTTGCGCAAACCAATCAATAAACGCTTATTACGATTTTTTTTTTACTAAAAATATGTAGAAGAATACGTATCGGTCTAAACTGAGGAAAAAAAATTTTTTAATATATTTTTGGGGGATATTTATTATAGCAAAAAGTTAAAAATAATGCGTTTTTTTTCAAAATTGTCGCTCTTTGTTTATAGCGCAAAAAATAAAAACCGCAGAGGTGATAAAATACCACAAAAAGAAAGCTCTATTTGTGGGAAAAAAAAGGACATCAATTTTTTTTTCGGAGCTACGTCGCACAACCCAGCAATTGTCAGTTAAAGTGGCGCAGTGCCGAATCGCAAAAAGTGGTCTGGTCTTTGGCCAGCCAAATGGTCCGGGGATTAAGTGGTTAATAATATTTTGTTGAGACAATATTTAGTTTGGATTTCCAACTTAATGCTTCTTGCTTCTCTATCCTTTCACCCATGGTTCATTTATTCATAGGTGGGGGAGATGAATTATTGGTTAGAGCTGAATATTGGGTAAATTTTTTCTTCTTTTTGAATAAAGGTGGCATCTGGTAATTTAATATAAATAATACAAAAAAATTCTCCTTTTTTCTTTGATTTTAAACATTGTAACATATATATTATGTCATTTTTCATATATTTTACATTTAACAAGTGATATTGTGACATTATTGTTGCATTGCCACGGGCTGAGGAACTTTTATGAGTGTGTTGGGCGATCCATCGCTCATGAAAGGATCATGTGGGGGGGATGCAAACAGTGTATACAGTGGTAGTGATGTGGAGTATATACTTAAAATTCCCACTGTTACAAGGTCTATAGTTAGAGTATAGTTGGAGTATTTTTATATGTGACTAACAATACATATTAGCCAAATAATTTCACCGTCTTGTTTGGGTGTAGAAAGATGAGTGGGCTCAAGGTAATAAAGGTTTGCTCTATGAGTTAGTCAATAATATCCTTTTTTACATAACTCTTCCTTTAAAGTTACTACTATTTCCATCTGGTTAGCAGCTATTTCATATGATTACTAGCCAGATTTTAGATGTTGGTTGTTTAACTACTTAAGGACCAGCCTCATTTTGAGATTCTGGTGTTTACATGTTTAAACCATTTTTTTTGCTAGAAAATTACTTATTACCCCAAAACATTATATATTGTTTTTTTTTCTAACACCCTAGAGAATAAAATGGCGGTCATTGCAATACTTTTTTTTGCAATACTTTTTTTCACACCGTATTTGGTCTTACAATCGCACTTTTTTTGGAAAACAGTAAAATTACCCCTATTTTTTTTATATTGTGAAAGATAATGTTACGCCGAGTAAATTAATACCCAACATGTCACGCTTCAAAATTGCGCCCACTAGTGGAATGGCGACAAACTTTTACCCTTAAAAATCTCCATAGGCGGCGTTTAAAATTTTTTACTGGTTGCATGTTTTGCGTTACAGAGACGGTCTAGGGCTAGAATTATTGCTCTCGCTCTACTGGTAATACCTCACATATGTGGTTTGAACACCGTTTTCATATGCGGGCGCTACTCACGTATGGTTTCCCTTCTGCGTGCAAGCTCGGCAGGACGGGGTGCGTTTAAAAAAATGTTTTATTATTATTATTTATTTTACCTTTTATTTTTACACTGTTTAAAAAAATAAAAAAGTGTCACTTTTATTCCAATTACAAGGAATGTAAACATAAATATGTAAACATAAATATGAGATCTGAGGTCAAAAAGTCCTCAGATCTCATATTTAGACTAAAATGCAATAAAAAAAATGAGTACATTAAAAAATCATTAAAAAAAATTGTCCCTTTAAGAGCTATGAGCAGAAGTGACGTTTTGACATCGCTTCCACCCAGCAACTGTATGGGGATGGGTGAGGGCCATCTTCCCCTCACTGGTCTCCATACCAAGCAGGAGACAACACACGATCGCCTCTGCCGCTGCCGACAGCTCCAGTAAGCGGTGGAGGGCACCGGATCGCAGCGGGAGGGGGGCCTCTCTCCCACCACGATAAAAGTGAATCCGCCACAGAGACCACTTTTGTAGCGGACCGCCCGCTGAAGAAGGGGATACCAGGGTTATGGCAACTAGCTGCTGCCATAACAACGATATCCTCCTTCAAACAGCCGGCACAAAACTGTGACGGGTGGTCCGTAAGTGGTTGAATAGAACATTTCCAGCGTTAAGTAGTGTATAGGTATTTGCCATATTTCAAAATGGTGAACCTATGGAGGGACACCAGGACCTCGGAGCTGGGCGTTTCTTATTTTGTTTGTTGTGTATATATGGCGGTGAGTCAGCACGCCTCCCATGCCCCTGGAAGATATCATCTGTGAGGAAACAGCGTAGGGAGGATCGGCGTGCTGACATCACCACGAACCACACTTGTCCCGGAAGCAATGGGCAGCGATCGACAGCCGGCCGGCTCGAGTACTATATGAAAACGCTTTTATACCCATGGAAAAATTGTAAATGCAATATTGTTGTTTTTTAAATAATACATTTTTTTAAATAATTACGCTATGGAAGCTTTTCTATTCTTACTTGGGGAATGAGTGAATACCATTCACACTGTGAATATCTTGAGTGGAGTATCTGGAAACATCTTACTATCTAAGCACAGAGACCCGAGGCTGGGGAAAAAGCCACAGACACATGTGATCTCCTTAAACAATACCCTGTTTCCCCAAAAATAAGACCTAGCGTGATTGTCGTGATGGCTGCAATATAAGCCCTACCCCCCAAATAAGCCCTAGTTAAAGTCCTTGTAGGTCTTATTTTCAGGGTAGGGCTTTTTTTCGGGGAAACAGGGTAGGGCTTATATTGCAGCCATCACCGACAATCACGCTAGGTCTTTTTTTTTCGGGAAAACAGGGTAGATCTAGCAAGCTGGTAAGCAGCAGTATTATCAGTGGTGGAGGATCTTTCCTGTGGTACCCTGTCACATCTTCTTGGGTGTCGTGTTTTTCTGTCACCACGGAATAGAGGGTTGGGGAATCATTGTTTAAACTCTTACTTTGAACTTTATATTGTGCGGAATATCTGTTCAGCAATCCATTGGAGTCCATTGGACACATAGAGAGCTCTTGTAGCCTTTAGGCTGCTTTCACACTGGGGCGGTATTCAGGCGTTACAGCGCTATAAATAGCGCCTGTGTAACGCCTGAAAAAAACCGGCCCCTTTAACTCCCTCCGGCTTTCACACTGGAGCGATGCGCTGGCAGGACGGTGAAAAAAGTCCTGCCAGCCGCATCTTTGCAGCGGTGAAGGAGCGGTGTATTCACCGCTCCTATACCGCTGCTACCCATTGAAATCAATGGGACACCGCGGCAATACCGCCGGCAAAGCGCCGCTGCAGCGGCGCTTTGCGGGCGGGTTTAACCCCTTTTCGCCCACTAGCGGGGGTTAAAACCACCCCGCTAGCGCCCGCACACCGCCGCTGAAACGACGGTAAAGCGCCGCTAAAAATAGCGGCGCTTTACCGCCGACGCTGCTCTCGCCCCAGTGTGAAAGCAGCCTAATTGTGTTTTTGCTTTGTTTTTTTTTGTATGCATGCTATATAGCGTTGTGTTATCATATTGACATAGCATTGAGTCATATGGAGTATATATCATCTCCATTATATCTGATGCACATTTAATATTTATATGTCACAATAGTTTTCTAGTATTTATTCAGCGCAGCTTTTTTATCTCTTTAATTCTGTTTATTGTGTGTGTCTCACATTAAGTTGCAGCAGTTTTGTTCTCACATTTTTAATATCACTCTATGAGCGATATCAGGACAGCGCAGTCATTTATTTTTACATTTTAGATTTTACACACATTCCCCGTGGCTACAGGCATCGGGATTTTGTGTATATCTGACGAGCTGACTGTCGGCTGTCAGATAGAAACCATCCAGCATCTTTGTTGTTTCCCTGTCTCTGCACATCCATTGGTGGATCCAGGACCAGCATGGCAGGTCCACTAAGTAATCAAGAGGGATGATCAGCAAATGTCTGTTTGCTGATCTCCCCTTCCTGCTCATAACCCGAAAGCGATGTGTAAAACGTCACACATTATAATAATTTTAAATGGGGGAACTTAAAGAGGAAGTAAAACCAAACTAAAAAAAAATAGACCCTGCAGGGCAAAGCCATAATGAGCTAGTATGCATAGCATACTAGCTCATTATGAATAACTTACCCGAGATGGAAGCCCACGAAGCGACCCTTGTTGTCCTCCTCCAACGCTGCCATCTATCCCGAAGTGACTTCCGGGTATCACGACTTCGGCGCTGTGACTGACCGGAGCCACGATGATGTCACTCCCGCGTGAATGCACACGGGAGCCTCCACTAACGGCATGATCGCCATTAGCAGCAGCATGCTTAGTGCGCCTGTGCGCATGCGCCGTAGACAGCGGTGCCTGTCTTTTGCAAATATCTCCTAAACAGTGTAGGTTTAACCACTTTCAGACCGGACCAATTTGCTGGTCAAAGACCAGACCACTTTTTGCTATTCGGCACTGCGTCGCTTTAACTGACAATTGCGCGGTCGTGCGACGTGGCTCCCAAACAAAATTGACGTCCTTTTTTTCCCACAAATAGAGATTTATTTTGGTGGTATTTGATCACCCCTGCGGTTTTTATTTTTTGCGCTATAAACAAGAATAGAGCGACAATTTTGAAAAAAACGCATTATTTTTTACTTTTTGTTATAATAAATATCCCCCAAAAATATATAAAAAACATTTTTTTTCCCTCAGTTTAGGCCGATACGTATTCTTCTACATATTTTTGGTAAAAAAAAAATCGCAATAAGCGATTATTGATTGGTTTGCGCAAAAGTTATAGCGTTTACAAAATAGGGATAGTTTTATAGCATTTTTTTAAATAATTTTTTATTATTTTTTTTTTTACTAGTAATGGTGGCGATCAGCGATTTTTATTGTGACTGCGACATTATGGCGGACACATCGGACATTTTTGACACATTTTTGAGACCATTGTCATTTATACAGTAATCACTGCTATATAAATGCAGTGGTTCCTGTGTAAATGACACTGGCAGTGAAGGGTTAACCAGTGGGTGGCAGTGTAGGGGTTAAGTGTTCCTAGGGGCGTGTTACTAACTGTGGGGGGGTTGGGCTTTCATTTAGTGAACACTGATCTCTGCTCCAATCACATGGAGCAGAGATCAGCGTCACTAGTTGCTAGGCAGAATGGAGAAATGTTGTTTACAACGGCACTTCTCCATTCGGCCGCTCCGTGAGACGATTGCCCACGGCAATCGAGTCCGCGGGTCCCGACCAGCGATGGCAGGGTGGCAAATTTAAAGGGACGTACATGTACGCCCATTTGCCTGCCCGTGCCATTCTGTCGACGTACATCGTCGTGCGCTGGTCGGCAAGTGGTTAAGAGATATTTCTTGCACCTACAGATAAGCCTTAATCTAGGCTTACCTGTAGGTAAAAGTGGTCTGTAAGGTTTTACAACCACTTTAACTGTATTTGAGTACCACAACCTTAAAAAGCTATTTATAACTAATTCACAGCAAACTCACCAAACCAAACATGTCTCCAGGGTTTATTTTATTGAGAAATCACTTTGAAAAACACCACTCTAGCATTTCTAGCCCTATCTATCTTGTATAAGAGCAGATAAGTCATTTAGTGTTTACTTCCTGGGACCCATCTGCCTTTAGCTCAGGCATGCAGGCAGGAGGGTGTGCTCAGCCTTTTCTCTCCAACTCCAGATCAAAGAACAAAAAATGCCAATGGAAGTCCCTGGGATGTCTGACATTATTTTTGCCTAGGCCAGAAACCAGGAAGCCACTGAAGAAATGTAATAAAACATTGTAAACATAACTATAATATATCTTCCCATCTATTTAATAAGGCTTTTAGCATGCGTTTAACAAATAATTGATCAGAAGAGTTTAGTTCCACTTTAGAAGCAATACTCTTTACACTTTAATCAGTTACTACTTACTTTACCTATACATTGATTCTGTTATTCTCTCCTTTTCATTAAACAAATGACAAAACTACTATCTAATTCTACATAATATAACCACCTTCTACCTCTGCTCAAGGCACACCGGCAGCTAGCTGAGTGATGACCAGTGGTGCGCCACTAGGGGACGCAAACCACTCTTTTTCGCACCCCTGAAATTCCATCTTGCACCCCCTGAGGGTGCAGGAACCCCTGCTTTACAAGCAGATGAAGCTGGTAACTTAGCTTCAGTGGCCTCAATGGCAAAGTGTGAAGAGAGGCTAGAGAGACTTCTCGTAGACTATTCATTTGCTATAAACAGAGTTGCCATCCAACAACTTTTTAAGTCCTTGTTTGATGTTCAATAAATAGCAGTTTGGCTTTTGTACTAATAACAGGTCCTCTTTAACTGCTAAACAACTCTGTAGCTTTACCCACTGATTACCATTTAGACAAAAGTTGCAGAGATTAACACTTTTTTTCACTACGTTAACAAAATGTTGAGGTTTCCAAAAACCAAAAATTATGTACAAAAGTGCTTATCAAAAGGATCTAGGAATCTGAGAAAAACAAACTCTGCTAGGATCATTTAAAGGCACATTTGTCAGAGGGCAAATAGATAAGGACTTGTTGATTCATAAAATTACCAAGTCCTTATCTTGAAGCATGTTAGCAGCTAACATGTGAGGGGCAATGGGAATATTAGAGTCCCAATTGATTGCTAAGTATATAGCAACGGTGTGGCCTTACTAGCAGAAAACAAAAAAGTGGATTGAGGTTCTAGCCTCACCTGCTTTGCTAAGAGAAAGCCATTTTCAGAACAATGTGAAAAATAAAAAAATGCAACATGCGGGACACACCATGGTGAAAAATGGGTTCGGTTAAATTGTAGAAGATATTGGGCATGGCCTACAAAAGCATGGTTAAAGTCCACTCGAAGCACACATTGCAGACATATGTATCAATCCTTGTATGCATATAATAATAGTTACTGTACCACAAGTGGGAATTTCATAGACACGCATAGACCTAAAGGATTATCTTAAAACAATAAAACAGAATATTGACGAAGAGCTAACACTTTGTCTGAGCCTACCATAAAGAAGAACTTCATTAGGAGTATGTAATACATCATGGGACATATTTACTATAACTTGAGAGTGCAATATCTGGTGCAGCTCTGTATAGAAACCAATCAGCTTCCATTTTTTTTTGTCAAAACGTATTTGAACAAGCTGAAGTTAGAAGCTGATTGGCTACCATGCACAGTTTCACCAGATTTTAAGTGCTCCAGTTTAAATAAATCTCCCCCTATGTTATGGACAACACATTGTATGGAGTGAACAGGTCAGCAGTATGTGTCATATTACCTCTTAAATTGCTGATCAGCAGGAGGAAAAGATGGCTGGTGTCTGTTGTCAACATGTAGCAAAAATGGCTGGTATTGGTGATTAGTGGAAGAAAAATGCCTAGAATTGATGGTCAGGGTGAGGAAAAATACTGGTGATTAGTGGGTGGAAAAAAGGCTGGTGGCAGTGAGAGGAAAAAAATGCCTTACAGTGGTGGTAATGGGAAGAAGAAAAATGCCCAGAGTCATTGGTCAGTGGGAGAAAGAAGAACTACAGTGCCTGCTGGGGGACACGGGCATCAGACACTTCCAGAAGTGCCACAAACTAAAGAGTCTAATGGAGCCTGCAACACTGGTACAGATCAATAGTAGTAGACATAGACCTCTTGAGACATGAATGTATCAGCTCTTCTGTTGCAGAAAACCAGCATATTCATTTTTTAAAGCAACTTATGGGGTATCAACTGAAATTATGACCAAACCCTCGAATGTATATTTGTAAAAAAGACAAAAAGCATAATGGATTTCGGAATGTAAAGGCCATGCAAGGAGCTAAATGTTTTATAAAATTAAAGTTTATTTAATAAAGGTTAAAAGAATCATACAACATGTAGGTCTCCAAGTTCATAAAAACAAACACTGAACCACATATAAACAGTGCTTGTAGAATACACTGTATGTAATCATATGCCAGGATAGGAGTACTAATATATTTGATCTTCATATGCCAACGTGTTTTGCCATTTGCTTCGTCAGGACCCATGAGGTATGTCTAGCACTCATGTCTGCATAGAACTGTGTCAGCGCCTGAAAGCTGAGATGTACATGTTGTATGATCCTTTTAACCATTATTAAATAAACTTGAATTTTATAAAACATTTAGCTCCTTGCCTGGCCTTTACAGTCCAATATCCATTCAGCTGTATGTCTTTTCTACAAATATACATTACGGATGATGACCATAAATGTCAAAATTTTTTCTCTAGTGAAGCCTCAAATCTAGACATGTAATTTGAACCTAATGGTGTATGGGTAGTCACTTTGCTCAGTAAATGGAAACTGACTTTGTGCATAATGTAATAGTTCCATGGTAGGGGCTTATCTTTGCTGATCAGAAACATTGTCCTTCTATTTGTGTGAAAAAGAATTGTATCGACTAAATAGAAGGCTCATCACAGTGCCGTAAAAAGGATCATGCAGCTCTACAGCTGCACTAATCACTTTTCTGTTTCAATGTATTTATTGAAATTTTTTTCCAAAGAGGACACAAATCGTAGGCAAAGAATGACATCAAGAATAATGTCCTCAACGCAGGTGGAGCATATCAAAACATTTAGAACAGATATGAAAAGGATCCAAAGAGTATACCACCAGTCATCTTCAATACAAAGGGTTGTCATATAAAATACAAGTTCAACATAAACATAAATGTTCTGATAAAAGCATACAACAATCCTACTCAGAAAACCCCACTAGGGGAAATATTAGAACCTATATTTCACCACCCACCTGCTGGGGTCGTGGGTCATAGATATACAAAGTGCACTACAAAAAGTGTGAAAGAGAAATAACAGAGGATGAATGGAAACAAAGAGGGGGGAAAAAAATAAATAAATCAAAAGAAGAAAAGACCGTCCGAACGCCCCACCTCCGTTGCCCACACTCCTCAGCCAAATAGAAGTTGGAGATACTTAGTCCAAGAATCCCAAACACTGTCAAACCTAACAGTCCTATCATTCAGGACACTGACCAAATTTCAGTTGAGCATGATCCATGTCAGCTTACTTTTCATAATAGCCAGATCTACCACTGGTTCCAAGCGGTCGCTATAGCCATTTTTGCCGCTGTCCAGATCACTTTTGAGGAGAAGTCATGAGTTGGCTGCAAAAAATGGTAACAAGCTCACAGCAGCTTATTATAAATTCTTGATGTCCAGGCCATTTTACATAACCTATGCATTGTAATATCAAACAATCACACTTTTTAGGTGTAACACATTTTTATCATACAGGGGAAAATTCCTCAGTGCATTATTTGCTTAATTGGTATGTCAAACATTTACGTTTGCAGATCTAGATCGATTTGCACCACTTTGCTGAACTTCCAGGTAGTGGAGCGCACACAGGGTATAGGAATGTGCGCACTGAGGACATAGTATGTTTGGGCAGTGCAGACTTCTTCCACTGACTATCACCAAACTAGAAGGAGTAGGGAGCAGGGAACTGCTGGGTGCTGTGTGTTTGTATGGATGCACACAGCATATATATCTCCTGTCCTGGCTGGAAGCGCACACACAAAAGGTGTCTCCATGTGAGTCAGGTAAAGCAAATAAGAAGGTGGGGGCAGTGACTTTGGGACCAACCTTACAGGGTGGTACGGCATGATATAAAAGAAGAATAAAGCCTCGTACACACAATCAGATTGTTGGCCAACAAAACCGTGGAAACTTGTCTTGCATACACAAGGCCACAGAATTATAGGCCAACAATTATGAACGTAGTGACGTACTACGTTGTTTTTCAGCTCCATAGCGCCACCCTTTGGGCTCCTACTGCTAATTTCATGTTAGTAGAAGTTTGGTGAGTGTTAATTTGCGCTTTTCTTTTCACGCTTTTCATTTAGCGCTTTTCAGTTCGCATTTTTCATTTCATGCTTTTCAGTTCGTTTCTCAATGGTTGTTCATCAACCAGACACGTTGCGGAATCGGAGGAGATAACGTGTTATTTATTATTGGCCTTAGCGTTATTGCTTTGACATTATTAATTTGGTTGAATAATGATTTGATTTGGTATATTTTCTATATTTTTGGATGCATAGAATGCACTTTTTGGTTAAGTTCTATTGGCAGATAGCATGTCTAATTGTATTTCTTTTCTTTTTTTAATGCACAAAAAAAAAAATGTGGAGAATAATACTTGGCTATATGTTTTATTTCAAATGACAGTTTGGGAGTAGGCAGTTACATTTAAAAAAAAATACAATGTAAAATTAACAAGGGACACCAACGTAGTTGTATCTTTGATCTTAAAACCGAGGGGATAATGGTGTTGTGTTATCTTGCCCAAAAAAAAAGAAAAAAAAAATATTATTCTTGATATCACTAGAAAAAAAAAGCCTTTGAAAATTTGTTTGCAATAACTCCATCAGTATCACCAGCAAAGCAACTTCATTATTATCCCATTAAAGAAGAGAATATGCGCTGCATTTCGAGATTTCATAATTTGCCACATCACAAATGTTAATTCTCCATTACAAATGCTCGTTTACAAGACCGACCGCTTCTGGCTCGTCCTTGCTTCTGAGCATGCGTGTTTGTACTTTGGACTTGTGTCCGATGGACCTGCTAGTCAACGTTTGTCTGCAGAAAGTCCAACAACAATTGTCCGATTGGAGCATACACACGGTCGGATTTACTACCAACAGCCTGATATTGAACATTTCCCATCGGAAAGTCCGATCGTGTCTACAAGGCTTAAGTGTGGTCCTCTTATACTGAAATATAAGAAACAGGGTTTAATATCACTTTAATTTCTATAGCACCAATTTATTCTTCAGTGCTTTACAAAAAAATAATCAACCAACCACATTAGCCCCTGTCCCAGATAAGCTTATAATCCAATTTTCCTACCAAAGTCAAACATTCATTTTGTGGACAAAGTAAAGTAGCCTGTCAATATATTTTTTAAGGTTGGAAGGAAACTTGGGTCTCCTAAAGAAAACTCACACAACCACCAGAGAACATGAAGATTGCAAGCAGATTCTTTCCTTGGTGGGATTCTAATATAGACCCCCCCCCCCCCCCCCCCCCGCGCGCTCCGACAGTCGGGAATAGTAATAAGCTTTCATTTGGCTTGGACACAAATCGGATGAAAAAGACGGGTAATTAATTGCAAACTTCTCTCAAACTGCAGTACAGAGGAAGCAGATGTATGATAGGATCTAGAAAATGACTGGGGAGTTTGGGAATGGCATACTTTTCAACTAGTACACTGTATCTCTGTGTTCAGCTCCTGTCCTGAAAACGCAGCAGCAAACAGTTCAGCTTTCTGCGGTAAGAGCGGACAGACCTTCATAAAATCTATTCCATGTTTATGACTGAATGTGATGACCACCCTCTGAGGTCAGAAGTAAAATCTTAAAGGAAAATTTTGTAATAGCAGATAATAAAAGCTTCATGTGTTTGTCATCTGTGATTTGAGATAATTTGCATTTTGTTTTTGTTTGTTTCAAGTAGTCAGTGGCAAAAAAAAAAAATAGCCAAAAAAAAAAAAAAAAAATAGCAGACATAAAAATGTCAGTGTCATCAGTGTAGTAATCTATCAAGATTGGGAGCTGCAGTTAACAAACTTCATTATCAGTAAACTCTTTGTGAAGGATATAAGGACACCAGCTTCTTTGTCTACAGCTGTCTTTTAAATTCCTGATCACCATATTACCTAAGGTAGTAATACAGTACAGTACAAACAACACTAAAGCTAGCCATATCCAAATGAATTTCAAAGCATCTACGGACGTTCCTGCTTGACAGAAGTCGATCTAAAAAAATCTATACATGGATTGAGATTCCGCCAGTGCCTGCTGAACTGGCCAAATTTTGATCCATTTAGTGCCAGCTTAAAGAGGAAGTAAACTCTCCCACTCTGATGCTTCTTTTCATTTAGTCCATTATAATAAGGAATTATCAAAGTATAGCCACTGTAATCCAGCCCAAATTGCATATTACTTACTGTTTAAAGAAACTTTAAAAAAACTTGTTTCCAGGGGTTAGGCAGCGCCATCTTAACTATTGTTTTCTGAGTCCAGAGTGGAGTCCGCCCTTACATTGAGCACTTCCTGTACTGTTAACCAAGCCTCCTTCTCAATCCAACATTTCTATGGCAACCCTGCTTCCCTGTTCATAGCTGACTTGTTTTATTTCATAGTATTTACTTGTGCTGATTACCTAGTGTTTGCCTGTGTGAGTCCTATCAGCTTCAGCTGATAAGACTGCAGTACTGCTGTCCCATTGTCCCTGGTTTACACTGTATTTCATGTCACATTGTCACATGGTGTGTAGGAGGAAGCTCTGGATGATTCTGAAGTCTCCTGGGAGTTCAGTGGTGTGCCGTAGGAAGTCCTGATAACAGATAGATAAGACATAGAGAGTGTGCCTTAAATCAGGGGAGATCTGGGCATGCTCAGTGACGTTTTTCTAAAGAACAAAAAGGATTACAATAATACTAAGCAAGTAAGGAGATATCTAAAAGCAGTGTACATTAGGGATTTTTATGCTGATTTACATGGGACAAAGTTGTGGGGTAGGGTTTACAACCACTTTCACACTTGAGCTGAGCATCTTTTGCTTTTCTGGCATTTTATTGAGCACTGTTATGTAAATTTTTTGGTGTGCGTTTCAAGCTTGAGCAATTTTTATTGTTTTATTTTTAGCCAATGAAAAGCTAGTTACTAGGCAAGCAAATGCATGTAAAATGGCAATTTTTTCAGGCACTCCCTTTGAAATATATATATAGGCCAAAATGTAAGACCCGCCCCTGAAAGAAGCTCAAGTACTCTTTCAAGTGACAAGCTTCAAGTGACACTCAAATAAGAATAAAACACTGCTGAATTTAGGCAAAACCCTAGTTTCAAGAATGTGAAGCTATTCAGGTGAAGCTTCAGATATTTCAGGTGTGAGCAGGTCCAATAATTATTGTATGTAAGGTGTCACAAATTGGTATAGACCCTTTCTGTCACCAGTAGTAATGTGGCCATTAATGATGGGAGTCTAAGGACTTCCAACACTTCTTCAGTGACCCCAGCAAGGGAGTTAAAACAGAACTACAGGCAAAATGTATTTCATTTGAATAGAGTAAAGGAACCCATAACCCCTTGGCAGTTTATTTTTTGCCATGTGTGTCTCATTGGGGACATTTCCCTTCACTTCCTGTCCCTCAGTCAAAGCAGTAAGTGAGAGTAAAATCTCTGCAAATTAAGGGAGTTCCTTGGGGAACTTCAGGTCACCATTGGAAGATTTTCCCTCTATTACTTTTCTGGGGACAACCCAGAATTTGAGATGTTCTATAACTTTCACTTTCAATGAGAATGGTAAACAGGACAAATAAAGAGGGTGAGTCTTACTAAAAAAAAAAACCACAAGCAACAAAAATCTGACAACTGTTCTGATCCCTCTTCACTCTAACGAAAACTAAAATAAAAAGTTTTGCCTCTAAAGGAAAAGTTTGGGGTGCATAAAAACACAAACCTTCATACCAACCTCTATGCTACAGATGTTCCATGTTGTCTCTAAAACTGAGAACTTGGCGATCCCATGTCCACTGATTGCTTATTTCTCAGTCACCACTCTCTGCTCTGTACCGCCAGCTCTCACTGGACCCTGGGGCTGGGGAGGGGGTGGGTGCAGCTGGCTTCAGCTCTCAGATACCTGAAGTCAACTGTTAAACAGACAGCTGGGTGGATCCCAAAAATATGGTCAGGATCCTTTTAGAGTCTGGAGCAGCTGTGTGACATCAGTTGACAGATTTGGGTCATAAGAGAGCAATCCAAAGACATGCTGGTAGGTTAATTGGATTCTGTCCAAAATTGGCCTAGTATATGAATGGGGACCTTGGATTGTGGGCTCCTTGAGGGTAGGGACCGATGAGAGTGTGCAATGTACAGGGATAGGGACAATTGTAGACACTCAGGTTGAACTGGATAGACTGGTGTCTTTATTCAACCTTACTAACTATGAAACTATGGCACTATAAAAAGTAAGTTTGCTTCTGTAACCCATAAACAAAGTTTGGCCACAAAAGCTTTGCCAATAATTTTCTTATAAGAATTCACTGTGTCTGACTTTACGTCTTCCATACTGGCAACAGCTGTCAAACTGACAACAAGCAATTAAAGTGAAGCACCAAACCATAAGGCAACCATATAACTTACCCATATAATCCTGGCTGGGGCCATGAGGATGGAAAGCATTACAACACAGTTGTTGTCGCCTGGGGTCAGGGCATTAGGCACTTTCAAAACACAGACAGTCTAGTTAGGTAGCAGATTTACAGTATATTAGAACTGTGCAGAGCATTCAACTACAGGTTCTGTAAATTAACCAAACTGATAACCAGAGTAGCAGCCAAGTAGTTAGTCCTGAGGTTACCAAGAAAAGATAATCCAGAACAATGTGCTCAGAAGTGCACAAAATGAACTTAGGAGAATATGTACTAACCACATAGTAATAACACAAGCATACTGAAAACGTGTTCTTATGAGGTTCCTTATAAACCAGCAGATGATTGACCTGAACGACTGCAACATACAGGGATATACAATGTAATACTGACATATAATCGCACACATAGGTTGGACTTGATGGACCTGTGTCTTTTTTCAACCTCACCTACTATGTAACTATGTAACTCTATGATACCAGAAAGTCAACTTGAGCCGGGGAGAGGGAGGCTCTAATTAAGCAGAATACTAAATTGTATAAATTGTCCTTTAGGCTTCCTCCCTGCAGTTCTGGTAGTAACAAATGGTCCCCTTGGACTTATCTGTCCCAGTCATGTTTCTTTCCCACATAATCATGTACAATAAAGGACCAGTGGCCAAAAAAAACCCCATCATTTTCTATATATGCTTTGGGAGAAGGGACAAACAAATTACCTTTTACAAAAGTTGTACAGTAAGCAAACTGTACATACAATGAAAGCCAACAGAGACCATGTCAACATTCCAGGTAGTAGACAACTTACACATCAACTGAGTGAGATATCAAGGAAATAGCCAAAGATGGTATAACAAAATATATGTGTAAACACATTTAAAGAACAAACACACAAACTAAAGGCTGCTGTGTAGGATCCAATGTTAAAAACACAAAGTGGTCAAATTAGGACCCAGGTGTAAATAGCAGAAGACCATCTGCAGCAGAAAAAAAATGGGCTAATTCTATAAAATGGGCAGCCTAAACCAGAGGATATCTTTATCATTAAATCGAACAGTAAAAAAAAAAAAAAAAATAGGAAGGGAAGGAAAGTAAGAAGAGAAAGAAAAAAAAAAGAAGAGGTCCCCCAGGACCTTCTTTTACATATCTGATCCTATGCTTACCGAGGTTCCCCCAATCTCGATAAGCATAGGATCAGAGATCAGATATGTAAAAAAAATGTTAAAATCTACTGTAGATGGAGGGGCATAATCAATCCAGGGAAGCCACTGCGGTGGCGGCCGATCCATAAGTGGCGCAGGACACCGCCCCCCTAGTTTGCATCCATGGGGCGCCGGACTAATGCCTTTCTATTAGGTCTTTTTTTTTATTTCAAGCACCTGATTAGAGCCTGGAGCTTTAATTGGCTTTAAAAAGGTTGGGCTCGGGGTGCATTGCTCCCGAACCCTCCCACTTGTGGCAACTAGCCAATCAATCACTATCGGTTTCCTCCTCCCAGCCAATCAGGACAGGAGGCAGATCTAAACAAGACCGGTTTGGCTGGGAGGAGAAGCCGGAGAAGCTGTGGCACCATGACTGCTGGAGGAGTGAGTGCGGATCTGGTTGGGTTTGTTTACTGCCCCCCCAAAAATGCCCCCTTCACCACTGGACGCCAGGTCCTGGGGAAGTTATTAATGAGAATTTGACCAAGATGGCTGTCAACTTTTCGTTAATCATAATGTCATTCATGTTTTTTTTTAAGATTGGAGTGAAGTAGTGTACGTGGTAGTGCATAAACCCCGACCCACAGTCTACTCACCCTTGGACACGTCCACCAGCACCACCGCGCTTGTTTGGGCACAACTACAAAAGCATAATGGAGAAAACTGAAATAATGCGTGCCAAATGGGACAGATTCACTTTATTTTTTGGGCCAACTAGGAGTTTAGCTTTGTAGTTCCTCAACTGTGCAAATTTTTTTTTTTTATAGACAGGGGTTCCTCCTCACAGTGCTCTTATAATTAGTATGCTTAATGGATCTTAAGCAAAAGAAGATACCACACAACAAATGAATCCACTTCCAGTATTTGATGAACAAAGACACGTCTTCCCCCTTGAGTTTATTGCATTGCCACTTAAAGTGGACGTGGAAAAAAAAAAAGGAAGATTTGCTATGGTATATGGAGCATCTAGAAATTTTAATCATGCCTAAACAATACCAATAAATATCTATGTTTTGTCTGGTATTCCACATTAAAAACAGCAGTGCATCTATTGGTATGTGAGTGTGTCTAAGCACTACAATTCTTACAGACTCCAGGGTGAGAGCTAAATCAAAGTGGCCATGAATTATAGTCTCACAAGGTTTGAATAGATATCATGGAAATATTGACATGAAAGCAGGCATGGTGTCAGGGTTTAGTGGCCTTTTCTGTTGTTTAACCCTTTCACTGCCACCACCTTATGTCTTACCAGAGATCTTTTAGTGGGAGATCTAAAAGACACCTGATGTCTCATTACAAAATATCACATAAGGGACTTTTTGTCCACAATGTGATATAAATAAAGTTGTAAAAGTGAAAAAAAAATGTAAAAAGAAAAGTTACACCCAAGAACTTAACCTCCCTGGCGGTATGATTATTTTGGATTTTAGGTGCTAAAAGCGGTACAATTATTTTGCATGAAAATTTGGCGTTTTATATTGTAGTCCTGCAATTCTTAGGAATAACTCTCTTAAATCTGTTCAGGCATCCCGGGTATGATAAAGTTTGAAAAATTAAATTACAAATTATAATATAATAAATAACTATAAATAATTATACAAAATAATAATAATATAACAATAATAAAAATTATTCAATAATGTAATCAAATCAAAAACACTGAAATTTGCTCAGTTGCAGAATTGTCACTGCCATTACTTTTCAATATTTGATGACGGATCTCCCCACAAATATCCCTCAATTCTGCGAGTGATTCTAATTTATTATTGCTGTTTTCTAGTTGGTCTGAAATCATTTTTGATGTAAAGGGACAGTTTTGGTTGCTATGGACAATCTCCAGTTTCCAGGCATAAAGAACAGTTTTTATAATATAAAACTGCATGCAGGACACTGGACAGACCACTAGGGACAAAGGGGATGTGAAATAATTACATGCAGCAATGTAATCTGTAAGATTACATTATACCGTATGTAATGTGTATGTTTCACTTTTTGAATTTGGCGCCGATCTCCACCCCCGTGCGTCGCAACGCTCGCAGGGAACGGAGATCGGCTCCGTGATAGATCCGGCGGAGGACGGGCTGCTCGTACAGCGGGGGGACATCGCTGGATCAAGGGAGAAGGCAAGTAATCTCCTCCTGCATTCAGCGATGCGGTCCCGAGTCTGGCTCGGGGTTACCGCTTTTGGTACAAAACTTCCACCCCGAGCCAGGCTTGGGAACACCGCCAGGGGGGTTAAACCCCCCCCCAGAAATATGTTTTTTTAGCTCATCCTACTCCCATGTACGCACATATATTGTTTTTACATTTAGGAGTCCCTGGCAGGTGTGTGTATATATATAGATATAGATAGATATATATATATATATATAGATATATATATATGCATGCATCTGCCAGGGACGCCTACATGCAAAAACATTATTTGCAACACACATGTTACATATCACTGTGTATGCTGGAGTGAGAGCAATAATTCTAGGGCCATTATTCATAGTTAAAGTATATGTGAACCCTCACACAACCTATTCAGTTTAAAATAGAAATGAACGACAAAACACTTGTGTATATATTATAAAATACCTTTATTTTTATAAGTGATCACATAACCTCTGTTCTCAGTTGCATAAGGGGCTCAGAACGCTAGGGGAGAAGAAACAGCAGCACGCAGATCTTCCCAGTGAATGGCTGGAGGTGCCGTGTCAGCACAAGTCTGATCATTGTAGGAGAGTAGGCTGAGTTCGCAGCACAGCCAGAAAACTGACCACGCTGTGCTATCATGCCAAGTGTGGTCAGTTTTAATAGGCAAACAGAGGGACTGACAAGAACACCAGATATGTATAACACAGGAAGCAATACAAAGAGAACAGGATACTTGTTGGTGCAAGTACATTGTACAGCAGGCACCTATCAGAACTATGAAATGTTGGGGTAACATATTCTTTAACTCAAAAGTGATAACCTGTAGTGGCTTTGAAAGTGTTGCCTATGGAAATATAGGGTACTAAAGTTTGTTGTTGCAAATTTAAAACTTGACATGTTCGGTTCCTATTTAATCTGTGTAACCTCCTCTTTTAAAAACTGGGTAATATATTGCGTTTGTGTGCCCTAAAATTAACTTTAGTGTATTTTTTACTGACATTTTGTGCCTGATAAACTGTTGCACAAATATCATGTAGCATAAAAAATTGGAGATACCAACATTTTACTCTCCGGGGTCTCTGCTTTCAGAAAATACAGTGCCTTACAAAAGTAGTGACCCCTTGGTTTTTTACCTATTTTGTTACATTACAGCCTTTAGTTCAATGTTTTGTTTTTTTTATCTGAATTATATGTGATGGATCAGAACACAATAGTCTAAGTTGGTGAAGTAAAATGAGAAAAATATATACATAAAACTATTTTTCAGAAATAAAAAAATGATAATTGGCATGGGCGTATGTATTCACCCCCTTTGTTATGAAGCCCATAAAAAGCCCTGGTGCAACCAATTACCTTCAGAAGCCACATAATAAGTGAAATGACGTTCACCTGTGTGCAAAGACCCCAGAGGCTGCAACACCTAAGCAAGAGGCACCACTAACCAAACACTGCCACGAAGACAAAGGAACTCTCCAAACAAGTAAGGGACAATGTTGTTGCCAATTACAAGTCAGGGTTAGGTTATAAAATAATATCCAAACCTTTGATGATTCCTAGGAGAACCATCAAATCTATTATAACCAAATGGAAAGAACATGGCACAACAGCAAACTTGCCAAGAAATGGCCGCACACCAAAACTCACAGACGGGGCAAGGAGGGCATTAATCAGAGAGGCAGCACAGAGACCTAAGGTAACCCTGGTGGAGCCACAGAGTTCCACAGCAGAGACTGGAGTATCTGTACATAGGACGTCAATAATCCGTAAGCTCCATAGAGTTGAACTTTATGGCAGAGTGGCCAGAAGAAAGCCATTACTTTCAGCAAAAAACAACATGGCACGTTTTTAGTTTGGGAAAAGGCATGTGGGAGACTCCCAAAATGTATGGAGGAAGGTGCTCTGGTCTGATGAGACTAAAATTGAACTTTTTGGCCATCAAAGGAAAGGCTATGTCTAGCGCAAACCCAACACATCACATCGCACAAAGAAAACACCTAAAGAAAATATGGCGTGGCAGCATCATGCTGTGGGGATGTTTTTCAGCAGTCGAGACTGGGAAACTGGTCAGGGTTGAGGGAAAGTTGGATAGTGTTAAATACAAGGATTTTCTTGAGCAAAACCTGTACCACTCTGTGTGTGATTTGAGGCTAAGATGGAGGTTCAGCTTCCAGTATGACAGTGACCGCAAACACACTGCTAAAGCAACACTTGAGTGGTTTAAGGGGAAACATTTAAATGTGTTGGAATGGCCTAGTCAAAGCCCAGACCTCAATCCAATAGAAAATCTGTGGTCAGACTTAAAGATTGCTGTTCACAAGCGCAAACGATCCAACTTAAAGGAGCTGGAGCAGTTTCACAAGGAGGAATGGGTAAGAATCCCAGTGGTAAGATGTGGCAAGCTCATAGAGACTTATCCAAAGTGACGTGGAGCTGTGATAGCTGCAAAAGGTGGCTCTACAAAGTATTGACTTTAGGGGGGGTGAATAGTTATGCACATTGACTTTTTCTGTTATTGTGCCCAAATTGTTGTTTGCTTCACAATAAAAAAAAAAAAAAAAAAAAACATCTTCAACGTTGTGGGCATGTTCTGTAAATTAAACAATCCATGTTTATTCCAGGTTGTGAGGCAACAAAACATGAAAAATGCCAAGGGGGTGAATACTTTTGCAAGGCACTGTATGTAATGTTTGGGGGTTTTAACTAATCTTCATGCATAAAATGACTTTTAAACAGGTGCTAAAAATGCAAAAAAATGTCTCTGACAGCAAAAACTTTAAAAAAAGGCGGCCGTGATCTCAATGGAGTATTTTTGCAGCAGACCCAGGGAGTTAGGACTCTGATCCCCAGTCAGACAAATGATTCAGGTACCTTTCCAAAAGCACCAACCTTTTACCCGAGTACCTCAAAAGTTTTATATGTCTTATTTTTAGTTTAGTATTTATTTAGTTTTATATGGGAGAGAAACCTCGGATGCATCAATGTGTGTTCCAATGACAGTGCAATTTACATATTACACAAAACACGATCATAAAAATTGAATGCTACTAGAAACACTCAAAAAACTCTAGGCAGAAGTAAAGCAACAGTCAATGCAATATTGCACTGATTAGAAATCAATGTATATTTAAATGAATCTAGTGCAGGGATATGCAATTAACGGACCTCCAGCTGTTGCAAAACTACAATTCCCATCATGCCTCTGCCCCTGGGTGTCATGCTTGTGGCTTTCAAAGTCTTGCTATGCATCATGGGACTTGTAGTTCTGGAACAGCTGGAGGTCCACTAATTGCATATCCCTGATCTAGTGTAAGTGTCCCAATTCTCTTGATATTGGCCTTCTGCAAATTTGGACTGGAATGGGAGTGCTGGTACAGTCAACCAATCAGGCTTTGCTGCACTACACATGTGTTGATATGAAATACTCTGGCCGCCAGAAGGAATAGTGTGAAATACTTATTACTTTTCGGTGGTCCCTTCATTGTCTAATTAGCAGGCTGAGAGTGTATGATCAATCTGTGGATGAATCCCAATAGTCAGTAAGGCTAGGTTCACATCTGCACAGGTCGGGAACGTGTGCATAATCGCACGCATTCCCCACCGGCAGGGAAAATGTGCTGCTCTTTAGCAGACATGGGGGGGGGGGGGTTCCATTAATTCTTAATTGCACCCCCATGCATTGGAAAATGCAGCATGATTTTAAGTGGGCAAAACCGTATGGTGCCTCAGTACCATGAGGTTTAGTGTAACGTCGATTAAAAAAAACGGTCGGTGCATTTCCTGCAGGTACAACAGCCTATTAAAATGAATGGGTTGCTGTGCCCACCCAAGCAAACTTGTGCTGCAAAAGTGGGACCCTATCCTTACAGAATATTCATCTATTTAGCTTCTGGCTGGTAGAATGAGATTTCTTGCACATATTAAAATGTAACCAAGTTTTATGCCAGGAACACACCGCCAACTATTTTTCTTTGCTGAATATTAAAACTAAACTTGCAGAATGCCTAATTCTCTGTAATGTTTACATTTTTAATCATGTTAACTTTTCATGTTTTTGAGGACCCATTTACATTTTTGTGGTGTGTTAATGAACATCTAATAGCACATCTTTTTGTCATGCATTAACTTGTGTTAAGGCAGCCTATTAAAAATAATGGGTTGCCGTAACTCCAAAATGTCCTAATAATTGAACATATCAGGTGTAGGCAAATCCGTTTCGGTGGAACTCCGTCAGAACGCCGTCGGAAAGACCGTCAGTTTATTATGATGGAACAAATGGTTGTGTGTACGCGGCATTAGAGTAATAATGAGCTCTTCGTTTAGATTTAAACCAATGCAGTGCGGGAAACCTGGCAATCTGTGTGCGTTTTACACACACTGCATTCAAATTGTACTGCCCTTGCAATCTGCAGCAGGTTTCAGGGCAATCTTAATAAATCACCAATCACAGATTGCAAACGCAGTGCTTTGCCCACACCAAATCACATGGTAAAAAAGTACCATGCAATCCAGTTGCAGTGCGGTTCCAAAATTGGTGCATGTAGGGCTTTGGTACGATGCAATGAGATTTGAGCCCAATCAAAATGAATGGGCTGAAATCACACCAGGCTGAATCACATGTGAATTGCAAAGGAATGTGATGAAGTTCCTGTGCAATTTACACATGTGAATAGTGGTTTGTAGTTTATAAACACATAGGGGGTTATTTACGAAAGGCAAATCCACTTTGCACTACAAGTGCACTTGGAAGTACACTTACTCTAAATCTAAGGGGTAGATCTAAAATGAGTGGAATCTCTGATGATTTTATCATCCAATCAAGTGCAAGCTAAAATGCTGTTTTTTATTTTCCTTGCATGTCCCCCTCCGATCTACAGCGGTTTTACTTCCAAGTGAACTTGCAGTGCAAAGTGGATTTTCCTTTAGTAAATAACCCCCATAGTATAGTTTATAAACATATGGTTTATAGCATGAACCGAGGCTTAAGCCAGCCATAGATGGTTCGAATCTCAGCCGATGCAGCAGGGACCAGCCGAGATTCGAACCATGTATGGGCAAGTTGATCGATCAACTTGGATACAACCAGCTTATCATATTTTTGATGTGATTATTGTCAGCGGGAGGGATTCCCCATGAACATGGACTTTATTGAAGAGAGGGAATTGAGCGATTTTATTTCCTGCAAACCGTGGTTATTGGAAAGAAAATCACTCCAACTATGGCGGGTTTAGTGTGTTGGGGTACCATTCAAATTGAAATGGCGCTGCGATGCAATAATGCATGTAATGTACTCATTCCTGCAACACAATAGTCTTAATGGTTGCTTTATGTTTTTTTATGTAACCGTAATGGCTGCAATTGAATTCAGAAAATGTTATGCAATTATATGCTTAATGCCTTAAACATGGTAGACTGCTACTTTTTCCGTCAAAGTTTGAGATTTGGATCTAAAATTTTCAGACAACAAAATCTGATTGTTTAAATTCCGATCGTGTGCTCAGAATAAATTACAAGACGAAAGCTATTGGCTACTGGCCTCTTTATAGTCCCGTCAGACGTGTTTTCCTCACCTCGTTCTGAATGATCGGATTTTCCTCCAACTTTGTGCGACTGTGTGTATGCAAGACAAGTTTGGGCCAAAATCCGTCTGAAAAAATCTGTGCATTGGCATTCCTCTATCGCATCTGACAAACGTGACTAGAGGAGAGCCGACTGGCTGCTCTCCTGACAGGGTGGTCTATGCTGATTGATTATGAGCACAGCCCCCCCGAGCATAACCACCCAGGACCACCAGGGATGCCCACCAATGATGGCTACCAGGTATGCCTGCCAGTGCTTCCTCATCAGTGATGCATATCAGTGCCATATATCAGTGTACATCAGTGCCACCGATCAGTGTCCATCAGTGCCATCTATCAGGGCCCATCAGTGCTGCCTATCATTGCCCATCAGTGTCGCCTATGAGTGCCCATCAGTGCCATCTATGAGTGCTCATTAGTGTTGCCTATCAGTGCCCATCAGTGTTGCCTATCAATGCTGCATATCAGTGCCACCTATGAGTGCCCATCAGTGCCGCCTAACAGTGACCATCAGTGCTACATATTAGTGCCCATCATCAGTGCCCATCAGTGTGACCTCATTGATGCCACCTCATCAATGCTCGTCAGTGCCCATCAGTGAAGGAGAAAACTTACTTATTTATAAAATTTTATAACAGAAACAAAGAAAAACTTGGATTTGTTTAGCAAAAAAAAAAAAGCCCAGTGGTGATCAAATACCACCAAAAGCTCTTTTTGTGGGAACAAAATGATAAAAATCTTTGTTTGGGTACAGTGTTGCATGACCACGCAATTGTCATTTAAAAAGCAACAAGATTTTAGTAATGAAAACCTTATCAGTAATCAGCATGGATTCATGAAAAATCGTTGTTGCCAAACCAATCTATTAACTTTCTTTGAGGAGATGAGCTGATATTCAGATGAAAGAAGGCCCGTAGATGTGGTTTATTTGGATTTCGCAAAGCATTTGACACAGTTCCCCATAAACGTTTACTGTATAAACTAAGGTATTTTGGCAGGAACCAAAGGTTGAGTATATGGATTAAAAACTGTCTGCAAGGGCGAGTTCAGAGGATGGTGATAAATGGGGAGTACTAGGAATGGTCAGGGGTGGGTAGTGGGGTCCCCCAGGGTTCTGTGCTGGGACCAATTCTATTTACTTTATTCATAAATTACCTGGAGGATGGGATAAACAGTTCAATCTCTGTATTTGCGAAAGATACTAAGCTAAGCAGGGCAATAACTTTTCCGCAGGATGTGGAAACCTTGCAAGAAGATCTGAACAAATTAATGGGGTGGGCAACTTTATGGCAAATGAGGTTCAATGTAGAGAAATGTAAAATAATGCATTTGGGTGGCAAAAATATGAATGCAATCTGTACACTGGTGGGAGAACCTCTGGGGGAATCCAGGATGGAAAAGGACCTAGGGGTCCTAGTAGATGATAGGCTCAGCAATGGCATGCAATGCCAAGCTGCTGCTAACAAACCCAACAGAATATTGGCATGCATTAAAAAGGGGATTAACTCCAGGGATAAAGCGATAATTCTCCCACTCTACAAGACTCTGGTCCGGCCGCACCTGGAGTATGCTGTCCAGTTCTGGGCGCCAGTCCTCAGGAAGGATGTACTGGAAATGGAGCGAGTCCAGGGAAGGGCAACAAAACGAATAAAGGGTCTGGAGGTATTAGTTATGAGGAAGGATTATGAGCACTGAACTTATTCTCTCTGGAGAAGAGACATTTGAGAGGGGATATAAATTTCAATGAACAAATACCATACTGGTGACCCCACAATAGGGATACAACTTTTCGGCGAAAGGGTATTTAAAAAGACATGCGGCCATTCACTAACATTAGAAGAGAAGCGGTTTAACCTCAAACTGCGTAGAGGGTTCTTTACTATAAGAGGAGTAAGGATGTGGAATTCTCTTCCACAGGCAGTGCTTTCCATGGGGAGCATCGATAATTCCAAAAAGCTATTAGATAAGCACCTGAATGACCACAACATACAGGGATATACAATGTAATACTGACATAAAAGCACACACATAGGTTGGACTTGATGGACTTGTGTCTTTTTTCAACCTCACCAACTATAACTATTAGCCCTTGTACACATGGTCGGACATTCCGACGGAAAATGTCAGATCGGACTGTGTTGACGGATAATCCGACAGTGTGGGCTCCATCGGACTGTTTCCGTCTGAATATCCGACGGACAAAGTTTTAGAGCTGGGCTATAAAACTTGCCGACAACATGATCCGAGGGACTTTGTCCGATTGTGTGTAGAGAATTCCGATCGGACAAAGTGCCACGCATGCTCAGATCAAATTCCTAGACCAAAGCTATTGGCTACTAGCCTGAACGTAGTCCCGTCGTAACGACATAACGTCATCACGTTTGTCCAACCGTGTGTATGCAACACAAGTTTCGGACAAAATCCGACGTATTTTGTTGTCGGAATGTCTGACCGTGTGTACAAGAGCTAACCGCGCTGAAAGCTGAAAACTGGCTTGGAAAAAAGGGGGGAAGTACCCTGTATTTAAGTGGGTAAAGATATGTAAACCCAGCATTTTATATACCTAATATGCGCCTTCTGTACAATGTACTTGTATGAAAATATATCCTGTTCTCTTTGCATTGCTTTCTTTGTGTGAAATACCCTGTGTTTCTGCCAGTCCCTCAGCTATTCTATTAAACGCAGAACATACTAGGCATGAGAGCACAGTGTGGTCAGTTTTATGGCTGTGCTGAAATCTTAACAGTCCTGCAATGATCAGACTTGTCCTGACACCCCCCCCCCCTCACAGCCATTCACAGACGAATCAGTGTGCTGCTGTTTCTCCTTCCTCAGCTTTCCTGTTTTTCCCTTTCTCCTTTTTCTGAGCTCTTTATGCAGCTGAGAATAGATGTGATCACTTATAAAAATAAAAAAAAAGGCGGATATTTATAATATGTTTGTATGTAAACGCAAGTTTTGCATTTTATTTTGGCTGAAGGTGTTGTTTTACAAGGTGATGGTTCAAATACTCTCTTACAAACTTAGTATTAATTGAATGATTTCTTCAGAAATATGTTATGGGTTTTAGACCCCTTTCACACTGTCTGCGTTTTTCAGGTGCTACACACCCTTTCACACTGGAGCGGTGCGCTGGCAGGGCGTCACAAAAAGTCCTGCCAGCAGCTTCTTTGGAGCAGTGAAGGAGTTCTGAACTCACCGCTCCTCCACCGCTGCTCCCCATTGAAATCAATGGGGCAGCGCTGCAATACTGCCAACCCCTTTTTGGCCGCTAGCGGGAGGTTAAAACCAGCCCACTAGCGGCCGAATAGCACCGATAAAATGACAGTAAAGAGATGCTAAAAATAGCGCCACTTTACCGCCAGCGCCCAGGGCTGCTGTGTGTTAAAGGGCTTTGTAAATCACACACGTAGGTTGGACTTGATGGACGTGTGTCTTTTTTCGTCCTCACCTATGTATGTATCTTTACTAGAAAATCAGCTTTAAATTCTTCTTGCCTATGCTTTTTTAAAGACAGTTGCTTATGCAAAGATCCCGACATAAAATTGTGAAAATGGTGCGTAAAGGACAAAGAACATGTGAAAAAAATGTAAGTGTGGTAAGTGTTGTTAGAACTTTCTTGGTATTTTGGAAAACCGGGATGCATTGCCATGGGAATGGCTCATGCCAAGTGCAATAATCATGAGAAAGTCATGACTCATGAACATATGTGGGAAATAGTGTGATTGGGAGAGCTAGGATCTTTAGGCAAATCCCGGGGTTTTAGTGTTTACACCCTAAAAATAAGGTCTCCTAGTATGTGTATGTTTAGATTGGGACACGTTGTTTGGTACATGTAGCACAGACAACGGTGGGCTTTGTCAGCCTTATCTCTACTACTCTTTATTTTATTAGGCAACAAGTAGCCTGGGAGCTATATTCACTCTGTGCAGATATAATATGGATATAATCAAGAACGTCCTCACGGGAACTCAGTCTGTTAGTAACGGTAACCAGGTTATGACTATATCATATATAAGTCAAATAGAGCTTGCATCATTTCCTGGCTGGAGGATGTCCAGCTTCATCTAGCCCTTTTGTCCGCCTACTGCCTGCTGTCAATCACAAGAAGAGAGAGTACCTGATAGGGAACTAGTGTCTCAGCTTTGTAATCAGGCTCCCACTTAAAGCAGAACTAAGGTTCCTCTCTGATATACTGTGAGCAATGTCTCATTTACAATAAAACATAGCTACTTACCTGCTCACAGTGCCCCCCGGACTGTAAACTGAGCTACTCATGTACAGCTCAGCCTACAGCGACTTGGTCTAAGCTATGTGCTGGGACGATGTTCATGATAGCCTCCTCTGTCCTGGGACTCTCCCTCCTCATTGCCTGAGACAGCAGTGGAAGCCCATTGGCTCCCATTTCTGTCAATCACAGCCAGTGAGCCAATGAGTAGAGGATGAGGGCAGGACCAAACCACGGCTCTATGTGTCTTATGGACTCATAAAGCAGGCGCTTGAGAGCAAGCACCCAGTGGTGCCTCCCGGGGCAAGTGGCTTTATCTGAGGGCACCGCTCGAGGGGTAGGAGCCAGAAGCCAAGGTGGGGGACCCAAAAAAGTAGACGATTGGGGCTGCAATACCACTGCATGGAGCAGATAAGCATAACATGTTTGTTATTTATCATTTAAAAAATTACGTTTTTAATAACCTCTTCAGCCCCAGAAGATTTTACCCCCTTCCTGACCAGAGCATTTTTTGCGATTTGGCACTGCGTCTGCCTTAGCTGACAATTGCACAGTCATGCGACGTTGTACCCAAACAAAATTTATGTCCTTTTTTCCCTCACAAATAGAGCTTTATTTTGGTGGTATTTGATCACCTCTGCAATTTTTTTTTGCGCTATAAAGAAAAAAGCCTTCTATTTTGAAAAAAAAGCAACATTTTTTTTTTGCTATAATAAATAACCTAAAAATATATAAAAAAACTAAATTCTTCCACAGTTTAGGCCAATATGTATTCTTTTACATATTTTTGGTAAAAGAAAATTGATTGGTTTGCGCAAAAGTTATAGCGTCTACAAAATAGGGGATAGATTTATGGCATTTTTATTATTCTTTTTTTTTACTAGTAATGACGGCAATCTACGATTTTTATTGGGACTGCAACATTATGCCGGACACATCAAACACTTGTGACACCATTGTGGAACCAGTGACAATTATACAGCGATCAGAGTTACAAATAGCTACTGGTTACTGTATAAATGACACTGGCAGGGAAGGGGGTTAAACACTAGGGGGCGATCAAGGGGTTAAGTGTGTCCTAGGGAGTGATTCTAACTGTGAGGGGGATGGGCTCACTACAACATGACAGAGACCACTGCTCCCGATTAGTGATGGACGAACTTCCGACGAGACGTTTCGCGAAGGCGGACCGCGAACGCGGCCGATAGTTCGCGAACCGTAACGTTTGCGGCGGGCCCCATTGACTTCAATGGGAGGCGAACTTTGCAAACCTACAGGTCAAATTTGCAGCCACAAAATAATTACTAGCTGTGCACACATAGTCCCACCACATGGTCAATGACATAACACATGTATGAGGTGAATCTGGTATTGACAACTACAAGCATTCTTTTTTTATATGTGAAATTGTTGTAACAATTCAGGACTGTGGAGCGCATGAAGGCAATGGAGGAGAGGGAAGGTCAGGGTAGGCAAAGAAGAGGGTGATGATCACCAGCAGTGTGACATACAGCAATGACACCTGCACCGTGATAGAGTGATCTGACACCAGCACCGTGATAGAGAGCACTGCATCAGCAGCGTGACATACAGCAATGACACCAGCACCGTGATAGAGAGCACTGACATCAGCAGCGTGACATACAGCAATGACACCTGCACCGTGATAGAGTGATCTGACACCAGCACCGTGATAGAGAGCACTGACATCAGCAGCGTGACATAAAGCACTCACACCAGCACCGTGATATACAGCACTGACATCAGCAGCGTGACATACAGCAATGACACCTGCACCGTGATAGAGTGATCTGACACCAGCACCGTGATAGAGAGCACTGACATCAGCAGCGTGACATAAAGCACTCACACCAGCACCGTGGTATACAGCACTGACACCAGCACCGTGATATACAGCACTGGCACCAGCACCGTGATATACAGCACTGACATCAGCAGCGTGATATACAGCACTGACATCAGCAGCGTGACATACAGCAATGACACCTGCACCGTGATAGAGTGATCTGACACCAGCACCATGATAGAGAGCACTGACATCAGCAGCATGATATAAAGCACTCACACCAGCACCGTGATATACAGCACTGACACCAGCACCATGATATACAGCACTGACACCAGCACCGTGATATACAGCACTGACATCAGCAGCGTGACATACATCAATGACACCTGCACCGTGATAGAGTGATCTGACACCAGCACCGTGATAGAGAGCACTGACATCAGCAGCGTGACATAAAGCACTGACACCAGCACCGTGATATACAGCATTGACACCAGCACCGTGATATACAGCACTGACATCAGCAGCGTGACATACAGCAATGACACCTGCACCGTGATAGAGTGATCTGACACCAGCACCGTGATAGAGAGCACTGACATCAGCAGCGTGACATAAAGCACTGACACCAGCACCGTGATATACAGCACTGACACCAGCACCGTGATATACAGCACTGACACCTGCACCTTAAGCAGCCCCAGGAGGAAGTCAGCATAGCACAGGGATGGTGGAAGCCCCTCATAATGAGCATAGCACAGTGATGGTGGGAGCCCCTCATAATATGCACAGCAGAGGTACAGCCCCAGGAGGAAGTCAGCACAGCACAGGGATGGTGGGAGTCCCTCATAATAAGCAGCCCCAGGAGGATGTCAGGATAGCACAGGGATGGTGGGAGCCCCTCATAATAAGCAGCCCCAGGAGGAAGTCAGCACAGCACAGGGATGGTGAGAGCCCCTCATAATGAGCATAGCACAGGGATGGTGGGAGCCCCTCATAATATGTACAGCAGAGGTACAGCCCCAGGAGGAAGTCAGCACAGCACAGGGATTGTGGGAGCCCCTCACAATGAGCATAGCACAGGGATGGTGGGAGCCCCTCATAATGAGCATAGCACAGGGATGGTGTGAGCCCCTCATAATAAGCAGCCCCAGAAGGAAGTCAGCACAGCACAGGGATGGTGGGAGCCCCTCATAATATGCACAGCAGAGGTACAGCCCCAGGAGGAAGTCAGCACAGCACAGGGATGGTGGGAGCCCCTCACAATGAGCATAGCACAGGGATGGTGGGAGCCCCTCACAATGAGCATAGCACAGGGATGGTGGGAGCCCCTCATAATGAGCATAGCACAGGGATGGTGGGAGCCCCTCATAATAAGAAGCCCCAGGAGGAAGTCAGCATAGCACAGGGATGGTGGGAGCCCCTCACAATGAGCATAGCACAGGGATGGTGGGAGCCCCTCATAATGAGCATAGCACGGGGATGGTGGGAGCCCCTCATAATGAGCATAGCACAGGGATGGTGGGAGCCCCTCATAATAAGAAGCCCCAGGAGGAAGTCAGCATAGCACAGGGATGGTGGGAGCCCCTCACAATGAGCATAGCACAGGGATGGTGGGAGCCCCTCACAATGAGCATAGCACAGGGATGGTGGGAGCCCCTCACAATGAGCATAGCACAGGGATGGTGGGAGCCCCTCATAATGAGCATAGCACAGGGATGGTGGGAGCCCCTCACAATGAGCATAGCACAGGGATGGTGGGAGCCCCTCATAATGAGCATAGCACGGGGATGGTGGGAGCCCCTCATAATAAGCAGCCCCAGGAGGAAGTCAGCATAGCACAGGGATGGTGGGGGTCCCTCATAATATGCACAGCAGAGGTACAGCCCCAGGAGGAAGTCAGCACAGCACAGGGATGGTGGGAGCCCCTCATAATAAACAGCCCCAGGAGGAAGTCAGCACAGCACAGGGATGGTGGGAGCCCCTCATAATAAACAGCCCCAGGAGGAAGTCAGCACAGCACAGGGATGGTGGGAGCCCCTCATAATAAGCAGCCCCAGGAGGAAGTCAGCACAGCATAGGGATGTGGGAGCCCCTCATATTAAGCATAGCACAGGAATGGTGGGAGCCCCTCATAATATGCGCAGCAGAGGTACAGCCCCAGGAGGAAGTCAGCACAGCACAGGGATGGTGAACTTTACAAACCTACAGGTCATATTTGAAGCCACAAAATAATTACTAGCTGTGCACACATAGTCCCACCACATGGCCAATGACATAACACATGTATGAGGTGAATCTGGGATCGACTACTACAAGCATTCTTTTTTTATATGTGAAATTCTGACAATTCAGGACTCTTGAGACAATGGAGGCGAGGGAAGGTCAGGGTAGGCAAAGAAGAGGGTGCAGGAGATGATCACCAGCACCAGCACTGTGATATACAGCACTGACACCTGCACCGTTATAGAGTACACTGACACCAGCACCGAGATAGGGAGCACTAACAGCAGCACTGATACCAGCAACTGGGCCCCAAAAATATGACACTGCTCAACCTCTTCAAACAGGAGGGTACGGGCATATAGTACGGTGTGCTTTTTAGGTTGTGATTAACGGACTGTACCTCACTCAACCCTATATACTGTAGTACACTATACCTTACCAGTCCTTAGAAGGACCTTTGTGCAACTAGTAGGTTGTGATTAGCAGACTGTACCTCAGTCCCTATACTCATAAAGGACTGCTGCAGAATAGGGCAGCAGTCAGCAGTAGTGCACCTCAACCCTATATATTGTGGACCTATACCAGTCCTTAAGGAATAGCAGACCTTTGTGGAACTAGTAGGTTGCGAATGATTAGCAGACTGTACCTCAGTCCCTATACTGATAAAGGACTGCTGCAGAATTGGGCAGCAGTCAGCAGTAGTGCACCTCAACCCTATATATTGTGGACCTATACAAGTCCTTAAGGATTAGCAGACTGTACCTCACTCAACCCTATATACTCTAGTACGCTATACCTTACCAGTCCTTAGGACCTTTGTGCAACTAGTAGGTTGTGATTAGCAGACTGTACCTCAGTCCCTATACTCATAAAGGACTGCTGCAGAATTGGGCAGCAGTCAGCCGTAGTGCACCTCAACTCTATATATTGTGGACCTATACCAGTCCTTAAGGATTAGCAGACTGTACCTCACTCAACCTTGTGTACTGTAGTACCCTATACCTTACCAGTCCTTATAAGGACCTTTGTGGAACTAGTAGGTTGTGAATGATTAGCAGACTGTACCTCAGTCCCTATACTGATAAAGGACTACTGCAGCAGAAGGGCAGCAGTCAAGTATAATATTCTTTCTATATTTGGAATAAAGAATATTATACGTGTACAAGCCTATTACCATACCAGTCCTGAAAAGAACCTTTGTGGACCTAATAGTAACAGCTACTGATTAAACTGACTGTCCCTCACTGCCTCACACACAGCTTCCTGCCTGTCCCTATTTAAACTGACAAAACACAGGCTGCTGGAACAATAACTTGAATAGCACTTTTGTGGACCTAATAGTAACAGCTAATGATTAAACTGACTGTCCCTGCAGCACACAGCGTCCTGCCCCTCTCTCTACACTGACAAAAGACAGGCTGCTGCAACAATCAGTAGCACAGCAGTGCCTCAAACCTATATCCTGAACTACACCTAACACCTATACCAGTCCTGAAAATAACTTTTGTGGACCAAATAGCTAGTGATTTGGGTCACTGCAGTCTCTCCCTGCTCCACACAGCAACCTCTCCCTATAGTGACAGAAGAAAGAATGTAAAATGGCCGCCGGATCGGGTCTATTTATAAGTTAGGGGGAATGTCCAAGTGTCCATGTGCTGTAATGTCTCAATTGGCTGTCCTGTACCCCATGATGGATGTGTCATCATAGGTCAAATTTCTTTTACACATTAAACACGGAAGTCGGCCGGGCGAACGGCGGCAATAGTCCGCCGATCGGGCAGACGGCGAACAGCCGAAATTCGCCGCGAAACAACCGCCGGGCGAACCGTTCGGCCATCCCTACTCCCGATGACAGGGAGCAGTGGTCTCTGTCATGTGTCTAGGCAGAACAGGGAAATGCCTTGTTTACATAGACATCTCCCCATTCTGCCTCTCCTCACCGCAATCGCAGGCCATCGGCAAACATTGATAGGCGGCAAATTCAAAGTGACGTACAGGTATGCCCATTTGCCTGCCTGTGCCATTCTGCCAACGTACATCTGTGTGCGGTGGTCGGCAAGTAGTTAATGCCACTTTATTGATCACATCACTGGTTCTAAAATAAGGTATGCAATGATATCAGAAAGGTTTCATTTAAAAATCTCATTAGCATGTTGATGAGGTAAAAAGGAAGGGGCAAGGGAAGGCAAATTATGAGCAGATTAAACTTCAGCTATAAACATGATTTAGAAGCAAGTCATCTTTATGATAAGATCTGTGCTTGTGATTATTTTTATGATGCTTCTAAACTTCCAGTGAAAACGTGATTCCTTTACCTAACAGGAAATATTATCGGTTTTCACTTCTAAAAATAGGTATTTACATTTGCCCCACATCCTAAGAAAAGGATCTTTGTAAAGATTCATATCCTTTCACTAGTTTAACAGTGTTTGAGAATACAGCAAGTCTACATATAGACTACAGGAAGGATGTACTAAATGTAACATTAGGATGTAAACAAGCCATACAATTAACAATACAGACACGGGGGAATTCAATAAAGTGTTATGCCGCGTACACACAATCGGACTTTGCAGCGGAGGTCCGCCGGCTGAACGAGCGGACTTGCACACACGACCACACACAAACTGACTTTTCAGCGGGCAATCCGCCGGACTTTTGGCGGAGGTCCGATGGACTTTCCAAATGAACAGACTTGCCCATACACGAACTAAAGTCCGTTCATTTTGACTTCTGGTACGATGGGACAAGAGAAGGAAGTCAATCTCGCCGCTTTCATCGGCGAGATTGACACCTTGTGAGCCCTGTCACCTGGTATGGGTTTTAAGGGTAACCCCAAAGTCCATACCAGACCCTTATCCGAGCACGCAGCCTGGCCGGTCAGGAATGGGGGTGGGGAATAGTGAGCGCCCCCCCACCCCAAAGCACCTTGTCCCCATGTTGAAGAGGACAAGGGCCTCTTCCCGACAACCCTGCCTGTTGGTTTCGGGGTCTGCGGGCAGGGGGGCTTATCGGAATCCGGGAGCCCCATTTAATAAGTGGGCCCCCAGATCCCGCCCCCCACCCTGTGTGAATGTGTATGCCTACCCATTCACCTGAGGGAAAAAGTGTCACACACCTTTTTTAAAGACCCCAGAGGCTGCAACACTTAAGCAAGAGGCAACACTAACCAAACACTGCCAAGAAGACCAAGGAACTCTCCAAACAAGTAAGGGACAATGTTGTTGAGAAGTACAAGTCAGAGTTAGGTTATAAAAAAATATCCAAATCTTTGATGATCCCTAGGAACACCATTAAATCTATCATAACCAAATGGAAAGAACATGGCACAACAGAAAACCTTCCAAATGACAGCCGCACACCAAAACTCACGGACGGTGCGAAGGAGGGCATTAATCAGAGAGGCAGCACAGAGACCTAAGCTAACCCTGGAGGAGTTGCAGAGTTCCACAGCAGAGACTGGAGTATCTGTACATAGGATAACAATGAGCTTTGCACTCCATAGAGTTGGGCTTTATGGCAGAGTGGCCAGAAGAAAGCCATTACTTTCAGCAAAAAACAAAATGGCACATTTTGAGTTTGCAAAAAGGCATATGGGATACTCTCAAAATGTATGGAGGAAGGTGCTCTGGTCTGATGAGACTAAAATTTAACTTTTTGGCCATCAAAGGAAATGCTATGTCTGGCGCAAACCTAACACATTACATCACCCAAAGAACACCATCCACATCATGCTGTGGGGATGTTTTTCAGCAGTCGGAACTGGGAAACTGGTCAGAGTTGTTGGAAAGATGGATGGTGCTAAATACAGGGATATTCTTGAGCAAAACCTGTACCACTCTGTGTGTGATTTGAGGCTAGGACGGAGATTCAGCTTCCAGCAGGACAATGACCCCAAACACACTGCTAAATCAACACTTGAGTGGTTTAAGGGGAAACATTTAAATGTGTTGGAATGGCCTAGTCAAAGCCCAGACCTTAATCCAATAGAAAATCTGTGGTCAGACTTAAAGATTGTTGTTCACAAGCGCAAACCATCCAACTTAAAGGAGCTGGAGCAGTTTTACAAGGAGGAATGGGTAAAAATCCCAGTGGTAAGATGGGATTTTTAAGCTCATAGAGACATATCCAAAGCGACTTGGAGCTGTGGTAGCAGCAAAAGGTGGCTCTACAAAGTTTTGACCTTAGGGGGGTGAATAGTTATGCACATTGACCTTTTCTGTTATTTTGTCCTATTTGTTGTTTGCTTCACAATAAAAAAAAAACATCTTCAAAGTTGTGGGCATGTTCTGTAAATTAAATGATGCAAATCCTCAAACAATCCAAATCTATATGTGTATATATATATATATATATATATATATATATTTCAATGTGACAACAGTGAAGGAATGACACTCTGCTGTGTACAGCTTGCTGTCCCCTCAAAATAACTCAACACACAGCAATTAATGTCTAAACTGCTGGCAACAAAAGTGAGTACACCCCTAAGTGAAAATGGCCAAATTGGGCGCGAAGTGTCAATATTTTGTGTGGCCACCATTATTTTCCAGCACTGCCTTAACCCTCTTGGGCATGGAGTTTACCAGAGCTTCACAGATTGCCACTGGAGTCCTCTTCCACTCCTCCATGACTACATCACTGAGCTGATGGATGTTAGAGCCCATGTGCTCCTCCACATACCTTTTGAGGATGCCCCACAGATGCTCAATAGGGTTTAGGTCTGGAGACATGCTTGGCCAGTCCATCATCTTTACCCTCAGCTTCTTTAGCAAGGCAGTGGTTGTCTAGATGTGTTTGGGGTCGTTATGTTGGAATGCTGGATGTTGGAATACTGCCCTGTGGCCCAGTCTCCAAAGGGAGGGGATCAGGCTCTGCTTCAGTATGCCACAGTACATGTTGGCATTCATGGTTCCCTCAATGAACTGTAGGTCCACAGTGCTGGCAGCCCTCATGCAGCCCCAGACCATGACACTCCCACCACCATGCTTGACTCTAGGCAAGACACACTTGTCTTTGTACTCCTCACCTGGTTGCTGCCACACACACTTGACACCATCTGAACAAAATAAGTTTATCTTGGTCTCATCAGACCACAGGACATGGTTCCAGTAATCTATGTCCTTAGTCTGCTTGTCTTCAGCAAACTGTTTGCATGCTTTCTTGTGCATCATCTTTAGAAGAGGATTCCTTCTGGGACAACAGCCATGCAGACCAATTTGATGAAGTGTGCGGCGTATAGTCTGAGCACTAACAGGCTGACCCTTCCCCCCCCCCCCCACATCTTCAACCTCTGAAGTAATGCTGGCAGTGCTCATACATCTATTTACCAAAGACAACCTCTGGATATGATGCTGAGCATGTGCACTGAACATCTTTGGTCGACCATGGTGAAGCCTGTTCTGAGTGGAACCTGTCCTGTTAAACCACTGTATGGTCTTAACCACCGTGCTTCAGCTTAGTTTCAGGGTCTTGGAAATCTTCTTATAGCCTAGACCATCTTGAAGTAGAACAACAATTCTTTTTTTCAGATCCTCAGAGAGTTCTGCCATGAGGTGCCATGTTGAACTTCCAGTGACCAGTATGAAAGATTGAGAGCGACAACACCAAATTTAACACACCTGCTCCCCATTCACACCTGAGATCTTGAAACATTAACGATTCACATGACACTGGGAAAGGGAAAATGGCTAATTGGGCCCAATTTGGACATTTTCACTCAGGGGTGTACTCACTTTTGTTGCCAGTGATTTAGACATTAATGGCTGTGTTTTGAGTTATTTTAAGGGGACAGCAAATTTACACTATTATACAAGCTGTGCACTTACTACTTTACATTGTAGCAAAATTAAATTTCTGTCACATGAAAAGATATAATAAAATATTTACAAAAATGTGAGGGGTGTACTCACTTTCATGAGATACTGTATGTACATTGTTTTTAAATTATAAGTTCTGTTGTAGGTACCTTCAAAGTCCGCTGGATGTTCTTCCTCCACTTTCCTTTAACCTTCCTAGCGGTAATCCCGAGTCTGGCTCGGGTTGGGATTTTAATTACATAAGCGGTAACCCCGAGCCAGACTCGGGATCGCATCGCTCGATGCAGTGGAGGACACAGGGAGAGTTACTCACCTTGTCCCCTGGATCCAGCGATGTCCGCCGCGCTGTGTGATCGAGCTGTCCACCGCTCGATTCACAGTGCCGAATGCCGCCGAGCTCCGTTCCCTGCGACGTTACGACGCACGGGAGCGGAGAACGGCGGCAAATTCAAAAAAGTAAAAACACACAAAACACACACAGCACTGTAATCTTACAGATTACAGTGCTGTATTAAAAAAATACACACCCCCTTTGTCCCTAGTGGTCTGTGCAATGCACTTTTATATTATAAATACTGTTTTTTCTGCCTGGAATTTGGAGATTGTCCATAGCAACCAAAACATGTCCCTTTTTCATTTTTTTTTGGATTTGATTACATTATTGAATAATTTTTATTATTCTTTATTATATTATAAACTTTATCATACCCGGGATGTCCGCTAGACTCTGGTTTGAAGAGATTTCAGAGCGTTATTCCTAAGAATTACAGGACTACAAAATAAAAGCCAGATTTCCATGCAAAATAATTGTACCGCTTTCAGCACCTTATTCCAGACTGAATCATACCGCCAGGGAGGTTAAACCTCCTACTGACATTTCCTTTGCATTGTTACCTGCCACCTCATAAATTACTTAAAGCTATTACCTTAAATACCAGGTTGGATTGCCCCTAACTCCCTCTCACAGCAGTTATTTTGACACTCAAGGGTTTGCAGGTACTCTCGTCTTCTTGACCTGGCACTATCTCTATGCAATAGGTCATGTTTGACATTCCTTTTTGTATGATATTGATATACTTTGTTTCACTCTTTGTATTACGAATGCTACTTTGTGTATTTTATCCCAACACATGTTTAAATTGTATGGAAACTTTAAAAGAAAGAATTAAAAAAAGAAAAAGTCTGCTAGATACATACTTTGTCTGCATATTTACATTTTCTTGTTTTCATGCTTTTTATTTGTTAATTTTTGTAGTGATGCATTAAAAACCTTTAAAAAAATAAAATTTTGCCTTGCCAGAATACTCGATGGAGGCTGAGCAAACTCCTTTTACTTTGTCAGTAGTAGGAAGCGTGATTTGTGAGACCAGTAGAACAGGATGTGTTTCCTGTGAGAAAGGTGCAATACCCTCATGGAAGTTTTGGGAAGCCATGTGCAGTCATTTTGTAGCGCTATCACCCTGCTAAGGGAGCCTGCAAGCCAGGCACAAGCATAGCCAAAATAAATATCACAAAGAATTTGCTGACCACAGTTTGCAACGTCTGCCCAAAAAGTAGAATGTTATAATGAATGGTGGCATGAACATAAAATCAGCACTATAGCACTAATTGTTGCATCTCCTGCAATTAGTCAATTATAGGGCATGAAAACTCCTGTTTTGAGATAAAAACTGGATGATATATTCATCCAAACATTTGTAAGTACATTCTTTCCTCTGTTATCTCTACTATACGGGTACTCACTATCCAGCGTGAAAAATGTACCAAATATGTGTTTAGTCTAATGTGTATGAGCTTCATGTTAAAAGTGAAAACCCTGGGTATAGCATGAGGTTTATCCCTCATATTTGGTATCTTAAAGTGTATGTTCAGCTACTTTTTTTTTATGTAGCTCCCTCCTAGTTAGGTTGCTCTGTTGTCAGGCAAATGTCGTTCTTTTTGTTTTTCTGTAATCACTGAAACAGCTAATGATTTCTTTGGGCTGTTCTAGATCTCACAGGTTGCAGATTTGGCTGCTTCTTCCTGCCTTCCAGAAGTTTCCAGAACATAGGGCTGGGAGAGTCAAATGGGAAGCTTGAATATTTTTTGTGCTTCGGACAATTCCTGGGGGGGTGTTCAGTAGGTGGCTTGGAAGAATATACATTATCTGGGGTCTGGAGCAGCCATGCCTTGTTCTGCTAGAGGTGTTCCTTATCCCCAGGGGCTGCAGACCCTTTGAGACAGTTCTGCTCAAGTTTGCTGATGCTCATCGAGGTTTCAGGTTTAGCAAGGCTGGGGGGGGGGGGGGGGGTATTTCCAAGTATCTTGGGAGCCAGCTAAGGGCCTTCACCTATGGATCTGGTCCAGAGAGCAGAAGAAGTGTCTGGTGGAAGCAGAAAGGTGTATAGCTGTCCTGTGGCATTATGAGTATTGCCTCTCCCTCACTAAAGAGTATCTGGTGGAAGCTTGAAGTGTCTGGCGGAAGCTGGAAGTGAGTAGCTATCCTGCAGTCAAAGAAAGTCTGGAGTAAGCTAGGAACTGTGCAGCTGTCCTGTGAGTGCTTACCTGAGCTCCAGATCCTGGTGACTGTGTTCTGTTTTTTTTTTTTAGGTATAAGTGCTAGTGGTAGCTCTCACGCTCTCACTTATATGACTACAATGTCTTAGTTCTGGACATTCCCCTTTGTCCCTGGCATAAAGACTGCTCAGAGAAGCCTAGCCTAGTAAAGTGTTTCCTTTTATTCCTATACAATATCCTTATGCCGCGTACACACGACCGGACTTTTTGACAGCAAAGGTCCGACGGAACGGAATTCGATCTTGTGTGGGCTCCATCGGACCTTTGCTTGCCAAAAATCCAGCGGACTTTAGAAATAGAACATGTTTTACATTTTTCAACCGGAACTCTGCCGGACGAGAAATCCATTCGTGTGTATGCTAGTCCGACAGACAAAAACCGACGCTAGGGCAGCTATTGGCTACTGGCTATGAACTTCCTTATTTTAGTCCGGTCGTACGTCATCACGTTCGAATCCATCGGACTTTGGTGCGATTGTGTGTGGCCAAGTCCATTCATTCGGAAAGTCAGTCGGAAAGACCGTCAGACCTAGTCCCTCGAAAAGTCTGGTTGTGTGTACGCGGCATTAGAGTATCCCATATCATCCTGCACCCCCCGTTAAAGGTTATCAGCAATAAAGCTTAAAATGACAACCCTAGACTGCTTACTGGAGTCAAAGTGAATGGACATTGCTTGGGTGGCCGGTGGCCTCTGTATGAGAAAGAACCAGGTAAATTCAAGGCTCCTGTACATTGAGTTTTGGGTATATTGGGGAGACCCTACCAGGTTACAGAAGTATACAGTGCTATATTAAATGGATTTCCACTCTCTTACTGTCACAGATACATAAGTAATTAGGTTGAAAAAAGACACAAGTCCATCTAGTTCAACCCAAAAAAAAACCTATATTGCACAGAAAGTGAGGACAAATCTGCAACCATTTTCAGCCCAACAGGGCTTTTAATCTTTCTGCAGTCGTCTAAAAAAAAAAAGAAGAGTTTTGGTTGGGCATACACTTTAACCCTTATACCCGTACACACGATCGGACTTTCCGTCAACAAAACCATGGATTTTTGTTCGAAGGATGTAGGCTCCAACTTGTCTTGCATACACACGGTCACACAAATGTTGGCCAACAACTACAAATGTAGTGACGTACAAGACTGTGATATCTCCATTACGAACACTAGTTTTACACTTCCGGCTCATACTTGATTCTGAGCTTGTGTGGACTTTTTTCCAACGGACTTATGTACACATGATTAGAAAGTCCGACAACAAACATTTGTTGGTGGAAAATATGAGAACCTGCTGGCCAACATATGTTGGCCGAAAGTCCGACAACAAATGTCCAATGGAGCATATACATGGTCGGACTTTCCGCCAACAAGCTCACATCCAAAAAAAAAAACACTTTAAGGTCCTCAATGTTTGGAAATATATTACATGCCTTGCTGCACTGTGGTGTTATTCATCTTAAATGGCACCTCAACACACTAAGGCAATGCACCTGCTTTTCAAGCGCCATAACAGACAATATAGCACACAAGTGTAACTGGGCCCTAAAATTTAAAAGAGAGAAGTATGGCCAAACCTTGTTTGATCATACTTTTCTTCTGGTTCACAGAAGTGCTAAAGCCTGCTGTCAGTTGATGTCATAGAGTGGGCCCAGGCTCTGCAAGGCTCCTGACTTTAATGCTGGAATCCACACAGATTTTTGACCGGCAGCTGGCTCAGGGTTTGCATATCCTGAGATCTGCAAAGCTTTGCCTGGCAGGACAGGAGACCTGATTTTTCCCTGCTCTAGTTTAGTAACACTTCTGTGTCTTGCATCCCCCCCAACCTGTGAGTGGACGGTGAAAGAGGAAACAATGGGCGGACCAAACTGCCCCTTTCTCCTATCAGCATGACCCTTGTTCTCACATGATCATGTCTCCATCTTCCAGTCTGAGCTCTGCTGTCTAGTCGAGTAAAATAGACTAATACCAATCAAACTCTGGTACTTACACTACTTGCTTCAATGTATTTATTAAACAGAGCTGCAGTTGGTTGTGCATTTTATATCTGCTGAGAATTCAGCTTTAAAGTAAATCAATATCTCTCTCTGTATACGGTATTGTTAATTGCTTTTTTCCTTATGTGAAGTGTTTTGTCAAAGAACCCCACATGTTATTTTGTTTGAGATATTCAATAAAGATATCCCCAATTTAAGTCACTCTTTCTTGACTGTGCTTTCCTCAACTCTCTTTTGCTACATACACTCTAATGCCGCGTACACAGAGCCGGAATTTCGGCCAGCAAAAGACTGATGAGAGCTTTTCATCTGAAAATGTGACGTGTGTATGCTCCATCGGAATTCAGCTGGCCGAATTCCCGCTAGCAAAAATTTGATAGTATGTTCTCAATTTTCCTGACGGAAAAACTTTCTGTAAAAAATTACAATCGTGTGTATGAAATTCCGACGTGCAAAAACTCACGCATGCTCAGATTCACCTACGAGACAGAAGCTATTGGTTATTGAACTTCCTTTTTCTAGTCCCGTGGTACGTGTTGTACGTCACCGCATTCTTGACGGTCGGAATTTGGTGTGACCATGTGTAGGCAAGACAGCTTGAGCGGAATTCCGTCGGAATTCGGTCGGAAAAACCATCAGACATTTTCCCGACCTTAATTCCGATCTTGTGTACGTGGCATTAGTCATCATTTTTGCTTACACCAGGTACCAGCAACTGCATTTACTTCACTACTACTACTACTACGTCACTACTACTTTACTTTGCATTTACGTACTACAGTATACGTATCTCCCAATAGTCCTGGATTTAACAAAATCCCAGCATCCCACAGATCCCGGCTGTGTCCTATCATCAGCTGAGTTCTGTAAGTAATATACTGGACACCAATGTTTTCCAGTGAACACCAATGTCTAACACCATAACTTCTCCAGGCACCAGTGCCCCCCTCTGCTGCCATAGTGTACCAGTGCCCCCTCTGCTGCTATAGTGTACCAGTGCTCCCTCTCTTCCAAAGGAGTACCAGCACACTTCTCATCTCCCATAGACTATTAGAGCCCTCCTGACCACCCACAGAGCACTGGGTTCCCCCCTTCCTTCCAAAGAGTACCAATGCCCCCCCCCCCATTGTTACATTTTCTTGCTTCGAGCACCAATGCAGAGCATTTTCTTCTAACTTCTTCTTCACTAACCACCAACTTTGGCTATTATTTTCCACCCAAATAGTCACCAACATCAGATATAGTTTCTCAAACTGACCACCTACCCTACATAGGGATTTTTCTTCCTCCGCCTGATCACTGATGCCAAATATTTTTCTTCCACCTGGCCATCAATGTCAGGCATTTTCTTTTCTCCTGCTGACCACCAACACTGACCATTTTTTTCCTCCTGCTGATCAACACAATAAGGGGTATCATATGTGAGCTGGGGATAGATAGCGTAGATAAAAGCTCCCTGGGATGAGCACACTTCCAGGCACAGATACTAGTATAATGAAGTAGAATCAAACAGTGCAGAGTTTATTGGTGCTATTTACAAGTCCATTTACAGTCCAAAACTTCAAAATAAAATCCTAGCCGTGTCATGGCTCTAAATTTACAAAGTCCTGACTATCAGGCTGAGCAAGCCAGAGGCTTGTCAGTCTCCACATATGCAATATTACAGCTTACACCAACCTTTCAGCTCTCCCAGACATGACTTGTCTGTTCCCCAGGTTTGCCTTTCAGCTCTCCCAGACATGACTTGTCTGTTCCCCAGGTTTGAGAGCACTGACTGCAGGTTCTTGTGAGTGTAAATTGCCCAAGGGGAGAGTAGCAAAACTCGAACTGGTACCGAGGCTTAGAGATCTCTTGTATGAGAGGAGTCTGGGAGATGTGTAAACTCCAAAAAGGACTTTTCCAAGCTCTCTCTACAATAGCAAAGTTCATACTGCTGTATATCGCATACTCCTTACCAAAGTATACACTGGCTCCTGGTTCAAAAGTTTTGGTTCTTCATTTTTTGAAAATGTTACTTTAAGGTACATTCATTAAACGTGTTAGCTCTCTTTCTATTATATTTAGATTTATGTGTGTTTGTTTTATTTTTTTTAGGTGTCACTTATGGTACAGTGAAAAGAATATAAAGAGTGTTTGTGCGCTGCCACCTAAGCAAAATATCTGTTGGCTACTGCTATCACAATATGCTTTCCCACATACAATATAGAGTACCGAGCTATATTAAGTTGATAATGTGACTATTAGCAATCCTAAATCAATAAGGCACACATAAAATCTACAGTGTCAGAGAAATACAAATTTGAGCTATTCATATTGGAGCTGGCATGCTAATAAGGAGGATCTAAGAGGACAACCAGCATCTGGTGTGCAAGACAGTATTTTCTCAAAAGCTGTGTTGGCCCATATACTGTATGGGCATTATAATAAGGTGAGAATCCATTTCACCTGGTGGAGGAACACTATTGCATGTCTTGCTGGAGCACAGAGGGGATCTAGGAATTCCTTACGCGCTGTTTTTCTTCTGTGAAGAAGCTTACTGGATTATTTCTTTTGGACTTTTGGGATTTTTCTTCTTCTTTTTCTTTTTACTCTTGATTTGGACTTAATACTCTTGCACTAAAATGTTTATTTATCTGACGCAGTAGATGTTATTTGTGCCTTATTGATTGAGGATTGCTATTAGTCACATTATCTGGGCAGTGCAATCACCTGAATATATATATCTGTACTTTAAAACCAGGATCACATTTATTTAAAAAAAATATCCAGGTACTCACATTTTAACAAATAAAAACAGGCATGTTCAAAAGCAACAGGGTGGAGCTCTGACGTCACGACACTGCAACGTGTCGACCGCAGCCATCTTTGTGGTTGGAAACAAACGCTACATTATGCAGACTGCTGCTTTTGAACATGCCTGTTTTTATTTTCTAAAATGTGAGTACCCTGGATATTTTGTAAAATAAATGCGATCCTGGTTTTAAAGTATTACACCATGAGGAGTTCCTTCTTTTGTATCTTATGTATGCACCTCTGAATATTCATCTGGTGAGACTACAAGACCCAGCCATCTATGACCCTCGTGAAATAGTTTTTTGGCTCTGTGGACTTATCATACTTGTTTGACCACCTGTAATTTAGTGGTCCATTCTTTTTGGTAAGAGGCCTGGTGTGTTTATGTTTGGTGGTGGAGGATAAGTTCGTGCTCACCTAATTTGTGTCTGTTTATACCGTGGGTGGTTCCAGATTTTTCCCTGAACAAGGACATTATCATAAACACTATGGACTTTTACTTTTAATGTTATGTTTTTAGCGCTGCGTACACCTATATGCTTTTTATTGTCACCATAAAATTTATGTCAGCTGCTTTACTATCATTACTAGCGCAGTGATTAATCTTGAATTTAATCTGTACTTGTGGTATAGTAGTTAATGGGTCCAAGGATTGCAGCATATGTGTGCAGGGTATACTGTGAGTAAGCTTAAACTGAATTAAATCATGTTTCTTTAGGCCACATCCAATATCTGTACAGTGTAGTCATATCCCATTTTTCTCAGTGGCGCACTGCTCTGGTTTTCTCCTTTCCAGGTTGTCCCTCTTTCTCAGCTACTGATGTTGGGAGGTATGAGGTCTATCACATTTACCATATGCCCCAAATTTTGGTTCTGTAGCTTTGAATATTTGTATACACTTAATTTACTTCTTATATTTTCTAAAAATAAGTCTAATTTGGAAGTAATCCAAGGCACAAGGCTGCCTCTGTTCTGTGTTATATAGTTGTACTGGAGCAACCCTACACAAAGACTTCTTATTGCACACAAATTTTTTTTTGTCAGCAGGAACTTCAAATGCCCTCGAGAGTTTCTGTCCACATGTGTGTGTATGTGAGTGTGTGTCAGAGAAGACTGGTGTTTTTGAAGTCGGGTATAAATACATATACACACCGCAGCACAGTCGCTGACGCAGCACTAGGTCACTAGTACAGGAATCTAACAAAGAAAGTTTTATGTAGGCTGTCCAAGGACAAGAGCAGCTCAGCATGGACTCTACGGCATGTCTTTTCACACACCATACTTTACAGGATCATTACAGAGATACTCCATCTTGTCATTATGGAGAAAATAAATCCTTCAATTCCGTCACTGGCCTCTACGTATTATCAAGGTACACACTTTATTAAAATTATATATTTCAGAATTATTTCTTGAGCTCCTTTTAGAATTTTACAGATTATGTACACTGTTATCTGTCTATGGTGGTATTTGAATAAGACTACATTTGGCCTTTGGTCTCCTCTTCATATATAATGTCCATAGCTTGCGCTGTCCATAAGAAGCAGATTAGTTTGTTGTCCTGCAATTATTACTTTATATAGAGAGGTCCTTTGTGTTTAGAAATAACCCATGAGAACCAATAACTAAAAAAGTAGGCTGGCTAAAATAAAGTTATCACCTGAACAAAACTGGACACCTAAAGAAAATGTAGTGAAGAACCTACAGTGCGGAGTACATGGGGTTCTGTGGCAAGTCATTAGGTATAGTATATTTGGTCATGTTATCAGTGGTAACATGGAGTGCCTGAGATCACCAGCCAGTGGCTCATGGTCTTTATTGAACACTCAAAACAAGCAAGCAAAAAAACTGCTTTCTTCAGCAAACATAAACAACATAATGGCTCAATGTACCAGTCCCACACTTGGGTTTAGGGTTTACATCTGTTTACATCTGAGTACAGGAAATGACATAACAGCTCAGCAAAACAAAGTCTTGGTCTCCAGATAGTCCACATTTTTTCACAGCTGAGATCCACTCCACACTACCTCATAGACATGCCCTGACTCCTTTCTGCTGCTTTTCAAGCCTCCCATGCAGGTGGATTAACCCTTGCAGGACCAAAGCCTCTGTAATCAGGGTTTGGAGGTTCTTTCCCACCCAAAATCTCACGAACCTCAGAATTTCAGGTCTCAAATGAGGATTTACTAATCCAGATAGTACTGAAATTAGTCATCTGTTCTCCAGCTCGACTTCCTTGGAACCCCTCACCATGCTCCTAAAATATCTTCTGAACTCTCCTTTAAAGCTACCACAACCCAAATGGTGGGGAAATATCCTGGCCAGGACCCATCCCTGGTGTCCTGTACAGGAAATATAAAGTATAAACCATGTCTATATAGCAATACAGATATCTAAAATGATCATTGATGCCAATGGTTACTTATCTGACCAATGTTGCCTCATTGGTCAAGGAACTCCTAGCATTGTCTGGAGGAACCCTAATTCAGAAAGGTGGCTATATTCTATGTCTTTTCCTATTTCTTATGCAGCTGGCTTCTATTGAACAGGCATGGACACACGTGGATTGAAATTCAGCTGATGCGGCTGAATACTTTAGGCTCATCTGTACAATAGGAAAGGTTTTGTAGAGTGTCTGTAGTCTGTATAATCTGCTGCATACACATTTGTTCTTACTTGGAACTTGTCTGTGCAGTGTAGCTCCTCTATTTCATACCTAATTATATACTTTCTATCACACATTGATGTGTTTGATGTTTTCTCACCACTGCAATTCGCACACAACAAGCCACTGTGTCTTGCTCTGCAATTTGGAGGTTCTTTGTCAAAGAACTTAAAGGCAAAACAAGCCAAAACGATTAGATGACAGAGGGATACTTGTGAAGGATCTGACATTCTAAAGGCTTTTTAAAAAAAACTATTCGTGCATACACATACATAGTTCCCAACTGTCCCTGATTTTGAGGGACTGTCCCTGATTTGGAGCAATGTCCCTCTGTCCCTCTTTCCCCCTCATTGTCCCTCATTTTGGTCCGATCTATATAGTTGTATACAAAATGCACTTTTTATCTTTCAAAAAGTGTTTCCCAATGCTAAACCTTTCATCCAATTTCTAAATAGCTGAATTGGTACATTTTAAAAGCCAATATAAAGGAATAGTAGTGGTAAAAAAAAGTCCTCGTGGATTTAATGAACCCTTTTTTTGGGTTAATTCTTCTTTATGGGGTCGGCAGGGGCCGTGTACTGTGCCTACATACGTTTGTTAGTAGGTGTCCCTCATTCCCATTTCAAAATGTTGGGAGGTATGCACATAAAAACTCTTGTATCCTGTGCTTATGTTGAATAAAGGAGAGTCAACATAGTTTGTGATCTTCCCTTTTTCTTTATTTAGAAGAAAAGAAAGTCAATTAGCATTAGTAACATATTGTTTAGGGCAGGGGTCTACAAACTGCAGCCCGGGGGCCAGATGCTGCCCTTAGCTTGCCTTTATCTGGCCCTTGGGGCACTATGCCTCCTACTGATATGAGACACTATTCTGCCCTCTGACACCAAAAATGGGGCATAATTCATGCCACTGGCACCAACAATGGGGCACTATTCCTCCCCCTAATATCAAAGGTCGGGTGCACTGTTTACTCCCACTGATGCCTGCAAAATTTTCTATATAGGCTGGCCACAGGCCCCCTTAAAGTCTGAAGGACAGTAAACTGGCCCTTTGTTTAAAAGGTTTGGAGATCCCCGGTTTAGGGAATTGTCAAATGTATCACTGTACAGGGAATCCTGTATGATCTGCATGAATATATATCTTCTAATTCACTGGAATAGCACTAACTAATAAATTGTGAATACCGCCAAACAATTTATCGTGTGAAAGAAGAACTGTTAAAGCTGAACTTTAGACAAAAATAAAAGATGCAATGAATGTGGCTCTGTATTACGGTAATACATTAATAAAACTGGCTCCAGGTATGATCTCCAATGCATACTTACATTAGTCCAGCTTGGCAGCAGTGCTGAACGAGTGACCCCCTGTAGTCAGTGTTCAGTGGGGTAGCCGCTCATCATAGGACTCAGAAGAGCATGGCGATCGCTTTAGTAGCACCCACTACTACAATGATTGTCTGCTTCCCCAGCAGTCCATCCTTACTTACATCAGTCCAACCTGGATAAATAATTAGGAGTGAGAGCACACCTGGAGTTCAGCTTTAAATGTATTATTTTAAATGCAAGCAGTGGAGATCCTCAAACTTAAATTGGTATTTGTCTCTTGCAATTCCATTTACAGCAGAGCGCACACTGGGAGAGGAAGACTCATTGAAGGACATATTGAGTTCATGTGCTGACAAAGTATTTTGATAGGAGGAGAAATCAGAATGATGGAGAGATAAGCTCATCACTGTGTTGCTTCTCCTTCACTGTCCAGACACAGGCTGCAGACGGATCCATTTACCACTTCCCTACCACACATAGTCAAATGACGTCCTTGAATTTGTGCGGGGATATTGTGCGAATGATGCCTGCAGCTAGAGGCAACATTCAGATATCATTATTTCCAGCTGGAGATTCTGTGCACCATAAGAATGATCATAGCTGCAGTTCCGCCACTTGATCGTTCTTATAGGATGTCCTCTCCCGTCACCATCCAGTGCTTCATCCGGGCTCTCCCGTGCTATCGGGGGCCCAGTGAAAGAACCAGCCGGTGCCGGATGACTACGATAGAGATTTCCTGTGACCAGATCATCTCTATGACCGTCGGAGTCCCGGGCGCGATGTAATGACGTCCCCCCCTGGGTTCCCAGATGTCAACAAAGCCGCGATTGCGGCTGTCAGCATGAGATTGGGACAGAAAAATTCACCGATCTCATGCTTTCCAGCCTGGAGGAAAGATTAGGGGTCTTATTGACCACGCATCTCTCCATAAAGAGGATCTGTCACATAGATTCCTATTACAAGGGATGTTTACATTTCTTGTAACAGGAATAAAAGCGATCAAAAAAATAAAAATGTAAAAAAAGTGTAAAAATAAAAAAAATTAAGTAAAATAAAAATAATAATACTTTTATTTTTAAAATGCCCCTGTGCCCGGTAGCTCGTGCTCAGAAGTGAACGCACAAGTCCCGCCCACATATGTAAACGCCGCTCAAACCACACATGTGAGGTATCACCGCGTGTGTTAGGGCCGGTTCACACAGCGAGGCGAGGCGAGGCGACACGGCTCGCCTCGCCTCGCTCCCGCAAGTCGCCCCCATTCAGTACTATGGAACCGTTCTGAGAGGAGCGACTCGAGTCGCTCCGACTCAGAAAAAAGGTTCCTGTACTACTTCGGGGCGACTTCGGGGGCGACTTGCATTGACTTCTATACAGAAGTCCTCTGCAAGTCGCCGCTGAGCTCCCCGCAGGTCGCGGCGAGGTAAGTCGGAGACGCCTTGCCGCGCCTCGCTGTGTGAACCGGCCCTTAGAGTATGTGCAACAATTCTAGCACTAGACCACCTCTGTAACTCTGACCTGGGAACCTGTAAAAATTTTCAAAGCATCACCTATGGAGATTTTTAAGCACTTTGGCGCCATTCCATGAACAACTTTAGTGTTTTGTTATTTTTTTAATTCATTAAACCGTTATTTTTCACCCAAAAAAAAAAGGCGTTTGAAAAATGATTGCATAAATACCATGCGAGAAAAAAAGCAATGACCGCCATTTTATTCCCCAGGGTGTCTGATAAAAAACATATATAATGTTTGGGGGTTCAGAGTAATTTTCTAGAAAAAACATTATTATTTTTACATGTAGGAGAGAAGTACCAGAATAGGCCCGATATAGAAGTGGTTAAAGCCTGGGCTCAGGGGAAGTGACTTGAGTAATGATGTCCATCATTTAACCCCGATGATTGAGGGCATCTGGTGATAGAAAATTGTACTGTGGGGGGGCAGCTTTGGGTTAAAGCAATTATTTATTTTTTTTGCATCGTTTCATTTTTATTTAACTGCATTTTTGCTTTAATCATTTGGAAAGATTTTCCATTATTCGGAGTAATCTGTGCCATTGACACTTCAGAATTTAATATTGCACTATTATTTGATAATCAAACAATCAAAGTGAAGTATTAACCGCTCTCCGAATGTGTTTAATAACTCACTTTGTTTGGTTTTTAGACTTTATTTTAGTCTTATAACGAGCGGCTCTCAATTTACACATGGTTTAATATGATCTTTTTTACTATTTTTTAATCATATATTATACTTTTCTATCTTATCGTATACACATAATATATTTTTTTCATTTTTATTTTGGTTTGCACGGGTGCAGGGATTTTACATTATTTAATAAAGGCTGGAGATTGGCCACGTCAAACAGCTCTAAACTGATATTTTAGCTGTCTGGCCCCTGAATTGCACATTTCATAAAGACTACCCTATAGCAGTATTATACATTGCAGACTCCAGTGCTGTCCATCCCCGAGAGTCTCTGGAGATCCTTTACTGATTTCTTGTTGGCCATTTCCTCTTCCACAGTATTGACTAGTAACACAGATGTTAATGTGTCCAGCTCGAGTCTTTCTCTGCTGTCATCTATTAATGGGATGTATTCTGTCTATTCCCCTATTCATTCCTGCTTGTCCACTTAACCCCATCATTGCTAAATATCCCAGGATGGTGTGTCTCTTTTTGTGCTGTTAGGCTTAGTTAAATTGATACTATAGTGTATTTTCTGCACTTCAATTATCATTGCTTCTATGAGGGTCACCCTTTAGCATAGTGAGTAGGCCAAGGACATACCCTCACTTAGCAAAATTGGTATTAGTACAGCACAGTGGCTTAGCTCCTCTGCCTTGCAACCAGGGCTGGCCCAAGACATTATGCGCCCCGCCCACAAAAAAAAAACATTTCCATAAAACAAAGAGACATCCCCAAATAGTAATGAGATGGTCCAATCCAGCAGAGACATCACTATATATTCAGCAAAGAGACATGCCCAATCCAGGAAACCAGCAAAGGGACGTTCCCCTTCCAGCAAAGAGAAATATCCCCTCCAGCAAAGAGAAAAGTCCCCTCCAGCATATAGACATGCCCTTTCCAGGAAAGAGATATACCTCCTCCAGGAAAGAGAAATATCCCCTCCTGCAAAGAGACATGCCCCCCTCTGCAAAGAGACATGCCCCCTCCAGCAAAGAGAAATGCCCCCACCAGAAAAGAGACATGCCCTTTCCAGCAAAAAGACATGCCCCCACCAGCAAAGAGAAATGCCCCCACCCAGGGCCGCTGATAGGGCAGTACAACCAGCCCTGTTGTACCGGGCCCGGCCAGCAGGGGGGGCCCGAGCAGCTTTTAACTTCTAGCTAAAAAAAAAAAAAAAAAAAAAACGAAATAACTATATTAACCTGCACCCACTTGATTACTAACATATATAAGGAATATATATTCATTTCCTGGGCCCCATCAGGTTACCAGAGGGGCCCAGGAGGTGAAAGCAGAAGAGGGACTTTTTTTCTATTTTCGGGTGCAGGGATACAATGCTGTGCCGCATGCTGTTCTCAGTATACCTGCACAAACTAAAGTTCTTCCTGCTCACTGTATGCCTCTCCGGCGGATGGATATTACTGTTATACGGCTCCCTTCATCCAGTAAGTGCTGCAGCTTGAGGGACTTATCACTGGGACGGCTGAGACAGACAGAGCAGCAGGAGTAATCTGGACAATGGCAGTGGTGCACAGGCAAGCAGTCCCCTGCACACACACACACACACTGACAGGTCACACTATTGTAGCATGTGCAGTCCCTAGACTCCGTGTGCTCATGGTTATTATCATTATGATGATCAGGGCACAGTAGGTGCTGTATGGCTCTGTCAGTGTAACATGACTGTGTGGTGCTGACTTTCCTGATATATGACTGTACTGTGTGTTACAGACTATAACTCAGCACAGCCATAACAAAGTCAGCATTACACAGTCATGTTACACTGACAGAGCCACACAGCACCTGCTGTGCTCTGATCATCATAATGATAATGACCATGAGCACATAGTGAGATGCTACTTTTACACATGTGATGGGGGAAGGGACAGTAAAAATACATAGCCAAGCTGCATTTTTACCACCCCCAAACCACTCTCCTTTCATAACCTTTCACCCAAGCTTTGCAATTAGGTCCTTTTTCATGCAGACCTGATTGAAAGCTCCGTATGAAGACACAAACTGAATGGGCACAGATGTCAAAACACTGACATCTCTCCCATTCAGATGCAGTTATGATTGGTGGGGCGCTGTAAATGTTAAATGTTCCAGCTCCTGCCTCCTGCCCTGACAGCGTGGAGGCAGGGGTGGGGTTATGGGCGGAGCCAGGATGGGTTGTGGGCGGGGTCAATGGGGCCCCGTCAGGTAGGCTGTATGGGGCCCCATGATTTCTAACAGCGGCCCTGCCCCCACCAGCAAAGAGACATGCCCCCTCCAGCAAAGAGACATGCCCCTTCCAGCAAAGAGAAATGCCCCCACCAGAAAAGAGACATGCCCTTTCCAGCAAAAAGACATGCCCCCACCAGCAAAGAGAAATGCCCCCACCAGCAAAGAGACATGCCCCCTTCAGCAAAGAGACATGCCCCTTCCAGCAAAGAGACATGCCCCCTCTGCAAAGAGACATGCCCCCTCCAGCAAAGAGACATGCACCTTCCAGCAAAGAGACATGCCACTTCCAGTAAACAGAAATATCCCCTCCTGCAAAGAGACTTGCCCCCTCCAGCAAAGAGACGTGCCCCCAGCAAAGATACATGCCCCTCCAGGAAAGAGACATGCCCCTTCCAGCAAATAGAAATATCCCCTCCTGCAAAGAGACTTGCCCCCTCTTGCAAAGAGACATGCCCCCTCCAGCAAAGAGACATGCCCCCTCCAGCAAAGAGACATGCCCCCTCCAGCAAAGAGACATGCCCCCTCCAGCAAAGAGACATGCCCCCTCCAGCAAAGAGAAATACGGCTCCAACAAAGAGACATGCCCCTTCCATGTCTTTTTTGCTGGAGGGGGCATGTGTAGAAGAATACGTATCGGCCTAAATGGATATTTATTATAGCAAAAAGTTATAAATATTGTGTTGGTTTTTTTCAAAATTGTTGCTCTTTTTGTTTATAGCGCAAAAAATAAAAAATGCAGAGGTGATCAAATACCACCAAAAGAAATCTCTATTTGGGGGGGGAAAAAAACAATCAAAATCTAATTTGGGTACAACGTCGCATGACTGCACAATTGTCATTCAAAGTGTGACAGCGCTGAAAGCTGAAAATTGGCCTGAGCAGGGAGGGGATGAAAATGCCCAGTATTGAAGTGGTTAAACATAACTTATGGCCAAGCATGCATCTGAAGCTGATGGGGCTATTAAGACACTGATTTAGGCTGACCCTTAGATCACCAAAGGTGCCAGCACCATTTCATCTTTTTCATCAAGTGGCAAAAAAATAAATAAAAAAGAGCTAGAGTAATCAGAAAATAGGCCAAATAAAAAAAAATTCACTTATTTTTTTAACTTTAACAGTGACTGGAGAATTTTTTTAAAGCCCAGCTACATTTTGTAACCTCTTCAGCCCTGGAAGGTTTTACCCCCCCTTCATGACCAGGCCATTTTTTTGCGATACAGCACTGCGTTGCTTTAACTGCTGACAATTCTGACAATTGCGCGGTCATACAGCATTGTACCCAAATAAAATTGATGACCCCTTTTCCCACAAATGGAGATTTCTTTTGGTGGTATTTGATTATCTCTGCAGTTTTCATTTTTTGCGCTATAAACAAAAAAAATTTGACAATTTTGAAAAAATAAATACTTTTTTTTACTTTATACAATAGAACATACCCAATAAAAACATGCAAAAAAATTCCAATAAGCGTATATTGATTCGTTTGCGCAAAAGTTATAGCTTGTACAAACTATGGGATAGATTTATGGAATATATATATATATATATATATATATATATATATATATATATATATATATATATTTTTTTTTTTACTAGTAATGACAACAATCAATGATTTTTAGCAGGAGTGCGATATTGCGGCGGACAAATCTGGCACTAAGTGAAACTTTTTGGGGACCAGTGACACCAGTACAGTGATTAGTGCTAAAAATGCACTGTCACTGTACTAATGACACTGACAGTGAAGAGGTTAACTTCAGGGGCAATCAAAGGGTTAAATGTGCTCCTAGGGAGTGCTTTCTAACCTGTGTGTGTGTGTGTGTGTGTGTGTAGGGGGGGGGGGGTGCTGTAACTGGGGGAATACAGGCAGAAACACAAGATCTCCATCTTCCCTACTAACAAAATAGTGGTCTGCCTTGTTTACATAGGGAGACCATGTTCTGCCTCTCCCAAGAATGAATGCGGGGTGCCCGTGAACATCGGGTCCGCCAGACCTGCTGATTGGCTCTGGCTGTGTCCAATCACAGTGGAAAGCGAGCCAAGTACCAGTTATCAAGCAGCTGTCCCTGTGCTAGGTTCGTTCAGATGGGGGAGAGGGGAGGAGGGTTGCTGGCCTTGTAGCTAGACTTACAAAGGATTTAGGAACATGAGACAACAAACTACATGTACTTTGTCTCCGGGGGACAGACCACTGAAAAAAATGAAGTGCGCAGGAAAAATCAACCAGGGCTGCTTCACACCATGCTTTCTGTGTTCCAGATGCTTTTTTCACATATGTGTTTACACACATGCGTTTTTGATATTTTCAATGTGCGTTTTTTCCTCTTTTTAATTTTGAACCTTTAAGAATCCTAATTCAGGACGATATGCATTTTGGTGCGTTTACATGTGTTCCAGATGAAAAAATGCAAAAAATAAAAAAAATGTTTTTTAAAGTTTACTTTTGTTAATTTCATTGGAAACTGACTGCACTGGTGTGAACTAGGGACATTGGAATACATGGAACGCACAGGGAGTGCGTTTTTAGTGTAGTTTAAAAATGCACAGAATCGCATCTGATGTGAACCAGCCCTTAAAAGATCATCAGTGAAATGCAACAACCGAATGTAATCGTTTATAATATAAAAATTTACACTTTATGTAAATCAAAAGGAGTAATGTCAACATTACTAAAATCAATTATTATTGTGAGCAAATGAGTACCTTCTGTATTTCTTGCCATGAATACAAATCTGATATCACCTAAACTACCAGCCATCATGTGGTTTCAGACTACCAATCAATGCAGTCCAATATTTTCAATCATAATGGAGATACGAGAATCAATAAGGCAGCTTCTTCTGTATTCTGAGAAGTCAGGAGAAAATGTAGCAATGGGTGTGTGACAATGAGAGGCACAAATCTGCATACTCATGGCTTTATAGCATCCTTAACCACTTTCCGACCAGCCACCGCAGTTTTACTGCGGCAGAATGGCGCGGCTGGGCGAAACAACATTACGTTATGTCGCTTCACCCTGTGGCCACTAGGTGCGTGCAAGCGCCTGCACCTGCTTCTTGCCCCTGGAGCCGATGTGAGTGCCCGGCGGGCGCAATGACTATCGGGCTCCCGCGATTGCTCGTGACACACCGAGAACCGGGATCTATGTGTTTACACTGAGGGGAGAAGAGACCGATCGTGTGTTCAAACAAAGTATGAACAGCGATCTGTCATCTCCCCTAGACAGTCCCATCCCCCCTTCAGTTAGAACACACACTGGGGAACACAGTTAACCCCTTGATCGCCACCTAGTGTTAACCCCTTTCCTACCAGTGACATTTTTACAGTAATCAGTGCATCTTTATAGCACTGATCGCTGTATAAATGCCAATGGTCCCACAAATGTTTCAAAAGTGTCTGATGTGTCCGCCATAATGTTGCAATCCCGATAAAAATCACTGATCACTGCCATTACTAGTAAAAAAAAATAATAATCAAAATGTTATAAATCTATCCCCTATTTTGTAGACGCTGTAACTTTTGCGTAAACCAATTAATCTATGCTTATTGCAATTTTTATTACCAAAAATATGTAGAAGAATACATATCGGCCTAAACTGAGAAAAAAATTGCTTTTAAAAAAAAAATGGGGATATTTATTATAGCAAAAAGTACAAAATATTGTGTGTTTTTTTTTTTTAATTGTTGCTCTTTTTTTGTTTATAGTGCAAAAAATAAAAACTGCAGAGATGATCAAATACCACCAAAAGAAAGCTCTATTTGTGGGGGAAAAAAGACATCAATTTTGTTCGGGTGCAGCGCTGCAGGACCGCGGACTTGTCAGTTAAAGCAACGCAGTGCCGAATCACAAAAAATGGCCTGGTCATTCAGCAGCCAAATCTTCAGGGACTGAAGTGGTTTAAGTAAACTTTCACTCACAAGTGAAAATGCTGCTTATCCTGACCTCTAAAATGTTTTAATGTTCTTTTTTGACAGATACCCGCTCCCACTTTTTAATTTCTTTCTTTCTTGCCTCCTCATCCACCCACAGCTTCCTAGGACATGTCATACATTTAGGTCCTGCAAAAAATCTGCAAAATGCAAAAAGCTCTGAAAATGCGTAGGTGTGAATCCAGGTCTTAAGCAGGTAAAAGATCTGGAGTTGATTATTTGCATTTGAAATCTATTGCTGTGAATCTACATCATGTGTTCAAAAGAGTTGCCCATGCAAGTGAAGCAGGCCATTGTAAGGCTTCAAAAATGAAGCAAATCAATCAGAGAGATAGCAGCAACATTAGGAGTGACCAAATCAACAGTTTGGTACATTCTGAGGAAAGAGCTCAGCACCATAAAAAGGCCTGGACATCCACAGAAGGCAACAGTGGTGGATGATCCCCCTATGGTAAAGAAAAATCCATTTACAACATGCAGACAAGTGAAGGACACTTTCCAGGAGGAGGGCGTATCATTGTGTAGGCCCTAGGAGGCTGCAAGACCATTCTTCTGGGGCCATGCAATCTCGCACATGTGCAGTGTTGAGCCGGATGTGATTTCTCAGGAAGTTAGAGCCAGCTACCAAATCCAAGATGGCAGCACCAGGGATCTTCCCCATGATTCCAAGGACTGGTGAGTATTTTCTAAGTAAGCAGCTACAGTATTTATAAAAGTGACTTTTATTTTATTTTTAAGAAAGGGTGAAGTTCCTTTTTAACAGAAGTCATCTGATCTGACTACAGTGAACAGAAGTCCTTAGCTGATTTCCCAAGCAGTATTAAAACCAAAAACAAACACTTATTATATTGCACCTTACCTATTCTTAGATGTGATGGCTGAATTAGTTTTAGTTTTTAGGCTTTCTTTGTTCTATTTTCACCTGGTGATCCAACCAGTAAGTTTGTTGTTTTTCAAAAGCTTAAGCTCTCTAGCAGAATGTATCAGGTTACATGGATGAGACAAACCATTTACCACTGGCAGGGGTGCTTAACTGCTTGCCAACTGCACACCGTCAAATGACGGAGGGACGTTGCGGCTCTCATTCCGGGTGGTAATCATATGACGGAACCCAGAATGACCACTCTCGTGCACCCGCAGGGGACACGGACATGTAATCAGGGCACTGATCATCAATGCTGCATATAAGTGACTCATCAGTGCTGCATATCAGTGTCACCTATTAGTGCCACCTCATCAGTGCCCATAAGTGCCACCTCATCAGTGCCCATAAGTGCAGCCAATCAGTGACCATAAGTACCACCTCATCAGTGCCTATCAGCGCCCATCAGCGAAAGAGAAAAATTACTTATTTACAAAATTTACTGACAGAAACAAAGAAAAACACTTTTTTTTATTACATTTTGAGCTTTTTTCTTTTCTTTGTAAAAAATAAAAAACCCATCAGTGATTAAATACCACCAAAAGAAAGCTCCATTTGTGTGAAGAAAATGATAAAAATGTCATATGGGTACAGTATTGCATGACTGCACAATTGTCATTCAAAGTACAATAGCGCTGAAAGCTGAAAATTGGTTAAAAGGATCATATTTTATTTATTCATGTAAAACTTGTATCCCAAAAGGAAAAAAAACAGTTTGCTGTAACGGATTATAAAGTGTTATCTTCAATTTCTTAGTGTATTTAAATCTGCTAGTACATTGAACTCTCCCCTCCCGCTAGACTAATCCTGCTGTTCAAGGGTGTTCAAAGAGTAAGGGAGGGTTATAGCCCCTGTCAGTTTATTTTTACCATCCCTGTCCCATTGCAGAGATTTCCCTTCACTTCCTGCCCCATAGCCAAACAGGAAGTGAGAGGAAATCTATGCAAATTAAGGGAATCCCCCCCCCCCCAGGCCCTCAGAACTAGTGTCCCCACTCGAAAATTTCAGGGGGGAGGGGGTCTTAAACAGCAAGGGGTGTGGCCTTGTCAGGAAGGGGTGGGTCATATTTAAATTTGGGGTGCACGAGTTTAGTCAGGCCTAGGGCAGCACAAAACCTAAATACACTACTGGGTGTCCTGTCAGAATAGTGGGCGTGGATAGAGCATGGAGGTGGTGCCCGTGGATAGAGGGGCACGCTCCGGTGCCTCTAATGGATGGGCCGCCACCGAAGAGTAGTTAACCCTTGTATGGCAGAGAGCCTCGCTGCAATGATTTTCTAAAATCCTGAGTTCAACTTTAAAATCCAAGAACCCCCATTGTAATGGTCATGAAAGGTGTGAAGAGAGCTCACCATGGCAAACGCTGGGAGATATGAGAAACCACATAGGGTCACCATACACAATATAATCTGACCATACAATCTTTGTAGGATCAAACCTAACCTAACCAATCAATCTATATCCAATCAAGAAAGCTCTACATAGCTGATGGTAAGTCTTAGCCCTTGCACACATGGTCGGACATTCCGACAACAAAATCCGTTGGATTTTTTTTCTGACGGATTTTGGCCGAAACTGGTGTTGCATACATACGGTTGGACAAAGTTGTCAGAAAATCCGATCGTTCGGAACGTGATGACGTTCGTTCGTTACGACGGGACTACATGATCTGAGCATGCGTGGAACTTTGTCCGATCGGAATTCTCTACAAACGATCGGATCACGTTGTCAGAAAATTTTATATCCAGCTCTCAAACTTTGTTGGTCGGACATTCCGACGGAAAAAGTCTGATGTAGCCCACACATGGTCAGATTATCCGACAACATGGTCCGATCAGACTTTTTCCGAATTTCCAACCGTGTGTATAAGGGCTAAAGCCTACCACACACATTACAATCTGTGTGCTCTCCTTTAGAGCCACCAAGTATGTAGTGAAAGGTCCTGCCTGATTGGATACTAATACATTGGGTAGTTCAGGTAGATCCTCATTTTACATCGTTTTGGTAAATCTGATGTTACATAGTCAGGTTGAGAAAAGACCTCTCAACAGTAGAAATTTGATTGTACAAGACTCTACAGTCAGGTTGTAATGAATATGGTGATCCTAAGGCTGCACTCACATCTGGGCATTTTGAATCACAGGTAGAAACGCTGTGATTCTGCCCCGCAAGAAGTTCAGGATCTACTTTTGGGCAACAAGCTTCACGCGATGCCATTTGCTGCGATTGCACCGCGTTTTATCGACAATCTCAGCAGAACCGGACCATGTTTTTAAGCTGCCATTACGATAAATGGCATCTGAAATTTGCATTGTGTGATTCGTCGTTTTACCAGAACGTTTTTCCCGACTGTGGGCAGAATCGCCTAGAAAATATTAGGTTTGTTGGACTGGCTCTGCCTCTGTTGCCCCCTCAGGCAATAGGACAAGCTACAGCTTATAGTATTTGCAAAGCTGGATTTTTTGTTTTGGATAAAATGGAGAAGGGTTAGGACCCATTACTTTTTTATTGTCTGTGTGCCACCGGGGAGATTTCCTATAACATCCTACCCCAAGAGATCTCTTCAAAGTGTCTACATTTTGGATATCCCATCACGTTCAGGTCCAGAGACAATGATCACCAGGAGAATATCCCCAGCTGGGACACTGGCAGCAATAAAAACCTGACAAAGGTTCTAACCCTACAGCAGTCTATCCAGAACTAAAATCGGACATTTTGGCTTTCCATATTCTTTTTTTGCTCTTCTTATAAAGAATCCTTTCCTTTACTGGTGGATTCCACATTATATCTTCGTAGGATTTAAATATTTCTGTTAGTTTCTTTTTGTTGTCTGTGTCCCATTGGGAAGATTTACCCTAACTTCCTATCCCGAGTAAGAGGAGATCTCTGCAAAGTGTCCCCATTTGGAAGATTTCTTTTCACCTCCAGCTCTGGTGACAAATCATACCTTTTTTGGCTTTCCCATCACTTTCAGGAACAAGAAATGGTCACCAGGAGAATATCCCCAGCTGGGACATGGACAGCAATAAAAACCTGACAAAGGTTCTAACCCTACAACAGTTTAACCAGAACAAAAATATGTTTTGGCTTTATTTTTTTAACTCTTCCTGTAAAGAATCCTTTCACGTACTGATGGATCCCAGATTTATGGACTAAAATATTTTTTTGTCTGTATCCCATTGGGGAGACTTTCCTTCACTTCCTATCCCAAGTAAGAGAGATCTCTGCAAAGAGTTGCCTTTGGAAGATTTGTTTTCACCTCCAGCTCTGGTGACAAATCATACATTTTGGAAATCCCATCACTTTCAGTATCGGAGACAATGGTCACCAGAAGAATAATCCCAGCTGGGGCACAGCTATAAAAACCTGACAAAGGTTCTAACCCTACAACAGTCTATCCAAAACAAAAATGCAATGTTTTGGCTTATCTTGTTTTAACTCTTCCTGTAAAGAATAATTTCCCATACTGACAGATCCCAAATTATATCTTTTTAGGATTAACTATTTCTGTTAGTTTTTTTTTTTATTGTCTGTGTCCCATTGGGGACATTTCCCTTAACTGCCTACTCCAAGGAAAAGGAGAAATAATCCTTTCCTGTACTGACAGATCCCAAATTATATATTTAGGATTAAATATTTCTGTTCTTTGTTTTATTGTCTATGTCCCATTAGGGAGATTTCCCTTAACTTACTATTACAAGTAAGAGGGAGATCTCTGCAAAGAATCCCCATTGGAAGATTTCTTTTCACCTCCAGCTCTGGTGACAAGTCATACATTTTGGAAATCCCATCACTTTCAGTATAGGAGACAATGGTCACCAGAAGAATATCCCAAGCTGGGACATGGACAGCTATAAAAACCTGACAAAGGTTCTAACCCTACCCTTTTTTTTTTAACTCTTCATGTAAAGAATCCTTTCATGTAATGACAGATCCCAAATGAAATCTTCTTAGAATTAAATATTTCTGTTACCGGTAGTTTTTTTTTTTTAATTGTCTGTGTCTCATTGGGAAGATTTCCCTTAACTTCCTACCCCAATAACAGGAGACCTCTTCTCTCCTTTTTTTAACTCTTTTTGTAAAGAATCCTTTGCCTTAGTGACAGTTCCCAAATTATATCTTCTTAGAATCAAATATTTCTGTTCATTTTTTTTAATCTTCTTTTTCGTTTTCTTATTGTCTGTGTCCCATTTGGAAAGATTTCCCTTAACTTCCTACCCCAAGTAAGAGGAGACCTCTTCTTTTTTTTAACTCTTCTTGTAAAGAATCCTTTCCTGTACTGACAGATCCCAAATGATATCTTCCTAGAATTAAATATTTCTGTTCATTTTTTTTTTTTATCTTCTTCTTTGTTTTCTTATTGTCTGTGTCCCATTGGGGAGATTTCCCTTAACTTCCTACCCCAAGTAAGAGGAGACCTCTTCGCTTCTTTTTTTTTTTTTTTTAACTCTTCTTGTAAAGAAGCCTTTCCTGTACTGACAAATCCCAAATGAAATCTTCTTGTCCTTAGTATTAAAATATTTTTGTTTAACAGATCTTTAGCTTTACTTATACAAATAATTGGAAAATCATGAAATCGTCTCCTTTCAGTGAAGCAGATCTATTCAGCTTCACTGCAAATGACAGACTTGCATTTGAACAATATGTGACCGATGAGTCCCATCCCTGTCAATACGCCGGCTCAGCCCTAACGTCTTCCCAAAGTCTGGAAGTTATCTGGCAGCCGTTGACATCCAATTTTTGATTTTATGGTATTGGAATGCCCGGTCGGACGGCAGTTGGTTACTGTACATTGCAGATGATCATCACTAAAGCCTGTGGAGTCCTGCAAACTCTCTTTGTTGTTAGTGGCATGCAGCGCTTCGTGTACAATGTGGCACTTACTTGTCCAGGATGAAGTACAGATCGAATGCCCCATCACAAGACCTCTGCTCCTCGGTGTACTGAGCCTGGCACAGGAGGGGTAGTAGGGGCACCACAAGAGCTAGCAGCCAGATCCCTGTCTTCATGGCCCAGAGCTTGTCCGAGTCTTCCAGGACTGATGGAAGGAGGAGGGAGGAGGACAGGGGGCAGCTGCAGCCAGGGTGGGATAGAGAGAGGGATGGAGGAGGAAGAGGATATGGGGAGGAGGAGAGGAATGTCTATGTAGCTCAAACCTCAGGGGGAGGAGAGGATGTTAACTCATTCACTGCACACTGCCAGGACTTCAAGAAGTTTGGGCAATTCGGGACTTCTACTGAACTGAAAAAAAGACATAAAGAATAAAAAAAGCTTTTATTCACTAAAAGGTTCAAAAGGCTAATGACACATCTGGTTTATGTTAAGGAAAAAAAAATATTTTTTTAAATCCTTTTTCTTTGTGTGCTGCATCATTGGGCTCATTCACATGGTGTGCAGTGACCTGCATGCGTTTTATCACACTGGATAAGTGCAAGTCGCCACTAGGGCACCTAGAAAACAACTGTTCTCTATGTCCCCTCATTAATGGCATGTCCACATTATTCTGCTGGGCACTGGATGGCACCGCAGAAGATCGCATCTTGGAGTCCATTCACACCTGTACATTAGGCCCCATTCACATACCCTTTGCGCGTTGTTTTTACGCGATTCTGCGTGTCGCCCACAGGGCAGCCAATTCACTTCAATGTGTGAAGTCGCCCAAAATAAGCTCCAGCTTCTTTTTTGGCCGACAAGCTGAGTGAGATTTTTAAACACGCATTTTGCTGTGCGATAATTGCAGCAGAATCGCACCTTGTTTGGGATGCCATTAGGAATAATGGCACGAATGCATGTCGCAGGTTTTTGTCACAATTTGGAATCGTGGGCAGATTTGTGGCGATTTTGCCCATGATTCCAAATTGCGGTTGTGCTATACTATACCCAAGCAAATTTTTTATATTTTCTTCACAAAAATAGAGCTTTCTTTTGGTGGTATTTAATCACTGCTGTGTTTTTAATTTTTTAGAAAAAAAAAAAAAAAACTTTTTCGGAAAAAAATGTTTTACTTTTTTTTTTGTCAGTAAATTTTGTAACAAAGTAATTTTTCACCTTCAATGATGTGCGCTGATGAGGCAGCACTTATTGGTACTGATGAGGAGACATGAATATACCGCATTTATGGGCACTGAAAGGTGACACTAATATGTGGCACTGATGAGCACTGATAGGCGGCACTGATGGGCACTGTTAGGAGGCACTGATTGGCACTACTAGGGGGCACTGATAGTCGGATAGGCGGTGCATTGATGGGTGGCACTGATGGGCAACACTGATGACCATTGATTGATAGCAGTGATGAGCATTAATGGCAGCCCTGATAGGCGGCACTGATAGCCAGCACTGACTGGCATTGCTAATGGGCACTGATTGGTGGCACTTATGGGCAGTGGTGGGCACTGATTGCTGCCACTGGTGGGCACTGATTGCTGACACTATATTGCTATATTGTAATCAGGGCCCTGATGATTGGGCAATGGTGGACACTGACTGCTGACACTATATTGCTATATTGTAATCAGGGCCCTGATGATTAGTGCCCTGATTACATTCCTAGATGCCCCCCTGCGTGGAGATGCTGCTGATCGGTTCTCCTCGCCACACACTCTGTCATTGTGAGGCAAGGAGAGCCGATTACCGGCATCTCTGTGTTTACATGCGACCGGCTGTGATTGAACGCAGCCGATCACATGGTTAAAGACCCGCAGACGTGGGGGGCTCGGCCACACCGTGTTGCTAGGACATGGCGCGGCCGCCACGCTGCGTGCCCCCGCGGGCCCACGTGGTCATATGACGGTGTCCCAGAACAAGAGCCGCTCCGCCCCGTCGTCATTTGACAGTGGGCGGGTGGCAAGCACTTAAACGTGTTGCTCTAAAATCAACGGAACCCATAGTTTGTACTATAATAATTTTGCATATGTTTTCCTCCCCTCAGGCACCCAGGAAAAATGGACATGTGACTCCAAAAATGTACCTATATTGCTTTTTTAGTTCGTTTTTGGTGCGCTCCCATTGACTATAATGGAAGGTGCGTCTTTCCCAAAACACACTAAGTCTAGATTCACATCTTTGCAGTTCTGTGCTGGTGCATTTGTGCGGGCACAGCAGCCTATTCATTTAAATAGGCTGCTGGACCTGCGGGAAACCCGGGGAACATGATCTTTAATAAAAACGCATTCGCACTGAACCGCACCTGAAAATGCACCGCATTTTACGTGCATTGAGGGTGCAATTAACAATAAAGACTGTGCGGCTGCGTTTTTAAAAAAGGGTCAAGGACTTTTAAAAAAGTGTCCGTTTTGTGTAGCCGAAACACTTTGTGACTCGTTCAATTGCCAGGACATTTTGGTGTGTTGGTTACGTTATTACACGTGTGTTAACTCACTGTAAAAATGTAAATGGGCCTCAAAACCAAAGTTGACATTGTAATTAAAAATGTAAACATTACAGAGTATTAGCCCTCATTTACATTGGAGTGATTTGTCATGCGATTTGACCTGTCACAGCCTATTGCCGGCAATGGCACCATTCCAATCTGTGCGACGCTAACTTTGCGACGCTGTCTTTGCGACGCTGACTTTGTGGCGCCACACCGGTTTGCAAAAGTAGTTCCTGCACTACTTTTGGCGATTTCAGATGTGACTTCAATAGACATCTGTGCATGAAGGCACACAGATGTCTTTCAAGTCGCACCCGAAGTTGGACCGACATGCGGCTTTGATATCGTGCGATTTCAGTTGAAGTCACGCGATTTCAAAGCTCAATGTACATGAGGGCTTAGACATTCCACAGGTTTAGTTTCAATTTTGAACAAAGAAAAATAGCTGGTGGTGCATTCCTGGCATAGAACTTGGTTACATTGTAACGTGCCAGAAACCTCATTCCTCCAGCCTATTTTACATGTGTTTTTGATGCGTGGAGCAGGTGTTTATTTTAGCGCAGCAAAAGCGCAAATATGTGAACGGGCTCTTAGTGCACTGCAGTGTACGGAGACAAATGATGTGTCACATGTGACACTTCAAATAAAGTTGAAAGAAAAGAAGCAAAACAACATATTGGAATGTGCATCACACCCCTTCCTGCCGGTGCCAACATTAATGTTAGCCTGCACAATAAAACGCTGTGTTTTAGGGCCTTTTCACACTATAATCCCACAGAAACGGTGTCCTCATTCCTGTGTGATACCTGTGCCTTCCACTGCAGTGCGATTTGGAGGCTCATTTATTTGAATGGGCTGCAAATACAGTAGCACTAGAATACACCAAAAAGTAGCACATGCAAAATAAAAATAAAAATAAATTGCACCAAATACATAGTTGCCAACTGTCCCGAATTTCCCGGGACATTCATGGGATTAGGACATTTGTCCCGAATTAATTTTGTCCCGGGAAATGTTCCGGGAAATTCGGTTTGTCCTGGGAAATTGAATTTCCCGTTTTTTGCCGCTGTCGCTAGAGGTCCGCGGCTGGCGGAGACAATGTCTCCGCCGACCGCCATTTTTTAGAAGACCAGAAGCTGGTCTTCAATAGAGAACCTGTGGTGCTGCCCACCCCCGCTGCCAGTGTGTGTGAAGAGCAGTGGGCAGCGCCACAGTTCAAAGTCATTGCGGCAACAATGGCTGCCGCTTAAAGGCCAGGAGATGTAATGTCCTGTCGGGGAGTCCGTGCAGTGAGTATGTGGGCACCAGTCTGGGGATGTGGGCGCCAGTCTGTGTATGTGGGGGCCAGTCTGTGGATGCGGGTGCCATTCTGTGGATGCAGGGGCCAGTCTGTGGATGCGGGGGCCAGTCTGGGGATGTGGGGGCCAGTCTGTGTATGTGGGGGCCCGTCTGTGGGGGCCGGTATGGAGATGTGGGGGGGGCCAGTCTGGATGTCAGAGGGGCACCAGATGTAAGGAAGGGCTCCGCTGATGGACACAGATGTGAGGAAGGTACCTCTGATGGGGCACCTGATGTAAGGACAGACTCTGCTTGGGACACCTGATGGCATCTGGTGGCAGGCAACGTGGCTAGTGACGCGCTCATGGCTCCCACTGATTCTGCATTATGGTGAGCTAAATGATTTCATTTCATATTACAATGTAATAATAGAAATAATGTGCTTCAATCATCCTGACACCATAACAATCATGGCGCCGGGATGATTGAAGCGCTAACACCAGGTATTTGGAGTATCTTTATCTGCTGATTGTCAAACTCTGGAAAACACATATTGCTATTGTGGTGTAGGATCGAGGGTCTGCTGTCTCTCCTTTCCCTCTCCCTCCCCGCATTCATCTCAGACTCTAACCACACCCCTTTGAGCCACGCCCCATGTAAGCCATGCCCACTATTTTACATAAACCACGCCCATATTTTGCCGCTTTGCTCGCCACATTTTCACCTTTTTATATGCCACACCTATAACCGCATGCCACACCCCCTTATTATAATACAACTCCGCCTACTGCCAAAAAAGTGTCCCGTGTTTTTTTTTTTACAATGTTGGCAACTATGCAAATAGCATTATCATTCTGGGTGCCAATAACAATGTATTGGCACCTGCAGCAGATTGCAAAGGCAGTGCGGATGCGCCTTTCCCATACCATATTCTGGTGTGAACCGGCCCTTACCGTGCATTTTTCTGTTCATTTCCCTGGCTATGCAGAATCCCATTGTGTGTAAGGGTATATTCACACCAGATACACTGGGGTGTGTTTGTGAGCACTGCGCTTTCCCAAAGCATGGCAACCAAAAAATAATGTTTCCTTATAAATGTAGTTCACACCAGTGTGTTGTGTCGCATTGCGTTTTGTCAGCGCTGACAGCATGCACTACTTTTTGTAGCGACGTGCAACATGTATAGACAGTGGTGGCTGGTGCTCAAAATTTTTAGGGGGGTGCAAACAAACTGAAAAATTCTGAAAAATACTTAAAAAAAAACAAACATAAATTTCAGCCTCACTGTGCCCATCAAATGCAGCCACTGTGCCATCAATTTCAGCCACTGTGCCAAGCAAATGCAGCCACTGTGCCATCAAAGGCAACCACTGTGCCCATCATATGCAGCCACTGTGCCCATCATATGCAGTCACTGTGCCCATCATGTCCAGCTACTGTGCCCACCAAATACAACCACTGCACCCATCATATGCAGCCACTGTGCCCATCATGTGCAGCCACTGTGCCCTCCAAATACAGTCACTGTGCCCATCATATGCAGCCACTGTGCCCACCGACCCCCTCACTCGTGGGACTCAGGGCTCTGACAGCAAACTTGTCCCCCGTCTCTGGGCTCTAACAGCGGCACCCCCCCCCCCTTGGAGCTTGCAGTTCTAACGGCACCCCATCGCGGGGTTCGTGGCTCTGGCAGATCCCCTGTTGTTGGCACTTACCGCCAGGCAGCAGCTCCTCTCCAAATGCACCAGAGTGGCAGCGCCCTCCGCTCCAGCGTGTGTCTCCTTCGCTCCTCTCACTAAGTGCCAGGCATCCTATAGGGTGGCCTGGCTCTTTGGCCAATCATGAAACAGGTCTGATGCCCTGCCTCCTGATTGGCGGGAGGAAGTTTAGTGTGAAAATAGCGAAAATTTATTTGTGATCGTCACAGAATTGGGTGGGATCAGGGCGCACTCTCTGCTCCTTGAGCCCACCCTATTTTGAAGCCTATTAGAGCCTCATGCTCTAATCAGGTGCTTCAAAAAGTACCACCCCCTCCCACCCCGCCATAGGAATCCATGCGTCCAGCATCCTGAAAGGGGCCAAGCGCATGGATGTGCGTATAAATGTATTATTTATTTTATTTATTACAGGTACTATATATAGTGCTGTCAATTTGTGCAGCATGTTACACACACACACACACACACATATATATATTGTACATTCAGATCAGTCCCTGCCCTCAGGAGCTTACAATCTAAGGCATAAATGCACGCAAATGTGCACAAACAAGAATAAATGCTACGCACTAAAAGCAAATCAAGGAAAAACAAACGAGACGCATGTAAAATGCATGCCAATGCATTACAACACATTACAAAAAAGTGCATGCGTTAACAGATGCATTGTTATGTGAATGAGCCCTAAGTGTTTCTGTTCACATTTGTATGTTCAGTTGCCCTATGCTCAAAAAAAAAAGCACATTTTTTTTCCAACATATTAAGGAATTTTGGCTCCATAGACTTTAAAAGTAACACCCATAAGGCCGCGTACACACGGGCGGACTGTTCGCGGACAGTCCGCTCGTGTGTGGGCTTCAGCGGACAGTTTCAGCGGACAGTCTGACGAACAAAGTTTTTCGGAATTTCCGTAAGACTGTCCGCTGAAACTTGGTTTGAGCGGACAGTCCGCTCGTGTGTAGGCTTGTTCGTCAAACTAAGTTCTGCGCATGCTCAGAAAGGATTTACACGCCGAAGGTTGCATTGCAGTGTATAGGACGTCGTTTTTCGAGTCCCGTCGTACGTGCCGTTCACGTCATCGCGCAAGTTTTCAGCGGACTGTTCGTTCGTCGTGTGTGGTCAAGTCCGTTCATGCTAATTTTGAACGGACTGTTTGTCAAACTGTTTGACGAACCTAGTTGGGCGGACAGTCCGCCCGTGTGTACGCAGCCTAAGAGTACTTTCACACTGGGGGGGTGCCAACGTTAGCCGTGCTTCACCATTGTTAAACATGCACCTAAACACGCCTAAAGGTCAGAACAGAAATGCAAATGAACTGTGTACATGAGGCCAAACTCTGCAAGCCAAATTAACCACTTGTGGACCACCTGCCTGCAATGTACTGTGGACGGACAACCCACACAGACAAAGAGACGTACCTATACGTCACTGCCTGCTTATGGGTTTAGGGCGGGCACATGTGCCCCCCCCCCCACACTGACACCCACTGTGATTTTACACAGTGGGAGCCTGTCAGCAAGTCTCAGCTAATGATTCACAGCTGGGACCTGCTGATCGGCTGTGTACAATCAACACAGAGCTCTGTACAGAGGGAACAATCTCTGTTTCACTGGGCGAGTTCAGAGGGTGGTGATAAATGGGGTGTACTCGGAATGGTCAGGGGTAGGTAGTGCGGTCCCCCAGAATTCTTTGCTGGGAGCAATCCTATTTAATTTGTTCATAAACGACCTGGAGGATGGGATAAACAGTTCAATCTCTGTATTTGCGGACAATACTAAGCTAAGCAGGGCAATAACTTCTCCGCAGGATGTGGAAACCTTGCAAGAAGATCTGAACAAATTAATGGGGTGGGCAACTACATGGCAAATGAGGTTCAATGTAAAAAAATTTAAAATAATGCATTTGGATGGCAAAAATATGAATGCAATCTATACACTGGGGGGAGAACCTCTGGGGGAATCTAGGATGGAAAAGGACCTGGGGGTCCTAGTAGATGATGGGCTCAGCAGTGGCATGCAATGCCAAGCTGCTGCTAACAAAGCAAAAAGAATATTGGCATGCATTAAAAAAGGGATCAACTCCAGAGATAAAACGATAATTCTCCCGCTCTACAAGACTCTGGTCCGTCCGCACCTGGAGTATGCTGTCCAGTAGGGATGAGCTTCGTGTTCGAGTCGAACATATGTTCGACTCGAACATCGGCTGTTCGCCGTTCGGCGAATTCCGAACGTTATGGGCCGCCTGCGTCAAATTCGTGTGGGGCTCATGGCCCACAATGCACTGCAATGGTGCAGTGCATTGCTGGCTCATGATTGGCCAATCATGCACTGTGACCCCGCATGCTTGGCCAATCACAGCGCCGGCAGCGAGGAGAGCCATGATTCATCCTGCCTGTGGCCAATCATAGCTCAGGCTGTGTAGTACATGCCCCACACTATATTACGCCGCCAGCGCGGCGGCCTTGTGTAGTGTGTTGGCGTCTGTAGCAGTTAGTGGGTGTTCTGTGTACCTTCAACACAGTATACACCGATCGTTATCAGCCGATTTTTCGTTCTTGCTCTTCTGTAGTGGTTGTTGTCTGCGTGCACTGACCGCAGTATACACCGCTATATTCACCTATATAGCTAGCGATATATCTATCTTTTATAAAAGAGCTTGCAGACAGTGTTAGGAGATTGTGCTTGCTGTCTGCATGCTCTGAACGCAGTATACACCGCTATATCCACCTATATAGCAAACTATCTTGCTCGTTTTAAATAGAGCTTGCAGTCGGCGGTAGGAGCTTGTGCGTGCTGTCTGCATGCTCTGAACCCAGTATACACCGCTATATCCACCTATATAGCTAACTATCTTGCTCGTTTTAAATAAAGCTTGCAGTCAGCGGTAGGAGATTGTGCGTGTTGTCTGCGTGGTCTGAACCCAGTATACACCGCTATATCCACCTATATAGCAAACTATCTTGCTCGTTTTAAATAGAGCTTACAGTCAGTTGTAGGAGCTTGTGCGTGCTGTCTGCGTGCTCTGAACCCAGTATACACTGCTATATCCACCTATATAGCTAACTATCTTGCTCGTTTTAAATAGAGCTTGCAGTCAGCGGTAGGAGATTGTGCGTGCTGTCTGCGTGCTCTGAACCCAGTATACACCGCTATATCCACCTATATAGCAAACTATCTTGCTCTTTTTAAATAGAGCTTGCAGTCAGTTGTAGGAGCTTGTGCGTGCTGTCTGCGTGCTCTGAACCCAGTATACACCGCTATATCCACCTACATAGCTCTTCTCTATTTGAGCCATCTGCCATCTGCAGGAGTTAGTGGAAGTTGTGTGTGCCTCCAGCACAATATACACTACCCAATTGCTGGTTTTCCCAACTCCCTTAAGGCCATTACCATGTCTGGAAGGCCAGCAAGGAGAGGCAGACAGGCGCGAGCCGATAAAAGAGCGCAAGCAGGCTCTGTGTCTAGAGACAACAGTGCTGGTTGTGGACGTGGTGCATCGTCATCATCAGCACGTGGCCATGGGACAGGCTTGTCCTTCTTTTCGGCAGCTGGACATGTTGAGCCACAACATGCCAATGACTTGGTAGAGTGGATGACCAAGCCCTCTTCATCCTCCTCATCCTCTCTCACCCAGGCTCAGGGTACTAGCAAAGCAGCTGCCAACGCATCGTCTTCCCTCCTCTCAATGTCATCATCAGTGACTCCTTCCCTAGACCCACCACGTCCTCCTGAGGAGTCTCCTGAACTCTTTGAGCACAGTGTTGGGTACATGCTCCAGGAGGATGCCCAGTGTTTTGTAGGCTCTGATGATGATACTCAGCTAGAGGAAGGCAGTAGCGTGAATGCAGAGAGAAGGGATGCTCAAGAAGGACAGCAATCTGGCAGTCATGTTCCACAAGCTGCAGCATACTGCCAGGTTTGCTCCAGCGATGAAGAGGATGGGGATGATGAGGGCACTGACTCCACGTGGGTGCCTGGTAGGAGAGAGGAGGAGGAGGAGGAGGCACATGTCCAACGAGGCAGGATGCCCTCCGGGGGTCAGCTTAGGGGCAGCACACCGACTGAATCACACCGCAGAGCTCCGCCTGTGCAGGGTGCTGCCTCTGCGTGTTATTCTAAAAGTTCTTTGGTGTGGGCTTTTTTGAGACGAGTGCATCAGATCGCACCGCTGCTATTTGCAACATATGTCTCAAGCGTATCTCGCGTGGCCAAAACATCAGCCGCTTGGGCACCACATGCTTGACCAGACATATGTTGACCTGCCATGCAGCTCATTGGCAAGCGTACCTCAAAGACCCACACCAAAGAACAAAGCGGACCTCTCCTTGCTCCTCATCAGCAGGGATCTCCAACCCCACTAGACCTTCAGTCCTCTCTGAAACCTGCTCTGAGAGGAATAAAGGTGTACAATTAGGTGTGTCCCAGCCAAGTGCTTCCGGGCACTCTGCTAGCAGTACACCCACATCCTATTATAGCAGGCAAATGTCCCTGCCCCAGCTGCTGGACCGGCGAAAGAAGTTCACTCCCAGCCATCCACATGCCCAGCGGTTGAATGCTAGCTTGGCTAAATTGCTAGCACTTCAACTGCTGCCTTTTCAGTTGGTAGACTCTGCCCCCTTTCCGTGAGTTTGTACAATGTGCGGTTCCTCAGTGGCAGGTCCCCAAGCGCTTTTTCTCACGGAAGGTGATTCCGGCTCTCTACCGGCATGTGGAAGGCAATGTCCTTGCCTCGCTGGACAGGGCGGTCAGTGGTAAGGTGCATATTACCGCTGACTCATGGTCCAGCAGGCATGGACAGGGACGTTACCTGTCTTTCATGGCCCATTGGGTCACTCTTCTGGCAGCTGGGAAGGATGCAGGACAAGGTGCAGTAGTTTTGGAGGTTGTTCCGCCACCACACCTCAAAAATGCTACTATTGGTTGTGACACACCTCTCTCCTCCACCCCCTCCTCTTCTTCTTCCTCCATGGCCTCTTCCAGTGCTCTGTCCTCAGAACCAGCGGTGCTCCGTAGGCTTTCCAGGGGCTACGCAAGTACGCAGGCAAAACTATGCCATGCCTGGCTTGCACTGGTTTGTTTGGGGGACAGGAGCCACACTGGGGCGGATGTTTTGTCAGCTCTGCAGGGGCAGGCCGAGAGGTGGTTGACGCCACGCCAGCTTAAGCCAGGAATGGTGGTTTGCGACAATGGCACCAACCTCCTCTCCGCCCTCCAAAAGGGACAACTGACCCATGTGCCCTGTGTGGCTCACGTCCTTAACCTGGTGGTGCAGCGATTCATGGGCAGGTACCCGGGCTTACAGGATGTCCTGAAGCAGGCCAGGAAAGTCTGTGTGCATTTCCGCCGATCATTTAATGCCTGTGCTCGGCTGGCTGAGGTCCAAAAGGAGTTGAACCTGCCCAAGAACCGCCTTATATGTGACATGCCCACCAGGTGGAACTCAACGTTGGCCATGCTGCAGCAGCTGCACACGCAGCAGAGGGCCATCAATGAGTACCTGTGCGACTACGGCACCAGGACAGGGTCAGGGGAGCTCGGTTTTTTCTCACCACGCCAGTGGGGCATGATCAGGGATGCATGCACTGTCCTGTCACTGTTTGAGGAGGCCACAAGGATGGTGAGCAGTGACAGTGCATGCATCAGTGACACTGTAGATCTTGTGTACCTCTTGAAGCATACACTGCATGGAATAATGGACAGGGCCCTTGAGGCAGAACAGAGGCAGGAAGAGGAGGACTTCCTTGCCTCTCAAGGCCCCCTTTATCCAGACAGTGTTCCTGCTGTGCCACCCATCACACAGGAAGAGGATGAGGAGGAGGAGGAGGATGATTGTGTCAGCATGGAGGTGGAGGCTGGCATTCAGCATCAGCAGCAGCAGCAGTCTTGTAGGGATGATTTACAGTCCCAAGAAACCCATGGACTTATACGGGGCTGGGAGGAGGTAGCTGCGGATCATGTTGTCCTTAGTGACCCAGAGGACTCCGGACCGAATGCCTCAGCTAACCTACGCTGCATGGCCTCCCTGATCCTGCAAAGCCTGTGGAAGGATCCTTGTATTCTTCGGATCAAGGAGAGGGACCATTACTGGCTGGCCACTCTCCTTGATCCACGGTACAATGGTAAGGTTGCCGACCTTATCTTGCCGTCGCAGAGGGAGCAGAGGATGAGACATCTCCGGGAGGCCTTGCAGAAAGGTCTGTGCAACGCGTTCCCAGAGACTGGGAGGTTACAAACTACTGGTCCTGGATAACGTGTTGCTGAGGCATCGGTCAGATGGAGCGGTGGAGAAGGTGGCCGTCTGACCGATGCTTTCAGACAATTTTTTAGTCCGCAGCCCCAAGGTATGATCGGTTCCAGCAACCATCACCAGCGTCTGTTTTACATGGTGCAGGAATACCTAGGGGCAAGGTCAGACTTGGACACCTTTCTCACCGAAAATCCTCTGGCTTACTGGGTCTTGAGGATGGATCACTGGCCAGAGCTTGCACAGTATGCAATTGAGCTACTGGCCTGTCCTGCATCCAGCGTTCTTTCGGAACGCACCTTCAGTGCTGCTGGTGGCTTTGTTACCGATCACAGGGTGCGCCTGTCCACCGAATCAGTTGATCGACTGACCTTCATAAAGATGAATCAGTCTTGGTCACCCACAGCTACCAAGCACCTGAAGCTGATGTAACCGAATAATTTTTTTTGAAATATCACATCCCTTCAAGACTGCCTATGCTGATGCTGAGTGACTGTCCTGTTATGTTGATTGTCTATCTTCTTCCTCCTCCACTGATATGTTGGAAGAACATTTCTGGTTCTGGGTGATTCCATCAGCCCAATTTTTCTGCCCCTGTTTAACAGGGGCGTTTAATTACAATTTTTGATGCAATGCTTTGCAGCAGGGCTAATTCCTGCACTACAACTAGAGTATATGGGAGAGGTTGCAGTGTCGGGGCACCAGCACCAGTGCCTAAGGCCCAATTTTCTGCCCCTGTTTAACAGGGGCGTTTAATTACAAATTTTTGATGCAATGCTTTGCAGCAGGGCTAATTCCTGCACTAAAACTAGAGTATATGGGAGAGGTTGCAGTGTCGTGGCACCAGTACCAGTGCCTAAGGCCCAATTTTTCTGCCCCTGTTTAACAGGGACATGTAATTACAATTCTTGATATAATATTTCAGAGGAGGGCCCGTTCCTGTGCCCACCCAGAGTAACTGTGAGGACTTATAGTGTTGTGGCACCAGCACCACAACCACCAAAGGTCAATTTTTCTACCACTGTTCAACAATGGCATGTAATTACAATTCTTGATATAATCGTTCACAGCAGAGCGCTCCAGCGCCCACCAAGAGTCACTTTGAGGGCTTACAATGTTGTGGCAAAACCAACACCTTGTTCCGCCATTTCTGCAGAGCATATAGGGCAGGCCCCTACTTTCAAACATCCAACTTACAAACATCTCCTACTTGCAAACGGAAGGAGACAACAGCAAGTGAGATGAAAAAAGACGGACGGCAAAACAAATTATACAGGGGTGATAACCCTTCCCTATGTTTTCCAAAAAGCTTAAAAATAGTTTTTTTGACTGGAGCTACACTTTAAAAATGTACCAATTGAAAATTACAAACAGATTCAACTTAACACAACAAACCTACACAGTCCCTGTCTTGTTTGCACCGCCTGTATAATGCTGTTCTGAGTATATAGGGCCTGGGGGCCACACGCATTTCCTTTTTTTAATATGGGTACGGGGTTCCCCTTAATATGCGTACAAGACCCAAAGGGGCTGGTAATGGGCAGGGAGGGCTACCCATGCCATTTTTCTCAATGATTTTCAACCATATTGCAGGAACCAGATATAACATTAAAACCGCAAGCAGTTTTAAATGACGTTATTTCCGTTAAATGTCATTTTGTACAGGGACGGTTTTAAATACGGGAAACACGTGGCACTTCACAGGCACACTACAGACACCCCCCAGGCATGATATTTAAATGAATATTTCACTTTTTTTTTCACTTTAATCATCATTAAAATCAGTGCTCCCGCCAAAACGGACATTTTTAAAAACATTTTAGGCATTGACCCATGTCCCCTGGGGCAGGAGCCATGTCCCCATACCCTTTTTAGGACAGCATCTTGCATATTAGCCATTAAAATTAGCACTTTTAATTTCGAACGTTTGAGTCCCATAGACTTCAATAGGGTTCTAAAGTTCGTACGAATTTGGGGTCCGTTCGAAAGTTCTGGTGCGAACCAAACCGTGGGGTGATTGGCTCATCCCTACTGTCCAGTTCTGGGCACCAGTCCTCAGGAAGGATGTACTGGAAATGGAGCGAGTACAAAGAAGGGCAACAAAGCTCATAAAGGGTCTTGAAGATATCAGTTATGAGGAAAGGATGTGAACACTGAACTTATTTTCTCTGGAGAAGAGACGCTTGAGAGAGAATATGATTTCAATTTACAAATACCATACTGGCGACCCCACAATAGGCATAAAACTTTTTTGCGGAAGGGAGTTTAATAAGACTCGTGGCCACTCATTAAAATTAGAAGAAAAGAGGTTTAACCTTAAACCACGTAGAGGGTTCTTTATTGTAAGAGCGGCATGGATGTGGAATTCATTTCCACAGGCGGTGGTCTCAACGGGGGGCATTGATAGTTTCAAGAAACTATTAGATAAGCACCTGAACGACCACAACATACAGGGATATGCAATGCAATACTGACATATAATCACACACGTAGGTTGGATTTGATGGACCTGTGTCTTTTTTCAACCTCACCTACTATGTAACTATATAGGTGACAAAGTTTCTTGCCTTGTCTTGCAAGGAAACTGCACTGGAATAGCTGCCCAATGCAGTCCCACTGCACCTGGTGTGAATCACCCCCCCCGATACAAAAAGTACAATACTTTTGTGGGGCTGTCTGAATTACTAGCGATAATTGACATAAACAAAGAGCCAAAAGCTGGAATGATCTTGCACCAGACTGCAGGGTGTTGATGCAGGATGAGGTATGTAAGCAGAATAAGACCTTGTGCACACTAATGCCCCGTACACGCAGTCAGAATTTTCAGGTGGAAAATGTTTGATGGGAGCTTGTTGTCGGAAATTCCGACCGTGTTCCCATTTTCCATCGGAATTTGGAACTCTGGATCTCAAATTTTCCGACAACAAAATCCGTTCCGGTGTACACAGTTCCGACGCACAAAGTTCCACACATGCTCGAAATCAAGCAGAAGAGCAGCATTGGCTATTGAACTTCAATTTTCTTGGCTCATCATACGTCACCGCGTTTTTGACGCTTGGAATTTCCAACAACATTGTGTGACCATGTGTATGCAAGACAAGTTTGAGCCAACATCCGTCTGAAAAAATCCCATGGATTTTGTCACCGGAATGTGCGATCGTGTGTACGTGGCATTAGCGTTTAAAAACGCTGCATTCAGTGGTGTCTGGCGGGGTTTTTTTTTCTACCTCTAAATGTCTCTTCATGTTAGCCTCCATGTTAGCCTATGTGTCTATACACATATAGGCCTTTAGAGGCAGTAAAAAAATCCCACTGCCAGCACAGCCAGGAAAGTTTTGGCAGAAAAAACACTTAACAAATGCGTATTAACGCTAGGAGCGTCTGGCGCTTGAGTATTGATTAATTTCATTGGCCAAAATAAATGATTACTCTGGCCAATAAAATTAATTAATGCCCACATGCTTGACATGCATAAATGCTCCTAAATGCATTGAAATGCGTTTATACATGTTAACCACTTCAGCCCCGGACCATTTTGCTGGCCAAAGACCAGACCACTTTTTGCGATTCGGCACTTTAACTGACAATTGCGTGGTCATGCGATGTGGCTCCCAAACAAAATGAATGTCCTTTTTTTCCCACAAATAGAGCTTTCTTTTGGCGTTATTTGATCACCCCTGCGTTTTTTTTCGCACTATAAACAAAAATAGAGCGACAATTTTGAAAAAAACACATTATTTTTTACTTTTTGTTATAATAAATATCCCCCAAAAATATATATATATATATAAAAAATTCCCTCAGTTTAGGCCGATACGTATTCTTCTACATATTTTTGGTAAAAAAAATTGCAATAAGCGATTATTGATTGGTTTGCGGATAGTTTTATGGCATTTTTATTAATAATTTTTTTCTTACTAGTAATGGCGGTGATCAGCGATTTTTATTGTGACTGCGACATTATGGCAGACACATCGGACATTTTTGACACATTTTTGGGACCGTTGTCATTTATACAGCAATCACTGCTATACAAATGCAGTGATTCCTGTGTAAATGACACTGGCAGTGAAGGGGTTAACCAGTGGGTGGCAGTGTAGGGGTTAAGTGTACCTAGGGGTGTGTTACTAATTGTTGGGGGCTGGGCTTTCTTTTAGTGAACACTGATCTCTGCCCCAATCACATGGAGCAGAGATCAGCGTCACTTGTTGCTAGGCAGAAAGGGGAGATGCTGTTTACAACGGCATCTCCCAGTTCAGCTGCCCCGTGAGACGATTGCGGGTATGCCCGCGACCGGACTCACGGGGGTCCTAACCAGCACGCGAGCGCGCCGCCGATGGCAGGGCGGCATTTAAGATTGGACGTACCTGTACGCCAATATGCCTGCCCGTGCTATTCTGCCGACATACATCGGCGTGCGCTGGTCGGGAAGTGGATAAGCACATTTTTCTGCCTAAATGCTACTGCCAGGAGGAAAGGCACACATTTGTCACACATTTCACAGAGCTTGCCTTCTGAACTATGTGGAAAATAAGGTAATGTTAATAAATGTAAAGTTATTCACGTGAGGGCTAAGAATATGCATGAATCATACATACTGGGGGAATCAATGGTGGTGAAGGATCTGGGGGTTTTGATAGACCATAAGCTCAATAATAGCATGCAATGCAGTTCAGTTTTGGGCACCAGTTTTCAAAAAGGATATCGGGGAACTGGAGAAAGTGCAGAGAAGGGCAACCAAACTGATAAGAGGCATGGAGGAACTCAGCTATGAGGAAAGATTAGAGGAACTGAACTTATTCTCTCTTGAGAAGAGGAGATTAAGGGGGGGATATGATCAACATGTACAAATACATAAGGGGTCCATAAAGTGAACTTGATGTTGAGTTATTCACTTTAAGGTCATCACAGAAGACAAGGGGGCACTCTTTACATCTAGAGAAAAAGAGATCTAATCTTCAAATATGGAAAGGTTTCTTCACAGTAAGCCCTTGTACACGCGGTCAGAGATTCCGACGGAATGTGTCCGATCGGACCGTTTTGTCAGATATTCTGACTGTGTGTGGTCTACATTGGACTGTTTCCGTTGGAGTATCTGACGGACCAAGTTTTCCAACTTGTTGGTAAAATTTTCCGACAAAATGCTCCGATCGGACATACTCTGATCATGTGTAGAGAATTCCGATCGGACAAAGTGCCACGCATGCTCAGATCAAATTCCTACACCAAAGCTATTGGCTACTAGCGTGAACAACGTCATCATGTCGGATTTTCCGACAACTTTGTCTGACCGTGTGTATGCAACAGTTTCGGACAAAATCCGACGTACAAAATCCGACGGATTTGGTTGTCGGAATCTCCGACCGTGTGTACAAGGGCTAAGAGCTGTGGAAATATGAAATAGACCTCCAGAGGTAGTTCTGGCCAGCTCCATAGATTGTTTTAAAAAAGGCCTGGATTCTTGCCTAAATGTACATAATATAACTGGGTACTAACATTTATAGGTAAAGTTGATACAGGAAAAATCTGTATCAACCCCTCGCGGGGTGATCAAGAAGGATTTTTTTTCCTCTGCTGTAGCAAATAGGAGCTTGCTTTGCTGGGGTTTTTCACCTTCCTCAAGGATCAACTGGGAGTATAGTATTGTCTATATGGGATTGTATGATTTTTATTTTTTTTAACCACTTCAGTACAGTGCAGTTACACCCCCTTCCTGACCAGACCAATTTTCAGCTTTCAGCGCTCTCACAGTTTGAATGACAATTACTCAGTCATCCAACACTGTATCCATATGAAACTTGCGTCCTTTTGTCCACACAAATAGAGCTTTCTTTTAGTGGTATTTAATCACTAGTGGGTTTTTTATTTTTTGTGCTATAAATAAAATAAAACGTAAATTTTTTGAAAAAAATGCCTTTTTCTTTGTTTCTGTCATAATTTTTTGCTAATTAGTAATTTTTCTTCATAACTTTTGGCCAAAATTTATACTGCTACATATCTTTGGTAAAAATAACCCACATTAGTGTATATTATTTGGTCTTTGTGAAAGTTATAGAGTCTACAAACTATGGTGCCAATCACTGAAAATTGATCACTTCTGATCAGGCCTTCAGTACATCAGGTGTATCTCATTTCTTGAGACACTAACAAGTCAGGAAAGTACAAATACCCCCTAAATGACCCCTTTTTACAAAGTAGACATTCCAAGGTATTAAGTAAGTAGCATGGTGAGGTTTTTTAAGTTGTCATTTTTTCCCACAATTCTTTGCAAAATGAAGATTTTATTTTTTATTTTTTTACAAAATTGTCATATTATCAGGTTATTTCTCACACACAGCATATGTATACAACAAATTACACCCCAAAATACATTCTGCTACTCTTCCCGAGTACGGCAATACCACATGTGTGAGACTTTTACACAGCCTGGCCACATACAAAGCACCAACATTGATGTAGTACCTTCAGACGTTCTACGAGCAAAAATGACGCATCTCATTTCTCAACCACCTATTACACTTTTGAAGGCCCTGGAGTACCAGGAAAATGGAATTTCCCATAAAATGACCCCATTTTGGAAAGCAAACACCCCAACATATAATCTGTGAGGCATAATGAGTCTTTTGAATGGTTCATTTTTTTCCAGAGGTTTTTGGAATATGTGGAAAAAAATTAAAACGCATTTTTCTTTTACACAAAATTGTCAATTTATAAGATATTTTTAACACATAGCATGTATATAGCAAAAATTACACCCCAAAATACATTCTGCTACTCCTCCCGAGTATGGCGATACCACATGTGTAGGACTTTTACACAGCCTGGTCACATAGAGAGGCCGAAAATTGAAGTAGTATGTTCAGGTGTTCTAGGAGCATAAATGACACATCTCATTTCATTCCTACCCATCACACTTTTGAAGGTCCTGGACCACCAGGACAGTAAAATTACCCACAAAATGACCCCATTTTGGAGAGCAAACACCCCAACGTGTATTCTATGAGACATGGGCTGCAAATAGGTACTCTGGTACTCTGATGGCCTGGTGACAGGTACTCGGGTACTCTGATGGCCTGGTGACAGGTACTCAGGTACTCTGATGGCCTGGTGACAGGTACTCTGATGGCTTGGTGACTGGTATTTGGGTACTCTGAAGGGCGGTGACAGGTACTCATATGGACTGTGACGGGTACTCGGGTACTAAGATGAACTGTGACAGGTACTTGGGTACTCAGATAACCCGTGACAGGTACTCGGGTACTCAGATGGACTGGGACAGGTACTCGGGTACTCAGATGGACTGGGACAGGTACTCGGGTACTCAGGTGGACTGGGACAGGTACTCGGGTACTCAGATGGACTGTGACAGGTACTCGGATACTCAGATGGGCTGTGACAGGTACTCGGGTACTCAGATGGGCTGTGACAGGTACTCGGGTACTTTGATGGGCTGTGACAGGTACTCGGTTACTCAGATGGGCTGTGACAGGTACTCGGGTACTCTGATGGACTGTGACAGATACTCGGATACTCTGATGGACAGTGACAGAAACTCGGATACTCTGATAGACCGTGACAGATACTCGGATACTCTGATGGACCGTGACAGATACTCGGATACTCTGATGAACCGTGACAGGTATTCGGTACTCTAATGGACTGTGACAGGTACTCGGGTACCCTGATGGACCGTGACAGGTACTCGGGTACCCTGATGGACCATGACAGGTACTCGGGTACCCTGATGGACCGTGACAGGTACTCGGGTACCCTGATGGACTGTGACAGGTACCCTGATGGGCCGTGACAGGTACTCGGGTACTCTGATGGGCCATGGCAGGTACTCGGGTACTCTGATGGGCCGTGACAGGTATTTGGGTACTCTGATGGGCCGTGACAGGTACTCGGGTACTCTGATGGGCGGGGACAGGTACTCGGGTACTCTGATGTGCCGAGACAGGTACTCGGGTACTCTGATGGGCCGGGACAGTTACTCGGGTACTCTGATGAACTGTGACAGGTACTCGGGTACTCAGATGGGCTGGGACAGGTACTCGGGTACTCAGATGGGCTGGGACAGGTACTCGGGTACTCTAATGGGCTGGGACAGGTACTAGGGTACTCTGATGGGCTGGGACAGGTACTCAGGTACTCTGATGGGCTGTGACAGGTACTCAAATACTCTGATGGACTGTGACAGGTACTCTGATGGACTGTGATTGACAGGTACTATGAGGGGTGGTGACAGGTCCTCTTTATTGGGGGGGGGCAATCAGTGTGTGTTGGTGTACACTGTAGGCGGTAACAGTACCTGTTACCGCAATCTCCTCCTCACACACGATCGGTGTGTGAGGAGGAGATCCCGGTAACATCTCGTTACCGCGGTTTGTTTACATTTTAGTGATCGGCTGTGAAAGGATCACAGTCGATCACGTGGGTAAACAGCCGGCCAATGGCTGTTTACCAGCGTCGGTGACGAGCAGTGTTCCCGGGGAACACGCCGCCACCGACGTGCACACGCAGCGCGCTCACGTTTGTGCGCATGCGCCGTGCACAGTGGGGGTGTGACCATCTGTGATCGGCCGTGACTTCATCACGGCTGATCACGTGGTAAACAGCCATAACCAATGGCTGTTCACCCCCTTCGGTGGCGAGCGGTGTCTCCGTGACACGCCGCCACCGAAGAAACAGGGATGCGCGTGCACGATCGCGCGCATTCCCTGTTTAAACGGGAGGCCGTCATATGACGGCCTCCCGCCGCAATAGGTGCGCCGCCTGGCCGTCATTTGACAGCCGGCGGTCAGCATCAAGTTAATTAAACTAAGTGTCTTTTTTCAACCTGACTATGTAACAATGTAAGGAGCTGAGAGGAGGAGTTTCAGGAGGCAGAGTCAGTACAGGAATCCCTGATTGCAGGCAGCAAGGTACCATGGGATATGTAGTCCTTAGAAATGGAGGAGAAGCTGTGTGTAAAACATGCAGGGAATCCACAAAGTTGTGGAAAGAGATAACCAGCAGACAGAGAGAACTCATAACTTGAAAAGAGAGTTTTTTAAGTAAGCTTATATTGGATTGTGAATGATATGGTTTGTGTTGTTATTACAATGTTAACTAAATTGAACAATATACTGCATTTATCGGTGTATAACACTCACCTTTTTCACCTTAAAAAGGCTGCCTTAGCCTTAGCCTGGCCAGATTACAGTCCTGGTAATGCCATGGATTCAGGATTGCTGTCACACACATGAAGCACAGGAACTTGCAGTTGCGGGGGCAGAACCGTAGTCAAACAGGCTAAAGTCAGCAACAATCGGGCAGAGGATGTGAAGATTCAGAGGACAGAAGCAGTATCAAAAGTCAAGGCCGAGTGGAGGTCAGTATCAAAAAGACATAAGTGGTACAATATCAGCAGGCAGAAGACAGAGTTGGATCACAAGTTAAGGTCAAGAGCAGAAGATCAGGATCATATGGAGTCAGGTGGCGAGCTGGATCAAAGCACAGAAGAAGCAGGACCCAGGTCTGGTCACAGATCACTGAAGCTGATGATCACTCAGCAACCCTCCCAACTTCTGTGATGCCTTCAGTAGGTCACTGTGTGGCAAAATGCCAGTGCCACTACCGAACATGCACTTTCACTCATATTAATGTGCATGTGCAAAAACATCGATGAACAGACAGCAATGAATCTGTGCACTGATGCATGAGCTGTACTATGCAGATGCACAAATCTTTGGTGGCTGCCACGTACAAAATCTTCCTGACATGCGTGATGAGCATGTGTACATTTTCAGGCATGGCCATATACATGTCAGAAACCATGACCAAGACTGAGACAGAAGTATAGTTAAAGGGATTGTAAAGATAAAAATTTTATTTTTTAAAAATAACAAACATGTTATACTTACCTCCACTGTGCAGCTCGTTTGGCACAGAGTGGCCCCAAACCTGCTCTTCTGGGGTCCCTCGGCGGCTGTCTCTGCTTCCTCCCTCAGATGCTTCTCACGTTCATACGAGCTCCCTCGCATGGTGAGAAGCATTTGTGGGCGCGCTCCTGTGATACAGCCGGCGGCTATAGCCGCTCGCTGTATCACACGGCCCCGCCCCCGGTGCTCCTCGTCAGTGGATGTGATTGACAGCAGCGTGAGCCAATGGCTGCGCTGCTTTCCATCCATCCACTCCAGCCAATCAGCGGCCAGGCTTAGTGGTGAAGAGGAAGTTGAGGACGAGCGCGGGACTTTCGAGGGGTGAGGTAAGTAAAACGGGGGGCTGGGGGCGCAGGCACTGTCAGATGTTTTTTCACCTTAATGCATAGAATGCATTAAGGTGAAAAAACATTTACCTTTACAACCCCTTTAAATCACACTTGTTTATTAATAATAATAAAGAATGGTAAACAGAGTAAACGTAGTCAAAACATAGCAAGAGTTCAGGAACTGATAGTCAGAAAAGCCAAAATGTCAGGGAGCCAGAGATGAGCATAGTAGAACAGCAAGCAGGATCTGGAGCCAGATCAGTCTTTAACAAGTCTTTAACAGGAACACAGGAGAGCGTCTCTAGAGATGTGACCAAGGCGAAGGCAGAGATCATCTTGACTGGATGGCTTAAGTAGGCAGGACTGACGAGCCAGATATCATCAACAGGTGAGTCACTGTGGAGAGATAGGAGCTGGCAATTAGCCGACAGCTGAGCGGCCAGCATTGAGAAGGAAGGGCTGAGCCCAGCTCTGACAACAAGTGAGATTATACATACTGTATAATCTAAACTGACATTTAATAGGTGATGAATATAGCTGCTCTGCTAACATTTTATATTGTATATTCCCTGAATGTGCATACGTGTCCCATGCTGGCCATGTGCATATCAGTTTTCATCAGATATCATCTGATTCTCCTGATGGTTTGTTTTATCAGATTCAGCACATATGATGCTTCTCTTAGCATTGATATAGGTTAAAAAAAAATCGAAATTCTTATTCACCAAATTAATCAAAAAATGTCCACCCACACAATTGTATTGCATTTATCATACTCATAAACACTTTTAGTTTAAGGTAATAAAGAGTAAGTGCAAAAACCTATTTTCATATTTTTAAAAAAAGAACAAAAACAACCAAAACAAAGAAAAAAATTATATTTTTTTGGAGATCACTGGTGTACTTGTTTTATGTGTCCTCAGAAATATAACATCACCAGGACAGCATTTATGCATCCATTGCACTGTAAGCCCCTGTACACACGGTCGGAGATTTCGACAACCAAATCCGTTGGATTTTGTCTGTCGGATCTTGTCCAAAACTGTTGCATACACACGGTCGGACTAAGTTGTCGAAAAATCTGATCATTCAGAACGTGATGACGTAATTTCGTTACGATGGGACTACATTCAGGCTAGTAGCCAATAGCTTTGATGTAGGAATTTGATCTGAGCATGCGTGGCACTTGGTCCGATCAAAATCCTCTACACATGATCGGAGTATGTCCGATTGAACCAGTTGGTTGGGAAATATTTCCAACAAGTTGTAAAATTGGGTCCGACGGATATTCCGACGGAATCAGTCCGATGCATACCACACACAGTCGGATTATCCGACAACACGGTCCGATAGGACACATTCCGACGGATTCTCCGACCGTGTGTACAAGGGCTAAGAGCTGTGGCTCATCCAAGTAACACACTACTCCTGAAAATAATATACTGATATCCACTGCACTCAGTGCCAACCCATTTCACAGGTATGTTTGAGGGTACCAAATTTCCCAAACCCCAGGCAAAAAAATCCATCAAAAATCAACAAAATCACTGCTCTGTTGATGTGGTGTTATCGCGTGACGTCATCACGTGGTGGCTCGTCGGCTGATTCCAGCCATATCAATTTGTTTGCTCCAAGCACATTTGATCTCTGCAATTTGAGATCATTATGATCCGGTAAGAGGCCCTTTTTTTCTAGAGAAGCACTTTTCAACACTTGAGCACTTTTTTCTACCAGTTGTTTACGAGCATGGAGCACTGTATTCACTTATGAAATATTATGGACAATTAGTTTATATTAGTTTCAATATCATGTATAGTCAATATCATCGTCATTCTTTTTTATTTTTAGTATTATATATGTATCACAAACAATAATCTTTATTAAGTTTGTTTGATTACTAAGTTATTGCGTTATGAGATTTAAAGGGACAGCCCACTTTTTTTTTTGCACAAATATATGATTAAAGATACAAATGTGGTGCTGAAAGGAAAAAAATCTTTCAATGTGCTAGTGAATCAGCTATACAACTACTTTCAACAAAAATTGACTGCTCCTAAAAAAAAAATATGACGATATTTCTAGTAGTTGCTCAATACGATTGACCTAGGAGGGCAGAGACTATTTGGACTTGGCCTCACATAGCATGAAAGTTGCATTTGAACCAAATCTTGGGGTCCCACAGACCCATCCCATGTCTGACGCTGGTTACTGGCCAGTATCCTGGAATATAATAATATCCTATAGTGATATATTAAATATCGATATCCTATTGTATATCGTTTATTGATATCCAATATCCTAGATCGTTGTTTCTCAACCTTTTTCCAGTCAGAGGGCCATTGAAAATTTATTTTCAGTGTTGAGGCACCCTAGTTAAGGCGTGGTTCACATAACTGCATATTGGGGAATGCATGCAAAATCTGTGTGCATTCGCAACAGGCACACAAATTCACTGCTCTTTAGTAGACACACAGGGGTGGAAGATATGGCTCAGGATCAAAAGCATTGCAGCCATTTGGTTCTGTTACGTAATATGTTGACTGTACTACTGCAGGTTTATGCACTTCTAAATGTGAGTGTTTAAGGTTTATTAATTTTTTTGTGTAGCGGCGGCTCCTGAAGAGCCCGCGCTATGCGCGTTTCAAAGTTAAACTTTGCCTAAACTGCAGTTTGGTTTGAGTATAATTGTCTAAATTTGTCCTCTGCAACAGTCTGACTGGACTGTGAGATGTTCAGCCTGGCCACAAGGGGCACTGTCTCTTGTGGCAGGCGTGGAACTTGGTCTGGTCAGGTGCTTAAGTTACTCTCTCCCGGAGCCAGGTGAGTGGGAGGGGCACTCTCACTGTGCTTTCTGGGAGAGGGTATTTAAGATGTGGACGTCACGTGGTTCGGGGTTCCGGTCCAGAATGATGTGCTGACTTCATGGTCCTGGTCCTCCTGACCAGCCCACAGGAAGGTTATGGCCTGGGGTGCGGATCCTCCTGACTTTAATGTCTCGGGGATGGCTAGCCCGAGGCATGAAAACTAAAGGAGGATTCTGAGGTGGTTGGGTGCCGTCTCCGGTTCGGGAGAGACCCAGTGTACTTCAAGCATTCCAGGGGAGGACTCTTTAGAAGAACACCACGTACGGATTGGTTTTCTTAACAAGGGCTGAAGTAACTGAGAGAATCCGGTCTTTGGATATTGCCAAGCAGGCTGAAAGATCCAGGTATCCTACAAGTGTTTCAAGTTTAGTTTCCCTACAACAACATCTGTGGCAAAGACTGGATGCAGTCAAAGTAAGCATGTTCTTTAACGTTTTTGACTTTGTCACTAATGCCTCATACACGCGACCGAATTGTCCGGCAGACTTAGTCCAGCAAACAATCTAGCAAACACTCCGCCGGACATTCTAACGAACGGACTTGGCCACACACGGACACTCCGAAAGTCCAGCGATTTCTAACGCGATGACCTACAGCACGTATGACGGGACTAGAAAAAGGAAGTTCAATAGCCAGTAGCCAATAGCTTCCTTCTCGTACTTGATTCTGAGCATGCGTCATTCTTAGTCCGCCGGACTAGCACACTGACAAAAGCATTGTCCGCTGAAAGCCAAGTCCGGCGGACAAATTTTGATGCAAAACTACTTTCTAAGTCTGCCGGACTTTACGATGAAAAAGTCCGCTGGAGCCCATACACGATCGAATTGTCCAGCGTAATGCGGTCCGACACAATTTGGTCGTGTGTACACGGAATAAGAGTACCTGAACTTCCTTCCCAACACTCTGATCCCAAGTTGATAAACTGCTCAATTGACTGAGTTTTGCAAATAATATCCATTCAAGTGGATCTGTTGTCAGTCTCAAGTTACTGGGCTATTTACCACGGGACATCCCGTAGACATGTAACAAGGAAAACAGAATGTAACGGTAAGCCCAAAAATAACCATCAGCTCCTTCTGGGTTAGTGATACATTTACATGACACGAGATGAACTGAGGGCACTGCTCTGGGCTGAAGATAGCTTCAAACCTAAAACAAAGATTATTTTACAACAAAGCATTTTCTGACCTGAATATACAGATTACATTTGATCTGGTGATTTCTGAAGCACAGGTGCCGGGCACTTTTGATTTGTGATTCTATCATTGTGGTGAGGAGATATACAGTAGAATATTAACCTCCCTGGTGGTAATCCTAAGTGTGACTCGGGGGGAATTTTCATTTCCAAAAGTGGTAACCCTGAGCCACACTCTGGATTGTATCGTGGTATCCTGGGAAAGATACTTACCTTGTCCCCAGGATCCTTCGATGTCCTCCCGTTGTGTTCACGGGCTGTGTACTTCACTCGATTTATCAATGTGCCGGGTTCCATTTCCGCTGAGCGTCGTGACGCACGAGGACGGAGCTTGGCGGCAAATTCAAAAAGTGAAAAAAACATAATACATACAGTACACTGTAATCTTACAGATTACATTACTGTATCAAATCATTTCATTTCCCTTTTGTCCCTAATGCTTTGTCCAGTGCCCTGGATGCAGTTTTATATTATATATAGAGAGTTTAAAGTGATCATTTACCAAGATTAATTAGTTAAAGCGGTAGTAAACCCGCACATTTTTTATTTATTTTTTTAAACCTGCAAAGCAAAAGGCATAATGAGCTAGTATGCACCGCATACTAGCTCATTATGAAATACTTACCTTAGAACGAGGCCCCGACATCTGGCCCGATCCACGCCGAGGGAGCTGACATGCTCCCTCGGCGTTTCTTCCGGGTATCGCGGCTCCGGCGCTGTGAGTGGCCGGAGCCGCGATATCGTCACTCCCGCGCATGCGCGCGGGAGATTTCAGTCCGGCCGCTCGGCTGCTGCCGGATTTTGACTGCGAGAAACCCCTTGTGCGCATGCGCCGCTGCAGTCAGCGGCGCATACCGAGGGGAATATCTCCTAAACCGTACAGGTTTAGGAGATATTTTTTTTACCTACAGGTAAGCCTTATTATAGGCTTTCCTGTAGGTAAAAGTTAAAAATTTGGGTATACAACCACTTTAACACCAACGTCCCTTTGCAATGAAAAGGAAGAAAAAAAAAAAACCCAAACAGGGGCTGTATGGGACTTTCTGGGTGCTATTCATATACTCATCATCAACAACGGTTATAGTTAAAAAATGATTTTATTTTTACACATTCACATGAAAGAAAAAAGGTATACAATAATACATTTCTTCCATACAAAAATACCAGTGTGCTATTTTTGTATGGAAGAAATGTATTATTGTATACCTTCTTTCTTTCATGTGAATGAGTAAAAATATAATAATTTTTTTAACTATAACGGTTGTTGATGAGTATATGAATAGCACCCAGAAAGCCCCATACATCCCCCATTAAGGTATTTTTCTTCCTTTTATATTATATATACAGTTTTTTCTGCCTGGAAACTTGAGATTGCCCATGGCAACCAAAAAGTGTCCCTTTACGTCAAAAGTGGTTTTAGACCAGATAAACAGCGATAGTAAATTAGAATCACTTGCAGAATTGATTCCTGGGGAAATTCGTCATCAAACACTGAAAGTAATGACAGAGACAATTCTGCAACTGAGTAAATTTCTGTGTTTTTGATTTCATTAAATTATTGAATACATTTTACTATTATTATTTGTTATAATTATTTATCGTTATTTATTATATTATAATTTATGATTTCTTGTTTCAAACTTTATCATACCCTGGATGTCTACTTCACTCTTGTTTGGCAGATCTTATGCCGTGTACACATGGCCGAAATTTCCAATGGAAACAGTCCGATGGGAGCTTTTCATCGGATTTTCCGACCGTGTATGCCCATCTGTCTTTTTCTGTCTGCATTTCCTACGGTCTTTAGCTTGAGAGCTTGTTCTTAATTTTACTGATGGAAAACCTTTCTATCGGATTTTTTCGATCATGTGTATGCAATTCCGACATGGAAAATTCCGACGCATGCTCGGAAACAATTTGATGCATGCTCGGAAGCATTAAACTTCCCTTTTATAGTGCCGTTGAACGTGTTGTATGTCGCTGTGTTATTGGCCGTTGGAACCTGGTGTGACCGTGTGTAGGCAAGACAGTTTGAGCGAAATTCCATTGAAATTCCGACGGGAAGACCATCAGAGCTTTCTCCGACGAGAATTACGATCATGTGTACGCGACATAAGTGATTCCTAATTCCAGGCTTACAATATGAAACACCAAATTTCCATACAAAACAATGCGCCGCTTTGAGACACAAAAATCTGACATAATCATAGCGCCAGGGAGGTAAGGCCTCTTTCACACGGGGCGGATCAGTAATGATCCGCCCCGTGATGATCCGCTCGCTAAGCGGGGATCGCTCCGTTGTCCCCGCTGAGCCGGCTGCGGACAGGGCGGTCTCCGCACACTGTGCAGGGACCGCCCTGTCAGCTCTCCGCGCTCCTCTATGGGGATCGGATGAGCACGGACCGTGTGTCCGTGTTCATCCGATCCGCTCTGCAGACGGATAGAAAAATAGGATTTTCCTCCGTCTGCAGAATCGGACAGTTGCGGAGGCGGACAATAGCGGGTGTCTGCGGATGCTCATCCGCAGACACCCGCTATCCCATAGGGATGAATGTATGGCCCGTATTTCATCCGCAAACGGATGGATGAAATACGGACATACCATCCACATGTGTGAAAGGGGCCTAAGAGATCTAAGAATCTGAAGGTTCACTTATATAGACTTTATTTTGTTTTGCAGAGGCTCTATGTTGATACAAAATTATTTTTGTTTGGTATTTTTTGAACAGAGCTTTTTTTACTGAGGCTGGCAACCCTGATGGGGCCCCCTAGTGGCCCGGAGCCCTCGGGCAGTGCCCGAGTGGCCAAATGGTCAGTCCGCCCCTGCTAGCACATTATGACATTGCCTTACCACATTTTTCTTTAGTCTTTTTTTAACGCCAGCGGTTTACAACTGCTTTAAGGTGTGGGGTATGGAGTCAAATGCATTGAGGAGTTATGAGTGCCGTGTAGCAACAACCAATTTTGTTATTCAAAACTCCTCAAACTGTGAGGATTTCCCCTTTGCCACAATTTATATGTTTCACATGTTTCACACCTATATCTACAAACAAGAAGAAATATACACAATACATACAGGTAATATATTTACAGAAATTGCTAAAATTAATAGAAAGTGTGCATAGCACTTACTACACTACCTTGAAAAAGTACTTATAGGGAAAGGAAGGAAAATGATAAGTGGTTTTCAAAAGTGTTTACAAATATCTGAAAAGTGTGGCATGCATTTGTATTCAGCCCCCTCTACTCTGATACCCCTAACAAAAATCTAGTGCAACCAAGTCCCCTGATTAGTAAATAGAGTACACCTGTGTGTAATTTAATCTCAGTATAAATACAGCTATTCTGTGATGCCCTCAGGAGTTTGTTATAGAACCTTAGTGAACAAACAGCATCATGAAATCCAAGGAACACACCAGAGGGATCAGGGATGAAGTTGTGCAGAAGTTTAAAGCAGGGTTAGGTTATAAAAAAAAATCCCAAGCTTTGAACATCTCACAGAGCACTGTTCAATCCATCATCCAAAAATGGAAAAAGTATGGCACAACTGCAAACCTACCAAGACATTGCCATCCACCTAAACTGACAGGCCGGGCAAGGATAGCATTAATCAGAGAAGCAGCCAAGAGGCCCTTAGTAAATTTGGAGGAGCTGCAGAGATCCACAGCCCAGGTGAGAGAAACTGTCCACAGGACAACTATTAGTTGTGCATTCCACAAATCTGTCCTGTATGGAAGAGTGGCAAGAAGAAGGCCATTGTTTAAAGAAAGCCATAAGAAATCCTATTTACAGTTTGCGAGAAGCCATGTGGAGGACACAGGAATATGTTTTCAGATGAGACCAAAAAGCAAAACACTATGTGGCCAAAAACTAACACTGCACATCACCCTGCACACACCATCCCCACCATGAAACATGGTGGTGGCAGCATCATGTTGTGGGGATACTTTCCTTCAGCGGGGACAGGGAAGCTGGTCAGAGTCGATTTTCAAGATGGATGGAGCCAAATACAGGGCAAAGCGGTTGCAGTCCAAAGGTTTTAATAAGGAGACATGAAATACATTTGAGATATACATATTAGAAGGAAGGTCTAATGCGTAAACCACTGCTTCAATCCTGTGAAGAATATGGAAAGGCCCAATAGAAAGGTGTGAACTTCAGAGAGGGAACACAAAGTCGGAGGTTGCGAGATGACAGCCAAACCCTGTCCCCAACCTGGTAGGAAGGCACAGGCAGGCTTCTGCGGTCAGAATGGAGTCTTTAACTATCATTAGCATGTCGCAAATCCTCCTGGACTTGTGCCCAAGTGGAACGAAGACCATGGAGATGCTTCACTGATGCAGGAATATTCTGTGGAACAAAGGAGTCAGGCAACATGGAAGGTTGGAAACCATAGTTTTCCATAAACAGGCACAATAAGGAAGCAGACTTCAAGGCCCTATTGTGAGCAAACTCCGCCCATGGTAAGAGGTCTGACCAGTTGTTATGGTCAGAAATATAGCAACATAGGAATTGCTCCAAGGACTGATTGGCTCGTTCTGCTGCCCCATTAGACTGTAGGTGAAACGTAGAGGAGAAAGCAAGCTGAATTCCCAACTGTGCAAAAAAAGCTCGCCAGAACCGGACACAAACTGACTACCCTTGTCTGATAAAAATCACCTTGGGTAGCCCCTGTAAAGGAAAGATCTCCCGTGCAAAAAGGTAAACCAGTTCCCTAGAAGTGGACAACTTCTTAAGTGGAATTTAATAAGATATTTTCGAGAACCGGTCAACCGCCATAAGGATAACTGTGTTGCCCTGGGGGTTGGGTAACTCCACAATGAAATCTATAGTCAGGTGGGTCCAGGGCCTCTCTTCATTGGGTATGGGTTGTAGGAGGCGCACTGGAAGGTGTCGTGGAGTCTTAGTCTGAGCACACATGGAACAGGCAGCTATTAAGGTGGTTACATCAGCACGTAGACTAGGCCACCAGAATTGTTGGGAAAGGGCCCAAAAGATTTGATTCCTCCCAGGGTGTCCAGCAGCCTTGGGAGAATGGTAAGTCTGGAGCACGGCAGTATGGAAACTCTCTGGCACAAAGCAGCGGCCACAAGGTTTCTCAGGAGGAGCATGGACCTGAGCAGCAAGAATTTTGTCCCCCGAGGGAGAAGTGAAACTGGTGCGAACCGTAACCAGAATACGATCAGGAGGAATCACAGGAACCGGAACCGACTCCATCTTAGAAGTAGAGGAAAATTGTTGTGACAAAGCATCAGCCCTTACATTCTTAGTACCGGGTAAGAATGAGACAATGTCATTTAAATGTGACATGAAAAGAGCTCATCATGCCCTTCTGGGAGAGAGGTATTTAGCCTCAGACAAGAACGTGAGATTCCTATGGTCAGTAAGAATGACAATCAGCACAATGGTATCTTAGAGGAAATGTCTCCCTTCTTTCAGGGCTAAAATGATCGCTAACAGCTCTCTGTCACCAATCTCGTAATTGCACTCCATAGGTGACAATTTCTTGGAAAAGTAGCCACAAGGATGCATAGTGCTCTCAGAGGTAGGACGTTGAGACAAAAGGGCGCCACTCTAGTCTCAGAAGCATCAACCTCAAGGATAAAAGGTAACATAGGATCAGGATGTGCCAACACAGGAGCAGAAACAAAGGCAGCCATGAGACTCTCAAAGGCCTTAATGGACTCCGGAGACCAACTCTGTGGGTTACCGTCTTTTCTGGCCACATCAGTCAAGGGCATGACCAGAGACAAGAAGTTACGAATAAACTTCCGATAATAGTTGGCAAAGCCAAGAAAACGCCACAGAGGACGTAAACCCAGGAGTTGGGGCCACTGTAGAACTGCTGAAAGTTTCTCTGGGTCAATCGAAAAAAAACAGCAGTGGAAATTACATAACCCAGAAATTTAACCTGTTCATGATGGAATTCGCACTTCTCCCATTTACAATAGAGATTGTTCTCTCTTCGTTTTTGAAGCACACGACAGACATCTGTGTAGTGGCTCTCCAGGGACTTGGAAAATATAAGGATATCGTTGAGATAAACCACCACACATAACTGCAGGACATCGTTAATAAATTCCTGGGAAACTGTTGGGTCGTTACAAAGGCCAAAAGGCATTACAAGGTACTCATAATGGCCTGTTCTGGTATTAAATGCAGTTTTGCACTCATTGCGCTCCTTAAAGTGGTTGTAAACCCTTACAAACCACTTTGACCTACATGTAAGCCTAGATTAAGGCTTACCTGTAGGTCCAAGAAATATCTCCCAAACTTATACGGTTTAGGAGATATTTGCCCGAAGACGGGCACCGCTGTCTACGGCGCATGCGCCGTAGACAGTGGCGCGCAGGTGCACTGAGCGTGGCATCCTTGATAACGAAGATGCCGCGCAATGCTGCGTGTGTTGGCTCCTGTGCACATGCGCCGGAGTGACGTCATCGCGGCTTCGCTGAATGACAGCGGCGGAGCTGCGAGACCCACTGAGAAGATGGATGCGGCGGATTACAAGGGACAGCGGTGACTTCGCTGGCTCCTATGTCAGGTAAGTGACACGTAATGGGCTACTATGCGATGCATAGTAATCCATTATGCTTTGCCTTTGCAGGGAATGAAAGAGGAAGTAAACTCATCAGGGTTTACTTCCTCTTTAATCTTCTTGTGATTGTATGCCCATCTCAAATCAGGCTTCGGGAAAACCTTTGCTCCCCTGAGGCGGTCAAATTACTCTGTAATCCACAAAATCAGATAGGCATTCTTAATCGTGAAACAGTTGAGACTCCTATCATCAATACAAGGTCTCAGTTCACCACTTTTCTTCTTCACAAAGAAGAAACCAGCACCAGCAGGAGACGAGGATTTGTGGATGAAACCTTGAGTGCGTCTGTAACATACTCCTCCATGGCCTTAGCCTCCAAGACCGACAAAAGGTAAACCCGGCCACGAGGGGGTATGGCATCAGGTTAAAGGTCAATTGCGCAACCATTCGACCGGTATGAAGGCAAACTACCGGCTTGACCTTTGTCAAATACATTGCTAAAATCGTGGTACTCCTCCGGCAGGGAGGAGAGTGAAGAGGTACACAGGACCCTGGCTACCTTCTGGAAGTATGTCTTACTGCATTGTGGCGACCAGGACAGAATCTCAGCAGGGAGCCAATCAAAAGAGGGGTTGTGCCTCTGTAATCAAGGATAACCAATAACCAGTGGAAACTTAGGTGAGGAAATATCTTGGAATTAGATTATCTCATGGTGAAGAGCCCCTATGGCCATGGACAATGGAACAGTCTCATGAGTCACATGGGCAGGCTGTAGAGGTCTCCCATCAAGAGCCTCAATGGCAAGTAGAGTGTCACGCAGCTGCAGCGGAATCGAGTGCTTCGATACAAAGGCAGCATCAATAAGCAGGCCTGCAACCCCAGAGTTGATCAGAGCCTGTATCTCGACGGAAGACTCAGCCCAAGAAAGGGTAACCGAAACTAGGGGCTTATCCTTCTGAATAACTGGGGACAAAACAACGCCACCTAAGGTTTGTCCGTGACACCCCAAGGTTCGGGCGTTCCCTGGACGGGTAGGACAAGACTTCAAAAAGTGACCTGCCTGGCCACAATAAAGGCACAATCTTTCCCTCCTCCTAAGGGTTCGCTCATCCGCAGAGAGACGCGTGAAGCCCAAGTGCATGGGTTCACCTTCACTGGCCAACTCGGTACCAGGAGGCATGGGATAGGACAGGACTTCAAAAAGTGACCTGCCTGGCCACAATGAAGGCACAATCTCTCCCTCCTCCTAAGGGTTCGCTCATCCGCAGAGAGACACGTGAAGCCCAAGTGCATGGGTTCACCTTCACTGCCTGACTCGGTACCAGGAGGCATGGGGGTGAGGAAGGCAATGGTGGGACTGCAAAGCTCGGAGGAAAATGTACAGGAGGTTTCCGTAAGCACTTAAAAGAGAGTCTTTCCCTGAGTCTGGAGCCAATAAGGATGGCAAACATGATCAACTTCTCCAGCTCAGTGGGTATATCTCGGGCTGCTATCTCATCTTTGATGGTATCCGAGAGACCATGAGAAAAAGCAGCCACGAGGGCCTCATTGTTCCATCAACCTCTACTGCCAGAGTACGGAATTCAATGGCGTAATCAGAAAGTGTTCTCGTACTCTGATGGACATGAGGCACTTGGCAGCAGAAGCGGCGCGTGCCAGAATATCAAATACCCTTTTAAAAGAATCCACAAACTCAGGGTAACTCAAGACAACACGTTTTTGTATCTCCCATAGAGGGTTTGCCCAGGCCAAGGCTCTCTTAGAAAGCAAAGATATCACAAAACCTGCTTTGTGTTTATCTGTGGGAAACACCTGGGTCAGCATCTCAAAGTATATCTCAACCTGATTGAGAAACCCTCTGCATTAGACTGGATCGCTCCCAAATTGCTGGGGAAGCAGAGTGGAACCAGACCTACCTCTTATAGAGGTAATACTCAAGGCGGGTGCCTACACAGAGACTGGAGCAGCAGCAGGGATGGCCCGCACCATGTACCGGAACAGTAACAGTGGGAGATTCCAGGTGAGCTGTGCGACTTAGGAGCATTTGTAACAAGATGGCAAACTGATCCATTCAGTGATCCTGCTCATCCAATCTGAAAAAAATATTACCAACAAGTGGATTGACTGCAAATTCTGAATTTATGGCCTTCGCCTACTGTCAGAAACCATGAATCAGACTGAGACAGAAGTACAGTTAAATCACCCTTGTTTAATAATAAAAGTAAATAAATAAAATAAAATAAAAGAACAAACATAGTCACAACATAGCCAAAGTTCGGTAACATGAACATATAGTCAGACAAGCCAGAAAGTCAGGAAGCCAGAGATCAGCGTAGTGGAACAACAAGCAGGATCTGGAGCCAGAAGGAATGTCAGCCAAGCAAGTCTTTAACAGGAACGCAGGAGATAGTCTCTGTGATGTTGACCAAGATGAAGGCAGAGATCATCTGGGCTGGACGGCTTAAGTAGGCACGACTGACGAGCAGGATATCATCAGCAGGTGAGTCTCTGTGGAGAGATAGGAGCTGGCCGTTAGCCAACAGGTGAGCGGCCAGCTCAGAGGAAGGAAGGGCTGAGACCAACCCTGACAACCCCACACCTTAAGTGCATATTTTTATGATTTTTTTTCTAACTGATAATCTTTATTCATTTACAATATTATACATTGATATTGTTTTATCTTATAGTTTTCTTTAGAGTTTATGTACCTATAATCTCTCTATATATTCAAATATTGTTCCACTATTACTACAACTCATCATTGTGCCTATAGTTGAAACAAGCCTTTCTCAACCCAGAGGAACCCCTAAAGTGATTTTCAGTTCTCAGGGAACCCTTACTAAAACCAATTCATCATGGGTCAATAGGGAAAATGGGGCTTCATTGGTGATTAATAAAAAGAATGCCGCTTGGTGTCATGCAGCTTTGCCAGTGACATTGGTCCTGGAACTATGCATGCCACCAAATCAGGGGATAATCAGCCACAGCTCAGGACACATTACAAGACAGAGGTCCATCTCGTCTCTGAATTATTCTTTACTCCTTAGCTTGCTAAAGAAAAAAATGAAGCCTTGCTGGAAGCGGGGGGGGGGTGGGGGGGGGGATGGGTTATTGTAGGGCTTTTCTTACAGCATTGTTTGCCAGAGTACAATCACCTGAAAGCAGAAGCATAACTGCAATCCAAGCCTGGGCATTTTGTCTCCCACTAACCAAGACACCGGGCCATTTCCTCTCACTGATCAATGATGCTAGACATTTTCCTCCCACTAAAAAATGATACTAGGCATTTTACTCCAACTGTCCAATGATGCAGAGCATTTTTCTTCCACTGACCAATGACACTAGGCATTTTTTTCCCTTCCAAAAAAATTTGTAACACAAACGGTAAGCTAACGCACTTCCGGATCAAAACGTCAGTGCATAAAGTGTTAATTGCATGAATACAGGTGCTGGAACCATATATTGGCTTTCCTCAAGAAAGGCCCTGGAAAAATAATCTATAAGTAAAGAATAGGCAGCAATCAGCATAGCTAACTAGCATTTTGATTTTCATATATTTATGAAATAAAGCAACATATACTGTATGCACAAAACAGTAGAACAAAGTACATGTACAAGATCTTCCCACCTCTATCTAGAAAAATACATACTCTCAGCTACAAGCATCATACATTTTCATTAGAACAGAGAGGAGATCCAGGCTAAATTGCACAACAATTATCAGGTGGACCTCACTTGAGAATCTGAAACGTTTTGGACTCCCACCTTTGCCTGATCCTGAGTATCTGCAGATTTTTTTGGTATCTGTCCATGTGTATTGATGTTTAATAATTCCTGAATCTCCTCCCTGTTCTAAGAAAAATGTATATGATGCTTTTAGCTGTGAGTTTGTCTTTCTGGATAGAGGAACTGTGGGGAGATCTTGTATGTGGGAACGCAGACCACACTATCTCCATGCCAATCAACTGTATCCCCCAAAGACAAGCAATCAGAATATCAATAAATAAATATGGTTACACATGTTTTGGCAAAAAAAAATTGGCCACGGCACTTTATTTTGGTTTGAACAAATAAGCAACCATAGTGTTGCCATTGGAATGAGTAGGATTATGTCCACTGTGTTCATTGAGCTCAAGAAAATTAGGTAGGGTTGAGAAGTTGAGAGACAGTTGGGGTATAAGTATTAACAAGTATGTTAAAGTCACCGCAAATGATAGTGTATATTTTAGTGGTGAGAAAGTAGGATAGCTAGGCAGAGAAGTCTGTATGGATGCATAATGCCAATCGAGGAAGCCTTTAAAACACAGCAATTCTCAGACACACGAGCGGAATGTTCGCCCAACTTTGTCCGCTGAACAGTGTTTCAGCGGACAGTCCGCTCGTGTGTGGGCTTCAGCGGACAGTTTCAGCGGACAGTCTGACGAACAAAGTTTTTCGGAATTTCCATAAGACTGTCTGCTGAAACTTGGTTTGAGCGGACAGTCCGCTCGTGTGTAGGCTTGTTCGACAAACTAAGTCTTGCGCATGCTCAGAAAGAATTTACACGGCGAAGGTTGCATTGCAGTGTATTGGACTTCGAATCTCTCGTCCCGTCGTACGTGCCGTTCACGTCATCGCGCAAGTTTTCAGCGGACTGTTCGTTCGTCGTGTGTGGTCAAGTCCGTTCATGCTAATTTTGAACGGACTGTTTGTCAAACTGTTTGACGAACCTAGTTGGGCGGACAGTCCGCCCGTGTGTACGCGGCCTCAGAGAACCTGAAGAAAAAAAGACAACTACAGTGAGCTTCAAAAGAGGAGAGAAATAGAGAGGGAGGTGTAGGAAGAACTTGAAAGTGCTTTGTGTGGGTAGAAGGATTTCAACTCCACCATTCCTTCCTCCATTGGGTTTATCAGAATGGGTTCATTGGAGGATACCATGTGAGAGAGCAACTGGAAAGGCAGAGTGAGATTCCTGAAGCCAGATTCAAGTAGGGCCAAGTGGGTTAAGGGAGTTGGCGATAAAAAGGTAATGGGCAGAGGTGAGCTTGTTACAGACTAAGTGAGCATTCTAAAAGGCACATGGAAGGGGGTCTGGTTCTTAGAAGTTGAGGATTAGAAATTAGACTGTGTGGATTGTGGCAGCTGCCAGTGCAAGGAAAGTGCTGGGTGTGGGGGTCAAAGTAGAATTGTTGAGGTCCAGGATTAGGGATTACAGAAGTTAGGAGAATGGGGGGAGTGAGATGGGAGGAAGATTTACAGTATATAAGATGCCCCGGTGTTCTGGAGGTTATGTAAACTTGTGGGTTCTGAATTAGAAGGAGGTGATGATTGCAGTAACAGGATGAGGGTGATATGTGTAAGTTATGGGGTTGTGAAGAGATATAAAGGAGAGAGAAATTGAGGAGAGAGGACACTATTGTCAACAGAGGAGGTTAGAAAGCATAACACAAGGCGGAAAGGATAGGATCAAATATTGTACAAATACAAGAAGAGCCATGTGTATTCTTACTTGAATCTTGGTGTGTTCTGTGTATTTCCTCCAGATCTCTACAGTAATCCAGAATGAAACTTTGCCTCTCTGCTGCATACCTCCCATCTTTTTAGGATGGTAATGAGTGAGACCTATTAGCAAAAGTGTGCAGGCATATTACACACCCCCTGCCATGCCTCCCACAAGTACTTTTTTACCACTACTATTCCTTTATAATGGTTTTTAAAATTTGCAAATGCAGCAATTGGATGAAAGGTTAACACTGGCAAACACTTTTTGAAAGATAAATAGTGCATTTTATATACAACTATATAGATCAGACCAAAATGAGGAGGAAAGAGGGACAGAGGGACTTTGCTCCAAATCAGGGGCATTCCCTCAAAATTAGGGACATTTGAGAGCTATGCTACTGGAGCTCCCTGGAAAAATGGCTGGTCACTGGGGCTCTCTCAACCTGTGCAGATGACTGGTCTTGAATCTACTTCCTCCTCTAGTTTTTTGCAGGCAGCCTGTTGTTCAAGAACTTTCCGGGTGCCTCCAATAGTCTGCTTTCGGCACAGGCCATGTACAGTACAGTGATGGTGTCACAGCAACTTTTGCAAAGTATTATTGAAGGCATTTGGTGCTTTAAAATGTATTTATTTCCTTTGTTGCGGCCTGTTAAGAAATATATTTATTGAAAGATTTTGTGCCTGGAGTAGAGCTTTAAAACATTTTTTTCCCCCATGCAGTGAGGCTGTGCCTGCACTTCTCATTTTTTTCCTAGGGGAGAGGAGAAAAACTTACCTGATCTTCCTATCCTCCCAGCACAAGACTGATCTGGCACCCCTGTGCTCCAATAGTCTTGAATAGTGGACTGTTCCTGTTCATTACATCTAGAGCAGGCTCCATAGACCAGGAACAGTCCACTGCTGGACTGCAGGGAAGAGTTGTTTTCCAGAGGATCGGGTGAGTATATGCTTTCTGCTCACCCATAGAAAAAACAAGCAGTTGACCTGTGCAGTGCGATCACAGCCCCTTTGCATGGGAAACAAAATTGTAGGGCATTAAAGTAGGAGTAAACTCTAATTGAATATTTAATTTGCTAAAGCACTGTGTATCAAATGCATTGGCCAATTTCTTACGAAATATAGGGGGTTATTTACGAAAGGCATTTCCACTTTGCACTACAAGTGCACTTGGAAGTGGCTGTAGATGTGAGAGGAAGATCTGAAATGAGGGAAGCTCTGCTGATTTTATCATCCAATCACGTGCAAGCTAAAATTCATTTTTTTAAAAATTTTCCTTGCATGCCCCCCTCAGATCTATAGCGAATGCACTTAAAAGTGCAACGGTAGTGCAAAGTGGATTTGCCTTTCGTAAACAACCTCCATAGTGTTGTATCTTAGTGCTGCCGATCTTCCACATCCTCTTTGTATCCACTTCATATCTACAGGTACAGCAAAGGCTGCATGGCATTCCTCAGAGCAGATGACTGCATAGTGTGTATTGAAACAGCCTCCAAAAAGACTCAAGCCAAACCCTTTGTCACAACACAAGAGCACAGTTAAGAGACAGGTACAGAGGTTGGCACCTTATAATTTTGTAATTTAGTCAATTCATTTCTTGGACTTTCATAGCCCTGCCAGATGGCACAACCAGCCTGAAGCGCTGACTTTTCTCTGCTGCAGGTAACACAGGTTTTATCCACCCCCTGCCAGTAACTGAGCAGTGAAAGAAAAAGCATCAGGCTCATGAGCTCACCTCTGTCATTCTGCTCTCTCCCTCTGTCAACATGTTCCTTGCACTGCAGCATACCTAATTCCTTGCTACTTTCCTTTGTCACTGTCTGAGCTGTTTTGGGGGACGGAGACTACAGGGGACTTGGAGAGGCTGACACCAATTCAACGTCAGGTAGTAATACTGTTTGCATGAAAAAAAAAAAAAATTCAAAGCTGAATTCCAGGTACAGCTATTTTTACATAGTTACGTTGGTCCAACTTGAACCAAATTTGTAACTATGCATGTGTCAGTTCATGAGCACTGCTGCAGAACTGATTGGCTTCTTATACTTTTTACTTCTCTCCCAGTCTCAGTTCAACAGTATAGGAGTGCACGGTTTATACAAAGTTCATTTCAGATAATAACACTGACTACTTTTAGTATTTTTTTTTTGGATGTGCTTTTTTCTTATTAATACAAAACTGTATATTTTGATGTTCTACCTGCCTGAAGTTTAGCTTTAAAGGAAACTATAATGGGTTTACTGTAGGTGTATTAAAAAAAAAAAGTGTGTATATGTGTGTGTATATATATATATATATATGCATATATATATATATATATATATATATATATATATATATATATATATATATATATTATTATACAGGATTTATATAGCGCCGACAGTTTACGCAGCGCGTAATATATATATATATATATATATATATATATATATATATACATTCACTATATTACCAAAAGTATAAAAGTATTTAGGGCGACCACCTTTTTTACGCGCATTTTAATGGCATCCCAGCCGTAGTCTGTAGGGTTCAATATTGAGTTGGCTCAACCTTTGCAGCTATAACAGCTTCAACTCTTCCGGGAAGGTGGTCCACAAGTTTAGGAGTGTATCTATGGGAATGTTTGACCATTCTTCCAGAAGCACATTTGTGAGGACAGGCACTGATGTGAACGCGAAGGCTTGGCTTGCAGTTTCCGCTCTAATGCATCCCAAAGGTGTTCTATCAGGTTGCGGTCAACACTCTGTGTAGGCCAGTGAAGTTCCTCTACACTAAACTCGCTCATCCATGTTGTTATGAACCTTGCTTTGTGCACTGGTCCAAATAATTAGGTGGAGGGGGGAATATGGTGTGGGGTTGTTTCTCAGGGGTTGGGCTTGGCCCTTTAGTTCCAGTAAAGGAAGCTTCTAAGGCGTCAGCATACCAAGAGATTTTGGAAAATGTCATGCTCCCCACTAGAGATGGGTTCGCCCAGCGGATGGTTCGTGGCTAATTTTGCGTGTTCGCGATTTGCCAAACCGGTGGACTTCTGGCACTGTTCGCGGACATATGCGTTTACATTGTGAAAGAACTTTGACCCATGATGGCACATCCATCATGGGGTACAGGACAGCCAATTGAGACATTTCAGCACATGGACAATTGGACATTCCCCCTACCTTATAAATAGACCTGATCTGGCGGCCATTTTACATTCTGTCTTTTGTCAGCGTAGGGAAAGGCTGCTGTGTGGAACAGGGAGAGACTGAAGTGACACAAATCGCTAGCTATTAGGTCCACAAAAGTCCTTTTAAGGACTGGTATAGGTGTACAGTATATAGGGTTCTGGTGCTCTGCTGTGCTGGTGATTGCTGAGTGCACTGCTGACTTATTCTGCAGCTGTCTTTTGTCAGTGTAAGGACAGGACGCTGTGTGGAGCAGGGGCAGTCAGTTTAATCACTAGCTATTACTATTAGTTCCATAAAGGTCCTTTTAAGGACTGGTATAGGTGTACAGTATATAGGGTGCTGGTGATTGCTGAGTGCACTGCTGAACGATTCTGCAGCTGTCTTTTATCAGTGTAGGGACTGAGGGACAGTCTGCAAATCACTAGCTACTAGGTCCACAAAGGTCCTTTTAAGGACTGGTATAGGTGTACAATATATAGGGTTGTGGTGCACTGCTGCTGACTGCTGTGCTGCTGATTGCTGCCCGATTCTACAGCTGTCTTTTATCAGTGTAGGGACTGAGGGACAGTCTGCAAATCACTAGCTACTAAGTCCACAAAGGTCCTTTTAAGGACTGGTATAGGTGTACAATATATAGGGTTGTGGTGCACTGCTGCTGACTGCTGTGCTGCTGATTGCTGCCCGATTCTACAGCTGTCTTTTATCAGTGTAGGGACTGAGGAACAGTCTGCAAATCACTAGTTACTAGGTCCACAAAGGTTCTTTTAAGGACTGGTATAGGTGTACTATTTGGTGTGCAGTATATAGGTGTGTAATACACGTATAAAATACTTGCACATATAGAAAGCATAGTATAGTGCATTTCCACTGTGCAGCGTTGTGACTGCTGAGTGGTTCTGCAGCAATACTACAAATAGTGACAAACGCAATAAAAAAAAGTATTATAACTGGTGTGATAGACCAGTGGCCCCCCAAAACGACAGATTGAAGCGGGGTGTTATATACCTTCTTCCCCATACATACTGCACTTCTCTAGAGACTTTTGTCACAGGGTAATTTAAAAAATGACAGGCAGAGGAAGAGGCAGGCCCTTCTGCAGGGATGGTAGGGGTAGGGCAGGAGCAACAGACTTGGGCCAAAGTGGCAAATTACACAAGGCGCATGCGATTACGTCAAAGGATGCACCAGACTTGGTTGAGTGGCTCACTCAGCCTTACTCTTCTGCACCCTCCTCATCCTCTCGATCTGCACCCTCTTCACTCTCTGCTGTGTGCACCCCCAAAGACACTACCACCAACACCACCATATACCTTCCGCTTGAGTCACAGGAATTATTTTCCGAGCCATATCAAGACATTTCCGATGCGCAGCCACTCTTGGCATTGGATCAGGAAGAGGAGGTAGCAACAACCGCCACTTAGCAGTCTGACGACAGTACCCAGATCAGCCCAAGGAGGAGGTTGGTCCCTGCTGTTCCTGCCTACTCCAAGATCTCTAATTATAGCGGTGGGGAAGGTGACGTCAATGATGACATGTCAGTTGATGTCACGTGGGTGCCCACATGAGAGGAAGAGGAGGGGAGTTCAGAGGGAGATATGGACCAGCAGATAGGGAGGAGAAGCAGGAAGAACTTAGATTGCACAGGAGGGACAAAGCAGACTGCTAATGTGTCAGGAGCGAGGCATCAACCATGTACGGTCACATCTGGCGCTCCCAGGATGCCGACACATGGCTCCGCAGTGTGGGCTTTTTTTAACGTGTCCGCTGTTGACAATAGTGTTGCCATCTGCAATCTTTGCAGTCAACGCATAAGTCGTGGTAAGCCCAACACTCGCCTAGGGGTGACCGCCTTAAGAAGGCACATGAGCTGCCATCACCGAGCCCAGTGGGAGCAACGGTACCCACAAAGACACACTTCAGGCTCTCACCGTCCAGCCTCGTCTTCTACTTCTCCTTCTCCTCTCTCCTCACAATTGTCCTCCACTCCACCTTCCATCATGCTATCCTCATGTTTTTCTGGAAAAAGGCAGGCTTCCGTGGGCCAAATGTTTGAGCGTAAAAAAATGATGATGCCGGACAACCCTCTTGCCCAACGGTTGACGGCTGGCTTGTCAGAACTGATAGCGCTCCAACTACTGCCATATAAACTGGTGGACTCTGAGGCCTTTCGAAAATTTGTGGCCATTGGAACACTACAATGGAAGGTCCCAGGAAGGAAATATTTCTCACAGAAGGGTATCCCAGAGCTATATGGCCATGTTCAGCAGCAAGTGAATGTATCTCTGGCACACAGTGTCGGTGCCAAGATACATCTGACCACAGACACGTGGTCTAGCAAACATGGGCAGGGAAGGTATATCGCTTTTACTGCCCACTGGGTGAACCTTCTGACGGCCATCAAGCATGTAACCCGTGGTACCGGTGTAGATTTCGTTTTACCGCCACGGATTGCATGCAGGCCTGGCTCTTCTTCTCCTCCTACTCCATCCTCCTCCCTCTCCTCCTTGGCTGACTCCTCCTTTTCCGCTGCTAGCGTCTCTTCCACTGCGCTGCCCAAAATCCCCAGAACCTATTCGACATGCCAGGTGAGACGTTGCCATGCTGTGCTGTGTCTGTTGTGCCTGAAAGCCAAGAGCCACACTGGCCCTGACACCTTTCAGCTTTGCGTTCACAGGCAGATCAGTGGCTAACACTAAAGTGGCTAAAATTACGCACGTGCCATGCATGGAACACGTCTTAAACTTGGTCGTGCAGCGATTTGTTGTCAAATACCCTGGGGCTCAGGAGATCTTGTGGCAGGCAAGGAAAATCAGGGCCCATTTCAGAAGATCTTACACGGCCATGGCTCGCCTTGCTGACATTCAGCGGCGACACAATCTGCCTGTCAGACGTCTTATTTGCGATTGCCCGACGCGATGGAACTCAACCTTCTATACGCTTGATAGGCTGCTCCAGCAGAAACGTGCAGTTAACAACTACCTGTACGAACTCTGCGGCAGAACAGGTTCTGGGAAGCTTGATTTTTTTTCACCGTGCCAGTGGCTGCTCATACGCGACGCATGCAGACTTCTGCGGCCATTTGATGAGATCACCAAACTGGTCAGTCGCAGCCATGGCGCCATTAGTGACATGGCACCTTATGCCTTCTTTATGGGGCGTGCATTGCGTTGTGTCATTGATCAAGCCATGGAGGAGCAGGAAGATGAGGAAGTCACAATGCTGGATGAATTCCCAGGGGGGCTACTCTATCTGAGACAAGTCAACAACAGGAGTCTGAAGAGGAGTCAGAGGAGGATGGTATCGGGGTGGATGAGGAGAAGGAGCAAGAAGAGCATGCTTTAAACCTTTCTGGGATCGCTGTTGTTGTGCGTGGATGGGGAGAGGAGAACGAGGAGGATGACATTATCCTGGATGATGAGCAGGAGCCAGGCCACCACACCGCTTCCAGTTTAGTGCAAATGGGGGCCTTCATGCTCCAGTGTTTTAACAGGGACCCCTGTATAAAAAGCATAAGGGTCAAGGACCAGTACTGGGTGGCAACGTACTTAGACCCCCGGTACAAACACAAAATGGCGGAAATGTTACCACCATCACAGAGGGCTGTCAGAATGGAGCACTTACAGACCTTGCTTCGACAACTGCTGCATTCTGCTTTTGCGTTCGCTGGCAGAGGAGGAATTCCCACTCCCAGAGAAAGAGTTGCGGGTACCAATCCAACTGCGCCTGCAAGAAGAGGGTGGTTTGAAGATATGCTGGTGACTTCTGATATGAGGTCATTCTTTCAGCTGATCCATCGACAGGTGTCATCTGGATCCAGCATCAGGGAACGCCTAGACCGACAGGTGTCCAACTACATCGGGTTAACGGCCGATGTGGACGCTCTGAGGAGTGATGAACCCCTGGACTACTGGGTGGGCAGGCTTGACCTCTGGCCAGAGCTTGCCCAATTTGCAATGGAACTGTTGGCTTGCCCCTCGTCCAGTGTCCTGTCTGAAAGGATGTTCAGCGCAGCAGGGGGGATCGTGACCGATAAGCGCACTCGCCTAGCTCACGACAGTGTTGACTACCTGACATTTATAAAAATGAATGAAGGCATGGATCTCGGAAGAATTCAGCACATGTGACCAGTAGACCATGTATATGCATAACTCTGTAAACGATTTATTTAATCGAGCACACAGACCTTTTTTCTACCTTTGGCTCACTTCCTTGTACAAAAAAGCACACTGTACTATATGCCTGTACCCTCCTGTTTGAAGAGGTTGAGCGGTTTCATATTTTTGGGTCCCGCAGCGAGTTGCTGGCATCAGTGCTGCTGTCAGTGCTCTCTATGCCGGTGCTGGTGTCAGTGCTCTCTCTCTATCTCGGTGCTGGTGTGGTGTCAGTGCTCTCGATCTCTGTGCTGGTTTGGTCTCAGTGCTCTCTATCTCAGTGCTGGTGTGGTGTCAGTGCTCTCTATCACAGTGCTGGTGTGGTGTCAGTGCTCTCTATCACGGTGCTGGTGTGGTGTCAGTGCTCTCTATCACGGTGCTGGTGTGGTGCCAGCGCTCTCCATCTCGGTGTTGGTGTGGTGTCAGTGCTCTCTATCTTGGTGCTGGTGTGGTGTCAGTGCTCTCTATCTCGGTGCTGGTGTGGTGTCAGTGCTCTCTAACTCGGTGCTGGTGTCAGTGCTCTCTAACTCGATGCTGGTGTCAGTGCTCTCTATCACGGTGCTGGTGTGGTGTCAGTGCTCTCTATCTCAGTGCTGGTGTCAGTGCTCTCTATCACGGTGCTGGTGTGGTGTCAGTGCTCTCTATTTCAGTGCTGGTGTGGTGTCAGTGCTCTCTATCTCGGTGCTGGTGTGGTGTCAGTGCTCTCTATTACGGTGCTGGTATGGTGTCAGTACTATCTAACTCGGTGCTGATGTCAGTGCTCTCTATCACGGTGCTGGTGTGGTGTCAGTGCTCTCTATCTCGGTGCTGGTGTCAGTGCTCTCTATCTCGGTGCTGGTGTCAGTGCTCTCTATCACGGTGCTCGTGTGGTCTCAGTGCTCTCTATCACAGTGCTGGTGTGGTGTCAATGCTCTCTACCTCGGTGCTGGTTTCAGTGCTCTCTATCACGGTTCGGGTGATCATCTCCTGCACCATCTTCATAGCCTGCCCTGACCTTTACTCTCCTCCATGGCCTTCATGCGCTCCTGAATTGTCAAAATTTCACAGATTAAAAAAGAATGCTTGTCATTGTCGATCCCAGATTCACTTAATACTTTTGTTATGTCAGTGTCCATGTGGTGGGACTATGTGTGCACATCTAGTAAGTATTTTGTGGTTGAAAATATGACCTGTAGGTTTTTAAGTTTCGCCTGCCATTAAAGTCAATGGGGCACGCTGCAAACTTTGCGGTTCGCAAACTTTTGGCCGCGTTTGCGGTTCGCGTTCACGAAACGTCCCGTCGGAAGTTCGTCCATCACTACTCCCCACTTTGTGGGACCAGTATGTTGATGGCCAACATGACTGCGCATCATGTTCATAAAGACATGGATGAGTGAGTTTGGGGTGGAGGAACTTGACTGGCCTTATCTCAACCCGATTAAACACCTTTGGGATGAATTAAAGTGCAGGCTGTGAGCCAGACCTTCTCGCCCACATCAGTGCTTGATCTGATCTCACAAATGTGCTTCTGGAAGAATGGTCAAACATTCCAATATACACACTCCTAAATCTTGTGGACAGCCTTCCCAGAAGCTGCAAAGGATGGTCCAACTCAATATTGAACCCTATGGACTAAGACTGGGATGCCATTAAAGTTCATGTTCATGAAAAGTTCATGTGTGTGTTTAAAAAGGCAGATGCCTCAATACTTTTGGTATATATGTGTGTGTGTGTGTGTGTGTGTGTTTGTGTGTGATATATATTATATATATATATATATATATATATATATATATATATATATATATATATATATATTATAAATCACACAAACACATATATACTACCAAAAGTATTGATGCACCTGCCTATATATATATATATATATATATATATATATATATATATATATATATATATATATATATATATATATATATATATATATATATATAAAATAGGATTTTTATATACAGCTTACCTGTAAAATCCTTTTCTTGAGAGTACATCATGAGACACAGGAGCTTCATTACATAGTGGGTTATATAGGCACCTCTGGTGATTGGACACTGGTTAACCCCCAATTAAGGAGAATTCCTCCACTATATAACCCCTCCCATATGGGAGGCACCTCAGTTTTGTAGCAAGCAATAGGAAACCACGTAAAACCCAAGAGGGGCGGGAGCCCTGTGTCCCATGATGTACTCTCAAGAAAAGGATTTTACAGGTAAGCTGTATATAAAAATCCTATTTTCTTGATCATACATCACGGGACACAGGAACTTCATTACATAGTGGGATGTCCCATAGCAATGCTCAGATTGAGGGGAGGGAGACACAGATCATAATAATAGACCGCCATGGACCGGAGGACCTAAACTGCAGCCTGCAGTACACTGCGCCCAAAGGCGATATCCTCTTGCCCTCTGACATCCACCTGATAGAATCTGGTGAATGTGTGGACTGATGACTAGTGATGGACGAACTTCCGATAGGACGTTTCACGAACTTCAATGGGAGGCGAACTTCGCAAACCTACAGGTCAAATTTGCAGCCACAAAATAATTACTAGCTGTGCAAACATAGTCCCACCACATGGCCAATGACATAACACATGTATGAGGTGAATCTGGGATCGACAACTACAAGCATTCTTTTTTTATATGTGAAATTGTGACAATTCAGGACTGTGGAGCGCATGAAGGCAATGGAGGAGAGGGAAGGTCAGGGTAGGCAAAGAAGAGGGTGCAGGAGATGATCACCAGCAGCGTGACATACAGCAATGACACCTGCACCGTGATAGAGTGATCTGACACCAGCACGTGATAGAGAGCACTAACATCAGCAGCGTGACGTACAGCAATGACACCTGCACCGTGATAGAGTGATCTGACACCAGCACCGTGATAGAGAGCACTGACATCAGCAGCGTGATAGAGTGATCTGACACCAGCACAGTGATAGAGAGCACTGACATCAGCAGCGTGACATAAAGCACTGACACCAGCACCGTGATATACAGCACTCACACCAGCACCGTGATATACAGCACTGACACCTGCACCGTAAGCAGCCCCAGGAGGAAGTCAGCATAGCACAGGGATGGTGGGAGCCCCTCATAATGAGCATAGCACAGGGATGGTGGGAGCCCCTCATAATATGCACAGCAGAGGTACAGCCCCAGGAGGAAGTCAGCACAGCACAGGGATGGTGGGAGCCCCTCATAATAAGCAGCCCCAGGAGGATGTCAGCATAGCACAGGGATGGTGGGAGCCCCTCATAATAAGCAGCCCCAGGAGGAAGTCAGCACAGCACAGGGATGGTGGGAGCCCCTCATAATGAGCTTAGCACAGGGATGGTGGGAGCCCCTCATAATGAGCATAGCACAGGGATGGTGGGAGCCCCTCATAATATGCACAGCAGAGGTACAGACCCGGGAGGAAGTCAGCACAGCACAGGGATGGTGGGAGCCCCTCATAATAAGTAGCCCCAGGAGGATGTCAGCTTAGCACAGGGATGGTGGGACCCCCTCATAATAAGCAGCCCCAGGAGGAAGTCAGCACAGCACAGGGATGGTGGGAGCCCCTCATAATGAGCATAGCACAGGGATGGTGGGAGCCCCTCATAATATGCACAGCAGAGGTACAGCCCCAGGAGGAAGTCAGCACAGCACAGGGATGGTGGGAGCCCCTCATAATATGCACAGCAGAGGTACAGCCCCAGAAGGAAGTCAGCACAGCACAGGGATGGTGGGAGCCCCTCATAATAAGCAGCCCCAGGAGGATGTCAGCATAGCACAGGGATGGTGGGAGCCCCTCATAATAAGCAACCCCAGGAGGAAGTCAGCACAGCACAGGGATGGTGGGAGCCCCTCATAATTAGGGATGAGCTTCGTGTTCGAGTCGAACGCATGTTCGACTCGAACATTGGTCGTTCGTGCGTTCGCCGAATTCCGAACGTTTGGGCCGTTCGCGGCAAAATTCGTGTGGCCCACAATGCACTGCGATGGCGCAATGCATTGCTGTCTCACGATTGGCCAAGCATGCACTGTGACCCCGCATGCTTGGCCAATCGCAGCGCCAGTAGCGGGAAGAGCAATGGTTGGCCACAGGCATCCTGCCTGTGGCCAATCATAGCTCAGACTGTGTAGTGCACGCCCCACACTATATAAAGCTGCCTTTCAGGCGGCCTCGTGTAGTGTTTGTTAGCATCTGAAGCAGTGGGTGTTCTGTGTACCTTCAACACAGTTACACACCAATCGTTTTTGGCTGATTTACTATTTTGCTCTTGTGTAGTGGTTACTGTCTGTGCCCTGACCGCAGTATACACCACTATATTCACCTCACCTATATAGCTAGTGATCTAGCTTTAATAATAGAGCTTGCAGTCAGTAGTGTTAGTGCGTGCTGTCTGCGTGCTCTGTACCCAGTACATACCACTATATACACCTACATAGCTGTTCTCTATTTGAGCCCGATTGGCATTTGCTGGAGTTATTGGAAGTTGTCTGTGCCTCCAGCACAGCACAGTATACATCTGTATATACCCCTTTAACTCTGCTGTTTTCTTGTTATTGTCTGCGTGCCCTGACCGCAGTATACACCGTGATATTCACCTCACCTATATAGCTAGTGGTCCATCTTTAACAATAGAGCTTGCAGTCAGCAGTGTCACTCAGGAGATAGTGCGTGCTGTGTGCCTGCTCTGTACCCAGTACATACCGCTATTATCCACCTACATAGCTGTTCTGTATTTGAGCCCGATTGGCATTTGCTGGAGTTATTGGAAGTTGTCTGTGCCTCCAGCACAGCACAGTATACATCTGTATATACCCCTTTAACTCTGCTGTTTTCTTGTTATTGTCTGCGTGCCCTGACCGCAGTATACACCGTGATATTCACCTCACCTATATAGCTAGTGGTCCATCTTTAACAATAGAGCTTGCAGTCAGCAGTGTCACTCAGGAGATAGTGCGTGCTGTGTGCCTGCTCTGTACCCAGTACATACCGCTATTATCCACCTACATAGCTGTTCTGTATTTGGGCCCGATTGGCATCTGCTGGAGTTATTGGAAGTTGTCTGTGCCTCCAGCACAGCACAGTATACATCTGTATGTACCCCTTTAACTCTGCTGTTTTCTTGTTATTGTCTGCGTGCCCTGACCGCAGTATACACCGTGATATTCACCTCACCTATATAGCTAGTGGTCCATCTTTAACAATAGAGCTTGCAGTCAGCAGTGTCACTCAGGAGATAGTGCGTGCTGTGTGCCTGCTCTGTACCCAGTACATACCGCTATTATCCACCTACATAGCTGTTCTGTATTTGGGCCCGATTGGCATCTGCTGGAGTTATTGGAAGTTGTCTGTGCCTCCAGCACAGCACAGTATACATCTGTATATACCCCTTTAACTCTGCTGTTTTCTTGTTATTGTCTGCGTGCCCTGACCGCAGTATACACCATGATATTCACCTCACCTATATAGCTAGTGGTCCATCTTTAACAATAGAGCTTGCAGTCAGCAGTGTCACTCAGGAGATAGTGCGTGCTGTGTGCCTGCTCTGTACCCAGTACATACCGCTATTATCCACCTACATAGCTGTTCTGTATTTGGGCCCGATTGGCATCTGCTGGAGTTATTGGAAGTTGTCTGTGCCTCCAGCACAGCACAGTATACATCTGTATATACCCCTTTAACTCTGCTGTTTTCTTGTTATTGTCTGCGTGCCCTGACCGCAGTATACACCGTGATATTCACCTCACCTATATAGCTAGTGGTCCATCTTTAACAATAGAGCTTGCAGTCAGCAGTGTCACTCAGGAGATAGTGCGTGCTGTGTGCCTGCTCTGTACCCAGTACATACCGCTATTATCCACCTACATAGCTGTTCTGTATTTGGGCCCGATTGGCATCTGCTGGAGTTATTGGAAGTTGTCTGTGCCTCCAGCACAGCACAGTATACATCTGTATATACCCCTTTAACTCTGCTGTTCTATAAAAAAGGCATCTGCAGGAGTTAGTGGGTGTTGTGTGCCTCCAGCACAATATAAACTACCCAACTACTGTTTTACCCAACTCCCTTCAGGCCATTACCATGTCTGGAAGGCCAGCAAGGAGAGGCAGACAGGCGCGAGCCGATAAAAGAGGGCAAGCAGGCTCTGTGTCTAGAGACAACAGTGCTGGTCGGGGACGCGGTGCATTGTCATCAGCACGTGGCCATGGGACATGCTTGTCCTTCTTTTCTGCAGCTGGACATGTTGAACCGCAACATGCCAACGACTTGGTAGAGTGGATGACCAAGCCCTCTTCATCCTCCTCATCCTCTCTCACCCAGTCTCAGGGTAGTAGAAAAGCAGCTGCCAACACATCGTCGTCCCTCCTCTCAATGTCATCATCAGTGACTCCTTCCCTAGACCCACCACGTCCTCCTGAGGAGTCTCCTGAACTCTTTGAGCACAGTGTTGGGTACATGCTCCAGGAGGATGCCCAGTGTTTGGTGGGCTCTGATGATGACACTCAGCTAGAGGAAGGCAGTAGCGTGAGCACAGAGAGAGGGGATGCTCAAGAAGGACAGCAATCTGGCAGTAATGTTCCACAAGCTGCAGCATACTGCCAGGTTTGCTACAGCGATGAAGAGGGAGGGGATGATGAGGGCACTGACTCCACGTGGGTGCCTGGAAGGAGGGAGGAGGAGGAGGAGGAGGAGGAGGAGGAGGCACATGTCCAACGAGGCAGGATGCCCTCCGGGGGCCAGCTTAGGGGCAGCACACCGACTGAATCACACCGCAGAGCTCCGCCTGCGCAGAGCGCTTCCTCTGCGCAGAGCGCTTCCTCTGCGCGTTATTCTAAAAGTTCTTTGGTGTGGGCCTTTTTTGAGACGAGTGCATCAGATCGCACCGCTGCTATTTGCAACATATGTCTCAAGCGTATCTCACGTGGCCAAAACATCAGCCGCTTGGGCACCACATGCTTGACCAGACATATGTTGACCTGCCATGCAGCTCGTTGGCAAGCATACCTCAAAGACCCACACCAAAGAACAAAGCGGACCTCTTCTTGCTCCTCATCAGCTGGCATCTCCAACCCCACTAGACCTTCAGTCCTCTCTGAAACCTGCTCTGAGAGGAATGAAGGTGTAGAATTAGGTGTGTCACAGCCAAGTGCTTCCGGGAACTCTGCTAGTGGTACATCCACGTCCGATTATAGCAGACAAATGTCCCTGCCCCAGCTGCTGGACCGGCGGAAGAAATTTACTCCCAGCCATCCACATGCCCAGCGGTTGAATGCTAGCTTGGCTAAATTGCTAGCACTTCAACTGCTGCCTTTTCAGTTGGTAGATTCGGCCCCCTTCCGTGAGTTTGTACAATGTGCGGTTCCTCAGTGGCAGGTCCCCAAACGCCACTTTTTCTCACGGAAGGCAATTCCGGCTCTCTACCGGCATGTGGAAGGCAATGTCCTTGCCTCGCTGGACAGGGCGGTCAGCGGTAAGGTGCATATTACCGCTGACTCATGGTCCAGCAGGCATGGACAGGGACGTTACCTGTCTTTCACGGCCCATTGGGTCACTCTTCTGGCTGCTGGGAAGGATGCAGGACAAGGTGCAGTAGTATTGGAGGTTGTTCCGCCACCACGCCTCCAAAATGCTACTATTGGTTGTGACACACCTCTCTCCTCCACCCCCTCCTCTTCTTCTTCCTCCATGGCCTCTTCCAGTGCTCTGTCCTCAGAACCAGCGGTGCTCCGTAGGCGTTGCAGGGGCTACGCAAGTACGCAGGCAAAACGATGCCATGCCGTGCTTGCGCTGGTTTGTTTGGGGGACAGGAGCCACACTGGGGCGGATGTTTTATCAGCTCTGCAGGGGCAGGCCGAGAGGTGGTTGACGCCACGCCAGCTTAAGCCAGGAATGGTGGTTTGCGACAATGGCACCAACCTCCTCTCCGCCCTCCGACAGGGACAACTGACCCATGTGCCCTGTGTAGCTCACGTCCTTAACCTGGTGGTGCAGCGGTTCTTGGGCAGGTACCCTGGCTTACAGGATGTCCTGAAACAGGCCAGGAGAGTCTGTGTGCATTTCCGCCGATCATTTAATGCCTGTGCTTGGCTGGCTGAGCTCCAAAAGGAGTTGAACCTGCCCAAGAACCGCCTTATATGTGACATGCCCACCAGATGGAACTCAACATTGGCCATGCTGCAGCGGCTGCACACGCAGCAGAGGGCCATCAATGAGTACCTGTGCGACTACGGCACCAGGACAGGGTCAGGAGAGCTTGGTTTTTTCTCACCACGCCAGTGGGGCATGATCAGGGATGCATGCACTGTCCTGTCACCGTTTGAGGAGGCCACAAGGATGGTGAGCAGTGACAGTGCATGCATCAGTGACACTATACCTCTTGTCCACCTCTTGGAGCATACGCTGCGTGGAATAATGGACAGGGCACTTGAGGCAGAACAGAGGCAGGAAGAGGAGGACTTCCTTGCCTCTCAAGGCCCCCTTTATCCAGACAGTGTTCCTGCTGTGCCACCCATCACACAGGAAGAGGGTGAGGAGGAGGAAGAGGAGGAGGAGGATGATTGTGTCAGCATGGAGGTGGAGGCTGGCACTCAGCATCAGCAGCAGCAGTCTTATAGGGATGATTTACAGTCCCAAGAAACACGTGGACTTGTACGTGGCTGGGAGGAGGTAGCTGCGGATCATGTTGTCCTTAGTGACCCAGAGGACTCCGGACCGAATGCCTCAGCTAACCTACGCTGCATGGCCTCCCTGATCCTGCAAAGCCTGCGGAAGGATCCTCGTATTCTTCGGATCAAGGAGAGGGACCATTACTGGCTGGCCACTCTCCTTGATCCACGGTACAAGGGTAAGGTTGCCGACCTTATCTTGCCATCGCAGAGGGAGCAGAGGATGAGACATCTCCGGGAGGCCTTGCAGAAAGCTCTGTGCAACGCGTTCCCAGAGACTGGGAGATCACAAACTCCTGGTCCTGGACAACGTGTTGCTGAGGCATCAGTCAGAAGGAGCGGTGGAGAAGGTGGCCGTCTGACTGATGCGTTCAGACAATTTTTTAGTCCGCAGCCCCAAGGTATGATTGGTTCCAGCACCCATCGCCAGCGTCTAATTTACATGGTGCAGGAATACCTAGGGGCAAGGTCAGACTTGGACACCTTTCCCACTGAAAATCCTCTGGCTTACTGGGTCTTGAGGATGGATCACTGGCCAGAGCTTGCACAGTATGCAATTGAGCTACTGGCCTGTCCTGCATCCAGCGTTCTTTCGGAACGCACCTTCAGTGCTGCTGGTGGCTTCGTTACCGATCACAGGGTGCGCCTGTCCACCGAATCAGTTGATCGACTGACCTTCATCAAGATGAATCAGTCTTGGATCACCCACAGCTACCAAGCACCTGAAGCTGATGTAACCGAATAATTTTTTTTGAAATACCACATCCCTTCAAGACTGCCTATGCTGATGCTGAGTGACTGTGTTAGAGTCCAGATGTGGAGCCCGACTTGTAGGAGGAGACCTCTCTTACAGCGCTGGTTCAGGAGCCGCTGGAATGGGAACAGCGGTCTCGAGAGCACAGTGGGTAGGAGGGCCTGCTGGATAGGGCCGCTGGAGCTGGTAGAAGAGCGGAGATCCCTCTGAAGGCTGAGTGGACTGCGGGTTGCTGGAAGCAGGCAGTAGCTTCAGGAGCCGAAGATTGGAACTGGCAGCAGGCTGGAGAAGAGTCAGACGGTCCGGGTCAGAAGGTAAGCAGACTGGTGGTAACGGAAGGCAGAAGAGGTGTCGGTAAGCAGGCAGAGGTCGGCAACGGAATCACAAGCAGAAGAGGTTTCGAGGTCAGGCAGGCCGGGTCGGGATTGGAGAAGGCAGAGAAGTCAAGCAAGCCGGGTCGATAACGGTAGCAGGTAATCAGGTTCAGGATCGGGTATTCAAAGGTAACCGGGTTCAGGATCAGATATTCAGACACACGGAAGCTGAGACGAAACAGCGCCGCACCGGCGCACTTGAGGGTCCTTTAAACGCTCAGTGGCGGGAAGGAGCGCACGCACGCCACGCACGACCACGTGAACGAGCGCGCGTACGAATCGCCACTCGCGAACGTGCACACTAACGCGTAAACGAACGCGTACGCGAACGCGTACGCGAACGCGCAGAAGACACACGCCGACGCCTGTATGCACGCAGCTGTACCTGTCTATTGCTGGTAAGTTCCTGACATTGCCCCCTCCCAAGGGGCAGCCTCCGGATGCCCAACAGGTTCCTCTTTTCTGGATGGGCAGACAAGTATGCGTGAATTAACCGCCTGGCATGGATATTGCTGTTCGGTTCCCAGGAATTATTCTCTGGCCCAAATCCCTTCCATTTGATCAGAAATTGGATGCGTCCCTGTCTTTTTCTGCAATCGAGGATGGCCTCCACCTCGTACTCCTCATTTCCATCCACTAAGATGGGTTCTGGAGGTCTAGTTCCTCTATCAGGAAAGGGATCAGGGGTGGCAGGTCTCAGCAGTGACACATGGAACACAGGATGAATCCTAAGCGACTCAGGCAGGGTTAGCTCGTAGGAAACTTCATTAATTTTCCTCTTAACCGGAAATGGTCCCATAAATTTAGGTGCAAGTTTCCTGGAGGGACAAGCCATTTTAATGTTATTGGTAGAAAGCCATACCTGGTCGCCAGGTTGTAGGATCAGTTCCCCTCTTCTTCTCCGGTCAAAGGCTCTCTTACTGTCTGCCTGGGCCTTGGCCACTGCTTCCTGCAACACCCGGTTATTGTGACTGAGGAAATCCACTGTCTTCTGGACCGCTGGAACTGAGGTTTCTGGAAGAAAATCAGGCAAAAAGGTTAAATGAAAGCCATAATTGGCGAAAAAAGGGGACTGACCGGTGGCCGAATGACAGGCATTATTGTAGGCAAATTCTGCCAAAGGCAGCAGGGACACCCAATCATTCTGTACGAATGATGTGAAGCACCTAATGTACTGCTCAAGAGTCTGGTTGGTCCTTTCTGTCTGCCCATTAGTTTGGGGATGATAGGCCGAGGACAGTGCCAGCTCAATTTTCAGGATCTCGCACAGGGCCCTCCAGAAGCGTGAGGTGAACTGCACTCCTCTGTCGGAGACTATATTCGCTGGAATCCCGTGTAGCCTCACAATCTCCTTAATGAACACGTGGGCAGTCTCCACAGCAGATGGGGTGCCTTTTAAGGGTGAGAAGTGGGCCATCTTGGATAGCCGGTCTACAACCACAAAAATAGTTGAACATCCCTCAGAACATGGAAGCTCGACAATGAAGTCCATACTAATCATTCTCCAGGGTCTGTCGGGTACAGGTAGGGGTTTCAGCAGTCCCCAAGCCCGGTTCCTGGGTGTCTTGTTCTGGATACAGACGGGGCAAGAGCTGATGTACTTTTCACAAAAGTCCTTCAAATTGGGCCACCAGAACGTGCGTTGTACCAGATCAAGGGTCTTGCGGACCCCAAAGTGGCCTGCCAGTGGGTGGTCATGAAGAAGGGACAGCACCTTAACTCGGACATTCTTGGGGACAAAAATTTGACTTCCCCTCCAGAACAAGCCATCTCTGGACATTAAGGAGATTCCGGGGGGTCTAGAGGAGTCAGAGGATGCTTCTCTGATCAGAGAGAGGAGGTCAGGCTGTAAAAGTAAAAAATTCCCGGCAGGTAAGATGGTGTCAGGAACAGATGAGTCCTTGGGATTGTCATACATCCGTGACAGCGCATCCGGTTTCACGTTCTTCGATCCGGGCCGGTACGTGATGTGAAAGGAGAAACGTGAAAAGAACAGGGCCCAGCGGGCTTGTCGGGGTCTCAGTCGCTTGGCAGACCGTAGATATTCTAAGTTCTTGTGGTCTGTGTATATTAACACCGGGTGAGCAGCGCCCTCCAATAGGTATCTCCACTCCTCCAAGGCGGCCTTAATGGCGAGCAACTCTCGGTCGCCTACGTCGTAATTCTTCTCCGCGGAAGAGAGTTTCCTGGAGAAGAACCCCACGGGATGCATTAGGTCCTTGTTGCCTTGACGTTGGGAGATGACCGCTCCTACGGCCACTTCAGAGGCGTCTACCTCGAGGATGAAGGGTAGAGACGGGTCCGGATGGCTGAGAATTGGGGCGGACGTGAAGAGTTTTTTAAGTCTTTCGAAAGCACTCTGGGCCTCCTGAGTCCAGCAGAAGCGGAAGTTTTGTCTGGTCAGTTGCGTGATGGGCGCAATTATAGCTGAAAAGTCTCTTATGAACTTTCTATAAAAGTTCGCAAAACCGATGAAGCGTTGTACACCCTTCTTATCCAAAGGCGCTGGCCAATCTAGTACAGCAGACACCTTTTGGGGATCCATCCTGATGCCCGTTGGGGAGATCACTAGTCCCAGGAATCGGATGCTCTGTAACTCAAATTCGCATTTCTCAGCCTTTGCGTAGAGTCGGTGCTGGCGAAGGCGGTCTAGGACTTTACGGACGTGTTCTCGATGCTGATCAAGAGAGTTGGAAAATATTAAAATGTCGTCCAGGTAGACAATCACGAACACGTCGAGGAAATCCTTAAACACGTCATTGATTAGGTGTTGAAATGTGGCCGGGGCGTTGCAGAGCCCAAAGGGCATCACTAAATATTCATAATGACCGAATCGGGTCCGGAAGGCTGTTTTCCATTCATGCCCGGCCTGGATGCGAACTAGGTTATACGCTCCCCTTAGATCCAACTTGGTGAATATTTTAGCGGATCTCAGTCTCTGGAAGAGTTCGGGTATCAAGGGTAAGGGGTAGCGGTTCTTAACCGTTATCTTGTTTAAGTCTCTATAGTCCACACATGGACGGAGGGACTGATCTTTTTTAGTGACAAAAAAGATTCCAGCTCCTGCTGGGGAAGTTGAAGGACGGATGAACCCCTTCTCTAGGTTTTCGTCCAAGTAGGTCTTCAGTGCCCCCTGCTCCTTTTCTGATAAAGGGAATATGCGTCCGAAAGGAATCTCGGCCCCAGGGAGTAATTCGATCGGACAATCATAGGGACGATGGGGAGGCAGAGTGTCTGCTCCCTTTTTACTGAACACATCAATAAAGTCATGGTAGTGCTTGGGCACAGTCTGCAGTAGGTCTTGATCAGAGTCTACACATAAAAGGGTGGCGGAAGGCTTGGTGGAATCTGTTAGGCAGTGTTTCAAGCAATAGGAAGATGGAAATGTGACTTCTCTGGTAACCCAATTGATGTAGGGGTTGTGGGCTTGGAGCCAGGGTATGCCCAGAATGATCGGGAACATTGGAGAGGAGATGACATCCAACGTCAGAAATTCCTTGTGTTGAGAGGAGATAGTGACAGGTAGAGGGAGAGTCTCTTGAATTACCTTTCCAGAACTGATGCTAGACCCATCGGCCAGAAAAACTGAGAGTTCATGAGCCTTGCCTCGTAACGGGATGCCCTGTCGGCCCGCAAAGGTGGAGTCTATGAAGCAGCGGCATGCCCCGGAGTCAATGATAGCGTTGACTGTCACCGTCCTTCCTTGGAGCTGTAGTGAGAGAGGAACAGCAAGGTGGGTTGAATTGGCAGTCAATGCAGAGAGACTGGTAGAAGCAGAAGGTAGACACTTACTTGTCTTGACAGGGCAATTAAAGACATAGTGACCCGAACCACCGCAGTAGAGGCAGAGATTCTGCTGCCGGCGACGTGCACGCTCTTCTGGAAGCAAAGCGGGGCGCAGTAGTCCTAATTGCATGGGCTCGGAGGTGTCAGGAGCCGTACAGGGCGGAGTAGGGCTGGACGGAGGTACATAGCGAGAAGCAGGCATTGGGGCTCTCGCTGTCATCCAGACTGGACGGGCTTGCTGAGCGGAGCGCTCTGATCTTCGCTCCCTGAGACGGCGATCAATCTGGATTGTTAAGGAGATCAGGGCCTCCAGGGTTTCTGGTATACCGACTCGAGCCAGTTCGTCCTTAAGTCCTTCGGATAACCCCATGCGAAATTGATGCCTTAAAGCCGCATCATTCCATTCCGTGTCTGCGCTCCAGCGTCGAAAGTCCGAGACATAATCCTCAGCCGGTCTGCGGCCCTGCTGGAGCGCAAACAGAGCAGATTCAGCCGTGGCAGTCTTTTGGGGGTCCTCGTATAGCTGAGCCATGGCCTCAAAGAAGGATTGCAGAGAGAAGGTTGCGACTGAATCTGATGCCAGCAGCCCAATTTTTCTGCCCCTGTTTAACAGGGGCGTTTAAGTACAATTTTTGATGCAATGCTTTGCAGCAGGGCTAATTCCTGCAAAAAAACTAGAGTGTATGGCAGAGGTTGCAGTGTGATGGCACCAGTGCCTAAGGCCCAATTTTTCTGCCCCTGTTCAACAGGGGCGTTTAAGTACAATTTTTGATGCAATGCTTTGCAGCAGGGCTAATTCCTGCAATAAAACTAGAGTGTATGGCAGAGGTTGCAGTGTGATGGCACCAGTGCCTGAGGCCCAATTTTTCTGCCCCTGTTTAACAGGGGCGTTTAAGTACAATTTTTGATGCAATGCTTTGCAGCAGGGCTAATTCCTGCAATAAAACTAGAGTGTATGGCAGAGGTTGCAGTGTGATGGCACCAGTGCCTAAGGCCCAATTTTTCTGCCCCTGTTTAACAGGGGCGTTTAAGTACAATTTTTGATGCAATGCTTTGCAGCAGGGCTAATTCCTGCAATAAAACTAGAGTGTATGGCAGAGGTTGCAGTGTGATGGCACTAGTGCCTAAGGCCCAATTTTTCTGCCCCTGTTTAACAGGGGCGTTTAAGTACAATTTTTGATGCAATGCTTTGCAGCAGGGCTAATTCCTGCAAAAAAACTAGAGTGTATGGCAGAGGTTGCAGTGTGATGGCACCAGTGCCTAAGGCCCAATTTTACTGCCCCTGTTCAACAGGGGCGTTTAAGTACAATTTTTGATGCAATGCTTTGCAGCAGGGCTAATTCCTGCAATAAAACTAGAGTGTATGGCAGAGGTTGCAGTGTGATGGCACCAGTGCCTAAGGCCCAATTTTTCTGCCCCTGTTTAACAGGGGCGTTTAAGTACAATTTTTGATGCAATGCTTTGCAGCAGGGCTAATTCCTGCAATAAAACTAGAGTGTATGGCAGAGGTTGCAGTGTGATGGCACCAGTGCCTAAGGCCCAATTTTTCTGCCCCTGTTTAACAGGGGCGTTTAAGTACAATTTTTGATGCAATGCTTTGCAGCAGGGCTAATTCCTGCAAAAAAACTAGAGTGTATGGCAGAGGTTGCAGTGTGATGGCACCAGTGCCTAAGGCCCAATTTTTCTGCCCCTGTTTAACAGGGACATGTAATTACAATTCTTGATATAATATTTCACAGGAGGGCCCCTTCCTGTGCCCACCCAGAGTAACTGTGAGGACTTATAGTGTTGTGGCACCAGCACCACAACCACCAAAGGTCAATTTTTCTACCACTGATCAACAATGGCATGTAATTACAATTCTTGATATAATCGTTCACAGCAGGGAGCTCCAGCGGCCACCAAGAGTCACTTTGAAGGCTTACAATGTTGTTGCAAAACCAACACCTTGTTCCGCCATTTCTGCAGAGCATATAGGGCAGGCCCCTACTTTCAAACATCCAATTTACAAACATCTCCTACTTGCAAACGGAAGGAGACAACAGCAAGTGAGATGAAAAAAGATGGACGACAAAACAAATTATACAGGGGTGATAATCCTTCCCTATGTTTTCCAAAAAGCTTAAAAATAGTTTTTTTGACTGGAGCTACACTTTAAAAATGTACCAGTTGAAAATTACAAACAGATTCAACTTAACACAACAAACCTACACAGTCCCTGTCTTGTTTGCACCGCCTGTATACTGCTGTTCTGAGTATATAGGGCCTGGGGGCCACACGCATTTCCTTTTTTTAATATGGGTACGGGGTTCCCCTTAATATGCGTACAAGACCCAAATAGGCTGGTAATGGGCAGGGAGGGATACCCATGCCATTTTTCTGAATGATTTTCAACCATATTGCAGGAACCAGATATAACATTAAAACCGCAAGCAGTTTTAAATGGTGTTATTTCCGTTTAATGTCATTTTGTGCAGGGACTGTTCTAAACACGGGAAACACGTGGCACTTCACAGGCATACTATAGACACCCCCCAGGCACCATATTTAAAGGAATATTTCACTTTTTTTTTCACTTTAATCGTCATTAAAATCAGTGCTCCCGCCAAAACGGTAGTTTTTAAAACTTTTTTTTGCAGTGACCCATGTCCCCTGAGGCAGGAGGCAGATCGCCAAACCCTTTTTAGCACACTATCTTGCATATTAGCCGTTAAAATTAGCACTTTCCAATTCGAACGTTCGAGTCCCATAGACTTCAATGGGGTTCTAACGTTCGTGCCGAACGCGGGGGTCGTTCGCAAGTTCTGGTGCGAACCGAACCGGGGGGTGTTCGGCTCATCCCTACTCATAATGAGCATAGCACAGGGATGGTGGGAGCCCCTCATAATATGCACAGCAGAGGTACAGCCCCAGGAGGAAGTCAGCACAGCACAGGGATGGTGGGAGCCCCTTATAATAAGTTGGCTATCAGTTCTGACAAGCCAGCCGTCAACCGTTGGGCAAGAGGGTTATCTGGTGTCAGCATTTTTTTACGCTCGAACATTAGGCCCACGGAAGCCTGCCTTTTTGCAGAAAAGCGTGAGGTTGGCGTGATGGAAGGTGGAGTGGAGGACAATTGTGAGGAGAGAGGAGAAGTAGAAGACGAGGCTGGACGGTGAGAGCCTGGAGTGTGGCTTTGTGTGTTCCGTTGCTCCCACTGGGCTCGGTGATGGCTGCTCATGTGCCTTCTTAAGGCGGTTGTCCCTAGGTGAGTGTTGGGCTTACCGCGACTAATGCGTTGACTGCAAAGATTGCAGATGGCAACACTATTGTCAGCAGCGGACACGTTAAAAAAAAGCCCACACTGCGGAGCCATGTGCCAGCGTCCTGGGAGCACCAGATGTGACCGTACATGGTCGATGACTCGCTCCTGATACATTAGCAGTCTGCTTTGTCCCTCCTGTGCAATGTAAGTTATTCCTGCTTCTCCTCCCTATCTGCTGGTCCATATCTCCCTCTGAACTCCCCTCCTCTTCCTCTCTTGTGGGCACCCACGTGACATCACTAGACACGTCATCATCGACGTCACCTTCCCCACCGCTATAAGTAGAGATCTCGGAGTAGGCAGCAACACCGGTGACCAACCTCCTCCTTGGGATGATCTGGGTACTGTCGTCAGACTGCTGAGTGGTGGTTGTTGCTACCTCCTCTTCCTGATCCAATGCCAAGAGTGGCTGCGCATTAGAAATGTCTTGATATGGATCAGAAAACAATTCCTGTGACTCAAGCGGAAGGTATGTGGTGGTGGTGGTGGTGGTGTTGTTGGTGGTAGTGTCTTTGGGGGTGCACATAGCAGAGAGTGAAGAAGAGGGTGCAGATCGAGAGGATGAGGAGGGTGCAGAAGAGTAAGGCTGAGTGAGCCACTCAACCAAGTCTGGTGCGTCCTTTAAAGTAATTGAACGCACCTTCTGCAACTTCCCACTTTGGCTCAAGCCTGTTGCTCCTGCCCTACCCCTACCATCCCTGTGGAAGGGCCTGCCTCTTCCTCTGCCTGTCATTTTTTAAATGACCCTGTGACAAAACTCTCAGTCCTTATACTGATAAAGTACTGCTGCAGAATAGGGCAGCAGTCAGCAGTAGTGCACCTCAACCCTATATATTGTGGACCTATACCAGTCCTTAAGGAATAGCAGACTGTACCTCACTCAACCCTATGTACTGTAGTACACTATACCTTACCAGTCCTTATAAGGACCTTTGTGGAACTAGTAGGTTGTAAATAGCAGACTGTACCTCAGTCCCTATACTGATAAAGGACTGCTGCAGTATTGGGCAGCAGTCAGCAGTAGTGCACCTCAACCCTATATATTGTGGACCTATACCAGTATTTAAGGAATAGCAGACTGTACCTCACTCAACCCTATGTACTGTAGTACACTATACCTTACCAGTCCTTATAAGGACCTTTGTGGAACTAGTAGGTTGTGATTAGCAGACTGTACCTCAGTCCCTATACTGATAAAGGACTGCTGCAGAATAGGGCAGCAGTCAGCAGTAGTGCACCTCAACCCTATATATTGTGGACCTATAGCAATCCTTAACCACTTTCAGACCGGACCATTTTGCTGGTAAATGACCAGAGGTCTTTTTACACTTTGGCACTGCGCTGCTTTAACTGGTAATTGCGCGGTCATGCAATGTTGTACCCAAACGAAATTTGCGTCCTTTTCTTCCCACAAATAGAGCTTTCTTTTAAAGGTATTTGACTGATTCTGCGATTTTTATTTTTTGCGATATAAACGTAAAAAGACCGCAAATTTTGAAAAAAAATGATATTTTCTACTTTTTGTTATTAGAAAAATCCAATAAACTCAATTTTAGTCATACATTTAGGCCAAAATGTATTCAGCCACATGTCTTTGGTAAAAAAAAAGTCAATAATTGTATATTTATTGGTTTGCGCAAAAGTTGTCACATCTACAAACTAAGGTACATTTTCTGGAATTTACGCAGCTTTTATTTTATGACTGCCTATCTCATTTCTTGAGGTGCTAAAATGGCAGGGCAGTACAAAACCCCCCCAAATGACCCCATTTTGGAAAGTAGACACCCTAAGGAAATTGATAAGAGGCATGTTGAGCCCATTGAATATTTTATTTTTTTGCCGCAAGCGATTGAAAAATTTTTTTTTTTTTTACACAAAGTTGTCACTAAATGATATATTGCTCACACATGCCATGGTTATATGTGGAATTGTACCCCAAAATACATTCTGCTGCTTCTCCTGAGTACGGGGATACCACATGGATACTCAGGATTTCTAATGGCATACATATGTCATTTTACTCCTCACTACCTATCACAGTTTTGAAGGCCATAAAATGCCAAGATGGCACAAAACCCCCACAAATGACCCCATTTTAGAAAGTAGACACCCCAAGCTATTTGCTGAGAGGCATGTTGAGTCCATGGAATATTTTATATTTTGCCACAAGTTGCGGGAAAATGACAAACTTTATAAATTTTTCACAAAGTTGTCACTAAATGATATATTGCTCACACATGTTATGGGCATATGTGAAATTACACCCCAAAATAAATTCTGCTGCTTCTCCTGAGTACGGGGATACCACATGTGTGGGATTTTTTGGGAGCCTAGCCGCGTACGGGGCCCCGAAAACCAAGCACCGCCTTCAGGCTTTCTAAGGGCATACATTTTTAATTTCACGCCTCACTACCTATTACAGTTTTGAAGGCCATAAAATGCCAAGATGGCACAAAACCCCCACAAATGACCCCATTTTAGAAAGTAGACACCCCAAGCTATTTGCTGAGAGGCATGTTGAGTCCATGGAATATTTAATATTTTGCCGCAAGTTGCGGGAAAGTTACAAACTTTTTTTTTTTTATTTTTTTTTTTCACAAAGTTGTCACTAAATGATATATTGCTCACGCATGCCATGGGCATATGTGAAATGACACCCCAAAATAAATTCTGCTGCTTCTCCTGAGTACGGGGATACCACATATGTGGGACTTTTTGGGAGCCTAGCTGCGTACAGGGCCCCAAAAGCCAAGAACCGCCTTCAGGCTTTCTAAGGGCGTAAATCTTTGATTTCACGCCTCACTACCTATTACAGTTTTGAAGGCCATAAAATGCCAAGATGGCACAAAACCCCCACAAATGACCCCATTTTAGAAAGTAGACACCCCAAGCTATTTGCTGAGAGGCATGTTGAGTCCATGGAATATTTTATATTTTGCCGCAAGTTGCGGGAAAATTACAAACTTTTTTTTTTTTTTTTTTTTTTCACAAAGTTGTCACTAAATGATATATTGCTCACGCATGCCATGGGCATATGTAAAATGACACCCCAAAATAAATTCTGCTGCTTCTCCTGAGTACAGGGATACCACATGTGTGGGATTTTTTGGGAGCCTAGGTGCGTACAGGGCCCCGAAAGCCAAGAACCGCCTTCAGGCTTTCTAAGGGCGTAAATCTTTGATTTCACGCCTCACTACCTATTACAGTTTTGAAGGCCATAAAATGCCAAGATGGCACAAAACCCCCACAAATGACCCCATTTTAGAAAGTAGACACCCCAAGCTATTTGCTGAGAGGCATGTTGAGTCCATGGAATATTTTATATTTTGCCACAAGTTGCGGGAAAATTACAAACTTTTATTTTTATTTATTTTTTTTTTCACAAAGTTGTCACTAAATGATATATTGCTCACACATGCCAGGGACATATGTGAAATGACACCCCAAAATAAATTCTGCTGCTTCTCCTGAGTACGGGGATACCACATGTGTGGGACTTTTTGGGAGCCTAGTCGCGTACGGGGCCCCGAAAACCAAGAACCGCCTTCAGGATTTCTAAGGGTGTAAATTTTTGATTTTACACCTCACTACCTATCACAGTTTTGAAGGCCATAAAATGCCAAAATAGCACAAAACCCCCCAAAATGACCCCATTTTGGAAAGTAGACACCCCAAGCTATTTGCCGAGAGGCATGGTGAGTATTTTGCAGCTCTCATTTGTTTTTGAAAATGAAGAAAAAAAAAAATAATGTATATTTTTTTTCTTTTTTTCAATTTTCAAAACTTTGTGACAAAAATGAAGGTCTGCAAAATACTAACCATACCTCTCGGCAAATAGCTTGGGGTGTCTCCTTTCCAAAATGGGGTCACTTGGGGGGATTTTGTGCTATCTGGGCATTCCATGGCCTCCGAAACTGTGATAGGCAGTGAGGAATGAAATCTAAAATTTACACCCTTAGAAATCCTGAAGGTGGTGCTTGGATTTTGGGGTACCGTACGCGGTTAGGCTCCCAAAAGGTCTCACACTTGTGGTATCCCCGTACTCAGGAGAAGCAACAGAATGTATTTTGGGGTGTAATTTTACATATAACCATGGCATGTTTGAGCAATATATCATTTAATGACAACTTTGTGCAAAAAAAAATAAATAAATAATAATAATGTATTTTTTCCACAACTTTTGTCAAAATATAAAATATTCCATGGACTCGACCTGCCTCTCAGCAAATAGCTTGGGGTGTCTACTTTCTAAAATGGGGTCATTTGGGGGGGTTTTGAACTGTCCTGGCATTTTATGCACAACATTTAGAAGCTTATGTCACACATCACCCACTCTTCTAACCACTTGAAGAAAAAGCCCTTTCTGACACTTTTTGTTTACATGAAAAAATATTTTTTTTTGCAAGAAAATTACTTTGAACCCCCAAACATGAAGTGTTTTTTTAAAGCAAAAGCCCTACCGATTAAAATGGTGGGTGTTTCATTTTTTTTTTTCACACGGTATTTGCGCAGCGATTTTTCAAACGCATTTTTTGGGGAAAAAACACACTTTTTTTTATTTTAATGCACTAAAAATCACTATATTGCCCAAATGTTTGATGAAATAAAAAATATGATCTTAGGCCGAGTACATGGATACCAAACACGACATGCTTTAAAATTGCGCAGAAACGTGCAGCGGCGACAAACTACGTACATTTTTAAAAGCCTTTAAATGCCTTTACAGGTGACCACTTTAGATTTACGGAGGAGGTCTACTGCTAAAATTAGTACCCTCGATCTGACCTTCGTGGTGATACCTCACATGCATGGTGCAATTGCCGTTTACATATGCCACCAGACCAACGCTTGTGTTCCGCGTTGCGCCTTAGCAGGGGGGGACAGGGGTGTTTTTTTTTATTTATTTTTTTTTATTATTTTTTTTGCTTTTTTATTTTTTTTTTTAACTGTTCCTTTCATTTATATATATTTTTTTATGATTTTTATTGTTATCTCAGGGAATGTAAATATCCCCTATGATTGCAATAGGTAGTGACAGGTACTCTTTTTAAAAAAAATTAGGGTCTATCAGACCCTAGATCTCTCCTCTGTCCTCAAAGCATCTGACCACACCAAGATCGGTGTGATAAAATGCTTTCCCAATTTCCCAATGGCGCTGTTTACATCCCGCAAAATCTAAGTCATGAAATGCTCGTAGCTTCCGGTGTCTTAGGCCATAGAGATGATTGGAGCCATTCTGGTCTCTGATCAGCTCTATGGTCAGCTGGCGGAACCACCGGCTGCATTCTCAGGTTCCCTGTTGGGACAGGAGAGCCTGAGAAAACCATGGAAGATGGTGCGGGGGGGGGGGGACATTCCCTCCCACTGCTTGTAAAAGTAGTCTAGAGGCTAATTAGCCGCTAGGATTGCTTTTACATAAAAGCCGACCGCTGGCTGAAAAGAATGATACCAAGATGATACCTAAACCTGCAGGCATCATTCTGGTATAAGCACTCAAAGTCCCGCAACATACCAGTATGTTGCTGGAACTGGTTGGGCATATATTGTATTTTTTTTTTCATGCAGCCTGTGGGCTGAACGAAAAAAAAATATTGATCGGTGGGTATGCCCACCATTAGATACCACCCTTCATCCACCCACTTTCTAATGGTGGGCATACATGCACCATTTATATATGCCGAAGCATGGGGGCATCCTCCCGCAAAAGGTAGGAGCAGATCGCTCCTCCACCCCTTATGCCCCCATGCTTCGGCATATATGCTCTTTTTTAACTGTGGTGGTGAAATCACCCCCGACAGTGCTGGAGTCGCGGCTTTATGTATCATGGGAGCAAACGCTGTTGCTGTCAAGATAAATAAATCCGCTCTGCAGCAGAATGGCGTACCTGCTAAGCAAATGATGGTTAACAATAAAACAAAGTAACATTACAGTATAACAGTAGGACTTACCATACCTGCAAAGCAAATACAAAAAAAATCGCAAAAAATAACACATTTAACACAATCTGTGCCTAAAATATATATATGCCGAAGCATGGGGGCATCCTCCCGCAAAAAAGTTATGCCGCGTACATACATTCAAACTTTTCCACGGGCAAGCCCTCCGTCGGAATTTTGACTGTATGTACGTGGCATTAGGAGCAAAATCGCTCCTCCACCCCTTATGCCCCCATGCTTCGGCATATATGCTCTTTTTTAACTGTGGTGGTGAAATCACCTCCGACAGCGCTGGAGTCGTGGCTTTACGTATCGTGGGAGAAAACGCTGTTGCTGTCAAGATAAATAAATCCACGCTACAGCTGAATGGCGTACCTGAAAACAAAAAATGGTTAACAATAAAACATTGCAGAATAGAATACAGTACAAAGGAGCAGAACAATAGAGAGAGAATAGAGAGAGAGAGAGAACAATAAAACGACAACTATTTTGGGTTTTTTTATTTTAGATTTTTTTTGTTTTTTTTACTTTTTTTTTTTTTTTTTTAACACTTTTTTATGTAACTTTAACACTTCTGTTGTAACGGTTCCAGCGGTTTGGGTCGATGGTTTGTGATGGCATCTTGGGAGACCCTGTGAACGTGTGCCTAGCTTGTGCAATGCTGTACCCTACGCTAATACTCAACTAGTTCATGGTAGCGTTCAAAACACTCACCCTGACAAAGACCAGGATTGCCAGGACAGCGGGGACAATAAGAACGGGTGTCACGCCTAAATCCGCGCTTTCTGCAGACACGACATTTTCTTTGGGGGGCTCGTTGGGTAGGGGTACTCGGGAGGACATAAGAATAATGCCTCTCATGCAGCCGGCTTACTGCATCTGGTAGGGGAAGGTGAGGTGGAGCACCGCCTGGATACAGAAGGGCTCTGACGATATCCTCCTGGAATTTGAGGAAGGATCCAGTCCGTCCTGAAGCTTTGTGTAGTACATAAGCATTCAGTATAGCCAATTGGAATAAATAAACAGACACTTTTTTGTACCAGCGTCTGGACTTACGGGCAACTAGATACGGCGCCAACAACTGGTCATTGAGGTCCACCCCTCCCATGTTAAGGTTATATTTGTGGACACAGTGGGGTTTCTCCACAATACCAGTCGCCGTAGAAATTTGGACCGTCGTGTCTGCATGAAGGGAGGTAAGAACGAAAACATTCTTATTATCCCTCCACTTCATAGCGAGCAAATTATTACTGCGCAAGCAGGCTCTCTCCCCCAGCCTAAGACGGGACTCTACAAGCCGCTGGGGAAAGCCCCGGCGATTAGGTCGCACGGTGCCACATGCTCCAATCTGATGATCAAACAAGTGACTAAACAGTGGCACGCTTGTGTAATAATTGTCCACGTACAAGTGGTACCCCTTTCCGAATAAGGGTGACACCAAGTCCCACACTATCTTGCCAGCGCTTCCTATGTAGTCAGGGCAGTTCTCCAGCTCTACGTGACTATCTCTTCCCTCATAAACCATGAAACTACGTGTATAGCCTGTGGCCCTGTCACAGAGCTTATACATCTTGACCCCGTATCTGGAACGCTTGTTGGGGACGTATTGTTTGAATGACAAGCGACCAGAAAATTTAATCAGGGACTCATCAACGCAGACAACTTGATCGGGAGTAAACAAGGCTGCAAAACGTTGGTTGAAGTGGTTTATGAGGGGCCGAATTTTGTAGAGCCGATCGTACTCAGGGTCTCCACGAGGACGACAGAGTTCATTGTCGCTGAAGTGCATGAACCGCAAAATCATCTCGTATCGTGCCCTGGACATGGAAGCAGAGAACACGCGCATATGGTGAATTGGGTCAATGGACCAATATGACCGCAACTCACTCTTTTTGGTTATGCCCATGTTGAGGGAGATACCCAGAAAGATTTTAAATTCGGAAACCGTAACTGGTTTCCATTGTCTGGCAAGGGCGGACTGGGGAATAGTGGCGATGTGTTGAGCAGCGTACAAATTGGTTTGGTCCACAATAGATCTAAAGAGATCTTCGGTGAAAAACAGTGAGTAAAAGTCAAGTGTCGTAAAATCAACTGTTTCCACGTTAATGCCAGGTTGGCCAGTGAATGGGGGAAGTACGGGTTCTGCAGAAGTGGTGGGCACCCAAATAGGATTGGCGAATTCTGCAGGAAGGGCACTATGGGTACGACGGGCCTGTCTTTGTCTTCTTGGTGGCAGCGGGACACTACTTGTGCTTGCCACCTCGCCAGCTTGAACTGCACTTATGGGACTCGCCACGTCACCACGTGTTACTGCAGTGCTGGATGTAGGTCCAGGGTGTACTAGGCCGCTGGTGCTTGCCAGTTCACCAGAAGGATGAGCGGCTCTAGTACGTCTCTGCTCCATACGAGTGACCTGCGGTTCCTGCACCTCAACAACAGAATACATACGGGATTGGGCACACCTGTTCTTAGCAGCGGCCTCATCTCCGTCGTCAGAGCTATCTGTCATGGAGCCGCTGTCCTCTACAGGATCGTATTCTGAGCCTGAATCTGACAGATGAGTGACGTCCTCTTCACTATCTGTCATGCTCAGAAACGTGTAGGCCTCATCACTAGTGTACCTTCGCTTTGCCATTTTGGGCTCTAAATTTAGGGGTACACTAGTGAGACTCACAGGTAAAAAAGCACCTAGCCTGTCAGCGACTGTTTCAAAACGCTACAAAAAAAACTGTTAGCGATCGCAGGGATCAAGCCTGACTCTGCGAACGCTGCAGTTATGTGTGTTGTGTTTTGTAAGTGACAGTGATCGATCGATACTGCACTTGGGTGGGCTGGGCTGGGCTTGGCGGAGGGGCTAAACGCAGGTGCTAGCGGGTATCTGGGCTGATCCCGCTAACAATGCGTTTTGGGAAACCTAAAATGCTGGCAACGCTAATATATATCTGATCAGATACTATATTACTAAGGGAGGTGTATGCTTTGCGCGTGGTTGTTAGCGGTACTGGCACTAACCTGACGCTGGGGCGACGCAGGCCTTATCTGACCCTAAAAAACTTATATCACCCGCCGGGTGATCAGGGGGTTAAACCTTTATTAGGTAATAAATGGCGGGTGCCCTGAAACAAAAAAAAAATAACTAACCAACCAGCGTCACCTGTAACAGTTATATGGTGATCACTGGTGAAAGGGTTAACTGGGGGGCAATCAGGGGGCTATGCGGTAGTATATGGGGGTCCCTGACGCTATAAAAAGCTGCGGCGAACCCAAATACTTACCTGCCTATCTAGGGTCACCTGTGACACTAATACAGCGATCAGAAAAAAATCGCTTATTAGTGACACTGGTGACGGGGGGTGATCACGGGGTTAAACCTTTATTGGGGGGGTTAGGGGGGCACCCTAGAGCTAAAGGGGGCTAGCCCTAACTGCCCTAACAGTTATTACAGTCACAAATGACACCAATGCAAAAAAAAAAAAAAAAAAGAAAAAAAAAAATGCACTTGGTGTCACTGTGACTGGGGGGGCAGGGGTGATTGGGGGGTGATTGGGGGTGATCAGGGGGGTGAAAAGTGTGCCTGGCGTGTTCTACTGTAAGTGTAGTGTTGGGTGCAACTTACCGATCCTCTCTCCTCCGTGCCGGAACGAAAAAGACCGACACGAGGAGAGATTACTTCACTTCCTCTCCTGTGTTTACATTACAGGAGAGGAAGTGATGTCACCGAGCATTTTCATTCGTCGGGAGCGATCGCGAGGGGGTGGCCATGAATGAATGGCCGTCCCCTCGTCCGGGATCGCTCCCGAACGAATACCGACCGCCGCAGGCACCGGGCGGGGGCCCGATCGGGCCCCCGACCCGCGGGAGGCAAGGGACGTACATGTAAGCCCTTATGCCTGCCCGTGCCATTCTACCGACGTACATCGGCGTGCGGCGGTCGGCAACTGGTTAAGGAATAGCAGACTGTACCTCACTCAACCCTATGTACTGTAGTACACTGTACCTTACCAGTCCTTATAAGGACCTTTGTGGAACTAGTAGGTTGTGATTAGCAGACTGTACCTCAGTCCCTATACTCATAAAGGACTGCTTAAGTATAGGGCAGCAGTCAGCAGTAGTGCACCTCAACCCTATATATTGTGGACCTATACCAGTCCTTAAGGAATAGCAGACTGTACCTCACTCAACCCTATGTACTGTAGTACACTATACCTTACCAGTCCTTATAAGGACCTTTGTGGAAATAGTAGGTAGTGATTAGCACACTGTACCTCAGTCCCCATACTGATAAAGGACTGCTGCAGTATAGGGCAGCAGTCAGCAGTAGTGCACCTCAACCCTATATATTGTGGACCTATACCAGTCCTTAAGGAATAGCAGACTGTACCTCACTCAACCCTGTGTACTGTAGTATACTATACCTTACCAGTCCTTATAAGGACCTTTGTGGAACTAGTAGGTTGTGATTAGCAGACTGTACCTCAGTCCCTATACTCATAAAGGACTACTGCAGCAGAAGGGCAGCAGTCAAGTATAATATTCTTTCTATATTTGGAAGAAAGAATATTATACGTGTACAAGCCTATTACCATACCAGTCCTGAAAAGAACCTTTGTGGACCTAATAGTAACAGCTACTGATTAAACTGACTGTCCCTCACTACCACACACAGCTTCCTGCCTGTCCCTATTTAAACTGACAAAACACAGGCTGCTGTAACAATAACTTGAATAGCACTCAAAACTATATCCTGTACTACTTCACCATACCAGTCCTGAAAAGGATTTTTGTGGACCTAAAAGTAACAGCTAATGATTAAACTGACTGTCCCTGCTGCACACAGCATCCTGTCCCTCTCTCTACACTGACAAAAGACAGGCTGCTGCAACAATGACTTGAATAGCAGTGCCTCAAACCTATATCCTGAACTACACCTAACACCTATACCATACCAGTCCTTAAAATAACTTTTGTGGACCTAATAGCTAGTGATTTGGGTCACTGCAATCTCTCCCTGCTCCACACAGCAACCTCTCCCTATAGTGACATACGAAAGAATGTAAAATGGCCGCCGGATCGGGTCTATTTATAAGTTAGGGGGAATGTCCAAGTGTCCATGTGCTGTAATGTCTCAATTGGCTGTCCTGTACCACATGATGGATGTGTCATCATAGGTCAAAGTTCTTTTACACAGTAAATACGGAAGTCCGCCGGGCGAACAACGGCAATAGTTCGTCGATCGGGCGGACCGCTAACAGCCGAAACGACCGCCGGGCGAACCGTTCAGCCATCCCTAGTTGGGAAGGCCGTCGCCACTGCTTAGAGCTTGATGCTCCGGGAGAGAGAGAGAACGCCTAAATGATGGACGTTTGCTCCTTTTGATTGGAAGGAGAGTAGATTTACCCCCTGAAATTCTTTGGACGAACTTGTCTAATTCTTCTCCAAATAAACGTTCCCCCTTAAACTGGGAACCCAATCAAATGCTTCTTGCATGATAGCTCAGCTGCCCATTTTTTAGCCATAGGGCCCTTCGCATGTGTACCAAAAGGAGAGACAAACAAGATGCTTGTTGGACAGAATCCAAAATCGCATCAATCATAAAACACAGAATTTGAGGTATTTCTGCATAATTCTCCATTTCCTCACTGGGAAGGAGCCCAAGCATCTGCTTAACTTGTTCCTTGAGGAACTGACACAACCCCACGGCTGCAACTGTAGGTTGCACTACTGCGCCAGTCATGGAAAAGGAGGCTTTCAATAAGGTTTCCAGCTTCTTATCAGCTGGATCCTTAAATACCTGAGCATTATCCAAAGGACAGGTCAGGTTTCTAATCACGCAGGAAACACCCGCATCGACAGATGGGACCCCCCCATTTCTTGGCAAAACTTTCCTCCAGAGGAAAAAGCATAGAAAACCTTTTAGGAGGAGCAAACAGTTTATCGGGATGTACCCAATCCTCATACAACAATTTATCCATTAAGGGATGAATTGGAAAGGAAAAGGCAGTCTGTGGGACTTTCCTGACTCCCAGGGAAGAAACAGAGGACGTAGCGACCTCAACAGCAGGCATTCTAAATGTGGTACGCACCAATTCAGTATAATACTGCACCTGTTTTCTGAGCGCCTGGGAGGAGGGGACTCTCTCCTCTTCCTCTGATTCATCCGACTGCTCATGATCCCTGTCTCAAAATAGGGATCTCTCCTCATTGTCAGAAGTGTCATCTGAAAGAGGAATCTAAGCAGAGGGAGGGGATCTACCCCTTTTCCTGCTATCTTTCAGGGAAGCTGAAATAAAATTCATGATTCTCCCTTCAAAACCCTCCAATGTAGCCCTAAGGGAGTCCTCAGTGACATATACCGGGGCTGAGACATTAGGAGAGGCTGCAAAACCTGACAGGTGCACTGACTCATCCTGTGAGGCTGGCTCCAGTCTTGCAGGGGGGGATGGTAACCTACAGTGCCTTTGTTACCTCCCTCTGAGACCCTCTTACGAGGAGACATAGTCCTAAGCTACAAAGCAGAGGTACTAGTACAAAGTGCAATCACTGTTGTGCTCAAAGTTTTACAATAAATATATATGCTTAAACTGCACAACTTGATGCTGAGTAGGTGTCTTAGGTTTACCTGGATCCAATCCCTTGGGATGCTTACTGCCCACAGCTCCTGTGTCTCCACTTACAGCCTCCTGTCGCTCTGGGCTTCTTTAAAATTGCCGCCTGGAGCCTTCGCAGTACAGAGCCGTGCACACCAACGTGCACGGCTCGCAACCACACTCCCCCCTCCATTAGCACAGGAGCGCACTTAGCACATGTGCACGAGGACCACCGGACGTCCAGTGGGTAAGGGGACCACCATCGGAGCTGCGCTGGACCCCAAGACTATGTGGGACCCCTGTATTACCTTTATTGTGGCAGGGATTGCAGTGGAGACGTGAGTCATCTGTGAGAACCAGGCTTCACTGAGTGTGTGTATCTGAAAGGCATGTAAGTATGCATCAGGCTGCTCTTACTCCCTCTAGTGGTGGAAACCAGGTAAGACATACAACTACTCAAATGAAGAAATCCATAATATACATTTATAAAGGATTAACTTCCCTTACCTGTCCTCGCCACAGGAATTGCTGAAAACAAATTCCAGCCTTCACCCATCATGGCAGGCCGAGTTGTGCCAACCTTCAGGTTTTTTGGGGTTCCTTCTCAGAAGAACCTCCTACCTGGACCTTGTAAAAGACTCTGACAGAAACTTTCGTGCCACTATGTAAATAGTACACCAAGTCTGGTTTTCCCAGAGCCCAGTCTTCCAATAGGAGAGGACTTACAGGCAAAACCTTGTTTCTTCGGATGACGAGGCCTGGGTACCATACCATCTTGGGAGTCAAAATATCGGCCCGAGATATGGATCCAGTTTGTTGTAGCCCTTAGGCCCCCGCAGGGACCTGCACAGAGCTTTCTTCAGAGCATGTTTTACGAGACCAACCACCATAGACACTGGCGAAAAAACTGAGGTGCCTCCCATATGGGAGGGGTTATATAGGGGAGGAATTCTCCTTAATTGGCGGTTAACCAGTGTCCAATCACCAGAGGTGCCTATATAACCCACTATGTAATGAAGCTCCTGTGTCCCGTGATGTATGATCAAGAAATATATATATATATATATATATATATATATATATATATATATATATATATATATATATATATATATATATATACACTGTATATGTGTGTTTAAATATACATATTTATATGTGCCATGCATTTGTGTGTGTTTCCTAAGTGCCTTGAGTGCCATTAACCGCTTCAGCCCCTGCAAGATTTTACCCCCTTCCTGACCAGAGCACTTTTTGCGATTCGGCACTGCATCGCTTTAACTGACAATTGCATGGTCCTGCCACATTGCACCCAAAGAAAATTGACGTCCTTTTTTTCCCACAAATAGAGCTTTCTTTTGGTGGTATTTGATCACCTCGGCGGTTTTTATTTTTTGCTTTATAAACAAAAAAAGAGCAACAATTTTGAAAAAAACACATTATTTTTTACTTTTGCTATAATAAATATCCCCCAAAAATATATAAAAAACAATTTTTTTCCTCAGTTTAGACCGATATGTATCCTGACACTGGCAGTGAAGGGGTTAACCACTAGGGGACGATGAAGGTGTTAAGTGTGTCCTAGGGAGTGATTCTAACTGGGGGGTGGGCTTCAAGTCACATGACAGCAATCACCGCTCCTGATGACAGGGAGTGGTGATCTGTCATGACACAATCCAGAACGGGGGAAATGCCTTGAGTAAAAAAGGCATTTCCCCGTTCTGAGGCTCTGTGACATGATCGCCGGGAGTCCCGCGGGCATGGTCACACTGTACGCGGTGGGTGTGCACGCGTTCCTGCTATCCCTGGCTCTTAAAGGGAACGTGCAGGTACTCCTATTTGCTCACTGCTGCCATTGTGCTGACGTATAATGGCGAGTGGTTAAAAATTCCTCTGCAACACACTGGTACTACTTATCTACCTATCCCTGCTGCTGGACCTACTACTCAGAGCTCTTCTATCAGAACATATGTACTTAGTTCTCCCATTTATTTAACCCTGACCTTCCGCATTATTATCACTATACGTAGCTGGGTCGGAGGTACTTTACTACAACTAAAGGAGAAAGGAGTGGGATAGTTTCCTGTGATTGGAGGGAGGGGCTAAGATCTCTCCGGTGCTGTCCTGAAAGACTCTTGGAAAACAAGTAACCAAGGACGCCTGTAACGAGGAAACATGTTGGGCGGAGTCATCACATGTAAGCCTGCCCGAGTGTTCTGCGGCTGTTCTTTAAAGTACCCCTTGAATATTCTTAGGCTTGTAAGTTCAATAACCCTTTATTAAAATCGGATTTTGTACGTAATACGCTATGAGGCTTCTTCTTGCATGCAGGATATACCATTGTTGGTGAGTGTTTGGGGGAGCAAGACCGAAACGTATATCCCTGTATTGGTGACACAGTTGCTATAACTGGCTGAAGGAGTCACTTCCTGTGGAGGGATACGGTGATGAGAGCATTGGCTCTATCTTCCTGAGCCATTTTAAGCGCTCTCTGTCTTCTGAGATCGTTTTGGTCTATAAGAGGCTTTTCTTTTTGGTGAAACGCTTACAAGCACTAGAGCATGTGTTACGTAAAGAACATCTGGCACTTGGATGAACTGGATATGATTTAAATGAACTGTATTAGAATCTATGAATTTCATTTATTTTTATAGTATTTAATTGATTACTCTGCATATTTTGAACATTTGTATACTATTGCACTGTTCACATAAAATCCTTAATTATAGTATATCATTGCATTCTTTGCATATTATGTTTTTCATAGCAGGTTTGCACATTTGCAGAATACATTTTTTACTTGATATAGCTTATTTGGCACTTTTTTTTTTTTTTTTACACAGTACATTTGATAGTCTTCTGTATTGATTTGGAGTCGAGGTTGACCTTTTGCACAATCTTCTTGTTTAACTAATTGTTGTCCTTTTTGGGTCATGCATAAGGTTTGGTGGTGTGAATACATTTAAAGGGACAGTGCACCTTGTTTGTTTCTTTTATATGCTTGTAACATGCATTGCGTTAATGAGCAGTTATGCACTTGTTACCGATGCACAGTTATGCGAATGGCCCTAACATTTAAACCAATCCCCAGAATTTCTGACCTCAACATGAAAGGCCCGTTCACACACATTATTTGTGATGCAACTAAATTAAATACCCAACAGGAAGAGTAAACCCTGTAACTGTATTGTTACAAATACAGGTTCTTTCCTTGGACCCCTTCTCTTCTTCATTTACACCCCCTCCCTTGGTCTGTTAATAAACTCCCATGGCTTCCAGTACCACCTCTATGCTGATGACACACAAATCTATCTCTCTACTCCTCACCTCACTCCTTCAATCTCCTCTCACATTACTAACTTACTGACATATCAACATGGATGTCACACCACTTCCTCAATCTTTCTAAAACTGAGCTCATAATTTTTCCTACAGCCCGTGCCCCTTCCCCTGGCTTCTCCTTTACATTCAATAATGCAACAATCAGTCCCTCCCCTCATGCCAAGGTACTAGGTGAAATCCTAGACCCTGACCTGTCCTTTCAGCCCAAAATCCAATCACTGTCCAAATCGTCCAGACTTCACCTCCGAAACATCTCCAAAATATGCCCCTTTCTAACCGTCAAGACCACTAAGCAACTTATTCACTCCCTTGTTATCTCTCACCTTGACTGTAACTCCCTCCTCATTGGCCTACCTCTCCACAAGCTATCCCCTCTTCAGTCTGTCATGGATGCCGCTTCCAGACTCATCCACCTTACCATACGTTCAGTGTCTGCCACTCCTCTCTGCCAATCCCTCCACTGGCTTCCCATTGCCCAAAAAATAAAATTCAAAACACTTACAATAACATACAAAGCCTTTCACAATTCTGACCCGAGCTACATCACCAAACTTATTACAAATAGCACCCAAACCGTCCTCTCCACTCCTCCCAAGACCTTCTGCTCTCTAGCTCCCTTGTCTCCTCCTCCCATGCTCTTCACCAGGACTTCTCCAGAGCCTCTCCCATCCTTTGGAATGCACTACCCCAATCTGTCCGGCTATCTCCTACTCTGTTCACTTTTACAGATAGAGGGGTTGGAAGCCTGGTTCCCAACCAGGCTGCCACAAAGACATAGGGGCAATTGGACTATTGAGGTACAGTAGAGCAATAAAATGCAAATGTATAATAAATATATAAACAATACATAAAAAATGCAATAGATTTTTATTAATACAGATAGAATAATCCATTACAAATTAAAAAATGATAGCAGTTCATATAAATCACCAAAATAATTAAACCCCAGAAGGGAAGAATCACAATGGGACATATGATCACAGATGGCGTCACTTTCAACTAGTTTCTCGGACAATAGCCTCTTCATCAGGAGAGTATCGGTAATTTAATTAGCAGACTGATCATAGAACAATAAAGTTGCCAGAAGGCATAAGCATTAAAAAACGTAACTAAAATAAAACATAGCAGTTGAACAACATTTAATGGAGATAAAGGGGGGAGGAGCCAGGCTGCTTACCCATATCCCAGCAGGCAGCAGGAGCAAGGCACCGCCATCAGAGGGGGTCTCCCCCGGCGACCTGGGGGAACTACAAGTCATGATGAACTGGAATCTAGGTAAAAAGAGTAAAAAGAGTAGGCCAACTAAGAATAAGTATACTGTGAATTTGTAAAGCCAAAAGATAGTGGACCAGTGAAAAAATTGTGAATGGAGTGATGGAAAGGGATATGGATTCTGGAAGGAGAATAAGTTGAAAAGGTGAACTGAATTAAGGTGAGAAAATGAACAAAGTGAACATTAAAAAATTGTGGATGAAGGATCATCACATGATGAATAAATAAATTCAAAAAGTGTGTGGATATTAAAGTGGAAAGGGGTGTTGAAAATAGGGCGTGATGGATATTGGGAAGCGAAAGGGAAGGGTAACAGAAGCGGGAGAGAAGAGGTTGAAACAGGGAATCCGGAAAGGAGGAAAAAAAGCCAAAGAAAAGGCCAGTGGGGACAAGAGAAAAAGGGGGGGCAGAAAGGGGAGGGAAAGGAAGAGGGGTGGGGAATAGGAGAGGAAGGAAAACATGGAAAGGGGAAAAGAGAAAGGAAGCAGGGGAGGAGGAAGGAAAGGCGGGGGGGGGGGGGGGGTAGTGATGACAAATCAAACAGGAGTGGAGACAAGTGAAATTGGATGAAGTTGAAATGGATTATTCTTTCTGTATTAATAAAAATCTATTGCATTTTTTATGTATTGTTTATACATTTATTATACATTTGCATTTTATTGCTCTACTGTACCTCAATAGTCCAATTGCCCCCATGTCTTTGTGGCAGCCTGGTTGGGGACCAGGCTTCCAACCCCTCTATCTCTAGATTCCTGGATGATGGTACAAGCCCTTAATTATCTTTTAATTATCTTTACCTGATTTTCTTTACCTAATTATCATTACAGAGGCCACACAAATTTTTCTGTCCACTTTTAGACGATCCCTGAAAACTCATCTCTTCAGAAAACTCCAGCTAACAACCAAATCTTCTACTCCCCTCATCAGTTCATCCCTCACAGTCCTTACCTTTTGTTTCACCAGCCCCATCCCTCTTATGCCTTGTACACACGGTCGGAGAATCTGTCGGAATGCGTCTTATCGGACCGTGTCGTCAGATAATCCGACTGTGTGTGGTATGCATCGGACTGATTCCGTCCGAATCTCCGTCCAACCCAGTGGCGTAACTAGAACCTTCAGGGCCCCGATGCAAGAAACCACGAAGGGCCCCCCCGAACCCCAGCCAGGGCCCTTCCCTCCGAGTCTGGTGGTGGAACTCCAGGGCATGGTCACAGGTATGACCTTTGTGAGCCCTGTAGTTCCACCACTGGTATCAGTCGTTTTTTTTAATTACTATTTTTTTTCATTTTTAGGTGCCCCATTCGGGGACTGTCCCTAGGCAGGATGGGGTCCCCGTTCTCCAGGGCATATGAAGTTACTGCCCCCAGGTGAGAAGGGGTCCCTGTCCCCACGTGAGAAGGGGTCCCTGTCCACAGGGGGAGATGGACGGGGTATGTAATGGTTTGTGGGGGATGGGGTCCTCTCACTCACCATGACCAAGCTGTAGGCTGCTCCCTCATCCATGTTGGCCTGGGCTCCATCCAGTGTGCTGGACAGGTGATCAGCATATCTCCCAGAAAGACCTTTCATCATCTGTGTATGACGGGGGAGGAGGGGGGGGGGCTGGCAGACAAGCCTGCAGTGTCCTCCGGGGGGCTCTCATAGGGCTGCACTGCATCTGTGTTCTTAAAGTTTGTTTACCCGGGAGAAGTATGCAGTGCAGTGTGGGCCGGACTCGGGGGAGGGCGGGACTCTGGCTGGGAAGAACAGACATCGGACTGAGCAGCAATGCATGGAACAGGAGAGGGGTACTCTGAGGAGCCGGCTGAGGACACAGGCCATGCGGGTAATGCACAACTAAAGAGCAGCCATATGTAGAGGGGGCTGCATGGGCCCCCTGCATCACAGGGCCCGGTTGCGGTCTCAACTGCTGAACCCCCTATAGTTACGCCCCTGGTCCAACCCAATTTTCCAACATGTTGGAAATATTTCCCGACCAACTGGGCCGGTCGGACCTAATCCGATCATGTGTAGAGCATTTTGATTGGACCAAGTGCCACGCATGCTCACATTCAAATTCCCACACGGAAGCGCTCGTTCAGGTAAAACTACTGCTCGTAAGCGATATAGCCCATTCGTCACAATGCAATGTTAAAAAATCATTCATCAAGCGCATTCTCTTGATCTTTAACAATGCTGCAAGAACCAACTTCTTTTGATGCTCATAGTCACACACACTTCTCCCGAACGGATTTCATTACTCTTTTTTAACCATTTCAGCAATACAATTTTAGTTTGCGTCACATCTACACAATGTTTGATTATTTTTTTTATTTTTTGGATGTTTTTTTTGGGGGGGGGGGATTCCCTAAAAATCTCCTTTAAAGACACTTTGCTAATTTCTCCTTTTTTTTTTTTTGGGTGTAGACTTACAACAACAACATTATTGTATTTTTTATATTTTCTTTTTTAATCTACAGGAGGTTGTTTAGTGTTGGTACCCCTTGTTCTTTAGTTCACTTTGCATTTTGGAAATGTACCTGCCTGCTCACAAATAAACGGTACTTTTTGAAGGAAAACACATTACACAAGTATTTCATCAAGCAAAAAAAAAATTTATTTTGTTTGCTCGAAAATAAAACTAGGAACGCAGCACTGGAGAAACTTCTTAACTTTGGTGCAGCCTTTGGCCCCCAGGGCAGACATGACTAAATGAGATATTAAAAAATTGGTGGCCTGAGGAGTAGATATCTCAGGGAGAGAAGTCTGGTCCCGAAGTCCTAGAGAGCAGGAAATTCAGATGCCATTTCTGTCCCCAGGATGGGGATCTTCAAGAGGCTGCATCTTCTGGCACACCAGACTCAACCCAGGCCATCACTCTCTGGTCTTCCTTTGTGACTTCCCACCAGGCATCCTTCCAGGCTGTGGCTGGGCTCCTGTAGCTGGGGCAGGAGAAGGAGGGCGTTGGTGGACCTCCTGGCTGCCACTTGCCACGTTTTCCCCCGACTGAGGTCTTCCTGTGTATGAAAAGGGGACATAGTTTTAGCTTTTTGATCATCAATCACACCATTTTGTGCTCCTGGCTTTTGCTAATTGAATGTTACCAAATAGAACAGACTATCATTCTGACACCAGCATTTTTCTTTCCCGTCCCAATCATTTTTGGTCACTACTGTCTATTGAGATGTAAACCACTTGGAGAAATCTCAACTTACTGATCAATAAGAACATCTAGTTAACATCATTAAATGTAACAGAAGAAATATGTTCAACAATGCAATACCTGTCTCAAGCTGGGCCCCACCACATGGTGCTGCCTGGAAGGCCCAGGTTGGACATCAGAAGCCTCAGCTGGGGGTGAAGGATGCCTTGGAGGAAGCCTTGAGAGTGGTGGCCTGAGTGGTGGCCTGTGTACCCCTTGGTCTACCAGAAAATGCAGCCTGTCAAAGTGCACCATCCTGGGGTAATAAACAGCATCTGGATCTCCTGCTCTCAAGGACTCCAGGTGCTTCTTTCTCTCCCTGAAATATGTAAACTTCATGGCCACAATTTTGCAATTCAGATAGGTCATGTCTGCCGTGGGGACCCTGATCTGCAACAAAGCAAGCAGTTTCTCCAGTGCTGCATTCCTCTTTGATCTGTCATTATAAAACTTGTTGTGGAACTGCCACAGGCAGGGCATCTCCATGTAGAGTTTGAGGAATAGCCCCATATTGTTGAATGGATCCATTTTGTCTGCAAGACACAACACAAGACAAACCCTCAAATACTAATAATGCAATTAAAATCCCTCCTAATCTTGTCCCAACATCGGCCTAGATACAAGCAGTCTAGTCTATTGAAGCACCAAGTTAAAAATGTTACCTTCGTTTCCACGTTCGCTGCGTCCGTGACTCACACTCTCCTCCCAGATCGTACGGACGATACACATGTGTTGCGTTTTATATACAGTGCGCATGCGTCAAACTCCGCCCGCCCCTGACGTTCTTTCCTGACTATTCCCCGCCCCTTCGATTCCCACGCAGTGGGGAGAGCACATGGAGGAGAGAATGCAGGTGCGCACTAATAGTTCCACTAACGAGGAGGAGGGTGAGGAAAGCCCGGAGCCTGAAACGTCCCGATCCAGGAAGACAAGATTTAAGGCCTCAAATATGTCTTTTGGAGAGATGTTGGAGATGGTCGACATATTGAACAGGACCGACTATGATGGGAAGTATGGACCTTACCCAAACCCAAATATCAGAAAGGCCAAGATCATGAATAAAGTTGTGAAGAGTCTTCTGAAGAATTTTGGGGTACGCCGATCCAAGGATCAACTGAGAAAACGCTGGTCAGACCTGAAACTGAGGGAGCACGAGCAGTACCTAAGGATCAAGCGTGTTCCTAAAAAAAGTAAGTAGTTGTCGTGTGTTCATATGATTATTCTTGCTTGCATACATGCTCCATGTGCTTTGATTTCATGTTGTGTATTTTAAAATGGGCACTTTCAAGGTCATGGTTTCGTTCGTTCGTATGAAACATCGTTCTGCAGGGAAGTATTCCAGCTTAATAAAGTGTCCCCAATAATGTTCTCACCTTGTAACTCTGCCCCAAAACACAATTGTACAACACTTCCAAGCAATGTTTCAGATTCCTATTTCTGCCCTCTGTGTGCTAATTAATCTTTGTTTACATTCTCATAGGTGGAAGACTCGGCAAGTATGAGGACACCAGGGACCATGGGACCACACCCCTCCCAAAGAAGGGCAACTTCCAAAAGAAGAAGCAGAGGAGCAGGAGCAGGAGCAGGAGGAGGAGGAGGAAGGAGAGATCGTGGAGGTTGGACAAATTGTCACCACAACAGGTGAGTGTCGGAGAACACAGCTTCCGGTAAGCTCATCAATGTATATCACCCTATTTGGATTACATAGTGTGTTTGTTTGCTTTGTTTTCTAGGTGATGTGGAGGAAGATTCCCGTTTTACCAGTGAAAGTGCCCAGATCTTGATCGGGGAGATAATGGGGTGCAATAGGGATTTGGAAATTGTACAACAAAACATCAATGATGTTAAAAATAAAATGAAGAGCATCATTGATGTTTTGGGGAGAGTGTGAAAAATAAAAAACTAGATAGGGTTTTATTTTTGCTTTTTAACATAAAAATGTTGTATTTTGCATAATTAAAAATTTGGAAGATGCACAGAGTGTGTAAACATGCGCTATCTCCCATCATGGGGGATCAATGTACATGTTTTGTGGAAAGTGTCTGAGATGAAGGGGTTGCAGCCCCAAGAATGTACAATTGATCCCCCGTAATGGGAATTAGCACATGTTGACACACTGTGTGCATCTTCCAAATTTGGATTTTTCAGGGGTCACACCCCATGTGATGAAGGCAATATCAGCCCAGTTTGTACATACTCATGTCTGATATTGTCTTCACTTTTCCAAATTGAACTTTGTAAGTTCCTGTGTTCTGTATTTTACGGTTTGATACATGCCTGTTTACACAAAAAAATCAAGTAAAAAAAAATATGATTAAACTCGGTTTTGGATACCCAAAATATCTTGGTTTGTTGTAAAAACCTTTAATAAACGCACATATGAATGTGCTTGTATTAAAAAGTTGAATTCTCAACAATGTGTGGCTTCCTTTTTCATTGGGCTTAAAATGTATTTGTAGTCAAATTTGAGTTTGTGCTGAGAAGGAGCGCAATTTAATAAAGGCAACTCCACTTTGCACTCCAAGTGCAGTTTCAGGTGTACTATTGTAAATTTGGACAATCATGCCATTTTCCTGCCATGGTGCTGAAAATGAGCATGATTTTGATCAGTAATGCACTACACATTAGTTAACAAAAAGAAGGTGTGTGTGTGTAGCAGACCCACAACATAATAAGATTATCTGAAGAAGAGACTGTCCCCTCATCTCGCTCTGAACTTGGGTTTGCACTGTTGGTGAAAAAGGCACAACTATAATAAAAATGGCAAAGTGGGAGGCCACAGTCTGCCATTCCTGTGGTGTTGAAGGACACTGTGTAGTGACACAAGAAAAAAAAAACTAGTAATTTGACAAATCAACATTGCATGCAGATTAGACACCCACATTTTTTGGCAAAATTAGAATAACATTTTTTAAACTGAGTATTTAAAGCCTAAAGTATAAGGACCCTTATGAGAGTCATAACCCCCCATCCCCCCCCCCCCCCATCTGATGGGCCCTTGCTAAAAAATGAGGGGGGATGTTTAGGACAGGTAACGCTCTCCACTTGATTGAGAGCTGAATGCCTAAATAATGTGTGATACTTTGTGAAGCCCCTCCTTAGCTACACTATTGGCAGCCCACCGGACAGGTAAGAAGTGTCATAATAACAAAATGGAAGGACATTTTGACATTCTGCTATTACATATCAAGAAAATGAATGTGTTTAAAAAATAAAAATAGCATTTGAAAGTATTGAGGCAGGCCCTTACACTACATGCTTTGGTGAATTTGTCCATAAATGTGATCATGATAAAGGTATTTAGAGTGTGTATTGGGCTGGGTCAAGTCATCAGATAGAAGATTGCTATCAGCTGAGCTAGCAGTTGGGGAGAGGGGGGTTCCTAATGAATTTGTCACAACTCCAAAAAAACAAAAAAAGGTCACTTTGCATGAATTGAAGCACACACATCACATTTGTAGAGATTTTAGGGGGTGTTTAGGGGAAAGCAATACTATGGAGCTGCCAAAAGACATTGTTAAGTGACTAGACTATAGTTTTAGGGGCCAATTCTTGGTCCACAAACGCCTCCCCTCCCTGTTCATGGACTGGGCTTGTGTCAAAGTCAAAGTAAGAACCCCTGCACAGCACAAGCTGTACGATGAGTACGTAGATGAAACATGTTTGGAAAACAGTCGGCTGGTCAGAACGGACACCAGAAAGCACCGATAAACAGCAAGGCCTGAAAGGACGACCTGAATAGCAGAAGCAAGCAGACAATAAAAAATGCCTTTCAAAGCGTATTATACCAAGATATAGTCCATAATGAGAAGCAAATACTTAATGACTGCACGCACTGATTATCAGATACGCAAAGACAAGCACAAACTGAAGAGCGGTAGTGATCTGAATCACTAATCTGAAAAGCGCGAATCGTCTCTCACCAAACTTCTACTAAAACACGAGATCAGCAGAAGGGTGCCGGACGTGGTGCTGAACTTCCTTTTTCTAGTCCCGCCGTACACGCCTTACGTCACTGCGTTCTTGGCAACCGCTAAATCAGACAACATGGCCCGACCGTGTGTATGCAACAGTTTCGGACACAATCCGTCGGACTAAATCCGACGGGCAAAATCTGACGGATTTGGTTGCCAAAATCTCAGACCGTGTGTACGTGGGCTTATATTGTAAGCTTGCAGGAGCAGGGCTCCTCTAACCCCCTTGTTTTGAATTGTACTGTTGGTGTAGTGTCTCCCTACATTGTAAAGCGCTGCGCAAACTGTTGGCACTATATAAATCTTGTATAATAATAATAATATACAGTCTTGAGACCTGAAAATGCAAGCACAGAGACTACCAGTCCTGGAGGCTCATAAGAAAGTAGTATGTGATTATGGTTGTCTTTATTACCAAGCATGATCTGAGCATTCCTTATTCATAATACCATGCACTATGACTTCAATATAATTGGAGTACATGTCAGGCGTTCTGTACAGCATCTTGCACAGAGCCGCCCATGTGCTGAACTGTCAGCATTCATTTCCAATAATCCTTTGGGATGTATCGCGTTACTGGACGAGAATTGAGTAGATGCGACTAAAGAAAGGGAGGGGGTCACTCTGCCACGTACATATAATCCGGAGCCGACAGATACAGTTTAGAATTGGTGACTTGCACAATGCAGAAATCAATTAGTCTTCTATCCACTAATGATAGAGATTAGAGGCTCTTTTGGAATTAACATTGAGTGGGGTTAAGTTACCAAAGTAGCATATTTCCCTAAGAGCTCGTTTATTTGATAAGGAATATTTTTCATTCTAAAGTTTTTGTTTTAAATTCCTCTGCACACGATTGAAAATTCATAGTAAACAGGTTCCTTGGCTTAGGTTAAAATGTACTCCTTTAGTAAATCAATTCAGTGTCACCTTAGGTTGGATTTACATTTATTCATTGCAGTAACTCATGAATAAACACAATGCCATATAAAACAAACTGCATAACATTATAGTGGCATTTATTATGACTAGTACTCCAGTACATAGCTTCCAACTGTCCCTGATTTCGAGGAACTGTCCCTGATTTGTAACAAGGTCCCTCTGTCCCTCTTTCCTCCTAATTTGTCCCTCATTTTGGTCTGATCCATATAGTTGTGCATAAAATGCACTTTTTTGCTTTCAATAAGTGTTTCCCAGTGCTAAACCTTTCATCCAATTTCTAAATGGCTGCGTTTGCAAATTTCAAAAGCCAATATAAAAGGAATAGTAGTGGTAAAAAAGAATACTTGTGGGTTTAACTCATCATTTTTTTGTATAATTCTTATTTAAGAGGTCTTGGCAGGGGGTGTTTCCTATGTCTACATACCTTTTGCGAATAGGTGTCCCTCATTCCCATCTCAAAAAGTTGGGAGGTATGCCCCAGTGTATTAGTCCAGTGGCAGACAGCATGCAATAATGCACATGCTTTTCTTTATGGCATTCAAAAAGGTGATATCTGTAGTCCAGCAGTTCAGATTACAATCTGGGCATGGCGTGGGTACTAGGACAAAGTTTGGGCTCTTTCAAATGGGCGGCCACAATGGGGAGGGGGAGATAGGGCTGTACACATGCTGTGGTGCTTTGCTTCAATGCTGCAATATTTTTAACTCCAAGGTGCAGAGTTTAACATACAGCATGACTTGTCAAACTCGCCCATTGAGTTAAATGGTGTTGAGTGGCAACCACACGCAATGCACGCCATTACAACACAATAGTGGGCCATTACATGAGTAAGCCGTTCGTCAAATGCCCTTTGAAAAGTGATCAGAATAGGAATCACTCTTCAGATGGCACTGCATGCCACTGCAAATGTGAAAGAGTGCATTTGTGAGAGTTATGTCCTCACTGGCTGGCCAATTAAGATGGGTGAAGACTCCATACCTGCAAAAAGACTGTTTGCATATTAACACCTCTTGGGGTCACTAGTGCCACTTTTATGTATTACTTCAATGCATAATGTAATTTGGCCTTTAGGCCTCATGGAAAGTATGCTGCAATAAACTGCGCTTGGGAGCCCAGGTGTACGCAGACTGTTGGGGCCGGGAAGCCTGTATAAGGGCCAGGTCACACCGCATGCAGTCCAGTGTATTTTTCTCTGCACCAAAAATACATGGAAAGTGGGTTATATGGTTTTCCAATGACATAGTTAACATCAGTGCAATCAGTTCCAGGGCTTTCTAGTTCCAGAAAAAAAAGTAGGTAATGCTGCATTTTTCTGCACTGGCGGACTGTACTGGAACGCAGTAAAATGCATCAAAAACTCACCAGAATTCACTGAAACGCATCAAAAATGCTCTGGACCGCAGTACAGTGGAAAAACAAGAATAAAGCATCTGGAATGCACCTGGAAACGCTTCGAAAAATGCACTGGGTCCGAAACATGCCAAAAAAGTGTTAAAACGTTCATGCAAAAGCGCACCCGGAACAGATCTGGAGTGCGTTTTTGTGGTGTGAACCAGCCCTAAAGCAATGACACACTTGAGAGTAGGTGCAGCTGTCAACCAGTGATCAGTATTTGCACAGTGAGTGATTATCTGCAGTTAGGCTGGGTTCACACCGCTGCGGGGGGAGAACCGGATGTGATTCGCACAGCAAATCACATCCGATCTCCGTAGCGCTGCGAGTTCAGCCATACAGATAGTATGGCTGAACTCGCAGCGGTCCCGCAGCAAACTCGCACGGGACCCTTTTTTGGGTCCGCAACGGAATCGGATCGCATGGGGGTTCACACCATGCGATCCGATTCCTGTGCGAGTCGGCAGATCGCACTGCGATATGCCGGCGGATCTGGGGGTGTCATTAACATAACATTGACACCCCCAGCCGTCCGCATAGGGCAGTGTGAACTGCCGGCGGGAGGTATGCGATGCGGGAAAACGCCGCGGATTCGCGGCGTTCCCGCATCGCAGCAATGTGAACCTAGCCTTAGGGACAGATTATTGCCCCTGGATGCAAGGACGCAGGTGTCTGCTGGCTGTGCAATTACATGCAACCATTGGTGTTCACTAAGCAGCAGGACATGAGACCCAGAAGCGATTACTGTAGTGATGGTGCCTACTCCAGTGATTTCCAGCTTCCACTGAGATTAGCAGAGTATGGCACATGCATACTTACATCCAAGTTGGATCATTGGAACTATGCAAAAATATCTATACCTGGAATTCAGCCTCGGTCCTCGTTCACATTGAATGCGAATTTGAAATCGTGTGACTTCATCTGAAATCACACAATTTCAAAGCCGCATGTCAGTGTGACTTCAGTACGACTTGGAAGACATCTGTGTAACTTCATGCACATATTTCTAGGCAAGTCGCACCTGAAATTGCCAAAAGTAGTGCAGGAACTACTTTTTCAAGTCAATGCAGCACCATTAAGTCAGTGTCACACCGATTTGAATAGTGCCATTGTCGACAATAGGGTGCGACCTGTCAAATCACATGACAAGTTGCTCCGGAGTGAAAGGGGGATTAATTATGTTTTTTTGTTACATTAATTACATTCATTTATATTTGCCAGCTGTTCAGCTTTAACATAACAATCTGACAGTCACCTGTGCAGGATTTTGTTCCATTCCGATGAGCATCGTTCTACCCTGGGGCAAAAAACAGCAGAACAAAACTGGCATCTACAGAAGTAGATGTTCCCTAATTGTCCCTCCTTTGTCTCCGCAGTGATGCAGAAAGCAGGTCATTGGGGTTGCTGGTGGGCAGGAACGATGGCAGCAGACAGACTGTATTTCTTCATTTCCAGATACCATGCCAAAGAGCTAGCACTTGTGTTTTAAAGGGCTGCTTACATAACAAAAAATCTGGTGAATGTATAAAAGCAGAGCTGATCAAACCATAGCAATAGTAAAATAGCACAAATGAATGTTTAAAACAAATCTTTCACATAACGGGAAAGATAGCTTTGCTGCAGAAAAAATTACAGAAATCCTTTTTTCTTTTTAAAAGTATAGACAAAGAGAAAAAAAAGCTATTGGAATTTGTGGGTTTGGCTTTTTTGTTTAAAGAGAACCTGTCACAACCAAGTTGTTAACTGAAAAAGATTTGTTAATTTTGTGTATGAAGGTCATCCAAGAGTGTTGTAAGCCAGATGCCCAGTTCTTTTTCTGTCCAGCATCATCTCTGATTTTGGCTAAAAGTCATAGCTAATAGCATTCTCCCATTGTTTATACAGGCAACTATTTCACAGCAAACACAGCAACCAGGTACCCCTTTTAATCCACAGTCTGATAACCAGCCAGCCACCCTAATTTCAGAGCAGGCACCTGCCCTCATTCCATACTTAGATGACCCCCATCCTATTAAGGCTGGCTACATACCAAATATCCTGCAATAATGTATTCACTATACGTGAATGCAGTGCACAGTAAAGAATGCTATTCAGTGCATTGCCCTGTCATTCATTCTGATTGGCACCCCAATGTGCAGATACAGTATGGGTTGACAGACCCTCATTGCAGCGCAATGTATGGTATTTACACAGCTCCACAGAGGGACTGAAGCTGTCTCTAGAAAAATGGCAGTTCTACCAGACCTTGGTTACGTATCTTGGGCATGTAGTTTCAGCCAAGGGGATAGCGACTTAATCTTGGAAGTTGGAGGCCGTTACTACTTGGCCTCATCCAAGCACCATCACTGAATTGAAGTAGTTTCTGGGGTTCTGCTCCTATTATAGGAGATTTGTGAAGAGCTTCTCACAGATTTCTAGACCGTTGAACAAACTCTTATGCTGCGTACACACAACCGGACTTTCCAGCAGAAAAGGTCAGACGGAATCGAGACAGATATGAATCCCAACCACGGCCCTATGACCAAGACAGATATGAATCCCAACCACGACACTACCTGCCTGGAGTTTGCATGTTCTCCCTGTGCCTGCGTGGGTTTCCTCTGGGTACTCCGGTTTCCTGCCACAGTCCAAAGACATGCAGGTAGGTTAATTGGCTTCTGTCCAAAATTGGCCCTAGTATATGAATGGGGACCTTGGATTGTGGGCTCATTGAGGATAGGGACCGATGTGAGTGTGCAATGTACAGGCATAGGGAGAATTGTAGACACTCACTCAGGTTGAACTGGATGGACTGGTGTCTTTATTCAACCTTACTAACTATGAAACTATGAAACTATATTACAATCGCGTGTGGGCTTCATCTGACTTTTTTCTTCAAAAATTCGAACGGTCCTAGAAACAGAACATGTTTCAAACCTGTCCGACGGAATCAATTTCTATCGGGAAAACCATTCGTCTGTATGCTGGTCCGACTGGGCAGCTATTGGCTACTGGCTATTGAACTTCCTTTTTTAGTCCCGTCTTACTTCATCACATTAAAAACAAATGGACTATTGAACGGCCTTAGTCATGTCTGGGCAAGTCCGTTCGTTTGGAAGGTCCATCGGAACTCCACCGAAAGTCCATCGAGAAGACCGTCGAACCTAGTCTGCCGGAAAGTCCGGTCGGGTGTATGCAGCATGAGTCATCCTGGGAGTCCTGAAAGGTGAAGAGGAAGAAGAGTGTGATTTAAAATCCCTAGACCGCTACACTGGCTTACAAAGTTAATTACAGTGGGGAGGGTGTAGGGTGTTGGTTCACCTAATTAGTTTTTTTTTTTTCTGAGAAGGCAAACTAACACTTTAATTTGTATGTGGTGCTATTACACAGCAAACTTTGGCAGCATATTTTTTGGCCGTGGAATTCAATTTTAGTTTAATCAGCACCCCAATCTGTTATTGTTTTAATCATATCAGGTAAAAAAATACTTTTTTCAGGTGGTTTTAACAATGAAAAATTTATTTTTATCAAGACTGCTGGCCAAGCAAAAGTGAATTTGTGGCAAATCCGTTTGAAGACACAGTTTGTGAGCTCCTGTTTTTTCACAACAATGTATTGCATGATTTTAAAAGGTAAAATATACAAGCTATCCTTTCATAAAAGTTGTCCAGCAGCAGGAAAGTTTAAAATTAATCGGAACAAGCCCTTTACAGCACAGCAATACAGCAGCGTGCTTTGTAAAGGGGAAGAACCTATGCCGCCTTTGCTTTTAGGCCTGTCTATCATATTCTTTCTGTGAGGTGTATGCCTGTTCTATTTTTACTATGGTCATAAGAGGATAAGGTAAATGTAAGTGTGGTGAAGTGCTTTTGGTGCATACTGTTTTGCCTAGAAGTACAATGGCAAAGGATTGCTCCAAGAACAGTTGATCCACTAGTGAATGCTGTGCTTTGAGCACCCCACATATAAGATAAAGTGACTATTGGCACAAAATAAAAAAACACGACCACCCCCCCCCCCCCCCCAAAAAAAAATGTAACCCCCCAAAAGACCCCATCACTGTCAACTGTATACTAGCCACCTGGGTACAGGTGGGAATTACCCTCCTCCATTCTAAAAGTGCATAGATGTGGAAGGTGTCTTGACCTGTTTTGATGTCCAGTATGAATACTCATTGAGTGCCGTCACTGCTTGCCAAATTTGCTCAGAATATTGGCCACAACGCTTGACTCCTGGCAGCCATTATGCTCCTCCCACCACTGGGTTGCAGTGATCAGTGCAGGTAGCAGGATCCATGTTGACTGTCTGGCTTGTTGTCTCTGTCGTTCATGCACAAAACAGAAATCCCAGACAAGCCCCCGCGTGTAGCTCTTGCCCGCAGAGGAACCACATGGTATGATGGGTTCTCTGTTCTTCCATAACTCTGTGAACTGCTCCATGCCCTCTGACACACCTGGTTAGATAGTGGGATGCTGCAGACACTTGTATGAACTTAAGTGTTAGTATACTACCATCATGGTATTAGCATATGGAAATAGACACCAGGCTGTTTGATTGTAAATAGACTGTAAGTTTATTAATGCATTATAAAATAACTTGCAATGCATAAAAATAATAAACAGGTAAATGAATCCTTTTGAATGCAAATGAAGTAACTGTCACGAATACCAGGCTATCATATGACAGTTAATCCAGATCACAGTAGTACTAAGCAAAATCAAACTAATATTAGCAGCACTAGTAAAGGGCCGCGTAAACGGTGAACCATATAAACAAATGAAAAGCATAAACAGCAAGGCGTAGTCTGAAATTATCCTCTGCAATAAGTGTGGCAGCACGCAGGTAAAATCACCTGGTTGTATTCAGGATGGGAAATATGTGTGTCCTAGATTCAGGCTTTATGCAGACTTTTACAATTAGAGGGGAAGAGTTAATGAGCCCAGCTGTAGTAAGTGGGCTCATTAAGACCTCTACAAAAAACCCCAGCATGCATAGGGAGATGCTCCATCCTGGAACCAGTTTTGTGTGTATAGACTGGGGAGTCTGAGATCTGTGCGGTGAGTTAACGCCTGTGTGGCAAACCCCTACAATAGAGACAGGGACTGGGGCAGCACAAGGCTGCACCCAGTTGTTAGACAGGGAGTCTACGTGTGTAGTTAGAGGTCAAGCTGACCAGGATTTATTTTCTTGTTTTATTTTGTTTGGCTGTTATATGTATCATTGCATGTAGCCTAAATAAACCGGATCTTTTGTTTTTTTGCACCTACACCGCTGTCTGCTGTGCCTGACTTTGTGTTGTGAACCCATCCAGGGGGGTCACACACACCCGCTACCGAGCTAACCCCCTCACAGTTGGTGGAGAATTTTGGCAGTTTTTTTTTCAATTTTTTTTTAAGAGGCCAGCATGGAGGAGATACTGAGACAGCTGGCTCTAGCAAATGCAAATCAGCAGCAAGCAAATGCAAATCAGCAGCAAACAAATGCGGCTTTACAAAAGAGTTTGGAAGCTCAGCAACAAGCCCAGCAGCGATCTGAAGCCCGCTTCATAGACCTGTTGCAGAAGCAAGAGCAGAATTTTCAACAGCAAATAGAGACATTGATACAGCAACGTCCGCAGGCCAATGAAGCAAGTGGGTACAATAATACCGCATCCTTTGGTGTGAGCCGTTTACTGACAAAAATGACTGGAGAGGATGATCCGGAGGTGTTTTTGACCACATTTGAAAGGACTGCTGAAAGGGAAAAGTGGCCTAAGGAGCAATGGGCTGGACTGGTGGCCCCTCTGTTAACTGGGGAATCGCAGAAAGCTTATTATGACCTAGAGCCTGACCAAGCAAAAGACTACGTGGTGCTAAAAGCAGAAATATTGGCACGGCTGGGTGTCACCCTGGCAGTCCGGGCTCAGCGTGTGCATAACTGGACTTTTCAGGTTGGAAAACCTCCCAGGTCTCAAATGTATGATCTCATTCACCTGAGCAGGAAGTGGCTGCAGCCAGAGATTTTGACCGCACCAAACATTGTGGAATGTGTGGTTATGGATCGTTTCCTGAGAGCTCTTCCTACTGCCATCCAAAAATGGGTAAGCCATGGAGACCCAGAAAATGCAGATAAACTTGTGGATCTGGTTGAGAGGTACTTGGCTACAGAGAACTTGACCACCTCTTCCAGGGACTCACGGACTTTCCCCCCTAAGACCAGATCATCCCCAGTGGCGGGTAAGATGACTCCAAGGGGTGAGGGTGGAGAGAGTGAGAGGGTGGGAGTTCTACCTAAGGTCTGGCGGGAGCAGCCCAGGAAGCCCATGCTGCAAGAGGCAGCGAAAAAAATTATTTGCTACCGCTGCCGGCAAGAGGGACATATTGCAGCCAATTGCCCAGTTGTGGATGAGCCTATGCAATGTGACTTTATAAGGGAGAGACGTCAGTCGCTGTTTGCGACAGTTGCATGCACTGCCATTCGGGGACCTGAGAAACATTTATGTAAAATGTGTATTAATGGTAGACATGTTGATGTGTTGCTAGATTCAGGTAGCCTGGTAACATTGATAAAAGCTGAATTAGTTACTACAGAGGTCTCTGGGAAGAACAGGGTGGCTGTTATTTGTGTGCATGGGGACACCCGAGAGTATCCTGTAACTTCAGTGTTTTTTGAGACCCCCAAAAGTAACCTCTCTCATCAGGTGGGGTTAGTGTCTCAGTTACCACATGATGCTATTGTGGGAAGGGATTTTCCAAAATTCTGGGAACTCTGGGATTGTCCTGAGCCCCCCACTGGTGCCCCTATAGACCAGGAAGATGACCAGAATTCCTCTGGGAGTGGTGAGGACTCTCCTGAATTTCCCTTGTCGGTATTGGCGGGGGAAACTCGAGAAACTGGGGAGGAGCCAACATCCTCAGATGAAAACATGCCGTCTGTGGAGTTTTCGGATCTTGAGGTTCACAGGGAAAATTTTGCCACAGAACAGTTAAAAGACCCCACCCTAATAAAGGCACGGGAAAATGTGGTGAAAGTAGATGGCGAGTTAGTGAACCCAGATAAGACTTGCCCTTATCCTTACTTCACTATGGAAAGGGACCTGCTATATTGAGTGGCTCAAAGGGCAGAAGAAACCATTGAGCAACTTGTAGTACCCAAACCTTACAGGAAGTTGGTGTTAGAATTGGCTCATGGACACATTCTGGGAGGTCATCTGGGGACAGAGAAAACCAGAGAGAGGGTATTGCAGAGATTCTATTGGCCTGGGGCCATGAAGGAAATAGAAAAGTATTGTTCCTCCTGCCCTGGGTGTCAGAAGTCGGCACCTATGCCACATTTCCGTAACCCACTGGTACCTCTTCCTATCATTGAGGTCCCCTTTGAGAGGATCGCAATGGATTTGGTAGGTCCGATAATGAAGTCTGCTAGGGGGCATCAGTACATTTTGGTTATATTGGACTATGCCACCCGTTATCCGGAAGCAATTCCTCTCCGAAATACCTCAGCCAAAACCATAGCCAAAGAGCTATCCCTTGTTTTTAGCCGCGTGGGTATTTGTAAGGAACTGCTTACGGACCAAGGTACACCCTTTATGTCCCGGGTTATGAAAGAATTATGCAAGTTGTACAAAGTGAAGCACAGTGTATCACCCCCAAACAGATGGGTTGGTTGAAAGATTCAACAAAACCCTAAAACAAATGTTAAAGAAGGTGGTGGATAGAGATGGAAAGAATTGGGATTGTCTAATACCCTATCTGATGTTTGCCATTAGGGAGGTACCCCAATCCTCTACGGGTTTCTCACCCTTCGAGTTGCTCTATGGGAGACACCCAAGAGGGCTGCTGGATATCGCCAAGGAAACTTGGGAAAATTAGAGTTCTCCTCACAGGAGTGTGATTGAGCACGTCGCCCTGATGCAAGATAGAATTGCACAGGTAATGCCAATTGTAAAGGAACATTTAACCCAAGCGCAGTTAGCACAGCAGAGAGTGTACAACCGTGGGGCCAAGACCCGTACTTTTTCCCCGGGGGATAGGGTCTTGGTGCTAGTCCCTACGGTTGAAAGCAAATTTCTGGCCAAATGGCAAGGTCCATATGAAGTAATTGAAAAAATTAGTGAGGTGAACTACAGGGTTAGACAGCCAGGAAGGCGAAAGCCGGAGCAGATCTATCACGTCAATCTGCTGAAAGCCTGGAGGGATAGGGAATCCCTAGTCGCAGAGACTTTGTCACAAGTACAGCCTGATTGCTTAGTTCCTGAGGTTGGAATAGCAGACACCTTATCGAAACCCCAACAACAGGAGGTTAAAGAGTTTGTACTTCGTAACAAAGAGATTTTCTCTGAGCTTCCGGGACAAACATCTGGCGTAGAGCATGACATTATCACCCCACCAGGCGAAAGGGTAAAACTAAAACCTTATAGAATACCAGAGGCCCGACGGGAGGCAATACGTGGGGAGGTTCAAAGGATGCTGGAATTGGGTGTGATAGAGGAGTCCCAGAGTGACTGGTCCAGTCCTATTGTACTAGTGCCCAAACCTGATGGGAGCTGGCGGTTTTGTAACGATTTTAGACAATTAAATAAAGTTACAAAATTTGACACCTACCCCATGCCACGTATAGATGAGTTGATTGACCAGCTGGGAACAGCCCGATATATGACAACTCTTGATCTCACCAAAGGGTATTGGCAAATTCCCCTGGCCGAGTCGGCCAAGGAGAAAACTGCGTTTGTAACCCCAGATGGGGCATTCCAATATAAGAGAATGCCGTTTGGGTTACAGAATGCACCGGCAACATTCCAGCGGAAAATGGATAAAATTATGAGGCCCCTTCAGAAATATGCTGCAGCTTACCTGGATGATGTGATTATCCATAGCACAGACTGGGTCTCACATTTGCCAAAAGTACAAGCAGTCCTAGACTCTATCCGGGAAGCTGGGTTTACGGCCAATCCAAAGAAGTGTACCATTGGACAGGAGGAGGCCAAAAATCTTTGGTACACTATTGGGAGGGGGGTGATAAAACCCCAAGTCAATAAAGTCGAGGCCATACAGAGTTGGCCACGTCCCAACAGCAAGAAACAGGTACGAGCCTTTCTGGGAATCGCTGGCTATTATCGACGATTCATTCCCCATTTTGCTTCTCAGGCTGTGCCCCTCACCAACCTGACAAAAGGGAAAGAGTCGGTTATGGTTAAATGGTCCCCAGAGGCTGAAGAAGCATTTCAGTCCTTAAAAACAGCCTTATGTAGCCAGCCAGTGTTGTACTCACCAGACTTCTCTAAGGACTTCGTGGTACAAACTGATGCATCAGACGTTGGGTTAGGAGCAGTGTTATCCCAGGTCTGGAACGGGGAAGAGCACCCAGTCATTTACCTCAGCAGGAAGTTGAAGTCCCATGAGGTAAATTACTCCACGATTGAGAAGGAATGTTTAGCAGTGAAGTGGGCTCTAGATTCCCTTCGGTACTATCTGCTAGGTAGGCACTTTGACCTGGTGACTGATCACGCTCCTTTAAAATGGATGGCTCAAAACAAGGAGACCAATAGAAGGGTAAATAGGTGGTTCCTGGCCCTACAGGAATTTAACTTTACAGTTAAGCATCGCCCTGGTGTTAAAATGGGGAATGTGGATGCTTTGTCTCGGATACATGCGTGTCTGGCTGCTTGTGTTACAACCCCAAGGTTGAAACAAGAGGGGGGGGGTATGTGGCAGCACGCAGGTAAAATCACCTGGTTGTATTCAGGATGGGAAATATGTGTGTCCTAGATTCAGGCTTTATGCAGACTTTTACAATTAGAGGGGAAGAGTTAATGAGCCCAGCTGTAGTAAGTGGGCTCATTAAGACCTTTACAAAAAAAAACAGCATGCATAGGGAGATGCTCCATCCTGGAACCAGTTTTGTGTGTATAGACTGGGGAGTCTGAGATCTGTGCGGTGAGTTAACGCCTGTGTGGCAAACCCCTACAATAGAGACAGGGACTGGGGCAGCACAAGGCTGCACCCAGTTGTTAGACAGGGAGTCTACGTGTGTAGTTAGAGGTCAAGCTGACCAGGATTTATTTTCTTGTTTTATTTTGTTTGGCTGTTATATGTATCATTGCATGTAGCCTAAATAAACCGGATCTTTTGTTTTTTTTGCACCTACACCGCTGTCTGCTGTGCCTGACTTTGTGTTGTGAACCCATCCAGGGGGTCACACACACCCGCTACCGAGCTAACCCCCTCACATAAGCCAATAACAATTGTATCAGAGTGCATTCTGCACATATCCCATAGGATAGTTCACCTTTCGTAACATGTTACATGTGCACTTATATTCACGGTGTAACATGTACCGTCTAATAGAAAAAGGAAAAGTCCTGGAAGTCAAATATCTGCAAAACCCCCTAAGAAGGTGTATGACAGCCTCAGCCTGGGCTTCAACCAGGCTACACGTCTCCCAGGATTTTTCCCTTTTCCATTAGATGTTTAGAGCTGGGACGAGCTCTGTCCTTGTCTGTACTCCAAGCAGTTGCTACATAAGAGGACCCGGTGCAGCCTTGAGTGACACCTGTAAATTTAGTTTGGGTCACAGTGTAACATGTTACAGATGCAACAGCACCGGCACCCCCTGATCCCCTCTTGTAACAGTAAGTGGAGGTCTTCTTCCACGCTTGCTGTAAAAATTGTAAAAAAATTTGTTCGCGCCAGACCCAGCATGCCAGGAGAGTTCAAAGTAACACCAATTTTGTGGCTGTCAGCTTGTAGTTCTTAATGAACTACCAGAGATCTTCTGAGTGCTCTTAGATAGTTAATTGATGCTTTTTGTCAGTTTGTAACTGTCTGCTCATATGAGGTATGAGCAGACAGCTTACACAGACAGTCTGCAAGAGCCCTGCATTGCACCCATTATTTGCTGATTACTGGTGCAATGCTTTGTAGGCTCATAGTACAAAAAATAATAAATGCAGACCTTTTTACCTACAAAAAGATATGCATTTATTTACATATTTATTTTTTACAAAGGTGATCCTTTAAGTGTAGACAGAGTTTTATTTATATATATATATATATATATATATATATATATATATATATATATATATATATATATATCATTTATGGTTGTGGCCCTATGACCTTGACAAATATGGATCACTTAAACATGTGACAAGACTTACAGCATAAATAAACCTGAAGTGTGCCTTGGTGGTCTGATCAGTATGCCAAGAAATGGGAGTATACCCTAGATAAGTAATGGGTAAGTATGGAGAAGGATGTGCTGAGAAGTGGGAGGGAAGGTATCACACACTGGAACCAGCAAAAAGCATGAGCAGGTGGGCTCCCATAAATTCATGGTCGTGGCCCTATGACCAAGACAGATATGGATCACATAAACACATGAAAAGACTTACAACATAAATAGACCTGAAGTGTGCCTTGGTGGTCTGGTCGGTATGCCAAGAAAAGGGGGCAAAAGACTCAGATAGGGGAATAACTCTTTATTGGTTATTGAGCCAGTGTGGGGAAGGTCTGTGCCATTTCTACCTGAGGATTTGGGATGTATGTAGCAAAGCAAGAGGACTGGGATGCAGCTGAATCTGCTCCAATCCGAAGGAATGTCCAGACCACTGACTGGGATTAAAGCCCAAGTTCCCAAGGAGGATCCTGACGTGCCTGATAAACTGGCTGCCAGACAGGGGGCTGGTCAGAAAGGGTAGCAACGGCCTACCACCTGAATGGCTGGGTAGATGGGACAGTAGTCAGTCGAGCACCATAACTGGGCAACAGGTGTTGTTAGTCTGAAACATGTTGAGGTCAACTCTGGGACGAGGTTGTTGGGTTTTGGAGACTGTAAGATGAAGGGCATAATGGTTTTGAAAGCGAGTCAGGTGACGTCAGAGCAGTGTCTGACTGCCGGTGCTGTTAGAGGTAATTCACTAGGCCGCAAGAAACCGTAGAAGGCCAAGAAGATAGCCACTTGGATAACTAGGCTGGGCAAAACCTCAAACGGAGAACGTGTAAGGATTTCAGATGTGTCCCTGAAGATGGCACTCGTGACAGGTAGGCGTTTGCCGATGGCTGCAGGCTGGTGCTTCTGGATGCCCCATAGGAGGGATCTGACTACATGGGCCATGAATACTGACTGTTTACTGATGTCCTGTAAGGCCAAAAATGCTGGACGCTGGCTAGGCATAGCCTGATGATCTTGTGAGAAAGGGACAGCTGCATGTGGCAATATGATATAAAGGCTAGGATGTGTCAAACGTTAGGGATGAGCGGAACACCCCCCGGTTCGGTTCGCACCAGAACTTTCGAACGGACCTCACGTTCGTTACGAACGTTAGAACCCCATTGAAGTCTATGGGACTCAAACGTTCGAAATGGAAAGTGCTAATTTTAACGGCTAATATGGAAGATACTGTCCTAAAAAGGGTTTGGGGACCTGGCTCCTGCCCCAGGGGACATGGGTCAATGCCTAAAATGTTTTTAAAAATGGCCGTTTTGGCGGGAGCACTGATTTTAATGACGATTAAAGTAAAAAAAAAAGTGAAATATTCCTTTAAATATGGTGCCTGGGGGGTGTCTGTAGTATGCCTGTGAAGTGCCACGTGTTTCCCGTGTTTAGAACAGTCCCTGCACAAAATGACATTAAACGGAAATAACACCATTTAAAACTGCTTGCGGTTTTAATGTTATATCTGGTTCCTGCAATATGGTTGAAAATCATTGAGAAAAATGGCATGGGTAGCCCTCCCTGCCCATTACCAGCCTATTTGGGTCTTGTACGCATATTAAGGGGAACCCCTTACCCATATTAAAAAAAGGAAATGCGTGTGGCCCCCAGGCCCTATATACTCAGAACAGCAGTATACAGGCGGTGCAAACAAGACAGGGACTGTGTAGGTTTGTTGTGTTAAGTTGAATCTGTTTGTAATTTTCAACTGGTACATTTTTAAAGTGTAGCTCCAGTCAAAAAAACAATTTTTAAGCTTTTTGGAAAACATAGGGAAGGGTTATCACCCCTGTATAATTTGTTTTGTCGTCCATCTTTTTTCATCTCACTTGCTGTTGTCTCCTTCCGTTTGCAAGTAGGAGATGTTTGTAAATTGGATGTTTGAAAGTAGGGGCCTGCCCTATATGCTCTGCAGAAATGGCGGAACAAGGTGTAGGTTTTGCCACAACATTGTAAGCCCTCAAAGTGACTCTTGGTGGGCGCTGGATCGCCCTACTGTGAACGATTATATCAAGAATTGTAATTACATGCCATTGTTGAACAGTGGTAGAAAAATTGACCTTTGGTGGTTGTGGTGCTGGTGCCACAACACTATAAGTCCTCACCGTTACTCTGGGTGGGCACAGGAAGGGGCCCTCCTGTGAAATATTATATCAAGAATTGTAATTACATGTCCCTGTTAAACAGGGGCAGAAAAATTGGGCCTTAGGCACTGGTGCCATTACACTGCAACCTCTGCCATATACTCTAGTTTTATTGCAGGAATTAGCCCTGCTGCAAAGCATTGCATCAAAAATTGTACTTAAACGCCCCTGTTAAACAGGGGCAGAAAAATTGGGCCTTAGGCACTGGTGCTGGTGCCACCACACTCCAACCTCTGCCATATACTCTAGTTTTATTGCAGGAATTAGCCCTGCTGCAAAGCATTGCATCAAAAATTGTACTTAAACGCCCCTGTTAAACAGGGGCAGAAAAATTGGGCCTTAGGCACTGGTGCTGGTGCCACCACACTCCAACCTCTGCCATATACTCTAGTTTTATTGCAGGAATTAGCCCTGCTGCAAAGCATTGCATCAAAAATTGTACTTAAACGCCCCTGTTAAACAGGGGCAGAAAAATTGGGCCTTAGGCACTGGTGCTGGTGCCACCACACTCCAACCTCTGCCATATACTCTAGTTTTATTGCAGGAATTAGCCCTGCTGCAAAGCATTGCATCAAAAATTGTACTTAAACGCCCCTGTTAAACAGGGGCAGAAAAATTGGGCTGCTGGCATCACCCAGAACCAAAAATGTTCTTCCAACATATCAGCGGAGGAGGAAGAGGATAGACAATCAACATAACAGGACAGTCACTCAGCATCAGCATAGGCAGTCTTGAAGGGATGTGGTATTTCCAAAAAAATTATTCAGTTACATCACCTTCAGGTGCTTGGTAGCTGTGGGTGATCCAAGACTGATTCATCTTGATGAAGGTCAGTCGATCAACTGATTCGGTGGACAGGCGCACCCTGTGATCGGTAACAAAGCCACCAGCAGCACTGAAGGTGCGTTCCGAAAGAACGCTGGATGCAGGACAGGCCAGTAGCTCAATTGCATACTGTGCAAGCTCTGGCCAGTGATCCATCCTCAAGACCCAGTAAGCCAGAGGATTTTCAGTGGGAAAGGTGTCCAAGTCTGACCTTGCCCCTAGGTATTCCTGCACCATGTAAATTAGACGCTGGCGATGGGTGCTGGAACCAATCATACCTTGGGGCTGCGGACTAAAAAATTGTCTGAAAGCATCAGTCAGACGGCCACCTTCTCCACCGCTCCTTCTGACTGATGCCTCAGCAACACGTTGTCCAGGACCAGGAGTTTGTGACCTCCCAGTCTCTGGGAACGCGTTGCACAGAGCTTTCTGCAAGGCCTCCCGGAGATGTCTCATCCTCTGCTCCCTCTGCGATGGCAAGATAAGGTCGGCAACCTTACCCTTGTACCGTGGATCAAGGAGAGTGGCCAGCCAGTAATGGTCCCTCTTCTTGATCCGAAGAATACGAGGATCCTTCCGCAGGCTTTGCAGGATCAGGGAGGCCATGCAGCGTAGGTTAGCTGAGGCATTCGGTCCGGAGTCCTCTGGGTCACTAAGGACAACATGATCCGCAGCTACCTCCTCCCAGCCACGTACAAGTCCACGTGTTTCTTGGGACTGTAAATCATCCCTATAAGACTGCTGCTGCTGATGCTGAGTGCCAGCCTCCACCTCCATGCTGACACAATCATCCTCCTCCTCCTCTTCCTCCTCCTCACCCTCTTCCTGTGTGATGGGTGGCACAGCAGGAACACTGTCTGGATAAAGGGGGCCTTGAGAGGCAAGGAAGTCCTCCTCTTCCTGCCTCTGTTCTGCCTCAAGTGCCCTGTCCATTATTCCACACAGCGTATGCTCCAAGAGGTGGACAAGAGGTACAGTGTCACTGATGCATGCACTGTCACTGCTCACCATCCTTGTGGCCTCCTCAAACGGTGACAGGACAGTGCATGCATCCCTGATCATGCCCCACTGGCGTGGTGAGAAAAAACCAAGCTCCCCTGACCCTGTCCTGGTGCCGTAGTCGCACAGGTACTCATTGATGGCCCTCTGCTGCGTGTGCAGCCGCTGCAGCATGGCCAATGTTGAGTTCCATCTGGTGGGCATGTCACATATAAGGCGGTTCTTGGGCAGGTTCAACTCCTTTTGGAGCTCAGCCAGCCGAGCACAGGCATTAAATGATCGGCGGAAATGCACACAGACTTTCCTGGCCTGCTTCAGGACATCATGTAAGCCGGGGTACCTGCCCAAGAACCGCTGCACCACCAGGTTAAGGACGTGAGCTACACAGGGCACATGGGTCAGTTGTCCCTGTCGGAGGGCGGAGAGGAGGTTGGTGCCATTGTCGCAAACCACCATTCCTGGCTTAAGCTGGCGTGGCGTCAACCACCTCTCGGCCTGCCCCTGCAGAGCTGACAAAACATCCGCCCCAGTGTGGCTCCTGTCCCCCAAACAAACCAGCGCAAGCACGGCATAGCATCGTTTTGCCTGCGTACTTGCGTAGCCCCTGGAACTCCTACGGAGCACCGCTGGTTCTGAGGACAGAGCACTGGAAGAGGCCATGGAGGAAGAAGAAGAGGAGGGGGTGGAGGAGAGAGGGGTGTCACAACCAATAGTAGCATTTTGGAGGCGTGGTGGCGGAACAACCTCCAACACTACTGCACCTTGTCCTGCATCCTTCCCAGCAGCCAGAAGAGTGACCCAATGGGCCGTGAAAGACAGGTAACGTCCCTGTCCATGCCTGCTGGACCATGAGTCAGCGGTAATATGCACCTTACCGCTGACCGCCCTGTCCAGCGAGGCAAGGACATTGCCTTCCACATGCCGGTAGAGAGCCGGAATCGCCTTCCGTGAGAAAAAGTGGCGTTTGGGGACCTGCCACTGAGGAACCGCACATTGTACAAACTCACGGAAGGGGGCCGAGTCTACCAACTGAAAAGGCAGCAGTTGAAGTGCTAGCAATTTAGCCAAGCTAGCATTCAACCGCTGGGCATGTGGATGGCTGGGAGTAAACTTCTTCCGCCGGTCCAGCAGCTGGGGCAGGGACATTTGCCTGCTATAATCGGATGTGGATGTACCACTAGCAGAGTTCCCGGAAGCACTTGGCTGTGACACACCTAATTCTACACCTTCATTGCTCTCAGAGCAGGTTTCAGAGAGGACTGAAGGTCTAGTGGGGTTGGAGATGCCAGCTGATGAGGAGCAAGGAGAGGTCCGCTTTGTTCTTTGGTGTGGGTCTTTGAGGTACGCTTGCCAACGAGCTGCATGGCAGGTCAACATATGTCTGGTCAAGCATGTGGTGCCCAAGCGGCTGATGTTTTGGCCACGTGAGATACGCTTGAGACATATGTTGCAAATAGCAGCGGTGCGATCTGATGCACTCGTCTCAAAAAAGGCCCACACCAAAGAACTTTTAGAATAACGCGCAGAGGAATTGCTCTGCGCAGGCGGAGCTCTGCGGTGTGATTCAGTCGGTGTGCTGCCCCTAAGCTGGCCCCCGGAGGGCATCCTGCCTCGTTGGACATATGCCTCCTCCTCCTCCTCCTCCCTCCTTCCAGGCACCCACGTGGAGTCAGTGCCCTCATCATCCCCTCCCTCTTCATCGCTGTAGCAAACCTGGCAGTATGCTACAGCTTGTGGAACATGACTGCCAGATTGCTGTCCTTCTTGAGCATACCCTCTCTCTGCGCTCACGCTACTGCCTTCCTCTAGCTGAGTGTCATCATCAGAGCCCACCAAACACTGGGCATCCTCCTGGAGCATGTACCCAACACTGTGCTCAAAGAGTTCAGGAGACTCCTCAGGGGGACGTGGTGGGTCTAGGGAAGGAGTCACTGATGATGACATTGAGAGGAGGGAAGACGATGCGTTGGCAGCTGCTTTGCTACTACCCTGAGACTGGGTGAGAGAGGATGAGGAGGATGAAGAGGGCTTGGTCATCCACTCTACCAAGTCGTTGGCATGTTGCGGTTCAACATGTCCAGCTGCAGAAAAGAAGGACAAGCATGTCCCATGGCCACGTCCTGATGACAATGCACCGCGTCCACGACCAGCACTGTTGTCTCTAGACACAGAGCCTGCTTGCCCTCTTTTATCGGCTCGCGCCTGTCTGCCTCTCCTTGCTGACCTTCCAGACATGGTAATGGCCTGAAGGGAGTTGGGTAAAACAGTAGTTGGGTAGTTTATATTGTGCTGGAGGCACACAACACCCACTAACTCCTGCAGATGCCTTTTTTATAGAACAGCAGAGATAAACGGGTATATACAGATGTATACTGTGCTGTGCTGGAAGCACACACAACTTCCAATAACTCCTGCAGATGGCAATTGGGCTCAAATAGAGAACAGCTATGTAGGTGGATTATAGCGGTATGTACTGGGTACAGAGCACACAGACAGCACGCACTATCTCCTGACACTACTGACTGCAAGCTCTATTATTAAAGATGGACCACTAGCTATATAGGTGAGGTGAATATCACGGTGTATACTGCGGTCAGGGCACGCAGACAATAACCAGAAAACAGCAGAGTGAAAGGGGTATATACAGATGTATACTGTGCTGTGCTGGAAGCACACACAACTTCCAATAACTCCTGCAGATGACAATTGGGCCCAAATAGAGAACAGCTATGTAGGTGGATTATAGCGGTATGTACTGGGTACAGAGCACGCAGACAGCACGCACTATCTCCTGACACTACTGACTGCAAGCTCTATTATTAAAGATGGACCACTAGCTATATAGGTGAGGTGAATATCACGGTGTATACTGCGGTCAGGGCACGCAGACAATAACCAGAAAACAGCAGAGTTAAAGGGGTATATACAGATGTATACTGTGCTGTGCTGGAAGCACACACAACTTCCAATAACTCCTGCAGATGGCAATTGAGCTCAAATAGAGAACAGCTATGTAGGTGGATTATAGCGGTATGTACTGGGTACAGAGCACGCAGACAGCACACACTATCTCCTAACACTACTGACTGCAAGCTCTATTATTAAAGCTAGATCACTAGCTATATAGGTGAGGTGAATATAGTGGTGTATACTGCGGTCAGGGCACAGACAATAACCACTACACAAGAGCAAGATAGGAAATCAGCCAAAAACGATTGGTGTGTAACTGTGTTGAAGGTACACAGAACACCCACTGCTTCAGATGCCAACACACTACACGAGGCCGCCTCAAAGGCAGCTTTATATAGTGTGGGGCGTGCACTACACAGTCTGAGCTATGATTGGCCACAGGCAGGATGCCTGTGGCCAACCATTGCTCTTCCCGCTACTGGCGCTGCGATTGGCCAAGCATGCGGGGTCACAGTGCATGCTTGGCCAATCACGAGCCAGCAATGCACTGCGCCATCGCAGTGCATTGTGGGCCGTGCGCGCCACACGAATTTTGACGCGAACGGACCAAGAGTTCGGATTTCGCCGAACGGACGAACAGCCAATGTTCGAGTCGAACATACGTTCGACTCGAACACGAAGCTCATCCCTATCAAACGTCACCTATCGCTGATCCGGGGTAAGAGGCCAAAAACTTACGGTAAGTATTCTGCCGCGTACACACGTTCAAACAAGCGGGTGGAAAAGTCCGGCAAACTCAAGTCCGTCAGACAATCCCCCGTGTGTAGCCTCCGGCATACTTTTTTGACCCGAAAGTACGGCGGACTTAGAAGGCAGTGTTGCACTCCAATCTTCCCGCCGGACTCGCATTTCGGCGGACATTCCGGCCGTGTGTATGCCAGTCCGCCGTACTTTTGAAATGAGCGGACTTTTCCCACGCGGAGAAAAGTCCGCTCATTTCGAGCGGGTCTGCAGGTAGGCGGGGCCCGCGAAGGAGACGCCGCTGGCACCGTCACCTGGTATGGACTTAAAGGGGAACCCCAACGCCGAAAAAAATCGGCATGGGGGTTCCCCCCAAGTCCACAACAGACCCTTGTCCGAGCACGCTACCCGGCCGGCCAGGAAAGGAGGGGCGAGCGAGCGCCCCCCCTCCTGAGCCGTACCAGGCCGCGTGCCCTCAACATGGGGGGTGCCCAAAGCACCTTGTCCCCATGTTGATGAGGACAAGGGCCTCTTCCCGACAACCCTGGCCGTTGGTTGTTGGGGTCTGCGGGCGGGGGGCTTATCGGAATCCGGGAGCCCCCTTTAATAAGGGGGCCCCGGATACCGGCCCCCCACCCTATGTGAATGAGTATGGGGTACAATGTACCCCTACCCATTCACCTGTGAAAGAAAGTACAAAAAAAACACAACACAGGGTTAAAATATTTTATTGCACAGCTCCGGGGGTCTTCCGTCTTCAGGGGTCTTCTCGCCGGACTCCTCCGCTATCTTCTTGTAGCTCTTTTGCTAGCGGAGGAGCCCGGCTTTCTTCCTCGCCGCCGGCCTCTTCTTCCGACTTCGGGGGTCTTGTCCCCCTCTTCGGTTCTTCTGCCGGGCCACCGCGCCTTCTTCTAGCTCTTTTACAGGCGGTGGCCCGGTCTTCTGTCGCCGTCGCCACCGCCTTCCGTTCTTCTGTTCTTGTCTTCTTTTTCTTCTTCAGATGTTGCCTCGCCGGGTCCTCCACTCACAATGACGGGGAGCGGGCACGTGGTGACTTATATAGGGACAAGGGGCGGGGTCTTCGGTGGATGTCACATGGGTGGATGTCACATGGGTTGATGTCACATGGCGACAGTCCCAGCATCCTCCGGGACTGTGACATCGTAGGGGGGCGGGGTCACCATGTGACATCCACCCATATGACGGAAGGCGGCGGCGGCGGCGACAGAAGACCGGGCCACCGCCTGTAAAAGAGCTAGAAGAAGGCACTGTGGCCCGGCAGAAGAACCGAAGAGGGGGACAAGACCCCCGAAGTCGGAAGAAGAGGCCGGCGGCGAGGAAGAAAGCCGGGCTCCTCCGCTAGCAAAAGAGCTACAAGAAGATAGCGGAGGAGTCCGGCAAGAAGACCCCCGAAGACGGAAGACCCCCGGAGCTGTGCAATAAAATATTTTAACCCTGTGTTGTGTTTTTTTTGTACTTTTTTTCACAGGTGAATACATTGTACCCCATACTCATTCACATAGGGTGGGGGGCCGGTATCCGGAGCCCCCTTATTAAAGGGGGCTCCCGGATTCCGATAAGCCCCCCGCCCGCAGACCCTGACAACCAACGGCCAGGGTTGTCGGGAAGAGGCCCTTGTCCTTATCAACATGGGGACAAGGTGCTTTGGGGTGGGGGGGCCGCGTGGCCCCCCCTTACCCAAGGCACCCCCCATGTTGAGGGCACGCGGCCTGGTATGGCTCAGGAGGGGGGGGCGCTCGCTCGTCCTCCCCTTTCCTGGCCGGCCGGGTAGCGTGCTCGGACAAGGGTCTGATGTGGACCTGGGGGGGACCCCTACGCCAATTTTTTTTCGGCATTGGGGTTCCCTTTAAGTCCCTACCAGGCGGCGGGGCCAGCGACGTCTCCTTCGCGGGCCCCGCCTACCTGGAGACGCGCTCGAAATGAGCGGACTTTCCTCCATGTGTGTGGGCGAGTCCGTTCATTTCAAAAGTAGGGCGGATAGTACGGCGGACTTAGTACGCCGTATTAGTCCGCTGAAAAAGTGCCGTGTGTGGGCAAGTAGCCCGTTCGGAAAGTCTGACGGACAGTCTGGCGGGAAGTCCGCCAGACTAAGTACGTCGGACAGATGGCTACGTGTGTACGCGGCTTTCCAAGCAGCGCGCTGGGCCTTCAGTGTGCTGCATGCCAAGGAATGGTTAATGAGCTGGGTAACATTGGCGAGGTGTGACTTTGGTTGATCGCCAGCAAAGACCAGGGTGGGACAGGAGTAGTCGTTGGGTCGGCTCCAGGCTCCTTCTGGAAAAACTAAGTAAAGTTGAAAGGGGACAGTGCTGCAATCTTGCATTTGCCGGGAACATGCTTGTAGTGAACATAAAACTGGTGATGGAGTGACAGCTGCACCAACCTGCGCAGGAAGGACATGATGAGGAGTGATTTGGATCTGCCCTTATTGATGATGTTGGCCCTGGCCTGGTTGTCTGTAGTGAAGACCACCATTTGTCCTGTGCAGGTATGGCCCCAGACTTGGGAGGCTGCTACGATGGGATACAGCTCGAAGAGTGATGAGGACTGGGTGAAAACAGGATTTCTGGGGCCAAGGTTCGGCGAAGCAGTGGCGGTCGACAATAGCCGCAAAGGCTGCGGCATCAGTGACCACCTGTGGTCACTGAGCTGATGCTGCCAGGATGAACATGGAAATGCCGTTCCAGTTAGTGAGGAACTCATCCCACATAGCTAAGTCTGCTATTGCTGCTGGGTCTAGTTTGAGGACTCGATCTGATCTTGCACTGGTGTGAGACTAAAAGTCGTGATACAAAGGACCGCCCTTGAGGAATAATCTGCATGGTGAAATTGAACATCCCTAATAAGTATTGCAACTGCCTTCTGGTACACCCTTGCGACCAGGTGAAGTCATGGATAACTGTCCTGATACGGACTAGCTTGCCGGGAGGCAGGCTAGCCTGCATGGCATGCGTGTCCAGAGTGACACCTAGGAAGTTGATAGAGTGTGCCAGGCCTTCCACTTTATGCTCGGCCGTGGGCACATTGAGGTTGCTGAACACTATTCTGAACCTGTATAGATCTGCTGGGGGTGTGTCTGGTTGTTTGATGAGCAGGAAGTCATCGGGGTAGTAGATGACCATCTGACAGTGGGCTTGGTGTGACTGAATTCATGTAAGGGCCTGAGTGAAGAGCACAGCCATGGACCCAAAGATCAGCTTGGTGGCGAAGTAATAAGACTCCCTCCACTTAATACTATGCCACTGCCAGAGGGATGTCTCAATGGGGAGGAGTTTGAACGCATCTGAGATGTCTGCTTTGAACAGACAGGCGCCAGGACCTATCCCCATGATGGCCAGGTCAACTATGCATGTTTGAGGGAAAACTCCTGCATTCAAGGGTGGCAAGTGGTAAGGCGATGAGGTCGGTGTGGAATCAGGAAATATGTGACATAATATACCGCGCTGTCTACACAATAGCAGCCAAAAGACAAAAGTCTAAAATAAAAAGATATATATATATATATATATATATATATATATATATATATATATATATATATATATGGAAAATGTGCAGCGCTAGGCAAATAATGGTCAATATCAAAAATAAAATTGACCTATGAAAAAATACAATATATATAGTGTTCCGTGAGAAATTTGGGACTTGTCTGCCTCCCTTTTTTTTTGTTTACACCTTGGACATTAAATTCTCACGGAACACATGTCAGTATTTATATTGTATTTTTTCATGTCAATTTTATTGTTGATATTGATCATTATTTGCTTAGCGCTGCGCATTTTCCATATATATCTGTGCATCAGGAATATGGCCAGTGAGGGGATAGGGTGTGTAGAGAGGTAGAACCCCAACTAACTGACCTCTATCAGGCCTAGTCAGGACTTTCTCTGCTGTTTCATTTGACATGTGACTTCCGGGTTTGCTTTATGGCATGCTGTGCACATCAGGCCAATCACAATTACAATCAGTATCACAACACTGATTGTAATTGTTACATATGGCGGCACGCCTACTAAAAAGGGCTGATCGAGGGCTGGCCAGTCCTGACTGGTGCCGGAGGTGGAAGGGGGGTAGAATGGCTGCATCAGATCACCAAATCGCTGCGTGGGTAGCAGACTGGCAAATAGTACAAAGAGGGGAGCGGAGGCCTGCGAAGTGGCGGCAGAACAGCTCTGTGTCAGAAACACTCCAGCCTGTCTTGACCTGGGACAGGCTGAGCCTGGCAGCTGCCTTGGCCAAAAATGACTGGTGGTAGTCGTAGAAGATGTGCCCAATGTACTGTACTATACTAAGTCCATGAATGTGTGTAGATATAGGTCCAGCTCTTGCCTCTTGCTGAGGCAAGAGCAGACAACATCTCTAAGTATCCTGAATGCCAAGACAATAAGGGGGTGCAAGTGTTACGAAGAGATGTAGCAGTGGTTACAGAGCGAAGTGAGGCACAAAAACTTAGTTAGGAAAAAGACCCAAGAACTACACACCTGACTGGTGCCCTAGTAGCGAGGACCTGACATAGATCGAGACTGGGTCGACTGGAAACCTGTGGTGAAGGTGACATGTATATTCCCTTTACCTGAAATTAACTGACCCACCTCTGTCATGCGACTGAACCTGGTGAAGGTACAAACTGTACGTTCTACCCCTCCTTTTATTTATTTATTTTTAATTATTTAATTTTTTTCACCTGGTGAGGTTACGTCCAACCTGGTGCAGAATGGAAACCTGAACTGACCTCAGGGAGAAAGACAGAGAAAAAGATGAGTGGCTCGCATGCCATTGGAGATGAATGACCAACTGGGTGCCGCTGCTTGTTTGTGTGGCTGATTGTGTTCCACTGAGGTGTGTTTACAGGTTTGTTTTGTACGTGGGTTGGCACGTAGGTGCGTCCTATGAAGTGTTTTATGCTAATGGAGACAATATTCTATGGTTGCAAGGGTCTCGGTGAGTGTTAGGTTGCTGAGACGGTATTACATGGTAGCAAGGATCTCGGTTAGGTTTGCTGAGGCAATATTGCATGGTTGCAAGGCTCTTGTGAGTATCAGGCTGTTGAGACAATATTGCATGGTTGCAAGGGTCTCAATGAGTAAGGGGTTGTATGAGATGAAATTTTGTGGTTGCAAGGGTCTCGGTGGGTGTCAGGCTGCTGAGACAATACTGCGTGGTTGCAAGAGTCTCAATGGTTTGCGAGTGTGTGTGCTGCAGAAGACGTTTGTTGAAGATACTGCATGTGTCCGTACTGCAGAAAACTTGGTTGCAAAGGGACAGATAGCTGTCTCAAAGGTGGCGTTTGACAGGCAAAGACATAAAAGACAGAGAAAACTTACTGTGGGGGCTTAATTGTAACCCTAAGCGGGCAAGTATATGGGATAAGAACATTCGTATGATCTGTAAGTTCCGTAGCAGAAACTAACGAACGACATGAGGGACATAATGAATGGTAATTTACTGACATGACATAAAATGTAGTAACAAATCCTACCTGCGACAATGAGCCGTGCAAGTGAGTTTGCACTGGACAGTGGAGGGAGTGCAACGCATCAGAAAAGAGTGGTGTAGTGCTGTGCATGAGACACTTAAAAAAAAACTTTGGTCTAGTGAATAGATGAAAGAAGAAATGCGTTCTACTGCGGGAACTGAACACATGACATGGGTGACACAAGGAGTGGCCAGGAATTGATATGGCAAAACAGGGTAAAGAATCCTACCTGCCACACTGGGTCACTCATCGGACTGTAGCGGGTGTGTAATGCATCAGAAAAGTGTGGTGTGGCGCCATGCATGACGCACACAAAATACGTTTGGTAAATAAATGAGAGAAGAACCGTGGACGAATGATTCGTAAGTTCCGCTGCGGGAACTAAACACCCCATGGGCAGTTAATCCTATAGCCAGTGAAGTCTGTCGAGTAATATGGGACAATGGCCGACATCGACTCAGAGGCTTGGTTCTACAAATAAATCGTATGTTTGTAGGTGTCGAGGCAGAAGGAATCTATGAATGTACTACGCCTGTGCCAAATGATGTTGGGGGGACATTACCGGAGGCAGGTTTTAATTAAAGGGATGTGGGTAGGGGCAGCCCGTCCATAGGGGGCACCTGGGCACCACCCCCTCCCCCCCTCCAGGCAGTCAAAAAAAAGACACAGTCTGACGCCGGACACATTGCACCAAAGGGAAGCGCCACGTCTATGCAATCACGAGATTGCAGATGTGGCGCTTCATTTGCGGGCGTTTAGCCCGCCTTGTGGCGCTGTGTGAAGCGCCGAGTAGCTTCCGCCCATTCGTAGTATATATTATTATGGCCGGGCGGTTTGATTGACATCTGAGATGATGTCACTTCCTGTTTTCTCTCTCCAATTGCGCCCAGGAGAGAGGAACAAGGAAGTATGAGGAGACATCGCTGGAGAGAACAACACACTGGTAAGTAAGGGGGGTAAGGTAAGTAAGGGGGGGTTTGATGTGAGGCTGCTGCAACTTGGTGACACATGCTGCTCTAACTTGGTGACACATGCTGCTCTAACTTGGTGACACATTCTGCTGCAACTTGGTGACACATGCTGCTGCAACTTGGTGGGACACATGCTGCTGAACCTTAGTGGGACACATGCTGCTGCAACTTGGTGACACATGCTGCTCTAACTTGGTGACACATGCTGCTCTAACTTGGTGACACATGCTGATGCAACTTGGTGGAACACATGCTGCTGCAACTTGGTGACATATGCTGCTCTAAGTTGGTGACACATGCTCTCGGGCGGCACAGTGGTGTAGTGGGTAGCACTCTCACCTAGCAGTAAAAAGGGTCGCTGGTTCAAATCCCAACCACGACACCACGTGCCTGGAGTTTGCATGTTCTCCCTGTGTGGGTTTCCTCCGGGTACTCCGGTTTCTTCCCACACTTCAAAGACATGCAGGTATTTTAATTGGCTTCTGTCCAAAATTGGCCCTAGTATATGAGTGGGGACCTTGGATTGTGGGCTCCTGGAGGGTAGACACTTACTCAGGTTGAACTGAATGGACTGGTGTCTTTACTCAACCTTACTAACTATGTAACTATGCTGCTCTAACTTGGTGACACATGCTGCTGCAGCTTGGTGGGACACATGCTGATGCAGCTTGGTGGGACTCATGCTGCTGCAATTTGGTGGTGACACATGCTGCTGCAATTTGATGGTGACACACGCTGCTGCAATTTGAAGGTGACACATGCTGCCGCAATTGATGGTGACACATGCTGCTGCAATTGATGGTGACACATGCTGCTGCAATTTGGTGGTGACACATGCTGCTGCAATTTGGTCGTTACACATGCTGCTGCAATTGATGGTGACACATGCTGCTGCAATTGATGGTGACACATGCTGCTGCTGCAGTTTGATGGGAGACATGTTGCTGCAATTTGATGGGGACACATGCTTCTGCTGCAATTTGGTGATGACACCTGCTGCTGCAATTTGGTGATGACACATGCTGCTGCAATTGATGGTGACACATGCTGCTGCAATTTTGTGATGACACAGGCTGCATTTGGTGGGACACAGGCTGCATGTAAGGAGGGACTCCGCTGGGGACACCTGATGGCATCTGGTGGCAGGCAATGTGGCTAGTGAAGGCTCAGGGCTCCCACTGATTCTGCATTATGGTGAGTTGAATGATTTCATTTTATATTACAATGTTATAATAGAAAAACACCAGGTGTTTGAAATATCTTTGAAAAATAGAAAGAAACCCCACGCCAAAAAATATATATATATAATTGAAAAAAACTCAAAAATATTCTATAGCTGCTCCCTGGAAAAAAGAGAATACAATTTTACACTTCTCAATTCAAGATATGAATAACATGTAACATGCTAATTAACAATGTATGTATGAATGTATTTTTTATTTTTTTGTGTTGTATTCATGATGCTGAATGCACTTTAATTAGTTGCACATATGTTATGTATTATTAAGTAACCAAATTATTGATCATCAATAAGAATGTTATTGTTCACCAACGTGAACAATAACCTTCTTATTGATGATCAATAATTTGGTTACTTAATAATACATAACACATGTGCAACTAATTTGAACAATAACCTTCTTATTGATGATCAATAATTTGGTTACTTAATAATACATAACATATGTGCAACTAATTAAAGTGCATTCAGCATCATAAATACAACACAAAAAAATAAAAAATACATTCATGTGATAACACCTGAGGTGACAGCATTTACTGCAATAACTACAATAAAAAAGTCCTTCAATTTAAACTAGTTATTCCATGAACATGATGTGATAGTCCACACAAAAAATATATATTAAATCTCTTGTGTAGAAAAATGTGGTCTCAACTTTAAACGTGATCATTCACCACAGCCTTGATCATCCACACCAAATAAGTGATAGTATATGGTTCAACTTACCAGATTTTATTGACCACTTTACTGAAAAAGTAAGTCAACGTTCGCTTCTGCAGGATTGTGCCTGCTCACATGCCCTTGACCTGTAGAGATATTCAGCTTTCCTCCTCACAGACAAGTACGGTAGGTGCGGTATATAAAAAACAGATGGAGAGCCTCCATCACGTAATACAGTTTTGTATAATATAATTTTGTATAGTATAATATAATATAATGTACAGCCAAATGGCTCCTTACTTGAAAAAGTGCCTTTCTCCCGACACTGGGGCTGCTGGCATTAATCTCGAGCAATACCGAAGGTATCCACGCTATCCGCTATAGATGGCGTGCGTTCCACACACTCGTGTTGTTAGCCTTTGTGCCCCTTGATGACGTAATCTCTTACGAAACGCGTACGGCGGAGCAACACTCAGGAGGAACGGGTTTGTCCTAGTGTGTATCGGGCGATGCACCAGACTTGAGGCTCCTTTTTGATTTTATGCTTGTAAGTGTTACTCTTTTTTTTATACAATAAATACGTGGGTTTTACACTATTGGAGCTCTTTTGTCTTCTATGTGTCAACGTCCGTTCGGACCAACAATTGTTTTACTGCAGAGCACAGAGGGGTTGTCCACTGTCCGGAAGTTACATATTATAAGGAACCTTTGGATTGTGCGGAGATCTGGGAGATCCATTGTTGTTACAGGCTTTCTGTGACCTTCTGTAACGAGAGGTCATGGGCATTTGGTAAGCAGCCAATCCAAATCCAAGTTTTGGTGGTGGATCGATCACAATATATACATATGAAGATTCGTTTTATGGATGGACTTCATTTAAATTTTACATCTTCTCACGGGTGTTCTATATACACATTGTTTATATGGACTCGATAAATTGGGTATTTGTCTGTACCACTTTCATATGGGCACAAATTAATTTTTTTTTTCTAATAATATTCTTTTTTATAATCTTTGGATAATCAACATTCATGTGGGATTGTATATGGTCGATGTACTCAATTGTGTTGTGATTTACATTTGCAAATTACATAATTGTTTGGGAATGTTTTTTCTCACAAAATTCCTTGCACAAATGTTATGCACACTATTAATTTGGATTTAGCGCAGCTCTGTATTTGTTTTGTTTGTTTTTACTGTAAGATATGTTCATGCAGTAGAGTTGCAGCTTCACACATATTTTAGATTTAACTTTCACACTTTGATGCCATTTTTTCCTCAGCGCAGTTTCTTTTCATTTTTTACACTTATGAAAATTATAGACCATTTCTTTGAAAGTGGGCAAACACACACAATCTGCAGGGGATCAAATTATTATTTCCCCCAGTGGCTATAAATATGTGTTTGTGTATGTATATGTGTGCGTGTATGTATATGTATGTGTGTGTGTGTGTGTGTGTGTGTGTGTGTGTGTGTGTGTGTGTGTGTGTGTGTGTGTGTGTGTGTATGTATATACTATGTGTGTGTATATGTATATATGTATATGTATGTATATATATATATACACACACACACACACACACACAGTTGTGCTTATAAGTTTACACACCCTGGCAGAATTTGATTTCTTGGCCATTTTTCAGAGAATATGAATGATAAAACAAAAACTTTTCTTTCACACATGGTTAGTGTTTGGCTGAAGCCATTAATTAACAATTAACTGTGTTTACTCTTTTTAATTCATAATGACAACAGAAGCTACCCAAATGACCCTGATCAAAAGTTTACATACCCTGGTTATTTTGGCCTGATAACATGCACACAAGTTGAGACAAAGAGGTTTGAATGGCTATCAAAGGTAACCATCCTCACCTGTGATCTGTTTGCTTGTAATTAGTGTGTGTGTATAAAAGGTAAATTAGTTTCTGGACTCCTGACAGACCCTTGCATCTTTCATCCAGTCCTGCACTGACGTTTCTGGATTCTGAGTCATGGGGAAAGCAAAAGAATTGGCAAAGGATCTGCGGGAAAAGGTAGTTGAACTGTATAAAAGAGGAAAGGGATATAAAAAGATATTCAAGGAATTGAAAATGACAATCAGCAGTGTTCAAACTCTAATCAAGAAGTGGAAAATGAGGGGTTCTGTTGAAACCAAATCACAGTAAGGTAGATCAACAAAAATTTCAGCCACAACTGCCAGGAAAATTGTTCAGGATGCAAAGAAAAACCCACAAATAACTTCAGGTAAAATACAGGACTCCGGGGGGCGTGTCCTCGTGTGAGCGGCGGCAGACGTGTTGGAGAGAAGCTCCGGGTTCCGAACAATCGGGCACCATCCGAGCACATCAGTGGAGCTAAAGGGCTATACAACGCACCAGCCTGCCCAGTACTGTCATCTGCATGGTCCTGTGCCGATATTGTGTGGCGGATCCAATTGGGGACGAACGGGAAGCGCTGCCTCCAGACACCTATGGCGGCCGCCATCTTGCCGGCCTGAGGCCTTCCGAGGAGGGCGCTTTTACAGCAAATAGGTTGGTAAGAGACACACATCCACCCCCTCCAACCAACCACGCTGTCCGGTGGCCGCGCTGAGCTTTGGGAACAGCTGTGGGGGCCGTGGCCTGGTTGGGCCTAGTGAGGCCTGTGAGTCCCCGCTGTTTCCTGAGAGGGCTGCCCAGTGGGAGTGCATCTGGCCTGGCCTCAGAGGTGGGGGTCCTGCCCTGTACCTAATCAAACCCCAGAGCAGCTTCCTACTATTGCCTGACTATTAGGGGGCATCTTGAGGCCAGATTCTTCCAGGCTGCTGCCTACTACACATCACTCTGGGCCTCCCTTACCTTCCCCTTGCCAACTCTCACATCCGCAAGACTGTGCATCAGCCTGTGTGTCTGAAGTGAGAGGGGGGGCTGCTGGTGCACACAGACTCCCTGTTCAACCAGTGCAAGCCAGGGACCTGCGACCTGCGGCTGGCTTGGGTCGCATAAAGACACCCACTGGTCATTCTGAACTCCACAAGACCAGCTCAAAAAGCCCCTAGCCTATTAGGGGCAGTTCCTTACTTTGCTCCCCCCTACACCTCTCCTAACTTGGGTGCCAACTTGCTGGATTTGGGGGAGCCATAGACTAGCTGGAACCTCAGAGAGTATTGGCCAGACCAGTGCTGCAGACTGGGCCAGGACCGGGGACCCACCTGGAGAACCCGCTAACAACCCCACAGAGCCAGCGTGGCGCCCTCATGTACAGGCCCTCCTGAGGGTCGCAGTCTGGACATGGCTGGTTGAGGCTGGTGTTTACATGAACCCCCGGGCTGAACCCTCACTCCCCGGCAGGCTGTACCTCTGAACCGGTATGAGCTCAGCTAAAAAGCACAGAACCAGAGTAGCAACACGGGGGACCCCGGTGTCCTCGCTAGAATTTCGGGTGGCGGCGCTGGAACAATCCCATGATCAGTACCAAGACACCGCTGTGGCACTGCAGCTGCACCTGGAGGATGTCGAGGACCGGAGCCGCCGTAATAACCTGCGGCTCCGCGGTATCCCGGAGGCGGCGGAGGTGGAGGATGTGGGGGCGAAGGTCAGCGAAATCTTCTGTACCGTGCTAGAGGATCCAGAAGCTGCTATCATTCTAGACAGAGCACACAGAGCCTTGGGCCCTAGACCCGCCGATCCGAGCAGGCTGCGGGATGTGATCTGCAGACTGCACCGCTACAAAAAGAAGATATCCTGAGGAGCGCATGGGAACATGGTGATATAGTTGTTTGGGAATGTTTTTTCTCACAAAATTCCTTGCACAAATGTTATGCACACTATTAATTTGGATTTAGCGCAGCTCTGTATTTGTTTTGTTTGTTTTTACTGTAAGATATGTTCATGCAGTAGAGTTGCAGCTTCACACATATTTTAGATTTAACTTTCACACTTTGATGCCATTTTTTCCTCAGCGCAGTTTCTTTTCATTTTTTACACTTATGAAAATTATAGACCATTTCTTTGAAAGTGGGCAAACACACACAATCTGCAGGGGATCAAATTATTATTTCCCCCAGTGGCTATAAATATGTGTTTGTGTATGTATATGTGTGCGTGTATGTATATGTATGTGTGTGTGTGTGTGTGTGTGTGTGTGTGTGTGTGTGTGTGTGTGTGTGTGTGTGTATGTATATACTATGTGTGTGTATATGTATATATGTATATGTATGTATATATATATATACACACACACACACACACACACAGTTGTGCTTATAAGTTTACACACCCTGGCAGAATTTGATTTCTTGGCCATTTTTCAGAGAATATGAATGATAAAACAAAAACTTTTCTTTCACACATGGTTAGTGTTTGGCTGAAGCCATTAATTAACAATTAACTGTGTTTACTCTTTTTAATTCATAATGACAACAGAAGCTACCCAAATGACCCTGATCAAAAGTTTACATACCCTGGTTATTTTGGCCTGATAACATGCACACAAGTTGAGACAAAGAGGTTTGAATGGCTATCAAAGGTAACCATCCTCACCTGTGATCTGTTTGCTTGTAATTAGTGTGTGTGTATAAAAGGTAAATTAGTTTCTGGACTCCTGACAGACCCTTGCATCTTTCATCCAGTCCTGCACTGACGTTTCTGGATTCTGAGTCATGGGGAAAGCAAAAGAATTGGCAAAGGATCTGCGGGAAAAGGTAGTTGAACTGTATAAAAGAGGAAAGGGATATAAAAAGATATTCAAGGAATTGAAAATGACAATCAGCAGTGTTCAAACTCTAATCAAGAAGTGGAAAATGAGGGGTTCTGTTGAAACCAAATCACAGTAAGGTAGATCAACAAAAATTTCAGCCACAACTGCCAGGAAAATTGTTCAGGATGCAAAGAAAAACCCACAAATAACTTCAGGTAAAATACAGGACTCCGGGGGGCGTGTCCTCGTGTGAGCGGCGGCAGACGTGTTGGAGAGAAGCTCCGGGTTCCGAACAATCGGGCACCATCCAAGCACATCAGTGGAGCTAAAGGGCTATACAACGCACCAGCCTGCCCAGTACTGTCATCTGCATGGTCCTGTGCCGATATTGTGTGGCGGATCTAATTGGGGACGAACGGGAAGCGCTGCCTCCAGACACCTATGGCGGCCGCCATCTTGCCGGCCTGAGGCCTTCCGAGGAGGGCGCTTTTACAGCAAATAGGTTGGTAAGAGACACACATCCACCCCCTCCAACCAACCACGCTGTCCGGTGGCCGCGCTGAGCTTTGGGAACAGCTGTGGGGGCCGTGGCCTGGTTGGGCCTAGTGAGGCCTGTGAGTCCCCGCTGTTTCCTGAGAGGGCTGCCCAGTGGGAGTGCATCTGGCCTGGCCTCAGAGGTGGGGGTCCTGCCCTGTACCTAATCAAACCCCAGAGCAGCTTCCTACTATTGCCTGACTATTAGGGGGCATCTTGAGGCCAGATTCTTCCAGGCTGCTGCCTACTACACATCACTCTGGGCCCCCCTTACCTTCCCCTTGCCAACTCTCACATCCGCAAGACTGTGCATCAGCCTGTGTGTCTGAAGTGAGAGGGGGGGCTGCTGGTGCACACAGACTCCCTGTTCAACCAGTGCAAGCCAGGGACCTGCGACCTGCGGCTGGCTTGGGTCGCATAAAGACACCCACTGGTCATTCTGAACTCCACAAGACCAGCTCAAAAAGCCCCTAGCCTATTAGGGGCAGTTCCTTACTTTGCTCCCCCCTACACCTCTCCTAACTTGGGTGCCAACTTGCTGGATTTGGGGGAGCCATAGACTAGCTGGAACCTCAGAGAGTATTGGCCAGACCAGTGCTGCAGACTGGGCCAGGACCGGGGACCCACCTGGAGAACCCGCTAACAACCCCACAGAGCCAGCGTGGCGCCCTGATGTACAGGCCCTCCTGAGGGTCGCAGTCTGGACATGGCTGGTTGAGGCTGGTGTTTACATGAACCCCCGGGCTGAACCCTCACTCCCCGGCAGGCTGTACCTCTGAACCGGTATGAGCTCAGCTAAAAAGCACAGAACCAGAGCAGCAACACGGGGGACCCCGGTGTCCTCGCTAGAATTTCGGGTGGCGGCGCTGGAACAATCCCATGATCAGTACCAAGACACCGCTGTGGCACTGCAGCTGCACCTGGAGGATGTCGAGGACCGGAGCCGCCGTAATAACCTGCGGCTCCGCGGTTTCCCGGAGGCGGCGGAGGTGGAGGATGTGGGGGCGAAGGTCAGCGAAATCTTCTGTACCGTGCTAGAGGATCCAGAAGCTGCTATCATTCTAGACAGAGCACACAGAGCCTTGGGCCCTAGACCCGCCGATCCGAGCAGGCTGCGGGATGTGATCTGCAGACTGCACCGCTACAAAAAGAAGATATCCTGAGGAGCGCATGGGAACATGGTGATATAGAGGTGGGCGGATTGCAAGTCAGGATTCTGAAAGACCTGTCCAGGTCGACTCTCAGACGTAGAGCCCTGCTACGCCCTCTCCTTGATCTAGCTAAACAGAACGGCTTTACCTACTGCTGGGGCTATCCCCTCTGTGACCTTCCGCAGAGACTCCGGGCCTTTACTCTCTTGACCGCCGCGGACCTGCCGACGTGTTTCCGCTTTCTTCATGCGGAGCCAATACCAGTCCCTGACTGGCTTCAGATCCTCCCGCGCCAAATGGGTAGATTGGGCGATTCATCACACCGCGGCCCCTTACCACCTCGCCAGCAACGAGGCAGACGGAGGTACCGTTCCGCGTCTGGAGGAGTAGCACGCGAGTAGACCCTGGGCCACCCATCCCTGATGGTTTCACCACCACCTACCTTAACGGAAGCACCCCAAACTGAGCGAACAAAGTTTGCTGGAAACCCGCCCCCCATAATACCGCCAGTGTCCCAAGCCACAGACCTCCTGCGGTACTTCTTCAAGAGGAATCCTAACGGCCTGTTTCGCTCCCCTCGAGGGCAACGTCTGTAAGTGATCCCCATGTGTATACCCCCAGAACTGACAGACGAACCCGCGGTCGGTGGCATTCTCAGCAGACTGGATGAGCCAACTAGCTACAACCCAACCATCTGGAAGGCCTACCTAGCTCTCTCACGAGCTACCCCAGGGACATGGACCATCCCAGGACTAACCCGAATGCACCGCTCACCACGCCATACTCCCAGGATACAGGTAAACAGAAAGCAGCAGTATGCCACCGCTCCAAAGGGACATGGAGTAGAACTTTGAGCACACCAACTGACCTGTCCCGATGTGGGGGGAGGGGGGTGGTGCCCGACGTGAATCATGCCTGTTACATTGGGAGACAGGGGCCTTCTGGGAGGGGGGGACGATCAGACGCCCAGGGACCTCTAACCAGGACAGAGCAATTCCTCCACCCCTATTACTTTGGGTAGTACTTTTTACCTTAGAGGAATAATGAGAACCAAGGGGAAATGGATGGGCAGCACGCGTACGTGCACCAATACTCTACCACCTGGAAGATAGACGCGATGCCGACCCTCCTCCCCCTGCCCTGCCTGGGATAACTGTTTGCTCCACACAGGGGGGAGAGCACCAAGACTGCCCAGGAATTAAGGGGGCCACACTCTCCTGCAGACCAATGTTTCGCAACAGCCAATGGGGGACAATGGGGATTGAGACCCCTAGACCCAGGGATGGGGAATATACCCGATTGTATACAGCATATTGCTCCTTAATACCTCCATGCTAATGATTATTGCACTGTATTTGCTGCTCTTGTTCTGTTTCATGTTAAAGTTAAATTGTTAAAGTAAGACTGCTAGTTGTGATCCGTTACCCCTGTTTATTATTTTTCTGAATGTTCACTCAGGGTTGGAAGCTGCAGTCTGCATGTCTCGTCATGCCGATACCTGCTCCATACATTCACACGGATTGCCTTGGGGGGGAGAGGGCCGGGGGTCGCCTCACTTCCCCGTCTGCCTACTCCCCCACATAGGCCCACGCTCCATACCCAGGGAAATCCCTGCGGAGCGCCTCAGCCAATAGCGCTACAATAGTTACCCTCCTATTGCTGTACTTCCTTGAAACAGCTTCCTAATCTCCTCTCTTTCTTCTCGGAGCTAGCTCCACCTATTTTATCCTAACCTGATACTACTCTTAACCTCCTCCCCCCCTCCCCCACCACATAACCTTCTCTAATCCCTCAAACTTACCCCCAAACATGGACGTCCTCAAGTTAATTTCCCTTAATGCAAAGGGGTTAAACACACCTGAGAAACAACGGATGCTACTCCACGATATGCACCGCACCAGGGCAGACATAGTCGTACTGTAGGAGATGCACTTTAGAGAGAATAAACTCCCGCTACTTAGGAATAAACACTACCCTCTAGCTTACCACTCCAATTACACTGAAGCCAAGACTAGAGGGGTAACTATCCTTACCTCTACTAGAGTGCCCTGGACGCTCATAGCTTCCCACACAGACACAGAGGGCCGCTTCCTGTATCTGAAGGGGTTGATCGGAGAGAGGAAGGTGACCCTGGCAAACTTATATGCCCCAAACGAACACCAAGATGCATTCCTAAAAAGGCGGGTATACCACCTCATGCGTTTCTCAGAGGGTCAGCTAATCATAGGGGGTAACCTGAACATACCACTGATCCCAACAGAAGATACCTCCTCTGGTACTTCTTCCACCACACGTGACACGCACAAAAGTATTGGCCTAACATTGCATTGCGCACAACTGGTTGACGCCTGGTGCCTCTTTCATCCAGGAGAGCACGACTACACCTTCTTCTCCAAACCACACCAGATCTACTCACGCATTGGCTATTTCCTAGTCCCCCACAGACAACTCCATGCGATACAGGACATTAACATTGGTTCGATTACATGGTGGGATCACGCCCCGATCAGTATGCGCTACACCCTATCAGATACGCAAACAAGACAGCGGCCACAATGGGCGACTTAATAAAAGCCTAATACAGAACCCTGAAGTCCTAGCAGGTGTGGTCAAGGAATTGGGACATTATTTTGATGCCAATGGTACCCAAGACAGTGACGCAGGGGTGGTGTGGGAAGCCCACAAAGCCGTTATCAGAGGGGTCCTTATTAAACACGGCGCAAGACTCAAACAGGCTAGGTCTGCACAATTAGACACGCTTTTAACCAAACTCCAGGCCTTGGAGTTGATCCATAAAATGACTCCGACCAGACAGCGTGGGATCGAGCTTAACACGATCCGCTCGCAAGTTACCGACCTCCTTCAATTTAAAGCCAAAGCTGCTCTGCCGTAGGAAAACATATGAAGCGGGCAACAAATGCGGAAGACTTCTGGCCCAAACGCTGCAGACACAAAGGGCGGCATCCTACATCCCACACATCAGGACCACCACGGGACTGAAAAGATCGTTACCCCAACAGATCACACAGGAATTTAAAACCTACTACAGCGCCCTATACAATCTAGCCATGACGCCACCCACAGCAGCGACCACGACAGCTTATCTAGAACAATCCCAAATGCCCTCGCTATCAAAGGAGATGCAAGAATCCCTGGAAGAACCCATCACGTTACCCTAGCTTCACTTAGCCCTAAACGCAAAACCAGGCAAAGCCCCGGGCCCGGACGGTCTCACCGTCTCTTATTATAAGACCCTTCTCCCAACCCTAGGCCCACATCTAGTCTCACTATTTAATGGTATAGGGACAGGGAAAGCTTTCCACTACACTACACTGCAAGCACAAATCTCGGTCATGCCCAAGGAGGGCAAAGACCCGGCCCAATGCGGGAGTTACCGCCCGATTTCCCTCCTAAACACTGATCTGAAAATCTACACCAAGATCCTGGCCTCCAGATTACAACAATACCTGCCCCAACACATACACCTGGACCAAGTGGGCTTTGTCCCAACCAGAGAGGCTAGGGACAACACCACCAAAGTCCTCAACTTAACATAGCAGTCGATAGTAAAACTCCATGTATATTATTGGGAATGGATGCTGAAAAGGCTTTCGACCGGGTAAATTGGTCTTTCATGTTCGAGACGCTGAGATATATAGGCCTGGGAGATAGGATGCTAAATTGGGTGGCCGCGGCTTACAGGGAGCCATCGGCCAGAGTAAGGGCAAACTGTGTTCTCTTGGAAACATTCCCAATCAGGAACGGGACTAGTCAAGGCTGCCCCCTCTCGCCCTTGCTGTTCGCCCTGACCCTGGAACCCTTCTTGTGCCACGTAAGAATAAACCCAGACATCACCGGAATAGGAGTTAATGAGGCACGTCACAAAGTATCGGCATATGCGGATGACCTCATGTTCTCACTCTCAAACCCCTCGACCTCCCTACCCCACCTTCTATGGGAGTTCGACATTTACGGCCATCTCACGAACCTGAAAATAAATTTTAACAAATCGGAAGCTATGAGCATAGGGATACCGAAGCCCCAGCTCCAGCGACTTAAAGATAGCTTCTACCTGAAATGGACTGGCTCGGCCCTGAAGTACTTAGGCACCTACATACCTACTTCCATACCTCGACTGTTTAAGCTCAACTTCCCCCCACTACTGAAAGCTGTTCAGAAATTACTTGATGAATGGGGAAACGGCCTCCACTCGTGGCTCGGTCGCTACAACATCCTTAAGATGTCAATACTCCCCAAATTCCTGTATCTCATCCAAGCCCTGCCTATCCTAATACCTGGGGACTACTTTTAACAAGTCCACTCTGCATTTACTCGATTTCTTTGGGCAGGAAAACACCCACACCTGAATAGGAAATTACTTTCACTACCTAAAGCACACGGAGGCCTGGCATTGCCAGAAATACGCATGTACTATCACGCAACACACCTTAGCAGACTGATGGATTGGTGTCGACATAAAGACACCAAATTGTGGACACAACTGGAACAGGACACAAGTGCCATACCCCTCCATAGAATCCCCTGGTGCCACAGTACTCTCCCACCCAAGATCAAACACCACCCCCTGAAAGACAACACGGCTAACATATGCTCGCAGCTCATGGCAAAATCATGCCTCACAACCTACAACTCCCCACTGCGACCCATCATAGGTCATCCCCAGTTTGAACCGGGCTTACACGATAAGAAGTTCCATAATCTTCGAGTGGCAGGACTATATCAGGAGTCTCACTTCAGCACCTTGGGCAGGTGGCGAACATACGTGGAGCAGTCAGACCCCAACGGCCCATACAAGTTAGACTTCATGAGAGCCTTGCAACTCAGCCACTTCCTAAAGAGTCTCCCGCCCCCCCCCCCTCCCCCCAATAACTCACAACAACCCCTCACCACTCTGGAGGAGCTTTGTACAGCAACTGGTGTCCTCACGCATACACTCTTCTTGACATACGCCATTCTGAATGAACATCCGAAGGACTACCAACCCCACTCGCTTACCAAATGGGAAAGAGACCTTGACTGCCATTTCAATGACAACAAAAAACAATTCATAATCAAATTTACTCATAAATCCTCCCTCTGCGCCAAAACCCAGGAAATGAACTATAAAATCCTTACTCGCTGGTACAGAACCCCTGCCCTATTGCACAAACTCTTTCCATCGGCCTCAGACAGATGCTGGCGATGTCAGACAGAGGAGGGCACCCTCCTGCACATTTTCTGGTCATGCCCCCAACTACAGAACTTCTGGGGGGAAGTCCAACGTATCACCCAAACATTCACAGACCAGACAGTGCCTGACGAACCGGCCTACTTTCTTCTACACGCGACAGACATACCACCACGAGCCTACAAAAAGTCTGTGATCCGACATCTCTTGGACGCGACCAAGGCCTGCATCCCACTAAACTGGAAGTCCTCACACCCACCGACGGTTGCCCAATGGCTGCAAAAAGTGGACGAGATCAGCCGGATGGAGGACTTGATCCTCACTAATCAACACAGACAGGAAACATGCTCCCAGACATGACAGCTTTGGAATATCTTTAGATACTCTGAGGAGGGACAAAGCCTCAGAGGGACTGACTAACAACTTGTCCAATTGACTCATCCGATCCCGCTCCTATCTTGGATGCTGACTTTGAATGCGTCTGAGAGGGGCCAAGCTGCCTAGAGGGGTTGGACACATGATTATAGGCTCGAAGACACATCACCTACCAATCCCACCTCCCCATTACCTCCTGCATTCCCACCCCACACTCTTCTCTTATCTTCCTGCTCTTAGGGGCTTTGCCCTGTATTTTTAACCCCTACGTGGCCTTTCCTTTATCTGATTTCTTACTATACATACAAGATATTAGGAAAATCCTAGAAGGGAGACTGAGTCCACTGGACTAATGGAACTCAACACTTCCATTTTCCGGCCATACCAAATCACGTCTACTGGACGGACCCGCTTAGGTTCCACATATAATATCCTGCACACTGACACTTTTTTAACATTCTGAATGGGAGGGAATATCATCTGTATAGATGTATCTTTGAATGTAACACTGTTAAAGCGTTATTTTTGTTAATGAGGTCCTTGTGGACTGGTCTTTCTGTCTTAAATAAAAAAAAAAAAAAGAAGCAAACTGACCACACTGGGATGGATGTGTTTCCATGCCTAGCATTCAGTATGGAAAGAAGGGGTACTGGCATGATCACCAGGTATGTCACACAAAGGAGGCAATGTAAGGAGAACTAGAAAACATTTTCATACAAGTACATGCTATAACAGGCACAGATCAGGAATATGAAATGTCAAGATAACATATACTTTAACCGCTTCCCCTGTGTGAGCCGCCATAGCTATAGATCGGCTCGCGGGGTCGGGATAGCAGGCGTGCATGCGCCGCTGCACAGTAGGGGTGCTGATGCTCGTGGCCGACGTTCGCAATGACCGCCAGCCACGGGTGATCGTGACCAGGAGACACAGAGCAGGGACAAGTGTGTGTAAACACACTTCCCTGTTCTGACAGGAATGACGGATCGTGTGTTCCTATTAGCTGGGAACCACGATCCGTCACTTCCTCTTCAGTTAGAATCACCTCCCAGGCAACACAGTTAACCCCTTCACTGCCCCCTAGTGTTAACCCCTTCACTGCCAGTGACATTTTTACAGTAATCAGTGCATTTTTATAGCACTGATCGCTGTATTAATGCCAATGGTCCCAAAAATGTGTCATAATTGTCCAATGTGTCCACCATAATGTCGCAATCCTGTTAAAAATCGCAGATCGCCGCCATTACTAGTAAAATAAATAAATAAATATAAATGCTAAAAATAAATAAAAAATACAGGACTCCCTGAAAACATGTGGTGTGGCTGTTTCAAGATGCACAATAAGGAAGCACTTGAAGGAAGATGGGCTGAATGGTCGAGTAGCCAGAAGAAAGACATTACTATGCACAAAGTATTCCACTTACAATACGCCAAACAGCACAGACAAGCCTCACACCTTCTGGCACAAAGTCATTTGGAGTGATGAGACCAAAATTTTGCTTTTTGGCCACAACCATAAACGCTTCATTTGGAGAGAAGTCAACAAATCATATGATGAAAGGTACTATTCCTATTGTAAAACACAGAGGTGGATCGCTGATGTTTTGGGGATGTGTGAGCTACAAAAGGCACAGGAAATTTGGTCAAAATTGATGGCAAGATGAATGCAGTATGTTATCAAAAATTACTGGAGGAACATTTGCATTCATCAGCCAGGAATCTGCTCATGGAACGTACTTGGACATTCCAACATGACAATGATCCAAACATAAGTCCAAGTCGACCTGTCATTGGCTACAGCAGAATAAAGTGAAGGTTCTGGAGTGGCCATCACAGTCTCCTGACCTCAATATCATTGAGCCACTCTGGGGAGATCTCAAACATGCAGTTCATGCAAGACAGCCTAAAATTTACTGAAGGCTTTTTGCTATAAGGAATGGGCAGCTTTACTATCTGAGAAGATAAAGATCCTCATCCACAAATACCACAAAAGATTTCAAGCTGTCATTGATGTTAAAGGGAGCAATACACAGTATTAGGAACTGGGGTATGTAAACTTTTGATCAGAGTTATTTGGGTAGTTTCTGTTGTGATTATGATTTAAAGAGTAAACACAGTTGATTGATAATAAATGGCTTCAGCCAAACACTAACCATAAGTGAAAGACACGTTTTTGTGTTATCATTCATATTCTCTGAAAAATGGTCAAGAAATCATAAATTCTGCCACAACTGTGCTCATAAGTTTACATATACCTATACGTATACGTATATACTCGAGTATAGGCCGACCCGAGTATAAGCCGAGGCCCCCAATTTACCCCCAAAAAACTGGGAAACCTATTGACTCGTGTATAAGCCGAGGGTGAGATATGCCTGTCCATCCCTGTGTGTGTCCGTCCATCCCTCTGTGTCCGTCCATCCCTGTGTGTCCGTCCATCCCTGTGTGTGTGTCCATACATCCATCCCTGTGTGTGTGTCCATCCATCCATCCCTGTGTGTGTGTGCGTCCATCCATCCATCCATCCCTGTGTGTGTGTGTGTGTGTGTGTGTGTGTGTGTCCATCCATCCATCCATCCCTGTGTGTGTGTGTGTGTCCATCCATCCATCCATCCCTGTGTGTGTGTGTGTGTGTGTCCATCCATCCATCCGTGTGTGTGTGTGTGTCCATCCATCCGTGTGTGTGTGTGTGTGTGTGTGTGTGTGTGTGTGTGTGTGTGTGTGTCCGTGCAGCCTTGTGTGTCCAGCCTACCTGTGCCCCGAGCCTCCGTCCGGTCCCGTCCCGAGCCTCCGTGTCGTCCCGTCCCGAGCCTCCGTGTCGTCCCGTCCCGAGCCTCCGTGTCGTCCCGTCCCGAGCCTCCGTGTCGTCCCGTCCCGAGCCTCCGTGTCGTCCCATGCCAGGATCGCCGCTCTTCGTCGGCGCCCTGGCGGCCATTCCCCTGTTCAAAAGCCGCGCCTCCGTCTCCGCCTGTGATAGGCGGAACACTCAATTTCCCAGCAGTCAGTGTTCCGCCTATCACGGACATCGGCTCATCCGAGGATGAGCCGATGTCCGTGATAGGCGGAACACTGACTGCTGGGAAATTGAGTGTTCCGCCTATCACAGGCGGAGGCGGAGCCGGAGGCGCGGCTTTTGAAAGGTAGAATGGCCGCTGTCTGTCTGCTCGACACGCTGTTCGAGCAGTCAGACAGTGGTGACTCGAGTATAAGCCGAGGGGGGCACTTTCAGCCTCAAAAAAGAGGCTGAAAATCTCGGCTTATACTCGAGTATATACGGTATATTACACATTTTGTTTCCTAAAAAAGGATACCTCTGTAAGGTACCCATTTTGTGTATGGCATCTGACTTGCTACTTCAGTGGGGCCTAAACTGTAGGGGTACTGCACTTATTTCTGTCTCTTTGAGACTGCATGCAGTGAATTGCTTTTGGGGCTGCTAGGCAAAAAGGCAGTCTCTTGTTGTGCAAAACTGAAAAACAATGGTGTAATAAACATAGCTGCAGTTGCTCACCAGTCCTGGCATATAGCAGATTTTGGCCTGAACACTTGTCTGTCCTTAAGAATCCAGTCCTCAAAAGCTCAGTCCCTGCACTAGGTCCTCGGTAGCTTGACCCCAGCACGCCGGCCACACAGCATGCAGGTCTCTTCAACTCCGGCCCCTGCACTCTTGTGTAATCAGATACAGGCATCATAAGATCATAAAATAAAGATTTTGCTTTAAAGGTTTTATAAAAACTTGATATTTCTTGTAAATGTTAAAACACAAAAAAAAGGGAGGGTGGGAAGACGGCGACCAACTTTCAAACTGGACTGCAGAAACAGTAGTTTGTCCTCCATGAATTACAGAAGGGGATTTAACAAGTAACAAAGGAATGAACAGATATTTAGTTTTGCCGATCATTAGGAAGATATGTTAAAAAAATTCTGATGTGTGTTCATGCGCCATAATTATAAAGTATCCATTGGGTTTTCATACCACCAGTTAAGAAAATGGGGGATTTGGGACTTTGAGTGAGATGTGTGTTAGACAAAAACAAATAAATTGCACAATAATGCAATTTATTTATTTTTGTCTAACACATATTTTACGCAAAGTCCCAAATCCCCTTTTTTAATGATTAATAGGGATGGAGGTGTATGCTCGTTTAACAATATACCTCATTTAAACTCCCAACCCCCCCCCCCCCTTTTATATTATTCATATCGCTAGTTTAGATATAAATATTGCCTAGTGATCTCTTGTTTTAAATATACGAATTTATACACAAATAATAGAAATGGCCTATTGTAGTACCCAGACGCATACGCAGTGCAGGAGTCCATTAATGAAAAGCTTTATGTGTCAGAATTCATTATTTTTCTCCACAAGGAAAGTGTCAAGACAGAGTACATGCCCCAATAACTCTAATCCCATGCAGGAAGAGAGGACAGAACAGGATCTAGTGAACCGTTAAGTCTTGTGGAAACATGAAAACCAAATGGACTTATGGCAACAAACAAAGCATACTTACAATAATCAATAGAAACCAGTCAGCAATTCTCTGTTTACATTTTATTTTATTGATTTTTAAAATGAGAAATAACTTACTGTGCACGCAGAGGTTGCGTAGAACAGTCCAACATTCATAGGTGTACAAAGATGAAGACTAGGAAGTAGGAATTGGAAAGGACAAACAGGCAGAGTGGGGGAGAAGATGGTAATAAGGAGTTGTAATGACGGAGGGGGACCAGTCATCAATTTTCATTGAAAGTGAGACGTCTGTTTCAGGGGATTCCTGTAAGGTGACTTTAACAAGTCTCCCTTCAACCATGGGAGGACTATAAATCTTTGGCCTTTTAATGGTAACAGTAAGGACAAATTTATGTGGGCTACAGAAAGTGTTCTGTGCAAAGTGCGCCATTGTGCCCTAAAGGACATGTGAAGAACCTTTTCACATCCTCCAATATTGGCTTCCTTTTTAGCTCTCTGAACTTAATCTCATGATATCTATGAACCAAAAAGAAAGTTGGTGCTACATAATACCCAGCATGGGTCACTGACTGCAGGTTCCACTCTGATCAATGTCTGAATGGTAAAGTATAGTAAAAAAAAAATGTTAAACCCAGCATAACAGATCACAAATTTCCCAGAGCCCAGTCCTCCTACAACCAATATGGAGAAGCAGTGTAGGATGCTTCCAAGTTGCCATGCTGCCAAATATTTTTTTGTCTGCACAGGGTTGCTTGTACAAAATATGAAGCCTGTAAGAGAACGGGCACTACATACTTGGTCAGGTTTCAGGAATACCTGCTCCCTTACTGCATGCTGTGGTTCTTTCTGCCGGCTCATATGTAACTAATGGATGTACATTCTAGCAGAAGGAACCACTGTGGGCAGTGAAAATAACAGGTATTGGACACATCCAAAGGGTGCAATAACAGGCAACAGGGAAGTGCCTGCATTATAACACACAGGCCACCAGAAAGTTAAATATATTGACTTTTCTCTAACTGGCTTGGTATTTTGTACAAATAACCATGTATTGACAGGGTCACTTTAATAGCTGTAATGAATTGACTCATGTAACCGATATGGCATTTTATTTCTCTAAATGCCTGGGATAATATTTTTTTTAACATAAGTTATATAGCTAAATATATACAGATATATATTTTGTATTGCCTGAGATGAAAGATTAACTTGTCTTTTACTGGACATCTATCTTTTGACCAAGAATTGACAATAAAAATAATTCACTTGCTGAAGGTCAAACAAACCTTTTATCTCCGTTGACCATTATGGTACTTGGTAGAAAAAAAGAATGCGTGTTGTACTGGTTGTCCCTCTAGGGCTCTTCTATCTGTATCTTCCATTATTTTGTCACTGGTCCTTCCTCCTCTCTTCCTCTTGACTGGTTGTCCCTCACGTAACCCCCTCCCTTTCTCTTTCTCTCTTTCTGCTTCTTCTTCAGCCTGTGTCAGTATCACAGTTTGTCTCTTGGCTGCCTTCTGCTGATGATGGTCAGAGTTTTTGCCATCTGCATCTGGTACGGCCTCTAGCAGGTAAGTGCTTTTCCCCTGTGGGGTTTTGACGTTGGGTAGGTGGGATCATATCATAGCAAGTCAACAATATGGTTACAACAGCCAAATACATTAGAATATTATCTGATCATGTCAAAATTAGGAACACGTTTCTGAACTACTATAGAAAGTAGTTTCTAACCAGTTTCAAGATACTTGATGGAGATGCAGCTCCGCACAAGTGCATACTTTTTTTTTTTTTTTTAGGGCTCAGTTTCACCCACCAGAAAATAAGAGGATGTAAGATTAAAATCTCCAAAGTGTGGATCATATGCTAAGTAGGAGGCTTCATTTTGTGTGTGCGTGTATGTATGTATATATATATATATGTATATGTATGTGTGTGTATGTGTATACGGTATATATATATATATATATATATATATATATATATATATATATATATATATATATATATATAGAAGTTCTTTAGTTTCTTTTTTATTTTATTTTTTTATTAGTTTTCTTTTGCTAGCCTGTTAAATGTTAAATCATGTAATTTGAGCTAACACAGACCTCATGGGATCTATGATGGGATAAAAAATTAATGGAGGTCAGGGATTACCAATGGAACAAGATTCCAGAGCCCAAACACCCATTTTATTTGTAAACCCAAGAGCATTTGCAGTTGGCTACACTTGGAAAATTGCACATAATGAATTCCTCACCTGCGTTGTTCCCAAATTATTATTATCCACAGCCCACACACAGCATACCCTCCAAAATAATTTCTTTCATGTGCTCCCAGAAAAATAACTGAACTGAACCTCTCCAGTCATCTGCACTCCTCAGCAACACTCCCTATGGGAAGGAGAGGAATAATTCTAGGTCACTGTCCATTCCCTGTGCCAGATAACCAAAACTTAGATAACAAAAGGTTCTTAAAGCTGACGTTTAGCTTAACAAAAATTTTTTTTTTTTCTCTACAGCTTTAGTTACATTGCTTACCTGTAAGTAATAGCATGTCTCACAATGTGCAGGCTGCTGGATTGTGTATAAATCTTCACTGCAGGGCTGTACTGTCCTCTTCCTGTTGCTGAACAGGACTCCCTCCTTTCCTCTTCTCCATCGAGAAAATTCCTCTGCCTGTAACCTGACCTGTGAATTTGGGGAAAGAATCCTGTGACTGTCAATCTCTCCCTTATCTTGTTTCATTTGCCCACAGTTCAGGTTTAAAACATTTCAACATTTCCAAGAACTTTGGGGGGGGGGGGGAGCCTGTAGCTCTAGATACCTATGTCACAAGTATATATGGGTGCTTAGGGAATATAAGTATACAGTACCTGTCTAAGTGCATTCCAGATGACTACTTCTAAACATCCAACTACTCTGAAGTCCACAGGCACCTTTAGATTGACCACACCCTCACACATTTTACCTATTTTAGGTGACAGTTCTTCCAGTTGCAGTGACAGCTGTAAAGGAGCCCAGCATGACTTTTTTTGTCATTGTATGATTTTCAGTCAGTCACAGAGCTTAAAGGGAAGCTGACTTTGTCTAAAATGTTTCCTAGATAGCAACAGTTATAAATTGCAGGCAACTTGTGGTGCTTCCAGGTACAGTATACTACTGTATGTTGTAATCTTCAGATCAATCCATGTGATTCTGTGGAGAGTAGAGACTCCTTAGATTCTAGGCCAGGCTGGCTACAAGGGTGAGTTCAGAGGGTGATGATAAATGGGGAGTACTCGGAATGGTCAGGGGTGCGTAGTGGGGTCCCTCAGGGTTCTGTGATGGGACCAATCCTATTTAATTTATTCATAAACAACCTGGAGGATGGGGTAAACAGTTCCATCTCTGTATTTGCAGACAATACTAAGCTAAGCAGGGCAATAACTTCTCCGCAGGATGTGGAAATCTTGCAAAAAGATCTGAACAGATTAATGGGGTGGGCAACTACATGGTAAATGAGGTTCAATGTAGAAAAATATAAAATAATGCATCTGTTCAGAACTTTTGCAAATAATGCATGTGTGTGGCAACAATATGAATGCAATCTATACACTGGTGGGAGAACCTCTGGGGGAATCTAGGATTGAAAAGGACCTGGGGGTCCTAGTAGATGATAGGCTCAGCAATGCCAAGCTGCTGCTAACAAATCAAACAGAATATTGGCATGCATTAAAAAGGGGATCAACACCAGAGACAAAACAATAATTCTCCCACTCTACAAGACTCTGGTCTGGCCGCACCTGGAGTATGCTGTCCAGTTCTGGGCACCAGTCCTCAGGAAGGATGTACTGGAAATAGAGCGAGTACAAAAGAAGGGCAAAAAAGCTAATAAAGGGTCTGGAGGATATTAGTTATGAGGAAAGGTTGCGAGCACTGAACTTATTCTCTCTGGAGAAGAGACATTTGAGAGGGGATATGATTTCAATTTATAAATACCATACTGGTGACCCCACAATAGGGATAAAACATTTTTGCGCAAGGGAGTTTATCAAGACACGTGGCCACTCATTAAGGTTGGAAGAAAAGGGGTTTAGCCTTAAACTACATAGAGGGTTCTTTACTGTAAAAGCGCAAAAGAGTGGTCTCAGCGAGGAGCATCGATAGTTTCAAGAAACTATTAGATAAGCACCTGAACGACCGCAGCATACAGGGATATACAATGTAATACTGACATATAATCACACACATAGGTTCGACTTGATGGACTTGTGTCTTTTTTCAACCTCAACTCCTATGTACCTATATGTAACGTGGGACTTTTACCTCTGGCCGAGTTTAGATGGAAGAGTTTGCCATGCCTCTGCTAAATCATGTTCCCTGTAATTAAATACAAGAACCTGGGCAGGCAGCAGAGATTTGGATATATGGCACATGAATGAAAGGGGAAGAGGCTCAATCATGACTAAAGGCTATACACACGATAAGAAGATCGGACAAAGATGGCCTTATGACGAACGATCGGCCGACTATCTGATCGTTAGTATAGTGCTTTCGACAGCCGATTCCGACTTTTTGGATGACAAAAACTGAAGGTGCAGGCTAGAAAAGTGAGCACACTGTCCAATTTTCATTGAATGTGTACAGTAATCATAGGGAAATAATAGAATAGCAATAGAATAGCAAAAAAATGTACATGCTCAGAAGCATAGAACAACCCTACAATTCCTCTTCTACTACGCTAGTACATAGCTACTTTTGCCTTTGTTGGCTGAGAATTTTCGTACAAGTCAACACCATTCCAACTACATCATGATATGCACTTTTGTGGAAAACTGAACGATCGGTCGTCCGATTTTCTCTTAGTGTGTACTAGGCTTTAGAAAGAAGACCAAGCCCTGTGTACATCCAAGAGACTCCACAGGGACACACAAATTTGAAAAATAACACAACTACTTACAGGACACATTAGGTATGTATGGGCCAGTGAATAATCACTGAGAGGACCAATAGGCTAGGCTTCTGGCACACCAGAATAGTAGTGCTGTTTTTTTTAGCCATTTAAACATAGATTGGTAGCGAGTAGTGGGACAAGTTATGCTGGCAAAATTACTTCAGCACAGGATATAGCCTGCTTTAGTTAAGTTTAGTTAATAGTGTTACTAAACCAAGAACCCTGCATTCACTGCTGTATATCTGGTCTCCCACAGTACACAGAATATGGAAATGCAATTATTTTAGTGCATATAAACTACTAAATACCTTTTCTCATCAGCACTATTTAGTCTTGTGATTTATATCAGTACCTGGTGAAGCTTGGGGAGGTTTTTCACACTGCAATGAGATGTCCTATGAGACTGCAGGACCACTGACCCTCTGTCTGGACAGTGCTGATTGGCCCTGTGCTGATCACATGCACTCTCCCAGGAAAATAACAAAAAACCTCTCTAGTAGTACACACCAAACTGAGCAGGTGCAGCCTGACACATGTATTTTCCAGACTTGTCCAGAGGGGCAGTGCAGGGAGGGGGAGGATCTGTGCATACAAGATCAAGCAGATTTTTTACACAATGCAGGAGATCAACACCTTAGGTTACACAGTGAGTATAACAAGCATGCTTTACTGCATATACAGACTGATTGTACTGTTGTGGGTTTTAGTAACACTTTAAGCCATATGAATAAAAGCTGTTGTAAGTACTCACACCAGTATAACATGGCTTTTCCCAACTGCCGCTTTTGCTGAACAGCTTGGTCCTTGGCCAGAAGTGGAAAAATAACAGATCTACTGGCAGATCCACGGGTAATAAAACAGTTACAAGAAAGATTCAAACAAATACAGCTCTAGTAATGCAAGTGACAGACTGCATCATATAGCTGACTTTGATTTTGCCCCTAGTTTAAAATGTTTCTAGAGGCTTAATGTTTTTTGCCTTCATGCATTCTATGCAAGTATGCATGAAGGTAAAAAACCTTCAGTATGCAGCTGTCCCCAGCCCTCTCTAATACTTACCAAGCCTGACCACGATCCAGCAATGTGCATGAGAGCAGCTGCTCTCCCAGGTCTCTGCCTCCTCATTGGCTGAGAGCCATTGGCTCCCCCTGCTGTCAATCACAGCCACTGAGGAGGCAGCTGGGGCCTGTTCTATGTATCTTATGGACACACAAAGCAGGGCTTGGGAGAAGGCATTCACAAGTACCCCTATAGCAAGTGGCTTGCTATGGGGGCACTTGGAGAAAAGGAGAAGCGTGAGTGGGGGGACCCGGTAAGAGGAGGATCAGGGCTGATCTGTGCAAAACTATTGCATAGAGCAGGTAAGTACAACATGTTTGTTGTTTTTTTCTTTTTTTTATTCTGCCCAGACGCAGTGTTCTCATTTGCGAATTTGATCCACTACAGGCTGACCGCAGCATCACTACTCCTGTTAGCTTAGCGCTGGAAGTGTCAAGCCAAATCTGGAGGAGGGGGGGGGCGGGTGCTGGGAGGAGGTGCAGGCTGTGCTCTCTCTCCTTCAGCTCCTTTTTCCTACCAATGCAGCGCCACTGAATACAGTTAATATCAGAATGCTGTCAGATCACTGTGTATCTGCATCTTTCTGCTCTCTTTTTACATTTCTGGCTACCTCCTCCCTTGAAAATGTGGTTAGGCGCAGGTAAACAAATTCTGTAAAAACCCAATCTGACAGCCAGTATCGTCACTCATGTTGGGCACTTAAGGCACATTCCCCACATCTCCTATGGGGTATCCCAGGTGCCGATGCCATGATCAATGTCACTGCAGCAGCTGGTATCTCCCCTTGCTAGCTGCCTGTCACAAGTAGCGTCTCATGACACAAAATGAGGAGAAGCCTGGGAAAAGGGACTTCATGCTGCATGTCTGCCATGCTGCATCTGAGGTGTGTAGGTTTCAGGGTGACGGGGAAGGAATTGTACTGGGGACAAAATGGGGGGTAACAAACATTTGTACTGGGCTGCTACGCATAAGGAAATGTATGCTAGAGGAGGGATTTGGAGAAGGAATGGAGGATATGAGCTAGGAGGGGGGATTTGAGAGGATGGATGTGTGTTCTGTGAGAGGGGATTTCAATGAAGGGAAATTTGTGCTGGGGGGTGGGGTTGGGGGGAGGATTTGCGCTAGGAAAGAGGATTTGGGGCGAGATTTGTTCTAGTAAGAAGGATTTGGGGATGGAGAGCATATGTACTAGGAAGGGTGATTTGGGAGGGGAGGAGGAGGAATTTTGTGCTAGGAGGGGGAATGGGGGGGGGGGGTTATGTAGAACGGTGGGAATGGGGGAGGCATGGATTTTTGCTGGGAGGGAGGGGGGATTTCAGCAGCGGGAAATCTGTAAAGGGATAAAAGGGAATTTTTGCATTTCTGATTGGGGAGAATTTTGACTTGTAGATGGAATTTATCCTTGGAGGGTCAACGTGCAGATTGGTGCTGGATTTTTTTGGGGAGGAGATTTTTTTCTGAAAGAAGAAATGTGGGGGTGGAGCTTGCAAAAGTTTTGCGCTCTCCTGACCCATGTGTTACATACATCTAACCTCTTTGTGTTGTGCACTACGTACTCTTGGCCCCGGGCACACTTTGAGGGGAATTTACTAAAAGTAAATTATAGCATTACCTGAACAAGCTGGGGTTAGAAGCTGATTGGTTATTACGTACAACTGCTCCAGATTTTGTCTGCTCCAGTTTTAGTAAATTTCCATATGTGTAACTCCTGCACTACATACACTACAGGCATACCCCACTTTTAAGTACACAGTGGGATTTATTTACTAAAGCCGGAAAGTGCAAAATCAGGCTCACTGCTGCATAGAACCAATGAGCTTCTAACCCCAGATTGTTCAATTAAGCTTTGGTAATAAAACCTGGAAACAAATTGGTTTCTATACAGAAGTGAGCCTGATTTTGCACTTTCCAGCTTTAGTAAATAAACCCCATTGTGTACTTAAAAGTGGGGTATGCCTGTATATTGTACATTACATACTTCTGACCACATGTTTAATTGCCTTAATAGTTGCTGTGTTGTCTCTCTGTCTATTTTCAGTGTGCAAAAAAAAAAATATTTATTGGAAGAATCTTTTTTTAATGATTGTGCTGAGGTTTATGCATGTATGTGAGATTCTTGTTTGTGGCATAACAATTAAACCATTTTTTATAAGCACAAGGACACTTTTATTTAACCTTACCACTTTAAAGGTAGACTAAACACAAAAAACCCCAGCAAGTAAAACAACACATAGTGTTGTGGACCTCATTATTTACCTTGTCTGCGTGTCTTTTTTTCTTTTAACACTGTGGTTGATTTGAAAAGCTTCTTGTGGTTTTTTTGGGGTTTTTGGTTCCCCTCAAGCTACATTCATTACACAGACCACCAAATGTTGGTTCTCCAAACCATACAGCTCTGAAATTTTTAGGAGTACAACTCAATATTGAGCCCTCCGGACTAAGACTGAGATGCCATTAAAGTCCCTCTCTCCTATATGGGGAGATCAGAGAGGGAGATCATGGACAGGATCAGATCGAATAGCAGCGAGCGTATCCACGGACATGTCACCGCTGACATGTCACTGCTGACATCCACACCTCCATAGGAGTAAATGGAGGTCCACCTGAAAAATTGACAGGCGGACTTGATCGGAAAGCCTAGGTGAAAGGGGCCTGAAGGCAGGCGTCCCAATACCTTTGACAATATCGTGTATGAACGTTGCAGGGGTTTTAATAAACATTGTTGGGCTCTAATGAGGAAACTGACAGGGTCAGCATCCCTTTAGATGTGTTTTCCCTTTGGGAATATCTTAACAAAATTAAATTTTTGTTGCAGGGCATGCCCAAAACCTGGCTTGTATCTTATTGCAGACTTCTGGTAAAATCAGTGTGCCAATCACACCAGCGGGAAATTACATTTCTGGTGGGGGGGTCGCCATATTGCATTACATTTCATAGAAAATTACAGCGCTACAGATTGAAAGGAAAGGTAATTTTTAATGACATTCAGTTACAATATGACCTGTGTTGCAATTGTACAGTATATGCTATATTTATTTCTATTTGCTCTTTTTTTTCCCACAAAATTTGAGTTACCCTACAGGAGTTCACCCTAGTGCAAATTGGATGTGTTTTTCCGCATCCAATTCGTATGACAGGAGATTGTGACCGGCTTTCTATGGAGCCGGTGTTCTGTCAGAAAGCCGCTACTCATCAGAATATGTAACAGAAGTGACGTTACTGCCATCTTGGTACACCCCGCACTTGTCCGCAGTAAGCCTACAGTCAGAAGGCAGCAAGCGGACATCTTTTTACACCCACTGAAGTCTTGCATTTCACACTTAGTTTTACCAGTGAACTGAGCTTATATAGTCAAATACAGTCTTTTGGAAGTCCGTGTGACATTGGCAAGCCTACTGATATCACATGTTTGCTAATCTGACAGAACACCTCTGCTTTTTTTTTTTTTTTTAAACTTCTGTTTATTGAGTTTTCAATTTATAAGAACATTTACAACACAGGTTGAGTCCTGCCAACATAGCAGTACCCCAACCGTTGGCCTCGCAGGGCCTAACATATAAACAATTTGACTAACTACTAACAACCCCCCCCCCAACCCCCCTCCCCCTGTTTGTCACGACTCAGCCCCCCAAAAATACTCGGACTAGTACCTCGGATCCAGGTTCCTGCAGTTCATCAAAAACTATTACTTATGAGCCGGTGTACCGACAGCCATCTACAACATATCAGTTATAAGCAGTATATCATTACAATGCACTCCCCATTTCCTTGTTCAGGACAACCTCTAAACCGTAATCAACAGGACCCTGTTGTCTTAGCCAACCCCAGCACAGCAAGTCCCCGGGGCCTAGCCCGCAGTGCCCTCAGCTTCGTACCAGGCTCTCCAAACCCTATCAAATTTGTGTACAGTTCCCCGCACCCTGTATGTCGTTTTATAATACGGCAGCATAGCATTGATTAGATGTTTCCAAAAACCTATACTCTGAGCCTGTTTATTCTTCCACTTAAGTAGGATGGCCTTTTTACCATAGAATAGCAGGATGGTAATCAATGTTCGCAGTGCCCTAGACGGCACCACCTCCTCTACCAAGCCCAATAGACAGACCCGCACCGTCAGGGGGATCTGTACTGCCACTACCTCCGATATACAGGAGGTAACCTCCTGCCAAAACCTCCTAATGTGAGCACAGCTCCAGAATATATGGTCGGCATCGGCCGGAGAAAAAGCACATCTCCAACACTCCGTCGTCGTTAATCCATATATCCTGGCTAATCTGGCCGGTGTGTTGTAGCTTCTATGTAAGAACTTAAATTGTACTAGGCGATCCCTGGCCGACACAAGATGCTGAAAAGGTTGAGCCCAGAGATCGTCCCAGTCCTCCGTCTGTAGATCAGGGACCTCCATTTCCCATTTAGTCCTGCACCTAGTGACTGCCTTAGGCGAACATTTAAAGAACTCCTTATAAGTTACGGAGAGCGTTTTTGATAGGTCCTCCCGGGATAGCAATAATTCGAGCGTCGAAGGCAGAGATGCCACCTTCAACTCCTCAAATTGAGCCTGATATGCGTGCCTGAGTTGGAAAAAACTGAAAAAATACGAGTTAGGCAGATCATGCCTAGTTTGTAGCTGCGAAAAAGACTGCAATTCCCCTAGGTTAGTAATGTCTCCGAGCGTCTTTATGCCTCTAATCGCCCATAACATTGGATCAGGTAGCCCATAGAAATGGGGGAGCCTCCTATTCATCCACAGAGGTGTGGACGGAGATATTCCCTTATAACTAGGGGCAGCCAAAGTATGTGCCTTTTCCCATGCCCTAATCGTGGCCGTCATGGTTACGGTGATGGGCAAATCTGAATTAGTTCCCCCGAAAAAGCGCCAGGCGTAAGCTTTCGTACGAACCTAAGTGCGCGGCTTCCAGTACCGTCGCCGCAAACATCTCTGCTTTTAAAATTCAACATCAAAACAGTTTGACAGATTTCTAAATACTGTATTTCGCTATATACTGTAAACTCAGTTCACTAGTAAAAATAAGTGTGAAATGCAAGACTCTGGTGGGGGTAAAAAGATGTCTGCTTGACGACTGCAGACGGAACGTCACTAAGGTTGCATTTCCTGAGGGGTAGCGGCTTTTCTGATAGAACACCGGTTCACACATCCCTGGAGCCCCTGCTGATCGAGGTCCTGTGCGTCTTTGGTTTCCATTTCAGGGCTAAATTCAGGCAAACCTTCGACCCTGATTCGTCCCTGAAATGTTTGAACCCAGCCTAAAGCTAAAGAATGCAATGCAGGTTTAATACCACTTTAACCAGTTCCCGACCGGCGCACGCCGATGTATGTCGGAAAAATGGCACGGGCAGGCATATTGGCATACAGGTAGGTCCAATTTTAAATGCCGCCCTGCCATCGCGTACGCGCTGCCGGCGGTGCGCTCGCGGGCCAGTCGAGACCCCCGTGAGTCCTGTCGCGGGTCCTGCGGACTCGATTGCAGCGGGGACACCCGCGATCGTCTCATGGGGTGGCTGAACTGGGAGATGCCGTTGTAAACAGCATCTCCCCATTCTGCCTAGCAACAAGTGACGCTGATCTCTGCTCCACGTGATTGGAGCAGAGATCAGTGTTCACTAAAACAAAGCCCAGCCCCCAGGGGCGGACTGACAACTCATGGGGCCCCCGGGCAATAGAAGATTATGGGGCCCCCAGGCAATCAGACGGGTAGGTACTGGAGAGGTGGGTTAGCTATAATCTAAGGATTTTTAGACCAAAAGGATGTTGGTAAGGGACATTTCAGAGACAGATGTAAAAAAAACACAGATTTTTACATACTGTCCCTGGGTTTACTGAGGCTGGCAACCCTGATGGGGCCCCCTAGTGGCACGGGGCCCTCGGGCAGTGCCCGAGTGACCCAATGGTCAGTCCGCCCCTGCCAGCCCCCCACAGTTAGTAACACGCCCCTAGGAACACTTAACCCCTACACTGCCACCCCCTAGTTAACCCCTTCACTGCCAGTGTAATTTACACAGGAAAAACTGCATTTGTATAGCAGTGATTGCTGTATAAATGACAATGGTCCCAAAAATGTGTCAAAAATGTCCGATGTCTGCCATAATGTCGCAGTCACAATAAAAATCGCTGATCCCCGCCATTACTAGTGATTTTTTTTTTATAAAAATGCCATAAAACTATCCCCTATTATGTAAACGCTGTAACTTTTGCGCAAACCAATCAATAATCGCTTATTGCGATTTTTTTTACCACAAATATGTAGAAGAATACATATCGGCCTAAACTGAGGGGGAAAATATTTTTTTATATATTTTTGGGGGATATTTATTATAATAAAAAGTAAAAAATAATGTGTTTTTTTCAAAATTGTCGCTCTGTTTTTGTTTATAGCGCAAAAAATAAAAACCGCAGGGGTGATCAAATACCACCAAAAGAAATCTCTATTTGTGGGAAAAAAAGGATGTCAATTTTGTTTGGGAGCGTCGCATGACCGCGCAATTGTCAGTTAAAGCGACGCAGTGCCGAATCGCAGAAAGTGGTCTGGTCTTAAGCCAGCAAAATGGTCCGGGGCTGAAGTGGTTAATAATTGAATATTTAAATTCTTGCATTTACCCACTGGTCCTCTTTAAGCAAAAAGGCAGGAACAAATAAACACCTATTCAATTTACATCATTCTAATGGAATGTTGTGTTTTCACAGTAATTCACATCCAGGCTCCAAAAAAAAACATGCAAAGTAATAATAGAATCATACGTGGAATTAATATAATAAAAGGCTGTGGTGTTTTTAAGGTGCCGATTTGTGTAAAAGTATTTGAGATCACGAGGACCACCTATAGTATTTTGTTTTCTAAGGCAAACAAAATGGGGGTTTTCTTTAAAGAATTAGACCCTGACATAGCCAGGAAAGCAGATAAAAGAATATCTCAGACAGGTGAAAATGACGGAACACATTCTTTGAAGATTGTCTGTGCATGTTGATATCACAGCAGCTCAGCCATCATTCCATGTAGTGCTATGGAAAATAAAACAATGCTTGGATGAGAGCCCATGTTGCAGGAAGTAACTAAGATTCTTAACTGTTTTATATAGGAAATTATTAACACTGGATAGCACAAAACACATAAATTCTCACTGTAATGGAGAAGTATAGTGTATTTTCAGTGAATACATATTTTGCAGTACATTATTACTACATATATGACTTTTCCATCAAAATCAACAATGCAACCATCAGTCCCTCCTCTCATGCCAGGGTACTGGGTGTAACCCTAGACTCTGACTTGTTATTTCAGCCCAAAGTCCAATCGTTGTCAAAAGTTTGTAGAATTCTCCTCCGTAACATCTCTAAACTTTGCCCCTTTTTAACCACTTGACCACTGGGCACTTAAACACCCTTAATAACCAGACCAATTTTCAGCTTTTGGTGCTCTCACATTTTGAATGACAATTACTCAGTCATGCAACACTGTACCCATATGAAATTTTTGTCCTTTTTTTCACACAAATAGAGCTTTCTTTTGGTGGTATTTAATCACCTCTCGGTTTTTTATTTTTTGTGCTATAAAAGAAAAAAGACCGAAAATTCTGTAAAAAAATAAATTTTTCTTTGTTTCTGTTATAAAATTTAGCAGATTAGTAATTTTTCTTCAGAAATTTTGGCCAAAATTTATACCACTACGTATCTTTGGTAAAAATAAGTACACATTGGTGGATATTATTTGGTCTTTGTGAAAGTTATAGAGTCCACAAGCTATGGTGCCCATATCTGAAAATTGATCGCACCTGAAGTACTGATGGCCTATTTCAATTCTTGAGACCCTAACATGCCATAAAAGTACAAATACCCCCCAAATGACCCCTTTTTGGAAAGAAGACATTCCAAGGTATTTAGTAAGAGGCATGATGAGTTTTTTAAAGTTGTCATTTTTTCCCACAATTCTTTGCAAAATCAAGATTTTTTTTCCTTTTTTTTGTTTCACAAAATTGTCATATTATCAGTTTATCAGGGGCGCTTTAATTTTTTTTTTTTATAGTTCATTTTACTTTATTTATTTTAGTTTGACATTTTTTTCTCCAAAAATACATTTTTGATCACTTTTATTCCTATTACAAGGAATGTAAACATCCCTTGTAATAGGAATATGGGATGACAGGTCCTCTTTACAGTGAGATATGGGGTCAATAAGACCCCACATGTCACCTCTAGGCTGGAAAGCCTGAAATAAAAATAATTTTTTTATTTTTTTTTAAATAAAAAGATTCTGGCTTTGATCGTATTAGCGAGTTGGTAGAAGCACCGGAGGGCGGCGAGGGGGGGGGGGGCGTCTATGGCTGGGTATTGCAGGGTATCACCGAGTATGGCTGGGTATCTCTGAGTATGGCTGGGTATCTCCGAGTATGGCTGGGTATTGCAGGGTATCTCCAAGTATGGCTGGGTATGGCAATTTATGGCAGGGTATTGCAGAGTAATGCAGAGTATTGGTGGGGTATTGCAGAGTATTGGCAGGGTATTGCAGAGGGTATTGCAGAGTATTGGCAGGGTATTGCAGAGTATTGGCAGGTATTGCAGAGTATTGGTGGGTATTGCAGAGTATTGGCGGGTATTGCAGAGTATTGGCAGGTATTGGAGAGTATTGGCGGGTATTGCAGAGTATTGGCAAGTATTGCAGAGTATTGGCGGGGTATTGCAGCGTATTGGCTAGTATTGCAGAGTATTGGCTAGTATTGCAGAGTATTGGCGGGGTATTGCAGAGTATTGGCAGGTATTGGAGAGCATTGGCAGGGTATTGGAGAGTATTGGCAGGTATTGGGGAGTATTGGCAGGGTATTGGAGAGTATTGGCAGGGTATTGGGTATTGCAGAGTATTGGCTGGTATTGCAGAGTATTGCCAGGGTATTGATGGGTTAAATTTGGTGAGCAGCGATGTGGGCACTGCAGATGCAGCCCACATCGCTGCTGACACTGATCTCTTCCCCCTCTGCTGTACCGATCGGTACAGAGAGGGGAGGGCGGAACCGGCGTCATAACATGACGCCAGTTTGTTTACAAGTGGTCGCTCCGTCATTTGATGAGCGGCCGTTTACCGTGATCCACAGGACCCGGCGGTCATGGATGTTCTCGAGTGCGCCCCAGGGGGTGCACGAGAGCAGAATTCTGGAAGGCCGCTAATTAACGGCCTCTCAGAGTTAAACAACCGCCCTGAAGCCGTTAATCAGCTATGGGCGTTTGTTAAGTGGTTAACAAATGAAACCACCAAGCTCCTCATTCACTCCCTTGTTATCTCTCACCTTGACTATTGCAACTCCCTTCTCATTGGCCTGCCTCTCCATAGGCTCCATCTCCTCTTCAGTCTATCATGAATGCTGCTGCCAGACTTATCCACCTAACCAACCGCTAAATGTCTGCCAACCCTCTCCTCCAATCCCTACACTGGCTCCCAATCACCCAGCGACTTCAATTCAAAATACTAACTACAATATGCGAAGCCATTCACAACTCTGCCCCGAGCTACATCACCAATCTTGTCTCCAAATATCACCCAAATTGTCCTCTCCTCTCTTCTCAAGACCTCCTCCTCTCAAGCTCTCTCATCTCCTCCTCCCATGCTCGTCTCCAGGATTTCTCCAGAGCCTCTCCCATCCTCTGGAACTCGCTACCTCCACTGGTCCGGCTATTCCCTACTCTTGCTACCTTCAGGCGATCCCTGAAAACTCATCTATTCAGGGAAGCCTATCATGTCTCCAACTGATCTCCTACCACTTCCATCAGCTCATTCCCCACAGTTACAACCTTTTGTACCACCTGCCCCACCCTATTAGATCATATTTGCCAACTGTCCCGAATTTCCCGGGACATTTGTCCCGATTTAATTTTGTCCTGGGAAATGTCCCGGGAAATTCGGTTTGTCCCGTTTTTCGTCGCCGCCGGCCGCTAGAGGTCCGCGGCCAGCGGAGACAATGTCTCCACCGGGCGCCATTTTAAAGAAGACCAGAAGCTGGTCTTCAATAGAGATCAAATGCTGTGGCGCCGCCCACCCCCGCTGCCAGTGTGACTGTGAAGTGCAGTTCAAAGTCATTCCGCGCGGCAACAATGGCATGCCGCGTCTGGAGGAGATGTCAGTCCAGTCTTTGGATGTCGGGGGCCAGTCTGGAGATGTGGGGGCCAGTCTGTGGATGTCGGGGGCCAGTCTGTGGATGTCGGGGGCCAGTCTGGATGTGGGGGCCAGTCTGTGGATGTCGGGGGCCAGTCTGGATGTCAGAGAGCGCAGTCTGGATGTCAGAGGGGCACCAGATGTAAGGAGGGGCTCCGCTGATGGAGACAGATGTGAGGAAGGCTGCTCTGATGGGGCACCTGATGTAAGGACAGACTCCGCTTGGGACGCCTGATGGAATCTGGTGGCAGGCAATGTGGCTAGTGACGCTCTCATGGCTCCCACTGATTCTGCATTATGGTGAGTTGAATGATTTAATTTCATATTACAATGTAATAATAGAAATAATGCGCTTCAATCATCCTGACACCATAACAATCATGGCGCCAGGATGATTGAAGCGCCAACACCAGGTATTTGGAGTATCTTTATATGCTGATTGTCAATCTCTGGAAAACACATATTGCTATTGTGGTGTAGGATCGGGGGGCTGCTGTCCCTCCATCCCCCCCCCCCTTTCCCTCTCCCCCCTCCTTTCCCTCTCCATCCCGCATTCATCTGACTCTAACCCCACCCCTTTGAGTCACGCCCCCATGTAAGCCACACCCACTGTTTTACGTAAACCACGCCCATATTTTGGCGCATTTCCACATTTTTCTATGCCACACCTATAACCACATGCCCCGCCCCCTAATTATAACACAACTCCGCCCTTCTTTAAGGTATAAAGATCATACCACTATATTTAGTTTGATATAAAAAAAAACCATCTGAGTACTTTATTTTTTCGTTGCTGTTCACATGTCACATGAAATTTCCCAGGACTTTCCTGTTTCCAGTACTCTACTGATGGATGACTTTGTGTCTGCACAGTGTTGATTGGTGCTATACTAGTCACATGACAAAAAAAGCTTTCAGATTACAGAATTAAAGTAATAGCAGCAAAGCGCTTTAAATCTTCATACAAATTTATATTTCTAAGCAAGTAATTTTTTTTTTTGCAATAACATGGTGTAGGTGGAGGATACGCAAAAGAAATGCTCCCAGCAGGAGCTGGTATTTTTAAGGTGCCAGTAACACATGTATTAACCACTTCTGGACGGCCGCACGCCGATATACGTCCTTACTTTGATGGGGGATATCGTTGTTATGGCAGCAGCTAGCTGCAGCCCTGGTATCCTCTTGCTCGGCTGGCGGTCCACTTCAAGATAAAATTGGTCTCTGCAGCGAATTCGCTGCAAGATCACTTTTGTCAGCGGCGGGATAGGGCCTCCCCCTCACACCTCACTCTGGTGCCCTCCGCCGCTTACCAGAGCCATCGGCAGCGGTGGAGGCAATCGGATGTTCCTCCTTTCTTGGCATGGAGATGAGTGAGAGGAAGATTGCCCCCACCTGTCTCCATGACATTGCAGGGTGGAAGCAACATCAAATAGCTCTTAAAGGGCCATTTAAAAAAAAAAAATTTAAAAGACAATTTTTTTTATTGCATTTTAGTGTAAATATGAGGTCTGAGGTCTTTTTGACTCCAGATCTCATATTTAAGAGGTCCGGTCATGCTTTTTTTCTATTACAAGGGATGTTTACATTCCTTGTAATAGGAATAAAAGTGACACAATTTTTTTTTTAAACAGTGTAAAAATTAAAAATAAAAGGTAAAATAAATAATAATAAATAAAAAAAAAAAATATATATATATATATATATATGTATATATATATATATATATATATATATATATATATATATATATATATATATATATATTTTTTTAAACGTGCCCCGTCCCACCGAGCTCGTGTGCAGAAGCAAACACATATGTGAGTAGCGCCCACATATGAAAACGGTCTTCAAAGCACATATGTGAGGTATCACCGCGATCGGTAGAGTAAGAGAAATAATTCTAGTCCTATAACCTGTAGAATTTTTTAAACGTTGCATACAGAGATTTTTAAGGGTAAAAGTTTGTCACTTGTAAGAGTTTGTTGTTTAATTCAAAAATTGTAAGACCGCTGCGCAAATAAGGTGTGACAGAGTATTGCAACGCCCACCATTTTATTCTCTAGGGTGTTAGAAAAAAATGTATAATGTTTGGGGGTTCTAAGTAATTTTATAGCAAAAAAAAAAATGTTTTAACTTGTAAACAACACATCTAAAAAAGAGGCTCGGTCCTTAAGTTGTTAAAATTCATACTTTTAACTCATTTTTTTTTTTTTTTTAATTGTTTATTTATAAAGTTTTTTCTAAAAAAAAGAAAAAGGTACAATACAGTATAAAGAAAAAGCATTTCAACTTTCGATAATACAAAGCCATGTATATAGAAACGTACGAAATTGAGCGTACATACAGGTATGTTCATAAAGTAAGCATCTTCCAACCATGGATCATTCAAGTACAATTAGCATACCATATCATGTGATAAATGAAAGCGGAAGAGGATATATAGTTACGTATAACAATACAGAAAAAAAAGAAAGAAAAAGATAGCAAGGTACAACTTAATCAGACGTTTGCATCATGGGAATCAGGAGGTTTAAGGGTTAGCAGACTCAAGGGGGAACTCAGAGTCGTCCCATTTCTTCCATATTTTATAAAAAGAGGGTAGTGTATCTTCCGTTTTAGCAGTCAAGTGTTCCATCCTACGTATATCTGCCATTATGGAAAGAAAAAGATGGAATGTGGGGGGAATGGTGGATAGCCAATGTCTAGGAATTGCTCTCTTAGCGGCCAGAAGGATAAAGGACTTCAGGTTGCGCGAGGGTTTAGACAGTCTCGGAAAAGGAAGGCCTAGAAGGAAGTGCATGGGATTCAGAGGGATAGGTGTCATTAGTACCTTTTGTAAAAGATCCTGAATTTTAGTCCAATAAGGGCTAATAAAGGGGCATTCCCAAAATATATGGAAATGAGAACCTACAGACTCGCCGCATCTCCAGCAAATATTGGAGATGGCTGGGTTGCGAGCATGCAGCAAGTCTGGGGTCCTGTACCAAAACATCAAGATCTTAATAGCGGTTTCCCTCTGCACTACACAACGTGACGTTTTGGATGTAGATTCCCATATTTTACCCCAGTCTAATAGAGAGATTGGTCGTTGCAGTTTGCGGGACCATTTTTTCATGTAATTATGAGTGAGTTCCGTTAGAGGTGGGGTTTCCTGTAGGATTTTGTATATAGAGGAAATCTGTTTGGTTTCATAGGGGCCGTTGGCACACAGGGCCTCAAAATCAGTCGGTTTCTCCAAAGAAAGAGAGGGGGAGTTAGAGTGGAAGAAATGTTTAAACTGTAGGTATGAGTATAGAAGGGAGGTAGGCAGGTCATATTTTGTTTGCAGGTCTGAGAAAGGCATAAGTTTACGTGTAGCCGGATGTACGAGATGTCGCAACTGAAAGATTCTCGCCTGAGTCCAGGGAAGCATCCTTGTATAAGACAGACCATCGGCTTTATCCGGGTTAAAGAGTACATTTAGAAATTGGGGACATTTAGAGGATAGGGAAAACTGCTCCGCACATCTCTTCCAAATGGAGAGGGTGAAAAGCATTGGTGCTAGGCATAAGGATCGCAATTGAGGCATAAATTTAGCAGAGGAAGGCCATAACATATAGCACGGATGTACTGGAACAGTGACCCCCATCTCAATCTCAGCCCACCTGCTCGGAGCCTTTCTAGAGATCCAGGAAGTCAATACCCGGAGGTGAGAGGCGTAATAGTATTTAATGATATCTGGCGCCGCCAGTCCACCTCTAGACTTTAAAGAGTAGACTACGAAGCGTGCAATCCTATGGGATGCATTATTCCATATGAACTTGAGGCATTTTCTTTGGAGAAGTTTCAATTGCGACATTGGGACTGGGATAGGAAGTGTTTCAAATAAATACAGTAATTTAGGAAGTATTGACATCTTAAGGACATTAATTCTACCGAGGAGAGAAATAGGAAGAGGGGACCACAGATTTAAGAGACGGGTTATTTCTGCAAACATGGGAGGAAAATTAGCTTGATAGAGGGAGTCGTACGAGGAAGTAAGATGAACTCCTAAGTACTTCAAGGAAGAAGGGCACCAACGATAGCTAAAGGTGCGTTGGAGGGTGTCAAGCAATGTTGGTGAAATGTTAATGGGTAGACCTTCTGTTTTTGACTGGTTGATTTTAAACCCTGAGAGAGAACCAAAGGTGGAGAGAATTGTCTGAAGGGAAGGTAAGGAGATGAGGGGATGGGTGAGTGTCAGTAAAATATCGTCAGCAAAAAGTGATAGTTTGTATTCTAGTTGTCGCAACGATACCCCCCGGATGTCTGGGTGGGACCTGATGGCTGAAGCTAGAGGTTCTAAGCTTAGAATAAACAACAGGGGTGACAAAGGGCACCTCTGTCTAGTGCCATTGGTGAGAGGGAACCGCTGCGACAAATATGAGGACAATTGAACCTGAGAGGAAGGTGTAGAGTATAGAGCTTGCAAGGCTTGTATAAAGGGTCCTGAGAATCCGTATCTGGAAAGGGCCGCAAACATAAACGGCCAACTTAGGCGGTCAAAAGCTTTTTGTTCATCTAGGCTTAGGACAATGGCGGATTGCTTGGTTTTAGTCAAAAGATCTATCAGGTCTATAGTCCGTCGTGTATTATCACCTGCATGTCGTGTTGGGACAAAGCCTACTTGGTCATTGTGAATCAACATCGGTAGTAGTGGGGAAAGTCTGTTGGCCAGTAGTTTAGTGAAGATCTTATAATCCGAATTTAATAACGCAATAGGGCGATAATTATCTGGGAGTGACGGATCTTTACCCGGTTTAGGAATGACGGTTATGTGTGCATGTAGGAACTGTGAATGTGGGACAGAACCTTTGAGCAAAGAGGAAAATAAAGTCTGCAAGTAGGGATTTAGAATTGGAGCAAAGATTTTGTAGTAAATATAAGGGAGCCCGTCCGGGCCTGGGGATTTGTGAGCCGGCAAGGCTTTAATCACCTCCGCTATCTCATCCACAGTAATAGGGGCGTTGAGCATGGAGTTTTGTGCAGTGGACAGTTTGGGTAGGTCTATGGAGGACATAAAATCATCAAATTTTGTCTGGGAGAATTGGGACGTAGAATCTGAACTTAAGCAGTTATAAAGCTTCTTGTAAAATTCACCAAATACCTGGGACATAGCCTTAGGGCAGTGGGTAGGAGTGCCGTCTGATCACATCAAATGGTCAGGTATCGAAAGGAAAGGGCGTGATTTCAATCTATTAACAAGCATTCTATGTGGCTTGTTTGCAAATTCATAGAACTTTTGCCTGGCCCATAGCATAGATTTGGAAATCCTGTTCATGTCAAAAGATTTGATGCGGTTCCGGAGAGAGGTAACTACTCTCAGTCGTTCCACCGTGGGGGAGTTGAGTAGGTGCATCTCTGCGATTTTCAGTTGAGCAAGGAGATCAGTTTTGAGTTTGATGGAGTCCCGCTTAAGGCGGGATCCCGCAGAGATGCATTCACCCCTGAAAAAAGCCTTATGGGCCTCCCACAAGGTGGAAACCTCTGCAACCGATCCATCATTTAGGTGGAAAAATTCAGATAGTTTTTGATGCAATTGGGTTTGGATTTTTGGGTCTTTTATCAGAGATTCATTAAGACGCCAATGGCAGGTCTTGGGGGTGGAGGCCGTCAAGACAATGTCAAGTTCAATGGGTGCATGATCCGACCAAGTAATGGGGTTGATCTCAGAAGAGACAATGTATGGAAGGAGAGGGGCAGTTACAAAGAAGTGGTCCAATCTGGAATACATCTTGTGAGCGGGAGAGTAAAACGTATAGCTTGTCTGAGTAGGGTGTTTCACTCTCCATGTGTCAAAGAGGTTGTGCGATCTAGTTAGTTTACGGAATGAGGAGGAAAGCTTCTGGACCGCGGTCCGCGGGGTGTCTTGAAATAGGGCTCGTCTATCCTTAGTCGGGGACATGCACACATTGAAATCTCCCCCTATAATCATAAAGGGTTGAGAAAACGATTGGAGTTTCTCCAAAACTTTTGTAATAAAACCAATCTGACCCACGTTTGGAGCATAGATGTTAGCTAAAATGAATTGAGTGTTCAGATGACTACAGCTCAGGAGCACAAAACGACCGTGTGGATCCAGATAGGAAGAGAGGATGCGTAGCGGGCAAGAACGTTTAATGAGAATTGCCACACCAGCCTTCCCAGAGGGATCAGAGGCTAAATAGGCCAAAGGAAAATGCTTAGATGCGAATTTAAAGGATCCACCCGGTCTGAAGTGGGTCTCCTGGACCATGATCACCTCCGCATTGGAGGTCCTGAACTCCTTCAGAGCTTGCCATCTCTTGCTGATGGAATTCAGGCCCTTCACATTACAGGAGTATATTCTAAGAGCCATACTAAATCAGACTCGTGTATAGCTAACGTACCATAGTTTGTAAACCAACAGTAATATAACCTTAGTGCAATATGTACAGTAACAAGTAAATATTTAAGTTGAAATGGTATCATAAAAGAAACATTGGTGACCAAAAAAGGGTCAGAAAACAGGCTTCCGTGAAGTGGGAATGAGAATCTATAAAAAAAAAGAGAAAAAAAGAAGAAAAAAACAATGGAAAAAATAATTTGAAAACATTTTTGGAGACCCTGAAGAGAAAAAAACTTCAGGGAACCCAGGCAGCAGCCTGGGGTATTAGTAAGGGACATGGCAGACCATGCGATCCGACGGTAGATTCCCGTCTCTTCAAAGAAAAATAGTCAGCTCCGTTCAATGGATGGTTAGCAGTTAAACAAGAGGATTGTAAGCTACTGTAAGATTGGTAAGGTTGGGAAATGCTCAAGAGAGCCTTGAAGAGGGAGCCCCCTCAAGTAGGAAATCTTGTAGGATTAGCTCGTTGAGGAGTGGAGAAGGACTTCTGCGGTCGCCGACGTACGGGGGTCCATATCTTGGCTGGTGTCGTCAGAGGCTTGGGGTTTTGGATGGGAAGCTGTAGGTCCTCCTCAGGGATGGGTGGGAGACCTAGGTTACGAATGAAGGCTTCGCTTTCAGAAAGGTCACGTAGGGAGAATTGGGCGCCATCTTTAGATACAGAGAGACGAAATGGAAACCCCGATCGGTAAGGCACTTGATGGTTTTGTAAGTGCGTGGTAACTGGGCGGAAGCTGCGTCTTTTCGCCAGGGTGATATGGGAGAGGTCGCTGAAAATTTGAATCTTGGCTTGTTTAAAGTCAATGCGAGACTTGTTGCGAGTTGCGGTAGTGAGGGCTTCCTTACTCTCATAATAATGAAAACGGACAATGACGTCCCTGGGGTTAGAGCCGAGTGGAGGTTTAGGAGCCAGAGATCTGTGAGCCCGGTCAAGGCGCCAATCGATATCTGGGATGTGGGGGGCCAAGGTGACAAATAGGCTTAGGAGGTATGGGCGGAGTTCTTTATCACTGATAGCCTCAGGTACTCCTCGGATTCTTAGGTTCTGACGCCTTTCTCTGTTCTCCAAATCCTCTTGTTGGAGCTGGAGTTGGGAGGCCGTGTGCTTCATAGCGGCGTTGTCTTCCTCCAGAGCGTGTACATATTGGGTCAACTCGTCGAATTTGTTCTACAGGGTGTCTGTACGGTCTCCCAGTTGATCTATTTCCCCACGGAGTTCGTGTGCTATTTTACCCACCTCTCTAGCTATGTTATGGGTCAGGTCCTGGAGCAGTGATTGAAGCTTAAGGTCCAACACAGCTACTGTTACCATAGCTGATGTATCGGAGAGTTGTGTTGGGTGGGACCTGAGGTCCGTCTGAGGTGATTTTTCGGCTGTGGGGAGGGAGTCGGTAGGGACTGGTGAACACGACACAGCATTCGGGGTCGGGGATTGTGACTTATACAGGAAGCGCTCCATGGTTTTATTAGGTGGTGGCGGGATAAATCCACGGTACATTTCTTTCTGGAAACCAATCTTTCCCATAAACAGCTCGGAAGTAGCTGACCAGCTGTGGTGTCGCTCCCGGATCTAAAGAAGCTGTGGACGCTGTACAGGAGCTGCAAATATAGGGACGGGGACCGAAAGTCTACATGACTTCCCTCCTACATGTCACGCCTGAGGCCCCTCAGTACCAGAGACCCTGCGTGGGGCGAACCAGACCCGGAGGAGTTAGGAAGGGTCCTAAAGGCCTGTCGCCGGGTGGAGCAAGATGGCCGATGTATGTGGTTATGGGGAATAAGCCCCTATCTGCGCTGGTACAGGTAAGGTGCCTGCAGGATGCCCTGAGACAGGCCAGTGTCTGGTGCTGTATAATCGGGATGGTCCAGGGAAGGCAAAGCGACGAGGCTGATAACTCGTGTCAGGGTGTAGCAAGATGGCTGCTTCCTACCTATGTCCTGGCTGACCGACGTAGTAGGCTTGGGAGCAGAATCCGCGGCTCCACTGACCGCATGGGAAGGGGTGCCGAGCTGTAGAACAGTCCAGAAAGGAGATGCAGGTGTAGGGGAGCCGGTGGATCCAGAGAACAGCGGAGGTGTTGCTGCCGGGTGGGCCAAGATGGCCGCTGTTTCCCTCAAACAGGCCGGAGCCGCGGAATCCACTCCAGGCGGCCTGGCTCCAGGAGATTGCCGCATACCCGGGCCTCAGCGGACCCCTGGCAGGCCGAAGAACAGCCACGGGAGGGCCTGGATGGCAGGAGGCAGCGGCGTCCGTTCCGCGGGGTGTACCAAGATGGCCGCCGTATGCTCCAACTAGGCCGAAGCCGCGGACTCGCGCAGTAGCGGCCGCGGCGAGTGCGCGATCCGCGTCTCCGGTGCCCAGAGGACCCCAGATACCGAGGGACACCGGGATCTGCACTGAGGCCCAGGCAAGGGCAGGGGGACCCGAGAATCTACAACTTAGGCCTTCGGAAGGCCGGAGGTCCCCTATCTCATTTTAATATAATAAAACATAACAAAAAAAATACATATAAGCAAAAAAATACACAGTTTAAAATGACTGGATCAATTTATTTTAGATAATTGCAGACACGATCAATAGTTTATGGTAAGTACGGAATGATGATCACGACATGTTTCGCCAATGGTTTAGGCTTCCTCGGGGGATATTTAATATCACACCAGTATGCAATGTTAGCGCATGTAGTTATCCAAAGAAGTTTGTAGTGACAACAAGGTCCAACAATCCAGGTGTAAGTGTCAGCAAAGAAAGGGAAGCACACTGATTAGAAGTAGGGTGAGGCACTCATGTGCTGGCCGCAGGAGGGGTAGATCAGGTCATTGGCCACTGTGGAATTGTGCTGATTATAGCACAGGGGTTCCCTTCCCCAGTCCACCCAGAAGGCCTGCTCAGGGAGCACACTCCCTCTGCAGATCTTTCCATTGCTCCCTCTAACTACAACGTCTTTGTCTGTACAGCTTCCCCACCGTTGGCAGAGTTTAAGTTGACTGACAAAAGCTTTCACCCTCTTCATGCTGAAAGGATATCAGGAGGAGGTGCTGCCAATCACAGGCCCCTCGTGCCTGTGACTATGGTGTGAATGTGCTGGGACTAATAGCCTGTGACTATGTTGTGTATGTGCTGGGACTAACAGGGAGGTGAAGCCTTCATCAATCACCATGCTATATCCCACCCCCATATTGTTTAGCAATATGAGGACATGGAGGAGGATAGGGAAAGGGAGTATCACCACTCCAGGAGGATCGTCCAGTAGCAGGGCTCTTCACCAAGTCAAAGAAACCACAGATGCCGACAATGCATGTAGCAATGAATGAAAGGTGGTTCTGGACAGATGAACTCAGAAAAAAGCCTTTTATTTAAAAAGAACACAAAATCCAAAATAGCATGCCACAGCAGAACAGGAAACTAACGCGTTTCACACTAGGCACAGTGCTTACTCATAGCTATGAGTAAGCACTGTGCCTAGTGCGAAACGCGTCAACTTTCCTTTTCTGCTGTGACATGCTATTTTGGATTGTGCGTTCTTTTTGAATAAAAGGCTTTTTTTCGACATGGAGGAGGAGGGAGGGAAGGGGAGTGTCATTTACCACTGTTTAGGTGGAATGTGTGACCTATATACATTTTTGTTCTCGTTTTCTTACCTGCAGGACTGTGAGGGACTACTATGCCTTGGCTGAGGCACTTTAAGGTTCTATTACTGTATATATTGCTGAATATTGTTTAAACATATGTTAGATTAACATATGTTTAGGAATAGTTAGGAATGTGGTTGTTTCTTGCACAAACAAAGTGCACTTGGTAGGCTCTACCTTAAAGTGGATGTAAACCCAATGTCATCCTTCCTAAACTACTGCCATAGGGATTATCTATAAGGATATACATGCCTCCTGCATGTAATCCCTACCTGTCTCCCCTCTGTCTGTTATGAGAACCCAAAAACTGCAGATTCTGTGGGTGAGTCTGTTGTCTGGAGCTCGGTGGGTGGAGTCGTGATGTCAGTAGACTCCCCACCCACCTCTACACTCCCCTTATCAATATGCATTTTTTCCTGTGTATTTCTTAAACTGAACTTCTGCTATGATCTCTAACATCCAGTGAAAAGACAGGAAAGTAACCACATGACTTCAGCATGCTCAGTTATGCTGAGGTGGGGAACATCCAAGCCTGGCAGAGCAGCAGAAGAAAGGAGTGGGGGAGGGAATTAAAAAATAATGCATGTCTCTTAGCCTAATGCACAAGATATGTAAATCACCTGTCACTCACAGCAAGGGGGAGTATTTGACAAAGGTTTTCTCTGTTTGTCAATATTTCTCACTGAACAATAAGAGAGGATTGCTCAGAGCTGGATTAACTCTTTGTGGCAAGACTGGGCTCAAATGATAGGAAATCTTATACTCTACATTATGACATAAAAAAAAATTATAATAATAATTTCGGGTTTACATCCACTTGACAACTGGGCACTTAAACCCCCTTCCTAACCAGACCAATTTTCAGCTTTCGGTGCTCTCAGATTTTGAATGACAATTACTCAGTCATGCAATACTGTGCCCATATGACATTTTTGTCCTTTTCATACAAATAGAACTTTCTTTTGGTGGTATTTAATCACCGCTGGGTTTTATATTTTTTGCGCTTTGAATCAAAAAAGACAAATTGAAAAAGAAAATTCGGTACAAAAAAAAATCTTTGTTTCTGTTAAAATTTATTGGCCGAGTATTGGCCGAGTATTTGGGAGTATTGGCCGAGTATTGGCGAGTATTGGCAAGTATGGCAGGGTATTAGCAGAGTATTGCACATTATTGCAGAGTATTGGCAGAGTATTGCACAGTATTGCAGAGTATTATACATCATTGCAGAGTATTGGCAGAGTACTGCACATTATTGCAGAGTATTGCACAGTATGGGCACAGAGCAGCGCTGTGGGCTCTACAGATCCAGCCCACAGCGCTGCTAAAAAGATCTTTCCCCTCGCACTGTACAGATCGGTACAGAGAGGGGAGGGAGGAGTCGGTGTCATGACATGATGCTGGTTTGTTTACCAGTGTTTACCCGTTTACAAGTGGTAAATGGCCGCTACAATCGGCCATTTACAGCAAACCGTGATGCACCAGGTCTTCCGTACCTGGTGGTCATGGATGTTTGCAGGAGTGCGCCCCAGGGGGTGCGTGAGAGCAACATTCTGGGTGGAAGTCCCACGGGCGTCCACCCAGAATAAGCCGACCGCTCTGTAGCCGTCTTCCGGCTATGGCCCAGTCTGCAAGTGGTTAACCTGTGTATATATTTTGTACAGCAGATGTCTTATATTTTTTTCACATTTAATTGATTTGTATATACTAGCCACATATGTGCAATGCCACATTGGCTCTGTTCATGTATTAACACCCTTTCCCCCCTTCCAAGTTCGTGGGATATTCTGCCTAGATTTTTGTAAAAATGTTTTGTAGGGGTGGCTGCCCAGGCCAATGAGGACATGGCCTATTTTTGTTTTGAGGATGAGTGTAGCATCCTCTTAGGTAGGTGATAGGATTAGTATAGAATAGTTTTTGTCTGCTCTGCTTAACAGAGGAACAGCTAGGTAAATGTAATTGCTATCCGCTTAACAGAGAGCGGTGATTTGCTAGCCTGCTCAGTGTGATCTGGTGCTGCTCAGGCTGACTTGAGTTTCCCTGTATCCAAGTCACTAGCAAAAGTTCTGGATAATAGGCCGAAACTATGCAGTAGAGTCCTGGCCAATTACAAGGGGAGGTGCCCCGTGCATGCTGGGTGCCTGTATTTATATTCTAGGAGCACATGGGCTTGGGGTCTTTCCTAGAAGAGGATTGCACTAAGTAGGGTAGAGGCGCTGTCTCCCCTGGCACTTGCTGCCATGTGGCTTCAGTTGGGCAACCCGAGGGGCTGAATTGAGAGAGAGTGTGCTGCCATGCGGCCTTAGGTGGTAGTCCTGAGGGCCTGAAGTTGGTGAAAGTGACCCTGATTCTGCAAAGAGTTAGCTGAAGGGGCTGTCTATTCAAAATCTGGTCAGGTATCGCTGATATAGAGTGTTGCTTGGAAGCTGGAGGGAGGCTACCAGCTGTCCCTGAACATTTTTTGAGTACAGACAACCTAAAGGATCTATAGCCTTTTATCCCCTTTTGGTGTGCTATATAATCAGCTGATGGTCTGAACAAGGCAACAATGGCTAGTGTTCTGAAGAGCTTGTCCAGCTGTTACTACTGCATATGGACTTTGCTTACTTCTACAACTTTTGGACTGCCAAACAGTCTGCCGTAACTGGCTTGTACCTGAGGATCTTTGCCCTGCTACTACCGAGGGACTTTGCTCACTCCTGGAACTACTCTGTGCTACTTTTAAGGAGAAGTATGCTATATGCTATAAGCATAGACTTCATCAGAGCTTAACTAAGCAACAAAAACAACACCCTTAGACTGGTCATTGAAAACAATGAGCCTGGCTGCAGAACAAAGGTGTGGAAGACCTAGATAAACTACCAGCGGCTCATACGGGGGTAGCGCTACATGTATATGCCCACATGTTGACTCTATAGTCACATAGGCTGCAAAAAAAAGAAAAAAGGATCAAATAAACTGCTTAGAAGGGAACTGAAACTGGAGCATGATCAGTCGATGCCAACAGCTGGTCTACACAATTTTAGGCTGCAGTAGGGACACAGACAAGGAGGGAGCAACAGTGAACAGCAGGATCAACCTGAATTTTGCAGTCTATAGAAAACAAATGCTTTAGTGGAAGGATGAATATGAACACAATGTAATGTAGCATGTATTGACAGTTTTTGATGATTTGAGTTTAACCGCTTCAGCCCTGGAAGATTTTACCCCCTTCCCAGAGCACTTTTTGCGATTTGGCGACGTTGCACCAAACAAAATTTCCGTCCTTTTTTTCCCACAAATATAGCTTTCTTTTGGTGGTATTTGATCACCTCTGCGTTTTTTTTTTGCGCTATAAACAAAAAAAGAGCATAAATTTTGAAAAAAACACAATATTTTTTAATTTTTGCTATAATAAATATCCCCCTAAAATATATAAAATAAATATTTGTATTCCTCGGTTTAGGCCGATATGTATTCTTCTGCATATTTTTGGTTAAAAATAAAATCGCAATAAGCATATATATACGGCACAGAGGTGTAGTGGTTAGCACTCTCACCTAGCAGTAAAAGGGGTCGCTGGTTTGAATCCCAACCACGACACTACCTGCCTGGAGTTTGCATGTTCTCTCTGTGCCTGCGTGGGTTTCCTCCGGGTACTCCGGTTTCCTCCCACACTCCAAAGACATGCAGGTAGGTTAATTGGCTTCTGTCCTAAATTGGCCCTATTATATGAATGGGAGGACCTTGGATTGTGGGCTCCTTGAGGGTAGGGACCGAAGTGAGTGTGCAATGTACTGGGATAGAGACAATTGCAGGCACTCACTCAGGATGGACTGGTGTCTTTATTCAACCTTACTAACTATGTAACTATGTATATAGATTGGTTTGTATAAAGGTTATAGCATCTATAAAAAAGGGGATAGATTTATGGCATTTTTATTATTATTTTTTTTACTAGTAATGTTGGCAATCTGCAATTTTTATCGGGACAGCTAAATTATGGCAGACATGTTGGACAATTTTGACACATTTTTGGGACCATTGGCATTTTTACAGTGATCAGTGCTATAAAAATTAATTGATTACTGTAAAAATGTCACTGGCAGTGAAGGGGTTAACACTAGGGTGTTAATTGTGTTCCCTAGTGTGTGTTCTAACTGAAGGGGGGAGTGGAATGTGCAGGGGAAGAGATAGATCGCTGTTCATACTCTGTATGAACAGACGATCTGTCACTTCTCCCCTCAGAGAACCGGAAACCGTGTGTTTACACACACAGATCCCGGTTCTCCGCATGCCCCGAGTGTTCGCGAGAGCCCGGCGGTGATTGCGACCGCCAGGCACTCGCATCGGCTCCATGGGCACAACACAGGTCATTGATGGAATTGATGGAATGGATTTTAGGGGGACCCCCACGCAGTTTATTTTTAAATTTTGTTTTGGGGTTCCCCTAAATATTCATACCAGTCCCAAAGGGCCTGGTAATGGACTGGGGGGGGGGGGAGGACCTATGCCATTTTTTTCAATGAGTTTTATCTATATTGCCGGGACCCAACAATTCATTAGAGCTGCGATCAGTTTTAAATTGAAATTTTTCCTTTAGAAATGTCATGTTGCTGTGGTATTGTTCTAAACACGGGAAAAATGTGCCACTTTACAGGCATACTAGACACCCCCCAGGTACGATATTTAAAGGAATATTTCATTTTTATTGTTTCACTTTAAGCAGTAAAAAAATCACTGTTCCCGAAAGCCATGTAATGCTATTAATAGGACCATGTTAATAGATTGGTATTTGGCCCCCTCTACTGGTATGAAAAGGAACGAGACTTGTTTAACTTTCACATATCAGCTACTGTAAGCAGGAAGTGACTTAATTGTTTTACTTTGTGAAGGACTCACCTACAAACAATGCCCACTCACTTACCCATGAACACTGAGTGGCTGAACTGCATGCTGGGTAGGTAATAAAAGGCCATTTTCTGTCTCTTGCTGGGACGTGTGGCCTGCCTACAGGGATCTGTGAGTGTCTGTTTGAAGAGCATGAGATTTGTTCATTCTCCTAGCAGGTGGAGCAGCGTACACCCAGGTAACAACAAAGGTAAACTGTATGTAATCTGTTATTATAGAAGTGTTCTTAAATATTGGGTTTTGTTACCGACATTGTTACACACCTCTCTCAAGCGGGTTGAGACAATTTATTGAGGGTGGAAAGAGCAGAGTACAGGCCCAATCAAATACCAGCAGCTCCTTCAGGGGTAAGTGCTACAAATGTTTGCATTGATACATGTCCCCTGGGGTAGTACCCAGGTCCCCAAACACTTTTTATGGTAATAACTTGCATATAAGCCTTTACAATTAGCACTTTTGAGTTTTCATGTTGGTGTCCCATAGGCTTTAACGCTGCTTGTTCGCATGTTCTGGTGCGAACTGAACCGGTGGGTGTTCGGCTCATCCCTACTCAGCAGTTCAATCCCAGTACATTTTGTAGAATATCAGTCTGTCCCTGATGTTGTTCCTGGAGAGAAGTGGCTTTTTTGCTGCTCTTTTTGATACTAGGCCATCCGCCAAAATTCATTGCCTCACTGTGCGTGCAGATGCACTCACCTGCCTGCTGCCATTCTTGAGCAAGCTGTTCACTGGTGATGCCCCAATCCCACAGCTGAATTAACTGTAGAAGGCAGCCCTGGTGCTTGCCAGACATTCTTGGGCACCATGAAGCCTTCTTCACAATTGCAGTGGAAATGTTTTTTTATGTTAATTTTCATGGCAAAGAGGGACTTTTCAATTAACTGCAATTCACCTGATCACTCTTCATAACATTCTAGAATATATGCAAATTGCCATCATAAAAACAGCGGCAGCAGACTTTGTGAAAATTTATATTTGTGACCTTCTCAAAACTTTTGCCCATGGATGTATGTTTTTTTTTTTTTAAATCATACATAAGGGGGCGGACTGACCATTGGGTCACTCGGGCACTGCCCGAGGGCCCCATGCCACTAAGGGGCCCCATCAGGGTTGACAGCCTCAATAAAACCAGGGACAGTATGTAAAAATCTGTGTTTTTTTTTTTAAATCACAAGATTATAGCTGCCCTGCCTCTCCAAGACCTTTTCAGTGTGTGTATGTGTATTCTGTGTGTGTATATTGTGTGTGCATATACTGTATGTGTGTTTGTGTGTACTGTGTGGCCCCATAATCTATTGTCTGTGGGGCCCATAATCTCCTATTGCCTGGGGGCCCCATAATCCTCTCCTATTGCCCCATGAGTTGTCAGTCCGCCCCTGCTTACATAGGTGGATACTGCATCTGTCCCCCGGCCCCTCTAAAGCCCCATACACACTATCAGATTTTCTGCTAATTTTTGTCTTCAGATTTACCAAAACCATGTAGTACAAGGGCCTGCCTGATTGCATACAAATTGAAACGACTAAGGTTTGACCTCATATTTTATGGTTTTGGTAAATCTGAAGGAAAAAATCTGATGTGTGTGGGGCTTAACAAAACCGAGCAATCTAACACCGCTCACGAGTGGGCTGTGGAGGGGGGCAGAAGCAGCCATTGCGTCGCTGAGAGGCTAAGCTGGGTACAAGGCCAAGCATGTCGCGATCTTGCTCTGTGACGTCAGGTGACAGTCCACTGTCTGCTGAAAACAGGTCACTGGATTGCAGAATGAACGGCACTCCTGTGATCCACAGGGGAAGTACAGCCAAACAAGCTTTGGCTGTTCTTCTCCTTTAAAACTTTCTTAGGACAAAAAACATGCACATCTAGTTTACGAGTGGTAATGAGGGCTCATTCACACCATAAGGTGTGTCTGAACACACATAGATTTTTGCATATTCCCACAGTGTGTTTTTGGCAGCCCATTTGTTTCAATGCGCTGCCCATGGTACTGTGGTATTATGTGGTTTGAGAACCCATGTTTGCTAGATGGGGGTGTAATTAATGACACTCAAATGTGTCTGCAGAAGGCAGCACATTTCTGTGCGGTGCAGGGAAAAGTGTGCTTTTTACATGCATTTCCCTGCACCTGGTGTGAACAAGCCCTGAAGATTGGCCAACACAGTGCACACAGGGTTAATTATGGTAAACAGGACTTCCCAGTTCCATAGAAGGGGAATAGGTGGCACTTTTCTTTTTTTTCTTTTTTTTTTTTTATTGTGCTTTGTGAATGATACTGAGAACATATATAAAGCAAGTGTATGAAGTTAGGGAGATATGCACACAGAAATGCAAAACTGTCGTCAAATGGTATAGAGTAAAATAAAGAATAATAATAGCGTAAAATTATACTTTAAAAGTCTGTTTTAGGTGAGTGCTGTTACAGAAAGTACAGTTATCCTAACTGTCTAGCCCTCTCCCCCCACTGTAATCGCAAAATTTTGTGGTTTTATGTGATGATGACCACTACACAACTAATACACTTAAAGGGGTATTATCGATGGATCCATCTAGAAGTTTCTCCTATATCAGGGAGTGTGGGATACTTTTATTTTGAGCTCCAATATTTTTCTTATTGTTTGCTAGATACTATGCAGTACATACTGTATATGTGGGAAACATGGGCCACCTTGTGTCCTAGTTTCATCACTACACAATTTAGTGAAAGGTTCTATGTCTCACTGTCCACTTTTATCTGTTGCAAACCTTTATCCAAAATGTCAACTTGTGTTTGTTTTTTGTTTGTTTTTTTAAACTAAGGAGCCCATTTATAAATGTCTGAGCTTTTCTCTAGTTTTAATGATCTTCCTTTTTTTGCCAATTTGACAGGACAACTGATTTCTAATTAATTTGCTCCTTTACTTCACTGTTCTTTTTTTTTCTACCATATTAGCAAATGATATTTTTTTTTTGTTTTTAATAAAGCGATTGAAAATGAAAAATCAGCAGCTACTAAAACTGTAATAAATAATAAACAGATACTAGCCTGTTCCAGGATCGAGCGCTGTCCTCACCCAGCCGATTTCTTCACCAGGCCTCGGCCCCTGGTGCTGGCATACTAATCGTAGCTAGATAGCTGGCTGTGACTTCTTGTGGCCAGCTGCTCACTAAGCATGTGCGAGCCGTGCTGCTAAATGGTCCAGTAGCTTTCTGGGAACTATGATATATCCCAGAAAGCTGCAGGGGAAGGATGTGATAGGGGCCTGAACTTCAGATCGCCAACTCTTGTCTTGCCCAGTACGGAGATGGGCACTACCATCTGTACCCACTCCTTCTCATTGGCCTCTTTCCCTGACACTTCAGAGCCAGCATTTCCCCCTCAAGCGCCTCAGAGCATATGCAACATACCAAGCTAAAATGCTACCATGCTATGTTGCAGCTTGTATCCCTTAAAGCACTGGAAAGGACTGGAACCAGGTTGGTCTAGAGCTGTTGGCAGCTGCCCAGACACAGGCCAAAGGGTGACTTTATCTAATGCCTCCATCCCAGAGGAAGCCCAAAATGCTGCACTTTAAATAATTGCTGCATAGGAACCTCTTTGCACCACTTCCTGATGGAGGCAGGCTGATGACAGGATTCCCTCCAATGTGTCTCTAGTTCTTTGATCCCTGATAGGCTGCCTCAGTGAGGCTTTTCAAATTTTTTCTTTAAACTGCAGCAGCCAGGCCCAGCTGCTGGCAACACTTCCAGGCAGCATCCTGCATTGCACCATTTCTGGTGCTTCAGCACTGTAAAGGTGCCACACAATGTCTCCGGAGCTTGACCACAGATGCTCAATTTCTAATGTTTGCTGCTGGGTAAATCCTGCACTGGGCCTCTGTTTCCGGCCTATTCCAAAGCGCTGGAAACATTTGTGGCTATTTTCTCTTGGATAATACCTTCTAATGTTTATTTTGAAATAAACCCTGCCTATCTCTCTCTTATATTGCAGCCTAACCATACTACTTACATACTGTCCAGCTACAGCATAATATTTGTGGCTATATATATAGTTAGTTAGGTTGAAAAAAGACACAAGTCCATCTAGTTCAACCATAAAAAAATAAAATAAAAAATATCATACAATCCCATATACTCAATCCTATACCCATAGTTGATCGAGAGGAAGGCGAAAAAAAAAAAAACAGAAAAACATGAACCAATTTGCTACAGCAGGGGAAAAAATTTCTTTGTGGTCTCCGAGAGGCAATCGGATTTTCCTTGGATCAACTTTACCTATAAATGTTAGTACCCAGTTATATTATGTGTATTTAGGAAAGAATCCAGGTCTTTTGTAAAGTAATCTACTGAGCTGGCCATAACCACCTCTGGAGGGAGTCTATTCCACATTCCCACAGCTCTTACTGTGAAGAAACCTAAATATGTTCTCTGTTTATTACACTCTAATGATTATTCAAAGATAAAACCTGCCTCTTCTCTGTTACATTGTGGCCTAACCAAGCTGCTTGCACATTGCCACTGTGTTTTTTGCGGAAGGGAGTATAACAAGACTCGTGGCCACTCATTAAAATTAGAAGAAAAGAGCGTTAACCTTAAACTACATAGAGGGTTCTTTACTGTAATGCCTTGTACACACGGTCAGACTTTCTGTCGGAAAATATGAGATTGTGGATCGTGTTGTAGGAAAATCCGATTGTGTGTGGGCTCCAGATTTGGAATTCCCTTCCACAGGCGGTAGGCACAGATGTGGAATTCCCTTCCACATGCGGTGGGCACAGATGTGGAATTCCCTTCCACAGGCGGTGGGCACAGATGTGAAATTTCCCTTCCACAGGCGGTGGGCACAGATGTGGAATTCCCTTCCACAGGCGGTAGGCACAGATGTGGAATTCCCTTCCACAGGCGGTGGGCACAGATGTGGAATTCCCTTCCACAGGCAGTAGTCTCAGCGGGAAGCATTGATAGTTTAAAAAAACTATTAGCACCTGAACGACCGCAACATACAGGCATATACAATGTACTACTGACATATAATCACACACATAGGTTGGACTTGTTGGACTTGTGTCTTTTTTCAACCTCACCTACTATGTAACTATGTAATATTTGTGGCTATGCTTAATACACTGCATTGTAATGTTTATTTCAAGAGAAATCCTGCCTTGTCTCTCTAAGTGCTCACTTACTGATAAAAATGTATACCGAACTCATTCCTGAAGTCCATATTTTGTCTGCTCTCTGGTTGAGGTAACATGCCAAGTGCAAAATAAATTTTCATGAAGATGGCAGTGCCAGCTGTAGAATGGTGACTAAAAGGGAGCTGTCATTGCTGGATCGGGGAAAATCCAGAGACAAGTGTTCCCAGCTGGATTCTCACTTCAGTTCCACTTTAATGGCAGAATCTTAACATACACATCAACTATTTTATCTTATCCCCAAATAGGCTACAGAAAACTTATTTAGATGTTCAATAAACACTGCAACATATACACTGGGGACTGCATTATATGCATTGACCATGACAGATCAAGTAAAGCAATATAAAAATTATCAAAAAACGAAAAAAAAAATCCTTAAATATGGTGGTTCCATTAGTTTTCTTTATTTTTCTAGCTTTTTTTCCCACCTGGTGATCCAGCCATTAGGCTCCATACACATTAGCTCATCTCCAAAGTTTATTTATTTCAGGTACATGTATAGTGCTGCCAATTTACGCAGTGCTTTACATATACATTGTACAGTCACATCAGTCCCTACCAGGCATGGATTGGCCATCGGGACTACCGGGAGTTTCCCGGTTGGCCGATGGCTCAGTGGGCCGGCTCCAGTGACAGCCTGTCACCTAGGGAGCACTGCTGCCTAGCCTAGCTGGGAGGGTGCAGGCCAGCCCGGATCAGTTTGCCAGGCTGGGGGGGCGGCGCAGCTCTGCTGAAATAGTGTGGAGTGACTCTGACGGCCTGGAATCTCACTCACTGTGTGTGCGGTGAGCCTAAGCATAATGTGCTCAGCCTCAATGTTCAGTGTGCAGGCTCCACGGCCTGTCTGGGCAGCGCTGTCTTTATGCACTATTCAGATTGGTGGTGAGTTGCCGCCGCCCGCCAGACCCCGCCAATCACTGCAACCTCGCTGGCACTGTGTGCCCAGGACAGGTGCCATGTCAGCCAATGAGGTGCTGAGCGCAGGCACGGCGCTCCGCTCGCCTCAACATGACGTCATCCCCTCCTCCAGGCTCAGTCCAGTCCCACCCATGACAGATCAAAGGAGCCCACACAGTCTCTGGCTGTTTGGACTGTCCCACACGGTGTGTGATTGCTGAATAGCCCGAAAGAGGCTGCAGCATTTAAAAAGGAGAGAAAGAGGAAAGCACAGGGCTCTGGAGAAGTAAGCACACATCCTTTACTTTTGAAGGGAACTGTTCTGCCCAAATTATAGGGTGGGTGACTGATCCCATATTTCAACCCCAACAGGCTACCTTTAAAGATCTCCTAATAGCTATTCTACACAGATTTTGTCTGTCATCTTCACCCCCATATCATCTTCATCCCCCCCATGTCCTCTTCATCCCCCCATGTCCTCTTCATCCCCCCCATGTCCTCTTCATCCCCCCATGTCCTCTTCATCCCCCCATGTCCTCTTCATCCCCCCTGTCATCTTCATCCCCATGTCAGCTTCATCCCCATGTCAGCCTCCTACCACTCCGCCCCCCATCATCTTCATCCCCCATGTCATCTTCATCCCCATGTCAGCTTCCTACCACTCCGCCCCATCATCTTCATCCCCCTGTCATCTTCAGCCCCCCTATCAGCTTCCTATCACTCCGTCCCCATCATCTTCATCCCCCCTGTCACCTTCACCCCCCTTGTCAGCTTCCTACCACTCCGCCCCATCATCTTCATCCCCACTGTCATCGTCATCCCCCCTGTCAGCTTGCTACTACTCCGCTCTGTCATCTTCATCCCTCGTCATCTTCATCCCCATGTCAGCTTCTTACTACTCTGCCCCACGTCATCTTCAACCCCCCTGTCATCGTCATCCCCCTGTCAGCTTCCCACACTCCACTCCCATCATCTTCATCCCCATTTCCAGCTTTCTACCACTCCACCTCCTTAAATTTACTGGTGTCACATATGATGAATGCAGGAACAATTTTTTTTCTTCCAGTGACAACACGGACAGAAGGACATTTGTCCTTCCAGTCAAACCACCAATGCAGGGACTTTTTTGTTCTTTCAGTGAAACCATAGATACCCAAGTCCCTGCTCACCCATAGTGCAGTGTGACCTGTGCTTTTTTACTTATAGTGGAATGTTTTTACCTATGATTTTTTTGCGCAATTGCGTATAGTTTATATACTGTGGGCCGGTCTGGATGAAGTCCAGGGCCAAATTTTTGTCCCAGTCCAGCCCTGGTCCCTACCCACAAGGAGCTTAGAATCTAAGATGCCTAACTCACATTCATACATACAGAGGCCATTTTAGACAGGATCCAATTAATCTACCAGCATGTCTATGTAGTTTGGGAGGAAACTGGAGTACCCAGAGGAAACCCACGTAGGCACATAGAAAACATGCAAACTCCAGGCAGGTAGTGCCGTGGTTGGGATTCCACCCAGCGAACGGCTGTCCCATGCTAACCACTACACCACTGTGCCAACCAAAGTTGCACAATTTCCAGTACAACTTTGGAGCGCGACTTTCATGCAACGTTTGGTGCCACTTTGATCTAACTTTACATTCTCTGTACCAAATTTGCATCAAACATCACAACAAAGTAGTGCAGGAACCTTTTCAAAGTCGCTGCAACTTTGCAGCCCAATACACACTATCAGATTTTCTGCTGATTTTTGTCTTCAGATATTCCAAAACCATGTAGTGCAAGGGCCTGCCTGATTGCATACAAATTGAAGCTCCTAAGGTTTGACCTCATATTATATGGTTTTGGTAAATCTGAAGACAAAAATCAGCAGAAAATCTGATAGTGTGTATGGGACTTTAGTCATGGGTGCTATTGAAAAAAATGGGGTGCGACTTGCCTTAACCCCCCTAGCGGTAATCCCGAGTCTGGCTCGGGTTAGGAATTTACTGATAGGAGCGGTAACCCCGAGCCAGACTCGGGATCGCTTCGCTGGATGCAGGGGAGGACACAGTGAGACTACTTTACCTTGTCCCCTGTCTTCCGCTCGATTCACAGTGCCGAATGCCGCCGAGCTCCGTTCCCTGCGGCGTTACGGCGCACGGGAGCGGATAACGGCGGCAAATTCAAAAAAGTAAAAGTACACAAAACACACACAGCACTGTAATCTTACAGATTACAGTGCTGTATTACAAAATTACACACCCCCTTTGTCCCTAGTGGTCTGTGCAATGCCCTGCATGCACTTTTATATTATAAATACAGTTTTTTCTGCCTGGAATTTGGAGATTGTCCATAGCAACCAAAAACTGTCCCTTTTTCAGTGTTTTAGGATTTGATTACATTATTGAATATTTTTTATTATTCTTTATTATATTAGAAACTTTATCATACCCGGGATGTCTACTAGACTCTGGTTTGAACATATTTAAGAGAGTTATTCCTAAGAATTACAGGACTACAATATAAGACGCCAAATTTCCATGCAAAATAATTGTACCGCTTTCAGCACCTAAATCCAGACTGAATCATCCCGCCAGGGAGGTTAACACACTTCTGTTTTAGGGTGTGACCACTTTGAATAGAAGAGGAGTGGAGACGCCTTTTAACAGCAGCATGGTGAATCTGGGGAGAGGATAGTGTTAGCCCTTGTACACACGGTCTGAGATTCCGACGGAATGTGTCCTATCGGACCGTTTTGTTGGATACTCCGACTGTTTCCATCCGAATATCCGTCGGACCCAATTTTCCAACATGTTGGAAATATTTTCCAACAAACTGGTCCGATCGGACATACTCTGATCATGTGTAGAGAATTCCGATTGGACAAAGTTCCACGCATGCTCAGATCAAATTCATACACCAAAGCTATTGGATACTAGTGTGAAAGTAGTCCTGTCGTAACGAAATAATGTCATCACGTTCTGAACAATCGGATTTTCCGACAACTTGGTCCGACCGTGTGTATGCAACAGTTTCGGACACAATCCGTTGGACAAAATCCGACGGATTTGGTTGTCGGGAATCTCCGATCGTGTGTACAAGGGCTTAGATGCACTAGCAGATTTAGATGCACTTAACTAACACATTAAAACCAAACTCCAGTAAAAACTCTTTAAGCAGTTACATTATTCTTTTGGGATAAAGGTTTCACTTGAATGAATAAAAAATGACCATTTTAAACACCCCTGTCAGTGTTAAATGATCTGTCTCAACCCTCTGCCACTTTTGTAGGACAGATAGGTGGTCTTTTACAGACCTACAGGCCAGAAAAACAGGTAAAAATTAAGACAAAAAATCCTACAAAAACCAATGCAGAAAGCACATTTAAAGTGGTTGCAACCTGATCCTTTACAGCAGGATATGAGGCATAGTGCATGTGCTGTGCCATTTGTCCCTCTATATGTTCTAAAAAAAATATGGTTGATCCTGACAGTTTCTGTGTCCCCCTGTCTGTGCTGATGTGCTGCTGATCTCTGATTACTGTGGTCAGGTTACGTGCCTCTGTCATCCCGCTGTTGCTCCTCTCTCCCACTCCCTCTCTGCCTGTCAGCTCAGGAGTCTGTTATCCATCTCCGGCCGCCCCTCCGGCCGCTATAGCTGTTAAAATTACTAGTGACACATCATGGATCCCCTTTTTACATGAAGATTTATTGTGAAGCGTGTGTGTTTAAAAAAATTATTTAGCAAAATACATTATTTAAAGCGCCACTGGGCGCTCACGTGACCTGCCGCCGCTCTTCTCCTCTTCTCCTGGCGGATGTCAGTGGGTAAACACAGCCCCCCCCACTGTAGTGCTCGGATCAAGGAGGGAAAGCAGAGGGACCGGCAGGAACACCAAGGATTTCACATAAAGGGAAACAATACAAAGAGAACAGATGGGGCTGCACTGACGGGCACTGATAAGGTGGCACTGATGGGCACCAATGAGGTAGCACTGATGAGGTGGCATTAATGGGCACTAATATGCGGCACTGGTTGGGCACTGATAGGCGGCACTGATGGGCACTGATAGTTGGTACTGACATACAGCACTGATGGGTACACATAGGTGGCACTGATGGGCATTGATAGTGGCACGGATGGGCATGGATGGGCATTGATAGGTGGCACTGATGTACTGTAATGTATGGTACTGATGGATGCCAATCAGTGCCAAACAACAATGCCTGCCAATCAGTAATGTCCATGGTGGGCACTGATTGGCATCCATTGTGGGCACTCATTGGCATCGCTGGTAGTCTAGGGTAGCATACCTGGTGGTGACATCCCTGGTGGTCCAGTGTGGGCATCCTTGGGGGGGGGGGGGGGCTGAGCTGATAATCGATCAGCACAGACCCCCCCTGTCAGGAGAGCAACCGATCGTCTCTCCTCTACTCGAGTCTGTCAGACGCGAGTGGGGAAAAGCCGATCATTGGCTCTTCCTATTTACATCGTGATCAGCCATGATTGGACATGGCTGATCATGTGATAAACAGTCCTGTCAGAGACTCTTTACCTAGATCGGAGTTGTGGTGTGTCAGACTGGCACACTGCAACAACGATCACCGTCATACGCGTTCCCGGGGGTGCGCAGCGGCTTAATATCTGGACAGGATGGAGGGGGGTTTAAGTGCCCAGTAAGCAAGTGGTTAAATCAGGGTTCCCAGAGCATCCCTTATGTTAGAGTCCCCAGAGTTCTCCCTTACATCAGAGTCTGCAGAGTCCCCCCTTACAGTGAAAGGGAACTCTGCGAGTTCAGATGTAAAAGGGGAACTCTGTGGACTCTGATGTAGAGGGGGGACTCTTGTTATTAAATTCATGTGATTAGAAATGTTATTTAATAGCAAAATATTTGTATAGTTTATAATACAAAAAAAATTGCTGTGTTCAGGTTTGACTTGAAGAAAAGGTGGCAACCCTACTCCTGAGTCCTGTACCAGCAGTTGAGGTCGGTGACTTTCTAATTAGTGCAGCATTAGGATTACGGCCCAGATCTAAAAGAATGGCAGTAGATAAAAAGGCTGACTGATTTCTGTGAGTCACAACTTCAGTTTTAAACCACCCCCCAAAATTCTTTTAGGCTTCAGACACAATAATCTTCTACTCCATTTTTATTAAACAAACATTGACATTGGCCCTTGTAGGCCATCATTGTTTGTTTCTATTCACGTGGCATACCAGCCCGAGGGGGCTGCCAGTTTCAAATGGCCTTTTCTGTAACCTGACACAAGAAAAGAGGAAGCAGGTAATCGATTTGACAGGAAGATGATCAGCCGGAATTGTGGCTGCTGCCTGAACTGAACAATGAATTTGAAAAAAAAAAAAAATATATTCAGTGACAGTAATCATTCCTGAACTGGCCAAGAATAATGTATATCTGGTAAGAAACAATGTAAACTATCTGAAGAATCCATGTAATTATCACAGGAATGGAATGCACAAGCCATCATACTAAAAAAACTCTTATGCCGCGTACAGACGGCCGGACTTTCCGGCAGACTAGGTCCAACAGTCTTCCTGATGGACTTTCGGAAGACTTTCCGAACGAATGGACTTGGCCACACACAATCACACCGAAGTCCGACAGATTCAAACGTGATGACGTACAACAGGACTAGAATAAGGAAGTTCATAGTCAAAAGCTGCCCTATCGTCGGTTTTCGTCCATCGACTAGCATACAGACGAACTGATTTTTCCACCGGACTCGAGTCCGTCCGAAAGATTTGAAACATGTTTTAAATCTAAAGTCTGTCTGATTTTTAGACAGCAAAGGTCCGATGAAGCCCACACATGGTCGAATTGTCCAGCGGATTCGTTCCATCGGACCTTTGCTGTCAAAAAGTCCGGCTGTGTGTACTCGGCATTACTCTCAAATGATTCTCATCCTGATACATAGTTACATAGTTAGTCGGGTTGAAAAAAGACACAAGTCCATCCAGTTCAAGTCCTAATACATTGGATTCAACTACCTGATCCCCAGGTAGATGTGTATCATGCCTGCTTTGAATACTCTTGATGTACAATTCTGTTCTGTGATGTTTTTATTTGTATTTCCTTATGATGAATAAAAACTTTTCTATTAAAAAACAAAACTCCAGTTTAAATAAGAAGAAGGATATAGTTTTAAAGCAATAATAAACCCAAAAGCAAACAATTTATTATATTTCAGTATACCAATTCATTTTTTTAAGGCTTTCTTTCTTCTTCTTTTTCATCTGGTAATCCAACCAGTAAGTCTTTTGTTGTTCACAGCACAAACTCTCCAGCAGAATGTATCAGTTTACATAAAGGACACTTAAAGGGGTTGTAAAAGTTTGTGTTTTTTCACCTTAATGCATCCTATGCATTAAAGCAGAGCTCCACCCTAAAGTGGAACTTCCGCTCATTGGAACCCCCCCTCCGGCGCCACAATTGGCACCTTTCAGGGGGGAGGGGGGTGCAGATATCTGTACAGGTATCTACAGGTATCTGCCTCCGCTTCCGGCATAGATATCCGCAGAATTTGAGGATATTTATGCCACTTCCTGCAGGTCCCCCTCTGTCTGCTGGGAAACACATGGATCCCAGAGACAGCGGGGACCATCCTTATTGCGCAGCGTGACTCGCGCATGCGCAGTAGGGAACCGAGAAATGAAGCCGCAAGGCTCCACTTCCTGATTCCCATACCCAAGATGGCGGCGGCAGCACCCGAGAGAGGATCGAGAGATCGGCATCGGGTGCCGACATCGCAGGCGCGCTGGGCGGGTAAGTGTCCTTATTTTAAAAGTCAGCAGCTGCAGTATTTGTAGCTGCTGACTTAAAAAAAAAAAGGCGGAACTCAAGCTTTAAGGTGAAAAAACCCCTGTCAGTGACCAGCCCCACATCCCCCCTGTTTTACTTACCTGAACCCTCTAACTTGACCCACGGGGACATGCTCTTCCTCTGCCTGGGGTTCTCTGCTCTTGATTGGATAGATTGATAGCAGCACAGCCATTGGCTCCCACTGCTATCAATCAAGTCCAATGACTCAGGTGCCAGGGGGCAGGACCGAGTCCTGCATTCGGCCTCTATGGACGCTGAATGCTGGATTCGGAAGCAGGCTCAGTTCTATCAGGAGATGGATTGGAGACTGTGGAGGAAAGGGAGGAACAAAGAAGACAGAATAAAACAGCCCTTTTATGCAATGCACAGGATTAACCACTTAGGTTCTACAGTGAGTATAACAAACATGCTTTATTGCCTATTGTACATACAGACTGATTTTACTGTTGTGGGTTTAGTAGCACTTTAATAAATAAAATAAAGAATACCTTACTAAATATAGCTGACTAACTCAAGCTTCAATTACATAGTAGCATAGAATTATTCCTGGTGCATACCCCTATGAAATACTAAAGAGGACCGGCCACATAGAAGAGCTAAAATCAAATTTCTCTGCATGTTCATCATGGCATTTTCCTGCATGAAAAGTAATTGTAATTCCATTTTGATAATACCTAAACACTCTAAATGCCAAATGTTTATAAGAACATATTTTACTGTACCTTCCTTGGTTAAATGAATTCCCCCTCAACTAGGTATGATCTTATTTTGTAGGTAGACACCCCAGGACAGGAAGCTGGTATACAGTGGTTGCAACGGATCCTACAGAAAAAGCACTAGAAAACATAATGGACAGAGGATTAGCTACACTTAAAACTCATCGCTTTGTACAGAAGAGTGACCAGGTTTTTGTTTGGTATGATGGACAGATCGCCAGAATGTTGGATCTACAAGAGTTCCGAACAGTTAGCTCAGGTGAGTACATGAGTTGTTGCCTCAATTATGTTTTACAGAGGTCCTTTAAATTAATACTTTTGGTTGGAGCCCTTCTTTAAAAGCGTTAAGGTCCTGTGGAGAAACCAGAAAGGTGATGGATAAGCACGGCATTAACACTCCTTTCATGTAGATTCAAGTTTGCTGCTACCTATTGAACTGCTACCTAATATATATAAGAAGGCCAGTATGGTGGCCTGAATTTATGGGAGGAGCCCGGAGGGGTATTTAATCAGCCCATTCGGCTGTGTTCCTTGTCGGTTCCTGTGTGCAATATCTGGTATGTCAGAGATCTAGGGCCGACTATTCAAGACCATACGTTGTGAGTTCAGTGTTCGTGAGTTCCCGTGTTCGTTAGTCCCATCTCCGTGAGTCTGTGTTACGAGTCCGTCTTGTCTTCGTGAGCGCTCATGTGTTGTCGTTGTCCGAGTGTCGCAATACTCGAAATTGCCGTTATCGTACAACGCATCTGGTCCGGCTGTCGCAGGTAGGGCTTCGGCTCCTATTTCTTATTTCATGTTTTTACTATGTCACTAAACTGATATTCTGAACTCACGAACCACTCACAAACATTTCACGATCACCACTCAACCACTCACAAACAGTTCCGATCATGTCGCACGCATTCGTTACCTCAAACATCGGCTGCTCCTTAGCTTCTCGAAAGAAGTCGTCACTCGTTCGTGGCACATCGGTCATGCCACATTAGGCATTCATTTCGCTGACATTTCATTCATTCCGACTAGTCCCTAGTCGTTTCTAAACATTTCGAATCGTTCAAATCATTTCTAAAAGTTAACCGCTTGCTCATCATGTCAGAATGTTCTAATCAGTCCGGATCATTTCAAATCATTTTCTAAATAATTTCATTCATTTCTGTCACGTACCGCGCTCCGATTCGAATCTAGTCACATCTTTCATGCACCGATTCGCTTCGGTGTGCCCCAGTTTTTTCGGCCTCATTTTAGTACATGCTCCAGAGACAGTCACTCGCAGGTTCAGGCGCAGTCTCTGATTCTTGTCTTTGTCATGGCATATCATTTCTTGTCACGTATTATGCTCCATTACGAATCCAGTCACATTTCAGGAATGCACCGAATCGCCCCGGTGCGCCCAGTTGTTTGGCCTCATTTCTGTACATGCTCCAGAGACGGATTCTTTGTTAAATCATTGGTCCAGTCGTTGATTCTTGTCTCTGTCATGGCGTATCATTTCTGGTCACTTATTACGCTCCGATTCTAATCCTGTCGCATTTTTCAGATGCACCGATTCGTTCCGGTGTGCCCAGCTGTTTGGCCTCATTTCGGTACATGCTCCAGAGACAGGATTCATTTGTCAATCATGGGCTCACCCTCTGATTCTTGTCTTTGTCATGGGTATCATTTTGTTTCACCTATCACGCTCCGATATGAATAGTCACACCTGTGCACTAAATGCGTCTCGGCGTGCCCCAGGACAAGCCTCATTTCAGTACATGCTCCAGAGTCCGTTTCGTGCTCAGTCGTAAGATTACGGCATGGCGATCCGGGCCTCTGCCATGGCAGACTCACTCATTTCACTGTCACGTACTGCACCCCGGTTCAAATCCAGTTGTTCTACAATGTTCCGATTCCTGCCAGGGGGCCTTGCTCATTGGCTTCATTTCACTAATTGCCTCATTTCAGTACATGCTCCAGAGTCCGGTTCGCTGTCAGTTGTGTCTGCAACGCGACCGAGTCATGCCTCTGTCATGGCAGACGTTTCACTTAAAGGCAACATTTCATTTTGTTTGTTTGTCTCATTTCATTTTATTTTCATTTCATTTGAAAACTCACCACCCCACTGAAGTCACTATTTCAGCTAGTTGTCTGTAAACAGGTGTAGAACTCAACAAGTTTTGCCTTCATATTCTTAGGTCAGTCGAGTTTCAGTAGGTCCACCCTGCACCTGTTCGGACGGGGCCTCCTTAGGTAAGAAAAGAAAAAAAATGGAGAAGGCGCAAGTAATCAGGAGTGCCCTTTTCATTAGGTATGTATACCATCAGAGATCACCAGCGAGTCTTGTAATCCATGTCACCCTAAATAGGTTCCGCTCAGAGAGAATCCAACCCCGAGGACAAGTTGGCTCGCCCAGGCTTGGACTACACCACCATGTCCCTAGCCGGCAGTGAGGATCTCACGGCCCCGTTGTCCCCCTCTCCAGTCTCAGAGAAAGGCAGCCTGCGGTCCCCCAGAGCGTGGACCATTCCAAAACTGACATCAGAGTTGAGGCGTAGAGGTGTGCCCTTTCCTGCGACAGCCAGGAAAGCTGAGTTCTTCAAGCTCCTCTTCCCTCCTCCAGCCATGGCAGGATCCTGTACCCAGCAGGCTTCCCTGGATTCTATCGCCTCCTCTATCACTTAACTTCATACCCTGGTGTCTTCCCTGGCTACCTTAGTTTCTGAGGTCCAGAATAGGGTGGCCCTCCTGGAGACCTGCCCGCCCGTTTCTTCTCCCGAACCAGCAGTAGCCCAGGCAGTGGCTATTCCTCTCACAGGTACCACAGGGTGCAGTACCGTGGTGTACCCTTCTCATCTGGTCCCGGCCAACGTCAGGAAGGACATCCTAGAGGGCAAGGACGTCAATCTCGCCTCCCTGCTCATCTCTGTCCATGATCTTGCGGAGAATAAGGTGTACACGTGGGGGGATGTGTCAGTGGTCCTCAAGGTCAAAGATCCCAGGCTGGACAGGAAGCTTTCAGTCACAGAATTTAGATTGGCCTTTGGCATGTTGAGGGATGTCATCTGCTCAGCCTCCCCCAGCAGGAGAGAGGAGCTGGATCAATACCTCCACACTGTCGTAGACCTGAGCTACAAATATGTGGGTTTTGGTTTCTACGACTATCACCGCTCTTTCTCTGCTAAAGCGGCCGCCAGGCTCCTGCCATTCCAGATGCCTACTGACTGGAGCGTCATGGACACTGAGCTGTTCTGCCACCACTTTGCGGGTCTACGTTCTCCCCTCTGCGCAATTTGCCAGTCGGCCACCCACACCGCCAACTGGTGTGCCAACTCAATAGCAGCTCGCTCCTCAGAAAACCCTTCTACCTCGGGTACAGCTCAGGGCCAACAGGCCCCCGCACGCCTGCCTCAGTTAGATAAATTTGGACGCCCAGTCAAGACCATAGGAGGAGCAGCAATCTGAAATAATTATAACTACGGCTCATGTAACTTTAGTCAATGCCGGCTGCTCCATATTTGCACCCTGTGCCAAAGGGCTCACCCCAGGCTCATGTGCGAGGTTAAACAGCTCAAGAAATCGTGACTGAGCCGGGTCGACGTCTCGTGGCTTAGCTTCTACCTTGCTTCACACCCCACTCCCTCGCTGACCATCTACCTCATTCAAGGCTTCACCCAAGGCTTCCACACGGGTCTCATCTGTCTCCCTCATGTCACATATGAGTGCCGGAACCTACGGTCGGCGGCCATCGACGAACAGGCCATAGACCAGCTCCTGCAAGCCGAGTTAGATCGGGACTTTATGATAGGCCCCTTCACCCAGCCCCCCTTCAACATCTGGAGAGTCAGCCCTATTGGGCTTGTCAAGGGCAAGTTTTCAAATAAATTGAGATTGGTGTACGATTTGTCAGCGCCTCATTCCTCTACTATCCCCAGTCTGAATTCTCTCATCCCATCCGAGGAGTTCTCTCTTAAATATGCCTCTGTAGACATGGCCATCCAGGCCATACTCAAGTCAGGCACGGGCACCTGGCTCTCCAAGGCCGATATCTCGGATGCCTTCAAGCTCCTTCCCATCCTCCCATCTCTTTGGTGCTGGCACGGCATCAAGTGGAGGGAGCTATATTACTTTGCTACCAAGCTGACCTTCGGGTCTAAAAGCAGCCCCTGGCTCTTTGACACATTTGCACAGTTGCTTACGTGGATCCTTCTACACGAAGCCCAGTGTCAAGAGGTCATACACTACCTGGACGACTTCCTGTTGAGTGAACTACCCGGCTCACCTCCGGGGGACCTGGATAAGTTAAGGGTGGTATTCAGGAACCTCAATGTGCCTATTGCGGAACACAAGGTGGATGGTTTAGCGCAGTCCATCACCTTTCTCGGGGGTTAACTTGGACACCGACACCATGCAGGCCAGCCTCCCCCCGGATAAACTGGCCCGCATCAGGGCGGTCCTGAGGGACTTCGCCCACTCCAGAGCATGCACCAAAAAACAGTTGCAATCCCTTCTCGGCATGCTGAACCATGCGTATCATCCCCCAGGGTTGCTCCTTTGTGTCCCGCCTACTGGTGTTCCTGTCCCACATGCAGGATCGTGAGCAGGTCCTCAGCCTTGATTCCACGGCGATAGCGGACCTCTCTATGTGGGAGGAATTTCTGTCATCCTGGAATGGCATATCCTTGTTCATTCCCTCGGTATCTTCCCTTTCACCCCAGGTGGTGACCGACGCTGCTGCCTCCACAGGCTTCCCGGCAATCTTTGGCCACCCATGGTTCACAGCTCCCTGGCCTCCCCAGATACTGGCAATACCATGCTTTTCCAAAACGTCCTCCCTTTTTGAATTGTACCCCCATCGTAGCAGCAGCACGCATCTGGGGCCGCAGCTGGTCGGGCCAAACCATGGCCTTTTCGACAGATAACTTGGCCACTGCAGAAATCATTAATAAAGGTAGGTCTAGGTCTCTAGTGGTGATGTCCTTCCTGCGTCGGCTGGTTCAGCACTCGTTACTATTTCATTTCAATGTCTACTGCTCCTTTATCCCCGGTAAACACAATCTGGCAGCAGATGCCCTCTCGCTTTAATTTTATCTCGTTTTTTGAACAGGTGCTCGAAGCCGAACCAATGTCAGCAGCTATCCCGGCCTGGTCTCAGCTGACCCTGGACTAGCCCCACACCTTCTAGCAGCAACTCAACTCATCAACTCTTCTCTCTCACGCAACACCCTCAAGGCCTACCAATTGGCCTGGAGGGCCTTCAACCATTTCATGACATACCGCGGTACGGAGACATCCCATGTCAAACAAGTCCTGGCCTTTATCTCCTACTGCCACTCGGAACTCGCATTATCCCAAAGTACAATCCGGCTGTATCTATCCGGCGTTCAACATTTCACGCCCCTCCAGGACCCTACTGAACCCTCGTTGTTTTCTTACCATGCCGTACGGGCTGTCTTGCGTGGTGTCCAGAGGCGCCAGCCAGTGGTCAGCACCAAACGCCTGCCTATTACAGGAGATATCTTCAGGAGCATGTCAGATATCCTGGCCATGTCACCCTTTGGTCTTCACCCTAGCGTGGTCTTACAAGCAGCCATACATCTGGCCTTCTACGGCTTCTTACGGCCGGGAGAGTTCACCTGTAACAACCCCGCAGAACGTATGCTTCGCAAACGCCACCTGGTCCGTTACGAAGACCATTTCATCTTACATCTAGCAGTCTCCAAAACACAACAGGTTGGCTCTGGTATGGACATCCATTATTATAAGACCAACAACAGCTGGTGTCCAGTCTCCACTCTCACCCAGCTGTTGTCCCTACTGGCCGGTCAACTAGACACTAGTCCACTCCTACCGTTCCATACCAAGCCCCTAAATGCTGCTCGGTTCATGGAACATGTTAGGGTACTTCTACGTATCCTTCAGCTCAACCCTGCTCAGTACTCTGGACACTCGTTCTGTATCGGGGCAGCCTCAACAGCCTCCCGCCAAGGGGTCCCGGACCACGTAATCAGGAAACTGGGCAGATGGAAGTCCACTTGCTTTGCCCGCTATATTCCCAATCCACAAGTAGAGATGGCCCAGGCCTTCATCAAACTCACTCAGTAACTAAATTAAGTCAATAAAGAAAAATCCCTACCTGAATGTTTTTGCCCCCTTATTTTGGTATATACCGCACGTTAGACCAAGGCACACTTTCAGGTCCATTTCAAGTGGTAAGTTTGTGTTAACCCTGTTTGTCATCCTTATCCATACCGGCCATAGGGGCTCTGAACCATAAAAAGGAAGGCCAGTATGGTGGCCTGAATTTATGGGAGGAGCCCGGAGGGGTATTTAATCAGCCCGTTCGGCTGTGTTCCTTGTCGGTTCCTGTGCGTGATACCCACCCTCCCATCCCCTTTTTAGGGCATTTCTCAAGGCATCATACTCCTCACAAGAGTACTCATTGCACTTCATTTCATGTTCATTTCATTTAATCCTCATTTCTTATCTAGGGTATGCCCCCTTATTTTGGTATACCGTACGTTAGACCAAGGCACACTTTCAGGTCCATTTCAAGTGGTAAGTTTGTGTTAACTCGGTTTGTCATCCTTATCCGTACCGGCCATAGGGCTCTGAACCATAAATCATATTATATATGATTCGATATATACTGGATAATATGTAGCCTTCTACAGTGAGGGAAAAAAGTATTTGATCCCCTGCTGATTTTGTACGTTTGCCCACTGACAAATAAATGATCAATCTATCATTTTTAATGGTAGGTTTATGGTAGGTTTATTATAACAGTGATAGACAGATTAACAACAAAAATATCCAGAAAAATGCATTAAAAAAAGTTATAAATTGATTTGCATTTCAACCGCTTGCCATCCGGCCCATAGCCAAATGACGGCTACAGGGCGATTGCATAACTCTGGGAGGGCATACAGTGACGTCCTCCCAGAATCCCGTTCTCGCGCACCCCTTGGGGCTTGCAGCCACTCCTTTGTTGCCTTGCCCATGTGTTTTGGGTCATTGTCATGCTGGAATACCCATCCACGACCCATTTTCAATGCACTGGCTGAGGATAAGAGGTTCTCACTCAAGATTAACGTTACATGGCCCTGTCCATCATCCCTTTTGATGCAGTGAAGTTGTCTTGTCCTCTTAGCATTAAAACACCCCAAAAGCCTAATGTTACCACCTTCATGTTTGACGGTGGGGATGGTGTTCTTGGGGTCATAGGTAGTATTCCTCCTCCTTCAAACACGGCGAGTTGAGTTGATGTCAAAGAGCTAATTTTGGGCTCATCGGACCACAACACTTTCACCCAGTTCTACTCTGAATCATTCAGATGTTCATTAGCAAACTTCAGATGGGCCTGTACATGTGCTTTCTTGAGCAGGGGGACCTTGCGGGTGCTGCAGGATTTCAGTCCTTCAAGGCGTAGTGTGTTACCAATTGTTTTCTTGATGACTATGGTCCAAGCTGCCTTGAGATCATTGACAAGATTCTGCCATGTAGGTCTTGGCTGATTCCTCACCGTTCTCATGATCATTGAAACTCCACGAGTTGAGATCTTGCATGGAGCCCGGGACTGATGGAGATTGACAGTTATGCTGTGTTTCTTCCGTTTGCGAATAATTGCACGAACGGTTGTCACCCTCTCACTAAGCTGCTTGGCGAGGGTCTTGTAGCCCATTCCAGTGTTGTGTAGGTCTACAATCTTGTCCCTGAAATCCCTGGACAGCTCTTTGGTCTTGGCCATGGTGGAGAGATTGGAATCTGATTAATTGCTTCTGTAGACAGGTGTCTTTTATACAGGTAACAAGCTGAGATTAGGAGCACTCTCTTTAAGAGAGTGCTCCTAATCTCAGCTCATTACCTGTATAGAAGACACCTGGGAGCCATAAACATAGCTGATCGATAGGATTCAAATACTTATTTCCCTCATTAAAATGCAAAGCAATTTATAACTTTTTGGAAATGCATTTTTCTGGATATTCTTGTTGTTATGCTGTCTCTCACTGTTAAAATAAAGCTACCATAAAAATTATAGACTGATCATTTCTTTGTCAGTGTGCAAACATACAAAATCAGTGGGGGGATCAAAAACTTTTTTGCTTCACTGTAATATCACCTCTCTGTTCCAGCACCTTCCCCAAACGCCCCCCCCCCCCGGCTCATTGTTTGGGAGACATCCCAATTTTTAATATGAGAAGTTATGAAAGCCTGAAAAACAGGTATACATATTCAAATTATTTGCTACAGAAGATGAAAATGAAAATGAAAATCATCACTGACAAAAATTGTGAAAATATTCACACTCAATTATCCAATCATGTTATAAACATCTGCACATGATTCATTATTCAAACTGATTAGGAATTTGTTTTTCACCTGATTAGATAAACTAAGTGAATATTCACACTTTTTCCAGGTGAAAATGCTCAGCTTCTTTAGTAAATTAGCCTCTATGTTGCATTACAAGTTCCCTTAAAGTGGATGTAATCCCTAACAACACCAGCCCCTGTAAAATGGGCCAAATTTTTTATGTAACCTATAGCAACACCAGCCCTCTTAAATTCTACCCACTTTAGGTCTAAACTACGGCCATCACCAGCTCCTTTAAGTGTCTTCCACTTACTGGTGCAACTTGCATGCTTTGGGTTAAAGCTTTCGGCATCAGTGTGGAGAGGATTCCCAATTTATGGTGGATGTCCAGTCCGGGGCTCTCTCTTGCCCTCATTGCAGTCCCACTCATCTGCATTCATAAGCTTCACACAGTCTCCTGTATCATGTGAGTTGAAAAAGGGTCTGGGCTCTGAAACGTGTTGTTTTCTGGGGACTGTCTGTTGCTTTCCGATGTGTACACATAGAGGTATACCAAGTGGGTTGTTTGGTTTCATTTCCCTCTTTGATCGTCGAATATTTATGTATATATGTCAAATACTTCCGGGTAGGCTAGTTCCTGCGGCTTGAGATGTTTAGTTCCAGCATCGTTATTGTTGTTGTGATTATTCACTTTATCTTCCCCATTAGTTGCTTAGATATGAGGACTTCCGGTTATCGGCGCAGATTCGGCGCCATCTTGGTATACCTCTCGATCGAATAATTCTATGCCATTCTACGCCATTTTGGTACATTTCGCCATACTCTCCTAGGGTATAATCCGACGTCGTTCGACGCTATTCTGATACATCTTATTATACCCCTTGAGGGAAAAATTTGACGCTGGTCGACGCCATTTTGGTACACCTTCCCCACACAGCTTTTCCTTAGTGATTGTCCGCAGCCCGGCGGTGACGTTAGACGCCGCCGGGCTGGGCGGGCTGGTTTAAATGCGGCCATTCAGACCGCCAATTGCTCTGCCTGTCTGTCTTTTGCAACTAGAGGAGAGTGAACTCTGTGACTCAACAGACCTTATCGTGCTCCCAGCAGATCTTTTGTTCACCTATTGCTAGGTATGCTTAATAGGCATTTGGTGTCCCTTGTACTGGTGACTACCTTATACCTATGATAATATCTGTTCTTTGTCTTTTATTGATTTATTCATACTTATTTAACTAACATTACAGGGGCTCCTGTCCATCTGTTTCTTATTGCACAAACCGTGTCTCAACTATCGAATTTGAACCAGCAGGTTCATATAAGCAGAGCCTTGGCTGATCTTATTGTTTCACTACATTTAGGTAATGGCACATTTGCCTATGCTTTCTTGAACGTGGTGCGATTTATATGCGTACACATACTTAGACCTTTCATGTTTGTTTAGGTCCTATTTTTGGCAGCCTTCCTATGACCTCCGATATGGACCGCCCAGCATCAATTTTTGGGCTCTTATCTTGATCCCAACATATTAGAACATAGTCGAATGGGACGCGCAGTTGTACAACAAATATGGTGTGTAGGTGAGATCACATTTTGGATATATATCGTTTGCATTATAAACAAGTGTTTCAATGTTTTTTTCTTGACCCTCATGCATACTTTATTGTATCCTATAACTTTAACGTTATAATGTTTGAGTGTTAGTTAGCATGAACTATATTCATGTATGTATCCAATTTTCATTTATGTATGTATTCATTTCATTTACAGTTTATCTACTAGATATACCAACTACTCCTGAGGAATCTCATTTTCGGAGCGAAACATGTTGAGTGGTATATTCTACAAGCTCCATAAACTGTATCAAAACCTTTAATCAAATAATGTGATTAAGTGTTTTTATTTTTATATTGTTTTGTATCTCTTTTTTGTAATAAAAATCTGTGTCATTTTTATGCTATTTTTTTCTTTGATATTGTTTCTATTACGATAACATCAGCACCTTGAAAGTCCCTAAGGGCTAGATCCCTTGTCCCTGTTGTGTTTTTCCATATATATTGGGATGTGGTGCTAAGATTCATCCAGGATATACCTCCTCTGTGTACATACTTGCAGTAGCAGACAGAGAACGTGGTTCTATGACAGTCCAATTAAAAAGCAGGCTGAGTTCAGAGAATAGTCCAATATCCGATCCAGGTAAAAGACAGGGAGATCAGGGAATAGTTCGATATCCAATCCAGGTCATACACTAGGAAATCCAACAGCAAAGCAGTGCAGGCAAATGGGATGCTTAATGAGGAACAATGCAGGTATACTCTGTCTCTATCACAAGCAAGGGAGAGAGTGTTCAGTTTGCTTATATCAGGTGACTGACCAGATGAATCATCTTTCAGGTGAACACAGACGGGCAGAATGTAACAACCAACATCCAGATGCTGGAATGAGGAGCAGGAGCACTTAAGTGATCCTGACAATCTGTAATCCTTGACAATAAACTTCTTTTGTATTGCTCATTATTATTGTTGAATTCACTTTCCAACCTCGAAAAACCTTTTTAAAAATCTCAGGTGCATATGTAAACTAGTCTACATTTTAGAAATGTCATAATGATAACTAGTCCTTTTAATAATGCAGCAAAATATCAGAAGGCAAATTTTGAATTCCCTGTTTCTGTACCTTTTTGTATATTACTCCTATATAGGAATTCAAATCCTAAATCAAAGAAATGCTTTTTTAATTGCTTGTACTCAACATCTTTTATACAAGGTCAAAGAGAATTCCACTTACCCATATAGTTTTTTTTTTTTTTCCTGCAGAAAGGGATAATATAGCCTTTAAATGCCTAAAACGTGGGACCAACTTCCACAGCCTGGCAAGGGACGTGGAGCAGGAACGGACTAACCATTTGGACAATGAAAAAACGGTATTGCTTGAGAAAACCAACCAAATGGATGAATCTAACAAGCGGGAAGAGTCTTTAGTGGGATTGGAATGGAAAGGTGGGGCGTGGTGGAAGGTAAAGACAGAAATGTCTGAACATAAGCTGAGTGCATTTAAAGAGGTTTATAGAACAAGTGGACTTCAGGGTACAGGAGGCACACGGATAAACTTTATGGGAAGCGCCTTCTCACCTGTTCCAGCAAGACTGGGAAATAAAACTGGCACTCTCTTTAAATCTAATAAAAGTTTAGGAGTTGAATCTTTTATAAGTGATACAATAGACACCACAGCAGTGAAGAATGATCTTCTATTGTCTTACGATTTCTTGGCACTAGCAAATTCCTTTCTTCCCACACCAGAAATCTGGCCTAAATCTGAGATGCCAAACCCTCCACAGGTGCTTCCACCAACCTTCACAACCCTTGGGTCTACGGCACAAATCTGGTGTGCAAAATGCAGACTTTCCTTTCGTATGACCTCTGATCTTGTCCTTCATATGCGATCGCGGCACAAGGAGACAGGTGGTTCCATCCTGGGAAAAAGACCAAGAGAGCTGCAACTGTCCTGTCCTGTTTGTTATGCCTACTTTAGAGAACGTCACCACTTGTCCCGTCACATGACTTCCCATTGCTGAGGAATTGCTTGCTCAATCTGTTAATTCATAGAGGATATGAAAAGGGTTCAATGGGGAGATTTGCAATGCAATGCACTTAGGGTTCTTTTACGTTTTGTGTAATATTGCATAGATTTCAGGACACACAATTACAGAAGCAAAGGCTTATGAAGGAGAACCTCTCACAAACCCCTGCAGTTTTGGGTCAGAGGAAGGCATAAAGAATCCTAGGTAACTAAGCAACTGTAGTCCAATGTACATTATCGGGTAGAACAACTCCTTTCTGAACCAAGCAACCAGTCAAATGATATCCCAAGATTCAATCCAAACTAAACTTTAAGCTTAAAGCAGCTAAAAACATTCCACATTGCATCAAAACAAAAAGGTGTGTAAAATCTTACACTTTGCTTCCTTTAAAAAACAGCCACAGCCTAAAAAAAAAAGCTGGTTCTAGAACCTTTGCTTCCTGTGTAAAAGAAGTGGTCCCTCTGCAGAGGTATAACATTGCCCTCTGAAAAATCAGATTCCTAGCACTGCAATCAGCAAAGATGATGCTCCCTGCTTATTGGAGAGCTCTAATTCTGGCTCCCATGGATGAGTGTTTAACTCTGCAGAGAAACCACTGATTCCACAAGAAGCACAATTCTCTACAGCAGCATTTTTAACATTTTTAACACCCTTGAAATATCTTTCAATGCTCAGGAAACCCCTACTAATAATTGCTATAGCAAAAGTTCACAGTATATTAGTGTACTACAAACTGGTTAGTTTAACTTCTATAGTCAGTAAGAAACTTGAGAGTTTAATAAATATAATAAATAAATAAAAATCGTTTTTGCTAGAAAATAATGTTTTAAGCAATAATCAGCATAGATTCACAAAATACCAAAGTTTTCAAACAAATCTGTTTTCTTTTTATGAGGAGGTAAGCAAAAACTAAGACAAAAGAGTGGCTGTGGACATAGTATACTTGGCTTTTGCCAAAGTGGTTTCCCTACACACCGTTAATGGATAGAAAACTGGCTAAAATACCATATTCAGAGAGTAGTGATTAATAATTCACACTCTGAATTGTCTAAGGGTATTAGTGGTGTACCTCAAGGATCTGTGTTGGGACCCATACATAACATATCTATAAATGACATAGGGCAGTGATGGCAAACCTTGGCACTCCAGATGTTTTGGAACTACATTTCCCATGATGCTCAACTACACTGAAGAGTGCATGAGCATCATGAGAAATGTAGTTCCAAAACATCTGGAGTGCCAAGGTTCGCCATCACTGACATAGGTTCTGGGATTAAGAGCCCCATTTCAGTGTTTGCAGATGACACCAAGCTATGTGGTGGAATCGCATCCTTACAGGACGTCTCCAACTTACAAGTCAACCTCAATGCACTATTTAATTGGGCAACTATGTGGCAAATGGGATTTAATGTTGATAAATGTAAAGTTGTACACTTGGGGGCTAAAACATGCATGCATCATACGCACTAGGAGTAGAGAAACTGGGGGAGTCAATGGTGGAGAAGCATGTTGGTGTTCTGCTAGAGCATAGACTTAATAATAGCATTCTGTGCCAAGCTGTCATTTCTAAAGCCAGCAAAAAGAGATTTAACCTTCACATACTGAAAGGTTTCTTCAAAGTAAGAGCTGTGAAAATGTGGCATAGACTCCCACAAGAACTGGTTCTGGCCAGCTCAGTAGATTGTTTTAAAAAGGGCCTGGATGAATTCCAAAATGCACAAAATATAACTGTATATTAATATTTAGAAGTAATGACAACAGGGGTAGTTGATCCAGGGAATATCCGAGTGCCTGGTGGGGGATCAGAAAGGAATCTCCCCACTGGAGCGAATTGGATAATGCTTTATTGTTTTTTTGCCTTAATCTCAATCAACTGCAACGGTGGGTATTGGGCGACACAGTGGTGTAGTGGTTAGCACTTTCACCTAGCAGTAAAAAGGGTCACTGGTTCAAACCCCAACCATGACACTACCTGCCTGGAGTTTGCATGTTCTCCTTGTGCCTGCGTGGGTTTCATTCGGGTACTCCGGTTTCCTCCCACACTCCAAGACATGCAGGTAGGTTAATTGGCTTCTGTCCAAAATTGGCCTTAGTAGATGAATGGGGACCTTGGATTGTGGGCTCCTTGAGGGTAGGGACCAATGTGAGTGTGCAATGCTACAGGGATAGGGGTAGACACTCACTCAGGATGGACTGGTGTCTTTATTCAACCTTACTAACTATGAAACTATGAAAGGACAGTATATATGGAGGTTGTCTATGTGTTTGTGCATTTTATTATTGGTTAAACTAGATGGCCTAGCACTTTCCTTCAAGCTGACTAACTATGTAACTTTGTGATAATCACTAAATGCTCCTTACATTTGACTCCCCCATTACAGATAGGTAATTGTTTTCAATGATTATCAGAGAGGGAGAGGTTGCTCATTGCTCAAAGAACCACTAACAACTTCCGGAGGAACCTTAGGGTTCCACTGGCCCTGGTTAAGAGAGGCTGCTCTAAGGACAGGCTTTTTCTACTTGGGCAGTAGCTGTTTTCTAAAGAAACTGAACTGTATGACTTTTGCACACCTATTGTTTTGTATTTATTTGGTTTATTTTAAATAAAAGTTCAGTTAGGCTTAAAAATAAAAACATTTTGTTCTTTGGAACATTTTAACTGAAAATTCAATTTGTTGTAAAACAATCATCATGTTCTTTTATTAAATTCTGTTATTGATTTTTCTATTACTACCACAGGCAGGATGGCAATGCACAGCTTAACCACTGTTTCCTCCCATACAATGGTAAAACTTGTTTTCTTTATATGTAACTGATGTCCCGTTGTCCTTATTAAAGTCTGTGGGATAAAAAGATAAAATGTTAGCTTGGCAAAAGTATATATTGCAACTAATTATATCCTTCTATAATGCATACATGAAAAATATGTGGAATGCAATTGCACGTTTCCTAAAATCACGAAATAAGGAACAAAGCACTGAATGAAAAGAATAAAACAAGAAAAAAAAAAACTTTTATAGTTCTTCACTCAATAGGTGCATGTGAAACACATTTGAGTACTGTCCATGAATCCTTTTTTTATTTGCACTAACAGATAATTTTTTAGAATCAGCTTTCAGGTCAGACACCCTTTTCTAGATCTAGAATTGGTACTCTTTGTAAAGTAATTCAGAGCTACATTTCTTGATTACTACCAGTTACTACACTTATCCCATTGAATTATACCTTGCTGTAGAAGGTTGCCTTCTTACTGTAGCAAGTAGAATTGATGGAAGAAGGAAAACCTGCCGCTCCAGGTGAGATATGGAAGTCTAATGATCCAGCAGGTGCTTGCCTCAGCTCACCACCGCACACAATGAAATTAGAAGAAATGGCTGCACACCACTCTAGATCAAAATCCTCTTTATTTGGACATCCCAAAAATTACAGGCATCAGAATGCTGGGTAGACGAGTTTCGCACACTTCACATGCGCTTAGTCATTGCACAGGTATGTCTGCAAAACAGTTCTTATATAGTCCCACTTATAACAGGTGTCACCAGGCGACACACATGTGAAAGAGAGACCATTGAATATATAATTGTACATATCACATATAGACAAAAGAAAAACAAATAACCAAAAACGTATATATGTGCTCTAAGACAATGTATTCTATAAAGACTAAATATAAAAAATAAAAACTTTGTCATAAAACACCACATAGCCTTGTGTCACCCTGTATCCTTATACTCTTAAACAATTAGCCAATAAACAACATTTTTCCCGCCTCACCCTGATATGAACAACAATAGATACATATAAATCAAAACAAAAAGGAGGGGAATTATTGTGCTGTGAAAGAAGAAAGGTATATATATATGTATAATATAGATACAGCAGCCAGCACAGCCAGAGACAACAGCAAAAAGTTAGATCATGTAATAAAATGCAATGAAATATAAAAATAGTCCACCGAGGGAAAAAATTGTGTGAATATAAATGTTAAATGATATCCACCAAGTGAAAAATTTATGAATAATGATTGATAAATAATAAAATTCAGAAAGTCCTGGAATCAGTGAATAGTAGCAAAAAAAGTCTCAAAAACACATTAATAAGGTAAGTGACATCAACGTGAAGAGATTCAGTGAGCAGAAACTTGTAAAAGACACCACAACCAATTGCATGAAGGCTTCCCAGAAGTAATGGACTTAAAGGGGCTTATACCTCTTAAGTCAAACAGGCTTATGGCGATAAACATGATGTATGTGGAAAACCATCAGAACTCCTGGACAGACCTTTGAATAATGTTGATTAACATCAAATCCACAGTGTACAGGCACATGAGGCTCAAAATGGAAGGAGAGAAAGCCAGAGGGTATTCTTTGCTCACACATTGAAACCAAAAATCAAAGAAAGGTTCCACATAGTGTGATGTTATTTAAAAATTGCATTAATTTAAAAAAAGTAACAACGGAACACTCACGTTTAGGAAGTGCATGCATAAGGACACGAAGAGGCGCAGAAATGTTGGCAGAGGTCTATCCGACGTGTTTCGTCTGCTTAGATGTCATCTGGGGTAAGACCTGCTGCTAAAAACTGCATGTTTAAATAGCCTGTGTGGCCCCAAATTAGAATAATTGAAAACCGGAAGTGTGCCACTTCCGGTTTCGTCACTTCGATTTTTGTCACTTCTGGTTTATTTGGGACAAACCAAACCTCGTTATGGAGTATGGCTGCCAACCTCACTTCCTGTTAATTAGAATAGAGGTTGTAAGCCTCACTTTGATGGTAACAAGTGAGCAGTTTACTACATCACTTTGTTCTCAGCAGACCAGGAAGTGAATACATACCAAGCCTCATAATGGACAGAACACATAGCCAGCTATAATATAATGAGCAAACACTGGAAATACATGTTAATGATTAAGAGCTTTCTGGGACACAATAGCAAACAGTAAATATAGCTAACTGGAGCCACACAAAACCATTACGTAAGTGAACATAATACTTAACCTCTAAAATGTGCTAACACTTTTAAATGAAGGCTTATCAAAAATAAGAGGAACATGTGTATAAATATAAAGTAATCATATGTTATAAGTGCATCTTGTAAAAATTAGATAAAAATTGGGAACAAAATTTCAAATTACACTTGAATGACAATTGAACAAAATAATAGCCCTAACCTACCACTATTAATGCCATAGATAATTTGAAATTCAGATAAAGATGATATCATGCTCTATTAATAAAAGCATTAATATCTAACTCCACATTAATCCTGAGTGCAAAATGGGATTGCAATTCATAAATCCAGTAAGTTTCAAGTCTGGATACTCCTCTAGTAATAGCAACCCCCCCAGGTTGGAATGAACTTATTGATATTAAGAAATTCAGTGCCCTTTGAGTCTTGGTTGTGGAATTGACGATAATGCCGAGGAACAGTATGTTTGGTGTTACCCTGTTTGATTTTTTTAATATGCTCAGTCACCCTGGTAGCGAAAGATCGTATCATACGACCAACATATTGCTTGCCACACGGACAAGTCAAAAGATAAACAATGTTGGTAGTAGCACATGTACAGAAATGTTTATTGGAATATGTACGTTTAGTAGCTGTAGATGTAAATTGTTTAGTTACACACCTTCCATTAATATTGAACTGGCATACCGTGCATTTCTTACATGGATAATAACCCACTAGATTGTTGAAAAAAAGAAGCTCGAACAGGTGGATTAATAACATTTGGGGCTATCTTACTCCTCACAGAGGGAGCTCCTTTGTGGATAACTTTAGGTTTTTCCGGCAACCAAGTTTTTTTTTCCCCGAGTACCCAATATCCGATCATTTTGCAACACATTATAGTGGCGATCAATGATGGCTTTGATCTGTTTGTGCTGCACTGACAATGTCAGCAATGACCACTTGAAAGAATCATCGGGTTCTCGTGGGGGTTTGTTGACTAACAAAGATGCTCTTTCCACTTGTAAGACCTGATGGAAATCTCAGTCTATTTCATGCTGGTGATATCCTTTGTCTAAAAACCTTTATTTTAAAATGGTTGCTTGATTTTTGAACGTATCTGTGTCAGTACAGTTCCTGCGTAAACACTGGAACTGACTTTTTGGAACTGAGCGTAACCAAGATTTATGTTGACAACTATCAGATGGAATAAAGCCACAGTTCAATTTCAAGGTCTAAAAAATGGATTGTAGTATAACTGAATTCGTAAGTCAAAGCAATGCCTCTATCATTCATATTGAGAAAAGACAAAAAGTAATCCACTTATTCAGGAGTGCCATCCTATAGGAGGAGGATGTCATTGATGTATCTAGCCCACAGAACTAACTGTGGTCTGTCCTCGGCATAGATGACATCCTCTTCCCACTGGGCTATAAACAAGTTGGCAAGACTGGGGGCAAATTTTACCCCCATAGCCACACCCTTCTGTTGTAAATAAAAACAATTGTTAAACCAAAAATAATTATGTTGAGTGGAGAACTTGAGGAGTTCGATAACATAATCACCCTGAACAGCAGTGGGGGAATCTAACTTCCTGTTCCTACGTTAGGAGATTCCCCCATCTATTGATATGTATGTGTTTATATGTATCTATTGTTGTTCATATCAGGGTGGGGAGGGAAAACAAGACTATGTGGTGTTTTATGACTTTTTTTTTATTTTTTTTATTTAGTCTTTATAGAACAATACGTTGTTAGAGCACATATACATTTTTGGTTATTTGGTTATTTGTATTTCTTTTGTCTATATGTGATCTATACACGTATATATTCATGGGTCTCTCTTTCACATGTGAGGTTTATGCAACAGGAAGTCTGCAATTAGTGCCTGGTGACACCTGTTATAAGTGGGACTATATAAGAACTGTTTTGCAGACATACCTGTGTAATGACTAAGTGCATGTGAAGTGTGCGAAATGCATCTACCCAGCATTCTGATGCCTGTAATTTTTGGGATGTCCAAATAAAGAGGATATTGATGTACAGTAGTGTGCAGCCATTTCTTCTAATGTCAAGTAGAATTGATCACTTTAGTTTCTACTTAAAGCCCATAGCTTTAAATGCTTCCCAACCGCCGCACACCGATGTATGTCGGCAGAATGGCATGGGTGCACAAAAGGGCATACCCGTATGTCCCTTTGTAATCCCGGCCTAGGGGGCACGTGCATTCCGCTGGCCGAGTGCACGCCGAGCATGTCCGTGGGTCCTGCGGACTTGTTGTCCGCCAGTGGCCGCGATTGTGACGAGGAGAGGCAAGCTGGCGAAATGCAAGCAAAGCATTTCCCTGTTCTGCCTAGTGACATGACAGGGATCTACTGCTCCCTGTCATCAGGAGCAGTGATCTCTATCATGTCCGAGGTAGCTCATCTCTCTACAGTTAGAACATGCTGAGGGAACACATTTAACCTCTTGATCGCCCTCTAGTGTTTAATTACTTCCCTACCAGTGACATTTACACAGTAAACAGTGGCTATTTTTAGCTCTGATCGATGTACAGAATTCATTGGTCCCAAAATAGTGTCAAAAGTCTGATCTGTCTCTTTGCAATGTTGCAGTCCCGATAACAATCGCAGATCACCGCCATTACTAATGAAAAAAATTTATAATAAAAATGCCATAAATCTATTCCCTATTTTGTAGATGCTATAACTTTTGCGCAAACCAATTAATACACGTATTGGGATTTTTTTTCATTAATTTATTTATTTTATTACCAAAAATATGTAGAAGAATACAAATCGGCCTAAACTGAGAAAGAAATTAGTTTTTTTTATATATTTTTGGGGGATATTTATTATAGCAAAAAGTAAAAAATACATTTTTTTTCAAAATTGTCAGCCTATTTTTGTTTATAGTGCAAAAAATTAAAAACGCAGAGCTGATCAAATACCACCAAAAGAAAGCTCTATTTGTGGAAAAAAAGCTTGTCAGTTTTGTTTGGGTACAACATCGCACAACCGCTCAATTGTCAGTTAAATCAACGCAGTGCCGAATCTCAAAAAATGCTCTGGTCATTAAGGGACTAAAATCTTCTGGGGCGGGTTAAAGGGTATTTCATTTTTTTTTTTATGTTTTATATGTTTAAATTATCTCTAAATTATTATTTTTTATTTATGTAAATAGGAGTATTATTTTTTTTTTAAATGCCTTTCACAGAAACTGGCTCCAGCTGATGCAGCAGTTTATATTAAAAAAAAAATCTGAATGTTTTCCAAAAAGAACCAAACACAAAAGGTTACCTACATTTACAACAATATAAATGTAAAATATTAATCTGGTGATGTACCTTATTGGCTATAGAGGTCAGGATATTTTCTCTATTTTAAAGTAAATTAGATCAAGCATTTTAAAATGATTCCTCTACTTCTGGTTCTTAATTGATGAGTATGTTATTTTTTTTCTTTTTCTAGCTGAAATAATTATGAAGCTGAGTTGTGTGTCCCAGTACATAACCTTCTATTATCAGTTTCATTTTTTAATCCAAAGAGTGTGGGGGACTTAATTTGGACTTTGCAGGCAAGATGGACATTGATATAGTACAAAAATATATTTTATTAACAATAAGTCATATCAAACAAGTCAAGTAAAAAATAATTAAAAACATACGATAAGCATATGATAGTAATGAGTATCTAGTGTAAACAAGAAACTTGACACCAAATAAATGGCAGTAAGTTCCTGTGCGCCAATGTGTTTCGCTGTTTTGCTTCGTCAGGACACACTTGAGGGTAGTTGAAAGGACCAGGTCTCACTATCAAAGATAAAATAAATCCATCAGACATTATATTACAATAATATATGATAGATAACGTTCAAACATTGCTATATCCAGAGGACATACGCACATCAGATACAAATAGCTACCTTGTCAGCATAGAAATATATCCACATGGAGAGCTCCTAGATGATCACCCAGGAATCACCATGTAAAACAGAAAGCAGTTTCTAATACCGGCAACGGTGCATAAGGCTGCAATAATCAGCATGTTAATCCAAGTTACTATCCAAAGAGCAGCCAAATTGAACGTTAAAATATGTGATAGTATATAAAAGACATACCTGATGGCGTAAAGGTACATAGATATGCATATAAACTCATATGTGTACCATCTTGCACACAAGCAAGCAATTGTTATGCACTATAACTTTTTTTTAGTTCAACCCAGCGGGCTGAACAAAATAAATGTACAGATCACCGTACTAGCACAAGCAATATTTGTGCAGCAATATCCCCCACTGAACTATTGTGTTCTGACAGGGAGGCTTCCCCATGCCAGAACGCCATTGATAAGCACTCACAGCCATTGTCTGTACACCCAGGCCGAAAGTCGGCTGGTTACTGTTAACCTGACTTTTCAGACGATTTTTCAGCCCATGTCTACCCAACCTAAGGGTTTATCAGTGGGAATATTCTTCTCCTGTTTGGAAAAAATATTGAATATCTGTTTGCCTGCTTAAACATTGTTTCATGTACAGTTTATGTAGTTGTAACCATGCTTATGTAAACAGAATTTTCACTTATACACATGCTCCAATACACACACACATGCACAAACACACAAGCATACTCTCTCTTCTTCTCTCAACAGAAGATGACCATGTGCAAAAATTGCTGTAACCATTTTAAATATCTGCAATAAACCATCCTTTTATAATGTCCAGGGTTTTCTTGTTTTAAGTAGTTTCGAGGAAAATTTATATTTCTAAAATTGCTCTTTGCATGTTAATTTAAGTGCCACACTATAGAACTTGTTCATAAAGACAATGAAAGATCAGAGCAGTAAATACACGATTTTTAACTAATTAATATGGGTTACTGTATTTTTTATATAAGCATTGTTCTTTCCACTACATTTTTGTATAAACTCATTGGGGGGCGATTTACTAAAACTGGAGAGTGAAAATGTTGGTGCAGCTGTGCATGGTAGCCAATCGGCTTCTAATTTAAGCTTGTTCAAGTAAGTTTTGACAAAAGAAAAACTAGAATCGGATTTGTTTCTATGCAGAGCTGCACCAGATTTTGCACTCTCCAGGTTTAGTAAATCAACCCCATTGTGTTCTTTCAATCGTTTTGAAGTTCTGTTCCTGCAAGGGTCACCTCTCATGAGAAAATATTTGGACTGTCACCGTTGACCTCCTTCTAAAAATGTTCATTTCTGGGCTGTGTTTGGATTTAGTGTATATGAGTTCCAGGCTTAAAATTTGCACACAGCAAATAAAAGTCAGAGAAAAGTCAGAATCTCTTATCTGTATACTGTTCTTGGTCAATGACCCATAATGCATTAAATACAGCCTAATATGATAGTCTAACAGCTAGCATTTTCAAAGAGAGGTTTTGGCAGGTTTCCTTTAAAGCAGCGGTTCTCAACCTGAGGGTTGCGACCTCGTCGGGGGTAAAATGCCAATTTGCCAGGGGTCACCGAATCCAGGGATGTTCCTGGAGACCGCGCCACTCTCCCAGCCTTTTCACGACCACCCAGCAGGACTGTCCCTGGAGCCCCGCAGCCACCCACTCAGCCTCTTCGCCGCTGCCCATTCATTTCATGGCATGGCTGGGGGGCGGAGACTATAGGTCAGCTGACTGCCAAGGAACATGAAGTGGAAGGGGCTGGAGGAGACCCTATCTCCTGATTTCGACATAGGTGTCACTCCTGCAAGACACCACGGAGCTGGAGACACAGTGAAGCCGGAGACACAGTGAGTAACACTGCCTGTGATTATAGTTGCCATTAAAAGTCCCCACTACAGTTCTCAGATCAACAGATGACCTTAACCAAGAGCATTTTATCTAAAAAAAAAAAAACAACATTTGGCATTTTAAACATTTTGTTTGAATACACATAGCTTTGATGGGATCCTATGCACAGTGCTGATCTATATCATATGTTTGAAATGTGTTGGAAGATGCCAGTTGTACACTACACTCTTTAGAGTCATTCAGGATTCACATTCGGTCAGCTGTTCATATTGGTCTTTTTACAAAGTTACATATTTAGGTTGAAAAAAATACATGAACCCATCAAGCTTAAAACAAAAAAAAGAAAAGTACCGTAAGTAAACCAAACCATATATACACAGTTGATCCAGAGAAAGGCAAAAAAACATTGTCCAATTTGTTATTTGGATATTTCCTGGATCAATAATTTACAGTGTTAATACTTATAAATATTGCAGATGAGGTCTGATTAATGCTTTGTACAGGGAGCAAAATGATGATTCTTGCTCTCTTTCTGGAGTTTATACCTCTTTTACCACAAGGAAGTATTTTGCTTTCTTCAGAAACTGCAGCTTGGAATCACATTTGTAACACTGGGTGGTGGACCTTTGAAGCCCGTGCAATCCAAAGGCCATAACACAGCTTGCTTGGTGATTGGACAGTGCAGCAGAGGGAAGCAGGGACCAAAGGGAGGAGGATTTTGATTGACCACAGCCAAGGTTTAATTTTAGCCCTGCTCACTGAAACTGAGGATGTGCAGGGAAAAAACAGAGGGCCAGTTGGCTGGAGATTAAGCCTGGTGGAACATCATACAGGAAAGATCTTCTGCCACAGAGTAATGAGTTGGTGTCTTTCTTGTGCAGTATCCAGTGAATACTGCTGTGTTGTGTGCTGGCTAAAGAGACTCTAGGGGAGCCATGAGGTGAACCAGGATGTGCTATATTCCGTGAAAAGAAAACAACCTCACTGGGCCTGCCAGGGACATACAGTAGACAGTCCCAGTGAGGGAGAAAAAAACAGCTTGAGAAAGGAGCCTTGGAGTATGGTTGATCTCTCACTTAGCCTCCAGGAGGCAAACTGCTGATGTGAGGACACCTGTCATTGGAGTGAGGTTATTTAGCTTATCATTTACTTGTGCTAGATTTTCTGGCTGCCTTGGAACTTTGCTAGCATTAGGAGAATCTGTTTTTGAGCTTTTGAGAGTCTAACTGTGGATTACAAATACTCTCAACTTAGGAGTGATCTGTGTTTCCGAGTACCCAAACAAATTTGCCAAGTTGGGTAAAGATGTGCCAGGGGCAAACCCACAGGTGGCAGTCCAAGATGTCACTGCTATCCCTAACAGAGCGAGCAGCTAATCTAGTAGGGGTAGTGAGGGTAATGAAAGAAGGCCTAGACAGGTATTAGGGAACTCCTTAATCATGAAAATTGATATAATAATGTGTCATCTGGATGGTCTGATGAGTGATTTCCTACTTTCCTTTTTCCAGGGTTTGGCCTACGGTGGACCAAGTGGCCAAAATACGGTGAGGAACTGGGCATGATCCAGCTGTATTAGTCTATATTAGGTTCAATGACAGAATATATGTAATGGAGAACCCTTAAGAATCAATTTAGAGAACAAGGTTGCAAGTTTAACCACCTCAATACAGTGCAGTTACACCCCCTTCCTGACCAGACCAATTTTCAGCTTTCAGCGCTCTCACAGTTTGAATGAAAATTACTCAGTCATCCAACACTGTATCCATATGAAACTTGCGTCCTTTTTTCCACACAAATAGAACTTTCTTTTAGTGGTATTTAATCACTAGTGGGTTTTTTATTTTTTGTGCTATAAATAAAATAAAACGTAAATTTTGTGAAAAAAATGCCCTTTTCTTTGTTTCTGTCATAAATTTTTGCTAATTAGTAATTTTTCTTCATAAATTTTGGCCAAAATTTATACTGCTACATATCTTTGGTAAAAATAACCCACATTAGTATATATTATTTGGTCTTTGTGAAAGTTATAGAGTCTACAAACTATGGTGCCAATCACTGAAAATTGATCACTTCTGGTCAGGCCTTCAGTACATCAGGTGTACCTCATTTCTTGAGACACTAACAAGTCAGGAAAGTACAAATACCCCCCAAATGACCCCTTTTTACAAAGTAGACATCCCAAGGTATTAAGTAAGTAGCATGGTGAGTTTTTTTAAGTTGTAATTTTTTCCCACAATTCTTTGCAAAATGAAGATTTTTTTATTTTTTTTTACTAAATTGTCATATTATCAGGTTATTTCTTACACACAACATATGCATACAACAAATTACACCCCAAAATACATTCTGCTACTCTTCCCGAGTACGGCGATACCACATGTGTGAGATTTTTACACAGCCTGGCTACATACAGAGCACTAACATTGAAGTAGTACCTTCAGACGTTCTACGAGCAAAAATGACGCATCTCATTTCTCAGCCACCTATTACACTTTTGAAGGCCCTGGAGTACCAGGACAATGGAATTTCCCATAAAATGACCCCATTTTGGAAAGCAAACACCCCAACGTATAATCTGTGAGGCATAATGAGTCTTTTGAATGGTTAATTTCTGCCCAGAAGTTTTTGGAATATGTGGAAAAAAATTAAAACGCATTTTTTTTTACACAAAATTGTAAATTTATAAGATATTTCTAACACATAGCATGTATATAGCAAAAATTACACCCCAAAATACATTCTGCTACTCCTCCCGAGTATGGCGATATTACATGTGTAGGACTTTTACACAGCCTGGCCACATAGAGAGGCCAAACATTGAAGTAGTACGTTCAGGCGTTCTAGGAGCATAAATGACACATCTCATTTCATTCCTACCCATCACACTTTTGAAGGTCCTGGACCACCAGGACAGTGAAATTACCCACAAAATGACCCCATTATGGAAAGCAAACACCCCAACGTATATTCTATGAGACATGGGCTGCAAATAGGTACTCGGGTACTCTTATGGGCTGGAGATAGGTACTCGGGTACTCTGATGGCCTGGTGACAGGTACTCGGGTACTCTGATGGCCTGGTGACAGGTACTCGGGTACTCTGATGTCCTGGTGACAGGTACTCGGGTACTCTGATGGCCTGGTAACAGGTACTCGGGTATTCTGATGGCCTGGTGACAAGTACTCAGGTACTGTGATGGCCTGGTGACAGGTACTCTGATGGTTTGGTGACTGGTATTTGGGTACTCTGAAGGGCGGTGACAGGTACTCATATGGACTGTGACAGGTACTCGGGTACTCAGATGAACTGTGACAGGTACTCGGGTACTCAGATGAACTGTGACAGGTACTCGGGTACATAGATGGACTGTGACAGGTACTCGGGTACTCAGATGGGCTGTGACAGGTACTTGGGTACTCAGATGGGCTGTGACAGGTACTCGGGTACCCTGATGGACTGTGACAGGTACTTGGGTACCCTGATGGACTGTGACAGGTACTCGGTACTCCAATGGACTGTGACAGGTACTCGGTACTCTAATGGACTGTGACAGGTACTCGGTACTCTAATGGACTGTGACAGGTACTCGGGTACCCTAATGGACTGTGACAGGTACTCGGTACTCTAATGGACTGTGACAGGTACTCGGTACTATAATGGACTGTGACAGGTACTCGGTACTCTAATGGACTGTGACAGGTACTCGGTACTCTAATGGACTGTGACAGGTACTCGGTACTCTAATGGACTGTGACAGATACTCGGGTACCCTGATGGACTGTGACAGGTACTCGGGTACCCTGATGGACCGTGACAAGTACTCGGGTACCCTGATGGACCGTGACAGGTACTCGGGTACCCTGATGGGCCGTGACAGGTACTCGGGTACCCTGATGGACCGTGACAGGTACTCGGGTACTCTGATGTGCCGTGACAGGTACTCGGGTACTCTGATGTGCCGTGAAAGGTGCTCGGGTACTCTGATGGGCTGGGACAGGTACTCGGGTACTCTGATGGGCTGCGACAGGTACTCGGGTACTCTGATGGGCTGGGACAGGTACTCGGGTACTCTGATGGGCTGCGACAGGTACTCGGGTACTTTGATGGGCTGTGACAGGTACTCAAATACTCTGATGGACTGTTCAGGTACTCAAATACTCTGATGGACTGTGACAGGTATTCTGATGGACTGTGATTGACAGGTACTATGAGGGGTGGTGACAGGTCCTCTTTATTGGGGGGGGGCAGGCAGGCAATCAGTGTGATTGGTGTACACTAGGCGGTAACGAGATGTTACCGCAATCTCCTGCTCACACACGATCGGTGTGTGAGGAGGAGAACAACCCGGTAACATCTCGTTACCGCGGTTTGTTTACATTTTAGTGATCGGCTGTGAAAGGATCACAGCCGATCACGTGGGTAAACAGCCGGCCAATGGCTGTGTACCAGCGTCAGTGATGAGCAGTGTTCCCGGGGAACACACCGCCACCGACGTGCACGTGCAGCGCGCTCACGATCGCGCGCATGCGCCGTGCACAGTCGGGGTGTGACCATCTGTGATTGGCCGTGACTTTATCACGGCCGATCACGTGGTAAACAGCCATAACGAATGGCTGTTCACCCCCTTCAGTGGCGAGCGGTGTCTCCGTGACACGCCGCCACCGAAGAATCAGGAATGCGCACGCACGATCGCGCGCATTCCCTGTTTAAACGGGAGGCCGTCATATGACGGCCTCCCGCCACAATAGGTGCGCCGCCTGGCCGTCATTTGACGGCCGGCGGTCGGCATCTAGTTAAGGGATGGGTCTCCAGGGATATATTCTCTGGAATATTGCCTGTGCCATACACCAATACAGGAAAGGTAGGGGGGCCTTAGAGAACTGAATGCATGGCTAAAGACCTGGTGTAAGAGGGAAGGATTTGGGTTTCAAGAGTGCTGAGTACAACCTCATCCCATATTCCTCTTTTTTTACTTGAATCCAATGGAACTTTAATGGCCAGCTAACAAGTAACAAATTTGGCCAGATGGCTGAGTGTGGACATTCAAGCCTGAGAGGACTGCTCCTGCTTAAACCTTGATTGATGACCCCTAGTGTTAACCCCTTCCCTACCAGTGACATTTACACAGTAATCAGTGCATATTTATAGCACTGATGGCTGTATAAATGTCATTGGCCCCAAAAATGTGTCAAAAGTGTCCGATCTGTCAGTCGCAATGTCGTAGTACCGCTAAAAATCACAGATCACCACCATTACTACTAAAAAAATAATAATAATAATAATTAAAATGCCATACATCTTTCCTATAGTTTGTAGATGCTATAATTTTTACGCAAACCAATCAATATATGCTTATGGCGATTTTTATTTTATTTTGGGGCTATTTATTATAGCAAAAAAGTAAAAAATATTGTTTTTTTTTTTAAATTGTCACTCTTTTTTTTTTGTTAATAGCGCAAAAAATAAAAACTGCAGAGGTGACCAAATACCACCAGAAGAAAGCTCTATTTATGGGAAAAAAAGGATGCAAATTTAGTTTGGGTACAGCATTGCATGACTGCACAATTGTCAGTTAAAGTGCCAAATTGTAAAGAGTGCTCTGGTCAGAAAGGGGGTCAAATCTTCTGGAGCTGAAGTGGTTAATTAATAAACACCTTTGAATCATCAATGTGTTTTGGAGAATTTAATGTACATCAGGGTTACCAACTCAAAATTTATTTTTTACAAATGCCCAGAAATTTGCATTACGGTTAGATACTTTCAGACTGTTTGCCATAGACTGACTTAAAGGCATTGTACGCTTTTAAATGTTTTTGTTGTTTTAACGAGGCATTCGTTTAGTTGTATTCCCTGTGTTGTGTGTTTGTCTTACCTGTAACGATGGGCTCATATGTTGCTACTGCAGTTTGTAGTGTCGTGACTGATGGATTCGCATGTCCATGTATACATTCAGCTACAGTAGATTGTCCTTATTCACTAAAGGGACAGGAAACTTCTTGTTCTGGGTCATGCGTATTCAATCCATTCCTCGCCATTTCCTCTGCGATGCATCCCAGTGGGAGTGCTAATGTGATAAAACACATCTCTTCCCTTCATTGCTCTCTCTGCTCATGTCTGTTTTAGATTTATCCAAAAGAACTGTCAATGACAATCAACACTGCGCTATCCCCAAAAGCTACATACAAAAAAAGCTGCTAACACGATCACGAGGATATACAACAGTGAATAAAATTCCAAATGTTAAATTATAGTGTAGCGCTATATAAAAAATATATTTAAACCACTTAGTGATGTGACAATAATGTATAAGTGTCAAGATTACATAACATTAAAGAGTGCTTCCCACACTGCCCCACACTTTCATGAGATAGTGAAAAAAATATAATAAACCCAAAAAAATAATGATAATAACTAAAAAGACACAAAATATTGTGAAAAAGTCCAAAAAAAATATTTTTTTGATATGAAAAAAGTCTATTATGTGCTTCGAATTAAATCCAATCCACACGTGAGAGGGAAAGAGCCATCCACCTTCATCCTATGAAGACCACATGCAGGCACCCTGTGGCATATCCATCACCAAATAAGATGTAGGCTTACCAGATAGAATGGATCCAAACGAATATACATTCGAAGGATCAATCAGACTTCAGAATACTCTTATATAGAGTTATCCAACATAAAAGGCTCTCCAGGGAATTTTCAATCAAGTACTCAAACGATGGGAAAATCTTCCACTTTTAAACTCCAACGCACATTGTAGAACTCATACAGGAAGGAAATGAGGGCCACAATAGTGTAAATCCGTTTAAAAAATTTTTAATAAAATAAGTAATGAACTTACATGAATCCAATGAATTAAGCGCTTATATCATATAAAAATAGAGCTGCAGTAGGAGTCCCGACGCGTTTCGTCCCAGATGACGTCCCAGATGACGTCTTTTGAGGACGAAACGCGTCGGGACTCCTACTGCAGCTCTATTTTTATATGATATAAGCGCTTAATTCATTGGATTCATGTAAGTTCATTACTTATTTTATTAAAAATTTTTTAAACGGATTTACACTATTGTGGCCCTCATTTCCTTCCTGTATGAGTTCTACAATGTGCGTTGGAGTTTAAAAGTGGAAGATTTTCCCATCGTTTGAGTACTTGATTGAAAATTCCCTGGAGAGCCTTTTATGTTGGATAACTCTATATAAGAGTATTCTGAAGTCTGATTGATCCTTCGAATGTATATTCGTTTGGATCCATTCTATCTGGTAAGCCTACATCTTATTTGGTGATGGATATGCCACAGGGTGCCTGCATGTGGTCTTCATAGGATGAAGGTGGATGGCTCTTTCCCTCTCACGTGTGGATTGGATTTAATTCGAAGCACATAATAGACTTTTTTCATATCAAAAAAATATTTTTTTTGGACTTTTTCACAATATTTTGTGTCTTTTTAGTTATTATCATTATTTTTTTGGGTTTATTATATTTTTTTCACTATCTCATGAAAGTGTGGGGCAGTGTGGGAAGCACTCTTTAATGTTATGTAATCTTGACACTTATACATTATTGTCACATCACTAAGTGGTTTAAATATATTTTTTATATAGCGCTACACTATAATTTAACATCTGTTTTAGATTTAATTACTATGCAGCTCTCACCTGCAGAATATTAGACTGAGAGACCCAGGGGTTTTGGAACACAGCAAGTGTCAGTTCTTAGACAACAGACAGAGGTCACGCATTGGCCTATGCAGTGCAATGATGCATGCCTCATGTTTGAACACAAACTGTTGACAAAGGAATGTGAAGATTTAGTTTACTATAGGCCATAAATACAGGGAAACAAACGACACTATGAAACTACATGATCAAGGCACATCTTATTCTTTAAGGCTGGGTTCACACATGCTGCTGCAGGGGGTCCGGTGCGTCCCTTTTCACTGATTTAGGTGTGAATCAGGTCCAAATTTTTGCTTGAATTTGCATCTGAATCAGAACCGGAGATGAACAGGACCCTTTCCAAATGAGGACAACCGCCACCCTGGAGCTGTGTGAACTTGCTCCATTGAGAGACGGTCACACTCTCCTGTCATGCAAATTGGATGCTTAGAAATCTGAATCCAATTTGCATATGTGTGAACCCGGCTTTAAAGTGATTGTAAAGTTTTGTTTAAAATAAAAAATAACAAACTTATACTTGCGTCCTCTGTGCAGTTGGTTTTGCACAGAGCAGCCTGGATCCTCCTCTTCACTGCTCCTGGCCCCTCTCTCCTATTGAGTGCCCCCACAGCAAGGAGCTTGGTATGGGGGCACCCGAGCCGAGCTGCAGCTCTGTGTGTCCATTCAGACATGGAGCCCTGATCCGGCCCCGCCCCCTCTCTCGCCTGATTAGTTAACAGACTTTGATTGACAGCCACCAGAGCCAATGGCACTGCTGCTGTGTCTCAGCCAATTAGGAGGAGAGTTTCTAAGTTGCTAAGACACTCGTGGACATCTCTGGAGAGAGATGGGGCTCAGGTTAGTAATTAGGGGCTGTTGGGGAGGCTGCTACACATAGAATGCATTAGGATAAAAAAACCTTCTGCCTTTACAACTCCTTTAACCACTTCCCGACCAGCGCACGACGATGTACGTCGACAGAATGGCACGGGCAGGCATATTGGCGTACATGTACGTCCAATATTCGATGCCGCCCTGCCATCGGGAGCGCACCGCCGGCGGCGCGCTCCCGCGCTGGTCGGGACCCCCGTGAGTCCGGTCGCGGGACCCGCGGACTCGATCGCCGCGGGCATCCCCGCGATCGTCTCACGGAGCGGCCGAATGGAGGAAATGCTGTATAAACAACATTTTTCCATTCTGCCTAGCAACTAGTGACGCTGATCTCTGCTCCATGTGATTGGAGCAGAGATCAGTGTACACTAAATGAACCCCCCCACAGTTAGTAACACACCCCTATGAACACTTAACCCCTACACTGCCACCCACTGGTTAACCCTTTCACTGCCAGTGTCATTTACACAGGAATCACTGCATTTATATAGCAGTGATTACTGTATAAATGACAATGGTCCCAAAAATGTGTCAAAAATGTCCGATGGGTCCCCGACAATGTCGCAGTCACAATAAAAATCGCAGATCGCCGCCATTACTAGTAAAAAAAAAAATAATAAAAAATTATTAATAAAAATGCTATAAAACTATCCCTATTTTGTAAACGCTATAACTTTTGCGCAAACCAATCAATAATCGCTTATTGCGATTTTTTTAACCAAAAATATGTAGAAGAATACGTATCGGCCTAAATTGAGGGAAAAAAATGTTTTTTTATATATTTTTGGGGGATATTTATTATAACAAAAAGTAAAAAATAATGCGTTTTTTTCAAAATTGTCGCTCTATTTTTGTTTATAGCGCAAAAAATAAAAACCGCAGGGGTGATCAAATACCACCAAAAGAAAGCTCTATTTGTGGGAAAAAAAGTACGTCAATTTTGTTTGGGAGCCACGTCGCACGACCGCGCAATTGTCAGTTAAACGACGCAGTGCCGAATCGCAAAAAGTGGTCTGGTCTTTGACCAGCAAATTGGTCCGGTCTGAAAGTGGTTAAGGAAACTTGTTAGAATGGCTGTTACCAGGAACAGCCAAGACTCTAGCCAAGGCTACCGCTCCATTGCCCACAGCCCAACTACCCAAAATAGTACTAGCCCTTGAGCATTATATGAAGTTTCTGTATAAGAAGGTTATTATGTTTCAGACTAATAGTAAATTAGCATCATGATTTTATTCCTGATTATCTAGCAATCTGGCAAGGAGCCAAGCTATGTGCTACATTAATCCACCGGTAATCTACAGAAGCCTGTGGTTTTAATTAAAAAGAAAGCTGAACTGTGCTTCCAACACATAATAACTTCAAAATCACACAACAGAAATTAATTTCCATGTCCATTAGAGAATTCCCCAACGCCTCTAAGGTAGTTACATGATCGTATTATAATTGGATGATAAGAAAATGATTCCCAACAAAGTAATGATTACAAAAATGATAACTCTGTTTTGTTATACAAAGTAATGTAATAAATAAAGCATGGTTATCCTAAAGTAGAACTCCAGTCAAATGTTTTTTGTTTTTTTTCAAGTTGGATAGAGTTGTGGCTGGAACAGAATATAACTTCTGTTAGATTTTTATTGATTGCTGCTTTTCCATTTAGGAGCTCTGTTCTCATTTTCTGTCCCAGTAATCACACAGGAGATTAAGAGAGATACCCCCTGCAGGGACATAAAGACTTTAACCATCCCTTTGTATTCAAAAGAAAAAAAAAGGAAAAAAAGAGATTTGGCTGCAGTTTTACCTTCCGTTAAACTATTGTGTAGTTCATTAAAAGTCTTTAAATTCCTTAATATGTTTCAGCAAAGCAGGTCTTTACTAAGTTTTCTAGGGTGTAAAAGGAATTGTGTGAATGTGTGTGAGAAGTAGCAGAGATGTTGGAGTTTTCTAGTATCATAGAACAAGATATGCTGGATATATACTGTAGATGTGCATGTGTAGGATTTATCATTAGTGTCACTAGTGAAGGAGCAACTACTGTACCCTCCACCCTGAACATATCTCTTCTGATGGTTATTCCCAGGGTCGCTGATGGGGGGGAGGGCACCGGTCCCTTTGTAGGGGGCCTGAGCACACACAGAGGCCTACACAGGGGGCTAACATTAGAGCAAGTGTTAGGAAGGGGGTGCCGCACAGGGAGGGAGATTAGTGATGGACGACAATTGCAGAACTCTTCCTCCAGCAACTGAAAGCTGGTCTCTCCCCCTCTCCCTGCTGACAGTTTTTATCTGCTGAAAAAGAGACAGTTGTGCCTTACTAATCCCCCTACCTGTGCAGGCCCCCCTCCCAGTGCTGGCTCTAATATTACATCTACTCCTACATTTGTTATCTCTGTAACTTTTGTTTCTTCTGTCTCTCTGATCCTGGAGCTCCAACTGTCCAGCCTGTATATTTTTCTCCATCTCATCTTCATTTTTATTTTTTGACTCAGTCTTGTATTTTAGATTTAACAGGAATTATTATTATTATTATGATTATATTGTATTTTTAGCAAAACATAGAGCTAATATTTTCTTGGGGGGGGGGGGGTAGTCTGTACAGGATCCCGCAATTTCTATCAGCAGCCCTGGTTATTCCTCAAGCTTCTCCTTCCTTTCCTCACACATGACAAGCAGCTCTGGTGACACATTGGTGCTTGCACCAATGTGTCATCAGAGACAAGAGATGAGGCAGACCCCAGGCCTATGGCTTTAAGTACAGGGCAACCTACTTGTCGGCAATCAGGGACCACATTTCTATATGTCATACGACGTCTACTTGCAGCTTCTGAGTGAAGTTCAAGCAGAGAAACATATTGTGCCAACTATTGTATAACCAAATCTCACACCATTTGGCCAATTGTAGCAACTCATCCTGGATCCCCTCTCAAATTCTTTCTCCCTCTCCTTCATTGACTTCTGGCCTGGTTCCACATTCCCTGCTGCAGTTCTCTTACCTACGGGCTGCTGCTACTGCTGGTGTACTAAGTCAGAGGCTAAGCCTAAAGGGCTGCTGAGGCTCCCTCCTGCTGAATCTGAGGGGCAGGAGATAGAAGTGTGCATCTGATCTCTTGGCTCGGGCTAAACAAGAAATTTAGCACTGGGTGTGTATTCATCTACAGGCACAAGAAGATAGCTCACCCAAAAAGTGGAGATTTACAGATATACTGCAGCATTAGTTTGGGGATAATAAAACCATAAACAAATGTATGGCGCCTACTCCAAAATCAGACAAACCGTAGCTGCCCCTTTAAGAAGGGTAAATCCACTTACAACATATACATAGTAAAGGTATGGTGCTTGGTTCTAAATAATGATAGACGTAACATGACAGTACAAAAGTAATGTAATATAAATATTAATAAAAAATAATATAAGTAATTATATAGCCCAGTGTGATAAATTCCCAAAGCCAAAGTCAATCTTCCCAAGCAATTTTCAAAAATCCTACACAGCTTGTGCTCAAAATATGAATGTGCACTCATCAAAGATGTTTGACCCCTTTTTACAGGTTGGTCAAAAAGTGTTTTTTTTTTGTTCTTAAAAGCCAAGATTCCTCCTGGGGTGTGCTGTAAGGATTCCTCCACTTTTGATATAACTCATATATAAGATGACCAACTGGGAGATGGGGGAAAGTATCATAGTGCAGTAAATTTATTTAAAATTGGTTGGCAGTTTAAAATAAGTTGGTTACACTCACATGTATGGGTGCCTGAAAGTACCAGCATATACAGCGTATAGAGATGGGATGTCCCTACTGCAACCGGCATGAAGCCGACATGTGTTCCAAGCCTCATTCTCAGATTCCCAGGCCAGACGTGCTGTCACACAGGACCCGGAAGTGACGGTCCCACGCTCAGACAAACATTTTGGTCATCTTACATATGAGAGATATCACAATTGGAGGAATCTTTGCAGCACACCAAAAGAGAAATCTTGGCTTTTGGGAACAACAAAAAAATGCTTTTTGACCAACCTGTAAAAGGAGGTCAAACATCTTTGATGAGTACACATCTGTACTTTTGAGCACAAGCAGTGGAGGAATATTGAAAATTGTGTTGGAAATTTATCACACTGGACTATATAATTGCTTACATTATTTTTTATCATTTTTTATTACATTACTTTTATTATTGTACTGTCACATGTCACGTCTATCATTAATTAGAACCATCCTTTAATATGTATATGTTGTAAGTGGAATACTCTGGGGATGGATTTAATAACACACACCCAATGGCAGAAACATAGGGGTTGATTTACTAAAGGCAAATTTACTTTGCACTATAGGCCGGGGCCGATACAAGACAGGGGCGGAAGGGGGCACGTGCCTTGGGCAGTACCATTTGCTATGGGGGGGGGGCACAGCCTGGAGGTGAAGTTCTGTCATGGCCCTGTCTGCCAGTGTGTACAAGTGTCACCTTTGTCAGTGTGTGCTGAGTGTGTGCGCTCCTGCATCCTCCCTTTGTCAGCTTCGATATTTACTGTCTCCTACTGTCACTGTTTACTCCCCCCTACGGAGGAGTCTCTGCCAGTGGCGTGATGTCACTCACAGCCGGAGGCAAGGTGGGAAGGACTCAGAGGAGCGCATGGAGCTGTGTAGGACTCGGCGCTGTGACCTAGAGGAGCTGCTGCCTGGCTCTAGCTGGCCTGGAAGAAAGCTAAGCTAGAAGATCAGTGTGACAGACTGTGTGCTACCACCGTCCGAACTGAACTTGTGTAAAAGTAAGCAGCAGAAACAGATTAATAAATGGCTGGATTGAGGGAGGGGAGGAGGCTGAGGCGAGGTTAATATACATATATATGTGTTTATATTATTATATATATCATATAATATGTGTGTGTGTGTATATATATATATATATATATATATACATAGTTCAGATAGGCTGCATTTATGGTCACAGAGAGGCTGCGATTATGGGCACAGTAAGGCGGGATTGATGAGCCCGAAGAGGCTGCGATTATGGGCACAGAGGTGGCATTGATGGGCACAGAGAGGCTGCGATTATGGGCACAGTGAGGTGGCATTGATGGGCACAGAGAGGCTGAAATTATGGTCACAGTGGTAGGCTGCATTTGATGAGCACAGTGAGGCTCCATTGATCTCTTGTATCATGTCTGCAGTCTCTGACCATCTTTAGTATGATGTCTTCAGTCTCTAACCATCTCTTGTCTTATATCATGTCTGCAGGCTCTGAGGGGAGTTTACTTAATTAGCAATGGTATTGGCAATATGCAGCGGGAAGGGGGTTAATGCACTGTCACTGATCCATCATCTGTAGGCGCTGTAGCTTATCACAGCGGGGGGCGGCACAGTTTTTCATCTTTGCCCTGGGCACCGAATGACCTTTTCCAGCACTGCTATAGGCATACCCCACTTTTAAGTATGCAATGGGGTTTATTTACTAAAGCTAGAAAGTGCAAAATCAGGCTCACTTCTGCATAGAAACCAATGAGCTTCTAACCCCAGATTGATCAATTAAACTTTGGTAATAAAACCTGGAAGCTCATTGGTTTCTATGCAGAAGGGAGCCTGATTTTTGCACTTTCTAGCTTTAGTAAATAAACCCCATTGTGTACTTAAAAGTCGGGTATGCCTGTACAAGTGCACTTGGAAGTGCAGTCCCTGTAGATCTGAGTATAATGTGAAGTGCTGCATAAATTGTCGATGTGAAGTGCTGTGCAAATTGTCTGCACTACAGTGCCTTGAATAAGTATTCATACCCCTTGACATTTTTCACATTTTGCCATATTACAACCAAAAACGTAAATGTATTTTATTGGGATTTTATGTGATAGACCAAAACAAAGTGACACATAATTGTGAAGTGAAAGGAAAATGATAAACAAATTTCAATTTTTTTTTACAACTAAATATGTTAAAAGTGTGGGGTGCATTTGTATTCAGTCCCACTGAGTCAATACTTTGTAGAACCAACCTTCACTGCAAGTTTTTTTGGGTATGTTTCTACCAGCTTTGCACATCTAGAGAGTGGTATTTTTACCCATTCTTTGCAAAATAGCTCAAGCTCTGTCAGATTGGATGGAGAGCATCTGTCAACAGCAATTTTCAAGTCTTGTCACAGATTCTCAATTGGATTTAGGTCTGGACTTTGAGTGGGCAATTCTAACATATGAATATGCTTTGAAGTAAACCATTCTATTGTAGCTCTGGCTGTATGTTTAGGGTCGTTTTCCTGCTGGAAGGTTAACCTCCGCCCCGTCTCAAGTCTTTTGCAGGCTATAACAGGATTTCTTCTAAGATTGCCCTGTATTTGGCTCCATCCATCTTACCATCAACTCTGACCAGCTTCCCTGTCCCGGATGAGGAAAATCATCCCCACAACATGATGCTGCCACAACCATGTTTTTACGGTGGGGATGGTGTGTTCAGGGTGATGTGCAGTGTTCGTTTTTGGTCTCACCTGACCGGAGCATCTTCTTCCAGGTGTTTGCCGTGCCCCCCACATGGCTTCTCACAAACTGCAAACGGGACGTCTTTTTGGCTTTCTTTTAACAATAGTTGTTCTGTGGACAGATTTTCCCATCTGAGGTATGGATCTCTGTAGCTCCTCCACATTAACATGGGCCTCTTGGCTACTTCGCTGATTAATGCTCTCGTTGCCAAGCCTGTTAGTTTAGGTGGGCGGCCGTGTCTTGGTAAGTTTGCAGTTGTGCCATTCTCTTTCCATTTACAGATTATGGATTGAACAGTGCTCTGTGTGATATTCAAAACTGGGATATTTTTTTATAACCTAACCCTGCTTTAACCTTCTCCACAACTTTATCCCTGACCTGTCTGGTGTGTTCCTTGGCCTCCATGAAGCTGTTTATTCACTAAGGTTCTCTAAAAAACCTCTGAGGGCTTCACAGAACAGCTATATTTATACTGAGATTAAATTACACACAAGTGGACTCTATTTACTAATTAGGTGACTTCTGAAGGCAATTGGTTCCACTAGATTTTAGTTAGGGGTATCAGAGTAAAGGGGGCTGAATACAAATGCACGCCTCACTTTTCACATATTTATTTGTAAACAATTTGGAAAACCATTTATAATTTTTCCTTCCAGTTCACAATTATGTGCCACTTAACCACTTTCAGACCGGACCATTTTGCTGGTCAATGACCAGAGGTCTTTTTACAATTTGGCACTGCGCTGCTTTAACTGGTAATTGTGTGGTCATGCAATGTTGTACCCAAACAAAATTTGCTTCCTTTTTTTCCCACAAATAGAGCTTTCTTTTAAATGTATTTGACTGACTCTGAGATTTTTATTTTTTGCGATATAAACGTAAAAAGACCGCAAATTTTGAAAAAAATGATATTTTCTACTTTTTGTTATTAGAAAAATCCAATAAACTCAATTTTAGTCATACATTTAGGCCAAAATGTATTCAGCCACATGTCTTTGGTAAAAAAAAAGTCAATAACTGTATATTTATTGGTTTGCGCAAAAGTTGTCACATCTACAAACTAAGGTACGTTTTCTGGAATTTACGCAGCTTTTAGTTTATGACTGCCTATCTCATTTCTTGAGGTGCTAAAATGGCAGGGCAGTACAAACCCCCCCAAATGACCCCATTTTGTAAAGTAGACACCCTAAGGAAATTGATAAGAGGCATGTTGAGCCCATTGAATATTTTATTTTTTTGCCTCAAGCGATTGAATAATGACAAAAAAAATATTTTTTTTTTACACAAAGTTGTCACTAAATGATATATTACTCACACATGCCATGGTTATATGTGGAATTGTACCCCAAAATACATTCTGCTGCTTCTCCTGAGTACGGGGATACCACATGTGGTCAACTTTTTGGAAGCCTAGCCGCGTACGGGGCCCCGAAAACCAAGCACCGCCTTCAGGATTTCTAAGGGCATACATTTGTAATTTCACTCCTCACTACCTATCACAGATTTGAAGGCCATAAAATGCCAAGATGGCACAAAACCCCCACAAATGACCCCATTTTAGAAAGTAGACACCCCAAGCTATTTGCTGAGAGGCATGTTGAGTCCATGGAATATTTTATATTTTGCTACAAGTTGCGGGAAAATTACAAACTTTTATTTATTTTGTATTTTTTTTCACAAAGTTGTCACTAAATGATATATTGCTCACACATGCTATGGGCATATGTGAAATGACACCCCAAAATAAATTCTGCTGCTTCTCCTGAGTACGGGGATACCACATATGTGGGACTTTTTGGGATCCCAGCCGCGTACGGGGCCCCGAAAACCAAGCACCGCCTTCAGGCTTTCTAAGGGTGTAAATTTTTGATTTTACTCCTCACTACCTATCGCAGTTTTGAAGGCCATAAAATGCCAAGATGGCACAAACCCCCCCAAATGACCCCATTTTGGAAAGTAAACACCCCTAAATTTAGGGGTACACTAGTGAGACTCACAGGTAAAAAAGCACCTAGGCTGTCGGCGACTGTATCAAAACGCTACAAAAAAAACTGTTAGCGATCGCAGGGATCAGGCCTGACTCTGCGAACACTGCAGTTATGTGTGTTGTGTTTTGTAAGTGACAGTGATCGATCGATACTGCACTTGGGTGAGCTGGTCTGGGCTTGGCGGAGGGGCTAAACGCAGGTGCTAGCAGGTATCTGGGCTGATCCCGCTAACAATGCGTTTTGGGAAACCTAAACTGCTGGTGACGCTAATATAGATCTGATCAGATACTATATTACTAAGGGAGGTGTATGCTTTGTGTGTGGGTGTTAGCGGTACTGGCACTAACCTGACGCTGCCTGGGGCGACGCAGACCTTATCTGACCCTCAAACTTATATCACCCGCCGGGTGATCAGGGGGTTAAACCTTTATTAGGTAATAAATGGCGGGTGCCCTGAAACTATAAAAAAATAACTAACCAACCAGCGTCACCTGTAACAGTTATATGGTGATCACTGGTGAAAGGGTTAACTAGGGGGCAATCAGGGGGCTTTATGCGGTAGTATATGGGGGTCCCTGGCGCTATAAAAAGCTGTGGCGAACCTAAATACCTACCTGCCTAACTAGCGTCACCTGTGACACTAATACAGCGATCAGAAAAACGATCGCTTATTAGGCTGGGTTCACACTGGAGCGATGCGGGAACGCCACGAATCTGCGGCGGGTTCCCGCATCACACTGCCCTATGCGAACTGCTGGGAGTGTCAGTGAAATGTTAATGACACCCCCAGATCAGTTCGCATATCGCAGTGCGATCTGCAAACTCGGACAGGAATCGGATCGCATGGTATGAACACCCATGCGATCCGATTGTGCTGCGGACCAAAAAAAGTGTCCCGTGCGAGTTTGCGGCGGGTGCGACGCGAATTCAGCCATACTATCTGTATTGCTGAACTCGAATCGCACAGAGATCGGATGTGATTTGCACTGCAGTGCGGTGCGAATCACATCCGTTCTCATAAACCGCTGCAATGTGAAGCCAGCCTTAGTGACACTGGCGACGGGGGGTGATCACGGGGTTAAACCTTTATTGGGGGGGTTAGGGGGTACCTTAGAACTAAAGGGGGCTAACCCTAACTGCCCTAACAGTTATTACAGTCACAAATGACACCAATGCAAAAAAAAAATGCAATTGGTGTCACTGTGACTGGGGGTGCAGGGGTGATTGGGGGGTGATCGGGGGGTGAAGGGGGGGTGAGAGTGTGCCTGGCATGTTCTACTGTGTAGTGTAGTGTTGGTGCAACACACCGATCCTCTCTCCTCGGTGCCGGAACGAAAAATACCGACACGGAGGAGAGATTACATCACTTCCTCTGCCTGTGTTTACATTACAGGAGAGGAAGTGATGTCATGCTGCACTTCCATTCGTCAGGAGCGATCGCGAGGGGGTGGCCATGAATAAATGGCCGCCCCCTCATCCCGGATCGCTCCTGAACGGATTCCGACCGCCGCTGGCACACAGGTACGCCCATATGCCTGCCCGTGCCATTCTGTCGACGTACATCGTCGTGCGGCGGTCGGCAACTGGTTAATGTTGGTCTATCACATATAATAACAATAAAATACATTTACGTTTTTAGTTGCAACATGACAAAATGTGGAAAATTTCAAGGGGTATGAATACTTTTTCAAGGCACTGTATATAAGTACCTGTAGTAAATAAATAACAATAAATAAAATAGGCATCATGTTAGACAAGATGTTCAAAATATAGTACAGAGACAGCCAATGGTAAGAAGTTTATTAGTTTATTAATAAAAAGTTTGGCAATCTAACATGTTTCAAGAGTCATCGGAAACGTTATTCATCAGGGCTATAAAACCTGAAATTGATTAAAAAAACATAGTCTATGACTGGGTTCCAATTTTTTAGGTAAAATTATCAATAATAATAAAAAGTCTATAGAAACACATCTCTAAAAAACACACAATTATTAGAGCTCAGCAAAATAGAATAAAAACTTCAAAAAACATGGAAAACCTCACCAAAATACAACTATTTCTAATACCGTTTGCTGAAATCGAAAGAGAGCTGAAAAATATAGTAAAAAAATGGCTACAGTGTTTGGCAAGGCAAATTCATCCACAAACACCCCTCTGTCCCATCATTAGACTGTATGTGCCTAGGTGCATGAGTGATTACATACAAGTGGTTGTGATTTACTGCAGGACACGGCAGCCTCCCATTGCTTTTAATGAGGCTGTTAATACTTGGGAACCCTCGGTGGGGTTCTCACATGTAAAGGCTGTCAGGCTAATTCGCAAGTATGAATGTGGCCTTATATGAGCGCAATGCAATTGCATCTATGTATACAACTATGTTATTTCACAAGGTAATTTCCTCCTTCCTCATATGTGTGTTCCCTTAGGCTGGGTTCACACTAGTGTGAATTGGATGCAGGTTTCCCTGCATCCAATTTGCATGTAAGAGATTGTGATCAGTTCTCTATCGAGCCGGTTCACACATCTACAGAGCGGCTCTGCTGCAAATTTGCACAAAGGGGTCCTGTGCATCTTTTGATCCGTTTCAGGTCCGAAGTCTGCCCAAAAATGGGCTGAAATCGGACCTAAAATGGTGAACAGGGATGCACCGGACCCCTGATGTGAACAGCTGCGGTGTGCAGTGTAAAACCAGCCTTATTGTTCCTACAAGATGCACATTGAGGCTTGGGAAATAAATAAATGCCAACATCTCTTCTTCATACAATAAAGATATTTGTGTATGTCAAGTGTTTGGTAAGTTCAGCTGTCTGATGAACTTTGTCTGCAGTAATTGGAAGCTACATGGAGGCCAAGCATAGAGGTCTGAGGAAGGGATAAGTCACCATTAGAACAACTGGACTCAGAATACTGGGGCAAGACCAAAGAGTGGTTGGGACTTATAAACAGGGCATGTTCTGTTCCATTATATTCAGGACAGGAACATGATATACCAGGTTTTTATAACTGAAATTCAGTGTACCCAAATGCTGTGTTTTCTATGAGTGACGTTCCCCTCCAGTTCCTTTAGCAGTGTTCTGCTGCCCTCTTGTGTTTACCTTGTTTTATATCAAAAGTACATCTGTTCTGTGTTTTTTCCCTGTTCAATAAAGCTGTACATAATCTTCTTTGAACAAAAAAACCCCATCCTACTGACCATGTATGATGTTACCTATTTGTGGTTTAACGTGAAACATGGTCACAGTCTGCAACCCTCCACCCTTAAATCTACTACACCCCACCACTTACAGAAATCGGTGGATCTTTTCCCCACAGCATCCTGTCACAATCTGAGTTTGGCACAGATGTGCATGGCTTTGTACTCACAGCCATATTTTTAATCTGTAATTTTAGCACCTAAACAACCCAATTTGTAAAAAGAAATTTCTTGTGTATTGTGGTTTGATGTGAAATCATGCGATAGTAACACAAAAAAACAATAAAAAACATTTCTGTAACTTATGGGTTCTCACTTCCTGGTCTTCTCCACAAGTACCTTCCAGGGAGATCTCTCGTCCTAATTTTGGGATCTTTGGGGAAAAAAGTTTTGTGTAATTTTACACAAACATATGTGCATGATGAGGGGTATGACATCATACCCAGCAATGATGTTATGCACCTCATCTTGCGCATGTGCTATAACAAACTTTTCTGTAAATAGTGACGTCAGTTTTCGACTGACAAGTGACTGTTTGGGGAGAAGGCAAGTAAGTACTATTAACTTTCTTTAGTAGTTTTCTTTTCATTTTAATTAGTAGAATGTATTTAGGTAGTCAGGTTTATTATGTATGTTTGTTTGGGGGGGGGGGGGGGGTGATCAATGTGCGTTGAATATTTGAAGACATTTTTTCCTAATAATTAAATGCTTCTGCAGGCACTCTAACTACAATTTATTTATTTTGTTTTTATTTAATAAGTACTAGATGTAGTAACTAAAGTTCAAAATCTTGCACAAATCTGGGAACTTAGTTGTCAAAGTCATGTTAGGTCTTGACATTTTCAGCTGGGGGAGTGCGCCTGGTGATTTTGAAAATAAAAGTAATGCCGCGTACACACGAGCGGACTATTCAACATCCAAAGTCCGACGGAATGATTCCGTCAGACTATTCGATCGTGTGTGGGCTGCAACGGACTTTTGATTCGCAAAAGTCTGACGGACTTTAGAAAATGGAACATGCTTCAAATTTTTCCGACGGAACTCCGCCGGACCCAGTTCCTACCGAAAAATTTGCTTGTGTGTATGCTATTCCGATGGACTAAAACCGACGCTAGGGCAGCTATTGGCTACTGGCTATGAACTTCCTTATTCGAGTCCAGTCGTACGTCATCACGTTCGAATCCGTCGGAGTTTGGTGTGATTGTGTGTGGCCAAGTCCGCTCAGTCGAAAAGTCCGTCAGAACTCTGTCGGAACTCCGGCAGAACTCCGGCAGAACTCCTTCAGAAGTCTGTCGGACATAAGTCCTCTCGTGTGTACGGGGCTTAAGTCTTTCTATAAGAAGTCTCTCCAACACAACAAATAAATAAAAGATAATGACAACATTGACTGTATACAAATAACAAAATGCTTTTGTAATATATCAAACCACAAGATAACTTTTCCCCAAAAAATACTCTATCAATAATAATAATAAACTATTAAAATATTGACTATTCCATAGAATATATGCACCCGACTATGGGTCAGAGAGAAGTAATCTCCCAGTTTCTCAGTGGATCTGCGTCCCCTTTATTCAACTGTCCCTGGAATACCAGTGTTAAATCTGAACTCCAGGATCAAAACAAAAAACTACTCTTGCAGCGGGCCTCCTGCCCCTGGACTATAAGGGTTAAATGCTTGTGTAGTGCCGGCTCCTGAAGAGCATTCGCTTTGTGTTTTTGAAATTTAACGTTACACCTAAACTGCAGTTTGGTTTGGGTATAATTACTCCAAATTTTGACCTCCATATCAGTCTGACTAGACTATAGGATGTTCGGCCTGGCCATAGGGGGCGCTGTCTTTTTTTGGCAGGCATGGAAACACAGTCTGGTTGGATGCTTTAAGGTTACTTTCTCTCGGAGTCAGCCCAGTGGGAGTGTCACTCTTGCTGTGCTTTCTGGGAGAGGGTACATAAGATGCGGTTGTCACGTGTTTCGGGATTCCGGTCCAGAAGTATGTTCTGACTCCATGGTCCTCCTGACCAGCCCCCAGGACGCCAATGGCCTGGGGTGTGGATCCACCCGACTTTATGTCTCGGGGCTGGCTAGCCCGAGGCAAGGAAACTAAAGCAAGGATTCGGAGGTAGTCCGGTGCCGTCTCAGGTTGTGGAGAGGCCCAGCAACTTCATAGTTATCCAGGGGAGGACTCTTCAGAAGAAGGCCATGCAAGGGTTGGCTTCTTAGCAAGAGCCTGGTAAAGCTGAAGGACCTAAGTGAATCCATTTTCATGCGGTATCGCCAGACCGGCTGCAAGATACTGTTACCATAAGAGTGTTCTATAAGTTTACTAGTTTCCTGTACAAGTTCTACAACAAAAGTCTGTGGCAGAGACTTATTCCTACGTGTTCTATAACAAAGTCTGTGGCAGAGACTTGTTCTTGACTCAAGCACCCTGATGGCTGCTAGGCCTAGTAAGACAATCACTATCCAACTATCCACGATTTTATTCAAAGTAAGAAAGTGAAATGGATATTTTGATGATAGGCAACTCCTATCCTCATATTGATTAGTGGTTCCAAATTAATAACTACTGCAGTAGGGAACAGACACAAAAGATACGCTCAGCATCTTTCCAAATAACCGTTCTCCTTTATTATGACGCATTTGAAGGCTTTTATACACATGATTACGTAGGTATCACATTAATATTACAATTGTACGTTTATGGTAACAAGGGGCGTTACATAGGCAGGCTTATTCTAATCAGAACTCGAAAGAATGCAAAACATGTACTGAAAACATTATTAGTGCCGTGTGCACAGTGAGGGCATTGTGCAATACATATAAAATAGAATACAATTATATACAGAACCTACAAATTTCCATTACAGTCTCCTCTCTTTTGATCAATATTTTGATCACTAACCATACCTGCTATCACCTTTAACCTGGAACCTCCACACGCTTAGGTGGAGGTAGTCCTGGCCAAAGAGGCAAAAACTCCATTGTGGAGAAAATAATAGCTGAGCAGCTTTTTTCATTACAAAACGACTTTTCACTGTGAAAAACAAAGACATATTTACAGAGTACTGGCTTTACACTCCTGTGGCCAGAATGGCCTTTTAGCTTAATTGCTGGTATGCTGACTTATCAGCACATGTAAACACAGACAATTCTACATAAAATGGAAGAGGTACAAAAGACAAATATGACTTCAACATGGCTAAACTACTTTTCAAATATCTGTATCCCTTACAATTAAAGTAATTGAATCAAAAAATACCCTAGACTGTTATCGCAAGAGGGAAACAAATCAAACACAGAGATTTCTTTCATTTAGTCATTTTTGCAGTGTCTGGTGTGGATCCAGGTGACTTTCCCTTCAAGTTTTGCAAAACTGTACATGAAATAGATGCTGTATTGAGTCTCCAAACATTTCCTTATATATAAATGTCTCTTAACAATCCACATGTCACCTGGCTTTAGTTTTAGATCCTTCCAAACTTTTAGGATCTGGAATTGGGGAGAAAACACATAAATGAGTTTGTCAAAAACCTTAAAAAATCAGCAACATTCTCTGGGAGATCCGAATGGAGGACTTCAGCTGCTGAGACAAAATATAAGCAAGTGAGCAACACACTCCCAACCCAAATCCCAAAGGGAGAGAGTCCAATATCCCCTCACGGGCTTGATAAAATATAATAAAACATTCAGGCAAAAGTTTTCTAGTTTCTTACTCTACTTTGTCCGCTACATTGTAGACAGTAGGGGGTGTAAAAATAAAACCTCAAAACTTCTAGTAAGGACTCTCCTATAAAAATGATTTCCTCTGTTACTCTCTGTAGATTCTACACTCTGTACTTACAAACTACTTCTGATAACACTTTTTTACTGTGGCCTTTGCAGTAGCATTTGCCACTGGACATCTATAAAACATGTCCATACAAACAAAATACATACTCGTAAGATCCTGACTCGGGCATCTGGATATATCTTTTTGTTATCTCTGGAAGGGATGTTCAGCTTTTGGTAACACCTTTGGTAACAGGTAAAACAAGAAGTGGTATGTTATAAAAACAACTGTGGAGAACCCTGGCTCTATCCCACGCTCATTTACTAAGGCAGCCATAACTACTTGTGACTGATGACACGGTCCACGTGTCAAGCTGAAGGGAAAAGAGTGTCTGGCAAACATAAATGATCACCTTTTCCAAAGTCTTGTTTTGTAAGAAGTTGCCCTCTGTGGACCACTTGTGCTTCTCGTTCTGGGGTCCTTAAAGTTGAATTATTAATCCCAGCTATACTGGGCCAGAACTCGGGTGGAATCTGTGAGGTGCACAGACCCAGCAAGTGTCCAGGGCTGTAAATGCAGCATCCTTAGAGTCGCCTGGTCTGCTTCCATATGTGAGTTTTACTGTTAGTATGGCTACCTCAGTAAGAACCTGGAAGGCTGAAAACAGCCGATCGAATTAACTTGGCATGCTTGATTGGTTTACCTGCCGAAGTAAAATCAAACTTCTGGCCCTTCAAATTTAACCAAAAGCTCTCTATATCTTGACTATCTATATAAATATATACTCTTTTTATAGCTCACAGGTTTTTCTAAAACATGGAGCTCTGCTTCTTGAGATGGGGAAAAAGGATCCAATGACTCTGAATACAGGGAATCCTTCTGGGTGATAAACTTCATCCTCGGTATAAAACCAGGAATAACACTACAAAAAAGTAAATACTCGGGTCTTCAGGGAGTGTGTCCTGCACTGGGCTCACAGCAGCTGATTCCTATGTCATCAATTTAACACATGTGCTTTTTCTTTGTCTCCAGCCTCCTCCAATAGAGGCAATAAGGTGGCTGGATTCAAATGTACACATTTTTCATTGTTAGATTTGTACATAAACACACAAAACAAATTCATATTTTGAACCTTTCATTAGACAAACACTTAGCTATATATTTGCTGTGCAGAATGTCGGACTATTAAAAATTAAATATTCAACCAAAATAATATCTGTAACTTTGTCTAATAGCAACTTTCCATAAAGTTACAGCTCTGATATATCGTGGTGAACCCTTCATTACTGGGTCCAGCTTGCATAAATATAACAATGGCTTGTTTTCTATCATGCAGTTTCATGTTTCAAAAAGACAACTTTTTCCTGGCAATATTATAATAAATGATAAGAATACCCTGCAGTGCTGCAGAGATGTCCATAAATCCAAAATATTCTTCTACTTATACCCACTGCACTTACAAGGGAAAGGGGCACATCATTTCACAATCCACACATTCTGCTTTGGATTTCAAAAATAAAAATACATAAAAACAAAAGGACCAACCATATGTATGACGGACCAGAAAGCACTCGGCCATCAATAACTATAAACCAACTGGCTGCAGGCAGCAGCTATCCTAACAGGATGTATGGACTTGATGTGATGGGTCTGTTATATTTAAATTTTATTATTACTCTCACATCATGGACCGCACATTAAGTTATTATCAGACTTTAAGATTTAATTTCTGTAGAAAAACTTCCTTATGTATCCCATTCATCTTGGCTTTGTTAAACATTATTGCAGCTGTATTCAAATTAACAACCTCATCTTAATTTAATCTAAACTAATTCCATTTTTACCAATTTCCCCATTAACCTTGATTTCATTTCCAACCAAAGGTTGTCTAAACCAGTTTCAATATATCTATATTTATTAATAAAATTGTTAAACTCATATTAGAAATTAATACTCATATGATCATTTCAATATCACACACTAATATATATGCACAGATAAATGTCCTTAAAGGGGGACATATTACTTAATTTTACTCAATTTCTCTCTCTTTTTTTTTTTAATGCACTGTTTCCACTATCAAAAGATATTCAATTAGTGTAAGACATGGTTAAATGTAACCTTGATTTTACCATGTTTGGAAAACAGATTCAAAAATAATTGTGATCACATTGTTTATCATTAGACTCGTTAACCCGGCACATTTTGTTATAAATGTTTTGTCTAAAAAACTGAAATTGGCATGGTGTCCTCCCAGCTTATCACCAATCTCTCATGTCAGCCACATTCTTTGAGGAGAGCACAAAGGTGGGGGTCACATCTGCGTACATGACACAAGCGAGCGAACTAAAGGTTCCAGCATTCACAAACATACACAAGTATCGCTCTAAAATCGCTTACATTATTCCCATTTGTACACAACACATGCATATCATTCTCTCACTTTCTTTTAACGCTCTTTAATACTTCCTTGCTTAAACTTCTGCTTTCTTTATTTTGTTCTGATATCCTTTGCATCCAATGTATTGTAATTCCATACTTCACATACTGTACCTTCTATGATCAGACGGGCAGCCATAGTGCTCATCCCATCTTCCCTCTCTGACAACATACAAAGCATTCTGTTTTAACTCTCATTACTGTTTCTTGACTTTACTAGTTGTTGTGTCTGACCCCAAATTCATCCCACAACTTAACATCAAAAAGTCCCTTTCTGTCTAGTGTTAATGTCACTCTTGATCCATCCTGCTCACATAAATAGCTGTTTCTCTAGCTGTATACTCTGCATGATTCTTTGTCCCTGTGGACTTTGGTGGTAACCCAGTTACCCATTGTGGATCCCTGTCCACTTCAACCATTAATCTAGGGGCTCAGTATAGGCGAAACCGCACCTTCGGTTCATATATAGCGCTCCTCTTGCGCTGGGCATTTTTGAGGGTCTCTTACCCATCATTCCCTTACTTAATTTAATGCCCATAATGACTGGCCAGTCTTCTCTACTTGTGCCTATACCCTCTTGCCTCTAAACTACTTTATCTAGCAGATGTACTACATTATACTCTGTGAACAGCACTATTCTTCTCTTTCTCTATAACACTCTGATGGACAGTAGACAGTGACAACATAACATATAACCACTAATCAATACAGTTCGATTAAGGGGAGTAAAATAGGTACCCTTTGTCCCGAAAATGCCTTACCGATCAAGGAAGTCTGATAACTCAAATGTAAGCAAAAGGCTTACCTCAGCCGGCTGATTATCAGAATTTCCCGGATCGTCTCAAGCTCCTCGTTTCGGATACTCAGGGTCACCTGATAACCCCTCCTGGCTGGCTCGCCACCTGAAATGGATATTTTGATGATAGGCAACTCCTATCCTCATATTGATTAGTGGTTCCAAATTAATAACTACTGCAGTAGGGAACAGACACAAAAGATACGCTCAGCATCTTTCCAAATAACCGTTCTCCTTTATTATGACGCATTTGAAGGCTTTTATACACATGATTACGTAGGTATCACATTAATATTACAATTGTACGTTTATGGTAACAAGGGGCGTTACATAGGCAGGCTTATTCTAATCAGAACTCGAAAGAATGCAAAACATGTACTGAAAACATTATTAGTGCCGTGTGCACAGTGAGGGCATTGTGCAATACATATAAAATAGAATACAATTATATACAGAACCTACAAATTTCCATTACAAAAGTTCTTTTATTACTGACTTTGACACTAAGAGTACCTGGACTTTTCACCAAAACCCTCTGATCCTATACTGAGAGACTGTTGTTTAACTAAGTTTTTGCAAATAAAAATCCCTTTAAGCGGATCAGTCGTCAGTCTCTATAGTTTCTGGGCATCTACCACGGGAAATCCCTAGATGTAAATCGAGGTGAAGAAGGTAACGGTAAGCCCATTAAAACCAGCCGCTCCTTCAGGGGTCAGTGCTACACTTGTTAAGTCTAGAGGTAGAGGAAGAAAGTGTAATACCTATATCCTTTCTAATGCCTAGTACACACGGGCCAAATGTAGATGTACATAAACAATATAGCTGGGTAATAACATTTATAGGTAAAGTTGATCCGGGGAAAATCCGATTGACTCTCGGGGGATCAGGAAGAATTTTTTTCCCCTGCTTTAGCAATTTGGATCATGCTCTGCTGGGGTTTTTCGTCTTCCTCTGGATCAACTGTGGGTATAGAATTGGGTATATGGGATTGTATGATATTTTCTTTTTTTTTGTGGTTGAACTGGATGGATTTGTGTCTTTTTTCAACCTGACTAACTATGTAACTAAATGTCAGGAAACATTGGCCGGTTCAAAAGAAAAACAGCTGATATTCGGCCCTTGTGTAAGTCAGCCGATACAAAAGAAGCTGGTTTCTGTCGATAAAGCATGCTGGAAGACCAGCAGCTGACTGTCTCCAGATTAGCGCTCTCAGACAATGGCTGAGAGCACTGATCGGAGTGATCTGGCAGGGGAGCCGTTCCCATCTCAGAACACAACAGCTAGGCGGAAGAATTTTGGTCCCCAGAGTCGGGCTTTAAAGCAGTTTGTTAAAACAGAGTAATATAAAAATCACAATAATATAGCTTTCAAAATAAGCATGGGGGTCTATTTATCAATGACTTGATGAGTAATATGCCCAAATTCTTTGGTAATTTGGCCAAATTAGTAGACATTTGCCTAAAGTTGGCCCAGTAAAAACGAAATTCCCTGACATCAGTTTTTTCAACAGGAAAAAGTCTTTACTGTAACATTCATGCACGCACTCAGGAGACACAGCGGATCAGTTATGGGGGTACGGGGTCGCTGGGAATGGCCCTAGTACCATGTGATCACTGTGACATGTCACTGTAATCATGTATCCAGTAGAAAACAAGGTCTTTCATTTATGACACCATTGCTTTGTACTGAGAGCTCTGTAATTGGTCACATTGATCACATGGTACAGGGCCATTCACTGCAGCCTTATACCATGTGATAGCTGAGGCCAATCACAGCAAGCACAATAGTAAACAATGGCATCATGAATGGATGCCAAAGACAGTAAGGCCGCGTACACACGCGGGGACTGTTCGCTCAACTTTGTCCGCTGAACAGTGTTTCGGCGGACAGTCCGCTCGTGTGTGGGCTTTCAGCGGACAGTTTCAGCGAACAGTCTGCTGAACAAAGTTTTTCGGAATTTCCGAAAAACTGTCCGCTGAAACTTTGTTTCAGCGAACAGTCCCCTCGTGTGTAGGCTTGTTCGTCAAACTAAGTTCCGCGCATGCTCAGAAAGGATTTACACGCCGAAGTTTGCATTGCAGTGTATAGGACGTCGTTTTCTAGTCCCGTCGTACGTGCCGTTCACGTCATCGCGCACGGTTTCAGCAGACTGTTCGTTCGTCGTGTGTGGCCAAGTCCGTCCATGCTAATTTTGAGCGGACTGTCCGCTGAAACTGTTTGACGAACAAAGTTGAGCGAACAGTCCCCACGTGTGTACGCGGCCTTAACTGCTTGCCGACCAGCCACCATTGTTATACAGCGGTAGGTTGGCTCTCCCGCATGAACCAACGTAGCTGTTATTTTGAGGGGACAGCAAATTTACACTTATACAAGCTGTACACTCACTACTTTACAAAGTTTCATTTCTTCATTGTTGTCACATGAAAACATATAATAAAATATTTACGAAAAAGAGCGTGCTTTTGTGAGATACCGTGTATATGTGTGTATATATATATATATATATATATATATATATAGATAGATAGATAGATAGATAGATAGATAGATAGATAGATAGATAGATAGATAAAAAATGGCATTTACCCACCTAGTGTTAAAAGATTACCTGCAGGCTTAAACAGCCACTGACTTGGGATGAGGTTTGGCTTTAAGGCCATCTTTGATATCAAGGTGTATCTCATAGTTTTGCAGTTCAGCGAATCTTCGAATTTATGGCTGAAAATGTGTACCTTAACCAATAATGCACTGCATGTAACCAGGGCCATCTTTAAGGCAGGCCAAAAGGGGCAGCTGCCCTGGGGCCCAAAGCAGCTGCCTCATACTAGCCAACTATCCCAGTTTAAATTCCTTTGTCTCTTGAAGATTTAGTCCTGTGCTGTGTCCCGATATCTCAGTGTGAAGTGCTGCTACTAATGCTGCCCAGCTTTGCCTGCCTTATTGCTGTGTACAGACTCACCTGCAGACTCTGTGTTTACATGTAAATTACCTGCATTGTTATGTAAATAGCGATGGCATTAACATGTAAATCATGCCCACCTAAGGTCATATCCACCATCACCTCTTCTGAATTCTACCCACTGGGGAGGTAAAGGGGCATGCTTGAAAGCCCTGTATACAACTGCGGTCATTAAGTCAACATTAGCCTGTTCTACAAAGGTACGTAAATTGGAGCAGAAACTCTTTTTCAAAATAACATTTTGGTGCATGTGAATAAGCACATATCAGCTGAGTTGTTGCTGTGTATCTGCTAATTGGCAGCATGTTTCTGTGGTGTCAGGAAAGCGTTTTTGTATGCATTCCAATACATATAAATGTGAATGCAGGCTAAATGTCTCAGTTACATTGGTCATCAGTGTAAATGTTCCCTTTACATTGGAGGTTGGTGTAAAATCCTTTAATTTACACTAGTGGCCAGTGTGAAAGCCCCCTTACATTGGTGATCAGTGTAAATTAATCCTTACATTGGTGGTTACTGTAAAAGCTCATATTACATTAGTGGTCAGTGTGAATGCTTCTATTACATTACTGGTCAGTGTAAATCCCAAATATATTATTGGTCAGTGTAAATCCCTATTACATTAATGGTCAGTGTAAATCCCCATTACATTAGTGGTCAGTGTAAATTCCCATTACATGGATGGCCAGTGTAGAAACTTCTCTTTATATTAGTAGTCAGTAAATAAATCCAAACTTGCATTTGTGGTCAGTTTCAAATCCTCCCTTGCATTGGTGGTCCATGTAAAAAAAAACATTTACATTGGTGGTCAGTATAGAAATCCCCTTTTATTGGTAGTTAATGTATAACCTCCCATTACATTGATTGTTGGTGTAAATTCTTCATTACATTGGTAATCAGTGTATATTTCCCTTTACATTGGTGGTAAGTGCAGAATTGCCCTTACACTGGTGGTCAGTGTAAATCTCATTTTACATTGGTAGTTGGTGTAGAAGTGTCACCTTACATTGGTGGTCAGTACAGATCTCCTTGACAATAGTTGTCAGTGTATCTTCACCCTTACACTGATGGAAATGCTCCTATTACATTTGCTTTAGTGTAGAAATCCCTGTTTATATTGATGGGTGGCGTAAAATCCCCCATTACATGGTGGTCAGTGCAAATTCCCCCTCACATTGGTGGTCATTGTAAACTGCCCATTACATCGGTGGTCAGTGTAGAATCCCCCACTTTATACTTGCCAAATATTTCCAGCTTTGATCCACATGATTCAGAATTTGCCACAGTGTTTGCCTCCTAAGGCCGCGTACACACGCGCGGACTGTTTGCCCAACCTTGTTCGTCAAACAGTTTCGGCAAACAGTCCGCTCAAAATTTGCATGAGCGGACTTGCCCACACACGAGCGGACTGTTTCAGCGAACTGTTTGCCAAACAGTTCGCTCAACTTTTGAAATGAACGGACTCGCCCACGTAAGGAGGAGGCAAATCCGCCCATTTCGAGCGCGTGTACAGGTAGGCGGGGCCCGCGAAGGAGACGTCGCGGGCTCCGCCGCCTGGAATGGGCTTAAAGGGGAACCCCAACGCCGAAAAAAATCGGCGTGGGGGTTCCCCCAAAGTCCACACCAGACCCTTGTCCGAGCACGCTACCCGGCCGGCCAGGAAAGGGGGGCGAGCGAGCGCGCCCCCCCTCCTGAGCCGTACCAGGCCGCGTGCCCTCAACATGGGGGGTGCCTTGGGGAAGGGGGGGCCGCGCGGCCCCCCCACCCCAAAGCACCTTGTCCCCATGTTGATGAGGACAAGGGCCTCTTCCCGACAACCCTGGCCGTTGGTTGTCGGGGTCTGCGGGCGGGGGGCTTATCGGAATCCGGGAGCCCCCTTTAAGAAGGGGGCCCCCAGATACCGGCCCCCCACCCTATGTGAATGAGTATGGGGTACAATGTACCCCTACCCATTCACCTGTGAAATAAAGTACAAAAAAAAAACACAACACAGGGAAAAAATATTTTATTGCACAGCTCCGGGGGTCTTCCGTCTTCGGGGGTCTTCTCGCCGGACTCCTCCGCTATGTGTGTGTAGCTCTTTTACTAGCGGAGGAGCCCGGCTTTCTTCCTCCCCGCCGCCGGCCTCTTCTCCCGACTTCGGGGGTCTTGTCCCCCTCTTCGGTTCTTCTGCCGGGCCACCGCGCCTTCTTGTAGCTCTTTTGCAGGCGGTGGCCCGGTCTTCTGTCGCCGCTGCCTTCCGTTCTTCTGTCGCCGCCTTCGGTTCTTCTGCCGGGCCACCGCGCCTTCTTGTAGCTCTTTTACAGGCGGTGGCCCGGTCTTCTGTCGCCGCTGTCGTCGCCGCCGCCGCCGCCTTCCGTTCTTGTTCTTCTTCTTGTTCTTCTTCTTCTTCTCCTGGAGATGTTGACTCGACGAGCTCTCCGGCCGGAATGCCAGAGCCGCGCTGTGCGGTCACTTATATAGTGACAATGGGGCGGTGTCACATGGTATATGTCACATGGGTTGGTCACATGGCTTGATGTCACATGGGGACTATGACATCGTAAGGGGGCGGGGTCACCATGTGACCAACCCATGTGACATATACCATGTGACACCGCCCCATTGTCCCTATATAAGTGACCGCACAGCGCGGCTCTGGCATTCCGGCCGGAGAGCTCGTCGAGTCAACATCTCCAGGAGAAGAAGAACAAGAAGAAGAACAAGAACGGAAGGCGGCGGCGGCGGCGACGACAGCGGCGACAGAAGACCGGGCCACCGCCTGTAAAAGAGCTACAAGAAGGCGCGGTGGCCCGGCAGAAGAACCGAAGGCGGCGACAGAAGAACGGAAGGCAGCGGCGACAGAAGACCGGGCCACCGCCTGCAAAAGAGCTACAAGAAGGCGCGGTGGCCCGGCAGAAGAACCGAAGAGGGGGACAAGACCCCCGAAGTCGGGAGAAGAGGCCGGCGGCGGGGAGGAAGAAAGCCGGGCTCCTCCGCTAGTAAAAGAGCTACACACACATAGCGGAGGAGTCCGGCGAGAAGACCCCCGAAGACGGAAGACCCCCGGAGCTGTGCAATAAAAAATTTTTTCCCCTGTGTTGTGTTTTTTTTTGTACTTTATTTCACAGGTGAATGGGTAGGGGTACATTGTACCCCATACTCATTCACATAGGGTGGGGGGCCGGTATCCGGGGGCCCCCTTCTTAAAGGGGGCTCCCGGATTCCGATAAGCCCCCCGCCCGCAGACCCCGACAACCAACGGCCAGGGTTGTCGGGAAGAGGCCCTTGTCCTCATCAACATGGGGACAAGGTGCTTTGGGGTGGGGGGGCCGTGCGGCCCCCCCTTCCCCAAGGCACCCCCCATGTTGAGGGCACGCGGCCTGGTACGGCTCAGGAGGGGGGGCGCGCTCGCTCGCCCCCCTTTCCTGGCCGGCCGGGTAGCGTGCTCGGACAAGGGTCTGGTGTGGACTTTGGGGGAACCCCCACGCCGATTTTTTTCGGCGTTGGGGTTCCCCTTTAAGCCCATTCCAGGCGGCGGAGCCCGCGACGTCTCCTTCGCGGGCCCCGCCTACCTGTACACGCGCTCGAAATGGGCGGACTTTCCGAGCGGGAACAGTCCGCTCATTTCGAAAGTACAGCGGACAGGCCCACACATGGGCGGACTGTTCGCTCAAACACAGTTTCAGCAGACAGTTTTTCGGAATTTCCGAAAGACTTTGTCCGTCCAACTGTCCGCTGAAACTGTCCGCTGAAAGCCCACACACGAGCGGACTGTCCGCCCAAACACTGTTCAGCGGACAAGGTTGGGCGAACAGTCCGCCCGTGTGTACGCGGCCTAACTAATCCCATAACCCCACCACTGCCACTGATCCCCTCAACCCCCAGCATTAAAACTGATCCCCCCAGCATTATCACTGATCTGAGGAGTCCTAGGACCCTAGGAGTTTTCTATCTATTGATGGGTCCCCTCACCTCCTCAGTCCATGATGTGCAGGCAGTGAGGAGATGATGTGCTGTAAGCTTTTAGCAACCAATTAGTGAGCAGTAATGATGTGCACTAACCTCTTGCAACCAATCATTGAGCAGTAAGGATATGCAGTAACCTCTAGGAACCAATCTGTGAGCAGTAATAATGGGCAGTAACCTCTAGCAATCAATCAGCGAGCAGTATATATGGACAGTAATCTCTAGCAACCAATCAACAAGCAGAAGTCATGTGCTGTAACCTCTAGAAAATAATCAGTGAGCCATAATGTGTGTTGTAACCTCTAGCAGCCATTCAGTGAGCAGTAATGATACACTGTAACCTCTGGCAACCAATTGCAATCGCTGCCTGATCTGATTCAGATTTCCAGTCTAGCTGCTATTTATTGTATGTCTCAGAGCAAGTAGAGAGCACAATGGCATGGAATGGAGAGGGCAAGAAAATGTTTGCCCAGGGTCCAATCGATATTAACCGCTGGCCAACCAGTCACTGTCATTATAATGCAGTAGGTTGGCACATTCCCATGAACCGTCTTAGCTGTACATCGGCCCTTTAAGCGTGGATAGCAGGCACGCACACTGTGCTGCACTGCCAGGGTGCCAATGCACATGGCCGTCGATCGCGATGACCGCGGGACGTGTGTGTGGGAACATAGTTAACTCCTTGATCGCCCCCTAGTGTTAATCCCTTCCCTGCCAGTGACATTTGCACAGTAATCAGTGCATTTTTATAGCACTGATAGCTGTATAACTGTCAATGGTCCCAAAAATGTGTCAAAAGTGTCTGATCTGTCTGCCATAATGCCGCAGTCCCGATAAAAATCGCTAATCACCGCCATTACTAGTAGAAAAAAAATACTAATAAAAAATGGCATAAATATTTCCCCTATTTTGTAGACGCTATAACTTTTGCGCAAACCAATCAATATACGCTTATTGTGATTTGTATTACCAAAAATATGTAAAAGTATACATATAGGCCTAAACCGAGGAAAAAAAATGCTTTTTTAAAAACAAATTGGGGATATTTATTATAGAAAAAAGTACAAAATATTGTGTTTCATTCAAAATTGTCACTCTTTTTTTGTTTATAGCACAAAAAATGAAACAAATACCACCAAAAGAAAGCTCTATTTGTGGGGGAAAAGTTACGTCAATTTTGTTTACATCGCTGTATAACTGCGCAATTGTTACAGTGCCCTATCGCAAAAAAATGGCCTGGTCATTGAGCAGCCAAATCTTCCCGGGCTGAAGTGGTTAAAGACTGACCTGCATGTAACCCTTGTTTCTGGTCAGATCAGTCACTGAGAGCCAATAATATGAAAGAATGGACAAGCCTAGCCCTCACTATGAAAGACTTCCTGCAGCTATATTGTTAGTATGTGTTAAAGCTGGTTAGGGAAAGCTGATAAATCTGTGTAGGGAGATATACTTTGCTATGCAGTGCTATACTATGCTGAATAGCATCAAAACTGTCCCATCATATTGCTCCCATCAAAACTGCCCATCATATTCCTCTATTATAAATCAGTACATGGTGTGTCTGTGCTCTCCCCCACTGCCCATCACTGTGTATAAGAAGCTTTGGTAACCATGGAAAAAAAACAGACAACAAAAGCCTGGCTGCCCTAAATTTAATTACATTTTCTGAAATTATCACTAAACTTAAACAGCTTTTTCACAAAAACTGTAAAAGATATCAAACTGAAAAGATATAGGCAGATAGCTGAATATTTTGTGAACATTTTAAAGTTTGTTTGGCGTCTGTAGGTGAAAGTATGAAGGAGCTGAAACTTTTGGCAGCGGAAGAAGATTTTACGGATTTTAAGCATGCTCTCATTGACTTCATTGTTAAAAAAAGTGTTAAAAAGATTAATATTTTAAAAGTTGAATGGCTTTAATAGCTGAAAGTATACAGAAGTTACGCAGAGCCCAAAAACATACGGAATAATAATAAAAAGATGATGATGATGATTAATAAATAAAAAAACGAATAACAATAGTGGGACTGCTGAAGCAGTCCCACTAATTAATAAATAAAAAATAACGAATAACAATAGTGGGGCTGCTAAAGCATTCCCACTAATGCGCTTGTTATGCCGCGTACACACGAGCGGAATGTCCGACAGAAAAAGTCAGACTTTTCATTGTATATTCCGATCATGTGTGGGCCTCATCTGACTTTTTTTTACGAAAATTCTGACGGACCTAGAAATAGAACATGTTTTAAATATTTCCGACTGAACCAATTCCTATCGGGAAAAACTTTCTTCTGTACGCTGTTCTGACGGACCAAAAACAATGCATGCTCTGAAGCAAGTACGAGACGGAAGATACTGGTTACTGGCTATTGAACTTCTTTTTTCTAGATCCCGTGTACGCAAGCCATCGGAACTCCATCGCAAAAACCTTCAGAGTTTATTCCGACTGGAAAACCGGTCATGTGTACGCAGTTTTAGTCTCTGTGCCACCCTTTGCAGCTTTTTCTATTTTAGTGATATACTGGGGTCCTATCATTTAATGTTTTATTTAGTTTTCTGCTAGGGTTTCATAGTTTTCATAGTTAGTTAGGTTGAATAAAGACACCAGTCCATCCAGTTCAACCTGAGTGAGTGTCTATAATTGTCCCTATCCCTGTACATTCCACACTCACATCAGTCCCTACCCTCAAGGAGCCCACAATCCAAGGTCCCCATTCATATACTAGGGACAATTTTGGACAGAAGCCAATTAACCTACCTGCATGTCTTTGGAGTGTGTGAGGAAACCGGAGTACCCAGAGAGAACAAGCAAACTCCAGGCAGGTAGTGTCATGGTTGGGATTTGAACCAGCGACCCTTCTTACTGCTAGGTGAGAGTGCTAACCACATTGGTGGGGAGGGGGGGTTCTATTTGTTATTGTCTTACTAGGGTCTTTTCAATGTTTGGGGCGTGTGGCATACACTTGGTGCTGAACAGTTGCTGGAGCTTTGTACCTGCATTACTGTGCAGTAATGTGTGTGCATCAAATGCACCACACGTTCGCCACCCCATTGCCATAGTCTTGGTAAAAGCTATGTTGTGTCCCACATTTTATTAGCTTTATAGTTGTTGCAATATATTGAATAATTATGAAATATTACTTATAATGTCACAAAAAATTTCAGATTTATTATTTAAGTAGCATCACTGAAATATTAACACTATAGGGGAATTTTGGAATCCTAAGCACAGTGAAACATACAAAGTTATTAAATATTGGTTTCTACTATAACTGGGTGGGAAGTGTCCTCTGCTCTTCCCTTCTGTTTTATATCTAGTTAATACAGTCGCTAGCTAGATCCTGTTTAGTTTAATTTCACCTTCATTGCAGATACAGGGCATGAAGAGGAAGTAAACCCTGATGGGTTTTACTTCCTCTTTTGCTCGCTGCAAAGCCTGCAAATGCATTGTATACTAGCCCATTATGTGCCACTTACATGCAAAAGAATTCAGCAATGTCCCCTGTGTAGGTAGCGACCATCTTCTGGCCCCTCTTCATTCCAGGCCATGGACTCTGGCTCTGTGATTGGCCGGAGCCGTGTGACATCACTCCCGCACTTGCGCACGGGAGCCGCGGTTAACGACACAGGCTAGGGAAGAAACATCACTTTGTTTTTGTTTCTTCCCCGCACATGCGCCGTTGTAATTTTCGGCGGACTACAAGCGAAATATCTCCTAAACGGCGCACGTTTAGGAGATATTTCTACTACCTATAGGTAAGCCTTATTCTAGGCTTACCTATAGGTAGAAGTCCAAAAAGTGGGTTTACAACCACTTTAAACAGGAACTTCACCTTTATACAAATATATATAAACGCAATTAGGGATGAGCCGAACACCCCCCGGTTCGGTTCGTACCAGAACTTTCTAACGGACCCCAAATTCGTACGAACGTTAGAACCCCATTGAAGTCTATGGGACTCAAACGTTCAAAATTAAAAGTTCTAATTTTAACTGCTAATATGCAAGATACTGTCCTAAAAAGGGTTTGGGGTCCTGCCCCAGGGGACATGGGTCAATGCCTAAAATGTTTTAAAAAATGTCAGTTTTGGCGGGAGCACTGATTTTAATGATGATTAAAGTGAAAAAAAGTGAAATATTCCTTTAAATATCATGCCTGGGGGGTGTCTATAGTATGCCTGTAAAGTGCCACGTGTTTCCCGTGTTTAGAACAGTTCCTGCACAAAATGACATTTAACGGAAATAACGTCATTTAAAACTGCTTGCGGTTTTAATGTTATATCTGGCTCCTGCAATATGGTTGAAAATCATTGAGAAAAATGGCATGGGTAGCCCTCCCTGCCCATTACCAGCCCCTTTGGGTCTTGTACGGATATTAAGGGGAACCCCGTACCCATATAAAAAAAAGGAAATACGTGTGGCCCCCAGGCCCTATATACTCAGAACAGCAGTATACAGGCGGTGCAAACAAGACAGGGACTGTGTAGGTTTGTTGTGTTAAGTAGAATCTGTTTGTAATTTTCAACTGGTACATTTTTAAAGTGTAGCTCCAGTCAAAAAATCTATTTTTAAGCTTTTTGGAAAACATAGGGAAGGGTTATCACCCCTGTATAATTTGTTTTGCCGTCCGTCTTTTTTCATCTCACTTGCTGTTGTCTCCTTCCGTTTGCAAGTAGGAGATGTTTGTAAATTGGATGTTTGAAAGTAGGGGCCTGCCCTATATGCTCTGCAGAAATGGCGGAACAAGGTGTTGGTTTTGTCACAACATTGTAAGCCCTCAAAGTGACTCTTGGTGGGCGCTGGAGTGGCCTGCTGTGAACGATTATATCAAGAATTGTAATTACATGCCATTGTTGAACAGTGGTAGAAAAATTGACCTTTGGTGGTTGTGGTGCTGGTGCCACAACACTATAAGTCCTCACAGTTACTCTGGGTGGGCACAGGAACGGGCCCTCCTGTGAAATATTATATCAAGAATTGTAATTACATGCCCCTGTTAAACAGGGGCTGAAAAATTGAGCTGCTGGCACTGGTGCTGGTGCCACGACACTGCAACCTCTCCCATATACTCTAGTTGTAGTGCAGGAATGAGCCCTGCTGCAAAGCATTGCATCAAAAATTGTAATTAAACGCCCCTGTTAAACAGGGGCAGAAAAATTGGGCCTTAGGCACTGGTGCTGGTGCCACGACACTGCAACCTCTCCCATATACTCCAGTTATAGTGCAGGAATGAGCCCTGCTGCAAAGCATTGCATCAAAAATTGTAATTAAACGCCCCTGTTAAACAGGGGTAGAAAAATTGGGCTGGTGGCATCACCAAGAACCAAAAATGTTCTTCCAACATATCAGCGGAAGAGGATAGACAATCAACATAACAGCATCAGCATAGGCAGTCTTGAAGGGATGTGATATTTCTAAAAAAAATTATTCAGCTACATCAGCTTCAGGTGCTTGATAGCTGTGGGTGATCCAAGACTGATTCATCTTGATGAAGGTCAGTCGATCAACTGAGTTGGTGGACAGGCGCACCCTGTGATCGGTAACAAAGCCACCAGCAGCACTGAAGGTGCGTTCCGAAAGAACGCTGGATGCAGGACAGGCCAGTAGCTCAATTGCATACTGTGCAAGCTCTGGCCAGTGATCCATCCTCATGACCCAGTAAGCCAGAGGATTTTCGGTGGGAAAGGTGTCCAAGTCTGACCTTGCCCCTAGGTATTCCTGCACCATGTAAATCAGATGCTGGCGATGGTTGCTGGAACCGATCATACCTTGGGGCTGCGGACTAAAAAATTGTCTGAAAGCATCGGTCAGACGGCCACCTTCTCCACCGCTCCTTCTGACCGATGCCTCAGCAACACGTTGTCCAGGACCAGGAGTTTGTAACCTCCCAGTCTCTGGGAACGCGTTGCACAGACCATTCTGCAAGGCCTCCCGGAGAGGTCTCATCCTCTGCTCCCTCTGCGATGGCAAGATAAGGTCGGCAACCTTACCCTTGTACCGTGGATCAAGGAGAGTGGCCAGCCAGTAATGGTCCCACTCCTTGATCCGAAGAATACGAGGATCCTTCCGCAGGCTTTGCAGGATCAGGGAGGCCATGCAGCATAGGTTAGCTGAGGCATTCAGTCCGGAATCCTCTGGGTCACTAAGGACAACATGATCCGCAGCTACCTCCTCCCAGCCACGTACAAGTCCACGGGTTTCTTGGGACTGTAAATCATCCCTACAAGACTTCTGCTGCTGCTGATGCTGAGTGCCAGCCTCCACCTCCATGCTGACACAATCATCCTCCTCCTCCTCCTCATCCTCTTCCTGTGTGATGGGTGGCACAGCAGGAACACTGCCTGGATAAAGGGGGCCTTGAGAAGCAAGGAAGCCCTCCTCTTCCTGCCTCTGTTCTGCCTCAAGTGCCCTGTCCATTATTCCACGCAGCGTATGCTCCAAGAGGTGGACAAGAGGTACAGTGTCACTGATGCATGCACTGTCGCTGCTCACCATCCTTGTGGCCTCCTCAAACGGTGACTGGACAGTGAATGCATCCCTGATCATGCCCCACTGGCGTGGTGAGAAAAAACCGAACACCCCTGACCCTGTCCTGGTGCCGTAGTCGCACAGGTACTCATTGATGGCCCTCTGCTGCGTGCGTAGCCGCTGCATCATGGCCAACGCTGAGTTCCACCTGGTGGGCATGTCACATATAAGGCAGTTCTTGGGCAGGTTCAACTCCTTTTGGAGCTCAGCCAGCCAAGCACAGGCATTAAATGATTGGCGGAAATGCACACAGACTTTCCTGGCCTGCTTCAGGACATCCTGTAAGCCCCGGGTACCTGCCCAAGAACCGCTGCATCACCAGGTTAAGGACGTGAGCCACACAGTGCACATGGGTCAGTTGTCCCTGTCGGAGGGCGGAGAGGAGGTTGGTGCCATTGTCGCAAACCACCATTCCTGGCTTAAGCTGGCATGGCGTCAACCACCTCTCGGCCTGCCCCTGCAGAGCTGACAAAACATCCGCCCCAGTGTGGCTCCTGTCCCCCAAACAAACCAGCGCAAGCACGGCATGGCATCGTTTTGCCTGCGTACTTGCGTAGCCCCTGGAACGCCTACGGAGCACCGCTGGTTCTGAGGACAGAGCACTGGAAGAGGCCATGGAGGAAGAAGAAGAGGAGGGGGTGGAGGAGAGAGGTGTGTCACAACCAATAGTAGCATTTTGGAGGCGTGATGGCGGAACAACCTCCAACACTACTGCACCTTGTCCTGCATCCTTCCCAGCTGCCAGAAGAGTGACCCAATGGGCTGTGAAAGACAGGTAACGTCCCTGTCCATGCCTGCTGGTCCATGAGTCAGCGGTAATATGCACCTTACCGCTGACTGCCCTGTCCAGCGAGGCAAGGACATTGCCTTCCACATGCCGGAAGAGAGCCGGAATCGCCTTCCGTGAGAAAAAGTGACGTTTGGGGACCTGCCACTGAGGAACCGCACATTGTACAAACTCACGGAAGGGGGCCGAGTCTACCAACTGAAAAGGCAGCAGTTGAAGTGCTAGCAATTTAGCCAAGCTAGCATTCAACCGCTGGGCATGTGGATGGCTGGGAGTGAACTTCTTTTGCCGGTCCAGCAGCTGGGGCATGGACATTTGCCTGCTATAATCGGACGTGGGTGTACTGCTAGCAGAGTGCCCAGAAGCACTTGGCTGTGACACACCTAATTCTACACCTTCATTCCTCTCAGAGCAGGTTTCAGAGAGGACTGAAGGTCTAGTGGGGTTGGAGATCCCAGCTGATGAGGAGCAAGGAGAGGTCCACTTTGTTCTTTGGTGTGGGTCTTTGAGGTACGCTTGCCAACGAGCTGCATGGCAGGTCAACATATGTCTGGTCAAGCATGTGGTGCCCAAGCGGCTGATGTTTTGGCCATGCGAGATACGCTTGAGACATATGTTGCAAATAGCAGCGGTGCGATCTGATGCACTCATCTCAAAAAAGCCCACACCAAAGAACTTTTAGAATAACGCCCAGAGGCAGCGCCCTGCACAGGCGGAGCTCTGCGGTGTGATTCAGTCGGTGTGCTGCCCCTAAGCTGGCCCCCGGAGGGTATCCTGCCTCGTTGGACATGTGCCTCCTCCTCCTCCTCCTCTCTCCTACCAGGCACCCACGTGGAGTCAGTGCCCTCATCATCCCCTCCCTCTTCATCGCTGGAGCAAACCTGGCAGTATGCTGCAGCTTGTGGAACATGACTGCCAGATTGCTGTCCTTCCTGAGCATCCCCTCTCTCTGCATTCATGCTACTGCCTTCCTCTAGCTGAGTATCATCAACACTGTGCTCAAAGAGTTCAGGAGACTCCTCAGGAGGACATGGTGGGTCTAGGGAAGTCACTGATGATGACATTGAAAGGAGGGAAGACGATGCGTTGGCAGCTGCTTTGCTAGTACCCTGAGCCTGGGTGAGAGAGGATGAGGAGGATGAAGAGGGCTTGGTCATCCACTCTACCAAGTCGTTGGCATGTTGCGGCTCAACATGTCCAGCTGCCGAAAAGAAGGACAAGCGTGTCCCATGCCCACGTGCTGATGATGACAATGCACCGCGTCCACGACCAGCATTGTAGTCTCTAGACACAGAGCCTGCTTGCCCTCTTTTATTGGCTCACGCCTGTCTGCCTCTCCTTGCTGGCCTTCCAGACATGGTAATGGCCTGAAGGGAGATGGGAAAACCAGCAATTGGGTAGTGTATATTGTGCTGGAGGCACACACAACATCCACTAGCTCCTGCAGATGGCAGATGGCTCAAATAGAGAAGAGCTATGTAGGTGGATATAACGGTGTATACTGGGTTCAGGGCACGCAGACAGCACGCACAATCTCCTACAACTGACTGCAAGCTCTATTTAAAAAGAGCAAGATAGCTAGCTATATAGATGGATATAGCGGTGTATACTGGGTTCAGAGCACGCAGACAGCACGCACAATCTCCTACAACTGCCTGCAAGCTCTATTTAAAACGAACAAGATAGCTAGCTATATAGATGGATATAGCGGTGTATACTGGGTTCAGAGCACGCAGACAGCACGCACAATCTCCTACAACTGACTGCAAGTTCTATTTAAAATGAGCAAGATAGCTAGCTATATAGATGGATATAGCGGTGTATACTGGGTTCAGAGCACGCAGGCAGCACGCACAATATCCTACAACTGACTGCAAGCTCTATTTAAAAAGAGCAAGATAGTTAGCTATATAGGTGGATATAGCGGTGTATACTGGGTTCAGAGCACGCAGACAGCATGTACACTCTCCTACAACTGACTGCAAGCTCTATTTAAAACGAGCAAGATAGCTAGCTATATAGATAGATATAGCGGTGTATACTGGGTTCAGAGCACGCAGACAGCACGCAGAAAGCGGGTCCTAAGACTCCCTGGCCAATCTGGTCTCAGGACCCGCTTTCTGATTGACTGGGAGGAGAATCAGGAAGACAATAGTGAATATTAATTCGCTATTGTCACACAACTGGGTGGGCTCAGGGCACAGTACTCTGCACCCCGAACCCATTCTTTTTTAAGCTTTTTTTTAAAGCCTCAGGCTCTAATCATGCACTTTTAAAAAAAAAAAACATTGAAATACATGCGCCCGGTGCCCTGCATGTAGATCACGGGATGGGCACATGGATTAATGGGGCGACACCACTGCACCCCTTATGGATGGCCCACTACTGACTTGGACTCCATATTGTTGGGGTCACTCTATTATTCTATTATTCTAGATGTCAAGTATTTAGATATTCAGGAAGAATTCAAACAGGTCCTCTAGCTTTTTCTAGCTCTTCGTACATGTGACCAGAGCATTTTTCTATGATATTATGTTAAAGCTCTTTCCACAAGAGCACAAAAGGTTTGAGATCTGGGCATTCTCATGGCCAGTCTATTAAATGCCTCTAACGACAGCATTTGGGATTTGTATTTTACTTGCCCCTCACAACACTGGTATTTAGCATGTATCTTATAGAGCAGAATTGGAACATACATACTCTAAAGCCAGCAAGAGCCATTGGCTCCCGCTGCTGTCAATCACAAGCAGTGAGGAGGGAGCAGGAATGGGGAGTGGGAATGGGGCTGAGCCAGGTTCTGTGAGTCTATGAACATAGAGCCGGCTTGGGAGCAAGCCCGTACGAGTGCTCCCACAGCAAGCCGCTTGCTATGGTGGGCAATCGGCAGAGGGGAGAAGCCAGGAGCGCCTGTGGGGATCCAAAAATAGGAGGATTGGGGCTGCTTTGTGCAAAACCATTTGAATAGAGCAGGTAAGTATGACATGTTAGTTATTTTTTCAAAATAAGGGTTTACACAACAATAAGGAAGCCCTTTTTTAAAGAATACCTGAAAATGGATTTTATTAGGTTGTAAAACTACTTACTGGAGACTCCAAAGTTGAAAATTGCTTTCAGGTTCTCTTGAAATATAAAAGGCATACAGGAATTTTTGGAAACATTATTTTATTTGAAAAAAAAATGTTTCTCCATAAAAAGCTTCAGAAATGTGCACGTTTTACAGTCTCTTCAACCTCACATAGAACACAAATAATGCACAAAAGGACTTGCCTAGCTAAACAGACCTCTGCACCATACAGAGAAAGATACATACACTGAAGTACTGAACTGAAGTAGCTAACTCACAGAACATAAATATTACACCCGGTTCATTTTTTCATTTACTACCACGGTTACACCAATGTATTTGACATTGAAACATTTAGTTAACGTACACTGAAAGTCAAAGGGGCAAGATAGCAGACCCATTAGCCACAGACTAGGAATTAAAGACCAACTTAAATATTATTTTTGGTTGAGCACGAGTGGACTGAACAATTGCTTTATGGCTCGTTTGAAAATCTAACATCTAGAATTCCATAATTTAGGCATCTGTTATATATAGGTTCCTAAATTATGTGATTATTCTGCATTATGGAAAATCCTAAAGGAGGCAGTGATGCCAATAGTCAGCTTTCTAAGGCTGCTGAATTTAATGTAGAAATCTTACAAATTGACTCCCTAAAGCTGATCACAAACCAGTCATATTTTCCTAAGATTACACCTAAGAGACCAGCAGAATTTACAAATAACTTTGTAGAGCGAGGGTCTAACAAAACAAACTATTCAGTTTATGTTTGATCAGGTAAGCCCTTGAACTACATAGTTGATGAATACATTTTGCTGACCTAACAAAATTAATCAGAATCTACCTGGCCTAAAATAAGAGATATAAGAAGCAGCTTCACAGCATCCACACAAAACTGAAATATAATTATCATATGAAGTTAACCTCTGACATCTTCTTTTTCTATTGGAGAATTTGGAGGGTGGCAGCCCTTTGGTATATTAGCAGCTGTCGTCTCTTTTAACCATAAAGAAAATGTTCTTGGTATAAATGGCAACTGTCCCTGTCTTGATAGTCAACATTTCCTGATTTGTGTAGGAAGGTTTAGAAACATGGATAGTTCAGTGACTATAATTTGAGAAAAGATCACTGGAGTTTCACGTTTAATATCCTTGATATTTACAATATGAGATATTGTAGGAGATTATTTTATTTGAATAATATGAATATCATCACAGCTAGGTAGGATATGGTCAAAAAAACTCAATGCTGCACAAAACGAAAGAAGAATTTGTGTTCTGCTGAGGCAGGAAGAGCCTCTAATATGAGTTTTGATAGCAGTCCTGTGATCCCATTTTGTCTATGCCAACAGGAAGTGTAAAAAGTAAGGTTTGTATTTACACAGTAAACCATGCATTCACAGTTCGCCATGAGGACATATTGGTTTTCATGTGTTTGATCACTACCCTAAATTAGTAATAAACCCTAATCTGTTGTATTTGTGTTAAAAGTAATGTAATGTAATTGTTTGCTGTACAGTATTCTAGTGGAGGACATTTGGTTCATCTTGACTGACTGGTTAACCTGTCTAAATAAAATAACAATTTTAATAATAATTTAATAATAATTTAACAGCTTATTTTACTCTTCCTTACTTCAGTCAAATTTAAACAGAACATGGGTTCACTACTTAGAGGGTTTCTGGCCCAGAAAAAAGCACGCAGCCAGTGTCTGAACACCAGTTATGTGATTGTCTGTTCGGGGTCAGTGACTCAGAAAGTAGTGAAAGCAAGAATAAGGATATTTGAGGTGGGTGGAGGTAGAATGCGAGCAATGAATGTAGATTAATGAATGTAGGGTGTAAAGCAGGTTCTTTTCCATACTTCCAGTTCTTGAAAGTTTTTGTTTCAGTGACTTCCTGAAGCCATGGCCTGCTTTTGCATCTATGTCTACGTACCTATTCATAAAAAGATAAAGTTTTTATGACAGCAACATCTATTAAAGCTAGGATGCAGGAACATGTTGCAAGTCCGGAAAGCAGCTAGAAACTAGACCAGCCTTTCTCAACCGTTTCAACACAGAGGAACCCTTGAAATAACTTTCCAGTCTCAGGGTTCCCCTGATAAAAATTACTATATCTACAATGCATGATACATTTAATGAAATGGTCAGTGGGAAGAATGCTTCTTACACTTGTGGTCATTGGGAAGAATTACCTCTTTAAAGAAAGCTAAAAAGATCTATGGTGTCTGTGAAAACTTATCAGAGAGCCAGCAATTGCTCATTGCTCAAGGAACCCCTAGCAACGTCTGGATAAACCCTAGGGTTCCATGGAATCCTGGATGAGAAACCCTGACCTAGACTTTCAAGCCTTAGATTATGGATGTTAAAGTGGTTCTAAAGGCTGAAGTTTATTTACCTTCATGCATTCTACCTTCATGCATTCTACATTTTGGTTAGAGGCTGTTGTCATTAGTATAAGTATTGCATATAAGGTGTACTAAGAATATATGGATTCGCTTTTTTGTTTTGTCAAAACAGAAACGTGGGACATACACAGGCTTATTCAGCAAAGCGGTGCAGCAAACAATTATGTACAATAACTCAAATGGGCTACTGGACTTTACTTTCATTACTGAATAAGCAAGACATTGTGAAACGTAGGACTCTTCTCATCTTTTTCCTTGTATTTGAGCAGCTAGGACTTCCTTGGCTTTCAGTAGAGCTGTTTCAGATGGAACATTTAAATCGGGCAGTAACCCTTTGCCTTCCCAGGATGCACCAGGGTCTTCAGTGGCTGATCGAGATGTGGGGATAGTGAGGTACAGGTGCGTATCATCCACATGATAGGTCTGGGGGGGATGGCAACCTCCGCTTGTCTTTTCTCCAATGACATATGCCCGTCCTAGTCTCTTCATGATATATACAAATTCCTCTGCAGCACCTTCTGTCACTGAGCTGGTTAGTATGACTAGAGGTTTCTTGGAGCCAAACGAAGAACCTGCAAAAGAAATATAGGGAGACTTACAATAATGAAACTGATCACTAGTTCGCATATAATTGAATCACCTATTTGCTCTTAATTGTGGTTTTGGGAACATGCTTCCTCTTCTCTGTCATTGAATTATGTTAATATGATACCTCCTATGGTAAGATGCTTGATGCCTCAAATTATCAAGTTTCGGCTGACGTTCTTATGTGGATTCCCATTCTAAGTGTCATACACGTTGATCATGTATGCTTGTTTTAGTGTGTTTAGTTATCATCTTTTCATTGCTGGCCTCAGCTTTGCAACTGGTTCCTGATTCTCCTTACTAGAACATTAGTTCTATATACACCCAAGACTTTAAAAAGGAACTTAAAGCTGACCTGGGAACCCTGGGCTACCTATATGAAAGTCGCCCTTTAATCCGGCATATATCTTTCTATTTTATGGTATCTTGACATTGTAAGCTGTCTCCTGCACATGTATCTCCCCCGGTTCTACTGTTCTCTTATATTCCATCTTCACCTTCCATTGCTTCTCTTCCTTTCTATCAATGCGTTCCTCTTCTAACTCCTTACTGACTACAGTTACATCAGAGTTTCGGGAACCTTTCCCGTATTCTCTGGGAAATTAGTAGATTGTCTCTTATGTTGGATGTTTGTGACCCTATTGCAATGCTCAATTTTTCCCAAGGGAGCAGGCCTCTTAATATTATCAGGCCTGGACTGCGTAGCTATATTCAATATTGTGCAATTGTGCAAAATACCCATTTTTGTTTGTTCATTATTATCTGTCCCCAAGTTACAGACAAGAGTTCGAATGTTATATAGTTTAATCAATTTGGGGTATATTTTACCATTTGGTATACCTTCAGTGGCAATAAGTAGTTTCACTTACAAATTCCTCTCCATGGTAGTCCCCCTCGAGACTCTTGAAGCGCAGAAATATTGGGTATATTGTTGCTACGACATCTGAAATGTGTTTTACCTTATTTGATTCCTTCTATTTGGCCAATCTTACTGAGTATCACACTGACGTTGTCCTGTTATTTTATTCATGGCAACGAATGACATTTTTCATTCTGTACTGATTGTCTATATTTTTGCTTTAATTCAATAAAAATATTGAAACATACAAAAGGAACTTAACTCCAGACGCTGTATCCAAAAATGCAGAACGAGGGTAAAGGGCTAGACACCAACATTGCTTATAATTTTCCTGCAGTTGACCTTACCCACTTACTGATGTACCATGCCTTGTTCTGCATTGTGTTTCTGTGTGAAGGCAACTACCTTGGTAGAGACAAGCCTATGCTTCCTCAAGTCAGAGCCTCCAGCAAAGAGAACAATGAGGAGCATCACTAAATCTTACTCCAGATCTCCCGAGACTAGCAGTCAGAAGCCTAGAGCATATCTATGGTCAAACTTTAAAAGCATATATTCATTACCAGATCAACTTACAATTATTTCTAGCCTACGCCTATTCATCTGAATGCTCTTGAAGTTTAATAAAGTAAATTTTGAAGAATCCCACACATTCACTTCCATAAATGCAGTGACACATATTTACTATGTTTGAATAACCACTGCAGTGTCACACATTTTACAAAGCCTTCTGTCTGAGCTACAGAGGTGTTTTAGGAGGCAGTAAGGTACCACTGAATATATAGTCCTAAAAATTGAATGTAAGGTACAGAAATTGGCAGAGAAGGAGCCACAAATCATGCATAGAATCCATAAAGGTCTGGATAGAGATGGCCAGCAGACAAGTAGCACTTACAACATGAAAGTAGATTTTTCAAATGAACTTTTACTTGAAACTATTGTTTCTAATACTATAACAAAGCTTTTTTGCCTTCCTCTGGATCAATTGTGGGCATAAAATTTGGTATATTGGATTGTACGATTATTTTTTATTTTATTTATTTGTTTTTAAGGTTGAACTGGATGGACTTGTGTCTTTTTTCAACCTGACTAACTATCTAACTATTTAACTATGTAAGAATGTGTACAGAACACCACCAGAAACATAATGTCCTGCTTATGTGATTGGCTCACTGATTTTCCTAGAAGTCTGCACTAAGATAAAAGTTAGATTTCTGGCATCCCCTGGAACAAAAATGTAATATTTGGATAGATACTCCCAATAGGAACACATCTAAAGGGATGCAGGCCCAGTAGCTTTCCACATTAGTGCCCTGTGGGTGCAGCAGCTGATTGATAATGATGAAACCATTCCCATTATACTCACTTTCCCACATGGGCACAGAGAAACACACATGGATTTCTTCAGAATAGCAAACGGTAAGAATCTGCAACAAAATTTGTAAAAATACTTGCAAAATACAAATATTTTACCCGGAGGGAACTTTTGTTTTTTAACAAAATTGGAGCCTAGGATAGGCTTCACCCAGGGACCTCAGATTCACTCTGGTGTGTTGTTGCTCACTTATGTTCACTACATGAATCACCTTGGATCCCTGGACCCTATGAACTAGTAATTAAAATTCAACTCTAGTTGCACTGCACTGGTAGATTTTTTTATTCAACCTTTCTTGGTGATAAGTTTATATACTTATCACTTTTCAGCTTTTTACACCTTTTCTTTCAACCTTTCTTGGTGATACATTTATATCCTTATCACTTTTCAACTTTTTACACCTTTTCATTCAACCTTTCTTGGTGATGCGTTTTTATCCTTATCACTTTTCACTTTTTACACTTTGGCTACCACCAATAGTTTTTTCTAGTACTTCAATCCCCCTGTTTTTTACTGAGCACAGGACACCTTGCATGTGTCATACTATAATTATATAAAATATATTTTTTTTTTTCAGAAGTCCTTCATTGATGGTCTCAGCACTTATGGTCATTGGTCACTCTGACTACTTCAATTTCTTGAAATCTATCCCCCTGGATGATTTTCTTGCTGGACAGCAGGCCACTCACACCACTTTGGCTCCCATTGGAGATGCCCCCCTTTTGGGGTTCCCCGATCTACAGTGCCACACTTTTTTATTATATAGTCAACCTTGTAAGCATGGTAGAGAGTGGGTTTTTATACTTGGTTTTATTTTATTTTATTTTTTATGATTTTTCTTGTTTCCTTGGGTAGGATCGGACCATACAGCAACTTCTATTATATTTTATTGAACTCACGAGCATGCTCCAGAAGAGTGGATCAATCCACGAAATGCATAGAGCTATTATATGCCGTGTCCCCATGATTCAATTGATATCTGTTAGTATGTATAATTTTTGATATTAATTGTTTATAATCATGTGGCAACCCGTCTACATTGTATGTATAGATATACATTTTTATGAATTGTACCAGTTATTATAATTGTATTGGATATAAACTGCTTCATTCAAAGTCCCAATCCCCTTTCCCCTCTTTTTATGACATATACAGTGCCTTGCGAAAGTATTCGGCCCCCTTGAACTTTTCAACCTTTTGCCACATTTCAGGCTTCAAACATAAAGATATAAAATTTTAATTTTTTGTGAAGAATCACCAACAAGTGGGACACAATTGTGAAGTGGAACAAAATCTATTGGATAATTTAAATTTTTTTAGCAAATAAAAAACTGAAAAGTGATGCGTGCAAAATTATTCGGCCCCTTTACTTTCAGTGCAGCAAACTCACTCCAGAAGTTCAGCGAGGATCTCTGAATGATCCAATGTTGTCCTAAATGACTGATGGTGATAAATAGAATCCACCTGTGTGTAATCAAGTCTCTGTATAAATGCACCTGCTCTGTGATAGTCTCAGGGATCTGTTGAAAGCACAGAGAGCATCATGAAGACCAAGAAACACATCAGGCAGGTCCGTAATACTGTTGTGGAGAAGTTTAAAGCCGGATTTGGATACAAAAAGATTTCCCAAGGCTTAAACATCCCAAGGAGCACTGTGCAAGCGATCATTTTGAAATGGAAGGAGTATCAGACCACAGCAAATCTACCAAGACCTGGCTGTCCCTCTAAACTTTCAGCTCAGACAAGGAGAAGACTGATCAGAGATGCAGCCAAGAGGCCCATGATCACTCTGGATGAACTGCAGAGAACTACAGCTGAGGTGGGAGAGTCTGTCCATAGGACAACAATCAGTCGTACACTGCACAAATCTGGCCTTTATGGAAGAGTGGCAAGAAAAAAGCCATTTCTCAAAGATATCCATAAAAAGTCTCTTCTAAAGTTTGCCACAAGCCACTTGGGAGACACACCAAACATGTGGAAGAAGGTGCTCTGGTCAGATGAAACCAAAATCGAACTTTTTGCCCACAATGCAAAACTATATGTTTGGCGTAAAAGCAACACAGCTCATCACCCTCAACACACCATCCCCACTGTCAAACATGGTGGTGGCAGCATCATGGTTTGGGCCTGTTTTTCTTCAGCAGGGACAGGGAAGATGGTTAAAATTGAGGGGAAGATGGATGCAGCCAAATACAGGACCATTCTGGATGAAAACCTGTTGGAGTCTGCAAAAGACCTGAAACTGGGATGGAGATTTATCTTCCAACAAGACAATGATCCCAAACATACAGCAAAATCTACAAAGGAATGGTTCACAAATAAACGTATCCAGGTGTTAGAATGGCCAAGTCAAAGTCCAGACCTGAATTCAATCGAGAATCTGTGGAAAGAGCTGAAAACTGCTGTTCACAAACGCTCTTCATCCAACCTCCCTGAGCTCGAGCTGTTTTGCAAGGAAAAATGGGCAAGAATTTCAGTCTCTTGATGTACAAAACTGATAGAGACATACCCCAAGCGACTTGCAGCTGTAATCGCAGCAAAAGGTGGCTCTACAAAGTATTAACGCAAGGGGGCCGAATAATTTTGCACGCCCCACTTTTCATTTTTTTATTAGTTCAAAAAGTTTCAAAAATCCAATAGATTTCGTTTCACTTCACAATTGTGTCCCACTTGTTGGTGATTCTTCACAAAAAATAAAAATGTTATATCTTTATGTTTGAAGCCTGAAATGTGGCAAAAGGTTGAAAAGTTCAAGGGGGCCAAATACTTTCGCAAGGCACTGTAGATAGGGATGGAGGCAATTGACCTTACCAGGTCACCGTCTCATATAAAGTCCCAACTGTTCTCCTTTGTCTTATAAAAAGTGGAGTTATGCATCAATTTTACACTGCAGATATGCAGCTATGAGGCTTTAGGCACCGGAGTGGCTAGTCACCCCTGTCTTTAGGAACCTGGAATTGCAATTGCAGCAAGTCTGTTCTAACTGGCATCTGGGGCTCTATCATACTAAATATCCCTCAGGATCCTTCCAAATGCATTAATCTAGCCCTTTATTCAGCAACACTGGACTCTAATGATAAGGAACCCATTGAAACCCCAAAATGCATTGGCTTTTTATGACACATTATTTTAATTAACTTTTCTTCTTGTACATCAAGCAATAAAAACTTGACAGAAGTTCTAACACTTCCACATTCTTTTTGAAACAGAAGAAAATGTTTTGGCATTACATATACTTTAGGGGTAAAAATTCTGCATCCTACCTGCGAGCTGAGGCATGGTCCACACATCTGTAATGGCATTGGCAGAACGGCTGTAGACTTTATCAAGGAGAACAGGGGTTTCTTCATCAAAGAAGTAAGAGCAGAATGCTGGAATAGAGTTTGTGGGACCTCCAATGTTAAATCTATGAGCAAGAAAAAGTTTATTGTTTTTTTTTTTTCCTCACAGCATAAGTTCTGAGTCTCACATCTATCAAAATATCTCATAACTTACCACACCGAGAACCCTCCAGATATCTCCAAGCTAAATATTTTGTAATTCAAAGAAGTGTTTTTTCTTCAAATCTACGAACCCTGACTCCCCTTGATCACTCTTAAACATGACCCTAATACTAAAGGGCTTATCACAATGATTTTTACCTCTATTCTTGAGAAATTGCCACCTCTCCCACATTCGTATATGACAAAATAGGAAAGCGATATAGGTGAACCCGTAGAAGAGAAATATTGGTGTCATATCTGGCACACCAAAGCCCATTTTTTCATCAATACTGCTGCAATAGAATCCAATTATAGACTATTATGAGGTGGTATATGGTCCCCCAACGTTTAGCTAAAATGAAACCTACAATCTCTGAAAAATGTCTTCAGGGCTGTTTAAATGTTGGTACCATCCTCCATGTGGGAATGTCCCAAAATTAAGCAGTTTTGGACAGGCATTTACTAAATAATCTATACCCTATTTGGAAAAAGACTAAACAAAAATCCAAAAGAGGCTTTACTAAATATCAAACCAAAAGGTTACACCAATAATCAATTACACCTTCTAATATTTGTATTCACTGCTGCCAAATAAACTTTAGCCAAAGCCTGGTGGTCCTCCTTACCAAACTCTACATTGGTTACAAATAAAACAATGTGGTATATGTTTAAAACTTGACACATATGTATGTGTCGAAAACTATGAAAAACTTGCTGCAATTCTCACTTGTGACAGTTCCCACAAATATGAAAATATATAGTCCCCTTGGATTTCATCTCTTCTTCCTCCAAACTTTGATATATCCCTATCACTAATAACGTTTTTTTTGTTTTGTTTTGTTTTTAGAGATGCATATTAGTGACCCTTATCTTGATATTTCTTTCCTCCCATCCTTTGCATACAGCTTGTACCTTATTGTTCCAGTTAATTTCTCATTTATTTTATCCACAAATTTATATATATGATTTACCCTAGTCATTATTCATATGTATATTTTGTATTTTCATATACCAAACCAAAGTGTAGCGCTTAACAAAGTTATGAATAGTCTAGTTAGTGCATCATCATACAGTTTAACCAAAACACCTTAAGTGTGACAATTCTTGAAAACTTGCATAGAAATAAAAAATACAGTCCAAACGAATAAAAATAAATTAAAAGTCTCTATGTGAGGAGTTGATCCAGTCCAAACGTGAAATACAGGTCACCATCCACCTTCTTAAATGAGACTAGCATGCAGGCACCCTGTGATGTTCCCGTCACCTTTAGAATTAAAGGCTTACCGGATAGTATGGATCCAAACGAATCTATATTCGAAGGATCATACAAGCTTATGACTTAGAAGCCAAAATTTGCAGGTGTAGATTTTCAAGGAAGTATCAACTCAGACTCCTCATAAAGTTGTCCCAACTAGTTGTTAAATCCACATCAGTATACTCCAGCTCAAAATGTTGAACTCATACAAAGGAAAAATAAGGAGCCACAATAGTGTAAATCCGTTTAAGAGAAAAAAATTTAATAAAAAAGTAATGAACTCACATGTAACCAAAGAAATCAAGCGCTTAATCCATAAAAACAGTGCTACAGCAGTAGTCCCAGTATTTTCATGTATGTTATCATTTTAACGTATTTATTTTATGTATAACATATTGCATTTTCTTTCCCCTATAATCTTGAACTAATAAAAAGTATAAAAAATAAATAAAATAAGTCCTTCTAAATTATTATTTTATTTTAGGGTACATGCAGAGATTTCAGATCACTAGCTGCTTGGTGTCTCCATTAAATGCTCCTCCTCAATGATTTGCTCTGTTAATTAATACAAAGGAGAATTCAATGGTGAAAGATTGACACACCCAGAAGTGGCAAGGCTGTCCAAAAGGGACACCCAACTTACAGCCTTCAACCAATACTAAAATATTTTTGGTTTTAGCAATAAATGTACAATACAGTAGTTTGGGCATCCAAAAGACGCAACACCCAAGCACAAGCAAAGTAACCTAATATATACCATGCAGCGTAGTGAAAAATATAAACACATTGGGGAGACAAAGCAGTCACCAAGGGAGAGTAATTTCTACAGATTGAGACTCAGAAGTTTTCCTACATCTTTTGAGGACAGTGTGGTGTGCATTTTAACGATTGGTTCACAAGAGGAATAAAAGAGGCCATCTACATCAAACTTTAACAACCATCTTTGAACAGAGGTGAGGGCCTTCGACACCATTTTACCACTTGTCTTCCTGAAGATTTACCCCCCTGCATGACCAGGCTATATTTTGAAATATGGCACTGCATTATTTTAACTGGCAATAGCAAAATTTGTGTCCTTTTTTTCCCCACAAATTGAGCTTTCTTTTGGGGTCATTTGATCAAAAAAGGCCGACAATTTTGAAAAAAAAAACAATATTACTTTCTTCTTTAAAACTTTTCCAATAAAAAATTTGAAAAAAAGGCCAATGTATTTTTACACATTTTTTTTTTTGTAAAAAAAAAATCCCTTAACCCTTTATTCGACTACTAGCAAGGGTTAAAATCGCCCCACTGGAGGCCAAAAAGTGCTATTAAAAATGACGGTAAAGTGCTGCTAAGTCTAGCGGCGCTTTACCGCTAAGGTTGCCGTGCTACAGTGTGAAAGGGGTCTAAGTGAAAACGTCCAAATTGGGCCCAAAGTGTCAATATTTTGTGTTGTCACCATTATTTCCCAGCACTGCCTTAACCCTCTTGGGCATGGAGTTCACCAGAGCTTCACAGGTTGCCACTGGAGTTGTCTTCAACTCCTCTATGACGACATCACGGAGCTGGTGGATGTTAGAGACCTTGCGCTCCTCCACCTTCCATTTAACAATGCCCCACAGATGCTCAATAGCTTCTTAAGCAAGGCAGTGGTCATATTGGAGGTGTGTTTGGGGTCGTTATCATATTAGAATACTGCTCTGCAGCCCAGTCTCCGAATGGATGGGATCATGCTCTGCTTCAGTATGTCACAGTACATGTTTCCATTCATGGTTACCTCAATGAACTGTAGCTCCCCAGTGCTGGCAGCACTCATGCAACCCCAGACCATGACACTCCCACCAGCATGCTTGACTGTAGGCAAGACACACTTGATTTGTACTCCTCACCTGGTTGCCGCGACACACGCACGACACCATCTGAACCAATTAAGTTTATCTTGGTCTCATCCAACCACAGGGCATGGTTCCAGTAATCCATGTCCTTAGTCTGCTTGTCTTCAGCAAATTGTTGCAGACTTTCTTGTGCATCATCTTTAGAAGAGACTTCCTTTTGAGACGACAGCCATGCAGACCAATTTGATGCAATGTGCAGCATATGGTCTAAGCACTGACTGTCCCCCAACCCCTTCAACCTCTGTAGCAATGCTGGCAGCACTCATACATCTATTTCCCAAAGACAACCTCTGGATATGACGCTGAGCATGTGCACTCAACTTCTTTGGTCGATCGTGGCAAGGCCTGTTCTGAGTGGAACCTGTCCTGCTAAACCGCTTAAAATGGTCTTGGCCACCGTGCTGCCGCTCAGTTTCGGGGTCTTGGCAATCTTCTTATAGCCTAGGCCATCTTTATGTATAGCAACAATTCTTTTTTTCAGATCCTCAACGAGTTCTTTGCCATGAGGTGCCATATTGAACTTCCAGTGACCAGTATGAGAGTGTGAGAGTGATAAAACCAAAATGAACACACCTGCTCTCCATTCACACCTGAGACCTTGTAACACAAATGAGTTACATGACACCGGGGGACGGAAAATGGCTAACTGGGCCCAATTTTGACATTTTCACTAAGGGGTTTACTCCCTTTTGTTGCCAGCAGTTTAGACATTAATCTGTGTTGACATATTTTGAGGGGACAGCAAATTTACACTGTTATACAAGCTGTACACTCACTACTTTACATTATAGCAAAGCGTAATTTCTTCAGTGTTGATAAGATTAAAGATAAAATATTTACAAAAATGTGAGGGGTGTACTCACTTTTGTGAGATACCGTAGGCAGACTGCTGCTCTGCCTCTCTGTTTGATGATTTCAAGGTCTGCTGGCAACCGCCGCTCGACTTCTGCTGTATGTGATCACAGCGGGAGTAAGCTGCTGGCGGCGCGCATGTGCACCCCCTACCCGGAAGAGCTGGATCACGTATATATACGTGATCCAGCACAGAGATGCCGCTCTGTAGCAGTAAAACTGCTGTAGGGCAGACCTTAAGTGGATAATATCTCTACACCTGTATTTTGACAACAATTCACAACTGAAGGATTAACATCTATGAAATATTCCTGACACCAAGGATTGGATTTTATAACTAGAACAAGATGGTTGCTCAATTTTCACATCTCTTGTCCTGTTCTTGGACAATAACAGGTGATTGGATTAGTGTACTATCTGTGCGCCTATACCTTAAATACCTTGCTGTATTTTTCTGACGCTCATTAACACTGAATAAGTTGCTTGGACATGTTTAGCTGAATGTGACTAACTACTACTAGATATGCCAAGACCTGGATACATTGAAACTCTCCCAGGCAATAGTTTGTCATGCATTATACTGTCTAGTCTACCTAGTCTTTTTCAACCAGCGTTTCATTCAGAGTTCTTTCTGCAGTAGAGCAATGAGCAATTTCTAACTTCGGAAAAGTAACCACACCAATGATCTGTTTAGCTATCTTCGGGTAGTGGAGGTATTCTCTGCATTGAACGGGGAACTCTTCCCAATGAGTGCTAATGTAAAGAGAATTTTTTCCCACTGACCACCTATGTCAGAGGTTCTTCTGCCAGTGGACACTAATGTTATGCCCTAGGTCCTTCTCCCACTAACCACCAATCCAAGGGACCCTTTCCCACTGACTATACATGTTTACCAAAAAACATGAATATAAGTAGGCTTTACCCAACTGACCACCAATGTGAGGGAACACATTTTTACTGTTTATGATTCTTTTTTGGCCATATTTTTATTATTAGATTAAATTAATTATTCTTAGTGAAAAGGATTTAGTCATATAGAGCAGTCCTAGGTGTCCCATGCCTTCGTACACCACATTCCTTAGGCCCCTTTCACACGGGGCGGATCAGTAATGATCCGCCCCGTGATGATCCGCTTGCTCAGCGGGGATCGATCCGTTGTCCCCGCTGAGCCGGCGGCGGACAGGGTGGTCTCCGCACACTGTGCAGGGACCGCCCTGTCAGCTCTCTGCTCTCTTCTATGGGGATCGGATGAGCACGGAACGTCTGTCCATGTTCATCCGATCCGCTCTGCAGACGGATAGAAAAATAGGATTTTTCTCCATCTGCAGAATCGGACCATAGCGGAGGCGGACAATAGCGGGTGTCTGCGGATGTTCATCCGCAGACACCCGCTATCCCATAGGGATGCATGTATGTCCGTATTTCATCCACAAACGGATACAGACATACTGTCCACATGTGTGAAAGGGGCCTTATTCTTTTGATTATTCCTATATCTTAAAGTGATTGTAAGGATTTGTATGTTTTTTCTTTTCATTAAAATAACAAAACATGTCATACTTACCTGTGTTATGGTTTTACGCAGAGCAGCCTTGATCCTCCTCTTCTCAGGCGCTCCTGGCTCCTCACCCCCCACCGAGTGCCCCTATAGCAAGCACCTTGCACTGCCTGTACATTGCTGGATTGAGATCGGGCTCAGATATGTATTTGGGAGGGCTGGGGGGGTGCTGCATGCAGAAGGTTTTTTAACTTACTGTTCATGCTAATGAGACCTAACAGTTACTTCATGGACTTTTCTAGAGGGGTCGATTTACTAAAGGCAAATTGTCTGTGCCCTGCAAGGGTACTTGCAAGTGCAATGCAAGTGCAGTTGCTCTAGATCTGAGGGGAACATGCAAGCAAATAACAAAATAACAAAAATAGCGTTTTTGCTTGCCAGCAGAGCCTTCCTTTATTTCCGATTTTCCCCTCCGATCTAGAGCAACTACACTTGCAGTGCACAAACGTTTTGCCTTTAGTAAATTAACCCCAATGGCTGCTCTACAGTAGTCAGCATTTAATTCAGCCTTGCATGCAATTCAGTTGTATGACTGCTCTAAACCAGGGGTCTTCAAACTTTCTAGACAAAGGGCCAGTCCTTCAGACTTAAGGGGGTCGGACTGTGGTCAATGAGAGTAGAAAAGGTCCCGACATCTGCGGGAATAAACCATGCCCCATCATTGATGTCAGTGGGAGGAATTGTGCCCCATTGTTGGTGTCAGTAGGAGGAATTGTGCCCCATCGTTAGTATCAGTGGGAGGAATTGTGCCCCATCATTGGTGTCAGTAGGAGGAATTGTGCCCCATTGTTAGTATCAGTGGGAGGAATTGTGCCCCATCGTTGGTGTCAGTAGGAGGAATTGTGCCCCATCATTGGTGTCAGTGGGAGGAATAATGTCCTATTGCTGGTAGCAGTGGATGAAAATAGTGCCCCAAGGGCCACATAAAAGTAAGCAAAGGGCCACATCTGGCCCTCGGGTCACAGTTTGTAGATTGTTGTTGCTTTCTGATAATAAATTCATATTTCAACATGATTAAGGTAATTTCTAGTACAGTATCAAATCTGCTTTGCAAGCAAAATTGTAAACCTGTTACTCTTTTTTGAAGTTTAGCAGTGTAAAATCTGATTATTCAGAAAGAGCAGTGCTCATATAAATTATTTTTAATTGTCTGGTCATGCTGCAGTGATTGGATTAGCAGGTAAAATCTTTATTGTAGCTCGTTCTATGTGGGGTGGGTAAAACAAACAAATGGGAATTACAAAATACTTGCAAATTGCCTTTAGCCTAGGTTCCCATTGGAGCGATTTGATGGCTATTACCAGCAATGGCACCGTCCAAATAGTCAGCGCCGAACCGATTCCCAAAAGAAGTTTCTGTACTACTTTTGGCGACTTCAGGGGGTGAGGGGCGATTTGTATAATTACCCCTGAAGTCAGACTGTATTGCCGGGTTGAAATTGATTTCTAACCCGCAGCAATGTGAACATAGGCTAAGGGAACCTGTCATTAAAACATTATGCGGGCTGCTGCCATGCTGGTCCTTTGCATTCAATATTTTTGAGTCACTGAGATAAGTGTGTGCATAAACGGTTCTAATTTCATTTAGCCTCCTGTTGTTGCATACTTATCCTGGGACAGTAACTGCATATATCATATATTACAAATCTTCTATAGCGGTCTCTAAAAAGGAACGTTCTAGTGTTTATGTAAATAATCAGGATGAGATTAATAAAAATTGAAATGCAGCATAATGACTTAAAATTAGAATTGTCCAGAAGTTATTGGACAAAATAAATGTGAATAAAGCATCAGGATGAAGTATTTTACATCCACGAGTTATCAAAAAGCTGAGCACAGTTATTTTTAAACAACAATATTTAATTGTTATAGACATTTTAGTGACTAGCAAGATATCAATGGATGACTGCAAACCAAATGTAAAAAGATAAATAAAAAAAATAATCTCCATCCTGTTACACCAAGCCTGTATGATCAACTTTAAATGTGTATCTAAACCAGGGACCAAACGTTGTATATATTTCCGTTTACCAGTCCTTAGATGTGGTGGCTGCATTTGCTTGTTTTCAGTTGGTTTCCTTTATTTCTACCTGGTAATCCTGCTGTAAACACATGTTTTGTCCTGTTGTGACAACTGTTACTCACTGGACTATGTCTATGGAGGAACAATGTAATCCCTCTCCATTACATAAGAGAAAGGTGTTTATAGAAGAGAACTAAGAAGGCTGATAACATTGTTTAAAGGATAAGTTCACCTTTTTTTTCTTCTAAATCTCAGCTCCTCTATGTACTAATATAGCATTAATGTACTTCTTTTGCAAAAATAAAACAGCTTTCCATTTATTCTACACACGCTTACCTCACTGTATTTATGAATGTTTCAAAACACTGCTCGATTACTTCTGCCTTACTTCCTGGACAGACTATAGGTCATGGCACAGGAAGGAGTTGACCAGCTGATCTCATTAGCACACACCCTGCATCATCTACCCTCAGCTGGGCAACTCCCTTCTGCGTCATGACCTAAAGTCTGTACAGGAAGTAAGGCAGAAGTAATCGAGCCATGAAGCCAGTGTGGTAAGTGTGTGTAGAAAAAATGGAAAGTTGTTTTATTTTTGCAAAAATAAATACATTAATGCTATATTGGTTCATGGGGGGGCTGGAATTTAGAAAAGAAAAAGGTGAACTTATCCTTTCAGGTTTCCATTCAGAGCACAGGAAGTTGTTACAAGGTTGCTGGATTTCTGACAATTGGTATTTTTGTGTAATTGCAAAAAATTTATTTAGCTTAAGAAAAGAAAAAAAGTGAAACAATCACGTGTGGAGTGGAAAGACATAATATATAAAGCTTTTGCTCTTGCGCTTAGATACAAATAATTGTATGGATATTTAAGGTATTGATAAGGAATCACATACAACACATATGCTAGAAATTGTTTACATTTAGTTTTAACCTCTGCATGTAAAAATTATTTTTACAGCTTGAGGTGGTAAAACCTGGAATAATGTTTCACAAGAATTGGTTCTTTGCCTACCTCTAGCTCATCAAGGTATTAAAATTGAACTCAAGGTTTCATTTAACTAAGTTGGTCCAATAAACTATTTCTTTCACTAACAGATGTACTCACTGGAAGTGCTGTATAAACTGTATGTACAGGAGCATGAGCTACATGCCGTATAGAGCGCTGTGTTTGGACAGTGGGGTGGGGAATTCCTGTCCCATTCCCGCAACAAAATCAAGTTGGGCTGAGCACTGCTCCACCTTTCAGAGGAAGCCTGCATAATATACAGTTTATATAGTGCTCTAAACACAAAGCTTACCATCTGTTAGCGAAGGAAATAGTTTATTTGGACCAGCTTGGTCCAATCCAACTATGAGCTGAACAGAAAGTAAAGCAAAAGTGGGCATACCTTTTTTGTTAACTCACATAGGTCATTGAAATTTCACATGTTGGTAGAGTAATCCTTCCTCTATAGTAACTCTTCTTTTCATTGCAGTTAAATATGGGATTCTAAGCAGAAGCAATGTGCCGGCAGAAGACTACAGAATGTTTGCGGAGAGGACACATTGACAAAAGCAATGTGCAAAGATGGATGAAGACAATTTAAGGAGGGGAAACCAGTATTGAAGACAAACCACGCAATGGGAAACCATCAATGTCGGACAGCCTGCATCCCTCCTTTGTCAAGAACTCAGTGAGGGCACATTGCTCTGGAAGATTTACTATAGAGGAAGCCCTTGTACACATGGTCGGAGAATCCGTCGGAATGTGTCCTATCGGACCGTGTCGTCGGATAATCCGACTGTGTGTGGTATGCATCGGACTGATTCTGTCGGAATATCCGTCGGACCCAATATTCCAACATGTTGGAAATATTTCCCGACCAACTGGGCCGATCGGACATACTCCGATCATGTGTAGAGAATTTTGATCGGACCAAGTGCCACGCATGCTCAGATCAAATTCCTACATCAAAGCTATTGGCTACTAGCCTGAATGTAGTTCCATCTTAACGAAATTACGTCATCACGTTCTGAAAGATCGGATTTTTCGCCAACTTTGTCCGACCGTGTGTATGCAACAGTTTCGACAAGATCCGAGGGACAAAATCCGATGGGCAAAATCCGACGGATTTGGTTGTGGAAATCTCCGAACGTGTGTACAGGGGCGAAGAGTTACCAACAGGTGTGAACAACCTTTGTACGTTAATTGAAGGGTTATGCCCACTTTTGCAGTACTTTTGGTATAGTCCTTGTATTTAAAGTTAAATTAAATCTGGACGTGTGCCGCATACACACGATTGGATTTTCTAACAACAAATGTTGGATGTGAGCTTTTTGGCGGAAAGTCTGACAGTGTGTATGCTCCATTGAACATTTGTTGTCGGACTTTTGGCTAACAAATGTTGGCTATCAGGTTCTCAAATTTCCAATTGCGTGTACACAAGTCCATCGACCAAAAGTCCACGCATGCTCGGAATCAAGTATGAGCCAGAAGTGCTCGGTCTTGTAAAACTAGCGTTCGTAATGGAGATATCACGTACATCTTGTACGTCACTACGTTTGTAATTGTTGGCCAACATTTGTGTGACCGTGTGTATGCAAGCCAAGTTGGAGCCAACATCCTTCAAACAAAAATACTCGGTTTTGTTGTTGGAAACTCCGACCGTGTGTATGGGGCATTAGACTTTACTTTTTTGGTTGACCTCAATGGACACGTAGCTTTTTTTAAGCTGTAAAATTATGTATTTCCTTACCGCATGTCGATAATTAAGGCATCTGTGTTAACGACCTTCTTCCATACGTGTTCTACCAGAAGATTTGATACTTGGTTTAGAAGTTCGCAGTCAGCAAACATATCAAATCTCATGTAACCAATATTTTTTTTAAACACATCTGTGTGGAAGGAGAACTTGATAAGATCTTCAAACATATCAGGAGAGGGGATCTGAAAGAAGGAAAAACTTTTAAACAATCAACAAGAATCTGACTATAATTACCAACAGAATTCCTGTATATCAAAGTGATTGTAAAAGTTAATTAAAAAATAAAAATATGTTATACTTACCTGCTCTGTGCAATGGTTTTGGGGGCAGCTTGCTATGGGGGCACCCGTGTATGCTCGATCCTGAGCTGTGCTGAGTGTGTCCAAAGAAATGCACAGCACAACTCGGCCCCACCCCCACTCTTTGCTCACTAGCTGTGATTGACAGCAGCAAGGGCCAATGGAGAAGGCTATTGCTCTCTAGTACTGCGCTGGATTGAGATTGGGTTCAGTAAGTATTTTGTGCAGCTGGGGGGAGTCCTGTTCAGAGAAGCTTCTTTACCTTCATGAAGAAAATGCATTAAAGCGGTATTAAACCCCTCAAAAATTATTATATTGCAGCTTACTAATTCCTAGATGTGATGTGATTCTTCTATTTTCACCTGGTGATCCAGCCAACAATTCTGTTGTTTTTAAAAAGTACAAGATCTTCAGCAGAATATATCAGCTTACATGGGAGAAACAAGCCACTTAGCACTGGCAGTGGTGTATAAAATATTCAGCTTTTATTTAGCCATGTAAAATATTTATCTCAAACGTAAAAAACGGTTTTCTGTAACTGATTATAAAGTGTGAGCTGCTGTGTCCCCTGTGCTCATTCCTCCAGAGATGTGTCTCACTATTACAAGCATTGTGTTACTGGCCAATTCACCAGGTGGAAACAGAGGGAAAAAGCCAAAGAACAAAAAAAAAACTGGTGTAGTCATCACATCTAATGATTGGTAAGCTGCCATATAATAAATTTATAGTTTTGGGTTTAATACAGCTTTAAGATCAAATACCTTCTACCTATACAATCACTTTAAAGCAGTAGCAGCTGGTGGTCAGTATTTTGAGGGGGGGGGGGGGCATGGCAAACAAACCCCCCCACACTCGCACCACCAACCAAAACCATCTGCTCCTACCTCCACCTGGGATGGCTCTGATCCCCGGAGTGGTCCCAGCACATCCCGCACCGTCGCCACCACACACCGCTGCCGAGCTTGCCCCCATCGTTCTTGCTCTGCTCGTAGCCTCGTCTCCCCGGTCTGCTCTAAGATTTCTGGCCAATCGGGTCTCAGGAGCTGCTTTATAATTGTCCAGGAGTAGAAACAAGAAGACAATAGCGAATAATAATTCCCTATTGTCACACAACTGGGTGGGCCCAGGGCGCAATGCTATGCGCCTGAGCCCACCCTTTTTTTAAGCCAATTAGAGCCTCCAGCTCTAATCATGTGCTTAAAAAAAAAAAAAAAATATTGGAATCCATGTGTCCGGCCCCCCGCATGTAGATTAGGATAGGGGAAGCGCCCCTTATGGTTGGACCAACCCTGCTTTAAAGGGTAACTAAAGGCAATTTTTGTTTTTAGAATTGTATACAGTGGAGAGGGATTCGAATACCTGACAGTTTTTATCGTTGTATGTGCCCCTGTTAGCCCTTGTACACACAGTCGGAGATTCCGACTACCAAATCCGTCTGAGTAATTCTGACGGATTCATTCCGGAAGAGGTCCGGAAGTGATGTTGCATACACACGGTCGGACTAAGTTGTCGGAAAATCCGATTGTACATAACGTGATGACGTTATTTCGTTAGACGGGACTACGTTCAGGCTAGTAGCCAATTGCTTTGGTCTAGGAATTTGATCTGAGCATGCGTGGCACTTTGTCCGCCGGAGTAGGCTACACATGATCGGAGTATGTCCGATAGGAGCATTTTGTCTGAAAATTTTACCAGCAAGTTGGAAAACTTGGTCTGTCGGATATTCCCGACGGAAACAGTTCGATGCAGACCACACACAGTCGGAATATCCAACAAAACGGTCCGATAGGACACCTTCCGTCGGAATCTCCGACCGTGTGTACAAGGGCTTAGGGAGATTCACCCTGTCTATTTGACCATTACCATCAAAAGTAAAACAAAAATCACAACCACATTTTTGGTTGACATCAGAACACTAATAAAGGGGAAATCTTCCAATGGGGACACTAGTTCTGGTTACCCTGGTGATACACCAGGATTCCTCACTTTGAAGGGATTTCCTCTTATTTCCTGTTTTGGTGATGGGATAGGTTTAGCTTGTAGTTACACTTTAATGCTAAAGGCTCCAATCAGTGTACCCTGAAAGCAGTGGCTGCTGCTGTTCGAACACAAAGCCATACACATAGGATTTTTTTCCAATTACTTTTTTATGTGCTGGTTGAATGAAAGAATGAATGAATGAATAAATAAAAAAAACTGACTATGTTTGGCCAGCTTCAAGCTGCACATGGATTTTTTTTTACAATCAGCCAGCAGGCATCCTCCCACCCACAGTGTTATTGTATTCTGACAGAGGGGTCCCCACTGTCAGAATACACATATCACCCCTGGCTGCAGACCTTGATTGAAAGAAAAATTTCCAACAGTCCCATTCGAGAAAAGGCAATTATTATTATTATTATTCTCCTAAACAGAAACAGCCATAGAAGGATCAAAATGTGTCAGGTCCTTGTTGAACCAGTTAAATTTCGATCCATCTATGGCCAGCTTTAGGGTCATATTTGGTGATGTTACTGCTGTGCTCACCATTATTCTCTTTATTTAAAGCCCTGCCCCAGTGCAGAAAAAGGCATGATCAGACTAATGCCCCATACACATGGTCGGATTTTCCAACGGAAAATGTTCGATGGGAGCTTTTTGTCGTAAATTCCAACCGTGTGTAGGCTCCATCGGACATTTTCCATCGGAATTTCTGACACACAAAATTTGAGATCTGGATCTCAAATTTTCCGACAACAAAATCCGTTGTCAGAAATTCCGATAGTGTGTACACAATTCCGACGTACAAAGTTCCACGCATGCTCAGAATCAAGCAGAAGAGCCACACTGGCTATTGAACTTCAATTTTCTCAGCTCGTCATACGTCACCACGTTCTTGACTTTTGGAATTTCCAACAACATTGTGTGACCGTGTGTATGCAAGACAAGTTTGAGCCAACATGCGTCGGAAAAAATCCCATGGATATTGTTGTCGGAACGTGCAATCATGTGTACGTGGCATAAGGTGTCCGTTTATGAAACAGTGAAATCTATTCACTACTTCATTCTCCGGCATTCACAGAGGAGATCCTTCTCCTCTCTGTGCCTGTTTATGAAGCAGAGTAGATTGCTTCACCTTTGGAGGAGTGATGCGATCTACAAATGCTTCCAACACTGGAGAACGGCCCCTGATACTAGAATCTCATGAGACTTTACAAGATTACAGTACCAGAAATTCACAGAAACACTGAGATGTCAGTTTACTAAGCAGTGATAAATTATCACCGCTCAGTACACTGACAAACGGCATGGTTAATGTTAATAAAATAACAAGTCCCTCTACATTATATACAGGGCCGGACTTACCATTGGGCTTGACTGGGCTCAAGTCCATGGACCCCACCCAATAAGGGGCCCCCACGGGCCCATCTGAGATACATAGCCAAGTGTACTGGGCTCGGCTCTGCTCACAGTCACGCCCAGTCCCGCCCCATGATGGACATAACACAGGGACTGGGCGTGACTGTGAGCCGAGCCGAGTACGCTTGGCTACTCTCGGCTCCACTCAGGACTGCGAGAGGACCCGAGAGCCGCTGAGAGGACCCGAGAGCCGCCGAGAGGACCTGAGAGCTGCTGAGAGGACCAGAGAGCCGCCTAGAGCTGCTAAGAGGACCCGAGAGCTGCCGAGAGGAACCGAGAGCCGCCAAGATACACAGGACTCTGTATCTCGGCGGTGACATTTTTAAACTTCAAGACTGCAATGACAAGGCTGAAAATGACAAGGCTGCAAATAACACTAGGGCAAGGCTGCAAATGACAAGGCTACACTGACAAGGCTGCAAATGACACTGACAAGGCTGCAATGACACTGGACACTAGTCATTTAAACGTTTAAACGTTTTTTCCTTAAACTTCCCTCCTAAAAGTTTTTTCCCTTAAAATTCCCTCCTAAATTTAAGGTGCATGCTATACGCTGGTGCGTATTATATGTCGTAAATACGGTAATGTATAGAAGGTAGGGCCCGAAAGTGACTCAAGTCCTGCCTTGATTTTATATATATATATATATATATATATATATATATATATATATATATATATATGTATGCACACACACACACATTATATATACATGTATATTCACACACATTATATATATATATATATATATATATATATATATATATATACACATACACATAAATATGACAGGGGGACATGGTTACAGTGTTGGGGGGTCTGAACGAGGTAGAAGGCAGTTAAGAATCTTCCTCCTTCCCCTTCAGATCCCCCGGGATTCCCCCTTCATGCCCCGATTCTCCACCTCTGAGCTGGTGAATTTTTTTCTTTATTATTATTATAAAAAGGAAATTTTGCTCAAAATAGTAAAATAGCTCCTGATGCTTGCAGTGATACCATATATGTGTATGTTGGTTGTTGTTTGGTTGTTGTTTGTGCCTGTAGTACAGCCCAGAAACAATGGTGCACATTTTGCATTTTTTTTTATCCTGCCTAAAACACACTGATAACAATTACATTTGTTTTTTTAATTCTACGCAAAATATGTTGACTGTGACTTTTGACCCTTATATTCTTAAATTTTTTAATTTAGTTTTTATTCTTTCATTTTAATACGTATAGTACAAGACCCGTGGGCTCTGTGCTAGGAGCACACTGTGCGACGCGCTCCCAGCACAAAGGGAGCGGCCCCAAGAAAAAACAGCCCACTTCCGTGAGGACGCATATATGTGTATGTGTGCAATCAGCACAAAGGGGTACATAAGGCAAGCAAAAGTGTATAAACCAAAAGCAGTCTGTAAACAGGTGCAGTTAGCTACTCTGCCAGTAGGTGGCTCTGTTTCAAAATACTGTGTTAATAGGGAACTGTCTAAATGGGTTTTAGGCCTTTTTTTAGACAAAGTCTTCCTGTAGTGATGTATTGGGTGGAGTAGGGTTGTCACCTTTTCTTCAAGCTAAACCTGAACACTTTAGCCACGCACGCAAAATTTTATTTTTAAGGGGGTACGCTGTGGTGTAAAGGGGAATTCTGATCAAAGGGGGATTCTGCTCACCAAACTTCCCACTTACATCAGAGTCCGCAGGGCACCCATATGCCCTCTGCAGTTGTGGTACTTGGTTACCTGGGGAGCCCATGGTCCATTCTGAAAATTGTGTCTGGTTTTCAGCTTGTCTGAAACCCACACACACGATTCAAAACCTGGACTGTAACCCTAGGGTGGAGTTAGTGCCCATCTAAATGCCAGGAGGAGAGGAGCAGGGGCATGAGAGGCAAACATTCCAAAGCTATGCAAATGTAGCCATCTACTGCAAAGGCCCTGCACAGGGCACAGGTCAGGGCCAGAGCCTAATATCCAGAAGAGCCAGCTGTAGTTGTCCTGACTTGATACATGATCTAACTGGACTGAAGGAAAGATACAAAAGATCTTTTAAGCCAGGCTAAGGCCACTTTCATACTGAGAGGCTGACCGCATTGACGGTAAGGTGTTGCTAGTTTTAGCAGGGCTTTACTGTAGTTTTAGCTGTGCTTTTTGGCTGCTAGCGTCACGCTTTTAACCCCCGCTAGCGCTTTTAACCCTGCTGCCCATTGATTTCAATGGCAGGGGCGATTTAGGAGTGGTGTATACACCGCTCCTGCCATGCCCCAAAGATGCCGCTTGCAGAACTTTTTTTACCATCCTGCAAGCTTACCGCCCCAATATGAAAGCACTCGGGATTTCACACTGGGGCTGCAGAAGAGGCAGTTTACAGACGCTTTTTAGATGCTATTTTTCGCCTTAAAACGCCTCAGTGTGAAAGTGTCCTAGGTGTTCTCTGTCATGAGTATTAATACCCCCAGAGGTACAGAATCTTAAGGTACAGCTGCAGTCCTGTCTCTGGAACGACATGAAGGGAGTCGTGAGTGGAATGCATTAAAGCCTAATGGGCAAGTCAGAGCAAAAAGATGTGCATTATTTTTTTTTTAAAAGGCAAATAGATCAGAATGCTACAGATACATAGAGAAGGGTCCCAACATTGTGGATTTCCCAGGGAGAGGAGAGAGGAGATGCAAAGGAAAGATGGCTTATTTGTGGTGTGCAATGTGCATCTTTCACAATGCATTCTATGGATTATTCATTTTTGTCTATGGCAATGTATTCTGAAGACACCTGTCAGTATGTCTATGTGATGTGATGTGTCACTGCACTGCCATCTTTAAAGAACAACAGTAAATTATGGAAACTATATCTTTTGTGGACATTCCTTTACTATGAATATAAAGGCTAATAGCCTGGAAAGTCATTAGTAGGCCTTTGGCAAGGAATTAGGCACTAGATAACGAAGGCTACTAACTAAAATCAGTGGGTTATTGTCCTATCCAAGAAGAAGTGAGGGAGGGGTTTTGAGTCAGTTGGCGCCAATAGTCAGCCAATCAGAAGCCCCCTTGCAATTCAAACCAGAGCAAAGTCTATTCTACCATAGAAAACTCATATCTGTTTGGTTATTTTGTTCACAGAACTTTTAGCATCATCATTTTTCATATTTGAAGAGCTGTTACCAGTCTCCTGAAAATGCTTTCTGCCTGGCTGTCATGCTTATTCTCTGGCTTTAGCACTTTCACTAACCTACAATCAATACGTAGGGCAAAACGTATGATTTATTTGCTGCATCCTTTTTCCAGATCTGTGAGTCAGAAAGCATTGAAACCAGAAAAAGCCAACATCTGCAACTACAACCCTTATATATCTCTTTTGATACGTTTCCTTTAAAATGTGTATAGTGAATGTAAATGTAATACTTTAATCCTGTAAAGGAAATTTGTAAGTTCTGTATATAATTGTATTCTATTTTGTAAGTATTGCACACTGCCCTCACTGTGCACACAGCATTTGTAATGTTTTCATGACATGTTTGCATTCTTTCAAGTCCTGATTAGAATTAGTCTACCTATGTTACGCCCCTTGTTACTATAAATGTACAGTTGTAATATTGTGATACCTACAAAATCATGTGTAAAAAAAAACTTCAATTGCGTAATAATAAAGCAGAACAGTTATTTGGAAAGGTGCAGAGTGTCTTTTTTGTCTGCTCCTTACTGTAGTAGTTATTATTAATTTGGAACCACTAATCAATCAATCAAGTTGCCTATCTATAAATTCCCATGTCAGGTACTTACCTCCTTTCCAAACATGTGATGTCCTTTAGATCCCTCGCCAGGCACTGACAAAATTTGGTTACCGGAGGATTAAATGACTCACAGCTGTACACAGGAAAGCCATTCATCTGGGCAACACCACATTGTGCTGAAAATGTACACTAAGCTGCACATGTCTACATCAAATCAGGCTCAGAACAGACAGGTAAATTTTTTATATTGCATTAGAGACACATCATTCTGCAAAAAAGAGTGCGTATGCTTGCTGTTTTTTGTAGGTTTAGTACCACTTTAAGGAAGTATTATAGTCAATGTAGAATTGCTGCCTGTCTCCACTGGTAAGATTCATCCTGTTTGTCCTGGTGATTATTATCATTGGAATAGAAAACTATGAGAAATCCCACATTTCCGAGTTGTAACAGGAAAAGGGGGTGAGGGTACATCTTCCAATTGGTACACCTGTTATGGTGGCAACTGCCTAATATGGGATTTGCTTTCCCTTTGGAGAGATTTCCTCTCATTTTATGTCTCTGAGTTTCCTCCCAGTAAGCTCAGAGCCTGGAGGCCAAAGAGTAAAGAAATAAATGGGAATTTTTTATTTAAATAATTGGCAATGCTGGTTGGCCAGACTGGATGTAATTAAATCTATTGAGAGCCTGATGGCCACATTATACAATAGGAAGACAAATGTATTGCTCCTGTAAAGAATTTTGCCTGTCCTTCCAATATTTAGTTGTCATGTCTCTGACCTCAACTGTCCAGGCACACTGATTGTAATACCCAGGTGACACCTGAGCCTAGATTTTCTTCTCCATGGTTTAAATTTTACAGAAAAACTAACACTGGACACCCACCCCACCCCCCTCGGACCCTTCTGTACTCAACTCTAGGGTTGCCAAGCTGTCAGCACCCCCGCAGCTGCTCTAGTGGTCTGGGCATTTGAAATTCCTGCTTTTCTCCCTCTTCTCCATGCAGAGCTTCTGCTGTCACAGTAAATCAATCTGGTCTATACCAGAAGCACAGCATGGAGAAGAGCAGAGATTTCTAATCTCCAGACCAGTGGAGTGGCTGCGGAGGTGCTCACCGCAGAGATAAGCACAGCAAGGACCAGAGAAGATGGAGGTGGGAAGGGTGTCCGGTGTTCACCTTTACATTTTTTCTGTAAAAGTGAACTAACACTTTAAAGCCCAATTGAATCTTTGTTTTTTTTATTACTGTAAGGGCTCATGCACACTGGGCTTAAAAAAACTGCTTTTGCAGGCATTTGGAGTTTTTATTTCTGCCTGTAACTGCACCTTTGTTAGTCTATGTGTCCATATACAGTATATTAGAAGAGGAGTGTTTACTATCAGGAAAAACAAAACAAAAAAAAAAACATTAACAAGCACATTCAGGAGAGGAGCTTTTGGGCTGAAAAACATGCAAATGCATTTAGTGCTTCAGCGTTCATTCATTTCAATAGCCAATATAAATGAATACTCTGGTCATGCAATCCATAAACGCTCAAGCACTTGATGTGTCTAAAGGCATGTGCAATACGTGGCTTTAATGCATTTTTTAATCTTCTTTTTCCAGCCAGGAGTATTCAGAGGAGAAATTCAAACACCCAGTGTGAATGAGCACTAATGCTGCATAAACCATAATAAATGTAAGTGTATTGTTTTCAAATTTTTTTTGATTATGTTATTGTGCTGTAGCTAGGGTAAAATGCCACTGTGCCAGCTGCATGCTGGAAAAGCAGACTGCTGCTACAGCTACATACTGCAGCTCTGCAGTCCCTATACTGTATATTAGTAGAGGAGTTTACTATCAAGAAAAAAAAAAAAAAAAACATTAACAAGCACATTCATACAATCCATAAACGCTCAAGCGCTTGATGTGTCTAAAGGCATGTGCGATACGTGGCTTTAGGTGCATTTTTTAATCTTCTTTTTCCAGCCAGGAGTAAAAGGCATTCAGAGGAGAAACTCAAACACCCAGTGTGAATGAGCACTAATGCTGCATAAACCATAATAAATTGAAGTGTATTGTTGCTAGGGTAAAACGCCACTGTGCTGGTTGCATGCTGGAAAAGCAGACTGCTGCTACAGCTACATACTGCAGCTCTACAGTCCCTATCTCCAATAGTCTAACAGCACCCCACTCACAGTGTATTAACAACAGTGCTGTTTAGGGAGCATGAGCTTTGTAGATTGAAACACTGTACACCAGTGGTTTGTATCATCAAGGCATAGTAACCTTTGCTGTAGTTGAAAACAAACAAAAAATATATATATATCCTACAATTATATCTGTGTATGCAGTCTAAATGCAATAAAGTAATGAAAAATTAATATTTAGTTAAGCTTTTATGTCTGGAAGCAATAACAAAGAAAACAACTGTGGTACCTATATTCCCTGCCTTATTTCACAACATAATTAAGCCGCTAAGTGTCTGTATTTATCATTTCTGGAGATTATGGGGGGATTTACTAAAACTACACTCTGATGGTGCTCTGCATAGATACCATTCAGCTTCCAGGTTTTATTACCAAAGCTTAGTTGAGCAAGCTGAATGGCTACTGTGCTCAGCTGCACCAGATTCTAAATGTTCCAGTTTTAGTAAATCCCCTCCTTTTGAGTGCTTCTGTCTGTCAAAATTGCTGTCAGATGAGTGGCAGATTTAAAAGTGTATAAAAACACTTTTGTTAAAAACCACCTTTCTAGGGGCCTATGCCAATAGATGTTTGTTGTCATCAGATCTGCATTTCTCCCAATACAATTTAAGGAGATGCAAAAGAACCATGAAACAGCTTAGAAGAGGTCAACACATCAGTGAATAAACTCTAAGGCCAGTTTTCTCCGCATCCAATTCACATAGCATGCAATGTGACTGGCTCACATATCTCCATTGCGGATGCAGAGGGCACTGCACAAAAATGCTGTGTGACTTTGGCTCAGTTTCAGGGCATAGAATCGGCCCTGATTTGTCCCTGAAACGGGGAAAAGGGACGTACAGCGCTCCCGCGCAATCCGCAGCGGGTTATAGTGTGAACCCGGCCTCACACTGATCCCAAATACAAGGTGAATGCCTCTGAAAGCAAGCTGCATTTGCCTATCAACATAAGCCCCTTGCCTATCAACACAGATTCTAACTCACATGAGAAATCTGGTGATGTCCTTTTGCCATTTGTATGCTAGGCACTAGGCAGATAGAATAACCGGTGAGGAAAACAGACACGTAGTTTTTTTACAATCAAAATAACATGAAGCAATGTTTTGAGGATGAAAATGAAAACACAAATGAAATTTTTTCTATTGGACTAAGCTTTGAAATATAATACGATTAAACTTGCCTTCCCTGCAGAAACAACTACCTGTACTTTGCTAACTTTTTGAAAAAATTAGACCTATTTTTAGCAATTACACTTAAGTATTTATATTACCTGCATCGGCACAACTCCTGGTATGCGATCCTTTGAGTTTTCTGGTATATAGATAGCTTTGAGGTGAACATCTCCTGACAGAGTCTGTAGATCGTAGTTGAGTTTTTCAGCTAGTTCCATTTCAGACTTAATTGTTCTGTAGTCCTTTTTGTCCACCATAGAGAGAAGTTTTGAAGCCACTTCTGGTCCACTTTCTTCAAAGGCATAGTTATCAGCCACTAGTTTTCCAGCAGTCTGGATGATGGAAGGAATTTTAGAGCGCAGGTTAATTATGTGTTGAGCAGCATTCATGGCCTCATTGGCTTGAATGACTACATGAGGTTCAACCCCTGATACACTCCACACTTTGCCAGTCACAGAACTAATCACCACTTGATTAGGAATTGAGGCATAAAGCTGACTTTCCCCTACATTGTATATACCAACAGACAAAGACACCCCACTAGTGGGCTCACCAATAATAGTGGCTCGATTTAGATCCTTCATTGATCTTGTGAATGCTTCGGCTGCTGAACCAGTCATGTGACTTGTGAGTATATAAATGTCTTTGGATGACCCATATCTTTGGCCAGCTACTTCTGGAAAAGTCCATATTTCAGTACCTGTGGAAGTGCTACGATCATACACAGTGTAAAGGTGTTGTAATGGCTCAGGATCAAAGAAATATGAACAAAAAATGGGTATGGCTGTAGAATAACCCCCGCTGTTGAATCTCATGTCAATGATTAAGGTACTTGTATCAACCAACTTATTCCAGACAAGACTAACCAGCTGGGGCCCAATAGCTTTAATTATTTCTGCATCAGCCATCATGTCAAATCTCAGATATCCTACATTTCCTGGCAGAACTTCAATCTTAAATAAAGCATCAATAATGTAGCTTAATTCTTCCGGTGAAGGGATTTTGGAAGGCTTGTCTTCCAAGACTTCTGGTTCTATGTCACTGTAAAATATGTGAAGTCTATGGTCTCCTGAGATTTCTTGAATGTCTGAAGTAAGCTGAGAAGCCAGAGATTCTAGATCCACCACAGATCGGTATCCACCCTCAGACCACTTACTTTTAAGGGCATTACTGACTTTATTAGCCACCTCTGGAATGGCATAGTGGACTTCTAAGAGCAGTCCAGTGCCCTCCACCAGTGCAGAGACTTTTGGGTGAAATAGAATGATTTCCTTGGCTTTTTCCAAAGCTTCATCTGCTAGAACAATAGCATCTGGCACTACTCCTCCTCCAAGCCAACAGTCACCATTATTGTCTATAAAGTTGATCACAGGTACTGTGACAGTCAACTGAGTGAGTTCAAGATTTAATAACTGTGAATGCATTAGGGTCCCAGATGTTATTTCGCCAATGATTGTGGCTCTGCTCAAAGACTGCATAAGATAAGCAAATTCTTCTGCTGCTGTAGCAGTTCTGTGGCTGGTCAGTACATAGACCCCTCTTTGAGCACCATATCGTTTTCCAAGAAGATCAGGAAGGCTATAAAACTCCTTAGAAGAGTTTGATAGACGGTCATACATAGTGTAAAGACGGATCCTAGACTCTGGCTCGTGGAAGTAAGACAAAAGTAGGGGAATGGCAGAAGAAGGCCCACCAGTATTAAAACGCAAGTCTATAATGAGATTTTCTGTGTTTGTGATTGGATCCCAAACTTTGTCAACGATGTAAGGCCCTAATTTTCCAAGAACAGTGATATCAGCAAACTCATCAAATCGTAGGTACCCAATGTTCCCAGGGAGGATACTAACCTTAAAAACACTATTGACTAAAGCTTGAAGAATATTTTCATCATCTGGTATATTCTGTGGAGATGGGAATGCTTCTGGCAGCACTGGAGTATCAGATTTGGACCTTATAATCAGTCTGGGGTCCTCTGTCACTGACTGAAGCTCATAATTTAGTTTTGCTGCAAGATCTTCTTCAGAAATGACCGAGGTATAGTCCATGTTTGAAACATGCTTTAACAAAGTTGGGATGCGGTCAAAGAAAGCATAGAGGTTTCCCAAGATACCACTAAGCTGCTGCAGCACACTTGGAATTTTGGAGCGAACAGAGAAAATGGCCAAAGCTTTATTAAGTGCATCCTCTGCATTCACAACAACACAGGGAAAAACACCAGCTACTTCCCAACTCTGTCCAGTCAGTGGACTTATTGATCGGGATACAGGAACAGTGATGTAATAATCTGATTGTCCAATTTTAATTTTCTGTATGTCCAAAGATCCACCTGCTGTTCTTTCTCCAACAACAATTGCCCTGTTTATGTGTTTAAGAATATAGGCAACATCCTCTGCAATGCCTTTGGTAAACTTGCTTGTTAACACTATCACATCTTTGTCTTTACTGTATCTCTTACCTATCAAGGCTGGAAGTGTTCGTAATTCTGTAGTGGTGTTGGTAGGGCGGTTGTAAATGGTGTCTATATGGACAACAGGTTGCGCTTCAGTCAAGTAGGACACAACAAAGGGAATACCCGAGACTTTTCCCTGAGTACTGTATCTTAGATCCAAAATCAGAGCAGAACTTGACATGAGTTTGCTCCATATGTTCTTCACAAGAAAGGGACCAATTTGTTGAACAACATCTTGGCCAATTACATAGTCAATTCGAAGGTAGCCGATGTTTCCAGGCAGGACCTCATACTTAATGGAATGATCCACAAGGAATTGCAGTTGTTCGGGAGTTGGGGTGATTTCTGTCTCTTGCTTCACAATGGCAGATGGCTCGTAAGATACAATGAGACGAGGATCATTGAGTGAACTTTGTACCCCAGCTGTAAAAACACTTGCTAAGGTTAAAGGATCAGAAACATGAAGAATCTCCCCACTCTTGATTGCCTGTTCTATGGTCTCTTGCATTCCCACCAGGTTCTCAGGAAAGCAGTAATTGTCCAACAGTACTTTGGCCATGTCGAGCAAAAAGGATGGTTGAAAGACAGGGTTAGAACAGGCATTATAAAAGAGTAGTAGAAAGATCAGGGCCCGATAGCTGTTAGACATGTTGTTCCTGAGCAGCCGAATTTCTTCTGTCTGCTGCTCCTGAGAATGGAGAATTAAATGCAGGGCACAGAACAGCCAATTCTCTTTTATCTCTGCTAAACCTTTAATCACATTAATGAGGCTATAAGCATCAGCACAAGGGTATTTCTGGGAAAACACCTTACTGTCTGTACTGTGAGCATCTGTTCTCTTTTTTGTTTTGTGACTGCACATTTTAATATGACTGGTAGTCAAGCTTAGAAAGTTTGTAGCTACATTTAAAAATAACTAGCAATAAGGATACAAATGAAAAAACAGTGGTAATGGAAGCCATGTTTTTTATACACTGCACAGATGACCAATAAGCCAGAAACAGTTGAATGTAATTTTGAATAAACGGCTTTGTAATATTAGGTGGTGTCTTTGTATACACTAGTGGCTCTAAATGTACAGTTTGCCATTGGGGCAAAAAGGAATGAATTACATGGCTCAGCCCACTATTATGAAATGAGCAGTAATCTATGTATTTTTGGGATGTGCGATGGATTGCTACTGTGATGGAATAAAATGTGAACAGCTTCTGTTATAATAAGGCTCTACTGTGCCATGTGTTTGTTAGAAACAGTTCTTAAAGGTTAACTAAAATAGTTAACCAACAATAGATTTTTGTTTTTTCATTTTAGGTAGGGAATAGGAAAGGGCTGGAATCTTTATTACTGTTTGTGTCCCCAGTATGGAGATTTACCCTCTCTATTTGTCCTGGTGACCCATTGTCATGGGGACTACAAGAAAGGGGGAATAAAGCATTTAAAGCTGTCAAAGGAACAGGAACAGATGGGGATTCTTCCAATGGGGACACCTGTTCTTTGCTGTCAACTAAGTGTAAACTCTAGTAAAATCTAGTTGCACAATTTCTGTTTGATCCCTTTTAGATTTACCAAAATCATATAAAAGGAGGCTAAGAAATCTGTTCACTTTGTATGCGATTTCAGGGGGCCCTCGTATTACATATCTGTTGTAGGAACTAAAAGAGACTGCAAAGTGCACGTGAGTATAGAAGTGGATTCACTTTACATATACATAAAAACTATTTTTTTAATATTCCCTATTCTATCCAAAGCTAATTTAAAACAATGTGTCTTTAGATATATTTTACTTGGTATTATTTAGTTGACTAACAGAGCTTTTGAAAGTTTGAATGAAAATTAAGACATAAAATGTATACTGTCTGCGTATTCTTCTTCTTTTTTTTTTTTTAACAAATAGTGGTGCTTTATTGAGAAAAAAAATGTAAGAAAACAAAACCGGAAAATTGTATACTTACCTTTCCGTAATTTTCCTTTCCTGTCGCATCTTCATGGCAGCATACACTCTGGGTTGTGACTCCGCCCCCACAAGCTGATAGGACCACATAGCTATAAGATGAAGATACGCCCCCCGCCCCGGTATTCTCTGTATATATGAATCACCTTTGTGGGTGGGATATTGTATGCTGCCATGAAGATGCGACAGGAAAGGAAAATTACAGAAAGGTAAGTATACAATTTTCCAGTTTCCTGTCGCATCATGGCAGCATACACTCTGGGGATTAACTCGCAGACTGGGTGGGAGATGCAAAGGTAAACGTTTATTAGCAAGGAATAGAAGACTTGGCTTGAATAATGGACTTTCCCAATTCTACTGTTGATAGCTGAGCTGAGTCCACCTTGTAGTGAGAGATAAAGGTGTTCCTGGAGGACCAAGTGGCCGCTCTGCAGATGGTTTCCGCTGAGACCCTACAATACGCTGCCCAGGAGGTGGCCACTGCTCTGGTGGAATGAGCCCTCAGGTTTTCAGGAATTTGCAACTCACTCAGCAAGTAGGCCTTCACCAACCAGGAGGCAATGGTTTGGGCCGAAGCTGCTTGACCTATCCTAAGGCCATAGGGAATGATGAAGAGGATCTCCGATCTTTTTAAAGGATTTGGACAGGGAAAGTTATTTTATGATGTTGCCCCTTACATCCAGAGGATGAGGGTCGCACTGGTCTGTGTTTAGGGCTGGCAAGTTGATTTCCTGGTTGAAGTGAAAAGAGGATGCCACCTTTGGGATAAAGTGATCCAAGGGTCTTAGAACTACCCTGTCCGGATGAATGATCAGATACGGCTCCCTAATCAGTAATGCTTGCATCTCTGAAACTCTCTTCGCTGATGTGATTGCGACCAGGAAGGTGACTTTTAGTGTCAGGTGCCAGAGGGAGATGTTTTCCAGCGGAAAACAGGGTTCTTTGGATAGTACCTCTAAGATGACTGATAGGTCCCATGTTGGAAAGGAAGGCTTCCTAGGTGGTTTTAGTTTAAGACAGGCCTTCTGAAATTGCATAACAAGGGGATCGTGAGCCCATTTAACCCCTGTCAGGGCAGATAGAGCTGACACCTGAACTTTCAGAGTACTAAAGCTAAGACCTTTGTCTAAGCCTAAATGCAGGAACTCTAGGATCAGAGGAGCCGAAAGGGAGGACAGATCCCGGCCAAGGTCCTGAGAGAAGGCAACAAACTTCTCCCAGACCCTGCGGTAGGTGCAGTTGGTGGTAGGTTTTCTGGCCTGGAGCAGGGTATCAGTTACCTTCTGGGAGCAGCCCTGATATAGATACCTAGCCCTCTCAGCCCCCAAGCCATCAAGTGCAGCTTCCCCGAATCTGGATGTAGTAGCTGGCCCTGAAAGAGCAAGTCGGCTGACAGGGGAAGAGCGAGAGTGTCTGCTGTGCTCAGTTGTAGGAGGGTGGTGAACCATGGCCTCCTGGGCCAAAAAGGAATCACCGCTATCACCAATGACATTGATCTCTTGAACCTTAAGAGAAATCTCGCTATCAGGGGAGTCGGAGGGAAGATATACCCGAGATGGAAGTTCCAGGGATGCTGGAGGCAATCTGTCCCCTCCGCTAAGTGAAAGGGAAACCTCGTCAGGAACCTTCGGCATTTGGAGTTTGCCTGAGTCGCAGCAAGGTCTATGTCTGGTTGACCCCAGGTCGGTCTGGCAGATGAGGGAGAAGGCCTGAGGGCTCAGGGACCACTCGTTGTTGGAGGCGAGCTTCCCGCTGAGCGTGTCGGCTAAGATGTTCTCGACCCCCGGGATGTAGGTCACCCTCAGGTCTGACAGGTTCAACTGTGCCCATTCAATCACAGGGAGAACTTCCTGCATTATGGAGGGACTCCCAGTCCCCCCGTCTGTTTATGTAGGCGACAGCAACCTTGTTGTCCATCCTTAAGAGGACCTGCTTCCTCCATAAAGGGGAGCTGAAGGCCAGGAGAGCCTGGAGGGCCGCCCTCATCTCCAGCACGTTCGATACCATGACCCGTACTTCGAAAGGCCAACGGCCCTGCACTGCATGGGACTGGTAGTGGGCTCCCCAACCTTCTAGACTGGCATCCGTGGTCACTACCTCCTGAGGAGGGATGACTATGTGTTTGCAATTGTTTAAGTTGTGGGGACGAGTCCACCAACGCAATGAGCGCCTGACTGTCTCAGAGATCCGGATCGTCTGGGTCACGGATGAACCATCCCACTGATGTAGGAAGGAGTTCTGCAGAGGTCTGGTGTGCCACTGAGCCCAACGGACCATAGGAATGGTCACTGATAGGGAGCCTAGAAGGCCGAGGCATACTCTGGCTGGCAGGGATCTTGCTAGAATGGCCTTCTTCACCTTCCAGACCAACAGGGAAGACTTCTCCGGAGGCAGCTGCACTGTATTCAACTGGGTATCTAGTTGGGCTCCTAAGAAGATCATTCTCTGGGTGGGCCAAGTCTGGCTCTTCCCCTAGTTTATGAGCCATCCCAGATTCTGCAGAGTGGAGACGAGGATCTTTCTATGCTGTAACAGGGACTCCCGGCTGTCTGAGAGGAGGAGAATATCGTCCAGATAATGGTGGACTCGCAGCCCCCTCTCCCTCAGATGCGTGATAACGGGAAGAAGGACCTTTGTAAAGGTCCTGGGAGCCGTAGAAATTCCAATCGGAAGACTTCAGAACTGAAAGTGTCTGTGGTTTAGCAAAAAACGGAGGAACTTTTAGAGTTCTGAATGGATAGGGATATGGAGGTAGGCGTCCTGTAGATCTATGGAGAGCATCCAGTCCCCCAGATTTATGGCCTGGAGGATAGACTGGAGGCTCTCCATTTTGAATGCTTCTACCTGGATAGAGCGGTTTAAGTTTAGATCCAGGACCGGACGTAGGTCCCCTGATTTCTTTTTTACTAGAAATAGAGGGGAATAGAACCCCCGACCTCTTTGAGATAGGGGCACCTCGGTAATTGCTTTCTTTTGGAGCCGATCCTGAATGTATCGGGTCAAGGCTAACCTCTTTTGCCGGGATGACGGGAGGTTTGTTGGGCAAAAATGGTCCCCCGGGGGAAGTCACCTTAATGACCGTCTGTGCCCGACGCGAACGGTGGTTAACGTCCAGGGGTCGCTTATTGTTTCCGCCCAGACCAGCGTGAACTTTGAGAGTCTGGCCCCCACCACTGCTGGCTGGGTAGACACACCTTCAAAGGACTTCTGGTCAGTAGATGCCGGGGTCCTGGGCCTCTGGAACTTCAAGAAGGACGTTTGAGGGGCCTTCCAGTTCCTTCTGTACTCCCTACCAGGCCTGTAGGACTTGGCATCCCTGTACCTGTCCCGGAGGTTACGCTTAAAGGGAGGAGGCCTCTGAAGCTTTGGCTTTCTATCCGAGGGGATAAGCTCTGATTTTCCACCAGTGACCTTAGAAATAGCAGAGTCCAATTTTTGCGCCGAAAAGGTTCTCGCCATCATACAGGATGCGGCACCAATTGGACTTGGAAGCAGGATCTGCTACCCAGGGTTTGAGCCAGAGAGCCCGTCTGGCCATTACCGAGGACAACATAGCCCTGGATGCAGACTTAATAGCGTCCACAGATGCCTCTGCCACAAAATCCCCTGCAAGGCTTAGTTCTTGCAGGGCCCTAACTATCTGGTCCTGATCCGCGCCTTGGATACAAGCTTTTCTGTGCTTGCTGACCAACTGGCAATAGCCTTACCCACAGCTGCAAGAACCACTGCTGGTATGCATACGCCTCCTGCTGCTAGGTAAGCTCTTTTGAGATCAGCATCGATCTTCCTATCCAGGACGTCCTTGAATGACACGGCGTCCTCGATAGGGAGCGTAACGTGCCTGGCCAGGTGCATGAGGGATGCATCCACCACTGGCGGGGACATGAGAGATTTAATTTGGCAAGTTTATATATAGTTTAGCAAGCCGATTGTTGAGACTTGCTTCCTTCTCGGGTCTCTACCACTCGTCTCTGATAAGTTCCTCCAACTCATCAATGAAGGGGAAGGCTTTGGGTTCTCTCATCAGGTTCAGGAAATATTTTCTCCTTTTGGGTTGGGCCTCCTGGGGTTCCTCCCAGCTAATGGCCCCCTTCACTGACCTCACAAAAGGCTCTATTAGGGAGAAGTCAAAGCCCGCTGAAGCCTCTAGTTCTTCCTCATCTGAAGGAGAATCATGCTCTCTGGAAGTACTTGGGGGAGCCGGTGAAGCACCCCGTGGAGATAACTCCGTGTCCTGAGCGACACGTGGGGCAGAAGACACTGTGATCTCTCTATGTTCTTGCCCTTTCTCTCTGGTGGCTTCTTCCAAGCACCTGCGACATGCCAACATATCTGGAAGGGCTATGGCCCCGCATACCCAGCAGTTATTTTCAGAAGGATGGCAGTGGCGTGCTGGTGAATGGCACCTCCGGTCAGGGGATCTTCTTCGGCGGGAATGGCTGAGCCTTGAACGAGACCTGGAGCGACTCCTTCTGCGACTCCCTTTCCCTGAGCAACTTCCTCCACCCGAATGGCTCCGCCTATGGCCAGAGCGGCTTCTTCTATGCGAGGAATCTCTGCGAGATGATCTTGCGGACCTGATGGGGCTAACCATTTAGGTAGCGCTAGTGCGTCCTGCTCTCTTTTTCGATCTTCTCTACTTACCAAACTCCTCCCCTCTTACCTATTATGCTGGTGGTGATCTGCTGGAGCAGTGGTCTCAATGGATAGGGAACAGAGGAAGCCTGAAGACACAGGTAACACAAAAAGGGTAAGGAAGATAAAGCCATAACAGAAACAAGAAAAAGAGAGAAGAAAAATACAGGGGAGATACTTACCAAACAGAGAGACAACACTGGGGCAGAAAAAAACAGAAATGCAGCAGTCATGAAATTCAGCTGAGCACAAAAAATAGGCAAAAAAGGCATCTGCGTTAAAAAAAAAGGCATCTTCCCCTTTTAAAATTAGAGCCGGGGTCATGTCCCACCCGCACATGCTCAGTAGCGCCGTGCAGCCACCGGCGCCATCTTGGAAAAGGGAAAATACATAGATAGGCATACACAGGCTGCCCAAAGTGCACAGTGAGCATGTACAAAGCAGCAGAGTGACCAGGAGGAGTGCTGATGCTTCTGTGAGACTACAGAGTTCAGCAAAAGGAAGTAAAATATGGCAGAAAGGCAACACTGGGGTAAAGGCACCAGACAACCTAAGGTGACAAGAGATACTGAAGGTAGAGAGTATGCTGTCAAGCTGCAGACAGAGTGACACCAGGGAGGAACAGGAAACTGGAGACCACCGCAGGTACTAAGCCTGTTTAAGGCTTAAAGACCAATCTTTTTATTATATGCCTTCAGCCTGTTTAAGGCTTACTTCCAACGACTATAGAGGCAATGCTCTGTTTGCAGAGAAAACGTATTCATACCCCTGAGATCACCAGAGTGGGGTTCCTTCCATTTAGCTTCCTTTAGAGGCTGTACCGGTAAGGACTTCCACCCAGGAGAGGCTAGAACCTGGCTGGGGCGAAGCGGTAAGAGGGTGATGATCTGTGCGGTCCCAACAGGTGAGGAAAAATAAGAGAATACCGGCGCGGGGGCGTATCTTCATCTTATAGCTATGTGGTCCTATCAGGTTGTGGGGGCGGAGTCACAACCCAGAGTGTATGCTGCCATGATGCGACAGGAAATACAGATTACAGATGTATATAGATCGACAGGTCAGTATATCATCTTGCCATATGCATTGAATATTACACTGGATTTGAAATCATAAGAGTGGGTAGAGTTAACCAAGACTCACAGCATAAGAAGTTAGTGGTTTCTAGGCGTAGGACATGGCACATAACATAACTATTTATTTGAGACAACAATGCTGTCAAGGTAAGATAACCCTCTACCCTTAATCATATATAATATACATTATATGCTCAGGTTAAAGTCCAAGGAGCCCAGACCTTTTCAAATGTATAATGGCAACCCCTATTAGAATAGGTAATTTTGTATAGAGGCAAGGCCTCATTGACCATCGCCTCCCATGCAGCCACCTCTGGTCTAAGAGGGGGTAGCCATTTCAGCAATATTTCCCTTTTGTCATAGGAGGTGTGATATAAGAAGCTTCAAATGGTGAGGTCGATGCTCATCATCATGGATTGCCAGCAGAGCAAGGGAGGGGGTAGGTATTAATGCAAGTTGTGTTCTAGTATTAATTTCAGTATACAACGCCTCCCGGTATGACAAGATTGAGAATTCCCAGAACATATGTATGTAAGTACCCAGTTGCAATCTACAGTGGGGGCATACCGAGTTTCGTTCTGGAAAGATTCTGTTCAGTCTCTCAGGGGTATAGTATACACGATGTAGAAATTTGACCTGTATCAGCTTATCCTGAGACGAGCTTACAAGCTTCGGGTCCAACTCCAAGCAGTGCTCCCAGTCCTCTCTATCCAGTGATGGGATATCCCTCTTCCAATACTGCCACAGCTTCTCCACCCTGGGAAGGTCGGTGCACAGAAGAGCGCCATACTAGGCTGATAGTGGTTTTCATAAATCTCCTGGTGTCGACAGCTCCTTAATGGAGTTACCCTTGAGAACCAGAAATCTGGGAAATTGAGCATTAGCGGCATGGCGCGACTCAAAGTACTGAAACAGCAGCCAGCCAGGCATTCCGAACTTCTGGGTTAATAGTGAAAAACACAGGAGGGTGCCTGTTGGCATAATATCTCCAAGAGTTTTAACCCAGTATCTCGCTGCGTGTCTGGAATGGTAAGAAAACGGGGGGGGGGGTCCCGGGTTGCCCCAAAGGGGTTGAGCAGGGGACAGCTGGCCCAGAGCTGAGAAGCATTGTGTTGCTGCCCCCCAGACCCGCCATGTAGTGTGTGTAGGTCCTGGCAAGAACCGATACGCCCGTGGTGTCTGCATATTCTTCAGTGATATAACTCATTAGGCTAAGATAGCACTGCTTTGATCCGACTTTCATGCGATTATGTAGTATAACTTGGATACTACTTTAAAGTGGTTGGTGTATTGTATGGGGCTAAAATTGTGCTGGAATTGCACCAACACAGTACAGGAACCTTTTTCTAAAATCACACCATGCTGAGTTGCAATGAAAACAATGCAATATCCATTGTCAGTTAGATTCTGTGCGACTCTAGTCGAATCTGAAATCACACTTCTTTTAACCAAGCCTTAATGTAATGAAAGCTTATGGGTAACATCTGGCAGTACATTATGGTAACATCTAGCAGTACAGTGGATCCTTGGTTAGCGAGCGTTTTGAAAGACGAGCAGCCTTTTTAAAAAAAACCTGACTCGACTTACTAGTATTGTCCTGCAAAACTAGCAGAATTCGAACTAATGAGGTGTGCAGTACCGCATGTAGCCAGAGGTGCGGGGGCGCCGGTGACACTCGGAACTGTTCTGAGCTGTTCAGAACCATTCAAAAATACTCTGAATCACTCGGAAACACTCATAAATACCCCATTCCCGAGTTTTACCGAGGGTTTCCGTGTTCAGCAGAGCTGTCCCCAAATATTTCCGAGGCTCTCCGCCACTCCCCCACCCCAACCTCTGGCACATACATATGTGGTATTTCATAGATATTTCAAGGAATTCATAGATATTTCAATAGAAGTCAATGCAGAACAAATTATGTTAGTTTCCAATGACTTCTATGGGGAAACTCACTTTGATATGCGAGTGCTTTGGATTACAAGCATTCTGCTGGAAAGAATTATGCTCGTAATCCAAGGAGGTTCCACTGTAATCTATTCTGGGGTTTCTAGACAAAATATCAGCCCTCACTGTGTCTCTCCCCACATTATAATCCAGCTGGTAATATCTATTTTATATGTACCAACTTGGAATTTATACATACTAGCTTTTAAAAAAAAGTCTAATTTGCCTTGGAATCTGCTAATTATTACCCATTTGCTTCATTAGTTGATGACTCCAAAAAAGGTAGGAGTGTCTAACCTTTTGATCTTCCTGAGGGATAGTCTTGGGCCACATATCAAATACACTGATAATAAGGATAGATGAAAAAGTCGGTCATATCACAAGTTAATGATCACTGATATAGATAATGAAATAAGAGTAATAAAACTTCTTTTATAAAAGAGGGCGACATAAAACTAGTGTGATATTTGGCACTGTTTTCGATAAACTAACACATCAATATTGGGTTTGGTGGCTGTAGTACCAATTCTCAATGAACTCTCAAGGTGCTCATCAGATATTGTGGTTTTAATTTTGGCATTCATGTGCTTCATCCTTAAAAATAGTGTCTTACAAATATAAGTGCTGCCAAAAACCAATGACATGAAAAAGGCGTGAGCTATGAGTAAGCACCAAACATTGGTGTGAAACGCGTCAGCTTCACCTGTAGTTCACCACTGTATATCCATGTATTCCCAATAATGAGATTTCACAGGAGTGCGGTTGTCCAGCCTTTTTTTGTTCTATGCAAAAGGCGTGATTGTAAAAAGTGGGACACTTTTCTTTTTTATAACTTAATTTATATTTTTACTAAAAAAAATGTTTACTTAAAAAAAAAAAAATGACTTATGCTTAATTTTTCTTAATTTATAACAGTCCAGTAAAAAAACACTTTTCATTTTTTTCTTTGGCTACATGTATAATTGCAAAGTGTAAATGCATTTTTACAAAAAATTCAATAAAACATTTTTAAGTAAGCTTTCGATTTTGTGTTGGCCCGCATTCATAGCCATCTTGGGCCACATATTGGACACCCCTGGTCTACACAGTATGAGTAACAGTGGAATGGAAATATAAGCATATACTGATGAAGCTTGTAAATAATCAAGAAAATCTCCATTGTCTTAGAATCTGGTGTGTATTACCTATTTGTATCAATAGTTAAAAGTGTAAAAAGGGCAGCTTTGTTTGAGGTAGGAGCCATGGTGTAATGCAATATATAAACACATACATGAATGTCTGAAGCTACTAATCATATTTAATTCAAGTAATTAGGATTTGCCTGCTTTATCCTGATTTTACCTGAGGTCACAGCTGACACCATTGCTGCTGGCCAATAGAATAGAGACTGGGGTTAACTCAGAACATGAACTTTTCAACTTGTCCAGTGACACAAAGCCGATCACGGATGTCTTGTAATCTTCAGCCCTATGCAAAATGATGAAAGGGACTCCTCAAAGGAGGCTTTCAAACATTATTCTATATACTGTATTTCATGTATAGTTGTTACATTTTTATTTTTTTTTACGAATAACTCAATGACCATCTAAATTTTGGATTACGGGAAGTAAGTGTAATTCCATGGAATAAAATCAACTACCTTGCTGCCTTCCAAGTCCGAAGAAAGCTCACATGTAGCACGCCCAGCTTCCTAGGATTTCTCAGAAAATATTTTACCAGGTAAAAAAAAGAGTCTTGGGGCACTTCTGCGATATGTGCCCTTTCACGTAAAATACCCTTTAATTGTACAGCAAATCCTTAACTAGAATATACAGTAGAATGCCCTTTAATAATGAACACTGTACAATTATGTATAGTGGACAGAAACCTTTTTAAATTCACTGTTTATTAAAGTTTCCAGAACAAATTTAAAATACCGGACACTATAAATGTGAACACATAACAATCTGTCAAGTACCCAACAGCTGTCCCTTGCCCATTGCTCAAGCATTGCTTGCAATTTTTGCGTTTTTGTTTAAAATTTGGCTAGCAGACCCTTACATCATTAAATTTAACCACTTCAGCTTTGGAAAGGTTTACCCCCTTTCATGACCATGCACAATATTTTTATCTTTGGGATTCCTTTTGGAACTAATATCAGAACTAATGAATACATTATGGATATTTCTGTTCCTACAAAACCTCTAGGTCTAGCGGGAATCTTGGCAAGTATGAAGTCTGACATAATCAGTCTACAATGTTGTACATTCGCAAATGTTGCATTTTTATCAAACATGGAGATAAACAAATCATTGAGGGTCTGCTTACATTTCATACCCAGAGTATTGGCCATTTGCTCAAATTTCTGTTTGCCTAGCCTAGATAAACTGGCCCTTGGGGAGGCCATGGTTTAACCACTTGCCTACCAGGCACTAACACCCCCTTCCTGCCCAAGCCATTTTTCAGCTTTCAGCACTGTTGCACTTAGGCCGCGTACACACGGGCGGATTGTCTGGCCAACTAAGTTCGTCAGACAATCCGACAGACAGTCCGTCCAATTTTTAAATGAACGGACTTGACCACACACGACGAACAGACAGTCCGCTGAAAGCTTGCGCGATGACGTGTACAGCACGTACGACGGGACTAGAAATACGACGTCCAATACACTGCAATGCAACCTTTCGCCGTGTAAATCCTTTCTGAGCATGCGCCATACTTAGTCCATCCAACTTGCCTACTCACGAGCGGACTGTCCGCTGAAGCCAAGTTTGGACGGACAAAATTACGGAAATTCCGAAAGACTTAGTCCGCCAGACTGTCCGCTGAAAAAGTCCACTGAAGCCCACACACGAGCGGATTGTCCGCTGAAACACGTTTCAGCGGACTAAGTTGGCTGGACAATCCTCTCGTGAATACGCGGCCTTAGAATGACAATTGCTTGGTCATGCAATACTGTACCCAAACACATTTTTTATCATTTTCTTCATACAAATAGAGCTTTCTTTTGGTGGTATTTAATCACTGCTGCGTTATTTTTTACCAAAAATGCAAGTGCAAAAATTTTGGAAAAAAAAAGATTTTTACTTTTTTCTGTCAGTAAATTTTGTAACTAAGTAATTTTTTCGCCTTCACTGATGTGTGCTGATGAGGCAGCCCCCGATGGGCACTGATAGGCTGAACTGGTGGGCATTGATGTGGTGGCACTTATAGGCACTGATGAGGTGGAACTTATAGGCACTGATGAGGTGGCATTGATGAGGAGGCACTAATATGTCACACACATGGGCACTGATATGTGGCACTGATGAGCACTGATAGGTGGCCTTGATGGGCACTGTTAGATGGCACTGATAGGCACTAATTGGTGGCACTGGTGGGCACTGATGGGCGGCAGTGGCAGGTACTAATAGGCAGCACTGGTGGACACTGATAGGTGGCATGGATAGGCAATACAGATGGGCACTGATGGGCATTGATGGGTGGCACTGATGGGCATTGATGGACAGCAGTGATGGGCATTGATGGGCAGCACTGATAGGCAGCACTGATTGCCAGCATTGACTGACATGGCTAATGGGCACTGATTTGTGACACTTGTGGGCAGTGGTGGGCACTGATTGCTGCCACTGGTGGGCACTGTATGCTGGCATTGGTGGGCACTCTATCTTACATTTTATTTCTTTATTGTAATCAGGCCACTGATGATCGATCAGCGCCCTGATTACATCCCTAGATGTCCCCCTGTGAGGAGATGCTGTTGATCACCTCTCCTCTCCTCACACTCTGTCAGTGTGAGGCGAGGGAAGCTGATTACCGGCATCTCCATGTTTACATGTGACCGGCTGTGATTGGATACAGCCGATCACATGGTTAAAGAGCCACGGCACGGCTAAGGTCGAGGGCGCTCGAGAGTGCCCGTTCTGGATCGCCATCATATGACGGTGTCCCAGAACAAGAGCTGCACTGCCCCGTCGTCATTTCACAGTGCGCAGGCGGCAAGCAGTTAAAGGGATTGTACAGTCAGAAGGCTTTTTATCTTAATGCATTCTATGCATTAAGATAAAAAGCCTTCTGTGTGCAGTAGTCCCCCTAACACTTACCAGAGGTCTTGCTCTGTCCAGCTATGTCAACGAGTGTCTCAGCCACAGTGTCTCAGAGACACAGCAGTGGTGCCATTGGCTACCGCTGCTGTCAGTCAAAGTCTGCTAGCCAATCAGGAGAGAGAGGGCGTGGGGCCGGGTTGGGGCTCCGTGTCTGAATGGATACAGGGAGCAGTGACTCGGCACGGGTGCCCCCATAGCAAGCTGCTTGCTATGGGGGCACTGAACAGGACGGAGGGGCCAGGAGCACAGAAGAGGGACCCGAGAACAGGAGGATCTGGGCTGCTCTGTGCAAATACACTACAACAGAGCAGGTAAGTGTGTTATTTTTATAGGAAAAAAAACAAGACTTTACAATCACATTAAAGTGGTATTCAGAGGAAATTCAAAGCAAAATTTTCCCTATTTAGAAACTCCGATGTATCCGAATTTCTGAATACAACAGTAACATATTTCAACAAATCCGAATTACAAACAAAAATCCAAAATGTCTTTGTTTCATTCAGATGTTTAAATGAAACGAATGATTCAAATTCATTTGATAATAGCTGATTGTCAAGGAGCTGGGTAGCCTCCATGCCACTGCATCCCTAACAACCACGGCTCAACTTTAAGTTTTACCAACTTTAAGGGCTTTTAAACAGAAAGAATATTCAAATGTGCATGACATCATCAGCTAATCATTGTCACATCGCCTTTCTCGCATTGTCACAAGACAGGTTTCCAAAAGCATAAAACATGCAGTAAAACAGATGAGCGTACCCAAATAAAGATGTCCAGCATAAAATCCCCAAAAGATCCCGGAAAACTGGGGGTTCAGGGAAGAAACGTAGTCGTAGACTAAACCAGAAAGAGAAAGAAGGGGAATAAGAAAAGGGGGGGGGGGCAGAGAGGAGAGGAAGAGGGGAAAAGAAGGGGGATGGTGAGGAAGGTGGTGGAACGATGGATTGCAAATGCAACCAGTGCAAAAGGGAACACCAGTGTCTATCAGCCAGTGAGACCCATCGCAAGAAGAGATTTTCCCTCATCAGAGTGCACAAACTTGTTCCATAAAGTCCACGTTTTGGTATACACCTCACGTTTATGTTGGTTCGTCAATAAGAGATCCTCTATGAAATTCAACTCCTCAACCTTGTGGAGCCAGAACCCAATGGACGAAGGTTGCAGATCCCTCCCTCTAAGGGAAATACATGACTTGGCAGCATTCAGAAGGTGGCATAGGATTGGCCATTTGTAGATTTTGGAAGATATGTTAGTGACCCGCAGAAGTAAAAATGCTGGGTAATCCGAAACAGTAATCTGTGAATTTCTGAATAATTCGGGGGACCTCCTTCCAGTAGCAATTAAGCTTAGAGCAGGAGCAAAGGACATGCAGGAACGTCTCTCGTTCCTCCAGGCAGCGCCAACACCTATTTGAAGTAATTGGAAAGCACATTGCTTGTATGTATTAGTGAGCAGAGGAAAACTAGGAGTCCATGATACCCCTAAAAACGTTTAGTATGCCTTTTTGCAGCATACCATTAGCTGTTTTGCAGTGCAGAAGAATAGATTTGCTGGGTTTTTAGTTCAATATTAATATTATTTAAAAAAATTGAGAGGGAAAATATATTAACAGCAAATGTTTGAACCTTTACGCATTCCTTGGGAAAGCTTGATGACTCTGTGAACCTTCAACATAAACAGCTCAGATACAGGATGTATAGTTTTATCCCAGATAGCAAGTGACGCTTGGATTTTAACCTTAGTACCACCAAGTTCAAAATGACTCATACTCTTTATTAACTGCTTTTTTACTGTCACATTTTACAGTTTAATTTCATGATGTTGTTAGAAGTTCTTGTCTTTATTGTGCCACAGATAATATACAATGTCACTTGCTAATGTCATTCTATCCTTCCTATTAAAGAGAAATTACACAGTATTTTCAACTAAGTTGTCTAAACCCAATAATAAAAATGTATATATTGTATTGCAGTTCACCAGTTCTTAGATGTGATAACTGCATTGATTTGTTAGGCATTCTTTCCTTTATTTTAACATGTTTCTCCTGTCCTAGGGTGACAATACTCACTCACTTTTACAGCATCTATGGAGGAGTAACATTGGAGTTGATTTACTAAAGGCAACTCCACTTTGAACTGCAAGTGCACTTGGAAGTGCAATCGCTGTAGATCTGAGGGGAAGATCTGAAATGAGCTGAAGCTATGCTGATTTCTATCATTTAATCATGTACAAACAAAAATGCTGTTTTTTATTTTCCTTGCATGTCCCCCTGGATCTACAGCGACTGCACTTCCAAGTGCACTTGGAAGTGCACGGCGGATTTGCCTTTCGTAAATAACCCCCTTTGTCACCCTGAGAAAGGAAGCGTGCTAGGACTTACAGAAGCTCCCTTTCTTCTCATCTCCAATAAGTAAGATTATCATGTGTCACATTTTTCAGGAACAGTTCCTGTGGTTGGGGATCTTTCCTCAGGAAAAGGGCATCCCCAAATTTGACCCCGGGAGCTGACAATGTAAACTTCACAGTGCACGGGCTTCAATTCCTCACACTGCCCATTCAAAAATGGTGCCGGCAGAGCAATCTGTGTGTGTGTGGCCATTGATGCTGCATTTGCAGATGAATCCAGTTATGCTTTTTGGACTGACACATGGACAGCATGGCTGGAGCAGTCTGTGGGTGCGCGGCAACATAAATGGCCGCGCACACGCAGAGCTCCCTACTGGTGCCATTTTTTAACTGATACTTTTGCAGCATTGTGAATTGGAGCCCAGGCAATGTGAAGATTAGTCTACCCAGTTGCCAGAATGATGCTGAGCCCTGGCTGGGGATGGCAAACACAAGCCACAGTCTGTGAGTAAGTGCATGATCCTAGAACTCTTAATCCTAAGCTTTCAACTCTCTCTCTCATCATCATGGGAACAAGGTGCTTTGAGCACCCCTGCCCCAAAGCACTCACCCTCCCATGTTGAAGGCATGTGGCCTGGTATGGTTCAGAAGACGGGGTTTACTCGCTCATCCCCCACCTATCCTGACATCCAGGCAGCATGATCAGATACCGTCTGATATGGATTTTGGGGGGACCACCATGCCAATTTTTTTTAAATGTTAGCGTTTTTTTTTCATAGATTTTTCATCTATATTGCTGGGAGCCAGCAATACATTACAGCTGCAAGCATGTTTAACCAGTTCCCGACTGATGTCTTTTTACGGGGGCCGAATTGCATCTCTACACGAAACTCCATATATATATACGGGGTTCCCTTTAAGAGCCACCAGAAGGCATGTGCACGCCTGCTGCATGGTGGGGAACCTGATGCGTGTGGCGGGTGGTCGTGATCGCTGTCAGCCACTAGCGATCGGGTGCACAAGAGCCAGATTGGCCAAATCCCTGTCCTGTCAGGGGTGAGGAGACATATCACTTGCTCCTAGTAAGTAGGAACAATGATATGTCTTCTCCCCTAGTCAGTCCTATCCCCATACAGTTACAACACACTGAGGCAACACACATTTAACTTTGTGGCTTACACATGCATTTGCAAATGTGTGCAGACTAAACCCCTGTTTTTAACACATACTGTTAGACAGATTACTTGGTTGTCTGTGAGCTGGTGGTAAGTAAAGCTTGGTTTTTTTCCTCAGTTTATCCTTGGGTTTGTTTGTATAACACAAATTTATCCCCTTGATTCCCCCTAGTGTTAACAAAAAAAAACCTTTCCTACCAGTGACATTTACACAGTAATCAGTGCATATGTATAGCATTGATCGCTGTATAAATGTCAAAGGTCCCAAAAATGTGTCAAAAGGGTTTGATCTGTCTGTTGCAATGTCACAGCACTGCTAAAAATCACAGATCCCCGCCATTACTAGTATAAAAAAAAAATGCCCTAAATCTTTCCCATAGTTTGTAGACGCTATAACTTTTCAAACCAATCAATATACGCTTATTGCAATTTATTTTATTTTTTTTACCAAAAATATGTAGAAGAATATATATTGGCCTAAACTGATGAAGAAATTAGTTTTTAAAAACATTTTTGGGGATATTTATTATAGCATTAAGTAAAAAATATATATATTTTTTTCAAAACTGTCATTTTTTTTTTGTTTATAGCGCAAAAAATAAAAACCACAGAGGTGATCAAAAACCACCAAAAGAAAGCTCTATTTGTGGGGAGAAAGGATGCAAATTTCATTTGGGTACAAAATTGCATGACTGGGCAATTACCAGTTAAAGCCGCTCAGTGCCAAATTGTAAAAAGTACTCTGGTCAGGAAGGGGGTTAAACCATCCGGGGCTGAAGTGGTTAAATTACATTTCACCTTTAGAAATGTCATTCTTACTGTGGCACTATTTTGCACATCGCACAGATGTGCCACTTTACAGGCAGACTAATGCCGCGTACACGCGACCGGACTTTTCGAGGGACTAGGTCCGACAGACTTTCGACGGAGTTCTGACAGAGTTCTGACGGACTTTCCGAATGAACGGACTTGGCCACACACAATCACACCAAAGTCCGACGGATTCGAACGTGATGACGTACGACTGGACTAGAATAAGGAAGTTCATAGCCAGTAGCCAATAGCTGCCCTCGCGTCGGTTTTTGTCCGTCGGACTAGCATACACACGAGCGGATTTCTCGGTAGGAACTGGGTCCGGCGGAGTTCTGGCGGAAAAATTTGAAACATGTTCCATTTCTAAAGTCTGTCAGACTTTTGCAAATCAAAAGTCCGCTGCAGCCCACACATGATCGAATGGTCTGCCGTAATCGTTCCGTCGGACTTTTGATGTTGAAAAGTCCGGTCGTGTGTACGGGGCATAAGGCAACCCTCTCCTCAGGCACGATATTTAAAGGAATATTTAATTTTTATTGTTTCACTTTAAGCATTATTAAAATCACTGCTCCTGAAAAAACTATTGTTTTAAAAACTTTTTTTGCATTGATACATGTCCCCTGGGGTAGTACCCAGGCCCCCATACAGTTTTTATGGCAATAACTTGCATATAAGCCTTTAAAATTAGCACTTTTGATTTTTCATGTTAGTTTCCCATAGACTTTAATAGGTTTCGCATGTTCACTAGAACTTTTTGGCTGTTTGCGGTGTTCTGGTGCGAAATTAACCGGGGGGTTGTTTGGTCCATCCCTATCTTTTAGTAATTTAAACCAGAGTCAGATATAAAACCTAGAAATGGCAGGATCATATTAGCACCATTGTAAAGCTTTGAAAAAAGATTTTTTATTTATTTAGACTGATTACATTTCTCTTTCATGTTAATTGATAATCAATCATATCTTGGTACCACTGTATATAAAAATGTTTGAGCTACACAGTGAATCCTGGAATGTTGCATTCTGTTGTTACCCTTTGCATACAATAATCAAATATTCAGTTGAATACAAAATGTAAAGAGTTGCAGACTTTCCTGATTTAATTGTCACCTTACACAAATGTGGGCTGGGTCAATGTTGGGTGATTGTTTTTATATGTAAATAAAAAGAACATAAATAAAGGCATAACAATTATAACAGTGCCATTATACATCGATCAGCCATAACTTTATGACCACTAACATTGATTATCTTGTTACAATGACATCTGAATGTTGGTGGGATATTTTAACCGCTTCAGCCCTGGACCATTTGGCTGGCCAAAGACCAGAGCACTTTTTGCGATTCAGCACTGCGTCGCTTTAACTGACAATTGCGCAGTCGTGCAACGTGGCAACCAAACAAAATTTACATCCTTTTTTTCCCCGCAAATAGAGCTTTCTTTTGGTGGTATTTGATCACCTCTGTGGTTTTTATTTTTTGCACGATAAACAAAAAAATATCGATGATTTTGAAAAAAAATGCATTCTTTTTTACTTTTTGCTATAATAAATATCCCCCAAAAATATACAAAAAAACATTATTTTTCCTTAGTTTAGGCCGATACGCATTCTTCTACATATTTTTGGTTAAAAAAATAGCAATAAGCTTATATTTATTGGTTTGCGCAAAAGTTATAGCGTCTACAAAATAGGGGATAGTTTTATGGCATTTTTATTAATAATTTATTTATTTTTACTAATAATGGTGACGATCAGCGATTTTTTTTGTGACTGCGACATTATGGCGGACACTTTGGAAAATTTTGACACATTTTTGGGACCATTTGCATTAATACAGCGATCAGTGTGATTAAAAAAGCATTGATTACTGTAAAAATGTCACTGGCAGTGAAGGGGTTAACACTAGGGGGCAGTGAAGGGGTTAATGTGTGTCCTAGTGCATGTTCTAACTGAAGGGGAATGGGCACTGTGCAGGGAAACTAACAGATCACTGTTCATACTCTGTATGAACAGTCGAGTTCTTTGCTCAGAGAACCGGAAACTGTGTGTTTACACACACAGTTCCGGATTCTCCGTGTGCCCCGAGCGATAACGGGAGCCCAGCGGTGACTGAGACTGCCGAGCACTCGCATAGGCTCAGGGAGCGAGCTGGCCACAGGGCGAAGCGACATTACATGGTTTCTCAAAGCAGTTGTATTTAAGGCATGCCAGGAATGGTAACTGTCACGGTTCCCAGTGTGCCTATGACAGCTCTCAACCAAACTGTTTAGTCATCAAATGGCTGGAGTCATAGCTGCACTATGTCAACTGCAAATGAAACAGAATCCAAGATGGTAGCATCCTTGGCTTTAAAGCAAAGGAGGGTTTCGTTCCACTTTAAGAGCGGTTTAGGTATTACTAATGTTTTCATGCTAACAATGTTTTAGTAAGGTTTCAGAAATATGGAGACAAAGTCTAGGCGGTAGGGAACATATCCACCCCAAAGGTTCAGTACTAATAAGATTTGTTGGGCTGATATCTCAGAGTGAAGATACCTAATCATCCAAACATTGATCAGAACAGGACTGCCATGTGATGGCACAAATCTTCTCGCTCCTCCTTTGAAGTTTTGTCATGTTTGACGTGATTGAGAGAAACCGAGAGATGCAATAGAAACTATTGCTGGAAGATGTGAACATGTATCACAATAAACCATGTAGATAGGAACACCAACCTTTCACCTTGCCCACCACTTTATATGATCCAATTTCTTTAGCCCACATAAATGTGCCCCTCCTATAAAAGGGCAAGTTGGTTGTGCTTGCCACCCAGGCCAAAGGTTCCTAGTCCTCCCTTTAGAGGACAATATACCACTATGGCAGAGTCACAAAGCTATATGCTAAGCCACAGAGTGGACTTCACAAACTGCATGATATTTGCACGTGGTCTGTCTGGGTGTGCAAAATCTGTGCTTTAGTTGTATGTGTAGTGTCTGTGATCTGTGCAAGGTATGAGCAGAATTTATATAAGAAGCCAGTGGGGGGTATGGTGATACTGAACAGAAGAGCAAAGAGGTAGGTAGTGTATAAGCAGACTGAATGTGTGGAGGAAACCTCTAGTACTCATGGAAGGAGACTGGTGGTTCTTCTCTGAGCAGGGATGCAAAAGAGTAGAGTAGGAGAGATACATATGGAATAATTTAAGTCCAGGTGTGACACTGAATGGGTTGAATAAGGCTCCATTGCTAATGACATTAAAGAGCAAGCTCTTTTTGTATAATATACAGTAGTCAGGACTAGGAAATGGCATTTGTAGAATCAAAATATGAATCCTATTGGTTGCTATGGATTCTTAAAAACAATTAATCCCTAGGTTTGTAAAAATGTGTTGCAATGGGCAACAACAATGCGTATTTTTTCAGTTAAAGCGCTTGTAATATATAAAATATTTCACATAAGCGGAATACAGTTTGTACAGCATCTAGAAATATAAATACAAGTCTAGATTGGCAACCAGAAAAATCTGGCATTTACCAGACAGGCCTAGTATGCCCAAAATTATCTGTTGCCGTATGTCAGATCCTTCATGATGCTCATTTTAATCTACTGTCACCAGTTCCAAGTACGGTACAGTGTTGCCAATTATGCCAATTTTACATATTGTTTTGGTCATGTAAGCAAAATAGTGCCAAAGCCATCCTGATTCCGCTGCAATCTGTCCTGCATTTCCTGTTGTTCTGTCCCATTAGTAAAATTGCAATTATCTTCTTTTGACAGGTGGAAATCCCAAATCAGGCACATCATCAGCGTAGTGTATTACCTGGTAAATTCAAGTTTAGACTTGAAATCCTTCCACGGTTCAGTACAATTATTAAATATTTTGCTGACAAGTCATAACCTTGTCCAGGCCTCAACATGTTACATTATCTCCCATAAAAAACAGGACTACCGGCATCCACACTCTACTACTTTCATGCCTTCATAATTTGTTATAATGACAGGTTTATTATTTTCCATGTAAGCAACTTGCAAAGGTTCAAGTTTGGTTGGAACACAGCAAGGTTTGTCAACACCCTTAACCTTATTAGTATGCATCAATGCCTGGATAATAGCATGTTTGGTAGGTGTCATGTTCTCCAATATTGGATAGTTACATTTCCCTACACACTGACCAGCATCATACTTTTGAGGGAAAAGGATAAAGGAGTCCCAGCCAATATCTTTAAACTGTACCACCATAGATGCTTTATGGCAACCAATATCTCCTGTGCTCCGTTTCAATCTTGTCCTGCCCTCAGATACGGATCTCCAAACCTCATTGTGTGCTTTCATGTGAGTAGCAGTGGTGTTTTTGAAAAATATACGGGGGTTTCTATCTTTTTCATGAAGTATCATCTGGCTCAGCTCCATCGTTGTTTCTTTCATGTGATTTCCCTGATCATCTGAAAAGATTATCAAAATTGGTGGGTGACTGCGGTCATAAGAGACACCAACTATTCCTGATTTGGCACAAGTAGCCTGATGCATTTTGGCCTTCAAGATCATGTTAAGCTTGTGATTTTCCATCTCAGATTCTATCCACCGTTTAACTGTTTTGGTGATGTCAATTGTTACAGATTCATTGTCTTCAACATCTTTAGATGCCAAGAAGTAATTTGTGCTTTCTGATATATTAGACGGTTGATTGTTTACCGCATCGAATAAACTGAGGTGTCCAAAACCCCATTTTCCCAAAGATATCTTTAGCTTGAGTTCTGCCTTTGTCACTAATTCATGTTTTGGAATTGAAACGTTGAATTGCAGAATAGGACTGTGTGTGCAGCTTTTCTGAGGTGATGATATCAAAATTTCTGCAAAAAAGTATAATAAAGTTACAATTGCAGTAACAGTAGCATAATCTAAAGAGAAAACTTCCCAAAAATGCTTAGATTTTTATAAAGTTTTTCAAAGTCTCAGGTTTTTATTCCTGTTCTTTTGACACCCAAAGAAGCGCTATAAGCTGAACATGTTTTTTTCCCCTCTCTTCAATACAATCATTAAAACTGAAGTTTTGTTGAATCCTCCTTAAAGCTGGAAATCACTGTAGTAGGCACCACTACTGCACTGATCGACTGCTAGCTTCTGGGTTCTGTTGAAATGGCTGCCATGCATAATGAACACAGGAGGCATTTTCTTAATGAATGGAAATGGTAACATAATTTATAAGGTTGAAAAATCCATCCAGATCAGCATATTGTGTGTTTGATTTTTATCTCCCAATAATTCCCATAGCCCTGTGTATTCTGCTTTCTGAGGAAGGCATCTACAGGTTTATAAAGTTGTTGACACTCTTAGCTAGTACCAATTTCTGGGGGGGGGAAGTTCCCTATTTTTACTACTCTAACAGTAAAGAAGCTTTTCCACAATATAAGGTTAAAATAGAACTCCATCTTTCCACACACTTTACAAGCTGGCCCAAAAGAACTATGTCTCTCACTGGCCTGTGAGTCTGTTGGATGCATGGTATAAACTGTATGTAGCTGCGTGGTATAAACTGTATGTAGCTGCGTGGTATAAACTGTATGTAGCTGTAGCTACATACAGCATACCACAATGTGTTCCAGGTGCGAGTGGAGACTTCCAGCTCACCTGGAATACGTAAGAGTCTACCACAATGGCGCTCAGCCCCTCAGAGCAAGCAATGTATTTCATCAATTAATACAAGCTTCTGATTGGCTGAGTCAGAGAGGGGGGCTTGCTCTGAGTGGCTGAGAGCCACTGCGGTAAACTCTTCTTTGTTTTCTGGGTATGAGACAGAAAGTCTTGGCTCTCCCCCAGGAACACAGTATGCTGTATGTAGCCTCAGTTACTTACAGTTTATACCGTATACCATGTGGCCTCACAGGTTAGTGAGGGACATAGTTCATTTGGGGCAGCTTTGCACAAACTAACTATGTAAAGTGTGTGGAAAAACAGAATTTTGCTTTAAACCTGCAAAGGAATTTAGTGCACACAAAGTAAATTTGTGTACTCTGTGGCTATTGAGGAATATGTTTAAATGAAGGTTTGCCAGCAGTTCAACTTTAACATTAAGCCCTGTTTCTGTAAACGGCAATCTTTGTAAATTCATCACTATTCTAATTGCACCTGTTTTGTACATTTATGACTCTGCCTAGTGTCCCTGAATGTGATTTTATACTCGCTCATCACAATTTCTAAATAAAAATGTGAAAAAAAAACCCACTAGGCCCTGGTTCACACAAATGTGATTGGTCATGCGATTTGACAGTTCAAAATCAGATGACAAGTTGCACTCTATTTGCGGCAATGGAACTGTTCAAACCGTCGCAATTCTAGTCGTTCAAATCACATTGAACTAGAAAGAAATTATGGCCTGTCCTATTTTTTTAAAGATGTGATATGTCCACTTAGTCAATCAGAAGTTGCAGCCTGTTCATACAGGCCTGCTCTCGGTGGTGATAAACTCTAATATTTTTCTATAGTCTCAGTCTCTCAAACAAGACACAAATGTTTTAATGTAATGTGCTTGCTTGCACCCTCAGAAACTGTGGCCTATCCAACAAAGGCTTTAACCACCTTCAGACCGGACCATTTTGCTGGTAAATGACCAGAGGTCTTTTTACAATTTGGCACTGCGCTGCTTTAACTGGTAATTGCGCGGTCATGCAATGTTGTACCCAAACAAAATTTGCGTCCTTTTCTTCCCACAAATAGAGCTTTCTTTTGATGGTATTTGATTGCCTCTGCGATTTTTATTTTTTGCGATATAAACGTAAAAAGACCGCAAATTTTGAAAAAAAATGATATTTTCTACTTTTTGTTATTAGAAAAATCCAATAAACTCAATTTTAGTCATACATTTAGGCCAAAATGTATTCAGCCACATGTCTTTGGTAAAAAAAGGGTCAATAATTGTATATTTATTGGTTTGCGCAAAAGTTGTCACATCTACAAACTAAGGTACGTTTTCTGGAATTTACGCAGCTTTTAGTTTACGACTGCCTATCTCATTTCTTGAGGTACTAAAATGGCAGGGCAGTACAAAACCCCCCCAAATGACCCCATTTTGGAAAGTAGACACCCTAAGGAAATTGATAAGTGGCATGTTGAGCCCATTGAATATTTTATTTTTTTGCCTCAAGCGATTGAATAATGACAAAAAAAATTTTTTTTTTTTTTTTTTTTACACAAAGTTGTCACTAAATGATATATTGCTCACACATGCTATGGGCATATGTGAAATGACACCCCAAAATAAATTCTGCTGCTTCTCCTGAGTACGGGGATACCACATATGTGGGACTTTTTGGGAGCCTAGCCGCATACGGGGCCCCGAAAACCAAGCACCGCCTTCAGGCTTTCTAAGGGCGTAATTTTTTGATTTCACTTCTCACTACCTATTACAGTTTTGAAGGCCATAAAATGCCAAGATGGCACAAAACCCCCACAAATGACCCCATTTTAGAAAGTAGACACCCCAAGCTATTTGCTGAGAGGCATTTTGAGTCCATGGAATATTTTATATTTTGCCACAAGTTGCGGGAAAATTACAAACTTTAATTTTTTTTTCACAAAGTTGTCACTAAATGATATATTGCTCACACATGCTATGGGCATATGTGAAATGACACCCCAAAATAAATTCTGCTGCTTCTCCTGAGTACGGGGATACCACATATGTGGGACTTTTTGGGAGCCTAGCCGCGTACGGGGCCCCGAAAGCCAAGAACCGCCTTCAGATTTTCTAAGGGCGTAAATATTTGACTTCACTCCTCACTACCTATTACAGTTTTGAAGGCCATAAAATGCCAAGATGGCACAAAACCCCCACAAATGACCCCATTTTAGAAAGTAGACACCCCAAGCTATTTGCTGAGAGGCATGTTGAGTCCATGGAATATTTTATATTTTGCCACAAGTTGCGGGAAAATTACAAACTTTTTTTTTTTTTTTTTTTTTTCACAAAGTTGTCACTAAATGATATATTGCTCACGCATGCCATGGGCATATGTGAAATGACACCCCAAAATAAATTCTGCTGCTTCTCCTGATTACGGGGATACCACATATGTGGGACTTTTTGGGAGCCTAGCCGCGTACGGGGCCCCGAAAACCAAGCACCGCCTTCAGGCTTTCTAAGGGCGTTACAGTTTTGAAGGCCATAAAATGCCAAGATGGCACAAACCCCCCCAAATGACCCCATTTTGGAAAGTAGACACCCCTAAATTTAGGGGTACACTAGTGAGACTAGGTAATAAATGGCGGGTGCCCTGAAACTATAAAAAAAATAACTAACCAACCAGCGTCACCTGTAACAGTTATATGGTGATCACTGGTGAAAGGGTTAACTAGGGGGCAATCAGGGGGCTTTATGCGGTAGTATATGGGGGTCCCTGGCGCTATAAAAAGCTGCGGCGAACCTAAATACCTACCTGCCTAACAAGCGTCACCTGTGACACTATTACAGTGATCAGAAAAACGATCGCTTATTAGGCTGGGTTCACACTGGAGCGATGCGGGAACGCCACGAATCCGCGGCGGGTTCCCGCATCACATGCCTCCCGGCGGCAGTTCACACTGCCCTATGCGAACTGCTGGGAGTGTCAGTGAAATGTTAATGACACCCCCAGATCAGTTCGCATATCGCAGTGCGATCTGCAAACTCGGATCGCATGGTGTGAACACCCATGCGATCCGATTCTGCTGCGGACCAAAAAAAGGGTCCCGTGCGAGTTTGCGGCGGGTGCGGCGGGTGCGACACGAATTCAGCCATACTATCTGTATGGCTGAACTCGAATCGCACAGAGATCAGATGTGATTTGCACTGCAGTGCGGTGCGAATCACATCCGTTCTCATAAACCGCTGCAATGTGAACCCAGCCTTAGTGACACTGGCGACGGGGGGTGATCACGGGGTTAAACCTTTATTGGGGGGGTTAGGGGGGTACCTTAGAACTAAAGGGGGCTAACCCTAACTGCCCTAACAGTTATTACAGTCACAAATGACACCCGCCGGGTGATCAGGGGGTTAAACCTTTATTAGGTAATAAATGGCGGGTGCCCTGAAACTATAAAAAAATAACTAACCAACCAGCGTCACCTGTAACAGTTATATGGTGATCACTGGTGAAAGGGTTAACTAGGGGGCAATCAGGGGGCTTTATGCGGTAGTATATGGGGGTCCCTGGCGCTATAAAAAGCTGCGGCGAACCTAAATACCTACCTGCCTAACTAGCGTCACCTGTGACACTAATACAGCGATCAGAAAAACTATCGCTTATTAGGCTGGGTTCACACTGGAGCGATGCGGGAGCGCCATGAATCCGCGGCGGGTTCCCGCATCGCATGCCTCCCGGCGGCAGTTCACACTGCCCTATGCGAACTGCTGGGAGTGTCAGTGAAATGTTAATGACACCCCCAGATCAGTTCGCATATCGCAGTGCGATCTGCAAACTCGGATCGCATGGTGTGAACACCCATGCGATCCGATTCTGCTGCGGGCCAAAAAAAGGGTCCCGTGCGAATTTGCGGCGGGTGCGGCGGGTGCGGCGGGTGCGACACAAATTCAGCCATACTATCTGTATGGCTGAACTCGAATCGCACAGAGATCGGATGTGATTTGCACTGCAGTGCGGTGCGAATCACATTCGTTCTCATAAACCGCTGCAATGTGAACCCAGCCTTAGTGACACTGGCGACGGGGGGTGATCACGGGGTTAAACCTTTATTGGGGGGGGTTAGGGGGGCACATTAGAACTAAAGGGGGCTAACCCTAACTGCTCTAACAGTTACTACAGTCACAAATGACACCAATGCAAAAAAAAAAAAAAAAAGCAATTGGTGTCACTGTGACTGGGGGGGCAGGGGTAATTGGGGGGTGATCGGGGGTAAAGGGGGGGTGTGAGTGTGCCTGGCATGTTCTACTGTATGTGGGGTGTGTTGGTGCAACTCACCGAACCTCTCTCCTCGGTGCCGGAACGAAAACTACCGACACGGAGGAGAGAATACATCACTTCCTCTCCTGTGTTTACATTACAGGAGAGGAAGTGATGTCACCGGACATTTTCATTCGCCGGGAGCGATCGAGAGGGGGTGGCCATGAATGAATGGCCGTCCCCTCGTCCGGGATCGCTCCCGAACGAATACCGACCGCCGCAGGCACCGGGCGGGGGCCCGATCGGGCCCCCGACCGGCGGGCAGGCAAGGACGTACATGTAAGCCCTTATGCCTGCCCGTGCCATTCTGCCGACGTACATCGGCGTGCGGCGGTCGGCAAGTGGTTAAAAGGTGTGTTTGAAAATCTATACAATTTAAAATTTTTAATTTTAAACAAATAGCAGCAACACAGTGGTGTAGTGGTTAGCACTCTCACCTAGCAGTAAAAAGAGTCGCTGGTTTGAATCCCAACCATGACACTACCTGCCTGGGGTTTGCATGTTCTCCCTGTGCCTGCATGGGTTTCCTCCGTGTACTCCGGTTTCCTCCCACACTCCAAAGGCATGCTGGTAGGTTAATTGGCTTCTGTCCAAAATTGGCACTAGTATATGAATGGGGACCTTGGATTATGGGCTCCTTGAGGGTAGGGACTGATGTGAGTGTGTGATGTACAATTTACAGGGATAGGGACAATTGTAGACACCCACTCAGATTGAACTGGATGGACAGGTGTCTTTAAATAAACACACATTTTATATTTACAGATGCAAATTGAAAAATATTCAAAAAGTCTTAATAGCTATGGTGCAAATATGTGGAATTTTTCCTCTTAAGTCTCTAAATCAACACATTAATTTTTATTTATCAGATGCAATATGTACAGTATGCAGATGTAAGTCATTGTCTACACCAGTCAAAGCCTATATGTGACTAAGAAGAACCATGCAAACTGACGCTCCTTCAAACTGATGATGTTGGCCTGTGTGGGCAATCACTGAATGCCTTTTTAGAGTATATGACAGGAGCCAAGTTCAAGGAATGGATGGATAACCATCCACTGGTACATCTCCGAAAAGCTAAACTTGGCACTCTGGCAGTGCTGGGCAGCCCATCTGACAAAGCTTGAATTAACCTTGCTTTATCATCTTGGAAAGAGCAACAAGTCGGCAGACAACTTGTGAGGGTATCCACTAGTCAGGCCTTCCTGAGAGGTGGAGGAAGAAGCAGAAGAGATAGAAATCCCTGTCTTGAGGAAGGCCTAAGAGTAGGCCTCAGGTGAACCTCACCCATGTACTGGAAGATAATATTTTGCCAAAGACACACAGAGCAAATACCCAGTGTTACCACCCCTCCCCCACATCAATAGAGGCAATACGATCCTTGTGAAAGACCACAGCTAATACCAGAAACCAAAAACTGCTGAGTGCCTGGTCCTGTCTCATGCTAAGGATGGTATACTGTACCAAAGAATAATGGTTTCTACTGGCAGGTTGTACTGTCATAGGCCTGGAACCTCTGTATGGCAGAGAGAATCCATTTGACAGGTGGGCACTGGGGTGTCCACAAAATGTTCACCTGATTCTAGGTGAAAGCTATTGTGTGTGGGTCTGCTCCAGTTTTTTGAACAAGTATGCTGACATTCCATGGTCTGTTCAGTGTCCCGCTGAAAGTACTCATGATCGATTTTCCTACACTTGACATGTCAGAAGATGGATATCATGACACTCTAATTATAGTGGATGACTTTACCAAATATGTGATGGAAGTACTGAGCCACGGCCAGACCACCAGACAGCCTCAGACTTTGACCTCAACCTGGAGACAGAGTCTGATATAAAGGCACACACCAGCAAGGAAACTTGCAAACAACGTGGAAATACCCTTGGGTATGCCTACCACAGTCTGTACCAGGTGTGCCAATCTATGATATTCAGAAAAAAGGAACCCAAGTAAATCGGAGACCTCCAGTTTATAGTGTTTTGAGGTACTGTCCAAGTTCATGAGTTAAAAATGTCTCTGCCACCAGAAGATTAATGGTGACTGTCTACTGCTCTTCCACAATTATCTCCAAGACCCCCAGGAGAAGCCATGGATCCTGACTTTATTACACAGCCCGATGATCACCCAGCTATACATGCCCCTGCCATGGAGTTATTTGAATAACCAATAACTGACACACATGGAGGAAGGGATGGTTTAGAAACTTGCCATTAAACTTCCCTCCCTCAACAGCTCAGAGAGGCCATTCCTAATTAGGTGAAGGTAGAACTGTCAGGAGCAGCACTCAGGCTGCCGGGCAGGAGCCTAATAACATACAGCTTCTCTGGACCCAACTATTTTCAGGACCACCTTCCCAATTGCAACAAAAGTACTCTGGTTCCAGTAGGGTGCCCCCTGTGTCCTTGAGACTTACATCCCTCCAACTGTTTACCTGTGTTACCAAAGATACCGTGGGCCTCACTGAGAGAGTTGCTGTTCTGAGGATAAGTTCATGTAGACACTTCAGTGCATGCTTACCAAGTAGGCAATCAAGGCTAATGAGTGACATCCCTCATGCCTACACAGTTAAAGCAAGTAGGCAATGACAGCTCCTATTCTTTTTATTTTAAAACTGTGGCAAATCAAAATAAAACTAACCACAAAAGGTAGCTATTTAGCGCAAACTATTAGTCTAAACTCATAGCTTCCCAGAGCTAGGGATATTTCTGCACAACCCCCCAACCCCCCCCCCACAGGACAATGCTCTTGTCTAATGATAAAAAAATCAAAATTCAGGCACTATGCATTGCATCAGAGACATTTTTATGAGGAGGCATTAGGATAACATGCTATTTTATATTTACAGCACAACTCCACCTTCAAGCCCACCTCCCCTACATTTTATCCACCCCCAAACTATCCCCATCACACAGTGTGATGTACTCAAGGTGATAGGTTCCAACACTGCAAAGTGTTTTGACACGCTATAATGTAACATGGCCAAACTGCTCCATGTCTCATACAGTGACAGTAGACATATTCTGCCTCAAAGGCTTAGGCATGTATGCATATTATTTATACATTATTATTATTATTATGCTTAATATTTATGCTTATTATACACATGCACGTGTCATATTAAATAACCACAACCATTTCTTTAACTGTTATCCTATAAAGAATGCACCTTACATTTATTATTTAATTAACATTTTTGTTTTATCAATACACCAACACAATTTTCATAAATGAATCATTATTTTGAGTCACGCTGTGCAAAGTACAGTGCCCTATAGAAGCAAGTCAGAATTCAGTCATCACTAAAAGCAGAAAGGATTAAGATAAATACTTATGTGTTGTTATAGTTGCTAGATTTTGTCCTTATGGCTTTACTCTTTGTCTTGTTTTAACATTTATGCCCTTAGCTAATGGGCATGATTTTCGTTATTTTTATGTAAACATTCTACTGTAGATGACAAATTTAACTTTAACTCACATTAGATAACATTGCAACAAGATATGCAATAAACACTATTGATTTCAATGCTCTTTCCATGTAGCATGTATAAGCAAGATGTGGGTCAGATTTTACTTGTAACATTTTGATATCTACCTACCTTCAACATCAAAGCTCCTGATTATGTTAGCCATTGGCATTGATGTCCTGTCATCAGCATATTGATTGTAGAGATCAATCATGTACTGGGGTAGTTTCATCTTTGGCTTCACAGGCATTGATGCCCTTGATACATTCCAGGTTGTTGTTAGACCCTCTACCTTCTGCCCACCAAATAACCTCTGGATCGACTCTTCTTCATGATGCTGTTGTTTCCAATCCGGCAAAGGTTTGGGGAATGTAAATCTTGCTAGGAGGACCAAGAGAGTGCCAAACTCTGGTATTCTGGAACCCCACATTATATATAAATGTTTTAACTTTGTCTTTCTGGTCCGGAGGTTCTGAGCAGATCCAATATTTAATAAGTTCCTCTAAGCACTGTGCATGGATTTGACAGGACTAAGAAATGTTATGACGGTGGATTTTTTTTTCTTCTAGCAACTGTCAGTTACCAACCAGACCAAAATGTTCACTGCTTCCTATCTTGGAGCTGGATTGCAGTGTATCAATTAGGCTTATCACATTGAACTTCTTGGTTAATGAAGATTCTGTAAACACAGAAGACTTGTGTATGGTCTGGAGGGAAGAAGGCCCTTAATATACTGTGCACAGGGGTCATAACTTAATGATCTTAACTGTTCATGAACCAAGAAGCACATTCTTGATTTGTGAAATTTCCAAAAATACAACTAGTCCAACCTCATTAAAATATAAAGTGACATCATAGGATTTTTTTTTAATATTTTCAGACTGTTGTACTTGTATGGATAAAAATATCAGAGATAATGTAGCCAGCATATTTGGAGCTGGGCATGATGAAAAATTAGCAGTATTTACAGGATAGTGCCATGATTTATATTTATATAGAATGGCATTTGCAACTAAAATAGTACTATTTTTAGATACAACCCTATAAAAAGTGGCTAAGGAAAATGTTCTTTTAATTGGTAGTTATTCAGATTATTTGAAAAATAAAATCTTTATATGTTTTATTTACAAAATGTCAGAGAGAAGGGCTGTTCAGACAACATATAACAACAAAATATACTTTTGGTTTCATGAAAAGTGCCGAAAAGAGTGACAGACACAAATTAAATATTCAAGTAAGTAGTCTCGTTGGTATCGTATCCCAAAGCTTTTACTCTACATATATCCAGCCATCCTGGGTTCCTGCTTGTGATGCGACGCTCCACGGGCAGACCTACCTATTTTCTGGTCTTGTCCTCATGTGCAAGATTTTTGGAATCAGGTACATGTGATAACCAAAAAGTTGACTGATCGCCGTATCCTTAAGGACCAGGCTTCTTTTTTCTTCACCATAACAATATTCCTCTAAAAATATATAAAATGTATTTTCTTATTCATTTGATCAACTCGGCCCGATCTTGCATCCCAACCCTATGGAAGTTGCCCTCACCTACCACCTTATGACAGTGGCTCCATCAAATTCAGGGTATTGAACATTTGGAAACTGTAACCAGCTCTCTCAAGGGGACTACTGAAAGATTCCATAATACATGGTTCCACTGGTGGCACTTAGGTGCTTACAAGCAGTAGACCCTAGCCTATTAATGTTCCATAGTTTTTTCAACTCTCCATCTGCGTAGACTATCTGGTCCTATGGGCCTACATATCCCTCCTTTGGCACATTTCCCATTACCCACTTCCCCTTTTAAATTTACCCCTATCATTCTCCTTTTTTCTCTCCCCTTCCTTCTCTCTCTCCCCGGCCTTTCCAAAGGCTCTTAGTTAAATATAGAACACCACAACCCACTTTTGTCTCACCTGTTTTAATCTTGCATGAAGTCTTGTTCTGTGTTGACTAAAAGCGGAACTTCAGTCATTCTTTCATCTTTCCTGCCCTTGTTTTAACTTTGGATAGTAAAACATTTTTTTTCTGCCAGTAAATACCTTATACAGCCCGCTTCCTGTTTCTTGTCTGGTAAAAAGCCTAGGCTTATGACATCGTGCACAGCTCTCTCTCTCTCACTCTTATGAGCGTTTGCCAGGAAAGGAGGGGAGATGAGTCACAAGAGGGCCAATGAGAGCTGCAGAGCTGGAGGTGTACCTCTGTGTGTCTGTGTAAACCCAGAAAGTGAACAGGCAGAAGCTTCAGCTGCCCACAGTTAAAATGGTTGCAGCCAGGCTCAGTGGAGGGAGATTTCTCCAGCATATTCACAGAATCACAGTATGTATAAAATAATATGCAATGGTTGGAGGGAAGCTTCAGAATGGAAAATATGTTTTTTATTACAGATTATGTGAGCAGACTACAATTCCTCTTTAATGATCTATCCAAGTTAACATTTTGCAAACCTTCATGTTTCATCCACCAAGATTTAGCAAATGCATTATGTTGCCTAGTCTTCCTTCTGAGCAAATGCCTGAAACACTGCCCTCTGTGATCACTTATGTGGGTCTTTGCATATATCTGTCTACCAGGTTTACTGTACTCTACTACTGTACTGTAATCTGTACTCTATTTAAATCCTACATTTTTTTAAATAAAGAATGCATATAAAATTTAGCCACGTCAAATAAAGATCAAATAACACACCTAATATCTAAAACATACAATAAATAATGTTTATTTTAATTTTAACCAGCCGTTGCTTTCTGACATTCGGCCCGTGTGTCCCCGACTTAACTCACATTGGTCTATATTTCTCTTCTTTCACCTAAGTCTTAGTGACCAGGGCTATAAAGGAAATGCCAGGTGATACTGGGATGCAGCTATACCATCTGCAAGCAGATGATCTGTAACTCCTGCTGCTCTGCCAGTACTCTGGCCCAGACCAAAACACTATGGCTGGCTTAGACCAAAACACTGGGAGCCACAAAATGTTGGCAGGCTGAATGTGGCCCATGGAAGAGGGTCCTCCTGGCAAGATCCCCCAGTGGGGACATGTGGCCTGGTACGGTTCAGGGGGTTCCAGATGCACATCCCCCTATGACAGGCCAGCCAGGTTGCATGCTCTTGATTTTTGGTGTCGGGTATAGGATTTTTTGGGGAACACCAAGCTGTTTTTTTTTTGCATGGGGTGCCTTGACATCTTTACCAAACCCTCATTGAGGATAAGGGTCTGGTATGTGTTTTCAGTGGAATGCCAATAAAAAATTTTTTTTATTGTATGGGATCCCCCATTAACATCTATACATCTGCTCATCTAGGATAATGATCTGGTATAGATAAAGTTGATCCCCGTCCGTTTGTTGACAAACATAATTAAACCAAATTTAAATTGCATTCTTTTGTAATTGTCAGTTTTGCGGTAGTAGATTGTAGATATCATTAGATGTGCTACTTTACAGCATAAGGGCATCCTCTGGCCATGTTATTTAAAATAAATTTTGCATTTATAATGTTGCCCTTTAAGTGGTATTAAATAATACATCTGCTGCTCCCTGGCAAGCAGAATTTTTTATATATATTTTTGCTTTGGTAAATGTTTCCCAAGGCAGTGCCAAGTCCCCCATGTATTTTGTGTGTTAATCCCTTGACTATTGGAAAATTGCCATTATTAGTTTTTTTAAACATTCAGCTCCCACTGACTTCAGTGAGGTTTGGATCTGGGCACTTACACTTTATTAATGTTTTCCTAACATGCATTGAGCTGAATCTTGGTACTGACTATGCTGACAGCTTTCCTACTGCCTGTCCTTGGGTTAAAGTAGTTGTAAAGGTATCTTTTTTTAAATAACAAACATGTTATACTTACCTCCACTGATGAGCCAATGGCTGCGCTGCTTTCAATCCATCCACTGTAACCAATCAACGGCCAGTCTGATCAGCAAAGAGGATGTCGGGTGCAAGCGCGGGACTTTTGAGTTTCAGGTAAGTAAAACGGGGGGCATTGTCTAATGTTTTTTCATCTTAATGCATAGACTGCATTAAGGTGAATTTTTTTTTTACCTTTAAAACCCCTTTAAGCATACATTATTTTGGGATAAGTGACAGTATTTCACATCCAGGTTACTCTAGAACAGTACCAATCATAGGTGTGTGCAGGCTATTGCTATAGGGTGTGCACCCCAAATTGCAAACACGTGTGTGTGCATGTATGTATGTGTAATATATACACACACATGTAAAAAACATTTTAAAATGTATTAAAACATGGACAGTGTTAGTAAGGCAGTGGGTGTGTCAGTAGGGCAGAGGTTGGTGTCATTAGTTTTTTTTTTTATTATTTTATTTTCGTATTCTTTTTTACAATTTTTTTTAGGAGCCCTATTGGGGGGCTTTGATGAAATATCAGCAGGGGGAATCTGCCCTGAACGACGAATCCCAAAAGGCTTATTTTGACTTGGAGACTGCGGATGCAAAAAACTATGATAGTTTAAAAATGGAAATATTGGCACGACTGAGTGTAACTCTGGCTATCTGTGCTCAGCGTGTCCACAGTTGGAGTTATTGGCTGAGAAAGCCACCCCGGTCACAAATGTATGACCTTATCCAGTTGACCAGGAAATGGCTGCAGCCAGAAACTCTGTCTGGGCCAAAAACAGTGGAGACGGTAATCATGAACACATTTCTGAGGTCTCTCCCTACCACCTTGCAGAAATGGGTGAGCCATGGAAATCCAGAAACAGCAGACAAACTTTCTAGACCTTGTGGAAAGGTACCTAAAAAATCTGACATCTTCCCTCAAAGACTCACAGACTTTCCACCCCAAGACCAGACTGTCCCCAGCTATGGGTAAGACTGCATCACGAAAGTTAGTTTGTTACTGTTGCCAGGAAGAGGGACATGTAGCGACAGTTTGCCCAGCTATTGATGAACCAATGCACTGTGACTTTCTTACAGAGAGGCTGCAGTCGCTATTTGCAACTACATGCACTGCAGTAAAGGTAAATGAGAAACCTTTATGTAAAATGTGTTTAGATGGTAAAAATGTTGTATTGTTAGATTCAGTTAGCCTGGTTACCTTGGTAAAAACTGAACTGGTGTTGGGAAAAACCTTGCACCCTAGGAAAATGGTGGTTATTTATGTATATGGAGACACTCGAGAGTATCTGGTGACTAAAGTAATCTTTGAAACCTCCCTCGGTAACCTTTGTCACAAGGTGGGTTTGGTTCCCCAACTACCACATGATGCCATTGTGGGAAGGGATTTCCCAAAATTCTGGGAGCTCTGGGATTGCCCAGATTCACCATTAAGTGGTTCTTCAGAGCCTGAAGGTTCTACTAAGGAATCCTCTAAGTGTGAGGATTCTCCTGAGTTTCCCTTCACAGTCTTAGCAATGGAACAACAGGTTCTAGGGAAGAGCCTGCAACCTCAGAAGAGGAACAGCGACCTCTAGTGTTTGATGATCTAGAGGTACACAGAAGAGGAACAGCGACCTCTAGTGTTTGATGAGCTAGAGGTACACGGAGAAAGTTTTGCCACTGAACAATTAAAGGATCCAAAATTACTAAGGGCCCGGGAGATTGTAGTGAATATAGATGGGGAATTAGTTAACCCTGATGAGAGGATTGCCCTCCCTTATTTTATCATGGAAAAGGACCTGTTATATCGGGTGTGACAGAGGGAAGAGGAAACCATTGAGCAACTGGTGGTGCCCAAACATTACCGCAAGTTGGTCTTACAACTGGCCCATGGGCACATTCTTGGGGGACATTTAGGAGCTGAAAAGACCCGCAAAAGAATCAGCCAGAGGTTCTATTGGCCTAGGATCACTAAAGAAGTGGAAATGTAATAAAAACTTTTGTTAATTAAAAAAAAAAAAAAAGAAGTGGAAATGTACTGTTCCTCCTGTCCAGTGTGTCAGATTTCTGCACCCATGCCACATTTCCGCAGTCCTTTGGTACCCCTGCCCATCATTGAGGTCCCTTTTGAGAGGATTGCCATGGATTGGGTTGGCCCTTTGCTGAAGTCCGCTAGAGGGCACCAGCACATCTTGGTGATATTGGACTATGCCACCCATTACCCAGAAGCAATTCCTCTCTGAAGCACCGCTGCCAAAACTATTGTAAAAAGAGCTATTTCAGGTTTTCAGCCATGTGGGCCTTCCTAAAGAAGTACTAACTTACCAGGGCCCCCCGTTTATGTCTAGAGTAACCAAAGAGCTTTGCAAACTTGCAAAACTGAAAAACTTGCAAAACTGAAAGTGATCCAATTACGTACTTCAGTGTATCACCCTCAAACAGATGGACTGCTTGAAAGATTTAACAAAACATAAAAAAAATGCTGAGGAAGGTGGTTGATAAAGATGGAGAGAATTGGGATTGTTTACTCCCTTATTTGATGTTTGCCATCAGAGAGGTTCCCCAATCGTCCACAGGGTTCTTTCCTTTTGAGCTGGACATTGCCAGGGAAACATGGGAGAGTGAGAGTACACCTCAGTGATGCCTATTGTGAAGGAATCATTTGGCACAAGCCCAGTTGGCTCAGCAGAGGATTTACAATCGAGCCCAAGTCAGTTTTTTTGCACCTGGTGATAGGGTGTTAGTGTTGGTCCCCACGAAGTAAAATCCTAACCAAATGGCAGGGTCCCTATGAAGTGTTGGACAAAAATGGGTGATGTGAATTATAAAATTAGCCATCCTGAGCAGATATATCATGTGAATTTGCTAAAGAATAGGGAATCTTTGGTCGCTGAGACTACCCCATTTTATGCACCATCTAACCTGGTTATCCCTGAAGTCGGGATATCAGAGACTCTGTCAAAAACTCAGCAACAGGAAGCTAGAGAGTTTGTGCTCTGAAATAAAGAGACATTTTCTGAATTGCCAGGGTGGGTGTCTGGGGTTGAACATGACATTGTCACCACACCAGGGGAAAGGGTCAAGTTGAAACCTTATCGAAAACCAGATGGAAGTTGGCGGTTTTGTAATGACTTTCGCCACTTGAATAAAATCACTAAGTTTGATACCTATCCCGTGCCCCACATAGACAAACTGATTGATTGCCTAGGGACAGCCCAGTATATGACGACGTTAGACCTGAACAAAGGGTATTGGCATATTCCTCTCTCGGAATCGGTCAAGGAAAAAACGGCTTTTCTAACTCAACAGAGGTCTTTCCAGTATCGGAGGATGCCTTTTGGGTTACAGAATGCTCCGGCCACTTTTCAATGGGTAATGCATGTGCTGCTGCATACCTAGATGATGTGGTCATCCATAGTAAGGATTGGGACTCACACTTATCAAAGGTTCAGTCTGTGTTAGATTCCATCTGGAAAGCCAAGTTTACAACCAATCTTAAAAAAATGTACCCTTGGGCTAGAGGAGGCAAAGTATCTGGGACATAACATTAGGAGAGGTCTAATAAAGCCCAAAGTAAAAAAAAGTTGAAGCTATTCAGAGTTGGCCATGCCCCACCAACAAGAAGCAGGTTCGAGCATTTTTAGGAATCACTGGTTATTATCGCTGCTTTATTCCCCATTTTGTCTCACAGGCTGCTCCCCTGACCAATTTGACAAAAGGGAAGGACTCTGTCATGATCAAATGGACCCCCGAAGCAGAAGCAGCTTTTGAGGCCTTAAAACAGGCCTTATGCGTCACAGTCTGGTTGCAGAGGGTATCCAGAATTGCCGAGATGGAAGCCCTAATACATCAAGCCAAAGAAACCTCACATAAATTCCAAAATACATGGGCCTGCTGGCTGTACCTACTTCAGGATATGCATATTAGACATCTATACCTCACTATCTTATATTCCCTTTATCCTACCTCCTTTACCCCCCCCCCCCCCCCATACTTAACAATAGTAGCAACTATGGTTAACCCTTTTACTGTCTCTAAACCTCACTGACATAGTTACTTTCAAACCTTACATGTTACAATCTCCAGTTGACGATTGGGCTGTCATTATTCACTAACAATGGGACGAAGTTAAAATAATTTCTTTTTTTTTTTTTATTGGGCTTCCCTCCCCTCTCACAGTCAGATCCCAGTTGGGGTGAGAGGGAGGGGGAGTGGAATACCAGGGTCCCGAATCTTCACTTAATAGCCCTTAGGAGTAGAAGTTCTGGCTTATTCTCCACCATGGTGGGTCTCACAAAACCCACTCAAGAACTACCTAATCCATATACTGCCGACAGGCTGTAGGACTATAACTCGGCGTCAATAAGATTGTACAAGAGGTTCTACAGCCTCTTGTTCTTCGTCCCAGATTATAGAAACACACACAATATGCCTGTTAGTAACAGAATATAGGATTATTCAGAATGAATCCCTTGTTGACACATACATTACGGCACCCTATACACTCTGATATGGGTTATAAATATGGAAATAAGTACAAATGTTATCCTTGCCACATAAAATATTTATGTTACTAGATAACTGTAACTGTAACTTATACTACTTAACCTAATTTACGTGCCTTGATTGTCATTTTCCTACCTGAATGTTTCTGACCTTAGGAACGTTTTTGTTATTCACTACATCTGGCGGCTGCGTCCGCAAAAAATAAATTTCTGTTCTGTTTCTCAAAACTCAATAAAATGTTTTAAATAAAACAGGCCTTATGTCGTTAGTCAGTGTTATACTCACCTGAATTTTCAGGGGATTTTGTGGTCCAGACTGATGCATCAAATTTTGGGTTAGGAGTTGTGTTGTCTCAGGTTTTCAAGGGGGAAGAACACCCTGCCATTTACCTCAGTCAAAAAATTAAAGGCCCATGAAGAAAATTATGCCACCATTGAGAAAGAATGTATAGCCATAAAATGGGCTTTGGATTCTCTCCGGTACTCTCTCTTGGGTAGATAATTTGAACTGGTAACAGTTCATGCTCCATTAACCACTTAACAACCGGCCCATAGCCGAATGACGGCTACAGGGCGGTTGGTTAACTCTGGGAGGCCGTCATATGACGTCCTCCCAGAATTCCGCTCTCGCGTGCCCCCTGGGGCACGCATTCGAGAGCATCCGTGACTGCCGGGTCCACAGGACCCGGCGCATCACGGATCATGGTAAATGGCCACTCATTGCGGCCGTTTACCACGTGATCGCTCTGTCAAATGACGGAGTGATCACTTGTAAACAAACCGGCATTATGTTATGACGCCGGTTCCTCCCTCCACCTCTCTGTACCGATCGGTACAGCGGAGGGGGAAGAGATCGGTGTCAGCAGCACTGTGGGCTGCATCTGCAGTGCCCACATCGCTGCTCACTGAAATTTAACCCCTCAATTCCCTGCCATTACTCTGCAAAACCCTGCAATACTCTGCAGTACCAGCAAATACTCTGAAATACTCTGCAATACCCTGCAATACTCTGCAGTACCAGCAAATACCCTGCAATACCCTGCAATACTCTGCAGTACCAGCAAATACTCTGAAATACTCTGCAGTACCAGCAAATACCCTGCAATACTCTGCAATACCCTGCAATACTCTGCAGTACCAGCAAATACCCTGCAATACTCTGCAATACCCTGCAATACTCTGCAGTACCAGCAAATACTCTGAAATACTCTGCAATACCCTGCAATACTCTGCAATACCCTGCAATACCCTGCAATACTCTGCAATACCCTGCAATACTCTGCAATACCCTGCAATACTCTGAAATACCCTGCAAAAACTCTACAACGCCCGCCAATACTCTGCAACACCTGCCAATACTCTGCAACACCCGCCAATACTCTGCAATACCCTGCCAATACTCTGCAATACCCTTCCATAAATTGCCATACTCGCAGATACCCAGCCATACTCGGAGATACCCAGCCATACTCGGAGATGCCCTGCAATACCCAGCCATAGTCGGTAATACCCTGCAATACCCAGCCATAGACATCCCCCCCTCCCGCCGCCCTCCGGTGCTTCTACCGACTCGCCAATACGATCAAAGCCAGAATCTTTTTTATTTTATTTTTTATTTCAGGCTTTCCAGCCTAGAGGTGAGATGTGGGGTCTTATTGACCCCATATCTCACTGTAAAGAGGACCTGTCATGCCATATTCCTATTACAAGGGATGTTTATATTCCTTGTAATAGGAATAAAAGTGATCAAAAAATTTATTTTTGGGGAAAAAATGTCAAAATAAAATAAATAAAATAAAATGAGCAATAAAAAAAAAAGCGCCCCTGTCCCCATGTGCTCGCATACAGAAGCGAACGCATACGTAAGTCCCGCCCACATACAAAACGGTGTTCAAACCACACATGTGAGGTATCGCTGCAAACGTTAGAGCGAGAGCAATAATTCTAGCCCTAGAACTCCTCTGTAACTCAAAACATGTAACCAGTAAAAAAAAATTAAAGTGTTGCCTATGGGGATTTTTAAGTAGCGACGTTTGGCGCCATTCCACGAGCATGTGCAATTTTGAAGAGTGACATGTTAGGTATCTATTTACTCAGCGTAACTTCATCTTTCATTATGCAAAAATTGGGCTAACTTTACTGTGTTTTTTTTTTTAAGCACAAAACTGTTTTTTTCCCCAAAAAAAGGCATTCGAAAAATTGCTGCGCAAATACCGTGCGAGATAAAAATTTGCAACGACCACCATTGTATTCTCTAGGGTGTTTGCTAAAAAAACATATATAATGTTTTGGGATTCTATGTAATTTTCTAGCAAATTAATTATGATTTTTACATGTAGGAGAGAAATGTCAGAATTGTCCTGAGTGCTCCAGAACACCTGATGGCGCTCTGTGCATGTTGGGCCTCTGTATGTGGCCACACTGTGTAAAAGTCTCACACATGTGGTACTCGGGAGTAATAGCAGAATGTGTTTTGGGGTGCAATTTGTGGTATGCATATGCTGTGTGTGAGAAATAAACTGATAATATGACACTTTTGTGAAAAAAAAAGTAAAAAAAATCTTGATTTTGCAAAGAATTGTGGGAAAAAATGACAACTTCAAAAAACACATCATGCCTCTTACTAAATACATTGGAATGTATTATTTCCAAAAAGGGGTCATTTGGGGGGTATTTGTACATTTCTGGCATGTTAGGGTCTCAAGAATTGAAATAGGCCGTCAGTACTTCAGGTGTCATCAATTTTCAGATATTGGCACCATAGCTTGTGGACTCTATAACTTTCACAAAGACCAAATAATATCCACAAATTTGTACTTATTTTCACCAAAGATATGTAGTAGTATAAATTTTGGCCAAAATTTATGAAGAAAAAATTACTAATCTGCTAAATTTTATAACAGAAACAAAGAAAAATTCATTTTTTTACTGAATTTTCGGTATTTTTTCTTTTATAGCACAAAAAATTAAAAAACGAGCGGTGATTAAATACCACCAAAAGAAAGCTCTATTTGTGTGAAAAAAATTGACAAAAATGTTATATAGGTCCAGTGTTGCATGACTGAGTAATTGTCATTCAAAATGTGAGAGCACCGAAAGCTAAAAATTGGTCTGGTTATTAAGGGTGTTTAAGAGCCCAGTGGTCAAGTGGTTAAAGTGGCTGGCTCAGAACAAAGAGCACAATAGGAGGATAAATAGGTGGTTCCTGGCCCTTCAAAAATTCAGTTTTACAGTGAAACATGGTCCCGGGGTTAGAATGGAAATGCAGATGATTTGTCCTGAGTGCACGTGTGCTGGCAAACTGCGCTCCAACCCTAGGGTTGAATCAAGTGGGGGGAGGGGGTGTATGTGACAGGAAGCCAGGAAAATCTTGAGTTGTGTGTATGTATGTATGTGTATTTTTATATATATATATATATATATATATATATATATATATATATATATATATATATATATATATATAATATATAATTTTTATTTTATTTTTAAATTCTTTGAACAACTGTTACTAATCAGACTAAAATGTTCACTGCTCTTATCTCAGGAATGGACTGCAATGTATCTATTCTGTTTATCTTGTTCAGCTTCTCATTTAATGAAGATTATGTAAACACAGAAGGCTTGTGTATGGCTAGAGGAGAGGAAGGCCTTTAATATATTGCACACAAGGGTTCATAATGTAAATTTGAACTCTGGCCAAGCATACATTTTTAAATGCATATTCAGTATGAATAGGGGTGTGCAGCCTATTGCATTAGGGTGTGCACCCCAAAGCTCAAAAATGTATGTGTGTGTGTTTATGTATAATATATACTGTATGTGTGTATGTTTATATATGCATGTGTATATACTGTATGGTTAGGCCTGTTCTGAGTGGAACCTGTCCTGTTATACTGCTGTATGGTTGTGGCCATCGTGCTGCAGTTCAGTTTCACTTTATGTAGGGCAGTAATTCTTTTTTTCAGATTCTCACAGAGTTCTTTGCCATGAGGTGCTATGTTGAACTTCCAGTGACCAGTATGAGAGAGTGAGAGCGATAACACCAAATTTAACACACCTGCTCCCCATTTACACCTGAGACCATGTAACAAGTCATGACACCGGGGGAGTGGCTAACTGGGCCCAATTTGGACATTTTTACTCAGGCTTGTACTCACTTTTATTGCCAGCGGTTTAGACATCAATGGCTGAGTGTTGAGTTATTTTGAGCGTACAGCAAATTTACACTGTTATACAAGCTGTACACTCACTACTTTACATTGTAGCAAAGTGTCATTTCTTCATATATACATACACGCGCACACTTATACAGTATATACACTGACAGTACTGTATATACACATACACACACACACGCACATATATATACACATAAAAAATTGGATTTTTATATATAGCTTACCTGTAAAATCCTTTTTTTGAGAGTACATCACAGGACACAGGAGCTTCATTACATAGTGGGTTATATAGGCCCTGGTGATTGGACACTGGTTAACCCCAATTAAGGAAAATTCATCCCCTATATAATATGGGAGGCACCTCAGTTTTGTAGCAAAGCAATAAGAAACCACGTAAAACCCAAGAGGGGCGGGAGCCCTGTGTCCCGTGATGTACTCTCAAGAAAAGGATTTTACAGGTAAGCTGTATATAAAAATCCCATTTTCTTGATCATACATCACGGGACACAGGAGCTTCATTACATAGTGGGATGTCCCAAAGCAATGCTCAGATTGAGGGAAGGGAGACACAGATCATAATTATAGACCGACAGGGACCGGAGGACCTAAATTGCAGCCTGCAGTACACTGCGCCCGAAGGCGATATCCTCTTGCCCTCTGACATCCACCTGATAGAATCTGGTGAATGTGTGGACCGATGACCAATTTGCAGCCTTACAGATCTGAGCCAGGGAGGCCTGGTGATGCACTGCCCAAGAAGCACTTACAGCCCTAGTAGAGTGCGCTTTCACTGGAAAAGGAGGGATTTTCCCTTTAACACTATAGGCCTGAGAAATAATCTGTCTAATCCACCTTGAGAGAGTGGATTTTGACGCCGCCTGGCCCTTCCTAGGGCCTTCCGGTAAAATAAACAAGCAATCAGTTTTCCTTATCTGAGCAGTTGCCTGAAGATATATACTGATTGCTCTAACCACATCCAAAGTGTGCAAAGATTCTTCTTCTGCGGACTGTGGGTCAGAAAAAAAGGATGGTAGGATTACATCTTGATTCAAATTGAATCCCGAAACCACCTTAGGTAGAAAGGACCTGTTGGGACGCATGACCACCCGGTCCTTATGAATAATTAGATATGGCTCCTTGCTGGAAAGAGCTGCTAGCTCTGATACTCTTCTAGCCGTAGATATGGCTACCAAGAAGACCAATTTTTTAGTCAGGAGAACTAATGAAGCCAGATGCAAAGGTTCAAATGGTTGCCCCTGCAAAGCCGAGAGAACCAAATTCAGATCCCATGGGCATACCGGAGGTTTGACTGGCGGTCTTATCCGCATGGCCCCCTGGATGAAAGCCTGCACCAGGGAATGCGATGCAATTGGCTTCTGAAAAAAACACTGACAGGGCCGAAATCTGCACCTTGATAGTGCTTATGACCAAATTCATTTCTAGGCCTGACTGGAGAAAGGCCAAGATCCTGCTAATGACATATTTTCTAGGATGCCATTTCCTGAGTTCACACCAGGAAACATATGCCCTCCAGATTTTGTAATAAATAAGCCTGAAGGCCGGCTTTCTGGCATTGACCAGAGTAGAAAGGACTGGCTCCGAAAGGCCACGGTCTCTCAGAATGTGGGTCTCAGCAGCCAAACCGTCAAATTCAGACTGCGTAAAGCAGGATGGTAAATTGGACCCTGTGAGAGCAGATCTGGCCAGAGAGGGAGGATCCATGGCCTGCCTACTGCCAACTTCATGATCTCTGCGTACCACGGTTGCCTGGGCCAAGTCGGGGCCACCAAATGGACCGATTTTGTCTCCCTCTTGACTCTTCCCAGGAACCGCGACAGAAGCGGGCTCGGGGGGAAGGCATAGATCAGATTGTACTGATCCCAGGGAACTGTCAGAGCATCTGACCCCTGAGCAAGTGTATCTCTTGTCCTCGACACAAAATTGGCCAGTTTCCTGTTGAACCTGGATGCAAACAGATCTACGTCTGGAGTACCCCACCTGTGACATATGTTCCGAAACACGTCGGGGTGCAGAGCCCATTCTCCTGGGCACAACTGCTGGCGGCTCAGAAAATCCACCTGGCAATTTTCCACTCCTGGAATGAAGACTGCAGAAAGACACGGAACATGTTTTTCTGCCCAGACAAGTATGCGATTCACCTCTTTTTGGGCCACCAGACTCCTGGTACCGCCCTGGTGATTGATATAGGCCACTGCTGTGGCATTGTCGGACTGAACCCGAACAGGGAGACCTCATAGTCTGTAAGACCACTTTATGAGAGCCATATAAATTGCCCGGATCTCCAGGACATTTATGGGTAATAGCTTCTCGATCGCAGACCATTTCCCCTGCGAGCACGTCTCCTCCAACACTGCTCCCCAGCCTGTCAGGCTGGAATCTGTTGTGATAATCTTCCATGGAAGAGGAAGAAAAGTTTTGCCCTTCAGCAAATTCTTGGTTTGTAACCACCAGATGAGACTCCTGCGTGTCCCTGGGGATAGGCGCATAGGAAGATCCAAGGATTGGGGCTTCCTGTTCCAAGCCCCAAGGATGCATCTTTGCAGAGGCCTTAAGTGGAACTGGGCGAATGGGACGGCCTCGATGGAGGCGACCATTTTCCCTAAGGCCGCGTACACACGCGCGGACTGTTGGCCCAACTTTGTCCGTCCAACAGTTTGAGCGAACAGTCCGCTCAAACTTAGCATGGACGGACATGGCCACACACGACGAACGAACAGTTTGCTGAAACCGTGCGCGATGACGTGAACGGCACGTACGACGGGACGCAAAATACGACGTCCTATACACTGCATTATAACTTTCGGCTTGAAAATCCTTTCTGAGCATGCGCGGAACTTAGTTTGACGAACAAGCCTACACACGGGCGGACTGTTCGTTGAAACAAGGTTTCAGCGGACAGTTTTTCGGAATTTCCGTAAAACCTTGTCCGTCCAACTGTCCGCTGAAACTGTCCGCTGAAAGCCCACACACGAGCGGACTGTCCGCCCAAACACTGTTCAGCGGACAAGGTTGGGCCAACAGTCCGCGCGTGTGTACGCGGCCTATTCTCATGCACAGCCGAATGGGGGAAGATCTTCTGCCCAGAATTAGGCGCACCAGATCCCCAATGGCCAAGGCCTTTGGTCTTGGAAGAAACACCTTTCCCTGAGCGGTGTCGATGATCATACCCAAGTATTCCAACCTGGTGGCAGGCTGTAGGGACGACTTTTCTAGGTTTATGATCCAACCTAGGCGTTCCAGGTGTTCTAGCGTTCTGGTGACACTGTGGTTCAGGAATGCTACTGTTTTCTCCATGAGAAGCAAGTTGTCTAAATAAGCCATGACGGCTATACCCTGAGCTCTTAGATTTGCCAAGAGAGGGTCCAGAATCTTTGTAAAGACTCGAGGGACCGTAGCAAGCCCGAACGGCAAGGCCACAAATTGAAAATGGCACCGCTCTACCATGAACCTTAGAAATTTTTGGGGTGTGTTAAAAATTGGCACATGGAGATATGCATCCTTGATATCTATTGATGCCATAAACCCTCCCCCTTGCAGGGAGGAGATCACAGTGCGGATTGACTGCATTCGGAAGGACCGGATGCGTAAAAACCGGTTCAGATCCTTCAGATCTAGGATAGGTCTGACACTTCCATTTGGCTTTGGAACGGTGAAGAGATTTGAGTAAAACTCTGAACCCTGTTCTTTTGGGTCCACTTCTACTATCACCCCCTGGGATAGTAAGTGATCTAAGGCCAGAAATAGCGTTTTTTGCTTTACTGGATCCCTGGGGATCCTTGACCTTAGAAAGCGAGAAGGTGGAATCTCCTGAAACTCTAGCCTGTAGCCCAGAGATACCGAAGAGATCACCCACTTGTCCCGGATCTCTTCCCGCCAGGCTCCTGCAAGCTGCAAGAGCCTTTCCCCCACTCGGCCGAGCAGGGGTGCCCCTTCACAAGGAAGCTTTTGGGCTCTGCTTGGCAGGCTTTCGCCCCCAAGTCTTTTTCTGCCCCTGAGCCTTTCCTGTAGAGGAGGGTTGAGAAGGCTTAGAGCTTGATGCTCTGGGAGAGAGAGCATGCCTGAATGAAGGACGCTTGCTCCTTTTGGCTGGAAGGAGAGTAGATTTACCTCCTGAAATTTTTTGGACGAATTTATCTAATTCTTCTCCAAACAAACGTTCCCCTTTAAACGGGAACCCAATCAAATGCTTTTTGCATGACAGCTCAGCTGCCCAATTCTTTAGCCATAGGGCCCTTCGCATGTGTACCAACATGAGGGACAAATGTGATGCTTGTTGGACAGAATCCAAAATCGCATCAATCATGAAACACAGAATATGAGGCATCTCTGCATACTTCTCTACTTCCTCGATGGGAAGGAACCCAAGCATCTGTTTAACCTGTTCCTTGAGGAACTGGCACAACCCCACGGCTGCGACTGTAGGTTGCACTACAGCGCTAGCCATGGAAAAGGAGGCTTTTAACAATGTTTCCAGCTTCTTATCAGTTGGATCTTTAAATACCTGCGCATTATCCAAAGGACAAGTCAGGTTTTTATTCACGCAAGAAACAGCCGCATCAACAGATGGGACCCCCCACGTCTTGGTGAAACTTTCCTCCATAGGATAATGCATAGAAAACTTTTTAGGAGGAGCAAACAGTTTATCGGGATGTCCCCAATCCTCATACAACAATTCATTCATTAAGGGATGAATTGGAAAGGAATAGGCAGTCTGTGGGGCTTTCCTGACTCCCAGGGAAGAAACAGAGGACGTAGCGACTTCAGCAGCAGGCATTCTGAATGTGGTACGCACCAATTCAGTATAATACTGCACCTGTTTTCTGAGTGCCTGTGAGGAGGGGACTCTCTTCTCTTCTTCTGAATCATCCGACTGCTCCTGATTCCTGTCCCAAGATAGGGATCTCTCCTCATTTTCAGAAGAATCATCTGAGAGAGGAATTTCAGCAGAGGGAGGGGATCTACCCCTTTTCCTGCTAACTTTCAGGGAAACAAATAACCCCACCCCCCGTCCTCCATTAGGCCGGGAACGCGTCCAGCGCGCGTGCACGAGGGCCGCGGGATTCAGGGGGGAAAGGAGAACTCCATCGGAGCTGCGTGGGACCCCCAGACTACGTGGGACTACGTGGGACCCCTGTTTTACCTTGATGTGGCAGGGACTGCAGTGGAGACGTGAGACAGCTGGAGAACCAGGCTGCACTGAGCGTGTGTACTGAAAGGCATGTAAGTATGCATCAGGCTGCTCTTACTCCCTCTAGTGGTGGAAACCAGGTAAGACATACAACTACTCAAAATGAAGAAATCGATCATATAATTATATATATAGGATTAAATTCCCTTACCTGTCCTCGCCGCAGGAATTGCTGAAACAGACAAATTCCAGCCTTCACCCATCACGGCGGGCAGTGTTAGCCAACCTTCAGGTTTATCTGGGGCTCTTTCTCGGAAGAGCCTCCTACCTGGACCATGTAAAAGACTCTTTCGTGCGCTCTGTATAAACAATACACCAAGTCTGGTTTTCCCAGAGCCCAGTCTTCCAATAGGAGAGGACTTACAGGCCAAACCTCGTTTCTTCGGCTGACAAGGCCCGGGTACCATACCATCTTGGGAGTCAAATATCGGCCCGAGGTTTGGATCCGGTTTGTTGTAGCCCTTAGGCCCCCGCAGGGACCTGCACAGAGCTAATGTTTTACGTGACCAACCACCATAGTCACTGGCGAAAAAACTGAGGTGCCTCCCATATGGGAGGGGTTATATAGGGGAGGAATTCTCCTTAATTGGGGTTAACTAGTGTCCAATCACCAGAGGTGCCTATATAACCCACTATGTAATGAAGCTCCTGTGTCCCGTGATGTATGATCAAGAAAGTGTGTTATTTGCATGATCATCATGTAAAAATAATGGTAAAAATGCTTGGAAAAAAAGAAAACGAATGCAGCCACCACATTTAATTGCTGGTAGACTGCAAAATATTATATTTTTGCAGTCTACCATTTAGATATGCTTTAAATTGGTTGTAAAACCTGAATGCATTCTGCTATAAATCAAACTCTGTGAGCAAGGGGCAGGGCCGAGCGGGCCTATCTGTGTCAATAGAGGCAGAGAGGGTAGCTCGAAAAAGAGCCTCCATGAGTGCCCCCATAGAAAGGAGGAGGAGTCAGGAGCGCAGGAGAGGAACCCAAGAAGAGGAGGATCAAGGCTGCTCTGTGCAAAAACCACTGCACAGAACAGGTATGGCATGTTTATTATTTTATTTTATTTTTTAAATCCAAGGTTTAATATTAATTAAGCGTATTTACACTTTTGCATTTTGAGAAACCCCACCATATGTTTGTAATGTACATTTGTAATGTACAACATTTCTTAAATTAATTTGAAAAATATTTCTTCTTTTTCTAGTTGTTTTTACACAGGACTCCATAAGGCACCTTATATTGTTTTGAATAGCTTGCATTGTGCAATTAGGGAACACATGTAGGGACAGTGCATTAACACTATATTGCCAAAAGTATTGGGATGCCTGCCTTTACATGCATGTGAACTTTCCCAGTCTTATGCCCCATACACACGGTCGGACATTCCGACAACAAAATACATCAGATTTTTTCCGACGAATGTTGGCTCAAACTTGTCTTGCATACACACGGTCGCACAAAGTTGTCGGAATTTCCGATCGTCAAGAACGCAGTGACGTACAATGTGTACGACGGGACTATAAAACGGAAGTTCAGCACCACGTGCGGCACCCTTTGGGCTCCTTCTGCTGATCTCGTGTTTATCGCGTGTTAGTAGTTGTTTGGTTAGAGACGATTCACGCTTTTCAGACTTGTGCTTCAGATCGTTACTGCTCTTCAGTTTGTGCTTGTGGGTTCGTATCTGCTTATCAGTGCGTGTAGTCAGTTTACATTTGTTTGTCATTGCGTGCTATTTATAGTACTGTCTTTGATTTGCAGTGCTTATTGTCCGCTTGTTGCTGATTTTCAGTTCGTTCTTTCAGGCCTTGCTGTTTTTCAGTCCTTTCTGTTAGTCCCTTCTGACCAGCTGACCGTTTTGAAGCAATGTATCGTGTATGTACTTGTCATAGAGTTTGTGCTGTGCAGGGGCTTGGTGTTGGGCTTTTAGCTTTGACACAAGCCCAGTCCATGAACAGGGTGAGGAGGAGTTCACGGAGCAAGAATTGGTTGCTCCAGCGTGACCAATTCTCACACATGCCTTTGCTTCGTGAGATCCGGGAGAATAATCCTGATGATTTCAGGAATTATCTCCGGATGACGGACCCTGTTTTTCATCTGTTGGCTTTGCTGACCCCTTATATCAGCAGGCAGGATACCTGCATGAGGCAAGCCATCACTCCAGAGCAGAGGCTAGTTGCTACATTGCGGTACTTGGCGACTGGGAGAAGCCTTCAGGACCTCAAGTTCTCTACAGGCATCTCCCCCCAGGCTCTGGGCATGGGCGTAACCAGAACTTTTTCCAAGGGGGGGCACCATTTTAAGGCCACTCATGCTCCGCCCCTTTTCGACAATCTCATTAAAATCTTTCCACTGGAAATACATATGTGTTATATAACAGATAATTCATCTTCACTTTGTATTGGAAGTTACTCTGGCGGCTGTGTTCCATGCCCATATAGCCTAGAGAATGTACATCTTTTTACATTGCAATACATCTGTTGTGGCCATATTTTGATCTCATACTGTCACTGTATAGGCTGTTTTCATCAAGATAAAAATATGGCAAAAACAGATGTATTGCAATGTACAAAGATGTACATTCTCTAGGCTATATGGGCATGGTACCCAGCCACCTGAGTAACCTTGCAGACGCCCATGCTTTCAAAAACCAGCCCTGGAAAAAATTTCATACCAGCCTCACAGCATTATTATACCAGTCCAACAGCATAACGTCATTATTTTCTTGTTCATGAAAGGGAAAACCATACATTTTAAAGCATATTTGATGAAGAGTGTATTATATATAGATATGAAATCACATAGGGCTTATATATATATATATATATATATATATATATATATATATATATATATATATATATTCAAATTACAGTTAATAGTGGTAAGTGATCAATCATCAAGGGGGACCCCAGGAACTCAGAACGTGGGGGGGGGGGGCACCTTCTGCAGAAAGAATACTCTAAGATAAGGGGGGTGGGTTACTAACATAAGGAGGAAACACTTTATATCAGTGCCCCTAATATTCGTATTCACTCCCCCTTACATTAGTGACCCCCCCCTCCCCCCCGACTGGCCTGGTGGTGCTTTCACTGACCTCCTCTCAGGTGCACTGCGGAGGGCTCAGTCAGTCGGCTCCAGCTTGGTGGCGCTGGTTTTGTCCTATAGTCTCCTGTCTACAGTCCAGACAAGTCTGACTTCTCCCATGACCCCCATCCCGGCGGCGCTCCCACTCTTGACTCCTCTCCAGACTCCCTCAGAGACTGCAGACATGCTACAGGAGATGGTCAGAGACTGCAGACTTGATGCAAGAGCTCAATGCAGCCTCACCAGTGGCCATCAAATGCAGCCTCACTGTGCCCACCAATGCAGCCTCACTGTGTCCATCAAATGCATCTTTACTGTGCCCATCATTGCAGCCCCTCCTGTGCCCCATGCCCCAGTCTGCAGTCCCTGTCTGTGGGAAGGTGTGTTGTTGATGCTTGGTACGGTACCTTGCATGCCAGCAGGATATCCATGACGGGCAGCAGCAGGCAGGGTCTGTTCTAGTTTTGGATGGGGACGGTGCTCCTTCCAGAGGATCTGTCTGCTGTGAGATGGAGTGGTCCCTGGCCACCTGCACCTTCAGCCATCCTCATTTTCCGGCCCCAGTCAGCCTGTCCTCTGGTCCTGGGGAAGTGGAGAGCACTGGGTGGGAGTTGGAGAGAAGGGAGTGTGTACTAGAGAGTAGAGAGTACTGGCGGGGTTGGAGAACACATGGGTGGGGGCAAAGAGCGAGGGGGAGTGGAGAGCACTGGGAAGGCCAATAAGAACAGGGGTAGAGAGCACGGTAGGCTGAGAGCGCTGGAGGGGCTAAGAGTGTGGGGCGGTGAAGAGCACTGGGGGGGCAGAAAAACAGGGGTGGAGAGCACGGGGGCTGGAGAGTACTGGGGGGGTACAAAGAGCAAGGGGGAGTGGAGAGCACCAGTGGGGGCCAGAAAGAACAGGGGTGGAAAGCACGGGGGACTGGAGAGCACTATTGGGGTGAAGAGCACTGGTAGGGTTGGAGAGCACTTGGGTGGGGGCAAAATGCAGGGATGGAGAGCACGGAGGGTAGAGAGCACTGGGGGGGGGGGGCTGGAGAGCACCAGGGGGCAGAAAGGACAGTGGGGGGAAAGAACAGGGGGGAGAGCACGGGGGAGCACTGGGGGGAGTGGAGAGCACTGGGGGGAGAACTGGGGGCACTGGGGGGAGTGGAGAGCAAGGGGGGAGAAAGAACAGGGGGGGAGAGCACTGGGGGGAGAGCACTGGGGGGAGAGCACTGGGGGGAGTGGATGGCATTGGGGGGGAGAACAGGGGGGATAGCACTGGTGGGAGTGGAGAGCACTGGGGGAGAACAGGGGGGAGAGCACTGGGGGGAGAGCACTGGGGAGGAGAAAGGGGGAGAGCACTGAGGGGAGAGGACTGGGGGGAGTGGAGAGCACTGGGGGGATTGAAGAGCACTGGGAGGGAACGGGGGGGAACGGGTAGGGGGGCAGGGGAGAGAGCACTGGGGGGGAGAGCACTGGGATGGTGGCTGGAGAAGGATGGGGAGAGCTGGAGAGCAGGGGGGCAGCAAGAACAGGGGAGGAGAAAATTGTGGGGGGGCAGGAGATTGTGGTGGTGGAGGAGAGCACGGGGGGCAGGAGAGTGTGGTGTGGTGAAGAGCACTGGGGAAGCAGAAAAACATGGGTGGAGAGCACGGGGGCTGAAGAGTACTGGGGGGGTACAAAGAGCAGGGGGGAGTGGAGAGCACCAGTGGGGGCCAGAAAGAACAGGGGTGGAAAGCACTGGGGACTGGAGAGCACTATGGGGGGTGGAGAGCACTGGTAGGGTTGGAGAGCACATGGGTGGGGGCAGAATGCAGGGGGAGTGGAGAGTACAGGGGTGGGGAGTGGAGAGTGCTGGGGGGAGCCAAAAAGAACAGCGGTGGAGAGCACTGGGGGGGCTGGAGAGCACCAGGGGGCCAGAAAGAACAGGGGTGGGGAGAATGGGGGGCTGGAGAGCACTGGGGTGGGGGCTGGAGAGTGATGAGGAGAGCTGGAGAGCACTGGGGGTGAGAAAGAACAGAAGGGAGAGCACTGAGAGGGAGAGCATTGAGGGGGAGAGCACGGGGGACAGCACTGGGAAGAACAGGAGGGGGAGCACTGGGGAGGAGAACGGGGGGAGAGCACGTAGGGGAGAGAACGGGGGGAGTGGAGAGCACTGTGGGGGGGAGAACGGGGGGAGCACTGGGGGGAGTGGAGAGCACTAGGGGGGGAACGGGGGGGAAGCACTGAGGGGGCAGCAAGAACAGGGGAGGAGAAAACTGTGAGGGGGCAGGAGAGTGTGGTGGTGGAGGAGAGAGGGGGGGTAGGGAGCACAAGGTGAACTGGGGACAGTAAAATAAGTTGGATAGGAAAATTGGCAGGGGGCCCCCTGCAGCCCCCCTCAGACCCCCCCCCCCCCTCGATCCTCCTATCCAGGCACTGTGGCACACAATTTAATGCAGATAAGGCGCTGTACATGCAGTAACTCCTTCTCTTGATCACCACGCTGGATGGCTCTGTATTCGGCGGCTGCTCTGAAACACGGCCCGCCCCCCCAGACCGGCTCGTGTGATAGGGGGAACGTTGATTCTCTTTACTATCACACAAGCTGGTCTGAGGGGGCGGGACTGTGTTACAGAGCGGCCTCTGAACACAGAGCCATCCAGCGCTCTGATCCATAGGAGAGGGCAGAGGATGCAGCCGCCAGCGGACAAAAAAATGAAAAAAAAAAAGTGAAAAAAATGCAGCATGGCAGCAGCTACGGTAGACACCTTGGGGATTCCAGGGGGGGCACTTGACCCCCCTTGCCCCCTGCTGCGGACGCCCATGGCTCTGGGGATCATTATTCCAGAGACCTGTTCTGCCATCATTCAGGTCCTGAGGGGTGCTACCCCTTCATCTCAGCTACTTAGCGAGGAAGGGGTTGCACCCACAAAACGCATACATTGATACCCCATGATGGGAGTTAGCACATGTTGAAACACTGTGTGCATCTTCCAAATTTGGCTTTTGTCAAAATATAAAACAGTTTTTTAAAAGATAAAATTTATGCTAGCTAGTTTTGTGTGTTTCAGATTCTCCCTAAAACATCAATGATGTTCTTCCTTTTTTGTTGAGCGTCATTGATGTTTTTCTTGAGATTACCTAAATCGCGAATGCACCCCATTATCTCCCTGCTGAGAATCTGGGCACTTTCACTGGTAAAACGTGATTCTTCTTCCACAATGTCCACATCAACTAAAAATAAAAAAACACACCATGTATTATAAAAATGCAGGCATATATCTATTACCTGAAGCTGTGGTCTCAGACATTCACCTGTTGTGGTGCCAATTTCAACAACCTCTCCTTCCTCCACCTCTGCTACTGGTTTTTGGATTTCCCCTTCTTTGGGAGGTGTGGGGTCCCTGGTGTCCTCAGACGTCCCGAGTCTTCTCTCCCCTATGAATGTAAAAAAGGAATACTTAGCACACAAAAATAGGAATATGAAGCATTGCTTGGAAGTGCCGTACAATTGTCTTTTTTGGCAGAGTTCCAAGCTGAAAACATTATTTTTGAGACTTTCTAAAGCTGGAATACTTACCTGTTTTGTGCACGTTTCACAGATGGACACATCCCTATAGTATCCACTGGAGCACATGTGTGGGACACCCTAATAAAAAGGGTGTTCTGGTGTCCCAGATGAGTCCAGATGTGTAAACAGCTACTGAGTGTCCTCTCCTGTACACTGAATCAAGTTTGCATTTCATTCTAATTACAAACACATCTACACAACAAACTTCTTTTGACTAGAAATAAGCATGAACAAATGTAGTTAACTGCAACTTTCCAAAACATCGTATTTAAGGTGGGCGAACAAACAATGTTTACTATGAACGACTGAATCCATTAACATAAAAGTGGCCATTTTAAACTGTACAACAGTAAAGAAAAGCACATAGAGCAGTATGCAAGCAATAATAATAATATGAACACATGACAACTACTTACTTTTTTGAAGATCTCACTTGATCTTTCTGTACTGATCGTGCTCCCTCAGTTTCAGGTCTGGCCAGTGTTTCCTCAGTTGATCCCTGGATCGTCGTACCCCAAAATTCTTCTGCAGACTCTTCACAACTTTAGTCATGAGACATACTTGAGGCCTTAAATCTTGTGGAGGTTCACGCATGCGCACTGTATATAAAACGTTACACGCGTGTGTTGTACGTACGATATGTGAGCGGAGGAAGGAGTAGCGGAAGCGCCGATCGTTCGAACAAAGGTACAATTTAAACTTGGTACATCACTGGCCTTTACTGCTTCTAGATTGAGGCCTAGATTGGGTCGAGATTAGGAGAGTTTAGCCTGACATTAGGGTTTGTCTTGTGTTGTGTCTTGCAGAGAAAATGAGGTCAGGGTATCCCTCTCAACACTTCCTCCCACGCTTTGTTCCACCCCTGCCGAGGCTTCCGATGCCCACTCTGGGCCTTCCAGCCAGGAAGAAGTGGAGGAGCCCAGCTTGTGCCAGGTATAGTATTTTTCAACATATTTTTTGAGTAAAAATGAATGCGGTTAACTATATGAGATTGTTGATCACTAATTGCTGATTTAATAAAGTGTTTTACATATCAATAGACAGTAGTAGCCAAAAATAATTGGGACAAGAATGAAAAATGCTGGGCTCAGAATGATAGTCTTTTCTGTTTGTTAACATTCAATTTGCAACAGTCATGAGCTGAAAATTGTGTGTGATTGATGAACCAAAAACTAAAAGTATGTCCCTTTTTCATGCACAGGAAGACCTCAGCCAGGAGGAGGGCGTGGAATGTGGCAGCCAGGAGGTGGCTGTGGAATGTGGCAGCCAGGAGGAGGCAGGGGTTAGTGGTAGCCAGGAGGTGAGCAGGCCTTGGAGCCTGACAGAATCCCAGGTCCCTCCCCTCCACCTTCCAGCCAAAAGGCCCAAAAAGGGGGGGGGGGGCGTGGAGGAGTCAGCTCAGGCTGATTGGGGAGGCTTTCACTGCCCTCAAAACCACCCCCACTCACCCAGTGTCAGCGGCCGGGCGCCGGACGTGATATGACGTCAGAACGCTGGGGGAGAAGCTTGATGCGGCGCCCGTGAGGGCGGAAGGGGAGACAGATCTCTGTGGCGGTGGAGGGACTGAATATATGTTCTAGGGACACTGCACGGAGGCCCCCCTGACACAGACACCCTCACACAGAGCGGGAGAATGGCCGGTGGCGTGCAGTGGCTACCGGAGGACTGGTGAGAGCAGCCTTCCCTCGAATGGCCTCCACAGGGCGTCACAGGAAGGCAGCTGGTGGTAGAAGGTGAACTCTCCCTACTCCTACTCTTCTCAAAGAGATCTTGCCGCCCCTTCCCCTCCCTCATCCCTCTTTCTGCTCTCCGACGGGCTCTGTCAGGCTCACTAGCCTTAAACAGGAATATGACGGAAACAAGGAGATAAGGTACTGTATGGTAAAGAGAAAAAAATAGACCTTGGTCTGGGATCTGAACGGCGCAGTGAAGGTAAAGAGAAACATCCCTTAAAGGTATAAAGTTAATTTATGGACAATATATGCAATGCAAAGGTACTGAACATGAATGGATAAAGATACAGACTGTGTATTGCTTGAGGGGACTGACGCTAAGATGTTTACTGCTGCTGATAGTTCATAAAGAGAAAAAGGCGATTATACTCTCCTGTCTCATATAAGACACTTGTTATATATAAGATATTCTTATCCAGGAACGGAAATGAATAGGAGGCGATGACCTTATTGAAATGTTCCTATGGTATATACGCCTTTAAATCCATGCTAGTAGACTTAAATGGTAGAATTAAATGGTAAAATTAAATGAGAGGGGGTGAAGGATATTGGTTACTCATAAATATAGGATACGAGCGACTGGAAATATTGGATAAATATGGATGGGCACGGATTGAGTGAAGGTCACGTTGGAACGGTTTTGTTTTTTTTTTTTACGGCATCTAGCTAAAAAATACATGACCTGGTTACCCCCAAACCCCTAAAGAGAAAAACCTCCCTTAAGGAAGGTCATCAGCCAACAATAAAAAGAGGGGAGAGGGGAAGGAAAGGAGGAGAGATACTATACATACCATAGGGTAAACTATTGAAGGTGGCAAGAAGAGTGGCCAGAGGTGGTGTGAGTTGAGCAAAAAAAAGAAAAAAGAAAAATGAGAGGCCGATCCCAAAAAACTTCAGAACCAAAAAATCCCCAGGGAGAGCTTAAATACAAGTACAAATACAAGTTCAATCCAGAAATATTTGACAACTAAAGAAGGAAATCTTAGCAGTCCTAGTATGGAAAAAAAAACAGTCCAGTCAGCTAAAAGTGCCAAAAAAGAGTTGGCTAAATTAAAGGGGGCTCAAGGGGATAAATCACGAGAAAATATGGAAATGGATACAGAGGCTATAGAAGGAGAAGATCCGAGAAGTGTATCTCAAATGCCCACTAAATTAGAGATGCTAGCAATGTTTGAGAGAATGGAGAACCTGATTAAAAGTGAGGTCTCTAATATACGTATGGATCTGGGGCACCTGTTAAAGAGAGTAGAGGAGGCAGAGGAGAAAACGGAGAGATAAGCACAAGAGATTGTTGAGTTAAGAACACAAATGAAAGAAATGCAAAGACAGCAGAGAGAGTGTTCTTATAAAATGGAAGTGCAAGAAAATCAGAACAGGCACCAAAATCTAAGGATAAGGGCTATACCAGAACAAAATGGAGAGAACCTGGAGGAAAAGATAAAGAAAATATTTAATCCTTTATTGGAGACAGGAGAAGTAGAAAAGATAAAAATCGACCGAGTACACAGAGTGAGGAAACCACTAGGATTTAAGGAGGATATACCCCCAGATGTGCTCATCAAGTTTCATGAGTACTCAGTTAAAGAAAGAATATGGAGTAATCTAAGAAAAAGACCCCCCCTACAGTACGAACAAAAGACGCTGCAAGTGTACGCGGATCTATCGGCAGAGACACTAACAAGAAGAAGAAAACTCAAGCCATTGCTGGATCAATTAAGAGAGGCCAACATAAGATACAGCTGGGGATTCCCAGCAGCATTGATAGTACACAGGGAGGGAAAGACAGTGAGGCTGAGATTTCTGGAAGAAGAACAGGAGGAGGAGGAACTACAGCTCAGGACCTTGCGTAAAAAGGACATATGTAAGGTGCTATGATGTCAATAGTAAATTGTGTGACGTATAATGTGAGAGGCTTGAATGTAGCAAACAAACGGTTTAAAGTATTGAAAGAAATGGAACAGCTAAACGCAGGGATTGTGTTCCTGCAAGAAACGCACCTAGTCCATGAAAGTAAAATAAGATCATAGTCCCCAAAGTACCCGCTTTGGTTCTATGGAGATTCAGTGTCAAGCAAGTCAAGGGGGCTGGCTGTGGGTATAAGACGAGACATACAATTTAGGCTAGAGGATAGGTTAGGGGACCCTGAAGGAAGGTACCTTTTTCTAAAAGGGAAATTATTGGGAATAAAATATACTCTGGCAAATATATATTGCCCGAACAAGAACCCAACAATATATTTGAAAAAAACATTGGAAAAACTCTGGGATTTTAAGGAGGGGAAGGTGATTATTGCAGGAGACCTGAATTTCCTGATGAACTCAGGGATGGATAGTTCGTCCTGTGCACAGGGGATTGGGAGCACACAGCGGAAAGCAATGAAACAATGGCTGGCGCAGCTACAGCTGATAGACGTGTGGAGAATACAACACCCGAAGACTCGAGATTACTCGTTCTACCTGTGCACGGGACGTACACCAGGATTGATTACTGGTTGGTGGAACACCAGTTACTGGATGAGGTTGTATCCACGGACATAGGAATCAGGACCTTCTCAGATCACGCCCCTATAAATATGAAAATTAAAATCCCAGAAGTGAAAAAACCTCCATTCACTTGGAAACATAACAAGGAACTGCTAGATGCAGAAGGAGAGGAAATAATAAGAAAATAGTTATTTTTTGCCACAAATGGAAATGGAGAGATTGCGGAGAACATGTTATGGGAGGCTCACGAGGCCTACATAAGAGGAATATACATTTCCCTTGGAGCAAAAAGCAAAAAATAAGGAAATAACAAGGATAAGGAGCTAAGGGAAGAAATCCGTAGATTTGAATTAAAACATAAAAAAGAGAAACAGAATAAACAGGGTCAGGTACAGGGCATACAACGTAAATTAGTTATTAAAAAAGAGGAGTTAAAGGAAATAATGGAACAGGAAATGAAGAGAGAATATAATAGGATAGCGAAAGAGAGCCAGGATACTGAGGAAAAAGAAAGCTAAAAATTATATAGAGAAAATATTAGATAAAAATTGTGAACTGAAGTACAAGACCAAAGATATAGCAGAGGTTTTTAGGGAATATTATGGGCAACTATACTTGGTTAAAAAAAAAAGAGACAGAACAACAAGAGACCATCAGAAGGGGAAAAATTGAAGAATATGTAAAAAAAAGCCAAGGTACCTAGAATATCACAGGAAATAGCAAAGGAATTGGAGAACCCCATATCAGTACAGGAAATAAGTCAGTGGGAAAAGAAATTTGGGAAAATATTGGTACCAAGGTTATGTACATATTATAATGGACTAGGCAGAAACTATGATTTGAGTAAAGAAGCCTCTTTAGTGACAATTACTACAATATTGAAAGAGGGGAAAGATTGTACAATATGCTCGAACTATAGACCAATCTCATTATTAAAAATTGTTTGCGAAAGTAATAGCTGCCAGAATCAAAAAACGAATCCTGAGTCTGGTCCACTCAGATCAAGTGGGATTTGTGGCGGGCCGAGAGGGAAAGGATAACGGAGTGAGGACACTAATGCTCCTCCAGAAAATACAAGAGAGTAGAATCCCCAGTCTACTCCTATCAATATATGCGGTAAAGCATTCAATCGAGTAGACCTGGGATTCATGATAGGCACGCTGGAGGGTATGGGATTCGGTACCGAATCCTGAGTTGGATAAAGACACTTTACAAGTGTCCAATGGCAGTGGTAAGGGTTAACGGTAATCTGTCTGCCCCCTTTAGGATGTACAACGGGACCAGACAGGGGTGCCCTCTGTCACCCCTATTGTTTGTGTTGACATTGGAACCATTTCTGGAGACAGTCGAGAAAAACATCGATATAGGAGGGATAGAGGTCGGGGAAGAGACACATAAGGTAGCCGCATTTGCGGATGATGTCCTATTTTTTGTGTCAAAACCCAGAATCTCTATGCCAAACCTGGTGAAGGCTATTGAGCAGTATGGAGAGCTATCAAATTTTTAAATAAATTCAAAGAAATCAGAAGTGTTAAATGTCAACGTTAGCAATAAAGAGGAGCAGAATATTAAAGGTGAATTCCCTTTCTTGTGGAAGAAGGAAATCAAATACCTTGGTATAAAATTGGCTGCTTAAATGGAGAAAATCTATCAGGTGAACTATATCCCCCTTCTAGATGAAGTAAGAGAAGATACAAAAAAAATAATGATGAAACCCTTGTGGATAGGCCGGATAAATGGCTTAAAAATGATTATACAACCAAAAATCCTATACAAGCTCCAGATGCTCCCGATATACATTCCTCCAATATATTTTAATATCATTAAGTCCTTAATCACCAAGCTTATTTGGAAAAACAAGAAACCTAGAATAGCTTTAAGGATACTACAATTGGGAAAAGAGAGAGGAGGCTTAAATATACCGGATTTCAAAAAATATTATGAATCAGTAATCTTAACACGAGTGGTGGAATGGACAAAACGAGAAAATAAAAAGAGATGGGTGGCAATAGAACACATTTTAGCAGGGACACGTTTAGGAAGGGAAATTTGGATACTGCCAAAACATAGAACACTAGGGGTAACAACACTTGCACTCACGAAAAATGTGTTTAGAATATGGGATGGAGCCCATAAACATAACAAATGGAACTATAACTCCCCACTAATGGCTTTAAAAGAAAATAACTTATTCCCACCAGGGAAAAGCACCATGGGAGGGCACTGGATTAAAAGAGAAGACACTCAATTGAGACATATAATAAAAGATGGGAAAATAAACACATTAGAAATACTACAGGAAGGGAAGGAATATATAGATATAGATAGGTGGTGGTACCTCCAGCTCAGACATTTTGTCTCTGCATTTCTGCAACCCCTGAGAAGTGGAGAAGAACTAAACGCTCTTGAACGGATGTGCGAAGGGAATATAACACAGATAAATATTTTGCAGATATATAAGATGCTCGGACGAATGGATGAGATGGAGGTGCCTATTTATATAAAAAAAAATGGGAAGAAGAAATAGGACCATAGAAAAAATTCTGCACCTAATACACGGGACCTCCAAAAATATTAGTGTAATAGAAATGAATTATAAAAGTCTTGTAAGGTGGTATAGGACACCAGATACGATGAAGAGATATCAAGAAGGTCAATCTGGGAATTGTTGGAGGGATTGTGGACAATAGGGGAACACGGCACACATTTGGTGGGAATGGCCAAAGATCAGAGAGTTTTGGAGAGAAATACTGGGTTACATAAAAATAATAACTGAAATACAGATACCAGAAAATCCCTGGACATGTCTCTTCCATGGTACAGATATCCCAATAAAAAAGTATAAGGATTCCCTTATAAGTTGCCTAATAAATGTGGCAAAGAGCCTGATTCCAAAGAATTGGAAACAAGTAGAAGCACCGAAAATGAGGGAATGGTTAGAAAGGGTAGACGAAATGTATAAAATGGAAGGCTGGATAGCAGATGAGGAGAGTGAAAGAAGGAATCCTCAAAAGAAATGGGAACAATGGAAACTGTTCAAATTAACGAAGAAATATAGCGAGGTAATAGGGCTGTAGGAGGATAGAGAAGGGGGTGGGAGGGAGGGAGAAGTATAAAATAGAAGGGAGGGAAGGGGGAAATAAAGGATTATTATGGTGAAGGGAAAGGGATGTATTGTGCCTATACTTGTCTGGGTTGGATAGAGGAGGATGGGGTAAGGCAATGGAAGCCCCCCCCCCTACCATCCTCAGGCATGCCTAGGGAATGTGTATTCAAATGTAGTCCCATATGATCCAAGATGGTTTTATCTTTGTATACCTTGTTTATTAAGTGAGTATATTGAATTTGTAAAAAAAATATTAAAATAAAGAATACATTTAAAAAAAAACACCCCCACTCATCAAGAGGCCTTTGCCACCTTGGCTGCCTGTAAACTGGAGAAAATGGGGGAGGGCCAACGCCTCATGTGTGAGGAGCTAATTTACCTCACACTAAACAAGGGTTTGAGGGGTGAACTAACCCTAAAAACCCACCTGTGTTAGTTGGACCATACTCCTCCTGGAAGGAAGACCAGAGAGTGATGGCCTGGGTTCAGTCTGGTCTGACAAAAGATGCAGGCTCTTGTATGACCACAGCCTGGGGACATATATGTCATCTGCTGCTGTTCCTGATCTCTTGGTCTTCAGGACCAGACTGTACTCCCTTATATAGGGACTCCTCAGGCCACCAATTTTTGGCTTTAAATAGTTGATGTGTGCCCGGGGGCCAAAGGCTTTGCCAATTTCACTAGTTTTTCCAGCTTTGTCTTCCTCTTTATTTGGTTATAACATCTAATAAAGGGTTTTTTTGGTTAAAGAAATACTTGCCTATGTGCTTTACTTAAAAAAAGGACAGTTTATTTGTGAGTAGGATGGTACATTTCAAAAATACAAAATCAAATTAACAAGGGACGTCAACAATAAAAAAAACCTCCTCGAGATTAAAAAATAAAACAATAAAATAAAAAGATAATAATAGTGTTGTGGTAAGTTGACACACAAAACACACAACATTTACGAAGATGACCAAAATTAAAAAAAAGGAGATCTTGATTAAAAACGCAACCACACATTTTTTTAAACATATTAAAACATAAAAATCAAAAAGGATTTGGAGATCTGATGAATAAAAATATTCTATTCATGAAATCAAGAGAAAGAATAAAGAAAGAAGTTTGTGAGAAGTCTGTGTGAATATGAGCAGCAAAACGACTTCATTCTTCTAGCATTATAAAGAAAAAGAGAATGTACTACATTAAATAATTTTTAACATTGCAGGGTGATGAATGTGCTATATACATTACGAATGCTAGTTTTACCAGACCAAGCGCTCTTAATTTATTCTGAGCATGCGTGGCACATTGTGCGTCGGACTAGGCTACACGCGATCGGAATTTATGCGATCGGATTTTGTTGTCGGAAAATTTGAGATCCAGCTCTCAAACTTTGTGCGTCGGGAATTCCGACGGAAAAAGTCAGATGGAGCCCACACACGGTCGGATTTTCCGATAACATGATCCGATCGCACATTTTCTATTGGAAAATCTGACCGTGTGTATGGGGCATTAGTCTGTAGGGTTCAATATTGAGTTGGCCCACCCCTTGCAGCTATAACAGTTTCAACTCTTCTGGGAAGGCTGTCCACAAGGTTTAGGAGTGTGTCTATGGGAATGTTTGACTATTCTTCCAGAATCACATTTATGAGGTCAGGCACTGATGTTGGATGTGAAGGCCTGGCTTGCAGCCTCCTCTCTAATTTAGCCCAAATGTGTTCTGTCAGGTTGAGGTCAGGACACTGTGCAGGACAGTCAAGTTCCTCCACGCCAAACTCGCTTATGGACCTTGCTTTGTGCACTGGTCCAAATCATTTGGTGGAGGGGGATTTTATGGTGTGGGGTTGGTTTTCAGGGGTTGGTCTTGTTGAGGATGTTGAGGATCTGCTAGCACAGTAAGGACAGAGTTAATTATACAAGTAGGACCCCATTCACACTTGTGCAACTTGTCATGTGACTTTGGACATCAAAGTCGCATGACAAGTCCTACCCCATGTTTTCCAATGATAACTATTCATGTATGTGTGACTTAAAGGTGCAGCGACTTCAAAGTAGTTTGTGCACTACTGTGGCCCGACTTTCATGAAACTTGAGAGTCATAGGCTTCAATGTTAACCCTCAAAAGGTGCATGAAAGTCATACCTGTGTGAATTGAAGTTTTAAGTTATGCTATGTGAATGGGAACATGTAAGAAATATAAAGTAATTATTATCCCAATTGGGCTGCCAAACTGGTGCTCACAACGAAATAAAAAAGCCTCGGTGATACCAGTACCCTTGTCTTTACACCAAAAATTAAAGAGAATTCTACATGATAAAAACACTCATGGGGCTTCTGACTAAAGTTTAATGTGGGCAGGCTAATAAACAGTATGTCTCATAGAGATAGAATGCCAGAGGTAAAAGTAAAGACTGCATTGAAAAATTGTGTATCTTTAATTAAAACTCAAACAAACAAAAAATATATTTTTAAAGTTATTTAATATAAAAATATCTCATACACATATTACTTGAGATTCCAACATATAAATTACATTCTCAAAATGATGAGGCACAGTGGACGTTATCTACATTAACAAAGAAAACAACTTCCTGAACTATTTAAAGGGTCTGTTGATTCAAAACCAACGTTTTGGTGTTGGGTAGATGTTGGCAGACTGAGTCACCCACCACCTTATTTTACCCTTTGAAGAGAAAATTTGACTTTGCAGTACCAACTATGTGCCAGGGTAGCTAAGAGGAAGACTTACCATTTATTTTGTAACTTTTTTTTACAGTATGGATAATAAAAATGGAGGTGTGAATTTTTGGGGAGCAAAGTAGGTTTGATATATTGCTGGGACCCCCAATAGGTTTGTGTGGAATCACACCAACCCTTAATGCCAATATATTATTACTGAGGAACAGCTGAAAGCAATCACTGGCATGGCAAATGTGTGTACAGTTGGCTATAGACATTAGATCTTCCGCACACACTAGTCTAATAACACAGTGTTTGACAACAATCTGGGTTTGACAAAGAAAAAACCCTACCCTACCATGGGGGTGACATAAATTTATACCAATCCTCTTTCTCTCCACAGCATTCCCCTTAAAGCGGTAGTAAACCCGCAAATTATTATTTTTTTTTTTAAACCTGCAAAGCAAAAGGCATAATGAGCTAGTATGCACCGCATACTAGCTCATTATGAAATACTTACCTTAGAACGAGGCCCCGACATCTGGCCCGATCCACGCCGAGGGAGCTGACATGCTCCCTCGGCGTCTCTTCCGGGTATCGCGGCTCCGGCGCTGTGAGTGGCCGGAGCCGCGATATCGTCACTCCCGCGCATGCACGCGGGAGATTTCAGTCCGGCCGGACAAACGCTGCCGGATTTTCACGGCGAGAACCCCCTTGTGCGCATGCGCCGCTGCAGTCAGCGGCGCATACCGAGGGGAATATCTCCTAAACCGTACAGGTTTAGGAGATATTTTTTTTACCTACATGTAAGCCTTATTATAGGCTTTCCTGTAGGTAAAAGTTAAAAAATTGACCATACAACCACTTTAAGGCCCAAAACTTATGATGGACAGACAGCTTTGAATAAGCATGCAGTTGTGTTTGACTGCATTGTGCCTTTCTTTCTCTACAAAACTAGAACCATTCCAGGGTGGTCTCTTGCCTGTCCCATAGATCAAGTGAAACACAAAACGTTCAGGCAGCCATAATGCACTACCCTCTAATCAAACACACGTGAACCAAGCTGATTAGTACACCACTTCAGCTCTATTTTTGAGGGAGTGCTGGTATGGATCAAAACCCCCTACCAAGTGCTGACCAGGTCTGTCCCATAGTTGGGTGAAAATATAAGAGGACAACATGAACAAAATAATTTAAAATTAATGTACTTAAATCGGAACTACCCCCAAAAGGAGAAGATCTTCTTTAAGTCCTCCTCCTGCCACAATTGGCATGTCATTTTTTTGGAGGGGGAGCAGGTACCTAGTTTTGACTTGTACTCGCTCCCACTTATGCTAGGATCGCCTAGGTGAAGTTCTCCTCTCCCTCAGTCTTGCGCATGTGCAGTGTGGGTGGCCTGCTGTGAAGGCACAAGCAGCACAGCTGGCTGCCAGGAACCCAAAGGCTAGTGAAGAACTAGCCTTTGGATCCTGGCAGATACAGTGGCTGGCACTGTATCCCAGGATTTGTGGCTGCTGAATTTTATTTTATTTTTTTCCAAAGTAAACAACCGCTTTACGTAACAGCATTTAAGAAACCTTAAATCTTATATCCTATCTGGTCAATCATACAAAACCATCTCTCTCTCTCTCTATCTATATATATATATTTACATAAATCATCTCATGTGAGGGGTGTACTCACAAGTGAGTACACCCCTCACATTTTTGTAAATATTTTATTATAGCTTTTCATGTGACAATACTGAGGAAATTACACTTTGCTACAATGCAAAGTAGTGAGTGTACAGCTTGTATAACAAAGTAAATTTGCTGTCCCCTCAAAATAACTCAACACACAGCCATTAATGTCTAAACGGCTATCAACAAAAGTGAGTACACCCCTAAGTGAAAATGTCCAAATTGGGCCCAAATTGTCAATATTTTGGTGGCGACCATTATTTTCCAGCATTGCCTTAACCCTCTTAGGCCGCGTACACACGCGGGGACTGTTCGCTCAACTTTGTCCGTCAAACAGTTTCAGCGGACAGTCCGCTCAAAATTAGCATGGACGGACTTGCCCACACACGACGAACGAACAGTCCGGCAGCACTCATACAGCCCCAGGCCATGACCCTCCCACCACCATGGTTGACTGTATGCATGACACACTTGTCTCTTTACTCCTCACCTGGTTCCTGCCACACACACTTGACACCATCTGAACACTGACAGGCTGACCCCCCACCCCTTCAACCTCTGCCGCAATGCTGGCAACATTCATACATTTATTTCGCAAAGACAACCTCTGGATATGACGCTGAGCACGTGCCCTCAGCTTCTTTGGTCGACCATGACAAGGCCTGTTCTGAGTGGAACCTGAGCTGTTAAACCGCTGTATGTCCTTAACCACCGTGCTGCAGCTAAGTTTCAGGCTCAGTTTCAGGGTCTTGGCAATCTTCTTATAGCCTAGGCCATCTTTTTTTCAGATCCTCAGAGAGTTCTTTGCCATGAGGTGCCATGTTGCACTTCTAGCAACCAGTATGAAAGAGTGAGAGCGATAACACCAAATTTAACACACCTGCTCCCCATTCACACCTGAGACCTTGTAACACCAATGAGTCACATGACACCGGGGAGGGAAAAAGGCTAATTTTCACTTAGGGGTGTACTCACTTTTGTTTGCAGCGGTTTAGACATTAATGGCTGTGTGTTGAGTTATTTTGAGGGGACAGCAAATTTACTGTTATACAAGCTGTACACTCACTACTTTACATTGTATTACATTGTCATTTCTTCAGTGTTGTCACATGTGTGTGTGTGTGTGTATATATATATATATATATATATATACACACACACACACACACAAACACACACGACTGTTTCCTTTCATACACTCTGATTGACACTTCTGACCAGGTCCTCTGAAAGGAGGGGGGGCTAGTGGAAGTCACTGCTTTGACTCGTTCATTTTCAGGTGTCAATTTCTGATTGAGCTACTAAACACTGTTAACAATGGGATTTTAACAACAGAATGTAAGGAGACACAAGTGTATATAATATTAATATATATCATTTTTATATGCAGCATTTCAGATTTACCTAACTGAGGAAACAAGTTTTTTAAAATATTTTTTTATTCCAAACCATAATAAATAAAGAACGTTTGTACAAAAGCTCTAATTCCTTTTAAGGGGGTGCTGGAAGGAAAAATAAGGGATGCTATTAAATTTCCTTTACAAAGTAGAAGGGTTTACCTTAGTAATTTGGATGTCTCATAAAAGTCAGTTAGGCAGTTCTGAAAATTTTAGATGACCATTAATGTTACAAAAATAAAAATCTTATATTATGTTGATATTATAAAATGGCAAAGATCAGTACATGGAAAGAAAGAAAGAAACATGTTCAAATAAACACATAATTCCCAAACTTTTTTTTTAAATTGTCAACCAACATTGCCAAATATATCCTGACAATTTTATCAATTGTGGTTAAGTAGCAGTCTGAATATTCATCTCTAACGCCCCGTACACGTGGTCGGATTTTCCGACGGAAAATATTCGATGGGAGCTTTTTGTCGGAAACTCCAACCGCGTGTAGGCTACATCGGATATTTTCCATCAGAATTTCCGACACACAAAATTTGAGATCTGGATCTTAAATTTCCCGACAGCAAAATCCGTTATCGGAAGTTCCAATTGTGTGTACAAAATTTTGACACACAAAGTTCCACGCATGCTCGGAATCAAGCAGAAGAGCTGCACTGGCTATTGAACTTAATTTTTCTCGGCTCATCATACGTGTTGTACGTCACCGAGTTCTAGACATTCACAATTTCCGACCAACTTTGTGTGACTGTGTGTATGCAATACAAATTTGAGCCAACATCTGTCGGAAAAAATCCATGGATTTTGTTGTCGGAATGTCCGATCGTGTGTACAGGGCATTACACTCATCACCTTGTCCATGATTACTCTGCTTGTTCTAAAACTATGTTAATGTCATCAGTCTAGTAACGCTGTGACTTGTAGCATTCATTCTGCACATTTACTTAATTAACACCTCCTCTACATCAATTATAGGATAGTGTATATGGAGGTTTTAAAAAAAAAAAATTCTATTGGTTGAACCAGGTGGACTTGTGCCTTTTTTTCCAACTATGTAACTATCTGCCAGGCTGTGTAGAAGGCACCCTAAATTGACAATGCTTACCACCAGTGTTCCCTCACCATTCCAATAATCCCTGTAATTCCTATTAAGATTTTGACTTTTTGAAACTAAGGCAGTTAAAGTGAACCTGTACTTTGCCTGTACTTTACTTCCAATTTAAATCAGCTAAGTGAATTCCAAGTGCTTTAAAATAAGACATGTGAAAAGGCTTATAGTTGGTCACACCTCCCACGGAGTCAGAGCTATAGCTTTGCAATCAGAAGAAAGCATGAGCTATACTGATTACAGGACTATTGTTCCGACTGAGCAGGAGGTGTGGCAGACCTCTGCAGAGAGATCCTTTCTTCACCACAGAGAACAAGAGTTTTTTCTCTCTAACATCTTGGCAGCGGACAGGCTATTTATTCATGCTGTGGCTGCATTTATAAATAAAATGTACAGCTTTTGTTTTGATGTAGCTGGAATGTATTTAACTGATCTAAAGTTAAAGTTAAAGTGACTGTCACCTAAACAGGAAATGAAGCAAACATTCACCAATGGAAAAACAGCCAGCAGAAAATAAAATAACAATATTTTAGCAGCTTTGGGAAGTAGGGTTGCCACCTTTTCTTCAAGCCAACCCCAAACACTTGAGCGGTCTGGGACCCCTATGGGTACCCCAAGGAGAGTAGTAATGCGGTGTGCATAGCGTGCCGCAGTGAACAATGGGTTTGGGCAAATTGCTTTTGCTTACATCATCCCCCTGCCCCCCTGTGAAGTCGGACCTGCCCCCAGACAGCCATCTACAGCTGTTTTTGTGTGTGACTTGTGCGTGACTATCTGGGTTACTTGGATATCCACACCCTGGTCTGAATAATGTGACTGGGTTTCAGTCCACCTGAAACCCGGACACAAGATTCAAAACCCCAGACTATCTGGGTGAATCCTGTACAGATAGCAACCCTATTGGGAAGGCTAAACTCAGTCATGTTTTGTCCCGTTGGGGATATTTTACTCTACTTCTTGTTGAAGTGATAGGATTAAAAAAGGGACCCTTTCCTTCTATTGAAGGATCCGGGGTGTTGGGGAGAAGTTCATGTGATCATGGGCTTTAAGAGTAAAGTTCAGTCTTTTTTTTTTATTTTTTTTATTTAGACAATGCACCATGTATAGTTATGTGTAATGATGTGTATCGTAATAACTGACAAGTGGCTGCTTCTGGTAAAAATCTTCCCTGTAGTGCCTCCTTCACAGAATCTGGATACTGGTCTGAGAAGCTGTCCTCTGCTGGTGTAAGAATTAAAGTGTTTGTTACCCAAACCCTTCATATTCCTGATATGTGCCTGCTGTACCATGTACTTGTTTGAGAAAGTATCCTTTTCTTTTTGTATGGTTTATTTTATGTGAAATCCCTGGTGTCAGTTCCCTACCTATTAAAAACTGACCACACTAAGCAGGAAAACACACTGTGGTCAGTTCTCTAGTTATTCTGGGAACTCAGTGTGCACCTCTTCTGCCCTCTCTGCCATTCATATTGCTCATAATACTATTGTCACACAATGCATCCCATTCAGTGAATGTGCGCTGGAGATCTTGTCATTCAACTGCTCCTCCTCTATTCACAGAATGCATTGTGGGAGTGTAGTAACACATGCAACATAAATAGTGGATAAGACAGAAGGGCATGGGAGAGCAGTGCAACTTTTCTCAGCTGCCGTCGTGGCATTGGAAACAGCTGCTCAAGGCAGTATTCAGCGGCTATTAAGGAGACACTGCATGGACATTTTTTACCGGAAGTGGCCACCTGCAGGTAATGGGATACACACAATTTTATATAACTAATGTGTTGGGTGCTGTATTCAGAAACAAAAGTTTAGTTAACCTATACTGAACACAGGTTTACATTAAATTGGAATTTCATGTCATATCAAACACATTTTTAATATGCTCCCTCCCCCTCCTAACACCTATGCTGACTAACCTGTGTAAGTAAGATATACTGTATATACTTACCGATTTTCGGCTTGCTCCAGTCCAAACATATGATCTTGCCTCCCCGTGTCAGTCAGTAGGGGAGAGAAGGGATAGCCAACAACTGACAATCTCGCCGCTTCCTGGTATTCTCAGTCATTGTCCTCTCCCCTGCAGCCACCACTAGCTGACACAGGGGAGATCATATGCTTAAACCAGAGCAGCATGCAAATAGGTACCGTAAGTATGCATATCTTTCTTACACAGGTTAGTAAGCATAGGAGGATTTTTAAGATTATATAGGTATAGTCTGGAATTCCAGTTTAAAGATAAATTCCAGGCTAAATACAATTCAATATATTATTTAAAAAAGAGAATATTAATGTAATTGACCCATTTATATTCAAATTAACTAACAGGTTTTTCTACTTTTCTTGCACAATAGGAAGACGCTAACATGCTCTCCAGTCACAGTCACACATTATAACACTGTCGGTCACCTTTAACAACCATTTATATTTGGCTAGTTGATGGCTGCTGTGGGTAACTGCGCTTTCAATGTGACTTATCGATTTACTAAATAGGTCCAAATAAGCTCAATAGCTATTAAATTAGACTTATTCAATTGAAAAAAAAATAATAATAATTCTAAAGTGCCTTGTATTATTTGGTACTGCCTATCAAGCAGTTTCTGAGACTATGTAACCTGACAAAATGTATATATTTAACAGATAGGAAGATCAGAAGCTCTATTTTAATATGCTAGGCAACATATGTATTAATATTGATATCGGTGAAAGCTATCCTGTAAACAGTAAAAAAAAAAAAGAAAAAAGAAAAAAAGGAGACTACATATATTTAAGGCTATGAATTATTTTTCTAATTAAATAAAATGACATTCATTTAATATCTTATCTAATAGATTTAAATACTAAGTTTAATAATAGTAAAAAAATGGTCTAAATTCCATAGTTAATAATAGAAAAATGATTTCCCTTGTATCAATACTTGAATCCAATTTTTCCTACAATAATTTTTTATATATATATATATATATATATATATATATCATTAATGCAGCAAAATATTAAACCTTTAGTTCTGCATTTGCATTTAGACAGAAACAAATGGTAAATAGGTTTATTTTCCAAGTTAATTCTCCTTTAATTTAATTGGTGAGTGTTCTTTCATTGTTGGGAAAGGGTCAATTTTTTTTTATTAAAACCGGCTAAAGTTAGGCTTTAAAAGTTAAAGAAGCTGTGTGATATTAACTGTAAATTTAATTTGACGATTTTGCAAAGCAAATGTTTTAATGGCTTCTATAGTCTGCATTGTACAAATGTCAAACACTTAATAATAAGGAAGCGGACAATAAAAGATTCTCTTCTTCTCACTAGCTATTAGATGGCTTTCTGGCAAATACTTCTCTACAGGGTCCACCTTGACTGTTGTTAGACCCTCTCCTTTTTACCCCAATGCTTACGGTATGCTGTAAAACTGCCAGCATCAGAGCTGTCCAAAGTGGACATAGACACTATGGAGGAAACCTTACAGCTCTGATTACATCATCACTCCCCTTGCAATCAACTATGCATTATTTTCCAACTCTTCTAAGCTATGTATACTTGATTGGAATTTCCACTTTTATGGTGAGAAGTACCCATAAGTGATAATGATACTAAAAAAAATAATAAAAGTAACTGTGATGTGCAGTTTATTGCACTTTTATTTATTTTTTTTAACATTCATAATCACTTACAATCATGCATCTCAATGACCTAGCCTAACACAATTAAATGATTTGAAACCAGTCAAGAAAATCCAGATACATGCTTGTTCAGTGAGAATGGACTAGTCTCTGCTCTTATACCACATAATTACTGACCAAGAACTTTATGTGTCCAGTGGCACATGAATGTAATTAAATGTTTTTGCCTGGAATGTTCCTGTAATTGTTTATCCCCTAGCAATCCTTGTTCAGAAGGGTTGATGTAGGGCAGCCAATGACTAGAATACAGGCCCCAACTGTCCATGACCTGCTGGCAATAGAAGACCAAGAAGGTTGATTATCTGCAGGAGCAACTCTCTACAGACATGTTGGGGTAGATTTTCAACACCACATTTCGGCTTTCATCCAAGAAAAGAACACTGAGAGAACTCATTTTGTCAGGTGTACAACAGGGCTCTGGGACTCCAGGTATTATCCCTACAGCCTTGACAATGCTCTGAATGGTTGCATGGTTTGAAGGTCGGACAACCTGTTGGAAAAAAAAAGCAGAAGGATCAGAGTATATCTGCTACTGAAATTTCATTGTTCTTCAATAAAAAAAACTGTCTAACAATAGACTAACTAGACAAATTGATTAATACTTCAGGCCCCAAAGCTGTAATAATAAAATATGATATAGATAAACAGTAACCATTGCAACTGTCAAAAAGATAGTGCTACTTTGTCCATTTAGTGAAAAATGCAGTGTCCGCTGATAGCAACCCCTTCCCCAAGAAAGCGATATACATCCATCACCACTTCCCGCTCAATCAAAACACAGTTACTCTAACTGAGCGTAGCTCCTGGATATAGGAGAGTATGCTAGCAGCCAATCCCCAGACAGAAACGCTGTCACATGGGGAGGCCTTTCCTTCCCAAACACATTGGGTGTGTATTTGGTACCCCTCAAGACCCACCCAGAGTTCATTACCTGGGAAAGGGCAGTGATGTCACCCACTCTGATAAGCTTTGACACCATAGGTCAAATCTTACCCAGTGTGGATTCCTGTAGCAGTTAGTAAAGCAATGTGATTGTTTGAGGGGTGTGGGCTATTAGAAGCTAGCAGCCCTAAGGCTGCATGCACATGTTTTTACAGTCACTTTTTTAGCGTTTTTTGCAGCTTAAAAACGCCTGTCCATGTTAGTCTACAGCCTCATGCCCACCTATGCATTTTTGAGCTGCAAATGGCATAGGCATTTTTAAGCTGTAAAAAAAAAAAAACAGGACCAGTGCGTTCTGAGGCTCCAGCGTTAGAGCTGTAAAAACATCAGACGCCGGCAAAAGGTGTTAAATGCGAATTAACGAGGCTTAATGCTGTGTTAAGTCTTGTCGGGCATTTCTGTCTCCATTCAAAATCAATGGTTCCCTATGGGAGCACATTGATTTGAATAGAGGTCGTACCAGAAGTCAGATCAAGATCATCTGACTTGCGCGCTGAGAATCTTGAAGGGGAACGCCACGACAAAGTAGAAAAAAAATTTGTGTGAGGTTCCCCCCAAGACAATACCAGACCCTTCGGTCTGGTATGGATCTTAAGGGGAACTCCCTACGTCGAAAAAACAGTGTGGGGGTCCCCCCAAACTCCATACCAGACCCTTGTACGAGCACGCAGCCCGGCCAGTCAGGAAAGGGGTAGGGACGAGTGAGCACCCCCCCCAACTGTACCAAGCTGCATGCCCTCAACATGGGGGGAGGTGAGTGGTTTGGGTGAGTAAGGGGTACATTGATTTATATAGGCATGGGGTGTGGTCACCGGGTGATGTCACCCGGTGACCCCACCCCCTTATGACGTCAGAGTCCCATCATGCCCCGGGCTGTGATGTCATAAGGTGGCGGGGTCACCAGGTGACATCACCCGGTGACCACACCCCATGCCTATATAAATAATTGTGCACCGTGTACACTGCATTACAGCGGGAGAGAGAGCTATGTCAACATCGGAAGAGAGTGGAGAGAAGATGACGGCGACGGTGGAGAAGACCTGGCCAACGCTAGTAAAAGAGCTGGAAGAAGGTAGTGGAGGAGCATGGCAGAAGGCACCAGAGAGCGGGAGAAGACATCAGAGAGCGGGAGAAGAGGCCAGAGAAGTCGGAAGAGACCCCCGAAGTCCGAAGAAGATCCCCGGAGCTGCCTAATAAATTACTGTAAAAACCTGTGTAGTGTGTTTGCTTTATATTGACACTTTTCCCCCAGGTGAGTGGGTAGGGGTACGATGTACTGCTTACTCATTCACATAGGGTGGGGTGGCAGGATCTGGGGGCCCCCTTATTAAAGGGGGCTCCCAGATTCCGATAACCCTCCCGCCCGCAGACCCCGACAACCAACGGGCAGGGTTGTCGGGAAGAGGCCCTTGTCCTCATCAACATGGGGACAAGGTGCTTTTGGGTGGGGAGCCCGCAGGGTGCCCCCCTTCCCCAAAGAACTCACCCCCCCAAGTTGAAGGCATGCAGCCTGGTACGGTTCAGGAGGGGGGGTGCTCGCTCGTCCCCACCCCCTTTCCTGACCGGCGGGGCTGCATGCTCGGATAAGGGTCTGGTATGGATTTTGGGGGGACCCCACACCGTTTTTTTCGGTGTGGGGGTTTTCCTTAAGATCCATACCAGACCGAAGGGTCTGGTATCGTCTTGGGGGGAACCTCACGGAAAAAAAAATGTTTAATTTTCCCCTTCAAGATTCTCAGCACAGAAGTCACACCGCAAGTCGGATCATCTTGATCCGACTTCTGGTACGACCTCTATTCAAATCAATAGGCTCCCATAGAGAACCATTGATTTTGAATGGAGACAGAGAAATGCGGCTGAAAGCTAGCGCGGCTTAACATGCATTGAATTCAATGCAAACGCAGCTTTCTTCCTGGTGTCTGTACTAGCTTTACAGACCGTTTTTTTAAACGTCTGTGTGAACGCAACTATATGTAGCAGTGACAATGTCTCTTTTAAGCCTTCAAACCTGCTGTTTATTACAATATACATCAATTTAGGCGCTTATGTCCCATTCACTAAAGGTGTGCAGTATAACAGTCTTTGGTATGGTACACCAAACTGGGGGAACATTAACCACTTCAGCCCCGGAAGATTTTACCCCTTTCCTGACCAGAGCACTTTTTGCGATTCAGTACTGCGCCGATTTAACTGACAATTGCGTGGTCGTGCAACGTTGCACCCAAACAAAATTGTCCTTTTTTTTTCCACAAATAGAGCTTTCTTTTGGTGCTATTTGATCACCTCCGCGGTTTTAATTTTTTGCACTATAAACAAAAAAGAGTGACAATTTTGAAAAAAAACACAATATTTTTTACTTTTTGCTATAATAAATATCCCCCAAATATATATAAAAAAAACATTTTTTTTCCTCAGTTTAGGCCAATACAGTGGTGTGAAAAAGTGTTTGCCCCCTTCCTCATTTCCTGTCCCTTTGCATGTTTGTCACACTTAAGTGTTTCGGAACATCAAACCAATTTAAACAATAGTCAAGGACAACACAAGTAAACACAAAATGCAATTTGTAAATGAAGGTGTTTATTATTAAAGGTGAAAAAAATCCAAACCATCATGGCCCTGTGTGAAAAAGTGATTGCCCCCCTTGTTAAAACATACTATAACTGTGGTTGTCCACACCTGAGTTCAATTTCTCTAGCCACACCCAGGCCTGATTATTGCCACACCTGTTCACAATCAAGGCATCACTTAAATAGGAGCTGCTTGACACAGTAAGGTCCACCAGAAGATCCTTAAAAGCTACTCCTCATCCCGAGACCCAAAGAAATTCAGGAACAATTGAGAAAGAAAGTAATTGAGATCTATCAGTCTGGAAAGGGTTATAAAGCCATTTCCAAAGCTTTGGGAATCCAGCGAACCACAGTGAGAGCCATTATCCACAAATGGCGAAGACATGGAACAGTGGTGAACCTTCCCAGGAGTGGCCGGCCGCCCAAAATTACCCCAAGAGCGCAGCGACGACTCATCCAAGAGGTCACAAAAGACCCCACAACAACGTCCAAGGAACTGCAGGCCTCACTTGCCTCAGTTAAGGTCAGCGTTCATGCCTCCACCATCAGGAAAAGACTGGGCAAAAATGGCCTGCATGGCAGAGTTCCAAGGAGAAAACCACTGCTGAGCAAAAAGAACATCAAAGCTCGTCTCAATTTCTCCACAACACATCTTGATGATCCCCAAGACTTTTGGGACAACATTCTGTGGACCGATGAGACAAAAGTGGAACTCTTTGGAAGGTGTGTGTCCAAGTATATCTGGCGTAGAAGGAACACTGCATTTCATAAAAAGAACATTATACCAACAGTAAAATATGGTGGTGGTAGTGTGATGGTCTGGGGATGTTTTGCTGCTTCAGGACCTGGAAGACTTGCCGTGATAAAAGGAACTATGAATTCTGCTGTCTACCAAGAGATCCTGAAGGAGAATGTCCGACCATCTGTTCGTGTACTCAAGCTGAAACGAACTTGGGTTCTGCAGCAGGACAATGATCCTAAACACACCAGCAAGTCCACCACCGAATGGCTGAAGAAAAACAAAATGAAGACTTTGGAGTGGCCTAGCCAAAGTCCTGACCTGAATCCTATTGAGATGTTGTGGTATGACCTTAAAAAGGCCGTTCATGCTCGAAAACCCTCTAATGTAACTGAATTAGGACAATTCTGCAAAGATGAGTGGGCCAAAATTCCTCCAGGACGCTGTAAAAGCCTCATTGCACGTTATCGGAAACGCTTGGTTGCAGTTGTTGCTGCTAAGGGTGGCCCAACCAGTTATTAGGTTTAGGGGGCAATCACTTTTTCACACAGGGCCATGATGGTTTGGATTTTTTTCCACCTTTAACCACCTCAATACAGTGCAGTTACACCCCCTTCCTGACCAGACCAATTTTCAGCTTTCAGCGCTCTCACAGTTTGAATGACAATTACTCAGTCATCCTACACTGTATCCATATGAAACTTGCGTCCTTTTTTCCACACAAATAGAGCTTTCTTTTAGTGGTATTTAATCACTAGTGGGTTTTTTATTTTTTGTGCTATAAATAAAATAAAACGTAAATTTTGTGAAAAAAATGCCTTTTTCTTCGTTTCTGTCATAAATTTTTGCTAATTAGTAATTTTTCTTCATAAATTTTGGCCAAAATTTATACTGCTACATATCTTTGGTAAAAATAACCCACATTAGTATATATTATTTGGTCTTTGTGAAAGTTATAGAGTCTACAATCTATGGTGCCAATCACTGAAAATTGATCACTTCTGATCAGACCTTCAGTACATCAGGTGTACCTCATGTCTTGAGACACTAACAAGTCAGGAAAGTACAAATACCCCCCAAATGACCCCTTTTTACAAAGTAGACATCCCAAGGTATTAAGTAAGTAGCATGGTGAGTTTTTTTAAGTTGTCATTTTTTCCCACAATTCTTTGCAAAATGAAGATTTTTTTTTTTTTTTTTTACTAAATTGTCATATTATCAGGTTATTTCTCACACACAACATATGCATACAACAAATTACACCCCAAAATACATTCTGCTACTCTTCCCGAGTACGGTGATACCACATATGTAGGACTTTTACACAGCCTGGCCACATACAGAGCACTAACATTGATGTAGTACCTTCAGACGTTCTACGAGCAAAAATTACGCATCTCATTTCTCAACCACCTATTACACTTTTGAAGGCCCTGGAGTACCAGGACAATAGAATTTCCCATAAAATTACCCCATTTTGGAAAGCAAACACCCCAACGTATAATCTGCGAGGCATAATGAGTCTTTTGAACGGTTCATTTTTTTCCAGAAGTTTTTGGAATATGTGGAAAAAAATTAAAACGCATTTTTTTTTTACACAAAATTGTCAATTTATAAGATATTTCTAACACATAGCATGTATATAGCAAAAATTACACCCCAAAATACATTCTGCTACTCCTCCCGAGTATGGCGATACCACATGTGTAGGACTTTTACACAGCCTGGCCACATAGAGAGGCCGAACATTGAAGTAGTACGTTCAGGCGTTCTAGGAGCATAAATGACGCATCTCATTTCATTCCTACCCATCACACTTTTGAAGGTCCTGGACCACCAGGACAGTGAAATTACCCACAAAATGACCCCATTTTGGAAAGCAAACACCCCAACGTATATTCTATGAGACATGGGCTGGAGATAGGTACTCGGGTACTCTGATGGCCTGGTGACAGGTACTCGGGTACTCTGATGGCCTGGTGACAGGTACTCGGGTACTCTGATGGTCTGGTGACAGGTACTCGGGTACTCTGATGGTCTGGTGACAGGTACTCGGGTACTCTGATGGTCTGGTGACAGGTACTCGGGTACTCTGATGGCCTGGTGGCAGGTACTCGGGTACTCTGATGGCCTGGTGGCAGGTACTCGGGTTCTCTGATGGCCTGGTGGCAGGTACTCGGGTACTCTGATGGCCTGGTGACAGGTACTCGGGTACTCTGATGGCCTGGTGACAGGTACTCGGGTACTCTGATGGCCTGGTGACAGGTACTCGGGTACTCTGATGGCCTGGTGACAGGTACTCTGATGGTTTGGTGACTGGTATTTGGGTACTCTGAAGGGCGGTGACAGGTACTCATATGGACTGTGACAGGTACTCGGGTACTCAGATGGACTGTGACAGGTACTCTGGTACACAGATGGACTGGAACAGGTACTCGGGTACTCAGATGGGCTGTGACAGGTACTCGGGTACCCTGATGGACTGTGACAGGTACTCGGTACTCTAATGGACTGTGACAGGTACTCGGTACTCTAATGGACCGTGACAGGTACTCGGGTACTCTAATGGACTGTGACAGGTACTCGGTACTCTAATGGACTGTGACAGGTACTCGGGTACCCTGATGGACTGTGACAGGTACTCGGTACTCTAATGGACTGTGACAGGTGCTCGGGTACCCTGATGGGCCGTGACAGGTACTCGGGTACCCTGATGGGCCGTGACAGGTACTCGGGTACCCTGATGGGCCGTGACAGGTACTCGGGTACCCTGATGGGCCGTGACAGGTACTCGGGTACCCTGATGGGCCGTGACAGGTACTCGGGTACCCTGATGGGCCGTGACAGGTACTCGGGTACCCTGATGTGCCGTGACAGGTACTCGGGTACCCTGATGTGCCGTGACAGGTACTCGGGTACCCTGATGTGCCGTGACAGGTACTCGGGTACCCTGATGTGCCGTGACAGGTACTCGGGTACTCTGATGTGCCGTGACAGGTACTCGGGTACTCTGATGGGCTGGGACAGGTACTCGGGTACTCAGATGAACTGTGACAGGTACTCGGGTACTCAGATGAACTGTGACAGGTACTCGGGTACTCAGATGGGCTGTGACAGGTACTCGGGTACTCTGATGGGCTGACAGGTACTCTGATGGGCTGTGACAGGTACTCGGGTACTCTGATGTGCTGTGACAGCTACTCAAATACTCTGATGGACTGTGACAGGTACTCTGATGGACTGTGATTGACAGGTACTATGAAGGGTGGTGACAGGTCCTCTTTATTGGGGGGGGGGGGCAATCAGTATGATTGGTGTACACTGTATGCGGTAACGAGATGTTACCGCAATCTCCTCCTCACACACGATCGGTGTGTGAGGAGGAGAACCCGGTAACATCCCGTTACCGCAGTTTGTTTACATTTTTGTGATCGGCTGTGAAAGGATCACAGCCGATCACGTGGGTAAACAGCCGGCCAATGGCTGTTTACCAGCGTCGGTGACGAGCAGTGTTCCCGGGGAACACGCCGACACCGACGTGCACGCGCAGCGTGTGCGCGATCGCGCGCATGCGCCGTGCACGTTCGGGGTGTGACCATCTGTGATCGGCCGTGACTTCATCACGGCCGATCACGTGGTAAACAGCCATAACGAATGGCTGTTCACCCCCTTCGGTGGCAAGCGGTGTCTCCGTGACACGCCGCCACCGAAGAAACAGGGATGCGCGCGCACGATCGCGCGCATTCCCTGTTTAAACGGGAGGCCGTCATATGACGGCCTCCCGCCACAATAATAATTAATAATAAACACCTTCATTTACAGATTGCATTTTGTGTTTACTTGTGTTGTCCTTGACTATTGTTTAAATTGGTTTGATGTTCCGAAACACTTAAGTGTGACAAACATGCAAAGGAACAGGAAATGAGGAAGGGGGCAAACACTTTTTCACACCACTGTATGTATTCTTCTACATATTTTTGGTAAGAACAAAATGCAATAAGCATATATTGATTAGTTTGCGCAAAAGTTATAGTGTCTACAAAATAGGGGATAGTTTTATGGCATTTTTATTATTCATTTTTTTACTAGTAATGTCGGCGATCTGCGATTTTTATTGGGACTGCGACGTTATGGCGGGCATATCGGACAATTCTGACACATTTTTGGGATCATTGGCATTTTTACAGCGATCAGTGCTATAAAAATGTATTGATTACTGTAAAAATGTCACTGGCAGGGAAGGGATTAACACTAGGGGGCGATCAAGGGGTTAATTGTGTTCACTGGGAGGTTATTCTAACTGAAGGGGGAGGGGACTGTGTAGGGGAGATGACAGATCACTGTTCATACTCTGTATGAACAGATAATCTGTCTCTTCTCCCCTCAGAGAACCGGAAACTGTGTGTTTACGCACACAGATCCCAGTTCACAGTGTGTCAGCTGCGATCGTGGGAGCCTGGCAGTGATCATGACCGCCGGTCACTTGCATTGGCTCCGGCGACGCGCGCGTCCCTAGTGGCCACAGGGCGCAGCAACATAACATAACATCGCTTCGCCCAGCCGTGCCATTCTGCTGCAGTAAAACTGTGGCGGCTGGTCAGCAAGTGGTTAAAGTATCTATAGATACATTATTTCTTTCGTTTTTAGCAGGGAAACATAAATCCCCTGTTTTGCAGGGTACCTAAACTAATGTCAGTTCCTTATTAACTGGGTGCCCCCAATGGGTTTCCCTAAACAAACTGTTGTACATTTTGGTGTTCTGTCAGCAGTAAGCCTTTTCACTCAGCAGCAGACTAGTGATGAGGTTTGGCTACTACGTACGATATGGACCTCATAATGGGGTTTTATCCACCCAAACCTCTACAAGCCCCTTGGGCTCCAGAATCAAGGACAGGACCTATCAAGATTCTGAGAAAACAAAATGTCTTTAATCCTTTTCAGACTTAAACCCTGGAGCCCCTCACCATGTGTACATAGTAGGGCTGTTACTGATTAAAATTTTCCTGTTCGATTAATCGTTTTTTTTTTTATCGATTAATCGACTAATTTCGATTAATTATAACGCACATACAGTTTTTACAACTTTTTTTTATTAAACTTTAAGAAAAACGTAGAAATGTAGTTTAACTTTAATGTCCTCATCTCCCCCCATACTGTATTGTCCACATCTCCCCCATACTGTACTGTCCACATTTCCCCACATCTCCCCCCATGCTGTACTGTCCACATCTCCCCCCATGCAGTACTGTCCACATCTCCCCCCATGCTGTACTGCCCACATCTCCCCCCATGCTGTACTGCCCACATCTCCCCCCATGCTGTACTGTCCACATCTCCCCACATCTCCCCCATACCTTAATATTCATGATTGTCTGCTCTGTCTGGAATAGACAGCAGGCAGACCCGTCCGTCCTCAGAGTAGACGGCACAAGCAGGCGGGCGATGATGACGTCAGCACGTGCGTCTAAGCCACCGTCGGGTGGACCAAGATTGCCGCGGCTCCGGAGCTAGGCCTTTCCTATGGGCAAGACTGCGGAGCTCACAATAATTTTGATCGATCAAAGAAATTAACAGTTAATCGAACAATTAATCATGAATTTCCGCAGCCCTAGTACATAGGTGACAAACCTAGGTAACATGTATATACCTTCACAATTCCTGATATTTTGAAATACCTCAAAAAATACTGCATTATGGCCAAAGCATAGGGCTGATGATTAGAGGAGATAATCTTATGACAAACATTACAGACAGTTGTGGTGCCTGTACGAATGTTTAAAGTGGTTGTAAACCCTTACAAACCACTTTGACCTACAGGTAAGCCTAGATTAAGGCTTACCTGTAGGTCCAAGAAACCGTGTAGGTTTAGGAGATATTTGCCAAAAGACAGGCACTGCTGTCTATGGCGCATGCGCCGTAGACAGCGGCGTACAGGCGCACTGAGCACGCCGCAGTTAACGGCGATATGCCGCGAGTGGCGGCTCCCATGTGCATGCACGGGAGTGAGGTCATCGCGGCTCCATCGAATGACAGCGCCGTAGCAGCGAGACCCACCAAGAAGATGCAGGCTCTGTACACAAGGGGAAAGCAGTCACTTCGCTGGCTCTTGTGTCAGGTAAGTGACACATAATGGACTACTATGCGATGCATAGTAGTCCATTATGCTTTACCTCTGCAGGGAATCAGGGTTTACTTCCTCTTTAAGACATCCACAAAGCGAATGCTTGATATATAGACTTCTTAAGCCCCATACACACAGATTTTCTGCTGATTTTTTCCTTCAGAGTTACCAAAACCATATAATATGAGGTCAAACATTAGGAGTTTCAATTTGTATGCAATCAGGCAGGCCCTTGCACTACATGGTTTTGGTAAATCTGAAGACAAAAATCAGCAGAAAATCTGATGTGGGGCTTTAGTGTCTATATTAACACTACTTGAATGAAGGCACATTTTAGCAAGTCAAATACCATTATCATTCCTAAACGGACCTCTTTTTTCAGAAAAAAATACTGCTCCCAAGTTCTGTGGCATGACCTAAACTCTAGACAATGGTCACATGTTTTCTGACTACCAAGACTATTCACATCATTAATTATGCAGCCTCACTATGAGCAAACATAGAAACAAGATAAATAGGAACAATCAGTTCTCTTTAACCTGCATACACTGTATAAAAGCATATAAAACTATAGTTCCTTTTCTTTCAAAAGACCTGGTGCTACTGGCATCAATTCAGATTCTCATCTGCGTACAAAAACATTGCAGCAATTTATATTCTGGAAATTGGGGCTGAGGGCCTGAGCTTATTCAACCACCTGGTACACTTGGTTTTACTTTTCTCTGCCACTGTTTTCTAGCTCTTCGCCCTTTCTTCCTCTTCTTTAGTCTTCTTTATTACCCTAATCAGTGCACTCTTTTTTCCTCAAGCTTCCTATCCCTTTTAAGCTGGCCATACACTGAGCGAATTTGACCAGTTTCTCATGAGCCAGCCAAAATTTGCCTTGTGGGTGACCCTGTCTTCCCCCTCCAGGCCAACACTCTTAGATAAAAAAAACTAAAAGGAGCTGACTGGCAAATGGTCATCACAACAGCATCTGCAGTCAGTCTGATGCAGCTGCTGTTTGGGTATCCTGACAGCCACCAGTGACTGGGGACAAAAAGAAGGCAAATGTATTAACTACCTTCTTCAGCATAGGGGGAGCTCATGTCCAAAATGGAGATGAAATTGACACAGCTTCAAATGAACCACTATGGCTCAAAATTGATATGATCAAGAAATATTTAGACAGAATAAAGGTGAATAAAGCACCTAGACCAGATGGCATGCACCCACAGATCCTAAAAGAATTAAGCTCTGTCATTTCAAAGCCATTGTTTAAAAATTTTAGCGACTCTTTTATGACTGGCATAGTACCACTGGATTAGCATAAGGCCAACGTGGTGCCTATATTTGAAAAGGGATCAAAGTCTTTGCCAAGTAACTATAGACCTGTTAGTTTAACTTATATAATTGGGAAGATACTGGAGCGTTTAATAAAAGACCACATAGATGAGTTCTTGCTGGAAAAAATATTTTAAGTAACAGACAGCATGGATTCATGAACGACAGAAGTTGTCAAACAAATCTGATTTCTTTTATTTAAGAGGTGAGCAAAACCTTGAACAAAGGAGTGGCTGTGGACATAGTATATTTAGATTTTGCCAAAGCGTTTAGCTGTGTGTGGGTAACTGTGTCAATGTGTAAGGTAAAGTCTACAGGCTTGGAAAATCAGTTTGTAAATGGATAGAAAATTGGCTAAAGACCAAATTCAGAGAACAGTGGTTAATTATACTCTGGTTATTAGTGGTGTACCCTAAGGTTCAGTGCTAGGGTCCTTACTTATTAATATATTTATAAATTATATACGGTAGAGTCTGGTATTAAAAGTACAATTTCAGTCTTTGCAGATGACACTAAGCTATGCAGTGAAATAACATCCTTACAGGATGTCTCCAATTTACAAGGTGACCTCAATGTACCGTTCATTGAGCAACATCAACAGTACAACAGGTATCATTAGCAGTAATTAGCATGGATTCATGAAGAATCTTTCTTGCCAAACCAATCAATTAACCTTCTATGAGGAGCTGAGTTGCCATCTGGATAATGAAAGGCCTGTAGATGTGGTGTATCTTGATTTTGCAAAAGCATTTGATACAGTTCCCCATAAACGTTTACTGTACAAAGTAAGGTCAGTTGGCATGGATCATAGGGTGAGTACATGTATTGAGAACTGGCTACAGGGGTAAGTTCAGAGGGTAGTGATAAATGGGGAGTACTCAGAATGGTCAGGGGTGGAAAGTGAGGTCCCCCTGGGTTTTGTCCTGGGACCAATCCCATTTAATTTATTCATAAACGACCTGGAGGATGGGATAAACAGTTCAATCTCTGTATTTGCAGACGATACTAAGCTAAGCAGGGCAATAATTTCTCTGCAGGATGTGGAAACCTTGTAAGAAGGTCTTAAATTAATGGGGTGGGCAACTGCATGGAAAATTATGTTTAATGTAGAAAAATTGAAAATAATGCATTTGTATGGCAAAAATATGAATCTACTCACTAGGGGAAGATCCTCTGGAAGAATCTAGGATGGAAAAGGAACTGGGGGTCCTAGTAGATGACAGACTCAGCAATGACATGCTATGCCAAGCTGCAGCAAGAAAAGCAAACTGAATATTGGCATGCATTAAAAAGGGGATTGACTCCAGAGATAAAAAGATAATTCTCCCACTCTACAAGACTCTGATCAGGCCGTACCTGGAGTATGCTGTCCAGTCCTCAGGAAGGATGTGCTGGAACTGGAGAAAGAACAGAGCTAATAAACTAATAAAAGGGATTGGAGGACATTAGTTAGGAGAAAGGTTACAAGCACTGAACTTTTTCTCTCTGGAGAAGAGACGCTTGAGAGGGGATATGATTTCAATGTACAAATACCGTACTGGTGACCCCACAATAGGGATAAAACTTTTCAGCGTAAGGGAATTTAATAAAACATGTGGCCACACTAAAATTCACTAAAATTAGAAGAAAAGCGGTTTAACCTTAAACTGTGTAGAGGGTTCTTTACTGTAATGCCACGTACACACGATCTCATATTCCGACATCAAAATCCATGGGATTTTTTCAGACGGTTGGCTCAAACTTGTCTTGCATACACAGGGTCACACAATATTGTCGGAAATTCCGAACATCAAGAACTCGGGGATGTATTGACGAGCCGAGAAAATTGAAGCTCAATAGCCAGTGTGGCTCTTCTGCTTGATTCCGAGCATGCGTGGAACTTTGTTCGTCGGAATTGTGTACAACGGATTTTGTTGTCTGAAAATGTGAGATCCAGATCTCAAATTTTGTGTGTCGGAAATTCTGATGGAAAATGTCCGATGGAGCCTACACGTGGTTGGAATTTCCGACAAGCTCCCATCGAATATTTTCCATCTGAAAATCTGACCGTGTGTATGGGGCATAAGAGTGGTAAGGAGAAAAAGAATTCCTGGATGGCCGCACATCAAAAAAGGCATCTTTATTGGCAAACTATTAAAATCCAAGTACAGTCACCTCATAAAGGTAGGGAAAACAGGACAAATAGCTAACGCTTTTCATGCCCCATCATGGCGCTTATTCATAGCGCCTTATTCTTGAGCAGAGCCAGCACCTGTGTGTTCCATCAGGGTGAGCACTTTATTGTGGATCTGGGAGGTTGGAACGGTAATCTCTATGTCTAAGAGTGGTAAGGAATTCCCTTGCACCGGCAGTGGTTTCAGTGGGGAGTATTGATAATTTCAATAAAAATATTAGATAAGCACCTTAACGACCACAAAATACTAAATTACAATGTAATACTGACATAAAATCACACACCTAGGTTGGATTTGATGGACTTTTTTCAACCTCACCTACAATATAACTATGTACTATGTAAGAGAAGTATAGACTCTTACATAGACTATGTAAGAGAAGTATAGACAGTTCAGTTCTGGGCACCAGTTCATAAAAAAAAGGATATTGAGGAACTGGAGAAAGTGCAGAGAAGGATAACCAAAATGATAAGAGGCATGGAGGAGCTTAGCTATGAGGAAAGATTATGCGCACACACGATCGAATTGTCCGGTGGACTTGGTCCGGCAAACAATCCGGCAAGCAATCCGCCGGACTTTATAACGAATGGACTTGGCAACACACGGACACTCCGAAATTCCAGCGATTGCTAACGCGATGACATACAGCACGTACGACGGGACTAGAAAAAGGAAGTTCAAAAGCCAGTAGCCAATAGCTTTCTTCTCGTACTTGCTTCAGAGCATGCGTCATTCTTAGTCCGCCGGACTAGCACACCGATGAACGGATTGTCTGCTGAAAGCCAAGTCCGGCGGACATATTTTGAGTCAAAACTACTTTCTAAGTTCGCCGGACTTTTAAGATGAAAAAGTCCGCTGGAGCCCACACACGATCGAATTGTCCAGCGTACTTTGGTACAATTCGATCGTGTGTACGCGGCATTAGAGGAACTGAATTTATTCTCTCTTGAGAAGAGGAGATTAAGGGGGATATGCGCAACATGTATAAATCCATTAGTGGTCCATATGAACTTGGTGTTGAGTTATTCACTTTAAGGTCATCCTAAATGCATATAATTGGATACTAATATTTATAGATAAAGTTGATCCAGGGAATATCCGATTGCCTCAGGAAGGAATCCCCCATATATATATATAATAGCTGGTACTGCAGATTCATCTATCTGTACTTCATAGCATGGATAGAAGAATCTGTTATTTTTTTTTCATTCAGCTTGTAGACTGAATGAGAAAATTCAATCAGTTTTATTTTCCCCCTGTCCTTCCTTCCTCTACGTTGTTCTTAACCCCCCTCTCCCCCATGTAATATCAATAAAATAGGGGACTCTCTGGAGTCCCAATTAACTCTGAGCCACATATCAATGAACACTAACCATAACCACTCACAGAGCTCGGACAGTCTTTCTGATCTTGTTTAACAGACGTACTATGTTGTCAAATTACATGGGGACATCCGTTTGGCTGATTCATCTACACTTACAAATATTTTATGTAACTTAACTGTGTCAATATTTGATGTTTGCTGCTGTATGCTCAGTTGTGTACTCTCAGTTGTGTGCTGCTCAGGCCTCAACTTCAGACCTATGAGTTGGTCCCTTGGACCAGTCAACAGTACCAACTGTGCTCAACTGCAGTCCATGCACCTCTTGCACGCATCCTCTGCATACCACTCCATAGCTCCCTGCTGCATGGATCCACACCCTCGCCTCTCAATTGGAGAATGTACCGGCATCTGTATGAAGCCCTCCTGTGTCCTAGCCTGAGATCTCTTGGCTACTGGGTGGAGCACACCTGTCCCCTGAATGGAGCACAACTGTCTTCTAATGTAAGCCCTGAACTATGCCGATGCCTATGATACAAATGTTATAAAATGAGTTGCAGTTCAGTGAGTAAAATAAGTATTTAATCCCCAAGCAAAACATGACTTAGCACTTGGTGGAGAAACCCTTGTTGGCAAGCACAGTGTTAAGACATTTCTTGTTGGTTACGAGGTTTGCACACATCTCAGGAGGGATGTTGGACTATGCTTCTTTACAGATCTTCTCTAAATCCTTAAGGTTTCTTGGCTGTCGCTTGAGAACTCGAAGTATCAGCTCCCTCCTTACATTTTTTATAGCATTAAGGTCTGGAGACTAGCTAGGCCACTCCATGACCTTAATGTGCATATTTTTGAGCCACTCCTTTGTTGCTTTGACAGTATTTTTTCGGTCACTGTCATGCTGGAAGACCCATCCACGACCCATCTCCAGTGGCTGAGGGAAGAAGGTTCTCATCCAAGATTTTACAATACATGCCCCCATCCATTGGCCCCTCATTGCGACAAAGTTGCTCTGTACCTTTAGTAGAGAAACAGCCTCAAAGCATAATATTTCCACCTCTGTGCTTGACTGTAGGGGTGGTGTTCTTAGGGTCATAGTCAGATGAGTCATTTAGATGTTCACTGGCAAACTTCAGATGGGGCTTTACATGTACCTTCTTGGGGCGGGGGACCTTGTGGGCGCTGCAGGATTTCAATCTACTGTATGGTGACGTATTATGTTACCAATGTTTTTTTGGGCAATTGTGGTCCCAACTGCTTTGACATAATCTCACAAGCTCCTCTCATGTAGTTCTGGGTTAATTCCACACTTTTCTAATGATCATCCTTACCCCTTGAGACAAAATGTTGCATGGAGCTCCAGACTGAGGGCGATTGATGGTTATTTTGTATTTCTTTCATTTGTGAATAATCGCTCCAACAGTTGTCTCCTGACCAAGCTTCTTGCTGATGGTCTTGTAGCCCATTCCAGCCTTGTGCAGGTCTACAATCTTGTCCCTGACATCCTTTGACAGCTCCTTGGTCTTGCCCAAGATCGTGGTTTGAAAGAAAGAGTTGTTTTTAGGAGCATCTTCTTATATTATACAGGACTAATCTGTGTACCACATGAGCACATACTGTAGCTAGGCTGTGGGATCCAGCATTATTGTTGGTTGGTAGGGGATAAAATACTTATTTTACCCAATGAATTGCAACTCAATTTATAACATTTGCCTGATGTGTTTTTTATGGATTTTTGGTTTATATTCGGTCTCTGTCATTGTTTCATAGTTTCATAGTTTCATAGTTAGTAAGGTTGAATAAAGACACCAGTCCATCCAGTTCAACCTGAGTGAGTGTCCACAATTGCATTGCCCCTATCCCTGCACACTGAACACTCAAATCGGTCCCTACCTTCAAGGAGCCCACAATCCAAGGTCCCCATCCATATACTAGGGCCAATCCTGGACAGAAGCCAATCAACCTACCTGCATGTCTTTGGATTGTGGGAGGAAACCGGAGTACCCGGAGGAAACCCATGCAAGCACAGGGAGAACATGCAAACTCCAGGCAGGTAGTGTCGTGGTTGGGATTTGAACCAGCGACCCTTTTTACTGCTAGGTGAGAGTGCTAACCACTACACCACTGTGCCGCCCCCGTAAATACACCAATAACAATTATAGGCCCTTCATTTTATTTTGTACATCACAAAATCTGCAAGGGGTCAAATATTTTTTCCCCCACTGTATATGGCTTTTTTCAGCCGGAATGTGGCTTGGTCCAGCCACTTCCGACTATAGCCTTTTACTTCTCACTCTCACTTCACAAGTCACAGCTAACTCCCTTCTAGCAGCTCAAACATATCCATCCATGCCCTGCACTTGTAGATGCATATGTCCTGGGTGTAGTGCAGATGGTCATAGGCAGGAGGGGGGCATTGTATGGTAGGCTAACCCCCCCATGATCACCATCTTTCATCTGATGGCCAGGTGCCAATGCCCTTGATGAATGATGACTGCAAGTGCAAGAGGCTGAGCCACTCACAGTATGCAGGAAAAATACAAGGGCAAGTGGTTCAGCTTTGAATTAGGGCTTCCTGATGACAAATGTATGAATGCAAAATGCATAGAGGCTTCTGGGTAATTACGAACGTCACTTCCGGTAACTAACCCGAACTAAAATGATGCTTGTAGTGCAAGCCGGAACGACGAGCGAATCGGCATAACAGAGCCCCACAATAGAACGCTGGATAGACCCAGTGGCGGTCTAAGGTACTGGGAAATAATAATAATAAATAAATAATAATAAATAATCTAGAGTGTGTGACTGGGGACAAAGAGAAGGCTAACTTATTAAATACTTTATTCAGCTCTGTGTATACAAAGGAGCATGGGGGAGCTCATGTCCATAATGGGGGTGGTATTGACGCAGCCCCAAATCCACAATGGCTCATAAGTGATATGGTCCAGAAATATTTGGACAGAATAAAGGTGGATAAAGCACCTGGACCTGATGGCATCCACCCACGGATCCTAAAAGAATTGAGCCCTGTAATTTCAAAGACATTGTATCTAATTTTTAGGGACTCATTAATGACAGGAATAGTACCACTGGATTGGCGCAGGGCCAATGTGGTGCCTATATTTAAAAAGGGAACAAAGTCTTTACCAAGTCATTGTAGACCCGTTAGTTTAACTTCTATAGTTGGGAAGATACTGGAGGGATTAATAAAAGACCACATAGACGAGTTCTTGCAGGAAAAAAATATTTTGAGCAACAGACAGCATGGATTCATGAAAGACAGAAGTTGTCGGACAAACCTGATTTATTTTTATGAGGTGGTAAGTAAAACCTTGGACAGAGGGGTGGCGGTGGACGTGATATATTTGGATTTTGCAAAAGCGTTCGATACAGTTCCGCACACACGGCTCATGTGTAAGGTAAAGTCTACAGGTTTGGAAACATCAGTTTGTAGATGGATAGAAAACTGGCTAAAAGACAGAATTCAGAGAGTAGTGGTTAATGATTCTTACTCTGAATGGTCTAAGGTTATCAGTGGTGTACCCCAAGGTTCAGTGCTGGGACCCTTTCTTTTTAATATCTTTATAAATGATATTGGGTCTGGGATCAAAAGTAACATTTCCGTCTTTGCAGATGACACCAAGCTATGCAGTGCAATAACGTCCTTACAGGATGTCTCCAATTTACAAGCCGACCTCAATGCTCTGTCTAATTGGGCGACTATGTGGCAGATGAGGTTTAATGTTGAGAAATGTAAAGTTATGCACTTGGGGACTAAGAATGTGCATGCATCATACATGCTAGGGGGAGTACAACTGGGGGAATCCTTAGTGGAGAGGGATCTGGGGGTTTTGGTAGATCATAAACTCAATAATAGCATGCAATGCCAAGCTGCGGTTTCCAAAGCGAGCAAAGTCCTTTCTTGTATTAAGAGAGGTATGTACTCCAGAGAGAGAGATATAATTTTGCCCCTGTTCAAATCATTAGTAAGACCTCATCTGGAATATGCCGTTCAGTTTTGGGCTCCAGTTCTCAAAAAGGATATCGGGGAACTGGAGAAAGTGCAGAGAAGGGCAACCAAACTGATAAGAGGCATGGAGGAACTCAGCTATGAGGAAAGATTAGAGGAACTGAATTTATTCACTCTTGATAAGAGGAGATTAAGGGGGGATTTGATCAACATGTACAAATATATAAGGGGTCCATATAGGGAACTTGGTGTCGAGTTATTCACTTTACAGTCAACAAAGAGGACAAGGGGGCACTCTTTACGTCTAGAGGAGAAGAGATTTCATCTCCAAATACGGAAAGGTTTCTTCACAGTAAGAGCTGTGAAAATGTGGAATAGACTCCCTGCAGAGGTGGTTATGGCCAGCTCAGTGGATTGCTTTAAGAAAGGCCTGGATTATTTCCTAAGTGTACGTAATATAACTGGGTGCTAAAATTTATAGGTAAAGTTGATCCGGGGAAAATCCGATTGCCTCTCGGGGGATCAGGGAGGTATTTTTTCCCCTGCTTTAGCAAATTGGATCATGCTCTGCTGGGGTTTTTTGCCTTCCTCTGGATCAACTGTGGGTATAGAATTGGGTATATGGGTTGGTATGATATTTATTATATATATATATTTTTTTTTTTTTGGTTGAACTGGATGGACTTGTGTCTTTTTTCAACCTGACTAATTATGTAACTATGTAACTATGTAACTATGAAATGTGAGTGTGCATTCTTTATGTTTTTAATGGCTACAAATAAATCTATTTTATAAAACATACTGCGCAATGATAAATCTTTAATCTTTATGAGATACCAACATTGGGCATTAAGAAACGTCTAGTAGTTAACTGACTGGGAGAACGCCAGGATAGTGGCATAGTTATCCCTATATGAACCAAAGGCAAAACTTTTTCTAGGCTCTGGTAAGTGACCATTTTAGAAGGTGGTGGTGGCACAAGAAGTGGTGAACAAGTCATGGTTATGCAGCACGGATGAAATTTGAAGCACAAGAGCACTTCTGAATATACATGTTAGAATAGCATGAACATTGGAGACTTATGATATATGTACATGATGTATAATTGTGATTTCTGTTTCACTTTTAAAATTTTGTCATTTTTTTGTTTTCTATTATATTTTAATATTATAATTTTTACATTTTCTCACGTTGCACTTTAAAAAATGAGGTTGACATGCAAAAATACAAACGTTTAAACACTGTATTAGTGGTAATATATATATATATATGTATTTACTCAAAATTAGCGCAGTCACATTATTTTGAATACAGGTGGGGGCGTTGTATGGTAGGCTGACCCCCCATGATCACCATCTTTCATCTGGTGGCCAGATGCCGATGCCCTTGCTGGATGATGACTGCAAATGCAAGAGGTTGAGCCACAGTATGCAGGAAGATACAAGAGCAAGTGGTTCAGCCTTATGTATCAACAAAGATGAGACACATGGAAGATGGGATAGATTTTAATTGGGGAGGGACAGTTTATGCAGAGGTCAGGGCTGAAGAGGGATAGAAGGGAAATGTGGATGGGGGATGCAGAGGTGAAGAGCCGTGAAATAGACCTGGACTCTGCAACCTGTACATTAGCACCCCTGAAATCTACTCCCTGTACATGGCACACCTCTGAACTCTGATATTTTAATGCCCCTTTAAGGCCCTGCCAGTCCAATTTAGCCATACCCACCATTCATGTAGTTTGGGGGAAGGTGGTTATGGGGTTGAGTTCCAGCCCATATTCTCTGAGAAAGAAAGCCCTGTAAATTCAGTATCTCACCAAAGTACACCCTCACATTTTTGTAATTTTTTTTTATATCTTTTCATGTGACAACACTGAAGAAATTACACTTTGCTACAATGTAAATTAGTGAGTGTACAGGTTGTATAACAGTGCACATTTGCTGTCACCTCAAAATATCTCAACACACAGCCATTAATGTCTAAACTGCTGGCAACAAAAGTGAGTACACCCCTAAGTGAAAATGTCCAAATTGGGCACAATTAGCCATTTCCCCTCATGTCATGTCATGTGACTCGTTAGTGTTACAAGGTCTCAGGTGTGACTGGAGAGCAGGTGTGTAAATTTGGTGTTATCGCTCTCACTCTCTCATACTGGTAGTTTAACATGGTACCTCATGGCAAAGAACTCTCTGAGGATCTGAAAAAAAGACGCTGAAACTGAGCAGCACAGTGGTTAAGACCATACAGCGGTTCAACAGGACAGGTTCCACTCAGGACCGGCCTTGCCATGGTTGACCAAAGAAGTTGATTGCACGTGCTCAGTGTTATATCTAGAGGTTTTCTTTGGGAAATAGACGTATGAGTACTGCCAGCATTGCTGCAGAGGCTGAAGGGGTGGGGGGTCAGCCTGTCAGTGCTCAGACCATACACCGCTCACTGCATCAAATTGGTCTGCATGGCTGTCATCCCAGAAGGAAGCCTCTTCTAAAGATGATGCACAAGAAAGCCGCAAACAGTTTGCTGAAGACAAGCAGACTAATGACACCAAGATAAACGTATTTGGTTCAGATGGTGTCAAGCGTGTCAAGCGTGTGTGACGCCAACCAGGTAAGGAGTGCAAATATAAGTGTGTCTTGCCTACAGTCAAGCATGGTGGTGGGAGTGTCATGGTCTGGGGCTGCATGTGTGCTGCTGGCACTGGGGAGCTACATCTCATTGAGGGAACCATGAATGCCAACATGTACTGTGACATACAGAAGAAGAGCATGATCCCCTCCCTGTGAAGACTGGGCCCCAGGGCAGTATTCCAACATGATAATGACCCCAAACACACCTCCAAGACGATCACTGCCCTGCCAAAGAAGCTGATGGCCTGGCCAAGCATGTCTCCAGACCTAAACCCTATTGAGCATCTGTGGGACATCCTCGAATGAAAGGTAGAGGAGCACAAAGTCTCTTACATCCACCAGCTCCGTGATGTTGTCATGGAGGAGTGGAAGTGGACTCCAGTGGCAACCTGTGAAGCTCTGGTGAACTCCATGCCCAAGAGGTTTAAGGCAGTACTGGAAAATAATGGTGGCCATGCAAAATATTGACACTTTGGTCCCTATTTGGACATTTTCACTTAGAGGTGTACTCACTTATGTTGCCAGCGGTTTAGACATTAATGGCTGTGTGTTGAGTTATTTTGAGGGGACAGCAAATTTACACTGTGATACATGCTGTACACTCACTACATTACATTGTAGTAAAGTGTAATTTATTCAGTGTTGTTACATAAAATGATATAAAATATTTACAAAAACGTGAGGGCTGTACTACTTACTTTTGTGAGATACCGTATATGTGTGTGTGTATGTTTATATATATATACAAACCCACAAACCCCCTTCTTCACTCTGCTACTGATGGCCTTTATGACAAAATCGCACCCCTGTCCTGCCCAGACCTAGCCACTTCCATCTACAACACGCTGTCATTCTCCCTAGATGTACTTGCTCCTCTTTCTACACGCAGATCCTGGCCCCATCTGCCACAATCCTGGCAAACAGACGACACCAGAAGTCTCAAGAGACACAGCCGTGCTCTTGAGGGAGCATGGCGTAAATCTAAGTCCCTGCAAGACTTTACCCTCTACAAATCTTCCCTTCTCAAATACAATTCCTGCCTCCACACTGCTAAACAAACCTATTACAAAACTCTCATCAAAACCCTCTCATCCAAACCTTGTCAACTCTTTTCTACCCTTAATTCCTTACTTCACCTCCCACTGCCCCACCCACCAACTTGCTTACCACTCAACAGATTGCCAACCATTTTAATAGTAAAATCACCACAATTCGCAAGGAGATAGCTAGCATTCAAATTCCTCCCCTACCCAATACATCAGGTCCAACACCACACTCAATACTCTCCTCTTTTTTCCCAGTTACCACAGATGAAGTTGATAAATTCCTCTCCATGGCCCACCTCACTACCTGTTCCTTGGACCCTTCCCCCTCACAATTACTGCGACCACCTTCCCACTCTATCCTCAACTCCCTAACCCACATCTTCAACCTCTCCCTCTCCTCCAGCACCTTTCCTTCCCCATTCAAACATGCACAGGTTACCCCCATACTCAAAAAACCCTCACTAGATCCCACCTGTTTGAATAACTCAAGACCAATCTCCCTGCTCCCGTTTGCCTCCAAGCTCATTGAACACCTTGTCCATGACCAAATGAATCGCTACCTCATGGACATCAACCTTCTCGACCCCCTACAGTCTGGCTTCCGCCCACAACATTCTACTGAAACTGCCCTACTAAAACTCACCAATGACCTACTAACTGCTAAAACCAACGGCCACTACTCCATACTCATACTTTTAGACCTCTCTGCTGCCTTTGACAGAGTTGGCCACCTGCTCCTACTCAGCAAATTACACTCCCTTGGCCTCCGTGATTCTGCTTTATCCTGGTTCTCCTCCTACCTATCTCAGCGCACTTTCAGTGTCACTTAAATATCCATCTCCTCCATTCCCCTTGCTCTTTCTGTTGGGATACCCCAAGGTTCCGTCCTTGGGCCCCTCCTATTCTCGCTCTATACCTCTTCCCTGGGCCAGTTGTTAACCTCCCATGGTTTCCAATACCACCTCAATGCTGACGACACCCAAATCTATCTCTCCACTCCTCAACTCACCCCCTCGATCTCCTCACAGATCTCAAACTTACTGAATGACATATCGGTACGGATGTCATACCACTTCCTCAAACTCAATCTTTCGAAAACTGAGCTTGTTATTTCCTCCTTCACGTCCCCCCCCCCCCCGTGACTTCACCATTAATATCAACAACACAACCATTGGTCCCTCGACACATGCCAGGGTCCTGGGTATAATCCTTGACTCTGACCTATCCTTCAGCCCCCATATCCAATCACTGGCTAAATCCTGCCGCTTTCACCTCCGCAACATCTCCAGAAATCAACCCTTCCTGACTAATGACACCACAAAGCAACACATTCACTCCTTGATTATTTCCCACATTGACTACTGCAACTCTCTCCTTAATGGCCTCCCCTTAAGCTGGCTATCCCCCCTTCAGTCTATTATGAATGCTGCTGCTAGACTAATACACCTCACTAACCGATCCATGACTGCCGCCCCTCTCTGCCAATCCCTTCACTGGCTTCCCCTACACCACTGTGTAAAATTCAAAATGCTAACCATAACATACAAAGCCATCCACAACATTGCCCTCATCTACATCACCAACATCATCTGCAGATATCGCCTAAATCATCCCCTCCGCTCCTCCCAGGACCTACTGCTCTCTAGCTCCCTTGTTACCTCCTCCTATGCTCACCTTCAGGACTTCTCCAGAGCCTCTCCCATCCTCTGGAACTCCCTGTCCCAGTATGTCCAATCAGCCCCTACCCTGTCCACCTTTAGGAGAGCCCTGAAAACTCATTTATTCAGGGAAGCCTATCCCACACCCACCTAACAACAACTGTCCCCACGGTGGATACAGGAACATTAAGATCTCTGGAGATGGGCTTGTAACCTTGAGATTGTCTATGCGTTTGCATAATTGTTCTCAAATCTCAGACAATTCTTTTCTGCTCTTTCTCTTCTCCATATGGCACACAGACAGACAACAGAAAAGTTGAGTGAATTTTTCACCATTTGAACTGGTTGCCAGTGTGATTTCTATATTGTCAGCACCCGTTAATTGATACAGGTGAGTTTAATTACAAATTACAGGAGTATCACAAACTTGGAATGCACTGTTTCTTAAAATTTTTTAGAAGGTAGAAGTCCATTTTGGAATGTGTCAGATTTGGCTTTTTGTTTCTCCACTTTTTTGCATCATACCAATACAAACAAAAGAAATAAACATGAGAATGCCTAAACATTTGTAATTGCAAAAATCTTCTGGGTGAAGTAGTGCATTATCTGACAGAAATGCAGGGACGCCGTGACTGTGATTTTATATATATATATATATATATATATATATATACACACACACACACACACACACACAATGCCTTGCGAAAGTATTTGGCCCCCTTGAACTTTTCAACCTTTTGCCACATTGCAGGCTTCAAATATAAAGATATAACATTTAAAATTTTTGTGAAGAATCACCAACAAGTGGGACACAATTGTGAAGTGGAATGAAATCTATTGGATAATTTAAACTTTTTTAGCAAATAAAAAACTGAAAAGTGGTGCGTGCAAAATTATTCGGCCCCTTTACTTTCAGTGCAGCAAACTCACTCCAGAAGTTCAGCGAGGATCTCTGAATGATCCAATGTTGTCCTAAATGACTGATGGTGATAAATAGAATCCACCTGTGTGTAATCAAGTCTCTGTATAAATGCACCTGCTCTGTGATAGTCTCAGGGTTCTATTGAAAGCACAGAGAGCATCATGAAGACCAAGGAACACACCAGGCAGGTCCGTAATACTGTTGTGGAGAAGTTTAAAGCCGGATTTGGATACAAAAAGATTTCCCAAGCTTTAAACATCCCAAGGAGCACTGTGCAAGCGATCATTTTGAAATGAAAGGAGTATCAGACCACCGCAAATCTACCAAGACCTGGCTGTCCCTCTAAACTTTCAGCTCAGACAAGGAGAAGACTGATCAGAGATGCAGCCAAGAGGCCCATGATCACTCTGGATGAACTGCAGAGAACTACAGCTGAGGTGGGAGAGTCTGTCCATAGGACAACAATCAGTCGTACACTGCACAAATCTGGCCTTTATGGAAGAGTGGCAAGAAGAAAGCCATTTCTCAAAGATATCCATAAAAAGTCTTGTCTAAAGTTTGCCACAAGCCACCTGGGAGACACACCAAACATGTGGAAGAAGGTGCTCTGGTCAGATGAAACCAAAATTGAACTTTTTGCCCACAATGCAAAACGATATGTTTGGCGTAAAAGCAACACAGCTCATCACCCTCAACACACCATCCCCACTGTCAAACATGGTGATGGCAGCATCATGGTTTGGGCCTGTTTTTCTTCAGCAGGGACAGGGAAGATGGTTAAACTTGAGGGGAAGATGGATGCAGCCAAATACAGGACCATTCTGGATGAAAACCTGTTGGAGTCTGCAAAAGACCTGAAACTGGGACGGAGATTTATCTTCCAACAAGATAATGATCCCAAACATACAGCAAAATCTACAAAGGAATGGTTCACAAATAAACGTATCCAGGTGTTAGAATGGCCAAGTCAAAGTCCAGACCTGAATCCAATCGAGAATCTGTGGAAAGAGCTGAAAACTGATGTTCACAAACGCTCTCCATCCAACCTCACTGAGCTCAAGCTGTTTTGCAAGGAAGAATGGGCAAGAATTTCAGTCTTTTGATGTGCAAAACTGATAGAGACATACCCCAAGCGACTTGCAGCTGTAATTGCAGCAAAAGGTGGCTCTACAAAGTATTAACGCAAGGGGGCCGAATAATTTTGCACGCCCCACTTTTCATTTTTTTATTAGCTAAAAAAGTTTCACTTCACAATTGTGTCCCACTTGTTGGTGATTCTTCACAAAAAATTAAAATTTTATATCTTTATGTTTGAAGCCTGAAATGTGGCAAAAGGTTGAAAAGTTCAAGGGGGCCGAATACTTTCGCAAGGCACTGTATATATATATATATATATATATATATATATATATATATATATATATATATATATATACACATACACACACAATATTACCAAAAGTATTGTGATGCCTGCCTTTACGTTAACTTTAATGGCATTGCAGTCTAAGCCCTTGTACACACGGTCGGAGAATCCGTCGGAATGTGTCCTACCGGACCGCGTTGTCGGATAATCCGACTGTGTGTGGTATGCATCGGACTGTTTCCGTCGGAATATCCGTCGGACCAAATTTTCAAACTTGCTGGAAATATTTTCCGACAAACTGGTCCGATAGGACATACTCCGATCATGTGTAGAGAATTTCGATCGGACAAAGTGCCACGCATGCTCAGATCAAATTCCTACATCAAAGCTATTGGCTACTAGCCTGAACGTAGTCCCATCGTAACGAAATTATGTCATTACGTTCTGAAAGATCGGATTTTTCGACAACTTTGTCCGACCGTGTGTATGCAACAGTTTCGGACAAGATCTGAAGGACAAAATCCGATGGATTTGGTTGTCGAAATGTCCGACCGTGTGTAAAGGGCTTAGTCTGTAGGGTCCAATATTGAGTTGGCCCACCCTTTGCAGCTATACCAGCTTCAACTCTTTTGGGAAGACTGTCCACAAGGTTTAGGAGTGTGTCTATGGGAATGTTTGACCATTCTTCCAGAAGCACATTTGTGAGATCAGGCACTGATGGAGATGAGAAATCCTGGCTCACAATCTCCACTATTGGGTTGAGGTCAGGACTCCGTGCAGGCCAGTCAAGTTTCTCCAACCCAAACTCACTCATCCATGTCTTTATGGACCTTGTTTTGTACACTGGTGCGCAGTCATGTTGGGACAGGAAGGGGCCATCCCCAAACTCTTTCCACAAAGTTGGGAGCATTACATTTTCCAAAAATGGCTTGGTATGCTGACAGCTTAACAGTTCCCTTCACTTGAACTAAAGGGCCAAGCCCAACCTCTGAAAAACAACCTCACACCATAATCCCCCCTCCACCAAATGATTTGGACCAGTGAACAAAGCAAGGTCCATAAAGACATGGATGAGTTTGTTGTGGAAGAACTTGACTGGTCTGCACAGTCCTGACCTTAACATCTTTGGGATGAATTTGAGTGGAGACTTGTCCAACATCAGTGCCTGAACTCACAAATGTGCTTCTGGAAAAATGGTAAAAACATTTCCATAGATATACTCCTAAACCTTGTAGACAGCCTTCCCAACAGAGTTGAAGCAGCAAGGGGTGGCTCAACTCAATATTGAACCCTACGGACTAAGACCCCAAACACATTATTAGTTCATAACCATATAATATGAGGTCACACCTTAAGAGTTTCAACTTGTATGCAATCAGGCAGGCCCTTGCACTACATGGTTTTGGTAAATCTGAAGACAAAAATCTGCAGAAAATCTAATAGTGCATATGGGGTCTAAGACTGGGATTCCATTAAGTTCATGTGCATTTAAAGGCAGACTCCCTAATACTTTTAGTAAGATAGTGTATATATAGTCCTTCTTAACTTTAAGAACAAAGGGACTCAGTGGTAGCTAAACTATTCCTGGGTCCCTATCCATCTCCAGCACCGACAGCTGCAAAACAATGAGACGGGGAGGGTAGCCTTACATTTATTTTGTCATGTTTATGACTGTTAGAGACACAGAGACCCCATGACATGTTTTTGTTTCTTCACAGAAGGAGGTTATTGAATTTCCACAATTTTACAGAGGGCATGTTATATGGCCAGCTATCTGGACAGAGTTCTTAACGTTCACTGATCTTCCGAATCTCATGAAATATAACAATACAGAATTCCCATGAAACTGGTTTTATAAAGGAGAAGTCTCAGGCCTCTTTCACATATCTAGAAGCAGAGTGATTTCGTCCATAGGCGGACATCTTTCCCTAATCGCAGGTAACCACTGGATGTGAGCATACATGCAATAACCTGGTATCCCAGCTGCAGGTAAACTTGCCGCACCCATAGTCGCTTAGGATGTTTGAATGAGCCCTTAATATTACCCACTTGAGTCATGTATTTTATTCATTTCTATTGTTTCAGTGGGTGAGTCGCACAGTACCAGTCAGTGAACAATGACTAGTAGCCGTTGGGCAGTTGAAGCAGAAACCCAGTAAAGGCACAATCATAGGTCTGCACTTCTATGTCATTTTATTCCCAGGGAAGCAATTGTCAACCAGTCTTTAAAAATTATTGTTATCCTTCAACAGTTTTTGAAAGCTGCCAGTTAATAAAATCTCCTTTTAAATTCCATTAAGAATACAAGTCCCTCAAGCAGTCTAAGCCTTGTGTATAAATGTCTTCTATAAATACAGAAGAAGCCCCCTGAGACATACATGAATCTACTTACAAGAACAAAGCACTTCTTGTGCCAAAGAATGACACCAACGCACAAAACGTCTGTTATGTGTTAAAGTAGCAAAAGCCCGATGGCGTGTCATTTATGACCTATGGACAGTTCGGCTGAAATCTGTAAGTACACAACATTTATTTTCATTGCCAAATCTACATCTATGTCTCAAGATCTTATTTGAAAATAGTTATATTTGTAATTGCATTTGTATGTAATTTATATACAATATATATTATAATAATTATAATAGGATAAGGAAAATTATACTTTGGAAATAAAGAAAAAATGAATATTTCATACCAATGCTATGCATGCTATGCATGCAAATTTGTATTTTAATATTATTAAAAATTACTTTTCCATTAGATACTGTATGTTTAACACTGCCAGAAAATCCAAATGTTGCTTTCTTGCAACTGAGTAATTTGATTTCTTGCTTGTGTCTCTCTAAAGCAAAATCTTTTTAATTTTCAAATAGCGTAGGAGTTTAAAATTCAATAGTAATTTTAATAACATTAAATTGCTAAATGGCATATGTAGCAGTTATATACGTTTCAATTTTTTATTTAGCAAGCGTAAAGCTTCCCTTCAAGACTGACGCGATAAAAAAACTTGGATGCTTTTATCTTTTCCTAGGTAATGTCTAATAGAAAATAGCCACTAGGAGGAGCTGTTCTACATCCAGAAAAGCTTCCAAACATTATTTTACAGATGCTCCGATAGCAGATCTAAGGCTCTAAATCAGAGTTCTGCAAACTACCACCCGTAGGCTGCATGCGGCCCACTAGTAGATTTTAGCCAGGCCCCAGGTAGGGTCAGACAGTACATAGACTGAATCTTAAGATATAGCTATATTTCATGTTTCCAGCCACTTTAACCAGAGGACCTGAAAGGATTTTCCCCCTTAATGACAGTGTTGCGATAAGGCACTGCGTTGATTTAACTGACAATTATGCGAGGCTGTACCCAAACAAAATAGACGTCCCCACAAATAGAGCTTTCTTTTGGTGGTATTTGATCACCTCTGCAGTTTTTTTTTTTTTTTTTAATAAACAAGGAGCGACAATTTTAAAAAAGAAAAACTTTTTTTAACTTTTTGCTATACTACATATCAAAAAAAAAAAAAAGTAAAAAAAACATTTATTAATCAGTTTAGGCCGATATATATTCTTCTACATATTTTTGGTTAAAAAAAAAAAAAAACGCAATAGGCATATACTGATTGGTTTGCGCAAACGTTATTGCGCCTATAAACTATGAAATTGATTTAGGTACTTTTATTTATTTTTTATTGTTTTTCCTAGTAATGGTGGCGATCTGCGATTTTTAGCGGAACTGCGACATTGCAGCGGACAATGTTGACCCTAAATGACACTTTTTGGGGACCAGTGCTATAAAAATCACTGATCAAAGTAAAAATGACACTGGCAGGGAAGGGGTTAACACTAGGGGACTAACTGTAGTGGGGATGGGCTGCCAGGAATATGACACTGTTCCCAATTACTGAGAACAGAAGATCTCTGACATGTCAAAATGGGGATCCGCCTTGTTTACATAGGCAGATCCCCGTTCTGCCTCAGTACTAGGTGATCATGGGTACCCGCAACTGCGTGAGCCGCCGTACAGGGACGGCGATTTACTCAGCGGTTCCAACCTGCCGCAGTAAAAGTACTTGAGCTAGTCAGCAAGTGGTTAAATATGTAATTTGTGCCAAGTTGGAACCTATGATCTTTTTAAAGTGACAGGAAACATTTCAGTTTTAAAGTGGAACTAAACCCTCCTATCCTTTTCAGCCATGGAAGCTGCCATCTTAGGCTCTGTTTGATCTGCTGTTGCCATGGTGCTGCACGTGTGAACAGTTATGACATTTGATGGGTTGGAAGTTCAGTTACGAGCACATTTTCAGGACATTTGTTTGCTTTTCTAGTTGTTAGTGGGGTCAAATCAATATAAGAATGAAAGACATTCTAGATTTGAATGTGGTTTTTGTTCAGGAAAAATCCTACATTTTTGTAATGGGCATGACCTAGGTGCAAAGAAACGTTTTATTACATCTGGGATTACATTCAAGTATCAGATTTGAAAAAGATTTAGAACCTTTTCACACTGAGGCACTTTTCAGGTGTTTTCATGCTAAAAGAAAAGTGCCTAAAAAGCTCCTGGAAACTGCTTGCCATTAATATCAATGGATCCTTTCACACTGAGGTGGTGAAAAGTCTTGCAAGCAGCATCTTTGGAGCATGTTTGAAGCACTCCAAAAGCGCCTGAAAATGACAAGAAAAGTGCCGCAAAATGGTTCTTTTGAGTTACGTTACATTAAAGAAAGCGCACCGCTAACGCTGCAAAAGCACCGCAAAAATGCCAGGCGTTTTATGAGCAGTTTTGGAGCACCTCAGTGGGAAAAGGGGTCTTAAGGGCTTTTTAGCAAAATTGTTATTGACTCAATGATGGCAAGATGTGATGCTCTAGCGAAAGATTTCTCGAAGGTTTGAATGAAAATTCTGCTGGTGTATGGTCAGCTTAAAGGGCGAGTTCACCTTTACCAAAAACTGCCTGTGTATGTAAGGGGCACCTGTAGATAAAAACCAACTGTGCAGTTTTACTAGGACATTGTAAAGACACTCCCAGTCAATTCAAACCTCATATGTGCTCTTCTCTCCACTGGCATAGTAGCTCTGAGCTAAGCAATGCTGTGACTAAGGAGATAGTGGACCACATGTGTTTTTATAGGTTTGTGAACTTGCTCCTGTGATGGTCGGGATGAGCAGTAATGGCTGGGATTGCCCTAGCAATATTCCAGCAACAACGCAGGATGGCATTTTTTGGAGTCTGTTGGCTAGACTTCTGGAGGAACATAAATAGCCTACAATGATAGCAGGGTGTATTAACCAACTTTGGTCAAAGCTGCCCCGTTTGTTTTTATCTACAGGCACCTTTTACCTGCATTGACAGTTTTTGGTAGGTAAGCTAACCCTTTAACACAAAGCCTTAGCTGAATTTAACTTCTGAAAGAATCCATGAATTTGCTACATGTTGTTTTTACATATAGGTGCATGGCTAGAGATCCTCTAGGAGGAAAGCTGATCTCTGTGGCTAAATCAGACATCAAAGACAACATCTCACGCCATTCAGTTCCGGTCAATATAACTGTCATCTTTTGTAACCATCTCAGTTCTTACTTGAATTTTATAGGTTTTCCACTGTTTATTAGGCCTCATACTCACTGACGCCAAGAGGCTCCAAAACCCTCTAGCATAAAATCCTAGGCACTTTCCCGCGCCAGGGGAGCCATAGGTGGCATGTACAGCCACCCATACAAGTGAATGGCTGCACGTGGCCACATTTCTGTAAACATAGATGGCTTCACGCATGCAAGTACAGGGTATTTCCACAAATGTGAAAGCATCACAATTGGGTAAATATGCCATATGGGCCTATGCCGATAAATGCTGATGCCATTTGTGTTTACATTAGTATGACCACACATAGTCATTCACTTGTGAGGGCAACTGTATGTGGCATCTACAGTTTTCCTAAAGTATCAGGGATTTTACACTAGAGGATTTTGCAGCCCCTAGATGTCGTGTGCATGGGGCCTCCTATACTAGCATGTAGAAAAAAAAAATGTATTGATGTCAGTGTGTTGCTTTTTCCTCTAAAAGCTTGAAAAACCTATACAAATGGGTTCTGGGGGCTACATTCACACTTCTCTGAGATTCACCATTTGCATGTTCGCCAGAATGAGTCAAATTCTTTGGCATTCGCTTAAAATCTAGTTTTACTTTTCTTAAAGCGGTTGTATACCCGCTGAATTTTTATTTTTTCCGTCTGCCGATCTTCCAGCCGGGAATCCCCTGTGTGCATGCGCCGCTGCAGTCAGCATCGCAATGCGAGGGGAATATCTCCTAAACCGTACAGGTTTAGGAGATATTTTTTTTACCTACAGGTAAGCCCTATTATAGGCTTTCCTGTAGGTAAAAGTCCCCAATTTGGCTATACAACCACTTTAATTAGGAAATCTAGGTCTTCATAAAATTTTTCATGTTACTACAGTCACACCCAATGTTTCTCAACCTTTTATTATTTAAGGCACCCTTTAATATTATTGACAATCTCAAGACACCCCATTCTAAAATGGAAAAAACTAAGGTAATAGTTTTACATATGCAGCAACATCACACATAGGACAACCAACATTAGAGGCGCTTTATTCTTCTAAATCAAATATACCATTGCACACTGGAATTGACTAGTATTCTGTTCTCTTCTCCCTCACTCAGCTAAATCTGACCCCAGTAACAATGGAGAGGGGCAAGGGAGGGTCAAACAAGGATTTGGTTTCCTCCCTATCAACCTATAATATCATTGGTTATTGGAACTTCAATAGCTGGAAGGTTATAAAGATGCACAATGAAAACCGATGGCTTTGTGTAATTAAAAGTCAGGCTTCATCCACCCACTGGCTTGTATACAATTTTGGGGCAATTTTTAGGGATTTTACCAAGGCACCCCTGAAGAAAACTGAAGGTACCCCAGGGTGTCTGGGCATCCTGGTTAAAAAAAGCTGGTCTAAGCTACAGTCTAGACTGTTTAAATGTTTATATATGTTTATATGTCAGATTATTGCTGTAACAGTTTTGACGCTGAAAGGCTACCTACTTGGCCTGGCACCAGTCCCCCATTTTCATGTACAAAAATGTACAAAAAATTTTGCACTTGAACGTTTTGCACTTGATCAAATGAATTTTACTATGTGGGATGCCACATCTGCTACCTTGTTACATTCCTTTCACTGTCCTTGTAATTATGGGATACTCCATTGTTGGCAACAGTGGTCGGCTGGTGGTTTTGTTTTTTTGGAGGGGCGGCAAACAACACCCCCCCCCCGGTGGAGCGACACTAGCACATCTGCCAGCTACCTCTGCCAGCTACCTCCTGTCCCCATAGTACAGCATAGTCATCAGGCTAGGTGTCCGACTGACATTTTGGCCAATCGGGAAACAAGTTTGAAATGTATACAAAAGAATGCTGGCAACAGAAAAGTCTGGAAAAAAAACATCGTGAGGTCACCCCCCAATCCATATATACCAAGCACTTTGGGTCTGGTGATATTTCTAAGGGGAACCCCACGCCTCCAAGATCCATATCAGACTCTTGTCCAAGTATGCAGCCCAGAAGGTCAGGAAGGGGGGGGGGGGGGGTGAGCGAACAACAAGTCTCTTCACAACCCTGGGCTGTGATTGTGGGGGGTGGTGGGATTATCAGAATCCTGGAAGTCCCCTTTAACAGGGGTACCCACAGCCACCTCCCCACCCCATGTGTAAATAGAAAACTTCACTGAACATGTTTTTTTTTTTACAAAGAACAACAGCTAGCATAAACTGTGGGTAACAATCAACAGAACATTCATAAAAGATTATTATTATTAAAAGTCCATTCAGATAAAGTCCACAATTGTTAGGGAGCACCCAGGGTGTGTAACAGTAGCAAATCTACAGGTGAAATGACAATCCTTCAACAAGACCCCAGCAAACTGAGTCTTTTACTTTCAGAAGTGGACCACTAGGTGGTCTGACAGCGGCCAAACAGTCATCAGGCTTGCTCCTGTTCACTATAGACTGCACAAAAGGCTCACATTTTGTTGTCCCCTCTGACAAAATCTCAATAAAAAATAGTTTAGATTCCTATATAGATGTGCCAGAATGAGAACAAAGGTCGCCTCATAGTGTAGTAAGTGAAAGCACCCAGGTATTTATTACCCCCCTCTATGTGAATGAGAATGACCAAGCATGCCATGGTCAGTGACTTCACAAGGGGCTGGGTTGCCCACTGACGTGTCAGACATAGGAGCAGGCAGTCGGTGGGGAGCCTTCGATTCGTTTTTTGGGGGTTTTCGGGTCTGGCAGTGCAGCGGGCGCCGTGACTGATGATTGCTCTACATCGGGTGGACATTGTTCTTTATTTTTTAATAAAGGAATTATAAAGGAAAATAAGGAATTGTCAAAAACTTGTGTACTGTCTTTATTCACTTTTTTTTTGCTATGTACCCCTACTCATTTACATGGGGGGGATCTGGGGGCCCCCAGACCCCCACAACCACAGCCTAGGGTTGTGGGAAAGAGGTCCTTGTACCCATCAACGTAGGTGCTTTGGGGTAGGCAGAGCCCCCCCCGCCCCAAAGCACCCCTCCATGTTGAGGACATGTGGCCTAGTATGGTTCAGAAGGGGGGGGGGGCGTTTGCTCATTCCCCCCATTCTTGACCTGCCAGGCTGCATGCTTGGATAAGGGTCTGGTATAGATTTGGGGGGGGGACAGATTTTTTTTTTTGGCATGGGGTTCCCCTTAGAATCCATACCAGACTCTAAGGGCCTGGAATGGATTGGGGGAGACCCCACACTGTTTTTTTTTCAGACTTTTGCATTGCCGGTGTCTTGTCAAATAGGGTCCTCCATCAGATGCTGTCCCCTGCGTACTGCGCATGCGCAGTACACAGGAACACAGATTCCGAAAATTGCAGAGGATGAACGGCGCCTGCGCCGTGAGTCCAGGTTCTATCCCCACTATATAAGTGGACATAGAGTTAGAATAAAAAAGAGCCGAGCGCAGCGAGGCCGAGCCCGAAGCATGGCGAGCGAAGCTCGCCCGCGAGGGGCCCTCTAAAATTCACAACCCTATGTCCGCTTGGATGGTGGGCCTACCACCTCCACTCACGGCGCAGGCGCCGTTCAGCTTCGGAGATTTTCCGAAGCTTCGTCTGCTCCGTACTGGGCATGCGCAGTACGGAGCGGACACATATTGATGGCCGGACTCTATTAGGCAGAACACCGGCATTCTATTGTTTTCATTTCAGCTCTCAGTGGGGAAGCCCACTGATCGTCAGTTGTTAAAGCGGAGTACACCACATTTAAAAGTCAGCAGCTACAAAAAGTGTAGCTGCTGACTTTTAATAAACAAACACTCACCTGTCCCATGGTCCAGTGATGTGGGCACCCGAAGCCTCGCTTCTCTCCCCCTCCTCTCTGCGGCGTCGGCACTGATGTGGATGCCCGGCTGTGATCTGCGCTGCACGATATGAATGGCCGAGCAATCTTCTTGGACCTGTGATGTGTCCCAGAAGATTGCAGGGAGGAAGGGGGAGAGGTGAACCTCTGCTCCAGAAGAGGAAGTGGGAGCTGGGAACATGTGAAAACTAGGTACACACTCCCCCGCAAAAAAAATGACATGCCAAATGTGGCACTTCAGGGGGTCACAAGTACTATTTTTGGGTGGAACTCTGCTTTAAGGACGCGGCGGCCGGCTTCTCAGCCCGCTCCTAAACAACCAGCTGCTATTCTTCACACAGAATTCAAAACAGTCTATAACTGTTCAAACAATCCAAATTCGAGTTCTAAAAATGTGGAATTTGTTAGAAAACAACTAAAACTAATTTCAACAAAATTCGTTAATATTTTAGATCCGAATCTCCAAGTAACCAAAAATGTATCCGAATCTGCATTCAGACCAAAGCCAACTGCATGTGTCTATTGCTAGGATTAGGCACATTAGTTCCTTTTGGCTCCTCTGCAATCAGTGGATTACAGCGTGACATTCAAAAACAAATCTTTCACATTCATCTTCAACATGAAGCAAATGACACCTGAGCATTTTGGAGCTTGAAGCTCGAAAACGCTCAGGGAGAAAATAAAACAAATTTTCTCTATGGTGGTGGTCCACCTCCACTCCAAAATGCCTGAAGCTCAAAAAAGTTGTGGAGCTATTTTTTTAGCTCGATTCAGGCAGATTGCTGCGTTTTTTAAGAAACTAAAAGCAAAAACACATAGCAACAAATGATGTCAGAGAGATTAGTATTCTCTATTGGCTATTACAAAAACGGCAATGCTCCAAAATGCTTGGAAAATGCTGTACAAAAACATAAGCCTAATATCCTCTTTTATTTGCTCCCACCATTGAGGAAGTGTATAAGGGCTCTTTCACACGCCAAGGGGGGTGTGTGTGGTAAAAACAGGCAGTTGAGCCATAGTTTTACCGCACTCTGGCCATGGGGGCTGTACATATGCAGCAGCCACAGCAATTTTAATGATGCAGCCCCACTGCAAGGAATAATTTATTGTTTGTCCCGAGTTGGGCCTTAAGAGTACATACTTGAATACAATTTAGTTTAGTATCAATAATTAAGTCTTGCACAGACTCTTGATGTATATGTTGAAACAATATGGGAAATGTTTATATTGCTTGTTGACTTTTTTGCTTTAACCAGCTACATCTACAGCATCCCAGGCATGAAGCAAATCATTTGGAAGGTAAACGGTCAACAGGTATGTATTTTGCCTATTAATCAGCTTACCTGGATTTCATATTTTTATATTTTACAAATATATCCTTCACATACCTTTGGCATGGGAAACTCACAAATTCCAGAGCAGTAGTAAGCATCAAATGATTTTGGAGATATAATCCATTCACTCCACCCAATGTCAGCAAAGTCTACTTTTAAGTATCGTCGAGAGCACACTCTGGGTTCATCCCACTGGCGCCTTCGCGCTTTTTTCATGGTTCTTTCATCAAAGTGCAGCACTGGAGACTTTAAAACCTTGTCCAAACTTTCGGGACCCTTCTTTTTCTTCTCTTTCTTTGGGGTTTTTTGCTTAAGGGCTTTGTACGTGCCCTCCCACAAGTCCTGTTTGCTGTAACGTACATACTTGACATCCGGCAGTTCATTATCATGAGTGGAAGTCACATATGGGATGTCCCTCTTCACTCTGCTGTCTGAAGATGCATTGGACCCTTGCTTTGGGTCTCCACCATTGGAATGAAATGGGTCATATCTCTGCAAGGTCAAAGCCACACTATTGGGTTCTGAAATTGCTCTATCATTAGCAAATACCAGGATATATGGAACATCACTAGGGTTAGTCTCAAAGATTGTAGAATGTTTATGTCCAAAGTCAATCTCAGCCGAAATAAACAAGTCTTGTTGATGTTGGGCCTCCTTGATAATGCTCGTTATGTCTTTGGTGTGCCAGACCCCCTTTTTATAGGGCACAGCGCTGCTGACATTCCATTTCACCATACCCAAGTCTGTGTGGTGAAGAAGGCTTCGAAAAGTGACGCTGATCTTCTGGGATGGAGATGGCAGCAAGAGGCGACAAGAAGCATTTTTGGAACGTTTGCAGAAGGAGTCTCTAGGAGGTCTAGGGCTTTTGTCAGGTCCAAAATGGAGAGTGGCAGCCAAGACAACTTCAGATGACTGGAGAGAAGTTAAATTGAAGCGGTACGCGGGACGAGGAGCCAAAAAATCTGGAAGAGAAATCAGCTTTAGGTTAATGAAGACCCGTTTACTGTCAATCTATTTTTTATGTTTGGATTAACCGCTAGACATCATGGGTAGATGCATTCAAGTTCCTCAATGTGTTTGCATAATTGAGCTATGCATAGAAGTATTTGTCATTCAAATTTCTAAATTGTAGCACATATCCTAATAAATTACAGAAAAGCTGTCATAAAAACAGATGAACTCCAGAACAACCTACTTAAAGATTCCCTGGGAACTTTTAGAATTGCATATATAGCCAGATGAAGGAAAACTTCAAACAAGTTCAATGATCTGAAAAGGCGGCTTTCACACAGCAAGGCTTCTCTTGATGGGCACCCAGCAGTAGTTCAAACCACAGAAATACAGAAAAGAGCTCCAGAGAAAACCGCATAAAAGAGTACAAGATATTATTAATTGCTGATAAAAAAAAACAGCCTACGCATTTTGGGGACAACACCATTCACCCTTCATCAGGGCTCAACACAAGATGAGGGACTCAGAAAACTTTGACTTCACAGGTCTATAGTAGAACTAGTACTGGACCTGCTCCAAAGTAGGAACAGCTTGACAGTGGTTGCTGACCGGGAATTGAAATCATGAAAACCTTTAACATTTATTTCCGTGTAAGTCCCTGAACTTAACAATTGTCAAAAAATAGGCAGGATCTAGTGACACAAGGTTTAAAGCAGATGTCTCCAAACTTTTGAAACAAAGGGACTGCAATTTAAACTTAGGGTTGCCGGACTGTGGCCAGTGGGAGTAGAAAATGCTATGCCAGGCTAAAGAAACCATCAATAAACACACTTAACTTGCTCCACAGCCTCTGGCAGGGAAATGAAGGGGATCCTATGGAAGGAAGTAGATTTAACAGTGAATGGTATTCTGGAATAATGACTTCTCAGAGTTCCCTGCTTACATCATAAGTCTATGACTGTATTAGATATATTTCTAATGACTTCTTTCCCAGGCAGTGAGGTGACTTGACAGATGGATGTAATTAGTCCCCTATTTCTCATGCATGGTTCACAGACCAGGAGCAGGCAGTAAGGACTTTTATTGCAGGATTCCTCCGAACAGAAATAACAAATGATTCGATTACATACAGCTCCATGGCAATACAAGCCCATGCCACTCTCACGCCTATTCTGAAAACTCTCTAAACTATGACACACGACACTTAGGGAGTATGACAGATCCAAAAAACTGTCCAACTATTAGATAATAGACTGATAAACTGCTTTTTGCATGCAATTATTATTAAGCAAACCTATATTTAGGACTAAAGTGGTATTAAACCCGATAAAATGTATTATATTGCCACTTACCCATATTTAGATTTGGTGACTGCATTTGTTTTGTTTTTTTGGTTTGTTTTTTATTTCTCTTATATTCATAAGGTGGTCTGCTATTTTTCAACTTCCTTTAACAGACCAAGCTGTCCAGCAAAAGTGACAGTTAGAGGGTTGAGACAAACCCTTTAACACTGACAGGGGTGCCTACAATGGTTAGATTTTTGTTTATTTTTCACAAAAAAAAAAAACTGTTCCTGTAACTGATTAAAAAGCGTTAAATGGAGTTCAGCTTTTAATTGTTAGTCAAATCCATATAAAGCCTCATACACATAATGAGAATATAAAACGAATGATTGACAGGTTTTTTTTGGTTTTGTTTTTTGCATGCTAGTCTCATATTGAAAACCAATAGGTTACTAAATTTAGGAACTGGGTGACATGAGATCAAGATTAGGTACCGCATCCCATATATATATATAAAGAAAAAAGACAGGAGAGGGGTCGAGTGGGACATTTAAGGTACCAAGGATTGAAAATAAACAATAAATTTAGAAAAGTATACATTTTATTATAAACAATATAAATTTTTTACATGTACAACCACTTCTTCTACATGTTTACACTACAACAATGGATATTGGCATGCTTGTTTGACATGCCTTGTTATTTTATTTTCTGGCAACTTTTCAAGTATAATCATTTACAAATGTTGTTTCTCTTATAGTATACTTTACTTCATGTGACACTTCAAAAAATCTCCTGAGGAAGCTTATCTGAGCGAAAAACATGTAGAGTAAGAAGTGGTTGTACATTTAAAAAACTGATAAAGGATTCTTGTAAATGTTTATCGTGATTTTACGAGTTGTTTATAATAAAATTAATATTTTTCTAAATGTATTGTTAATTTTCAATCCTTGGTACCTTAAAAGTCCCACTCGCCCCTTCTCCTGTCTTTTCTTAATAGGTTACTAAAGTTACAAAAATTGTCGTACGACAGAATACAACTTTGGAAGTGATGTAATATATTGTACTGTAATGTACTCTTTCACTTCTGAGCATGAGTGGCCTTAGTCACACAATTTTTTTTTTTGTACAAATACCCTACTGATTACACAAAAATCGTTTTCTCTGTTATTGAATCATTTTCATGCTTTTCCCTTCTGAAAAATTTCACATGAACTGTTGTGATCGGCTCTCGAAAAGCCACATACTAATCAGATTATCGGACGATCACTCCGAAAGTGGTATTTTTCGTCGGATTTTTTCATCGTGTGTGCACTGGGCATAACTCAGCTAGTGCATCTACCACTATCACTAATTTCTACAGTGACAATGCTGGTGTCCAAATGTGTCTCCCACAGGCGTGCACAGCCTATTGCATTGGAGTGCGCACCTCAAGGCTCCAACATATATATGTGTGTGTGTGTGTGTGTGTGTGTGTGTGACATACGTACCGGCCTCTTCCCCGCTCTGCGTCCTGAACCAATGAGGGAAGCAAGGAAGCACACGGGGGTGGCAGAAAGAACAGGGACAGGAGGGGTGGCATATATTGGTACTGACCCCCTGAATTTTCCTTTTGTGTTAGCTGAATGTCGATGAGAGGGAGCTGAGGAGAAGCCTACTTTCAGCTGCTGCAGGAGGAAAATACTGATCTGTTCCACTAAATTCTACTCCTGCCGCCTCTCCTGACCAGGTTCTGGGGGTCAGCAAGGAAGGATCGCAGTTTACCTGTCAGCTGCCCACAATTGACGGGTTGCCAACCTCAGCAGTAGTGTGTGCCAAGGCACACCTGGCACACCCTTTGCAAATGCCAATAGTGTCTCCATTGCTCCTCCATGCAGAGTGGGGACCCCTTAATGCAGCCACCACATATCTAAGGACTGGTACGCTGCCATATATCACCTTCAGATCTGCTTTGCCAGGAGGCCATCAATAGACATCTTCCCTTTGCACTCTAGCCACGCCCCCCTGAAGGGCGCGCGCTGTGATTACCAGGGTCAATGAGACTCGAGTGATAACAGATCGGACTAAGGGGATGATCCTGACCCCTTATCGGGTGATCAGCTGTCAGCCAATGACAGCTGATCACATGGTGTAAACAGAAAACCGGTAATCGATTAATTTTTCTTCTCACGCTGACAGCGTGAGGAAAAACAAAAAGGCAATCACCGGCTTCTGTGGAAGGCACATCGGTCCCAAAGATGAAGAGGCAAAGCCTCCTCATATGTGCCCACCAGAACCACCTGCCAGTGCCACAAATCAGTGCCCACAGTACCCACCAATCAGTTCCCACCAGCACATAAGTGCCAGCAATCAGTGCCACCTATCAATGCCCATGAGTGCCACCTATCAATGCCCACCAGTCGTGCCAATCAGTGCCTCATCAGTGCCACGAGCACTGCTGCCTATCGGTGTCACCTACCAGTGCCGATCAGTGCCCATCAGTGCCAGCTATCAGTGCCACCTATTAGTGTCCTTCAGTGCCACCTATCAATGCCCTTCAGTGCCGCCAATCAGTGCCCACCAGTGCCACCTCATCAATGTCCACCAGTGCCGCCTATTAGTGCCCATCAGTGCCGCTTTATCAGTGCCCATCAGTGTCGCCTTATCGGTGCCCGACCAATGCAGCCTATCGGTGCCCATCAGTGAAGCCTATGAGTGTCTATCAGTGCCCATCAGTGTACCCTCTTTAGCATACATCAATGAAGGAGAAAAATTACCTGTTTGCAAAATGTATTAACAAAATATAAAACAGATTTTTTTTTTTTTTTATTTGGTCATTTTTAATTTGCTTAACAAAAAATAAAAAATAAAACAGAGGTAATCAAATACCACCAAAAAAAAGCTCTATTTTTGGGGAAAAAATTATAAAAATTTCATTTGGGTTCAGTATTGTATGACCGCGCAATTGTCATTCAAAGTGCGACAGCGCTAAAAGCTGAAAATTCTTCTGGGCAGGAGGGGGGTTTAGGTGCCCAGTGACCAAGTGGTTATATTAAATTTTTGTTCTCAGGTTTAGAAATACTTTCAATCCCTCAGTAGAAGTTGCCTTTAAAATACATTTAATGGACTTTTTAAACTCCGGCACAGTTGTGCAGTTTAAAAAAAAATGTAAATAAAAAGCAGACCCATGAGGGAAGATCATGGATTATCTGTGAAATAGACAAAACAGTACAGAAAGAAAATATAACAACTGCCAACTAAACATAGACGTAAACAACCCTGCTATCAGCAGAGGAACTCCACCAAGGTATGTACAATCAGGGCACATTTACTAAAGGCAAATCCACTTTGCATTACAAGTGCACTGAAAGTGCAGTCGCTATAGATCACTGTAGACCTGAGGGGAAGCTCTGAAATTAAGGGAAGCTCTGCTGATTTTATCATCCAATCATGTGCACGCAAAAATGCTGTTTTTTTATTTTCCTTGCATGTCCCCTCAGATCTACAGCGACTGAACTTCCAAGTGTACTGGTAGTGCAAAGTGGAGTTACCTTTAGTAAATAACCCCCATAGAGTAATGTAGGAGGTATGGCCTCTTGTCTGATTTCCATCTCCTACAGACATCGTGCCAACCAATATCTAGAACACAAAGCAGAGAGGGTTCATCTAAAATACATCACCACAAGACAGATGGACTTGATTCACCCACCGAAGAAAGTGCCCGTGTTCTGCATACAGTATACCGGTACTACAGCAGCTGATGGGGGTGGCAGACACCTCACCTTAAAATTAAAAAATGTGACGGCATTAAGGCTAAAATAAATAAATACAATTCATCTACATATTCATCTACACACAAATAAATATTCATGTGAAAAATGTATGTGAATAAATGATTTATCACATGGATGTTCATGTGCAATATATAGATGAATTGTATTTATTGTATTTACATTTGCACCTTGGCATTCTTTAACCACTTCAGCTCCGGACCAATAAACACCTTAAGGACCAGAGGTCTTTTTGCAATTTCGCACTGCGCTGCTTTAACTGGTAATTGCGCGGTCATGCAATATTGCACCCAAACGAAATTTGCGTCCTTTTCTTCCCACAAATAGAGCTTTCTTTTGATGGTATTTGATTGCCTCTGCAATTTTTTTTTTTGCGATATAAATGGAAAAAGAGCGAAAATTTTGAAAAAAAAAGATATTTTCTTCTTTTTGTTATAAGAAAAATCGAATAAACTAAATTTTAGTCATACATTGAGGGCAAAATTTATTCAGCCACATGTCTTTAGTAAAAAAAATGTCAATAAGCGTATATTTTTTGGTTTGCGCAAAAGTTATAGCGTCTACAAACTAGAGTACATTTTCTGGAATTTACACAGCTTTTAATTTATGACTGCCGATCTCATTTCTTGAGGTGCTAAAATGGCAGGGCAGTACAAATCCCCCCCAAATGACCCCATTTTGGAAAGTAGACACCCCAAGGAAATTGCTGATGGGTATGTTGAGCCCATTGAATATTTATTTTTTTTGTCCTAAGGGATTGAATAATGACAAAAAAAAAAAAAAAAAAAATTTTTTTACAAAAAGTTGTCACTAAATGATATATTGCTCACACATGCCATGGTTATATGTGGAATTGCACCCCAAAATATATTCCGCTACTTCTCCCGAGTATGGCGATACCACGTGTGTGGGACTTTTTGGGAGTCTAGTCGCGCACGGCACCCCGAAAACCAATCACCACCTTCAGGATTTCTAAGGGTGCAAATTTTTGATTTAACTCCTCACTACCTATCACAGTTTCGAAGGCCATAAAATGCCAAAATAGCACAAAACCCCCCAAAATGACCCCATTTTGGAAAGTAGACACCCCAAGCTATTTACTGAGAGGCATGTTGAGTCCATGGAATATTTTATATTTTGCCACAAGTTGCGGGAATATTACAAACTTTTTTTTTTTTGCACCAAGTTGTCACTAAATGATATATTGCTCACACATGCTATGGGCATATGTGAAATGACACCCCAAAATACATTCTGCTGCTTCTCCCGAGTACGGGGATACCACATGTGGGGGACTTTTTGGGAGCCTAGCCACGTACGGGACCCCGAAAACCAAGCACTGCCTTCCGGATTTGAATATAAAATGCTATAAAAAACAAACTAACCAGAGTCACCCGTAACACTTATACGGTGATCAGTGGTGAAAGGGTTAACTAGGGGCAATCAGGGGGTTCAAATTTTTATTAGGTAGTATATGGGGGTCCCTGGCGCTATATAAAAACCTGACGGGGAACCTAAATAACTAACTGGCTAACCAGCGTCACCAGTGACACTTATACTGTGATCGCTGGTGAAAGGGGGTGAAAGGGTTAACTAGCAGCAATCAGGGGGTTAAAACCATTATTGGGTAGTATATCGGGGTACCTAGCGCTATAAAAACCTGGCGGTGAACCTAAAAAAATAACTAGCTACCTAGCGACACTAGCGACACTGATGCAGCGTTCAGAAAAATTATCGCTTAGTGACACTGGCAAAAGGGGGTGAAAGGGTTAACTAGCGGAAATCAGGGGGTTAAAACCATTATTGGGTAGTATATCGGGGTACCTAGCGCTATAAAAACCTGGCGGTGAACCTAAAAAAATAACTAGCTACCTAGCGACTGTAGCGACACTAATGCAGCGATCAGAAAAACGATCGCTTAGTGACACTGGCAAAAGGGGGTGAAAGGGTTAACTAGCGGCAATCAGGGGGTTAAAACCATTATTGGGTAGTATATTGGGGTACCTAGCGATATAAAAACCTGGCGGTGAACCTAAAAAAATAACTAGCTACCTAGCGACACATGCAGCGATCAGAAAAATGATCGCTTAGTGACACTGGCAAAAGGGGGTGAAAGGGTTAACTAGCGGCAATCAGGGGGTTAAAAACATTATTGGGTAGTATATCGGGGTACCTAGCGCTATAAAAACCTGGCGGTGAACCTAAAAAAATAACTAGCTACCTAGCGACTGTAGCGACACTAATGCAGCGATCAGAAAAACGATCGCTTAGTGACACTGGCAAAAGGGGGTGAAAGGGTTAACTAGCGGCAATCAGGGGGTTAAAAACATTATTGGGTAGTATATCGGGGTACCTAGCGATATAAAAACCTGGCGGTGAACCTAAAAAAATAACTAGCTACCTAGCGACACTAGCGACACATGCAGCGATCAGAAAAATGATCGCTTAGTGACACTGGCAAAAGGGGGTGAAAGGGTTAACTCTAGGGGCAATCAGGGGGTTAAATCTTTATTGGGGGGTGATAGGGGGCTACCCTGGACCTAACACTAACTGTCCTGACAGTTTTTACTGTCACAACTGACACTGAATGCATTGATCAGTAAAGAAATGATCAATGCAATCAGTGACACTGTGACTGGGGGGGGAGGGGGGGCGGGGGGGATCGGGGGGCGATCGGGGGGGGGATCGGGGGGGGTTTGTGTGCCTGTGTGTACCTACATGTCAGTGTAGTGTTGGTGCACACTTACTTTTACTCTTCTCCTCGTAGTCCGGTCAAAAAGACCGCCCCGAGGAGAATGACATCACTTCCTCCTTCCTGTGTAAACAATACACAGGGGAGGAAGCTTCTCATTGGCCAGGAGCGATCCAGAGGGGGTGGCCGAAAACCAACGGCCATCCCCTCATCACGGAGCGCTCCTGGACCGAATCGGACCGCCGTAACCAGCGGGAGGGGGTCCGATCGGACCCCCCACCCGCTGGAAGGCAATCACGTAGATGTACGTGATTATGCCTGCCTGTGCCATTGTGCTGACGTACAATGGCAATACGGCGGTCCTCAAGTGGTTAAGCCTTTTTTTTTTGATCAAAAAAGGTTTTATTGTACAAGAAAATATAAAGTACAAACATTCAAGCAGAGACTCCATATGCAGTAAGTAGACAAAGATTTGTTTTACACTACATAAAGTATGAGCTTGTTTCAAACAGTGATATTTTCAGCTCAGGCAAAGTAACAATAAAAATGAAACAAACATAAAACATAGAAAAAAAAAAAAAAACGAACTCTTGCAGTGTAGGTATCTCTTCCATACATAGGTATAAAGGAATCTGCCCTCCTCTATCTGGCACACCATGCACAGGGACATATGGAATTCTCAAGTTTGAAGTAGTCTGGTAAGTGTGAGCTGAGAGGGAGCCACCCCAGGAGTCTCCAGACACTCCTGACAAATCTTCTTGAAATTTATAAGGGGTATTCCTGTGATGGTAGATATTAGTAGACGGGGGGATATAGTTACATTGTTACATAGAAGGTGAGGTTGAAAAAAGACACAAGTTCAACCCATGTGTGTGATTATATGTCAGTATTACCTTGTATATCCCTGTATGTTGTAGTTGTTCAGGTGCTTATCTAATAGTTTTTTGAAACGATCGATGCTCCCCGCTGAGACCACCGACTTCAATGTCTTTGCCGCTCTTACTGTAAAGAACTCTCTACGTAGTTTGAGGTTAAAACTCTTTTCTTCTAATTTTAATGAGTGGCTACGAGTCATGTTAAACTCCCTTCCGCAAAAAAGTTTTATCCCTATTGTGGTGTCACCAGTATGTTATTTATGAATTGAAATCATAGCCCCTCTCAAGCGTCTTCTCCAGAGAGAATAAGTTCAGTGCTCACAACCTTTCATCATAACTAATATCCTCCAGACCCTTTATTAGCTTTGTTGCCCTTCTTTGTAGTCACTCAATCTCCAGTACATCCTTCCTGAGGACTGGCGCCCAGAACTGGACAGCATACTCTAGGTGCGGCCGGACCTGGGTCTTGTAGAGCAGGAGAATTATCATTTTATCTCTGGAGTTGATCCCCTTTTTAATGCATGCCGATATTCTGTTTGTTTTGTTAGCAGAAGCTTGGCATTGCGTGCCATTACTGAGCCTATCATCTACTAGGACCCCCAGGTCCTTTTCCATCCTAGATTCCCCCCGAGGTTCTCCCCCCAGTGTACAGATTGCATTCATATTTTTGCCATTATTGCATTATTTTACATTTTTCTACATTGAACCTCATTTGCCATGTAGTTGCCCACCCCATTAATTTGTTCAGATCTTCTTGCAAGGTTTCGACCTCCTACGGAGAAGTTATCGCCCGCAAATACAGACATTGAACTGTTTACCCCATCCTCCAGGTCGTTTATGAACAAATTAAATAGGATTGGTCCCAGCACAGAACCCTGAGGGACCCCACTACCCACCCCTGACCATTCCAAGTACTCCCCATTTATCACCTCCCTCTGAACTCGCCCTTGTAGCCAGTTTTCAATCCATGTACTCACCCCATGGTCCATGCCAACGGACCTTATTTTGTACAGTAAATGTTTAAGGGGAACTGTGTCAAATGCTTTTGTGATAGTTCCTCTACCAAGCCACCCAAAATACACGTAACTGGATTAAAGTCAAGTTGGACCTGATATATATCATTAATAAACTTGATAACATCCAGCCAGTATCTCACCAGTTTGGGACATTTCCAGTTGGGGATTGAATGTAGAAGCATATTAAGATCCATTTGGCACTGACTTTTTTACTAGAAGATGTCTCTCCTTGGCTACTAGACAGCTTATTCTGCTGACATCTCTACCACCGTGGTCAGCATCATGGAGTCCTGTAGGTGATTCAAATGCCGACAGCAGAAGTGTACCTCGGCATTGCAAAAGTGATGTAGCTGTAATAAGCAATTGGGGAGGATTCAATAAATCCCTACAGACATTTTTCTGGCTATGGCCTATTTTAAATCAAAAAATCTCTGCCATCTGTTTCCATAACTTTACTGACACTACAAATTCAGGTAGTTCTGACACATCAATTTCAAAAAGAATTACTTCCAGTTCGTTGATAACAAAATTGGAGGTAATTAAGACCTACTCTAAAGCCGCGTACACACGATCGGAAATTCGGCCAGCAAAAGACCGATGTGAGCTTTTGGTCAGAAAATGTAACCACGTGTATGCTCCATCGAACTTTTGCTGGCGGAATTCCTGCCAGCAAAAGATTGAGAGCAGGCTCTCTATTTTTCAGTCGGAAAAAGTTCCGATTGGAAATTCTGATCGTCTGTAGCAATTCTGACGTGCAAAATTCCTACTCATGCTCGGAAACAATTTGACGTATGCTCGGAAGCATTGAACTTTATTTTCTCGGCTCGTCGCAGTGTTGTACATCACCGCGTTCTTGACAGTCAAGAGTTCAGAAAACTTTTGTGTGACTGTGTGTATGCAAATCAAGCTTGAGTGGAATTCCGGCAGAAAAACCATCCAAGATTTTTCAGACGGAAATTCTGCTCATGTGTTCAGGGCATAAGTTGGTGTACAGAGACGGGCAGAGAGTCATTTTTTCATCTTTCCATCTATTAAATCTTCTGGCCTTGTTGCTTTAACTTTGGATAGTAAAATATATTTTTTTCTGCCAGTAAATACCTTATACAGCCCACTTCCTGTTTCTTCTCTGGAAAAAAACCTAGGCGGATGACATCATCAGAGCTCTCTCTCTCACTCTTGTGAGAGTTTGCCAGGAAGGGAGGGGGAATGAGTCATAAGAGGGCCAATGAGAGCTACAAGGCTGAAGGTGTGCCTCAGTGTGTCTGTGTAAATCCAGGAAGTGAACAGGCATCCGCTTCAGCTTCCCACAGTTAAAATGGATGCAGCCAGACTTAGTTGAGGGAGATTTCTGCAGCATATTTGGCAAGTACAAAATCACAGTATAAAATGATATACAAAGTGGTTGGAGGGAAGCTTCAGAATGGCAAAGAGGTTTTTATTACAAATTATGTGAGCAGACTGCAGTTCCTCTTTGAGGATGCTGTCGGCTTCACAGCGTGTCCATTCACTAATATGAGCTGCCTGACAGCAGCTCAGTGGTATGAAAGAAAAGATAAACATGGGGCTCTTCACTCTGTGTGAATGAGCCCTAAGGCTTGGTTCACACTACTGTGGATGTAGGCTTTCTGCATGTTTTCAGTGCGTTTCCCACATTACCTGTAGTCCAGTCTATTCATTTCAATGGGCTGCCCTACCCATAAGAAACCCAAGGAAATAAGTCCCCCACCCCTTTTGTAAATCTCCTGCAACACCATGCGATTTGAACAAAAATACACACAGTTACCAATGTGTGTGTGTGGGGGGGGGGGGGGGGGCATTGATAATTATTGTCCCCACCAATACTTTGTCTAAAGAGCAGTATGTTCCTGTGCATGTTGGGAATGGCATTTTTGTTTTGAGGTTTATCTGCATTGGAAAGACAAAACAGGTCTCCTGCCCTGTCATACTGGATTGTGCGGTGGAGCAAAGCTGTGTAAATCGTAGAACTGGATGGCCAGAAATACAATGTTGACCAGTCACTTAACCTGGCCATAGATAAAATTTGCACGGTTCAGCAGGACCAGCCAAAATTTTGATCAGTGTGGGGACATCCCTGTTAGACAAAAGTTGACTGTTAAGCCCTGAACACACGATCAGAAAATCATGCGGAAAATACAGCTTTCTAAGCGATCGTACGATAATCGGATTGTTAGTACAGAGCTTTCAAGCTTTTTTTCATATAATCAGTACAGCTATCGTTCAAAAAATGCATTACAACACACGACATCACTTCCAAAAAATTTTCCTGTCGTATGGGAATTTTCGGGACTTTAGTAAACTCATCAGATTCGATCTGAGATTAGCATGCAAAGGACGATCTTTCGTCCGATAATCTCATCGTGTGTACCGGACATTAGTTCAGCTTCTATCTAATGGACAAGCTGGAAAACTTTTCTCGATCAGCGGATGCAGCCAATATGCTGCAGCGGCTGATCATTTGTATTCTGACAATAGTGGGAACCGCTGTCAGAAAACAATATCCCAGCTAGGAGGATTCCTCCATCCCATAGCTGTGTGCAGCCTATTGCATTAGGTTGGGCATCCGAAAGCTCAACCGCATGTATGTGTGGACGGTGTGAGTAGAGCAGTGGATGTGTCAGTAGGGCACGGATAGGTGTCAGTGGGTCAGTCAGTATTTATTTATACATTTTTATATTTTTTACAATTTAATTTTTTATATCATTTTTACAATAATATTTTTCATTTATAATTTTTTTTACAATTTTTTTTATTAGCCACGCTGGTGGGGGCTCGTGAGCTATCAGGAGACTAAACAGACCAGGGCATGAGCAGTGCCACATGGGGCGATTAGGGTGTGCCCAGGCACAGCTGACACAGCCTGTGCGCACACCTATGCTCTATCCATTGTGCTTGTGTTGATGGAGGAATCCAATAGGAATAAACCTTCTATGATCATCCCAGGTGTTTACTGCTTTCCTTGGCCCCATTGCAGAGAGCTAGGGCTCCTCTCTGCTGTACGCTCTTCATATATTACTATAATCCACAGAGAGCCAACAACATCACCCACCCGTAGGGAATGTCTCCTATAAATATAAGTAGAATTCCTAGAGAAGTCCAGCCAGATTCCTGGCATTCACAATGAACTGAAGGCAGGAAGAGATATCTCTGTCAAGGGGATGTAAACACCATACACCATACAATAAGATTGTGCAATCTCCGTGCAATCTTAGCTCTTCCAAAATTATGTAATAAGAGGACACACCTAAACAATGCATTCCAATTGTGTCCTACATGGCACTACATGGTTAATGGTAGATCTAAAAGAGATTGTACAGTGTATGGTTACATTTAGAAGGTTAAACTTTACTCCCCCCTCTGCAGCACCTCTGAATGTGAGCCCTTAACCCCTTCCCGCTGTGGATCGTTAGGGATGGGAGGGATAGGCGATCATATGACTGCTGTGACAGTGGTCACATGATCAGGAGCCGGTCCCACCTAGACTGAGAGCCGTCTTTGACAGCTCAGTCTCTGTGCTGGGAGCACACAGTGGGCACGCTCTCGGCACAAAAACACTGGAACCCACTCTTTTGCTCCCTTAAATATGTGTTGGGCAGTCATAAAGGGGTTAAAGATGTGTTTCCTAGAATAGAACTGTAGAGGATGTATCAGCTAATTCCTTAAATAAAGTACCAGGTTACAGTACAGCCTGTCATATCGGCTTCATTGTAACAATAAACCAAGTGGGCGGATCGTAATGCAGGGCGCAGGGGCGCTGCCCACCTAATCCATGCATCCGGCCCCCTAACCTGCATGCCGGGCACCGGACACATGGATTCCAATGTGGTTTTCTTTTTTAGAAGCACGTGATTAGAACCTGAGGCTCTAATAGGCTTCAAAAAGGGGTGGGCTCGGGGCACGGAGCACTGCACCCAGTTGTGTGACAATAGCAAATTAATATTCGCTATTGTCTTCCTGATTCTCCTCATGAGACCCATCACCCGATTGGCAGAGAGGTGAAGCAATCCTATTGATGGCCGAGGAGGAGGAGTAGGAGGGAGGAGATGCATAGGAAGCTGCCATGAGGAGATGTCGCCCGTTGCCCGGGGGAAGCGCTGCCCGCAACCTATATGGGGTAAGTGCGGGGCTGGTGACCCGACCGAGGGTGAGGTGGTGGATTGTTTGCCACCCCCCCCCCAAAGAATATACCACCAGTAGCCACTGAATGGACCCCAGGAGCAGCCAATTAGATAATATGCAGTGTTCAAGCATCATCCAGCATCAGGAGCTCCTGACTCCATACCATTTTCTCTTGTAGTATCAGAGAGGTCAAAAGCCATTCATTTTCCACTGCAGGCTACTCAGCAATGACAGACTGGCTATAAAAAAGAAAAGTAATCTGTACATAGTTTGAAGCTGACCATACACTATTCAATTGATTGAATAACCTCTTTTAGATCTGCTAACAACTATAAATCATAAAGGCCTGTGTGAAAGGACAGACACTGATTGGACTGTATAATGCTGGCCATACATTATTCAATTTCCTTTAGATTTACTTTCGGCTATGTAGTGCAAGGGTCTGCCTGATTGCATACAAATTGAAAGTGTTTAGGTTTGTTCATATCATATGGTTTTGGTAAATTGTACAAGAAAATTGTATAATGTATGGCCAGCCTTAAGCCTCATACACACGGTGAGATTATCGGACGAATGATCGTCCATTTTTTTTTTTTGCATGCAAATCTCAGATCGAATCTGATGAGTTTACTAAAGTCACGAAAATTCCCGTACGACAGAAATTTTTTTTGGAAGTGATGTCATGTGCTGTAATGTATTTGTATTGCATTATCAAACGATTGCTGTACTGATTTAATGAAAATCGTACGATCTGGCACCGTACAAAAAAAAAACATTTTGTGTATGTCCGATAGAATAATATCGGATGAACTGTCATGATCGGCTGTTGAAAGCTCTGTATTAACAATCCAATTGTCGTAAGATCGATTCGAAATCGGTATTTTCCATATGATTTTCTGATCGTGTGTACAGGGCATTAGTCTGTCCTCTTATTACATAGTTTAGGTAGAGGTTAATGAGCTTGAACATTGTATAATCAGATTGTAGTGTGTATGTCAATCTTTAGTCAGCCCAGTAACGCTATATCAGATTTGACAGATCATAGGTTGGCTGTGCACTATATGATCTGTTTGTACAAACTCATTTAGCTTTACTAAAAAGACTAATCTAAAGAATCTATTCAATATGTACTCAGACATGCAGACCCTTGCATTACACTGCTATAGATCTAAATAAGATTGTACAATCCGATTGTATAGTGTATTGCCAACCTTAGGTCCTGTGCATTTTACATGGGCTTTAGGTACAGTGCGTTACTGTATTTTTATAGCTCAAATCAAGTTTAATCAAAACACATTTTATATAGAATATAGAGTTCAATGGTAATGCAACAACAATGCATGTAAAAACGCCATAAAAGTTTTCCATGACTGATGTCAGCTGGTCATATATTATTCATTCTGATTGTACAATCTCCTTAATGGTGGCCATACACACTTTGATAAATGATTGATTTCTTTTTTGATCAATCTTTTCTAATAGGAATAATCGATCTTTAGTTGACAACCCATCCAATCAATATACCACACAGAGGAAAATTGTAATCACAATTTGATTCTAATCAATATACCAAATTTTGCCATACACTAGTAGAAAGTGGTTCTTGTTTAGGAAACGTCCAATCATTCCAAAACTGAATGCTAAAAGCAAATTCAATTTTTAAATACTTTTGACTGACGTTCTTCAAGTTATCGATTGTACTGGGAATATTCGTACCAACAAGTTAGCGATTGCTTCTCCGCCATGTAAACCATTATCTGTGATTGTATTCGTGAACAAAGCATTTATGCTAATCAATGCAAAACTATCAATTACTTCCAGTCCTGACCCAAAAGGTCAGTTTGATCGAATACAATGTAAATCAATCAGAAGGGAAGTTATGGCAAATCAATTTTTTACAGATTTGATCGAATTGCACATTGATTGGATAATAAAACCAAAAGTGTGTGGCCCCATCAGATCTATACAGTGCAAGGATCTGCCTGATTGGATACAAATTGATTGGCTAGTCTATAGATCCTCTTAGATTACACAGTTCCAGTAAATCTAAGGTTGGTTTTACAGAGATTGTACAGTTACCGAGCAATGCTTATGATGCGCACTTGTACGATATCCTTTAAATCTGCCAATAACTTGACAACAATAAAATTATTGGCTAGGAGAGGTAGGTCCTCATATAACAAAGTTTTGGTAAATCTAAACATGATTGTACAGAAATTGTATGGTTATTTTGTAATATGGTGACCTTAAGCTGGCCATACACTACTCAATTGGATTGTACAGTTTCCTTTAGATCTACCAACAACTATGTAATATAAGTACCTGTGTGGTTTAATAGATAAAGATTGGATTGGATAGGTTTTTTCTTATATTATATTGTTTTGATCAATCTAAATGTGATTGTATAATCAAATTGTACTGTGTATTGCCACCCTAAGGCTCGGCTTCCACTATTGCAACCCCAAAGTCGCGTGATTTTTCCACGACTTGCAGCAATGCCTGTATATTCTTGAGGTCTATGGACCTCAAGTCGTATCAAAGTGGGACCAGAGTAGTACAGGGACTACTTTGAAGTCGCACAGATATGAACGGTACTCATTGGATATCATGGGGTACGACTTGTCATGTGACTTTGCAGTCCCAAGTCGCACTAGTGGAAACCGAGCCTTAGTCTGGTACCCTGATGGATTTCGCAGAACCTACCGACAACTTTCACATGATTGCTCTGATTTCTACAAGGTGCTGCACATATTTATAATCCATAAACAAAGCTCGTTTATCCATTGATTCCCTGTATCCAGAACCAGAACCCCATCACCCCTCATCCACACACCGACCTGGGACTTACCTGGCTGCGCTCTGTAGCTCCTCACCGTGTTCCCATCCTGAGCTCTGCTGCCTTCCCGGCTGTACTTCTCATAGAGTCTCATCATGTGCATGGATAGGGGGTCTGTGGCTGGGTTCAGCATCCCTGCAGGAGACGAGTCAGCAGCCTGGATCAGCTCCATAGACAGGAAGATCAGCATCATCCAGTGCAGGGACATGGCTTCAGATGTCACAGGAGTTCCTTCTCAAGTCCCTTTAAATATGTTCTATGACATAAATAGAGAATCGCTTTTTGGATAAAGTCCCCCTGTGTCCCTCTCCTACCTGAGCTCCTTTCTCCTGTGTGTCTATCTCCCTGGTGTCCCTGACCTACCTATTCTCCCTGAATCCCTATTGATCTCCTGTGTCCCCCCTGATCTCCTGTGGTCCTATTGATCTCCAGTGTCCCTCCTGTCTGATTATTGATCTCCAATGTCCCTGTTGATCTCCTGTGGTCCTACTGATCTCCTATGTCCCTATTGATCTTCTTGGGTCTTATTGATCTACTGTGGGCTGTGGATCTCCAGTGTCCCTATTGATCTCCAGTGTCCCTGTGGATCTCCAGTGTCCCTATTGATCTCCTGTGTCCCTGTAGATCTCCTGTGGTCCTGTGTATCTCCTGTGTCCCTCCTGTCTCCTGTGTGTCTCTCTGACTCCCGGGTGTCACATTCAAAGCTCACTTTTCAGCTAAGTCTCCAGACTTCCAGGGGGCGGGGCTCTAGTGAATTTTCCCAAGCCTAGCCCAATCACAACTGGCTTCTGGCTGACTGTGGCCAATAAGAGGGGGGCAGCGTTACAACTAGTTCACACATTCTAAAACTGGATGATTGAGTAAAACAGTGTGCTGGAAACCAAAATGTTATTAGAAATGATCCATGTTTGTATTGATACATCCAACATCAGGACAATGTTTTTAATGTTACTACAAATGATCTGTGTGTGTATGTATATATATATATATATATATATATATATATATATATATATATATATATATATATATATATATATATATATATATATATATAATCAATTAATATATATATACAGATATATCTATCTACCTATATAGATTTGTAGATATAGATATATATGGATATATATAATGATATATAGATACATCAAATCTTATGAGAATGTTTTATTAGCCTGCATTCAGAGCAGAGCGTATTTCTGGGGATTTCCAAGCCAAACACGCTTCAATAAATTATCTACTTCTTTTCCGATCGCTCTCTTCCGAAAGGGAAAATCTTTCTATAGTTGATCACCCATACAATCAATATGCCACACACGGGGAAGTGGATTTTGATCGATAGTTAAGATGCGATCATACAATGTGATCCGCTGCCACCAGCTAAGCATTACCACTAATGTGAAAGAGACCTTATGCTGTGTACACACAATTGGACTTTCCGGCAGTCTTGGTTCTGCAGACCGGAATCCGCCGGACAATTCAATCATGTGTGGGCTCCAGCTTACTTTTTTTTCCCCAAAAGTCCAATGGACCTAGAAATAGAACATGTTTCAAATCTATACGACAGACCACAAAATCAGGCAAACCGTTCGTCTGTATGCTGGTCCGACGGACCAAATACGACGCAAGGGCAGCTATTGGCTACTGGCTATTGAACTTCCTTGTTTAGTCCCGTTTACGTCATCACGTTCAAAACGAATGGAGTCTCGAATGGACTTAGTCCGGTTGTGTGTGGCCAAGTCCGCTTGTTCAGAAGGTCCGTCGGACCTCCACCGAAAGTCCGCTGGGAAGACCGTCGGACCTAGTCTGTCGAAAAGTCCGGTCGTGTTTACGCTGCATTACAGGTGCTTTTGCATGTGTATCAAGCTTCAAGAGTTTGTTTCCTGAGATGGGAAAGAGTAGTTCTATAGGAGGAAAGGAGCTGTTCAGGCGTAAAAAACGCATGTAATGTGCGTTTACAGGTGCTCCAATTGATGTCTATGGGACAAAAAACACCTGAACATGCTAAAAAGAAAGCTCATGTACCCTTTTGAGCATAGAACGTATGAACAGGGACAATTAGAACGATTAGGACTTGGCACAGTGAAAGCAGAAACACTCAATTTATACAATATTTTCCCCGAAGGTGCAAACACATGAGGGCAGCATTTCTGTGAACTCCTCCCAAGTGATGATTGAGCCCCAGTGCTAACACCGGCCGCCCACCAGTAGAATTTCTGTCAACATTTGTTTTTGCAACAATCGTTAGATTTCTGAATAGTTAACCCCTTAATTCCATGCCTTGACAGCCCTTTAACCACTTGCTTACTGGGCACTTAAACCCCCCTCCTGCCCAGACCAATTTTCAGCTTTCATCGCTGACGTATTTTGAATGACAATTGCGCGCTCATGCTACACTATACCCAAATTACATTTTTATCATTTTTTTCACACAAATGCAGCTTTCTTTTGGTGGTATTTAATCACAGCTGAGGGTTTGATTTTTTGCTAAACAAACAAAAAAAATGGAAAATGTTGATAAAAAAAAAAATCATGTTTCATAGTTTATTATAACATTTTGGAAACAGGTAATTTTTCTCCTTTATTAATATGTGCTGATGAGGCCGCACTGGTGGGCACTGACATCGTGCACTTTTGGGCACTGATAGGCACAGTTAAGGCGGCACTGATAGGCACATATAAGGCGGCACTGATGGGGACAGATAAGGCTGTACTGATTGGCACAAATAAGGCTGCACTGATGGCCACTGATAAGATGGCACTGATGGGCCCTGATGGGTGGCACTGATGGGTGGCACTGAGTGGCACTGATAGGTGTTACTGATAGGTACCACGGATAGATGGCACTCATGAGCACTGGTAGGTGACACTGATGGGCACCGGTAGGTAAAACTGATGGGCAGCATTATTGATGAGGCACTGATTGTGGGCACTGATAGGCGGCACTGTTGGACAGCACTGTTGATGAGGCACTGATTGTGGGCACTGATAGGTGGCACTGTGGGCACTGGTAGGTAGCACTGGTAGGCGGTGCTGTTGTGTACTGCTAGGTGGCACAGGTGGGCACAGATGAGCTGGCAGCAGCTTTCCTTGATCGGGACTGATGTCCCTCTTATAGCTCATCGCCTTTTTTTTTCTCCTCACGCTATCAGTGTGAGAAGAAAAAATAGCCGATTAACGGCTCTGTTTACATCACATGATCAGCTGTCATTGGCTGACCATTTGATGGGGATTGACCCCTTACTCCAATCAGTGATCAGCTGAGTCTCATAGACTCACTGATCACAGAGCGTGATGCGTGCGCCTTGCAGGGGGCATGCAGGCCGCTCGAGCACGGGAGGACGTCAGTAGACATACTCCCGGCAAAGTAGGTCCGCGCTGTAGCCGCCATTCGAGTGTGTGGTCATCCCCGCTCAGTAGAAGTCGATTGTTTGATCGGCTTCTATTAAATGGACTTGCTGGAAAACTTTTCTAGATCAGCGGCTGTAGCCAATCAGTTGCAGCTGCTGATCAGTGTATGCTTCAAATGAAAATTTGAGAACTAAATTCTTCAGATGTATGGCCAGCCTTACACCCATATGGTCACAGTCTGTAGCCCTCCACCCCAATTACAGAATCCTGAGTTCTTTTCCCTATAGCAGTGATGGCAAACCTTGGCACCCCAGATGTTTTGGAACTACATTTCCCATGATACTCATGTACTCTGCAGTGTAGTGGAGCATCATGGGAAATGTAGTTCCAAAACATCTGGAGTGTCAAGGTTCGCCATCACTGCCCTATAGGCTTCTGTCATTTTTTAATGACTCTGCCTCCACAGGAACCTCTAAATGAAAAAACACGATCAGAAATTCTGCCAGAAAAAGTCTGATGTGAGCTTTTGGTACGTGGCATAAGAGTTCATTCACACCAGATGCGCTAATGTTAATTTGTGAGTGCATTCCCAATGCATGGCAAAAAAAAAAAATGGTTCATTTTAATGCAGTCCACACCGGTGTGTTGCAATGCCTTGCATTTTCCCAGTGCTGAGAAAAAGTACAGCGTGCACTACCTTTTTTCAGCACAGCACATTACAGTGCGTTAAAATGCGCATAAATGCAACTCCCTGAAAAGCAAGGTTAACAAGCAGAAAAAAAATGTAAAAAACAAAAACGCAACACATGTAAAATGTAAACCAATGCATTACAACGCATTTCAAAAAAGCACTGCAACGTGCATGCGTGGTGGTGTGAATGTAGTTAGGGAGGGTGAAGTTACTCTTTAAAACATTGCAGCATTTGTTTTCTTTTTTTAACCACTTGCCGCCCGCCATATAGCAAAATGACGGTGGCAAAGTGATTTTAATATCCTGACCGGACGTCATATGACGTGATCAGGATATTAAGCCGCGCATCGTGGCGATCGTTATTGCGGGGTGTCAGTCTGACACCCTGCAACTACGATCTCGGTAAAGAGTCTCCGACGGAGACTCTTTACCAGGTGATCAGCCGTGTCCAATCACGGCTGATCACAGTGCAAATAGGAAGAGCCGGTGATCGGCTTTTCCTCACTCGCTTCTGTCAGACGTGAGTAGAGGAGAGCCGATCGGCTGCTCCTCTGACAGGGGGGGTCTGTGCTGATCGATTATCAGCACAGCCCCCCCCGAGGATGCCCACACTGGACCACCAGGGACGCCATCAGACCACCAGGAGATGCCCAGCACCAGGTATGGCCCCTAGACCACCAGGGATGCCAGTCAGTGCCCATAATGAATGCCAATCAGTGCCCATAATGAATGCCAATCAGTGCCCACAATGGGCATCACTGATTGGCATGCATTATTGTTTGGCACTGATTGGCATCCATCCCTACAAAACTTTAAATTACAATGCCGCCTATCAGTGCCCATCCATGCCACCTATCAGTGCCCATCCTAGCCACCTATCAGTGCCCATCCATGCCCATCCATGCCACCTATCCATACCCATCCGTGCCACCCATCCGTGCCCCCTATCCATGCCCATCCGTGCCGCCTATCCATGCCCATTTGTGCGACCTATCCATGCCGCCCATCCATGCCAATCCGTGCCACCTATCCATGACAATCCGTGCCACCTATCAGTGTCTATCTGTGTCGCATATCAGTGCCACCTATCAGTGCCGCCTATCAGTGCCACCTCATCGGTGCCCATCACTGCAGCCCAGTCAGTGCCCATCAGTGAAGGAGAAAACTTACTTATTTACAAAGTTTTGTAACTGAAACAAAAAAAACATGTTTTTTTTTCAAGATTTTCGGCCTTTTTTTATCTGTTTAGCAGAAATTAAAAATCCTAGAGACGATCAAATACCACCAAAAAAAAGCTCTATTTGTGGGAACAAAATGATAAAAATTTAGTTTGGGTACAGTGTAGCATGACCGTGCAATTGTCATTCAAACTGCAACAGTGCTGAAAGCTTAAAATTGGTCTGGGCAGGAAGGTGTATAAGTGCCCTGTATTGAAGTGGTTAAATAAATAAAATAAATGTAAATAATTAATTAAATATAGCGTGCTTTATTTTATCTGGTGATCCTGTCAGTAAGACACTTCTAGTTCTAGGGTGACAACACTCACTCACCTTTCTCAATCAGGACAAACCTCTTCTACTGTCTACTCTTATAACATAGAGAACTGTTCACTAATCCTCAGAGAACAATGTAAATGATATCAGTCAATTTCCTGTGCGGCCTGTGTTATCAGCTCACACGATTTTTGGCAGGATCAACAGGTATTTTTTGAACCTAGAATAAATTTTTTCTTATATTTAACAGACATAAAGGGACCAAATGAGAAAAGTTTATTGTTAGGCCGCGTACACACGGGCGGACTGTTCGCCCAACTTTGTCCGCTGAACAGTGTTTCAGCGGACAGTCCGCTCGTGTGTGGGCTTCAGCGGACAGTTTCAGCGGACAGTCTGACGGACAAAGTTTTTCGGAATTTCTGTAAGACTGTCCGCTGAAACTTGGTTTGAGCGGACAGTCCGCTCGTGTGTAGGCTTGTTCGATAAACTAAGTCTCGCGCATGCTCAGAAAGAATTTACACGGCGAAGGTTGCATTGCAGTGTATTGGACTTCGAATTTTTCGTCCCGTCGTACGTGCCGTTCACGTCATCGCGCAAGTTTTCAGCGGACTGTTCGTTCGTCGTGTGTGGTCAAGTCCGTTCATGCTAATTTTGAACGGACTGTTTGTCAAACTGTTTGACGAACCTAGTTGGGCGGACAGTCCGCCCGTGTGTACGCGGCCTTAGGGTTTACATACACTTAGGCCGCGTACACACGGGCGGATTGTCTGGCCAACTAAGTCCGTCAGACAATCCGACAGACAGTCCGTCCTACTTTTGAATGAACGGACTTGACCACACACGACGAACAGACAGTCCGCTGAAAGCTTGCGCGATGACGTGTACAGCACGTACGACGGGACTAGGAATACGACGTCCAATACACTGCAATGCAACCTTCGGCCGTGTAAATCCTTTCTGAGCATGCGGCATACTTAGTCCGTCCAACTTGCCTACACACGAGCGGACTGTCCGCTGAAACCAAGTTTGGACGGACTGTATTACGGAAATTCCGAAAGACTTAGTCCGCCAGACTGTCCGCTGAAAAAGTCCGCTGAAGCCCACACACGAGCGGACTGTCCGCTGAAACACGGTTCAGCGGACTAAGTTGGGCAGACAATCCTCTCGTGTGTACGCGGCCTTAGGCCAAAAAGTTCAAAAGTTGAACGGACTGTCTGTCGGATTGTCTGACAAACTTAGTTGGGCAGACAATCCGCCCGTGTGTACGCGGCCTAAGTATGAAGAGTTCAGCAAACATTTCCAAGGCATAGAGAAAGCAGTTTACCTTATGTTTTATTGCTTTAGTGCACTGCTTTGGCATGTGCTGACATGTTTGACTTTTACGCAATGCAGCCACAACACATCACAACTCTTTACGTCTAGAGGAAAAGAGATTTAATCTCCAAATACGGAAAGGTTTCTTCACAGTAAGAGCTGTGAAAATGTGCACTAGACTCCCTCAAGTGCTGGTTCTGGCCAGCTCAGTAGATTACTTTAAAAAAGGCCTGGATTATTTCCTTAATGTACATAACATAACTGGGTACTAACAATTATAGGTAAAGTTGATCCGGGGAAAATCCGATTGCCTCTCGGGGGATCAGGAAGGAATATTTTCCCCCACTGTAGCAAATTGGAACATGGTTTGCTGGGGTTTTTTGCCTTCTTCTGGATCAACTGTGGGTATAGGATTGTGTATATGGGATTAAATGATTTTTTTTTTCTCTTTTATTGGTTAACCACTACAATACAGGGCACTTTCGCCCCCTTCCTTCCCAGCCCAATTTTCAGCTTTCATCGCTCTAGCGCTTTCAGTGACAATTGCGCGGTCATGCTACACTGTACCCAAATGAAATTTTTATCATTTTGTTCGCACAAATAGAGATTTATTTTGGTGGTATTTATTCACGACTCCGTTTTTTATTTTTTGCGATATAAGCGCAAAAAAGCGGAAATTTGGAAAAAAAACTATATTTTCTTTTTTCTATTTTAAAAGAAATCCAATAAAATCAAATTTTGTCATAAATTTAAGCCAAAATGTATTCTGCTACATGTTTTTGGTAAAAAAAATTCCGTTAAGTGTATAATAATTGGTTTGTGTGATCACGGACATATGTACGCAAATGATCATGTACATATGTGTGCAGGTGATCACGTACATATGTGTGCACATAATCATTGGGACAAGTGATTTTAGTGGGACATATGTGGGGGACATGTTTTTATTATTAGGGACATGTGTTTTTATTTTTTGGGGACATGTATGTTTTGGGGACATGTGTGTTATGGGGACATATGTGGGGACTGTGTTTACACTGTGTGGTGTGTTGTGTGTTTACACTAGACTGAAGATCAGTGAGTAAAAAGCTGTAAAAAACAGCTCATACTCACTGATCATCAGCCGGCTGCAGCAATCTGCTCTCCTCTCCTCAGCGATGACTTCTGTGTGAGGAGAGGAGGAGCCGATTGCCTAGCAACCGGCTGTTTGTTTACATCACATAACGGCCGTGATTGGACATGGCCGTCATGTGATCAGGAGGGCCAATCACAGAGCCCTCCTGCCGATCTGAGACACGGTGACACGGGAGCATCGGGATCGCGCCGCTGCGCGGGCACGCGCGCGCGCGATCCCGCTCCTGCTGATGGACGTTCCTGAACGTCCTATCAGGAGTAGACGGCTCCCACCCGGCCGTATATGTGCATTGGCCGGGTGGGAAGTGGTTAAACTAGATGGACTTGTGTCTTTTTCAACCGGACTAAACTATGTAACTGTGTAACAAGACACAACCTGTAATGCCAAGCGGCCAATGTATGCATCCATAGGGAATGTCTTTCTGTGTTGAGAACACTTCACTGTGCGCTTCCAACACAGTAACTAAAGTGTCATGGAAAGTCCTGATGCATACTTGCAAATGATGATTGTGAACTTCTGATCATGTGACTGCTGTGACAACCAATCACAGTTGTCAAATGATTAGATGGTCCACCTCTTTATCACTGCATTTAGATTCTCCTAAAGAGCTGGGGGTGGCAGCAGGAAGGCATTAATAAAGATAGAAAAAATAAAACAATAACAAGCACTGCAATGTGTTGTACAATACATTGCAGCACACATCTACAATGCACAGCAGTGGGAGCACGCTATGGACACCTTATGAATTGGACTTAAAGTGGTTGTAAACCCCCCTGAGACATTTCTACATATAGGTAAGCCTATAATAAGGGTTACCTATATGTACTGAAAATATCTCCTAAATGTGCGCTGTTTAGGAGATATTTACCTTGTAGCATGCCCATGAGGTCATCTGCGCATGAGCAGTGAAGAATCGATCCTCCGTGCCATTTCTTCCCCAGCATGTGACGTGACTGGCGGCTACTGCATGCATGCGCGGGAGTGACGTCACGTGGTTCTGGCCAGTCAAGGAGCTGAAAGAAGGAAGAAGGTCAAAGATGGATGCTTCCACCAGCGGGCATATTGTAAACGGTTTCGTTTGTGGGTAAGTGCCAGATAATGAGCTAGTATGCAATGCATATTAGCCCATTATGCTTTTACTTTGCAGGGGAATAAAGAGAAAGTAAAACTCATCAGGGTTTACTTCCTCTTTAAAGTGGCTGAAATATGAAAAAGCATATCTATAGAGTTTACTTGTCTCAATTAGGAGCACTAAGTGTCATTTCTCTCTGCTGCTTCATTGTCAGGCTGAGTCATTTCTGGCAGGTTTTCCTGACACCAAGAGAAAAAAGGTGACAGGGGAGGGAGTTCCAGCTGAGAGACAGGCTCAGCTCTGTTCCTGCCCAGATAGCAAGCAATTGTGCTGCAAGTTGTAAAATGACTTGCTAAGCTATTGCTAGACTTGCCAGGCTTCACGAGTTTGTTGCACAATTGCAGCTAGTCCTCGTTGCATGACTCCAGATCAACTTCCTTTGCAAACATACTGCAAGTCTTCTGCAAGTTCTGGTTCATTTATGCAATAGTCTTACCACCACAGGGGTCACTGTGGCTGAAATGCCATGCTGTAGACTTGCAGCGCTATTGCTGTAGACTCAGCACTGCAACTTTGCTCTTGCTAGAGACTTGCAACGCAAATGTGGCTACAAATTGGAAAAGTGTCAACTAGAAATTGTGCTTCAAGTGCTTTGCAAGTGTACAACTTACCAGTGAAAATATGCAACAAGTTAAAGGGGAGTTAAAGGCTTTTTATGTTAAAAGTCAGCAGCTACAAAAAATGTAGTTGCTGACTTTTAATAAACAGACACTTACCTGTTCCACAGTCCAGCGATGCGACCAAAGGGGGTGTCACTCCTCTCCCCCTCCTCTGCGCTGGCGCCTCCACTGCCACTCTGGGCACCTGGCCGTGACAGCTTTCGGCTTCGCAGCCAGGCACGCGTGGCGCATTCACGAGTCGCTCTGCGCTCCCGGAGTGGACAGACAATCTCCTGGGACCTGTCATGTGTCCCAGGAGATCGCCTAGAGGGAGGGGCCGCCTGAAACGAAAGGAGGAGTCGCCTTGGCGGTCCCTGGGCGGAAGGAGGAAGTGGGACAGGAAGCCCCCCCCCTAATGAAGCCCCCACTCCCCACCTCAAAAAAAGACATGCCAAATGTGGCATGTAAGGGGGCGAGGAGTGCTTAAAGCGGAAGTTACATTTTTGGATGGAACTCCGCTTCAACAGACTCATGCCCCATACACATGATCAGAAATTCAGACGGAAAAAGTCTGATCGGATTATGTTTTCGGAAAATCCGATCGTGTGTGGGCTCTATTGGACTTTTTCTGTCGGAATTTCCAACGGAAAAAGTTTGAGAGCTGGATCTAAAATTTTACGACAACAAAATCCTATCGGACTTTTTCCGATCGTGTGTAGAGAATTCCGACGCACAAAGTGCCACGCATGCTCAGAAAAAAATTGGAGACGAAAGCTATTGGCTATTTCTACCTAGTCCCGTTGTACGTTTTGTACGTCACCTCGTTCCGAGCGATCAGATTTTCCGACAACTTTGTGCAACCGTGTGTATGCAAGACAAGTTTCGGCCAAAATCTGTCCGAAAAAATCAGACGGATTTTGTGGTCGGAATGTCCGACCTTGTGTATGGGGCATTACACTTCAATCTGCCACATATTTGGAGCAAGTTATCCTTGCTATCTGGGTGTGAGCTGTGTGAAGGGGTGTGTGTCCAGGGATGGACAGAAGGGGTGGCAGCCCTGGGCACTGTGGTATCATGTGAGGAGGGGGGTGCCACAGGGAGATTGAGGGAGAGGGGATTTGTGTTTGAAAGAGGAATATGGGGGGCTGCAGGTGGTATTGGATAGTTCTAGGAGGTGAAATTTAGGGGGGTGGTAAGAGTGATTTAGGCCCCCTTTCACACCGAGGCGGTTATCAGGTGCTACAGCGCTAAAAATAGCGCCTGAAAAAAACGGCCCCTTTCACTCTAGTGTGAAAGCCAGAGGGCTTTCACACTAGAGCGGTGCGCTGGCAGGACGGTGAAAAAAGTCCTGCTAGACGCATCTTTGGAGCGGTGAAGGAGCGGTGTATTCACCGCTCCTAAACCGCTCCTACCCATTGAAATCAATGGGGCAGCGTGGCTATACCGCAAGGCAAAGCGCTGCTGCAGCGGCGCTTTGCGGATGGTTTTAACCGTTTTTCGGCCACTAGTGGGGGTTAAAACCGCCCCGCTAGCGGCCGTATACCCCTGCTAAAACGACCATAAAGTGCCGCTAAAAATAGCGGCGCTTTACCACGGATGCCCGCACTGCCCGAGTGTGAAAGGGGCCTTAGGGGGATTTGTGTTGAGAGGGGGATGGGGGAAAGAAGATGTGTGCTGAGTGGGGGAATTTGAGGAGCATTTGTGCTGGGAGGGAGGATAAGATGTGTATTTGGAGGGGAATATTTAGGGGTAGAGGATTTGTTTTTGGGGGGGGGGGGTGGCATTTGAGTTGGGATTATTTGGGGGATGGGTCAAAGATTTGTGCTGAAATGAGGGATTTCAGCAGGGGGGCAGATGTTTACTGGGAGTAGGGGGAATTTATTCTTAATGGGTAAACATGCAGATTAGTGCTCAATGTTTTTTCGGGGGAGATTTTTGCTGGCACATAACGCTCATAACATCTTGGGGGGGGGGGGGGTACAATTTTGCATGTTTGCCCTGGGCTCTAGATGACTTTGTTCCATCACTGGGTGTGTCCCCTCCCTCCAATCAGCTCTCAAAGCTCTCCTCACTAAGCTCTGTGGAGTTTAACTTCAGCTCCCCCCCCCCCCCCCCCCCCGCTGAGAGCTCCGACAAGTTTTAGAAATTCTGTACTTTGAACAGATGTGGAGAATAATTCAGATAAACGGGTACAACTTATGTAGGAGGATTTGTTTCATCTCTGTGTATCACCCTAGGCCAGTAACTTCACTGGGTATATGCAAGGGTTTACAACCATTTAAAGCGTATCTAAACCCATGTATAATATATAATGTATTATATTGTAACCTATTAGTCTTTAGACGTAGTGGCTGCATTCGTTTACCTTTCAGGCGTTTCCCCTTTATTTCACCTGGTGATCCTGCCAGTAACTCACTTCCTGTCCTAGGGTGACAACGCTTACTCATTCCAGAGGATCTATGGAGCACCAGTGTTGTCACCCTAGGTTGTTCTCCTGATTCGGACTACCAGCACCTTCCGTTATCCTCTTCTCTATTAGGCCTTGTTTATGTGGATGGCTAGTGAGGTGGCACAGTGGTGTAGTGGTTAGCACTCTCGCCTAGCAGTAAGAAGGGTCGCTGGTTCAAATCCCAACCACGACTCTACCTGCCTGGAGTTTACATGTTCTCCCTGTGCCTGCGTGGGTTTCCTCCGGGTACTCCGGTTTCCTCCCACTAACCAAAGACATGCAGGTAGGTTAATTGGCTTCTATCAAAAATTGGCCCTAGTATATGAATGGGTACCTTGGATTGTGGGCTCCTTGAGGGTAGGGACCAATGTGAGTGTGTAATGTACAGGGATAGGGACAATTGTAGACACTCAGGTTGAACTGGATGGACTGGTGTCTTTATTCAACCTTACTAACTATAACTATGAAACTAGGTGGTAAAAACATGTGGTTGCCCTAGTTCACTGAAAGTTACATGGACACTGAAAATCTGGTATTTTTCTGTAAATTGTCTTAGCATGAAAAAATGTATTAAATGCAACCACCACACTTAAGGACTTAAGGTAAGCTGCAATATAGTACCATTTTTATATGGGGATTTAGATCAATATAAGAACACTCCTGATTGGTTGCTGTGGCCTATAGTACTCTGCACATGGTTCTTTTCTGTACTTGTTAAATCTATATTTCTATTCAAGCTGTCCCGTCAAACAGATGATAAATGAAGACCAGCAAACATCACGGGCAGATTATGATTTTTTTTCCCCCCCAACTTCTCAGAATCTTGTTTGCATTTCTGGCACCCCAAATCTCTGACGCCAATTAACTTGTTGTTGCCCATAAACATCTTCTTTGATGCTTTTGGAGGGGTGCTCCACCAGTGACCTCGGGAGGGGGATACGTAACTCTTTTTGTGGCCCTATTTGTGCTGTCAGCAGCCTCCACACAATTGAGGTCCTGTGAAAGAGAGGAAGAGCTGCAGGAGGCCATATTAGGCCCGGGCTCGCCTTGTAAGCTGGCCCCCGCTCTCTCCCTCCTTCTACCCTCACCCTATTCAAACACAGATTTAGCACAGCTCTTTAACTTGCATTAAAACCCGCAGGACACGGATACTTTTACATGGTGAAGAAGGGCCGTAAAACTACACAACAGACAAGAATGACTGAGCCTTCCCTGGTTTGTTTTACTACGGAGCAGCGGGAGGGCAAGACTTTTGTTTGGCTCAGCTGGGCCTCCATTATATGGCTGGGGGGGATGAAGCAAAGTGTGTTTTGCTGAAAGAAATGGGTCTCAATGGAGAACAGCAATGACAAGTCAGAGAGAGGGAAAGAGATGTCAAGGGACAGACAAAATAACTCCCTTCTCTTTCTTTCCCTGATAGAGAAGTTTCAGTTACACAAGTCCGGCCTTGCCATTGCCTGTGCAGGCGGCACAATTCATTAAGGCTAAGGAAGTAAAGGGAAAGAAATAAACTGGACTAAAAGGAACTGCAGTAAAAAAAAAAAATTTCTTTTCAAGCAGTTATAATGCCTGCTGTTTATCCTTAAAGGGTTAGTTCACTTTTCCCAAAAAACTGCCTATGCAGATAAGGGGCGTCTGTTGATAACAACAAGCTGTGTAGCTTTGACCTAAGTTAAAGATGAAGTAAGGGCATTGATTTAACAGTTTCAAAAAACTGTAACATTCCCAGTGTGCCCGGAATGCTAACTGTCAAACCATCCAAAGGCTGGTGTCAGAACTGATCACATGTGCAGCATCATGGCAGTTTAAGATTAAAGAGAGGCCAAGATGTCAGCTTCCTTTGCTGAAAACGATAGGAGGGTTTACTTCCACTTTAAATAATGCCCTTGCTTTAGGGGTGGGCCATTTACATACTTCATGAAAGCCTGACTGGAAAACTCCAAGGACGTTGCTAAGGAAATGGGCTTCATGAGGTATGAAAATGGCTTACACCTACAGCAAGGGCATTATTCAACTTTGATATTAAAAAGCAGATCTCCACGCTTAGGAAAAATGCTGAACTGCAGCCCATCCCTAATTAAAGAACACCACCTAAGTGGTGTATATACACACATATATATATATATATATATATATATATATATATATATATATATATATATATATATATATATACAATTTTACTTTTTTTTTTTTTTGGACACTTACTCATGTGTTTAGGTATATGATTTGGGACTGATTTTTGTAAAACACTAGTACTTGTTACTTTATTTTTATATTTATATACTTATGTGTTTACGTATATGATTTGGGACTGATTTTGGTAGAACACAAGCACTTGTCACTTTATGTTTATATATATATATATATATATATATATATATATATATATATATATATATATGGGTTTTTTTCCCTATATTTTTGAATATATATATATATATATGTGTGTGTGTGTGTGTATATATATATGTGTCAAATTTAGTTTTTTGCCTCAGAACAGTAAAGGGGTTCTGAGGGTTATTTATGTAGGTTAACTTTGACATTAGTTTGGCTCGGCAGTGTTAGACGTTCTGCTTGGTCATGTGTACATTGAGGTGCACATGACAAGCCAGAACCAGACCTGGTTGGACGATTTGGGTATCAGCCTTCTCGAAACCAATCAGTGGGTGTGCCCCTGCCCCGCTGAGGAGTCTGGGAAGGGGCACTTAAGATGTTGAAGTCACGTGTTCAGGAGGAGTTTGTGAGGCCCAAGTGGTCTGTTCTTGTTTCCTGACCAGGGTAGCCCCGCGAGGGGTCCCTGTCATGGGGTGTTCGACATCCCGCAACGTGCTTCTGTTGGTTACCCCCAATAGGCCCGCCTGGTCTGGGGTAGGGATCCGTCTGTTCCCGAGTCTCGGAGCCGGCTGGTCTGAGGCGCAGTAACTGAGGGAGGATTCAAGGTGTCCGGGGGTGCCCTCGGCTTGGAGGGGCACCACAGCTCCTGAAAGTGACTGGGGAGGACTCTTCGGAGGAGGGCCAACAAGCTGGCATCCTGAGAAGTGCCTGGTTACTGAGTTGGGAAGGATATTGACAGAGAACGTTCCAGGTACTGAGGAAAAAGGTTCCTGTTCACTTTCAGTTACAACTTGTTCAAGGTCAGAGATTTTACAAGTTCTGAATCAAAATGCTGACTGCCATAATCTCTGGCTAGAGATTTGTTCAGCCTTGAAGCGCCCAGCTGGGAGTGGCTACTCTCTGGGTGGTACTAGAGACTTTATTATGTCTGCAGTTCAAGGTGCCTGAGTTCTTCACCCTTGCACTCTGTTCCTATATGAGACTGTGTTGTTGGATGTTAACCCTGCAAAATAAAACCTTTCAAAAGGACTTTATTGTTGTCAGCGTCCAAGTTGTTGGGTATCAACCCTGGGAACCCCTAGACGTGGAAGAACAAGTCAAGCGGAGGTAACCGGTAAGTTAAGGCTGTCCTACAAAGGGTTATGGCCCCTACATATACTTTTAAGGAATAGCATTTTCTTGTTTATATGCATATTTATATGCTAATATCCCAGTCATTACAGATGCCATTTTCACTTTATAGTTTTAGGTGTTAGCACTTGCACTTTACTATATCTCCCTAGTACTTCCAAATAATTATACATTTTATAATTTTCATTATTGAACTTTGGTCAAAACTTTGGTCAAAGCTTCTGTCTGCCAGTGGCATATTTTCAGATTCACCACTGATCTTATGATTAATATTTTTCTTTTTTAAACAAAAGTATAAAAAGAAGGAAAAAAAAATCAGATTAATCAGATTAGTGGTGAAAGACAAAATATATCTAAATTTCCAAACTTTTGTTCTTAAGAAATAAAAAATGCAGTCTACTGCCTGGCACACAAGGCAAATGGGCTAGTATTGTATAATTTCAGTGGGTACAAGACCATAAGCATACAGGTCTCCTGCCAGCTGATACCAGTCATCCTACAAGCAACATATTTGCCACAAGACCGATGTAGAGGTTACATTGTAAGTATATCCTAACAATGCGCTTATTTACTACCTGTGGGACTGTTAGTCTGTTTCCAGAGATGTAAACAAACATATGTGCGTGGGGGGCCTTAACGTCAGCTGTACACATACAGTCAGATCCATATATATTTGGACACAGGCACAGTTTTAGTTTTTTTCGGGTATTTACCAAAGCATATTCAAGCTAAAGCTATATAATGGATATGGGCTGAAAGTGAACACTCGCAGGATTCATTTAAGGGTATGTACATCCAAATCAGAGGAAGGGTTTAGGAATTACAGTTTTTAAGAATAGCCATCTCCCTTTTTCAAAGAGACCAAAAGTAATTGGGCAATTGAATCAAAAACTGTTTCATAACCAGGTGTGTGTGGGCTACTCCATTATTTGCTCATCAATTAAGCAAGTAAAAGGTCTGGAGTTGATTCTAAGCCCTTGTACACATGGTCGGAGATTCTGACGGAATGTGTCCTATCGGACCGTTTTGTCGGATAATCCGACTTTGTGTGGTATGCATCGGACTGTTTCCGTCGGACCAAATTTTCCAACTTGCTGGAAATATTTTCCGACAAACTGGTCCAATCGGACATACTCCAATCATGTGTAGCCTACTCCGACGGACAAGGTGCCACGCATGCTCACATTCAAATTCTGACACGGAAGCGCTCGTTCAGGTAAAACTACTGCTCGTAAGCGATATAGCACATTCGTCACGCTGCAATGTTAAAAATTCTTTCATGAAGCGCATTCTCTTGTTCTTTACAATGCTGCAAGAAGGAACTTCTTTTGATGCTCATAGTCACACACACTTCTCCCGAACATATGTCATTACTCTTTTTTAACCATTTCGGAAATACAATTTTAGTTTGCGTCACATCTACACAATTTTAGATTTTGTTTATTCTTTTTTGGATTTTTTTTTGTTTAAATTCCTAAAAATCTCCTTTAAAGACAGTTTGCTAATTTCTCCTTTTTTTTGGGGTGTTTTTTGTGTGTAAACTTACCACAACAACATTATTTATTTTTTATCTTTGGTTTTTCGGTTGTTTAGTGTTGGTGCCCCTTGTTATTCATTTCACTTTGTATTTTTGAAATGTACCTGCCTGCTCACAAATAAACTGGCCTTTTGGAAGGAAAAGACATACACAAGTATTTCATCAAACAAAAAAGACCTTTATTTTGGTCGCAATAAAATAAAAAGAGGAACGCAGCGCTGGAGAAACTTGTTACTTTGGTGCAGCCTTTGGCCCCCAGGGCAGACATGAAAAAATTAGAATATAAAAAATTGGTGGCCTGAGGAGTACTTATCTCAGGGAGAGAAGTCTGGTCCCGAAGTCCTAGAGAACAGGAAATTCAGATGCCATTTATGTCCCCAGGTTGTGGTTCTTCAAGAGGCTGCATCTTCTGGCAGACCAGACTGAACCCAGGCCATCACTCACTCGTCTTCCTTCGGCACTTCCCACCAGGCATCCTTCGAGGCTGTGCCTGGGCTCCTGTAGTTGGGGCAGAAGGAGGAGAAGGAGGGCGTTGGTCGAACCTCTTGGCTGCCACTTGCCACAGCCTCCCCCGACTGAGGTCTTCCTGTGTATGAAAAGGGGACATAGTTTTAGTTTTTTGCTCAACAATCACACCATTTTGTGCTCCTGGCTTTTGAAAATTGAATGTTACCAAATAGAACAGACTATCATTCTGAGCCCAGCATTTTTCTTTCCCGTCCCAATCATTTTTGGTCACTACTGTCTCTTGATATGTAAACCACTTTGTTAAATCACAACTTACTGATCAATAAGAACAGCTAGTTAACATCATTAAATGTAACACAAGAAATATGTTCAACAATGCAATACCTGTCTCAAGCTGGGCCCCACCACATGTTGCTGCCTGGAAGGCCCAGGTTGGACATCAGAAGCCTCAGCTGGGGGTGAAGGATGCCTTGAAGGAAGACTGGAGAGTGGTGGCCTGAGTGGTGGCCTGGGTACCCCCTGGTCTACCAGAAAATGCAGCCTCTCAAAGTAAACCACCCTGGGGTAATAAACTGCATCTGGATCTCCTGCTCTCAAGGACTTCAGGTGCTTCTTTCTCTCCCTGAGATATGTAATCTTCATGGCCCCAATTTTCCTATTCAGATAGGCCATGTCTGCCGTGGGGACCATGATCCACACCAAAGAAAGAAGTTTCTCCAGCGCTGCATTCCTCTTTCTTATGTCGTAGTAAAACTCGTTGTGGAACTGCCACAGGCAGGGCATCTCCTTGTAGAGTTCGAGGAATAGCCCCATAAAATTTGGGTTTTTGAATGGATCCATATTGTCTGCAAGACACAACACAAGACAAACCCTCAAATACTAATAATGCCATTAAAAAACCTCCTAATCTTGTCCCAACATCGGCCTAGATAGAAGCAGTCTAGTCTAGTGATGCACCAAGTTAAAAATTGTACCTTCGTTTGCTCGATCGTCGCGTCCGCGCCTCACTCCCTTCACAGATCGTACGGACGATACACGTATGTTGTGTTTTATATACAGTGCGCATGCGTGAAACTCCGCCCGCCCCTGACGTTCTTTCTAGACTATTCCCCGCCCTTTCGCTTCTGGCGCAGTGGGGAGAGCACATGGCGGAGAGAACGCAGGTGCGCACTAATAATAGTTCCACTAACGAGGAGGAGGGTGAGGAAAGCCCGGAGCCTGAAACGTCCTGATCCAGGAAGAGGAGATTTAAGGCCTCAAATATGTCTTTTGGAGAGATGTTGGAAATGGTGGACATATTGAACAGGACCGACTATGATGGGAAGTATGGACCTTACCCAAACCCAAATATCAGAAAGGCCAAGATCATGTCTAAAGTTGTGAAGAGTCTTCATAAGAATTTTGGGGTACGATGATCCAAGGATCAACTGAGAAAATGCTGGTCAGACCTGAAACTGAGGGAGCACGAGCAGTACCTAAGGATCAAGCGTGTTCTTAAAAAAAGTAAGTAGTTGTCGTGTGTTCATATGATTATTCTTGCTTGCATACTGCTCCAATGTGCTTTGATTTCATGTTGTGCATTTTAAAATGGCCCCTTTCAAGTTCATGGTTTCATTCGTTCGTAAGAAACATCGTTCTGCAGGGAAGTATTCCAGCTTAACAAAGTGTCCACAATCATGTTCTCACCTTGGAACTCGGCCAAAAAACACAGTTGTACAACACTTCCAAGCAATGTTTCATATTCCTATTTCTGCCCTCTGTGTGCTAATTATTCTTTTTTTACATTCTCATAGGGGAGAGAAGACTCGGCAAGTATGAGGACACCAGGGACCACACCCCTCCCAAAGAAGGGCAACTTCGTGGAGGTTGGGCAAATTGTCACCACAACAGGTGAGTGTCGGAGAACACAGCTTCCGGTAAGCTCATCAATGTATGTCACCATATTTTTATTACATGGTGTGTTTTTTGCTTTGTTTTGTAGGTGATGTGGAAGAAGATTCCCGTTTTACCAGTGAAAGTGCCCAGATCCTAATTGGGGAGATAATGGGGTGCAATTGGGATTTGGAAAATATACAGCAAAACATCAATGATGTTAAAAATAAAATGAAGAACATCATTGATGTTTTGGGGAGAGTGTGAAACACAAAAACTAGACAGGGTTTTATTTTTTCTATTTTAAACAAAAAATTTAGTATTTATCGAAATTACAAATTTGGAAGAGTGTGTCAACATGCGCTATCTCCCATCATGGGGGATCAATGTACGTGTTTTGTGTAAAGTGTCTGAGATGAAGGGGTTGCAGCCCCAAAGCATGTACATTGATCCCCCATGATGGGAGATAGCACATGTTGACACACTGTGTGCATCTTCCAAATTTGGATTTTTCAGGGGTGACACCCCATGTGATGAAGGTAATATCAGCCCAGTTTGTACATACTCATGTCTGATATTGTCTTCACTTTTCAAAGTTGAACTTTGTAAGTTCCTGTGTTCTGTATTTTACGGTTTGATACATGCCTGTTTACACAAAAACAACAAGTAAACAAAATTTTGATTAAACTCTGTTTTTGATACACACAATTTCTTGGTTTGTTGTAAAAACCTTTTCGAAACGCACATGTGAATGTGCTTGTATTAAAAAGTTTAATTATCAACAATGTGTGGCTTCCTTTTTCATTGCTCCAAAAATGTATTTGTAGAAAAATTTTAGTTTGTGCTGAGAAGGAGTGTGATTTACTAAAGGCAACTCCACTTTGCACTCCAAGTGCAGTTTCAGGTGTACTTTTGCAGTGCACTTGTAGTGCATAGTGGATGTGCCTTTAGTAAAAAACACCCACAGTGAGGTGTAAATTTGGACAATCAGGCCATTTTCCTGCCATGGTGCTGAAAATGAACACGATTTTGGTCAGTAGTACACTACATACATTAGTTACATAAACAAGGTGTGTGTGTAGCAGACCCACAACATAATAACATTATCTGAAGAAGAGACTGTCCCCTCATCTCGCTCTGAACTTGGGTTTGCACTGTTGGTGAAAAAGGCACAACTTGAAAAAAACTGGCAAAGTGGGAGGCCACAGTCTGCCATTCCTGTGGCGTTGAAGGACACTGTGTAGTGAAACAAGAACAAAAATTTGTAATTTGATAAATGCACATTGCAAGCAGATTAGACACCAACATTTTTTGACCAAATTAGTATAACATTTTGGGAACTGAGTATTTAAAGCCTAAAGTATAAGGTCCCCTTATGAGAGTCATCACCCCCCACCCCCCCCCCCCCCATCTGATGGGCCCTTGCTAAAAAATGAGGGGGGATGTTTAGGACAGGTAACCCTCTCCACTTGATTGAGAGCTGAATGCCTAAATAATGTGTGATACTTTGGGAAGCCCCTCCTTACTTACACTATTGGCAGCCCACCGGACAGGTAAGAAGTGTCATAATCCCAAAAAGAAAACAAAATGGAAGCACATTTTGACATTCTGCTATTACATATCAAGATAATTAATAGGTTAAAAAAAAATAGCATTTGAAAGTATTGAGGCAGGCACTACATGCTTAGGTGAATTCATCCAGAAATGTGCTCATCAAAAGGGTAGGTATAGTGTGTATTGGGTTTGGTAAAGTCATCAGATAGAGGATTGCTATCAGCTGAGCTAGCAGTTGGGGGGAGGGGGGTTCCTAATGAGTTTGGCACAACCCCAAAAAATTTTAAAATGTCACTCTGCATGAATTAAAGCACACACATCACATTTGTAGACATTATAGGGGGCGTTTAGGGGAAAACAATACTATGGAGCTGACAAAAGACATTGATAAGTGACTAGACTATAGTTTGATGGGCCAAGAAGAGCATGGTGGGGAAGTTAGTGAGGCAAATATGCACGAGGACAAAGGGGCAGAGCATATGAATTAGAGCATATTGCAATGATGGTAATTAGGGAATGAGGAAAGAAATGCAAGACATTAGCAATCATGAAATACATAGAATGTGATGTTTCTTAAAAAAAGTAAGTAGTTGTCGTGTGTTCATATGATTATTCTTGCTTGCATACTGCACCAATGTGCTTTGATTTCATGTTGTGCATTTTAAAATGGCCCCTTTCAAGTTCATGGTTTCATTCGTTCGTCTCACCTTGGAACTCGGCCAAAAAACACAATTGTACAACACTTCCAAGCAATGTTTCATATTCCTATTTCTGCCCTCTGTGTGCTAATTATTCTTTTTTTACATTCTCATAGGGGAGAGAAGACTCGGCAAGTATGAGGACACCAGGGACCACACCCCTCCCAAAGAAGGGCAACTTCCAAAAGCAGAAACAGAGAAGCAGGAGGAGGAGGAGGAAGGAGAGATCATGGAGGTTGGGCAAATTGTCACCACAACAGGTGAGTGTCGGAGAACACAGCTTCCGGTAAGCACATCAATGTATGTCACCATATTTTTATTACATGGTGTGTTTTTTTGCTTTGTTTTGTTGGTGATGAGGAAGAAGATTCCCATTTTACCAGTGAAAGTGCTCAGATCCTGATTAGGGAGATAATGGGGTGCAATTGGGATTTGGAAAATATATAGCAAAACATCAATGATGTTAAAAATAAAACGAAGAACATCATTGATGTTTTGGGGAGAGTGTGAAACACAAAAACTAGATAGGGTTTTATTTTTGCTATTTTAAACAAAAAAATTTGTATTTATCGAAATGACAAATATGGAAGATGCACAGAGTGTGTAAACATGCGCTATCTCCCATCATGGGGGATCAATGTACGTGTTTTGTGTAAAGTGTCTGAGATGAAGGGGTTGCAGCCCCAAAGCATGTACATTGATCCCCCATGATGGGAGATAGCACATGTTGACACACTGTGTGCATCTTCCAAATTTGGATTTTTCAGGGGTGACACCCCATGTGATGAAGGCAATATCAGCCCAGTTTGTACATACTCATGTCTGATATTGTCTTCACTTTTCAAAGTTGAACTTTGTAAGTTCCTGTGTTCTGTATTTTACGGTTTGATACATGCCTGTTTACACAAAAACAACAAGTAAACAAAATTTTGATTAAACTCTGTTTTTGATACACACAATTTCTTGGTTTGTTGTAAAAACCTTTTCGAAACGCACATGTGAATGTGCTTATATTAAAAAGTTTAATTATCAACAATGTGGGGCTTCCTTTTTCATTGCGCCAAAAAGGTAGGTATAGTGTGTATTGGGTTTGGTAAAGTCATCAGATAGAGGATTGCTATCAGCTGAGCTAGCAGTTGGGGGAGGGGGGTTCCTAATGAGTTTGGCACAACCCCAAAAAATGTTAAAATGTCACTCTGCATGAATTGAAGCACACACGTCACATTTGTAGACATTATAGGGGGTGTTTAGGGGAAAACAATACTATGGAGCTGACAAAAGACATTGGTAAGTGACTAGACTATAGTTTGATGGGCCAAGAAAAGCATGGTGGGGAAGTTAGTGAGGCAAAAATGCACGAGGACAAAGGGGCAGAGCATATGAATTAGAGCATATTGCAATGATGGTAATTAGGGAATGAGGAAAGAAATGCAAGACATTAGCAATCATGAAATACATAGAATGTGATGTTTAAGGAGAAAACTTAGCTTCATATAGTCCTTCTGCAGGACCTGAATGATGGCAGAACAGGTCTCTGGAATAATGATCCCCAGAGCCTGGGGGGAGATGCCTGTAGAGAACTTGAGGTCCTGAAGGCTTCTCCCTGTCGCCAAGTAGCGCAACGTGGCGATGAGCCTCTGCTCCGGAGTGATGGCTTGCCACATGCAGGTATCCTGCCTGGTGATATAAGGGGTCAGCAAAGCCAGCAGACGGTGAAAAACGGGGTCCGTCATCCGGAGATAATTCCTAAAATCATCAGGATTATTCTCGCGGATCTCACTGAGCAAAGGCATGTGCGAGAACTGGCCACGCTGGCGCAGCCAATTCTTGGTCCACAAACGCCTCCCCTCCCTGTTCATGGACCGGGCTTGTGTCAAAATAAGAACCCCAACACGAAGACCCTGCACAGCACAAACTCTACGATGAGTACGTAGACGAAACATGGTTTGAAAACGGTCGGCTGGTCAGAACGGACAACAGAAAGCACCGATAAACAGCAAGGCCTGAAAGAACGACCTGAATAGCAGAAGCAAGCAGACAATAAGAAATGCCTTTCAAAGTGTACTATACCAAGATATAGTCCACAATGAGAAACAAATACTTACTGACTGCACGCACTGATTATCAGATACGCACACACAAGCACAAACCGAAGAGCAGTAGCGATCTGAATCACTAATCTGAAAAGCGCGAATCGTCTCTCACCAAACTTCTACTAACACGAGATCAGCAGAAGGAGACCAAAGGGTGCCGGATGTGGTGCTGAACTTCCCTTTTCTAGTCCCGCCGTACACGGATTACGTCACCGCGTTCTTGGCAACCGCAAAATCCGACAACTTGGTCCGACCGTGTGTATGCAACAGTTTCGGACTAAATCCATAGGACAAAAGCCTGAACAATGCAAAAGCCAGATTAGACATTGCCCAAAAAACATCTAAAAAAGCCAGACCAATTCTGGAAAAGCATTCTTTGGACGGATGAAACTAAGATTAATCTGTACCAGAATGATGGTAAGAAAAAAGTGTGGAGAAGGCTTGGAACAGCTCATGATCCAAAGCAGACAACGTCATCTGTAAAACATGGTAGAGGCAGTGTGATAGCATGGGCATGTACGGCTTCCAGTGGCACTGGGTCATTGGTATTTATTGATGATGTGACAGAAGACAGAAGTAGCCGGATGAATTATGCAGTGTTTAGAGAGAGACTGTCAGCCCAGATGTACAATGATCCAAAACACTGTAAAAGCAAGCCAGTAGCCTTTGAAGGAAAAGAAGTGGAATACTCTGCAATGGCCGAGTGAATCACCTGATCTCAACCCAACTGAGCATACATTTCACTTGCTGAATGCAAAACTAAAGGTGACCCACAAACAAAGAACAACTGAAGACAGCTGCAGTTAGAGCCTGGCAAAGCATCAGAAAGGAGAAAACCCAGTCTTTGGTAATGTCCACGGGTTCTAGACTTTAGGCAGTCAGTATTCACAACAAAATATTAAAAATGAACTTTTTATATATGATCATATTAATCCCCCATGGGGACTGTGTATAAAAATGGTTGCAATTCCAAAAAAATTGTACTTGGTACTTATGTTCAACCCCTTGAATTAAAGCCAAAGGTCTGCACTTCAAATTAATTTGGATTGTTTTGCTTTAATTTTATTCTGGTGGTATGAAAATTGTGCTTGTGTTCACATATATATGGACCTAACTGTATATGTATAAGCTAATTCCACTGTTCTGTGCTAAGAGCGCCCTCACTGTGCACTGTCAGCACAGTGACTGAGATAATTACCCACCAGACACATTCATTCCATGATGCCTCACTGGCTGCATGTTTCATATAAAATCCCAAACCCCTCTCCCATGTATCTCAGCAATTAGGGATGGAGGCACATGCACTGTGCCTCATATAAAGTCCCAAACCCCTCTCCCATGTATCTCAGCAATTAGGGATGGAGGCACATGCACTGTGCCTCATATAAAGTCCCAAACCCCTCTCCCATGTATCTCAGCAATTAGGGATGGAGGCACATGCACTGTGCCTCATATAAAGTCCCAAACCCCTCTCCCATGTATCTCAGCAATTAGGGATGGAGGCACATGCACTGTGCCTCATATAAAGTCCCAAACACTCTTTTCTCCTTATTAGCACAGTGACTGAACTATTACCAACAGCTCCCATCATCAGGAGTCGGTGGGTAGGGCTTCTGATCATGTGACTCCCCAGCACAGTGATTGTGCTTTCATCAACAGCTCTCTGTCACTTCTTACAATCAAGAATTGGTGATTAGAGCTTTCAATCATGGGAAAACTGCAACAGCCAATCACAGTGGTAACATGATCAGGAACTTAGCCACCCATCTTTCAGAACCCCTTAAAAGGGCAGCAGGAGCTGGAGTCAAGGGAATCAATATATAATTTAAAGTGCTTTGTTATATCGATAAGTTGAGTAAAAAAATACCCATTGATCCTGCCAAGAACATACCTCCCAACTTTTTGAGATGGGAACGAGGGACAACTATTAGCAAAGGTATGTCAGCATAGTGCACAGCCCCTACTCACAAGTGCTTTTTTTTACCAATACATTCCTTTATACTGGCTTCTGAAATCTACAAATGTGCAATTTAGAAATTTAGAAATTGAATGAAAGGTTTAGTACTTGAAAACACTTTCCGAAAGATAAAAAGTGTGTTTTAAGAGTTATCGCAAGTTGTTACTGAAACATCTCCTGAATGTCTTTAGGGCATGCATCCCTAGCATGTGGAAACAATCCTTGCCCCACTGTGTCGCAATGGTTTGCCAGGGTGAGTGATATCCAACAGATGGAATTTCTGACGACTGTCCTCAGAGATAAGACAGAGGACCACAATACACGCTGGTGACATTGTGACATATTTTACTTTTCAAATGCATAGTTAACCTTTTCTTAATTTGAGGCTGCTTCCCAATGGAGCTCCACTCTTTGTGCTGTCTACCCTGCTGCACCCTTATACTCCCTATCCCCCTCCCTCCTTTTTTTTCCTTTTGGACACCCTTGGTGTCTTCTTTTCTATCCTAAAAACACAGGAAGATTCTACCCGATATACGCTGACTTTGGGGTATAACTACTCTGTAGCTGGAGATTGGCGGCCTTTACTGTGGGGGGGGGGGGGGTCTTTGTCCTACCCCTGCCTTATAGTGGTAATATACCCATAGGTGGGATTATCCTCCCATTATAAACATGTTAGTATTGTTCTCCAAAAGCACAGTCACTTTTCTATGGGTATTACGGCCCTTAGACTTTAGCTAAATCATGTCCAAGTGGTGTTTCCTGGTACATTTTATTGCTAGTGCACTTTGCACTCATGTTTGTATGCGTTTTGCATGTAACTAACTTTACAGATTGTGATGACATGTTGTACTATTTTGTCCTGGTTGGCACCATAAAATAAAAGATTACATCAGACCAAAATGAGGGACAAATGAGGAGAAAACAGGGACTTTGTTCCAAATCAGGGACAGTCCCTCGTAATCCAGAACGGGGAGCTATGCAGAAATCCAGTGAGCCGTTAATTTACTTTGCTCTCTGCTTTTTCTGACTCTAATCAGACAGCCTTGTTACCCGCAATCTTTGTGGACTACAGGACAATTTCCCTATGTTATGGAAAAAAGGAAAGTCATTCTGTAGTTCTGTCCACTGCTCCTCAATAGATACCTTACAATGAGTTAACGTTGTCACCATAATACATGAAGAAATGTATCAATGGCAGGATTGCAAGGTAAGGGTGAAAAGCCATAGACAACAAAACAATCCTCCAAGGTTACTACCCATTCTGTAATCTATCCATTATAAATATTACAGTATTGATTGGTACCAGGCTTGACATTTCTCTGAGATGTTGGTCTGAGATCTGGTGACTGTGGAGGCCATTGGAGTACAGTGATCTCATTGTCATGTTCAAGAAACCAGTGGTGAGATGATTTGGGCTGTTGTTAGATGATTTGAGCTTTGTGACATGGTGCATTATCCTGCTGGAAGTAGCCATCAGAAGATGGGTACACTGTAGTCATAAAGGGATGGACATTGTCAACAACAATGCTCAGGTAGGCTGTGGCATTTAACCGCTTGAGATCCGCGCTATAGCCGAATGACGGCTACAGCGCGGACCTGCTTTGCCGGGACTACATCTATTGACGTTGTCCCGTGCACGAGTGGCCTGCGCGCCCCCTGAGGGGAGCGCGTGGTGCGCTATGTGATCAGAGAGTCTATAAGACTCACCTGATCATGGATCGGAGCAAGGGGTCGATCCCGAACCCCTTACCACGTGATCAGCTGTCAGCCAATGACAGCCGATCATGTGACACAACAGAGCCGGAAATCGGCTATTTTTCCTCCTCGCGCTGACAGCGCGAGGAGAAAAAAAAAATCCGATCACCAGCGGCCGTGATCGGGACATCAGTCCCAATCAGGGCCAGCTTATCAGTGCCCACCTGCCCCCTGCCAATGCCACCCAAATAATAAAAAAGTGCCCCCCATCAGTGCCACCCATCAGTGCCCACAGTGCCACCCATCAGTACCCACAGTGCCACCCATCAGTGCCTATAATCTGCCTCAACAACAGTGCTGCACCCCAGTGCCACATATCTGTGCCCATCAGTGTCATCTACCAGTGCCCATCAGTGCCGCCCATCAGTGCCGCCCATCAGTGCCCAGCAGTGCCACCTATCAGAGCCACCTATCAGTGGCCATTAGTCCCATCTATCAGTGGTACCTATCAGTGCCCCTTAGTGCCACCCATCCGTGCCACCCATCCGGGCCACCCATCAGTGCCACTCATCAGTGCCATCTTATCTGTGCCCATCTTTGCCCATCAGTGCCGCCTTATCTGTGCCCATCCGTACTGCCTTATCTGTGCCTATCGGTGCCACCATATCTGTGCCTATTAGTGCCGCCTTAACTGTGCCTATCAGTGCCCACCAGTGCAGCCTATCAGTGCCCACCAGTGCCGCTTCATAAGCGCATTTCAATGAAGGAGAAAAATGACCTGTTTGCAAAATTTTATAACAAACTATTAAACATGATTTTTTTTTTTTGCATCTTTTTTTGTTTGTTTAGCAAAAAATAAAACTCCCAGCTGTAATTAAATACCCCCAAAAGAAAGCTCTATTTGTGGGAAAAAAATGATAAAAAGTTCATTTGGGTACGGTGTTGTATGGTCGCGCAATTGTCATTCAAAGTGCATCAGTGCTGAAAGCTGAAAATTGGTCTGGGCAGGAGGGGGGTTTAAGTGCCCAGTAAGCAAGTGGTTAAACAATGCTCAATTGGTACTAAGGGGGCCAAAATGTGCCAAGAAAATATCCCCCACATCGTTACACCACCACCTCCTGAAGAACACGCGCTATGTGTTTTTTTTTTATTTCAAATTCCTAAAGCCACAGTTGGGTTTTAGGATCAATTACACCAAATTATGGTTTCAGTACCAGTCTAGCTGGATTGCATTGGGTTCTGCTTGGCCACAGGTGTTGCTGTCACCACTGGCAAGTGTGAGAACGCAGTTTAGCTAGGTGTATTGAGTGCCATTCTTTCTCTGAACCAGCCCAGTGGTAGTGTCATCTTGCTGTGCATTCTGGAGAGGGTACTTAAGGTACTGACATCACATGCTTCTGGGTTCCGGTCCAGAAGATCTTTCTGTCTGTTTGGTCCTGGTCATTCTGACCAGTTCCCATGGCCCTCATGGCCTGCGGTGCGGATCCATCCAATTCAGAGTCTCGGGCTGGCTACCCTCCGAAGCAAAGTAACTGGGAGGAGGATTTAAACGTGGTCCGGTGCTGTCTCATCTGTGGAGAGGCCCAACAACTGGAGAAGTAACCAGGGAGGGACTCTTCGGGAGAAGGCCATGCATAAGTCTGGCTTCTCAGAAAAATTTATCTACATCCTTCAGTTACATTCAAGTCTGTGGCAGAGACTTTATTCACAAGTGTTCTACATCCAAGTCTGTGGCAGAGACTTTATTCACAAGTGTTCTACATCCAAGTCTGTGGCAGAGACTTTGTTCAAGTGTTCTATATGCAAGTCTGTGGAAGAGACTTTGCTTTACTTAAACACTCTATCGGCTGCTAGGCCTAGTAAGAGGATATCTATCCGGTAGCTGTGAGAATCCAGTTGTGAGCAGTACATTTCTGGATTTCTATAGTGAGAGACTTCCTATCTTTTGCAGTTCCAAGAGTACCTGAACTTCCTACCCGACGCGACGCTCTATCCTTCATTGAGAGACTGTCCTGTCTACTTGTTGTTAAATAAATATCCCAAAAGTAGATCCAGTGTCAGTTTCTGCAGTTCTTTGGACCATCTACCTCAGGAAACCCCTAGATGTACAAAAGGTCAAGAAGGTAACGGTAAGCCCAATTAAACCAGCTGCTCTTTCGGGGGTCAGTGCTACACTTCTATTGTCCAATTTTGGTGAGCCTGTGCAAATTGTAGCTAAAGACAGGAGTGGCACCCGGTGTGGTCTTCTGATTCTGTAGCCCATCTGCTTCAATGTATTGTGCAATGTGTTGTGCATTCAGAGACCGTATTCTGCATACCTTGGTTATAACAAGTGGTTGTTTGAGATACTGTTGCCTTTGTATCATCTCAAACCGGTCTGGCCATTCTCCTCTGACCTCTAACATCAACAAGGCATTTTCATCCACACAACTGCTGCTCACTGGATATTTTCTCTTTTTCTGATCATTCTCTGTAAACCCTAGAGATGGTTGTGCGTGAATATCCCCACAGTTTTTGAAATACTTAGACCAGCCCATCTGCCACTAACAACCATGCCACATTCAAAGTCCCTTAAATCCCCTTTCTTCCCCATTCTGATGCTGGCTTTGAACTTCAGAAAGTTGTCTTCGCCACATCTAGATGCCTAAATGCATGGAGTTGCTGCCATGCGATTGGCTGATTAGCAATTTGTGTTACCAAGCAATTGAACAGGTGTACCTAATAAAGTAGCCGGTGAGTGTATATAAACTCGAGCTACATCTGTTGGAGAAAACACAATATTCATATGCAGCATTTCATATTTAAATTTGTATTAAATAAAGAAAGTTAATATGTACAAAATCACCACACGATTCCTCTAAAAATACAACTCTTACCCACAGTTGTAGAGAGGGCTGCCAACCACCCAGAGATTTATGGACTGTCAGTAAAAGCTGCATTCCAACTAGAGCTGCCCATAAACTGCATAAAAAACAAATAATAAATGTCTGTTAAAAGTATTGTTTTTTTTATTTGCTTGTATGTATAAGCCAATTACAGTCTTCATGCCACACCTTCATGAATGTTTTTTTTAGGTTCCCAAAACTGGTTAGTTGTTTACATGTTGTACAATGTACAGCATATCACTATGAAAGCATTAATTTTATCACAGCATTAGCAACATTGCTGCAAACTGGGTAGGCTACAAATGTGTTGTCCTTATGGGCTAATGTAACATTGATCAGATTGCAGTCTTGGTTAGAGGAGAAATGTGAAACAGTAAGGCCCTTTTCACACCTAGGAGTTCCAAAAACATGGACAGAAATGCACAATTCTGCCCTCGTATTCGTGTGAAAAATGCAGCAAAACAGAATGTAAAACATACTTTAAAAAAGGCGCTTGAGCTACTTTTGGTGAATTTTTTTCGTGCATAGAGAAGCTCATTCAAGTGAATTGTCTTCCCTATGTTGCTGAGCGACAAACGTGCCAAAAAAATTAACAAGAAAAGTGACATGTCGCACACAAGTGAATGTGGCCTAAGGGTTTGTTCACACATAGGGCAGAGACCGGTGTTTTTCGCATTGAATAAAAGCCCAGTGACTGGTGACTGCTAGGGCAATTGTTTTGCCATGTGCCCCACTTGGACTGCACTGCAGCCTGGAGGTGCGTGTGCAGTAAGCTGCAGTAAAATGCAGACATGCTGCATGTTACTGCAGCCCACAGGTAAGCACTACATGTCATAGAGAGCAACAATGCACTGCTGCGCGGAGCCATACTGTAAATGAAGTGTCACTGTGTGCATTTCTTATAACGTTAAAGCATAACTCCACCCAAAAGGGGAAGTTCTTTAAACACTCCTTCCCCCTCCTATGCCACATTTGGCATGTCATTGGGTACTAGTTTTGCCCCGTGTTATGTGAATATTACCATGGAGCTATGGGAGAAGCAATAAGTTTGGAAAGATAATCCTTTCCTTAGGCACATAATCTACTATGGGAGGTACATTGATGATGTGCTTCTAATATGGGACAGTGACAAGGATCTGTTCATGTCCTTTGTTGCCCATTGTAACGGTAACAATTTGGGTTTGAGTTTCAGTGGTGTCATTGATCCTGATCGGCTGGTCTTTTTGGACCTCGAACTGTTGCATGAAGTTCTATTTATACCAGGAACCACTCCAAGCCGGTCGGTGGCAACTCTTATCTTCATTATGACAGTAATGCCACCACCCAGCATGGAAAAAGAATATACTGAAGAGCCAGTTCCTCAGACTCAAGAGGAATTGCTTCAAACGCCATTATTATACTTTTGAGAGTCAGACATTGATTATTACATTTAGGGAAAAGGGCTATCCTAAAGACCTCCTCGTAGAGACATTTGAAAAAAAGCTTGGATCATCTATTCCACATGGCCATTCTTCGTTATCGGATAGTTCTGGAAAGATCTTTTCAATAAAACAGTTCATTATGTGTTCTACCCAGTTTGTGATATATGTTCTGAAATCTGCTTTATGTGGGTCGAAAGATAGATACGTATCCGAGTGGGTGAACATCGTTGGTCCATCATAAAAAGAAAGAACAAATACAGTGTATCACGTAATTTCTCTCGTTTTCATGATAACAATAATTTTTTAGTGTTAGCTATTGAACATATACCAAAAAAGTCTCTCAAAGACAATGTGAGATTTATGTTATTATGCAAAAGGAAAACCATATGGTTTTATAAATTGAATTCTCTTTCTCCTCATGGTTTGAATGAAGATCTGGATATCCACCCTGTCATGGAATGATTTCCTGACAGTTTTTAGCTACTCTCATATTCCCAAGAACGTTTTTGTCATGGTTTGAATGTGTGTGTCCTTGTCACATATGTTAGTTGTTTTCAGTCTGGTTGACTCTGATAAAAGCTGGTTTCAGTTAGCTATTATAATTTTAGAGTCCTTTGTTTAAAAAAAAAAAAGTATTTTAATCTATTTTTCACCAAAATAATTTTCTCATATATTGATATTCGAATGGTAATATTACAACATCTTATCTTTTTTTATATGTATGTGGATATGTGTTCGGAACTAAATGGCTGTCCCACCCCTGGTACTTACACTCCCATTTCCTGTCAGCTCAGATCATGGACCTGACAAAGGGGTTAATCCTAGAAACATGTAGTCAAACACTGAGCTCTGGCTTTATATCATAATCCTGTTCGTTCAATTGCTCTGTGGTCCTATGACCGTCTCCAGCTAGTCTGTGATCACTACTACAAGCTACTGGTTTGTCCCTGTTCCTCCAGTAAGGACTGTGCAGCACTGTACAGCTCTGTCTCCCCTACCCGATCAACGGGAACAGAGTGTGCCTTCTACATCACCGGGAACTGAGTGTGCCTTTCCGGGGCTGAAAACTTACATCCTGGAGCACTTGTGTCCCTCTCCACCATTCCTTGTTTGGAACCTGACAGTTTGAGAGTGGGTGCTTGATTTTACATCCTCCATGAATGCCTCGCTGCTTTTTTACATACCATCAGGGTCTGTCACAGCCATCCATCCCTCCGGGACTACAGAGGATGACATGCCCAGCCATGAGTTATGCCCCGTACACATGATCGGAATTTTGGCCAGCAAAAGACTGATGAGAGCTTTTGGTCGGAAAATGCGATTCTGTGTATGCTCCATCGGACTTTTGCTGGTGGAATTTCGGCCAGCAAAAGATTGAGAGCATGTTCTCAATTTTTCGGTCGGAAAAAGTTCCTATCCGAAAATGCATTTGTGTGTATGCTATTCTGATGCGCATGCTCAGATTCAACTACAAGTTGGAAGCTATTGGCTACTGGGTATTGAACTTCCTTTTTCTAGTCTCGTCATATGTGTTGTACGTCACCACGTTCTTGAAGGTCGGAATTTGGTGTGACTGTGTGTATGCAAGATAGCTTGAGCAAAATCCCATCGGAATTCCGTTGGGAAAACCATCAGAGCCTTTTCCGTCCAAAATTCTGATCATGTGTACGCGGCATTACTCTGTTTTCAAGGCATTCCCTTATTCGATCATTGGTGAAGTTTATGCGTGGAAACAATTGTCATTAAAGATTGATACTTTTCACTTAATTTTCTTGTGTAAGGCCCCTTTCACACGGGGCGGATCAGTAATGATCCGCCCCGTGATGATCCGCTCGCTCAGCAGGGATCGCTCCGTTGTCCCCGCTTAGCCTGTCAGCTCTCCGCTCTCCTCTATGGGGGATCGGATGAACACGGACCGTCTGTCCGTGTTCATTCGATCCACTCTGCAGACGGATAGAAAAATAGGATTTTCCTCCGTCTGCAGAATCGGACAGTTGCAGAGGCGGACAATAGCGGGTGTCTGCGGATGTTCATCCGCAGACACACTCTATCCCATAGGGATGCATGTATGTCCGTATTTCATCCGCAAACAGATGGATGAAATACGGTCATACTGTCCGCATGTGTGAAAGGGGCCTAATAGTATACTGGAACAGTGCTCCTTGTGTTGGAATTTTGTTGTTTTTCATTTGGTTGTATGAGTTTTGGAACAGATCTTTACTACTTTTTTTTTTTTTGCACAGGCATCCTTGTTCACGATCATGCGCCTGGCTCTCTGATCATACCTAGTTTTGACAGGTACTCGCCTAGGCGATCCGAGGGGAAATTCGCCCCTGCAATCTTCTGGCACACGCCACAGGTCCCAGAAGATTGCCCGACTATTCAGGAGGCGCAGCGCAACTCGTGCATGCGCAGTGCACACCCGGCTGTGAAGCTGAAAGCTGTCACAGCTGGGTGCCCACAGTTGTAATGCCAGTGCCGGCGAGAGGATAGGGAGAGCTAAAATGGAGTATGCAGGCAGTGTGAGAGGGCACTAAAGGTAAAAAACACAATGAAAATGATGCACAATAATCAGCTATAGATTGTTTTTCCATATAATTAAAACAGAAAAAGTTAAAGAAAAAAAAAATTTAAGTACACAAACACACACACATATATATATATATATATATATATATATATATATATATATATTTGTGGGAGATTAGCTTGTGGGATGACCTTTTCTGGAAATTAAGGTCAGCGTGCAGGCAGTTTCTTTAAAATCTGGGTTGCCAGATTTATTTAGAAGAGGTTTGCAAAGTCATGAAAACAAACAAAAAACAGTAAAGTAAATCTTTGCCGCCCGACGCTAAACTAAACAGTAGACTCCTCTCTATACAGTGTGGGGCTAAACATGTGGTAAAGCAAACCATTTTAAATCCAAACGGAGCTTCTCTCTCTCTATCTCTTTCTCTCTCTCTCTCTCTCTCTCTCTCTCTGATTCCCTTCTGAGTCTCAGGCCAGAGCTACCCTGTGCTCTCTTCCTGCTCATTTAAAGTCCACCTGAGTGTGGACTCAAGTGGACCACAACATCCAAACCGGAACCAAGCCTGCCACAGAGGCTGGAAAAATCCGGTTCAGTCTCTTACAATAGAACACATGCGAGGTGAAATATACCAATTATATATTACCTCACCTCGCATACCATCACATATCCTCCCACTCTGCTCAAGCCCCTGCGGCTGAGCAATTTTCCCAAGCATACAGTGCCTGCAGGAGAGGCCATCCGCATTGTTTTGGAGCTCACCCGGCCTATGCTCTACTGTACACTTAAAGGGCTGTAAAGTGGGGTCACCCATACGTCATTGGGGAACCCCTGGCTTCCCCCACTAGTGTCAGAGGGGGCGGGGTCAGGCGCCCTCCTAATATAAGAAACGTCAGGCGCTGGGATCCCCGCAGTGTCTCCTCAGTGGAGACAGAAGATGGATGCATGGATGGACTGCGCTGGACTGAAAATCACCCGTCGCTGGATCAGATCAGCCATTGCTGGACCCCGGAGAGATGATCATCCGTCGCTGGATAGCAAGAGTGGATTACCACCGCTGGAATCTTTTTTTTATTTTTTTTTATTTTTAATAAAGGAATTTTTCAAAAGTGTGTTTGTCTTATTTAACCATTTTTTACACTTTCTTTGTGAAATGGTAGGGGTACTTTTGTACCTCCTTACCATTTCAAACGGGAGGGGTGGGATCTGGGGGTCCCCTTGTTAAAGAGGGTTTCTAGATTCTGATAAGCCCCTCGCCCGCAGACCCCCACAACCACCGGCCAGGGTTGTGGGGATGAGGCCCTTGTTCCCATCAACATGGGGACATGGTGCTTTGAAGGGTCACAGACCCCCAAAGCATCTTCCCAATGTTGAGGGCATGTGGCCTGGAACGGTTCAGGAAGGGGGGCCGCTCTCTCATCCCCCCTCTTTTCCTGCGGCCTGCCAGGTTGCGTGCTCGGATAAAGGGTCTGGTATGGATTTTTAGGGGGACCCCCACGTCAATGTTTTTTTAAAATTTGATGCGGGTTTCCCCTTAATATCCATACCAGACTTGAAGGGCCTGGTAATTGAATTTAGGGGAACCCCACGCTTTTTTTTATTTTTTTTTATTTTTTTTATCAATGAATGAATTGTCGGCTCCCGTAATACAGAGAACACTCATTGAGTGTTCTCTGTATTACGGGAGCCGACAATTCATTATAGCCACGAGTGATTTTAAAAGACTTTTTTTCCTGCAGAAATTACACTTTGTGCAGGGACAGTTCTAAGCACGGGAAACATGCGCCCCTTCACAGGCATACTATAGACACTCCGAGGTACGAAATTTAAAGGAATATTACACTTTTATTGTTTCACTTTAATCATTATTAACCACTTCAATACCGGGCATTTAAACACCTTCCTGCCCAGACCAATTTTGAGCTTTCAGCGCTGTCGCACTTTGAATGACAATTGCGCGGTCATGCTACACTGTACCCAAATGAAATTTGTATCATTTTTTTCCCACAAATAGAGCTTTCTTTTGGTGGTATTTGATCACCTCTACGGTTTTTATTTTTTGCTAAACAAATAAAAAAATACCGAAAATTTTGAAAAAAATAATGTTTTTTTTTGTTTCAGTTTCAAAACTTTGCAAATAAGTAAGTTTTCTCCTTCACTGATGGGCACTGATGGGGTTACACTGATGGGCAATGATAAGGCGGCACTGATGGGCACCGATGAGGTGGCACCAATGAAGTGACACTGATGAGGTGGCATTGATGGACACTGATATGTGGCACTGATAGGCGGCACTGATGGGTGGCACTGATGGGCGACACGGATGGGCACTGATAGGTGGCACAAATTGGCATGGATGGGCATGGATAAGTGGCACAGGTGGAAATGGGTAGGCGGCACAGGTGGGCATGGGTAGGCGGCACAGGTGGGCATGGGTAGGCACTGATAGGCGGCACAGATGGGAACTGATAGGCGGCATTGTATTATAATATATTGCACTAATGGATGTCAATCAGTGCCAATCAATAATGCATGCCAATCAGTGATGCCCATTGTGGGCACTGATTGGCATCCATTATGGGCACTGATTGGCATCCATTGTGGCACTGACTAGAATCCCTGGTGGTCTAGGGTGGCATACCTTGTCCTTGGCATCCCTGGTGGTCTGGTGGCGTCCCTGGTGGTCCAGTGTGGGCATCCTTGGGGGGGCTGTGCTGATAATCGATCAGCACAGACCCCCCCTGTCAGAGGAGCAGCCGATCGGCTCTCCTCTACTCGCGTCTGACAGACGCGAGTGAGGAAAAGCCGATCACCGGCTTTTTCTATTTACACTGTGATCAGCCGTGATTGGACACGGCTGATCACGTGGTAAAGAGTCTCCGTCGGAGACTCTTTACCGAGATCGTAGTTGCCGGGTGTCAGACTGACACCCCGCAACAACGATCGCCGCGATGCGCGCCCCCGGGGGCGCGCAGCGGCTCATAATCCTGATCACGTCATATGACGTCCGGTCAGGATTATGAAACCACTTTGCCGCCGTCCATTTGCTATAGGGCGGGCGGCAAGTGGTTAAAATCACTGCTCCTGAAAAAACGTCCGTTTTTAAAACTTTTTTTTGCATTGATCCACGTCCCCAGGGCCGCATTAACATAGGGGCTATTGGAGCTGCAGCTCCAGGCCCCTCTCTCAAGGTAGGCCCATTTGCCCCAAAAAAAAAAAGATTGACTTAGAGCAGGGGTGGCCAACCAGACGAAGAGCCACATTTTTTACAGAGTTACCGCAAAGAGCCACATCATACGCATGGGCACACATGAACATCACCCCATCCCTTCCTCATACACACATACTTTTGCTCAGCTGGATTTATTGTAAATGTCACACACTGTTTTAACACTACAAAGACCACAGGTCAGTAGCCTTCCTTTGAAAGTACATCCATGTGACAGAAGACAGCAGCTCATCTAATTTCCAAAATACAAATTGTCTTACAAACAGTGAACTGGTCAGGATAACAATAAACAGTTAATGGGTCTTCTAGCCTGAACTAGCAGTAAATTCTTCCAAAAAACATCACAGAAAGCATGCAGCACACACAGAGCTCTGGATAAATAAGTGAAAAGAAGCTGAAATGGTTAACAGCCAGCAGTGTGTCACACTATCAACAGACAGAGAATGTGCTGAGCAGATCTTATCAGTGTTCAGGTGAAACCATTATTTAAAAAAAAAAGTACAGAGCAAGACAGAGGGAGAAGGGGAGACAGATCAGTAACCTGCACACTTGTGGCCATACCTTTTTGTATCTCATCGGCTTCAGATACAGCGTGTTTCTCCTTCCTCTGCCCCCCTTCAGCCTCACTCCAGCGCCTATGTATTCAAATGTGGCGGGCTGGGGACACTACACGCTGATTGGCTGTTGATGTGTGGGAGGAGCGGAGGAGTGCAGAGACTCGGCTGCCTGTCACCGCAATGAAACAGCCCGAACCAGCCCGAAGAGCCGCAGGAAACCGATCAAAGAGCCGCATGCGGCTCGAGAGCCACGGGTTGGCCACCCCTGACTTAGAGGATTGTTGCTCGGTGATCAGGAGTCACGGAGACCCCACATTTGGGGGGTAGGCAGCTAAAGACTCACTCCAGCACTGGTTAAAATATGGGGCTGATATCATCTATGATTCCGGAGATACGGGGCTCCTTGCGCAGACTGTCAGAAGCTACTGTAAGGATTAAGGGGTGTCAAAACAAAATGGTTGACAATATGTCTTTCTAAATACTTGTCTTTCTCTATCCTTCTCTGTAAAATAAGGACTCGTCATCTTTAGTCACGTACTCATCAAGAAAAGGCCGCATCAGCCCTAAAAAGCAGTCTACGCCCAGAAGATTGTCTTATCAGCTGATAACACCCGGAGAATTGTCTTTCCTTTGCAAAAATGTTGTTTTTTTTACATTTGCTGATGTTTGCCCTTTTCTGTCTATAAAAGAGAAGTAATAAAGAGCTCAGAGCCAGAGTCAGTCAGAGTCAGAGTTACGACGGACTTCTGAGCAGAAATACTGAATACCTCCGTGTCTCTTTGCTTAGATAAGAACTCTAACTAACAATTGGGAAACGGTAACATAACCTGACAAATAGGTGACTTGTTGAGGTCACACCTAACATTTCTGGCGCCGCGAACAAGGGACCTGCAGAAAGAAACTACAAGAGGCGAACGAACATAAGGACGGAACAAAATGGTCGGGCACATCAAGAACCACAGACAAATCCTGCGCAGGTAAGAAAAGCTTTATTTTCTTATAAACTCTGTGCTTCTTAGATTTGTGCCCACCTGATCTGTCTGAATTGTTCTTCAGGTAAACACCAACCTCTGTAGTAAGCGGGTCTTGAACTTAATATTTTGGCTTATGTTACCGTTGTTTCTTGTCTGTCTACTTGTCATCTGTCTGTTGTGAATGAGATAAGCCCTGTTTGTATGGTGTGAATTGAAACATATATCATCCCAATGGGTAACGGAATGCGCCCTTAACTCGTAAGAGTACTTTGGGGGTCCGACACTTAAGTTTGATATACGCTTTTTGATTCATGAGCCTAAAAACGGGTTGAAAGTATAAGTCCTGACTGCCTCAATAAAGCAGGAATAAGAAACGAATGCTGAGAGATTCCATGGTAATGGGAAGGGAATAAAGGTCTCCACAAAGTCCCGGAGACCTAGTCATATGTGTTTGGCCACCAAAAGGGAATGCTTGTATATGTTGTAGCCGTCAGTCTGGTCATAATATTTGTCAGTTGGCTAGCATATAAGGTAATTCGATTTCAGAAATCTCATCCAGGAGAGGTTTTTAGTATTTTGGCACCCTAGGAGGAGAAGGCAACGAGACACTTAGTAAGTGATCCAAACGCCACCTAGGCAGGACTGTCAAAATGGGCCAGACACATGGTAAACCCCAGGAGGAATCTCAGAAATGTTATGCTGTTAAAGACATAATTACAATGTTGTATGGGAAGGATAAGGCACAGGGCACGAATAGGATTCTCAAGAAATTGGGGATGGATGGAGAAAATGGATTAAGTGTAGAAGGTTGGGAAGAAATAAAGAAAGACAGACAGGGAGAGATATTGCAAAACGGATGGGTATCACAAATACAATGTTTAATTAAGGTTTCCAACAGGGCTGAAGAGGAGGGATGGGAGTATTGTCAGGAAAAGGGTGGATGGGATATGAAGGTCCGACACAAAAGTCTTCCTTCTGCTCCCGGCGATAGGGTAAATACGGGAGATACTCCACCTCCTTATAACACCACCACACCAGGTAATGAAAGACCAAAACTTTATCCTTCCTTAAGAGGAAGAGGATGGGTATGCCGAGTATGCGGTACCCAGAACCCAGACTGGGCACAGGAATGTGTGCATTGCGGCGCTCAAAGACCAGAGCCCGTAGCTCCAGTCCATAGTCGGACTAGGGTAATACAAGTAAATAATCCAAATGCGGGTCAAGCAGGACAGCCACCTACAGTGACCCGACAAGTCGTTCTGAGGACATGGACACCTTGGTCGGCTGACACTCTTATGGCATTAATACAGAATGCTCCTGATCCCGTAGCAAAACCTGCCGCATTCTGTAGATTCGTGACACAATTACTAGACACACATGAAGCAACTTGGCAAGATGGGGAAGATATATGTAGACATAAAATGACACTGACAATGTTTAATCAATTCATGACTAAACTTACCCCACTTAGACCGAATGGGGATCCTACCACAGATCCACCAGGAGTACATCCCCGTCATATAGACTCTAGACCCCTGTTTATTGCTCAGTTACGAGAATTTTGCCAAGGGAAACAGCAGGAAAGGGGTTCGACAGCGCCCATAAAACAGGCCCCAGGTCAGACTGTTACAGAATTTTACCTCAACATGGAAAGCATGATGGCTGACGAAGGTCTAGATTTAGCCTTACCCGTCACCATTAGGGCTTTCAATCGACAGTTTATGGAAGGACTAGTACCCCAAATAGGTGACAAACTGAAGGCATGTACTCCCGAATGGAGAGCCATACGGGACAGAGGAACATTGTTGCAGAAAGCACAAGGCATAGAGGCTGATTTAGCAGAAACTAAACCCAGAAGGACACCGGGAGTTAACACTGTTGCCCGGGTCAATGAAGGAGGGAATTCCTCCCGTAAACCTCTTACCTGTTATTACTGCAACAAGGTGGGACATATAAAAAGAGACTGTAGGAAAAGGATAAAAGACGAACAGGAAGGAAACACGGACAGAGACACGAGGGACTACAGACAGAGGCGTACCAATGATAGGGACGATCCGACCGCATGACTTGCCCCAGTCCTAGCTGAATCAGAGAACAAAATGCTCCACATGTTGATGAAGGTGGAAGGTAAACATATTCCTTGTTTGGTTGACACAGGAGCGTCACGCAGTCTGTTGTCTGATTCAGTAGTCCCTCCACACATGACGTCCCGTGACACCATACCCATAAGTGGTTATGACGGTCTTTTGTCCGATGCCCCACTGACTAAACCTTAAAAAGTAAAAATAGGGAGAATGGCAACCACCTGACACTTGTGTATTGTTGCAATATGTAGATGACCTATTGTTATGTTGTCCGGATAACGATACTTGTTTAAAAGCCACTCTCTCATTGTTACAATTCCTGGCTGAAAAAGGGTGCATGGTGAATAGAACTAAGTTACAGGTATGTCAGAAAAAGGTTGTCTTTTTGGGCCACTGTATATCCCAGGGTACTCGACACCTCACTGAAGACCGAGTCCAGGCCATAAGACAAATGAATATCCCACGCAACTTTAAGCAACTTCGTATGTTTCTGGGAATGGTGTCATATTGTAGACAATGGATACCACATGCCAGTTCTCTGATGCAGCCATTATATGATTGCTTGAAAATAGTACCCTATGTACTCACAGAAGCAGGTCATGAATCTTTTAGCACCTTAAAAAGGTTACTAATTTCGGCACCTGCGATCGGGATCCCTGATTATACCAAAACATTTCATTTGTACATTGCTGAAATCACGGGACACGCAACAGGGGTGTTGACACAACAACACATCAAACAAAGGCCGGTAGCATACTTCTCGGCGGCTCTCGATCCTGTCTCTAGAGGATCACCGTCCTGTGTACGAGCAGTTGCAGCAGTGTCAATTATCATTGACAAATCCTCAGAAATTGTCTTAGACAATCCTGTAGTGGTACATACCACACATGACATACACGCCATCTTGTCACAGGTCCAGCCAAAACACATATCAATGGCAAGGCAGCTGCGTCTACAATGCACCTTGCTCCTACCCCCCAATGTTACCTTTCAGCGATGCACTTCTTTTAACTTAGCACAGCTTTTACCATTACAGACAGATTTGACAGGGGGGAGTAATGATGATAATGGTGTAGATACAGCACAAGATACTCAGGATTCTGACACACTTTCGTTTCAGGACATAACATCTGATGAACACGATTGTTTCCAACTTATGGAACAAGAAACCACGGGGTTCCCACATGTCACAGACATACCCATTACAAATGCAGAACACACACTGTACATAGATGGTAGTAGATTTGCCGATGACAAAGGTAAATATCACACAGGTTATGCTGTGGTAACGGACACACAGGTAATTGAGGCAAAGTCACTACCAGCACACATGTCGGCACAAGAAGCGGAACTAACCGCTCTAGAGAAAGCCCTAGAACACTTGGAGGGACAAGAAGGGAACATTTACACTGATTCCGCATACGCCTACGGTGTGGCACATGATTATGGCCACATATGGAAAGCTAGAGGTTACCTTACAGCAGCAGGCACACCTGTTAAACATGGTGAAGGAATCAAAAGAGTCCTGAACAATCTTCAAAAGGTTATAAGAGTAGCCATCATGAAGATAGCGGCACACACGAGCGCAAAAACAACTGAGGCAAAAGGAAACGCATTTGCAGATTTAACTGCAAAGAAGGCAGCTCTAGGGGAAGTAAGCCCTGAGACCTTAGCCACGGTACAGGTGAGTATGCCCGAAACCACATGGCAGCAGCTAATGGAACTACAGGAACAAGCAGGGGCTATTGAGAAGGACCGTTGGGTTAAGGAGGGAGCTGCACCAGGCCTTGACAATGTATGGAGAGAAGGAGACAAAATATGTCTACCCGCTTCTCTATACCCCGCAATGGCAGCGGCTGTCCACTTACCCACTCATGTCAGCTCCAATTCTATGTATAGGATTGTAAGCCAAGGATGGCTAGCCCCTGGATTCAGTAGTACTGCAAGGAACTACTGTGCTGCATGCCAAATCTGTCTGATTAATAACCCAGGACAGAGAGTGAAAACCCCACGTAAACATCAGGTCCGGGCCCAATATCCCTTTCAGAGACTGCAGATTGACTACATACAAATGCCTAAGAGCGTCCCCTTTGAATTTGTTCTCGTGTGCATCTGCCTATTTTCAGGCTGGTCCGAAAGTTATCTTGTGAAATCAGCTACGGCAAAAGCCACCGCCAAGAAACTGATTACTGAGCTGATACCTAGGTTTGGTCTCCCAGAAACAATAGAATCAGATAGGGGGACACATTTCACGGGAGAAATAATGCAAAATGTGATGGCAATGTTAGGGGTTCAACAAAGTTTTCATACTCCTTACCACCCACAGAGTTCAGGATCAGTAGAAAGAGTAAATGGTACAATCAAGCTGAAAATACAAAAAGCTATGCAGGAGTTGAACAAACCATGGCCTGAGTGCCTACCCTTAGCTTTGTTCTCTATTAGGTACACCCCAACAGGAAAAACAGGGTTATCCCCATATGAAATACTGTTTGGAAGTGCACCTAGATTAGGTTTATATTTTCCTCAAAGTATGCAATTACAATGTGATAGGTTAACTACGTATGTAATACAGTTGCAACAGCGTCTGACTAAAATCCACAAGAGTGTGTATTCTTCTCTTCCAGACCCTAATTCTGTCACAGGTACACACGATCTACAACCAGGAGACTATGTGTATGTAAAGAAACATACCAGAAAGACACTGGAACCAAGGTTTGAAGGTCCTTTCCAGGTGCTATTGATTACAGCAACCTCAGTGAAATTGGAAGGGAAACCTACCTGGATCCACGCTTCTCATTGTAAAAAGGAGCCAGTTGGCAAATGACAACATGTATCTTTTTATTGTTTCAGTAATTCTGGCTAATAGTTTGGTTACCTCACAGAATAAAATATACAAGGATGAAGGATTTTCTAAAAAAATGTTATTACTGAAGTTTAAATATGCTTATGCCCAGAAGTCAGGATATGAGAAATGTTGGATTTGTAGCAAATTACACCCCAGCACAGCAAGTATACCACTGATGGCAGTTCCTATAAACTATACTGATCTTGCTAACAGTAGCATTAACATAATTAGAACAAATACCAGCGAGACAGTAATGTTTAAGTCAAATGGTCTCGCCTTTTTTCCCTGATTGGTGTTTCAACTTAGGGAACACAACGGGAGGAAATGGAGAATGCCAAGACAGCAAGTTTAATTTGTCCATTGTCGTATTAAATGGAAGCTTCTACCCCAGTAATTCCAGCACACACCAGACATTATCTGACTTCCTCACTAACATTGTGGATAATAATGTTAGGTGGTTAGTATCCAACTTATCCCTCTATGGATACACCTCTCGTTATAGAAATGATATCAGTTCAAGATCAGTAGCTCTAAGAAACAATATATACATCTGTTGTGAGGATAAATGTTGTACTTGGATACATAACACCAGCATTGAGGTACCTGACTATTATGACATCATTGCACAACACCGTACGGAAGTAAAGAATTTACAAGAGAAGGCCCGAAATATTGGTCGCGACTGGGATCCGTTTGATGGAACTTTTAGTTTCTCAGGGTTATTCTCTTGGGTTAAGAAGGCAGCAATGACGATTATAGTGGTGCTCTTATTCGTATTTTTCTTTTATGTATGCTTTAAACTGCTCATGTGCTTTTGCAAGAAAGCCAAGGTAAATGATGCGGAAAAGATGGAACTTTTGTGAAGATAGGTAGATTTAGATCCTTGACATCACCCATCTGTCAGAAAAGCCACTCTTCCTGAATTTTAGATGTTGGTACTGTCCAGGGGGATGGGTGTATACCCCTCTGACAACTCGCGGTCAGGGAGAGTACTCTGGATATAGGCCGACTAGAACTTGTTCAGGTGGACCCAGGGCAAGAGGGAGGGGTGATGTCAAAGGGGGAAATGTAAGGATTAAGGGGTGTCAAAACAAAATGGTTGACAATATGTCTTTCTAAATACTTGTCTTTCTCTATCCTTCTCTGTAAAATAAGGACTCGTCATCTTTAGTCACGTACTCATCAAGAAAAGGCCGCATCAGCCCTAAAAAGCAGTCTACGCCCAGAAGATTGTCTTATCAGCTGATAACACCCGGAGAATTGTCTTTCCTTTGCAAAAATGTTGTTTTTTTTACATTTGCTGATGTTTGCCCTTTTCTGTCTATAAAAGAGAAGTAATAAAGAGCTCAGAGCCAGAGTCAGTCAGAGTCAGAGTTACGACGGACTTCTGAGCAGAAATACTGAATACCTCCGTGTCTCTTTGCTTAGATAAGAACTCTAACTAACAATTGGGAAACGGTAACATAACCTGACAAATAGGTGACTTGTTGAGGTCACACCTAACACTACATACAGAAATAAATTAAAAAATACAAGCTGGAATATTCTGCAGCAGACTGAGAGGATGAACTCACAGTGCTTATAATAATTATTTGTATATTACTTATAATTAACCCCTTGCCACCCAGGCCCATTCTGAGACTTCTCTCCAACATGTAAAAATCATCATTCTTTTTATGCTAGAACATTACTCAGAATCCTCAAGCATTATATATTGTTTTAGCAGACACCCTATGGAATAAAATGGTGGTCTTTGCAACTTTTTATGTTACACAATATTTGCGCAGCAATTTTTCAAACTTTTTTTTGGAAAGAAACTGTTTCATTCATATAAAAAAAACGTTAAAGTTAGCACGATTTTTTGTTGTGTACTAAGCTATGCTTTAAATTTTTTTACAGGTTAAATGTTTAGAATAACAGAGGAGGTCTAGTGCTAGAATTATTGCTCTCGCTCTAATGATCGTGGCGTATGTAACCTGTGTGTATCTGGCTCTGATACTAACCAGTGCCTACCCAGGGACTGACTAGTATCTCTCCCCAGCCTGTCCCCACACACCCTCTCACCTGCTGACCTGTGAATGGGGCAATCACTCCCGCAGTGTTATTGTGTTCTGCCAGTGAATACAATGATTAGTGTTGCTAACTATAGCTGGCAGCACTGATTGTTTTGGGGAAAACCTGACAGGCTGGTTGTACTCAAGTCAGTTAATAGGTTGACTTGTGTAAAACCAGCTAGCCCATAATAGATCGATTATGGCTGGTCTCTGCTTAATTGGTGTAATTTCAATCCATGTATCCTTCCACAAACCTTTAAATTTTTCCTTCCCAGATTACTTCATCCTCCTCTCCTATACATAGTGCCCACTGTCATACTCTCCACACTTCTCTCCTATACATAGTGCCCACTGTCATACTCTCCACACTTCTCTCCTGTACATTCTGCTCACTGTCATACCCTCCACACTTCTCTCCTATACACAACGCCCTCTGCCATATCCTACACACTCCTCTCTTGTACATAGTGCCCGCTGTCATACACTTCTCTCCTGTACATAGTGCCCACTGTCATACCCTCCACACTCCTCTCCTATACATAGTGCCCACCGTCATACCCTCCACACTCCTCTCCTGTACAAACTACTCACTGTCATACCCTCCACACTCCTCTCCTATACACAGTGCCCACTGTCATACCTCCAACACTTCTCTCCTATACATAGTGCCCACTTTCATACCCTCCACACTCCTCTCCTGTACATACTACTCACTGTCATACCCTCCATACTCCTTTCCTATACATAGTGCCAACTGTCATACCCCCCACACTCCTCTCCTGTACATACTACTCACTGTCATACCCTCCATACTCCTCTCCTATACATAGTGCCCACCATCATACCCTCCCTCCCCACTCCTCTCCTGTAATTACTGCTTACTGTCCTACTCTCCACACCTCTCCTGTACATAGTGTCCACTGTCATACCCTCCACACTCCTGTACATATTTCTCACTGTCATACCCTCCACACTCTTCTCTTATACATAGTGCCCAATTTCATACCCTCTACACTCCTCAGCTGTAAATACTGCCCACTGTTATACCCTTCACACTCCTCTCCTGTACATAGTGCCTTCTGCCATACCCTCTGCACTCCTCTCATGTACATAGTGCCCCCTGTTAGACCCTCCACATTCTCCTCCCTCACCTGCACACCACCTACACTTCTACCCTATGCCTCTTACCCACAAAAAACTGTTCTTTAAAATTATACTGAATATCCTCAATGTTACCAGTTCTAGAATGGGCACACTTTTGTCAGTTCAACTAAAGGAAATCTCACAGTCCTCATATTTGTTCTGCCCCATTATTAGTACTTATTTAATTTTGCAATTACTATTGTGATGTATAGAGGAACATAGGGGATGTCAGCTACTCTAAATATAGCACTTGTAAAAAAAGCGTCCCTGAAAATATTTTTGAAATGTTGACAACTATGCACTTATGCACTGCCCAAGGGCCACAGGATCAGTAGGGGGCCCCATGTGAGGCTCCTGTGATATTAAAGCGGTAGTAAACTTTTCTAACATTACTACTTTTTAGAGGCCCTGGGGTAGGTTATGCCATAATGTACAAGTATGCCCAGCATATTAGCACATTAGGGCACACTTAAATTGTCAGACTGAGCCCTCCAGTGCTGTGCTGTGATCAATCCGGTGGGGCCCAGGCACTTCCATCTTCACCTGGCCTTCCTTCTGGGTTCTGTGCCTTCGGTCACTTGCCTTGGCCAGGCTGCGTTGATGTCACTCCCACACATGCTCATGTGCATCCTCTTTCTCTCATCCCCCCTTTCTCTCTCATCCTCCCTCCCTTACCCCTCACACCTCCTTCATCCCCTTTCTCTCTCTCACTTTCTCTCTCTCTCATCCTCCCTCTCTCTTAATTTAATTTGTTATAACAAAAAATTGTTTGCATTTTTATTTATTTATTGTTTATAAAAGGCCCCACCAAAATCCTCAGCACCAGGCCTATGATGTTCTTAATCTGGCCCTGCATGTCCCCTGGGGCAGGACCCAGGTCCCCAAACACTTTTTAGGACAGTAACTTGCATATTAGCCTTTAAAATTAGCACTTTAGATTTCTCCCATAGACTTGTACAGGGTGTTCCAGCTTTTCAATTTTCAGCGAACAGCCAAAATTGTTCACTGTTCGCTGAACAGGCAAACAGGCAGTGTTCGAGTCGAACATGAGTTCGACTCGAACTCGAAGCTCATCCCTAGCTGTGAGTGTCTTTCCATTCACTTAAACAACACACATTTGTTTTTCAATGCGACTCTGACATGATGCAGTACATGCAACCTGTGCAAACAGAGATATGCATCTTTTCATATAATCATAATCACAATGCATAGGTTTATAATTTATAAGACAGTTTGCAGCAATATGCCCAAATGCATGGCAACCAAAACACTGTATGTGCTCTACCCCCAGTCCTCTTAATGACCCCAAAGACTTTCCTGGCTTCTTTGGCCAGTCTCCAGGTCTAGCACCCATTCTCTCATTAGCTGTAACAACAGTCTTATCTAACTTCCCCATGCTCTTGAACCCTGGAACAGTCTTACCAGAACCGCTGGGTGATCTTGCACCCCTAGACACACTGAAGTTGGGTGTAGATGGGTTCACCAAGTCCTCAGTAGCAACGTACCTCTCTACTAGGTTCACCAATTGGGTTGTAGTTTTGTGGTCTCCCTGTCAGACTTCCACAGAGCAGCAGGGGGTGCACACAGGTAACGGTCTATTACCACACGTTCCATGATCTGAAGGCCTGTCAAGTTCCCTGGCTGCAACCACTTCCTGGTGAGGTAGACCAGGTCAAACATTGGCGAACGGGGTGGCTTGTTGCTGGAGTAGGTCCACTGATGCACGCGCTTCGCCCGGACTGCCATGGTGACACCCAAGCGTACGAGTATCTGTCTTCAGAGTCTCATAGTCCTGGGCCTTATCCAGTTCCAGATCAAAATAGGCCTTTTGAGGTTCTCCTGTCAGAAATGGGGCCAACAGACCTGCCCACTGTTCTTTTGGCCATCCTTCTCAGACAGCGACTCAAAAGTCGCAAGGTATGCCTTGACATCATCAACAGGTGTCATCTTATGTAGGTGGTACGAGGCATGTACCAATTTTGGTTCCACTGGCACAAGAAGTGCAAACCCCTTTTTCAATTCCACCAGAGCCTCTGTGAACTGCCGGTTCATCTCCTGCTGGCACTAGAGGCCTGTTGTGCTGCTGCAGCCTCTGTGACTTGGCGGTTCATCTCCTGCTAGGCCACCTGTTTTGTTTCAGCGACCTCTGTGACTAGGCAGTTGGTTTCCCGCTGAGCTACATTGGCCTGTAGCAGGGTCTTTACCATTTCCTCCATCTTTAGAAATTGCCCGCTGAGTACGCCACGTGTGGGAGATTAGCTCATGGGGATCACCTTTTCTGGAAATTAAGGTCAGCGTGTAGGTAGTTTCTTTAAAATCTGGCGGGTTGCCAGCTTTATTTAGAAGAGGTTTGCAAAGTCATGAAAACAAACAAAAAACAGTAACTAAATCCTTGCCATCTGGCGCTAAACTAAACAGAAGACTCCTCTCTATACGGTGTGGAGCTGGTCCCCATCACCCACAAACCATGTGGTAAAGCAAACCTTCTTTTTGAATCCAAACACAGCTCCCCTCTCTCAGATTCCGTTCTGAGTCTCAGGTCAGAGCTATCCTGTGCTCTCTTCCTGAACCACAACAGGCTGGAAAAACCCAGGCCGGATTCCGGTTCAGTCTCTTACAATATAATGCATGTGAGATAATATATATATATATATATATATATATATATATATATATATATATATATATATATATCCATTACCTCGCCTCGCATACTGTCACAATATTAATATATTAAAAAATGTAGGCAGATTCGATGGACCACTTTTCTGCGCTCACTCTTCTATGTTTCTTATCAGGTAAACAGTGCTTTTTCAAATGTTTAGCTAATGTTTAATCAGCTGGATGAAAATATTTAGTATATCTTGTTACATAGCATACTTTGTAACAATACATGTACAGTATTTCACAAAAGTTAGTACACCCCTCACATTTTTATAAATATTTTATTATATCTTTTCATGTGATAACACTGAAATAATTACACTTTTCTACAATGTACATGTTGGCATTTATGGTTCCCTCAATGAACTGAAGCTCCCGAGAGCTGGCAGCACTCATGCAGTCCCAGACTATGACACTCCCACCACCATGCTTGACTCCTCACCTGATTGCCGCCACACAGGCTTGACACGCTTGACACCATCTGAACCAAACAAGTTTATCTTAATCTCATAAGACCACAGGACATGGTTCCAGTAATCCATGTGCTTAGTCTGCTTGTCTTTACCAAACTGATTGCTACAGGTCATATTTTCAGCCACAAAATACTTCCTATCTGTGCACACATAGTCCCACCACATGGCCACTGACATAACACATGTATGAAGTGAATCTGGGATCGACAACTACAAGTATTCTTTTTTTTCTGTGAAATTTTGACAATTCAGGACTCAGGAGCGCATGAAGGCAATGGAGGAGAGGAAAGATCAGGGTAGGCTATGAAGAGGGTGCAGGAGATGATCACCAGCACCGTGATATAGAGCACTGACACCAGCACCGTGATAGAGTGCACTGACACCAGCACAGAGATAGAGTGAACTGACAACAGCACCGTGATATAGAGCACTGAAACCAGCACCGTGAGAGAGCACTGACACCAGCACCGTGAGAGCACTGACTCCAGCACCATGATAGAGTGCACTGACACCAGCAACGTGATATAGAGCAATGACACCTGCACCGTGATAGAGTGCACTGACACCAGCACAGTGATATAGAGCACTGACACCAGCACCGTGATAGAATGCACTGACACCAGCACAGAGATAGAGTGAACTGACAACAGCACCATGATATAGAGCACTGAAACCAGCACGGTGAGAGAGCACTGACACTCGCACCGTGAGACCACTGACATAACACATGTATGAAGTGAATCTGGGATCGACAACTACAAGTATTCTTTTTTTTCTGTGAAATTTTGACAATTCAGGACTCAGGAGCGCATGAAGGCAATGGAGGAGAGGAAAGATCAGGGTAGGCTATGAAGAGGGTGCAGGAGATGATCACCAGCACCGTGATATAGAGCACTGACACCAGAACCGTGATAGAGTGCACTGACACTAGCACCGTGATATAGAGCACTGACACCAGTACCGTGATAGAGAGCACGGACACCAGCACCGTGATAGAGTGCACTGACACCAGCACCGTGATATAGAGCAATGACACCTGCACCGTGATAGAGTGCACTGACACCAGCACAGTGATAGAGTGCACTGACACCAGCACAGAGATAGAGCGAACTGACAACAGCACCGTGATATAGAGCACTGAAACCAGCACCGTGAGAGAGCACTGACACCAGCACCGTGAGAGCACTGACTCCAGCACCATGATAGAGTGCACTGACACCAGCAACGTGATATAGAGCACTGACACCAGCACCGTGATAGAGAGCACTGACACCAGAACCGTGATAGAGTGCACTGACACCAGCACCGTGATAGAGTGCACTGACACCAGCACCGTGATAGAGTGCACTGACACCAGCACCGTGATATAGAGCACTGACACCAGTACCGTGATAGAGAGCACGGACACCAGCACCGTGATATAGTGCACTGACACCAGCACCGTGATAGAGTGCCCTGACACCAGCACCGTGATATAGAGCAATGACACCTGCACCGTGATAGAGTGCACTGACACCAGCACCGTGATAGAGTGCACTGACACCAGCACCGTGATATAGAGCACTGACACCAGCACCGTGATAGAGTGCACTGACACCAGCACCGTGATAGAGTGCACTGACACCAGCACCGTGATATAGAGCACTGAAACCAGCACCGTGATATAGAGCACTGACACCAGCACCGAGATAGAGAGCACTGACAGCAGCACTGATACCAGCAACTCGCTGCTGGGCCCCAAAAATATGACACCGCTCAACCTCTTCAAACAGGAGGGTACAAGCATATAGTACGGTGTGCTTTTTTTGTACAAGGAAGTGAGCCAAATGTAGAAAAAAGGTCTGTGTGCTCGATTAAATAAATTGTTTATAGAGATATACATGGTCTACTGGTCACATGTTCTGAATTCCTCCAAGATCCATGCCTCATTCATTTTTATAAATGTGAGGTAGTCAACACTGTCGTGAGCTAGGCGAGTGCGCTTATTGGTCACGATCCCCCCTGCTGCGCTGAACGTCCTTTCGGACAGGACACTGGACGAGGGGCAAGCCAACAGTTCCATTGCAAATTGGGCAAGCTCTGGCCAGAGGTCAAGCCTGCCCACCCAGTAGTCCAGGGGTTCATCACTCCTCAGAGCGTCCACATCGGCCGTTAACCCGATGTAGTCGGACACCTGTCGGTCTAGGCGTTCCCTGATGCTGGATCAGGATGAGACCTGTCGATGGGTCGGCTAAAAGAATGACCTCATATCAGAAGTCACCAACACATCTTCAAACCGGCCTCTTCTTGCAGGCGCTGTTGGATTGGTACCCACAACTCTTTCTCTGGGAGTGGGAATTCCTCCTCTGCCAGTTCACGCAAAAGCAGAATGCAGCATTTCTCAAAGCAAGGCCTGGAAGTGCTCCATTCTGACAGCCCTCTGTGACGGTGGTAACATTTCTGCCATTTTGTGTTTGTACCGGGGGTCTAAGTACGTTGCCATCCAGTACTGGTCCTTGACCCTTATGCTTTTTATACGGGGGTCCCTGTTAAAACACTGGAGCATGAAGGCCCGCATTTGCACTAAACTGGAAGCGGTGTGGTGGCCTGGCTCCTGCTCATCATCCAGGATAATGTCGTCCTCCTCGTTCTCCACTCCCCATCCACGCACAACAACAGGGATCCCAGAAAGGTTTAAAGCATGCTCTTCTTGCTCCTCCTCATCTGCCCCGGCACCATCCTCCTCTGACTCCTCTTCAGACTCCTGTTGTTGACTTGTCTCAGATAGAGTAGCCCCCCCTGGGAATTCATCCAGCATTGCGACTTCCTCATCTTCCTGATCCTGCTCCTCCATTGGCGCGGTGAAAAAAAAAAAGCAGCTCCCCAGAACCTGTTCTGCCACAGAGTTCGTACAGGTAAACGATAACTGCACGTTTCTGCTGGAGCAGCCTATCAAGCATATAGAAGGTTGAGTTCCATTGCGTCGGGCAATCGCAAATAAGATGCCTGACTGGCAGATTGTGTCGTCGCTGAATGTCAGCAAGGCGAGCCATGGCCTTGTAAAATCTTCTGAAATGGGTCGAGATTTTCCTTGCCTGCCGCAAGATGTCCTGGACCCCAGGGTATTTGACAGCGAATCGCTGCACGACCAAGTTTAAGACGTGTGCCATGCATGGCACGTGCGTAATTTTGCCCTGTTTCAATGCGCTAAGCAGATTGGCACCGTTGTCACACACCATTTTACCAACTGTCAAATTGAGCGGTGTTAGCAACTGATCTGCCTGTGAACGCAAAGCTGAAAGGAGTGCAGGGCCAGTGTTGCTCTTGGCTTCCAGGCACAACAGACGCAGCACAGCATGGCAACATCTCACCTGGCATGTCGAATAGGTTCTGGGAAGCTTGGGCGGCGCAGCGGAAGAGACGCTAGCAGCGGAAAAAGAGGAGTCAGCCGAGGAGGAGAGGCAGGAGCATGGAGTAGGAGGAGGAGAAGAAGAGGCAGGCCTGCATGCAATCCGTGGTGGTAAAACCAAATCTACACGGGTGCCCGAGGTTACATGCTTGACCGCCGTCAGACGGTTCACCCAGTGGGCAGTAAAAGTGATATACCTTCCCTGCCCGTGTTTGCTAGACCACGTGTCTGTGGTCAGATGTATCTTGGCACCAACACTGTGTGCCAGAGATACATTCACTTGCCGCTGAACATGGCCATATAGCTCTGGGATGCCCTTCTGTGAGAAATACTTCCTTCCTGGGACCTTCCATTGTGGTGTTCCAATGGCCACAAATTTTCGAAAGGCCTCGTAGTCCACCAGTTTATATGGCAGTAGTTGGCGTGCTCAGTTCTGACAAGCCAGCCGTCAACCATTGGGCAAGAGGGTTATCCGACGTAATCATTTTTTTACGCTCAAACATTTGACCCACGGAAGCCTGCCTTTTTGCAGAAAAATGTGAGGATGGCGTGATGTAAGGTGGAGTGGAGGACAGTTGTGAGGAGAGAGGAGAAGGAGAAGTAGAAGACGAGGTTGGACGGTGAGAGCCTGGAGTGTGGCTTTGTGTGTTCCATTGCTCCCACTGGGCTGGGTGATGGCAGATCATGTGCCTTCTTAAGGCGGTCGTCCCTAGGTGAGTGTGGGACTTACTGCGACTTATGCGTTGACTGCAAAGATTGCAGATGGCAACACTATTGTCAGCAGCGGACACGTTAAAAAAAGCCCACACTGCGGAGCCATGTGCTGGCATCCTGGGAACGCCAGATGTGACCGTGCATGGTTGATGCCTCGCTCCTGCTACATTCGCAGTCTGCTTTATCCCTCCTGTGCAATCTAAGTTCTTCCTGCTTCTCCCCCCATCTGCTGGTCCATATCTCCCTCTGAACTCCCCTCCTCTTCCTCTCTTGTGGGCACCCACGTGACATCACTAGACACGTCATCATCGACGTCACCTTCCCCACCGCTATAATTAGAGATCTCGGAGTAGGCAGCAACAGCGGGGACCAACCTCCTCCTTCTGAGGGATTTGGGGTCGTCAGACTCCTGCGTGGCGGTTGTTGCTACCTTCTCTTCCTGATCCAATGCCAAGAGTGGCTGCGCATCGGAAATGTCTTGATATGGATCGGAAAATAATTCCTGTGACTCAAGCGGAAGGTATATGGTGGTGGTGGTGTTGGTGGTAGTGTCTTTGGGGGTGCACATAGCAGAGAGTGAAGAAGAGGGTGCAGATCGAGAGGATGAGGAGGGTGCAGAAGAGTAAGGCTGAATGAGCCACTCAACCAAGTCTGGTGCGTCCTTTGACGTAATCGCACGCACCTTCTGCAATTTGCCACTTTGGCTCAAGCCTGTTGCTCCTGCCCTACCCCTACCACGCCTGCGGAAGGGCCTGCCTCTTCCTCTGCCTGTCATTTTTTTAAATGACACTGTGACAAAAGTCTCTAGAGAAGTGCAGTATGTACGTGGAAGAGGGTATATAAGATCCTGCTTCAATCTGTCGTTTTTGGGGGCCACTGGTCTACCACACCAGTTATAATACTTTTTTTTTATTGCATTTGTCACTCTTTGTAGTATCGCTGCAGAACCGCTCAGCAGTCACAATGCTGCACAGTGGAAATGCACTATACTATGTTTTCTATATGTGCAAGTATTTCATATGTGCATTACACACCTATATACTGCACACCAAATAGTACACCTATACCAGTCCTTACAAGGACCTTTGCAGACCTAGTAGCTAGTGATTTGCAGACTGTCCCTCAGTCCCTACACTGATAAATGACTGCTGCAGAATAGGGCAGTAATCTGCAGCACAGCCCTGCACCAGCACCCTATATATTGTACACCTATACCAGTCCTTAAAAGGACCTTTGTGGACCTAGTAGCTAGTGATTTGCAGACTGTCCCTCAGTCCCTACACTGATAAAGGACTGCTGCAGAATAGGGCAGTAATCTGCAGCACAGCCCTGCACCAGCATCCTATATATTGTACACCTATACCAGTCCTTAAAAGGACCTTTGTGGACCTAGTAGCTAGTGATTTGCAGACTGTCCCTCAATCCCTACATTGATAAAAGACAGCTGCAGAATCGGGCAGCAGTCAAGTATAATATTCTTTCTATATTTGGAAGAAAGTATATTATACATGTACAGCCCTATATACTGTACACCTATACCAATCCTTAAAAGGACCTTTGTGGGCCTAATAGTAATAGCTAGTGATTAAACTGACTGTCCCTGCTCCACACAGTGTCCTGTCCCTACACTGACAAAAGACAGCTGCAGAATCAGTCAGCAGTGCACTCAGCAATCACCAGCACAGCAGTGCACCAGAACCCTATATACTGTACACCTATACCAGTCCTTAAAAGGACCTTTGTGGACCTAATAGTAATAGCTAGCTAGTGATTAAACTGACTGTCCCTGCTGCACACAGTGTCCTGTCCCTACACTGACAAAAGACAGGCTGCTGCAATCACCAGCACAGCAGTGCACTGAACCCTATATACTGTACTACACCTATACCAGTCCTTAAAAGGACTTTTGTGGACTTAATAGCTAGCGATTTGTGTGACTACAGTCTTTCCCTGCTCCACACAGCGTCCTGTCCCTAAACTGACATAAGACAGAATGTAAAATGGCCGCCAGATCAGGTCTATTTATAAGGTAGGGGGAATGTCCAATTGTCCATGTGCTGAAATGTCTCAATTGGCTGTCCTGTACCCCATGATGGATGTGTCATCATGGGTCAAAGTTCTTTCACACTGTAAACACATATGTCCGCCGGGCGAACAGCGGCAATAGTCCGCTGATCTGGCGAATCGCGACCACACGCAAAATTTGCCGCAAACCGACCGCCGGGGCGAACAGTTCGGCCATCCCTACTGACAGGCTGACCCCCACGCCTTCAACCTCTGCAGCAATGCTGGCAGCACTCATATGTCTATTTCCCAAAGACAACCTCTGGATATGACGCTGAGTATGTGCACTCAACTTCTTTGGTCGACCATGGCGAGGCCTGTTCTGAGTGGAACCTGTCCTGTTAAACCACTGCATGGTTTTGGCCACTGTGCTGCCACTCAGTTTCAGGGTCTTGGCTATCTTCTTATAGGCTAGGCCATCATTATGTAGAGCAACAATTCTTTTTTTCAGATCCTCAGAGTTCTTTGCCATGAAGTGCCATGTTGAACTGCCAGTGACCAGTGTGAAAGACTGAGAGCGATAACACCAAATTTAACACACCTGCTCCCCATTCACACCTGAGACCTTGTAACACCAACGAGTCACATGACACAGGGGAGGGAAAATGGCTAATGGGCCCGATTTGGACATTTTTACTTAGGGGTGTACTCACTTTTGTTGCCAGTGCTTTAGACATTAATGGCTGTGTGTTGAGTTATTTTGAGGAGACAGCAAATTTGCCCTGTTAGACAAGCTGTACACTCACTACTTTACATTGTGTTATTTCTTCAGTGTTGTCATATGAAAAAATATTAAAAAATATATACAAAAATGTGAGGGGTGTACTCACTTTTGTGAGATATTGTATATATAAAAAAGAATATATATATATATATATATATATATACAGTGGTGTGAAAAAGTGTTTGCCCCCTTCCTCATTTCCTGTTCCTTTGCATGTTTGTCACACTTAAGTGTTTCGGAACATCAAACCAATTTAAACAATAGTCAAGGACAACACAAGTAAACACAAAATGCAATTTGTAAATGAAGGTGTTTATTATTAAAGGTGAAAAAAAATCCAAACCATCATGGCCCTGTGTGAAAAAGTGATTGCCCCCCTTGTTAAAACATACTATAACTGTGGTTGTCCACACCTGAGTTCAATTTCTCTAGCCACACCCAGGCCTGATTATTGCCACACCTGTTCACAATCAAGGCATCACTTAAATAGGAGCTGCTTGACACAGTAAGGTCCACCAGAAGATCCTTAAAAGCTACACATCATGCCGAGACCCAAAGAAATTCAGGAACAATTGAGAAAGAAAGTAATTGAGATCTATCAGTCTGGAAAGGGTTATAAAGCCATTTCCAAAGCTTTGGGAATCCAGCGAACCACAGTGAGAGCCATTATCCACTAATGGCGAAGACATGGAACAGTGGTGAACCTTCCCAGGAGTGGCCGGCCGCCCAAAATTACCCCAAGAGCGCAGCGATGACTCATCCAAGAGGTCACAAAAGACCCCACAACAACGTCCAAGGAACTGCAGGCCTCACTTGCCTCAGTTAAGGTCAGCGTTCATGCCTCCACCATCAGGAAAAGACTGGGCAAAAATGGCCTGCATGGCAGAGTTCCAAGGAGAAAACCACTGCTGAGCAAAAAGAATATCAAAGCTCGTCTCAATTTCTCCACAACACATCTTGATGATCCCCAAGACTTTTGGGACAACATTCTGTGGACCGATGAGACAAAAGTGGAACTCTTTGGAAGGTGTGTGTCCAAGTATATCTGGCGTAGAAGGAACACTGCATTTCATAAAAAGAACATTATACCAACAGTAAAATATGGTGGTGGTAGTGTGATGGTCTGGGGCTGTTTTGCTTCTTCAGGACCTGGAAGACTTGCCGTGATAAAAGGAACTATGAATTCTGCTGTCTACCAAGAGATCCTGAAGGAGAATGTCCGACCATCTGTTCGTGTACTCAAGCTGAAACGAACTTGGGTTCTGCAGCAGGACAATGATCCTAAACACACCAGCAAGTCCACCACCGAATGGCTGAAGAAAAACAAAATGAAGACTTTGGAGTGGCCTAGCCAAAGTCCTGACCTGAATCCTATTGAGATCTTGTGGTATGACCTTAAAAAGGCCGTTCATGCTCGAAAACCCTCTAATGTAACTGAATTAGGACAATTCTGCAAAGATGAGTGGGCCAAAATTCCTCCAGGACGCTGTAAAAGCCTCATTGCACGTTATCGCAAACGCTTGGTTGCAGTTGTTGCTGCTAAGGGTGGCCCAACCAGTTATTAGGTTTAGGGGGCAATCACTTTTTCACACAGGGCCATGATGGTTTGGATTTTTTTTCACCTTTAATAATAAACACCTTAATTTACAAATTGCATTTTGTGTTTACTTGTGTTGTCCTTGACTATTGTTTAAATTGGTTTGATGTTCCGAAACACTTAAGTGTGACAAACATGCAAAGGAACAGGAAATGAGGAAGGGGGCAAACACTTTTTCACACCACTGTATATATATATATATATATATATATATATATATATATATATATATATATATATATATGTATATAAGTAGGCAGACTCGATGGACCACTTGGTCCTTTTCTGCTGACACTCTTCCATATTCCTATGTTTTATGAGCTGAGTTTCCTATCAGGTAAATTATAGTTTTTCAAATGTTTTTTAGATCCTAAAATGAATGATCATCTAAACAAAAATATTGTGTATACCTTGTTACTTAGCATACTTTGTATATATGAGCAGTGATATATGCTTACTATACTGTTTATGGGGGATTACTTCTGCTTTGTAGCACCTTATTGTAGTGGTGCCTAGGGATGAGCTTGATGTTCGAGTCGAACGTATGAACATCGGCTGTTCGCACGTTTGGCGAATACCGAACGTTATGGGCCGTTCGTGCCAAATTCGTGTGGCGCTCACGGCCCACAATGCACTGCGCCATCGCAGTGCATTGCTGGCTCATGATTGGCCAAGCATGCACTGTGACCCTGCATGCTTGGTCAATCACAGCGCCGGCATCGAGGACTTGAGGAGAGCCATGATTGGCCACAGGCAGGATGCTCAGGCTGTGTAGTACACGCCCCACACTATATAAGGCTGCCAGTGCGGCGGCCTTGTATAGTGTGTTTGCGTCTGTAGGAGTTGGTGGGTGTTCTCTGTGTACCTTCAACACAGTATACACCGTTCGTTATAGGCCGATTTAGTGTTCTTGCTCTTCTGTAATTGAGCTTTTAGCAATCTGCAGGAGTTTGTGGGTGTTGTCTGCGTGCCCTGACTGCAGTATACACCATTATATCCACCTATATAGCTAGCTATATTGCTCTTCTGTAATAGAGCTTTCAGTCAGTTGTAGGAGATTGTGGGTGTTGTCTGTGTGCCCTGACCGCAGTATACACCATTATATCCACCTATATAGCTAGCTATATTGCTCTTCTGTAATAGAGCTTTCAGTCAGTTGTAGGAGATTGTGGGTGTTGTCTGCGTGCCCTGACCACAGTATACACCATTATATCAACCTATATAGCTAGCTATATTGCTCTTCTGTAATAGAGCTTTCAATTAGCTGTAGGAGATTGGGGGTGTTGTCTGCATGCCCTGACCGCAGTATACACCATTATATCCACCTATATAGCTAGCTATATTGCTCTTTTGTAATAGAGCTTTCAGTCAGTTGTAGGAGATTGTGGGTGTTGTCTGCATGCCCTGACCGCAGTATACACCATTATATCCACTTATATAGCTAGCTATATTGCTCTTCTGTAATAGAGCTTTCAGTCAGCTGTAGGAGATTGTAGGTGTTGTCTGTGTGCCCTGACCGCAGTATACACCATTATCCACCTATATAGCTCTTCTCTAATTGAGCCATCTGCCATCTACAGGAGTTAGTTGTACACTACCCAATTGCTGATTTTCCCATCTCCCTCCAGGCCATTACCATGTCTAGAAGGCCAACAAGGAGAGACAGACAGGTACGAGCCGATAAAAGAGGGCAAGAAGACTCTGTGTCTAGAGACAACAGTGCTGGTCGTGGACGCGGTGCATCGTCATCATCAGCACGTGGCCATGGGACACGCTTGTCCTTATTTTCGGCAGCTGGACGTGTTGAGCCGCATCATGCCGAAGACTTAGTAGAGTGGATGACCAAGCCCTCTTCATCCTCCTCATCCTCTCTCACCCAGGCTCAGGGTACTAGCAAAGCAGCTGCCAACGCATCGTCTTCCCTCCTCTCAATGTCATCATCAGTGACTCCTTCCCTAGACCCACCACGTGAGGAGTCTCCTGAACTCTTTGAGCACAGTGTTGGGTACATGCTCCAGGAGGATGCCCAGTGTTTTGTGGCTCTGATGATGATACTCAGCTAGAGGAAGGCAGTAGCGTTAGCGTAAAGAGAGGGGATGCTCAAGAAGGACAGCAATCTGGCAGTCATGTTCCAGAAGCCGCAGCATACTGCCAGGTTTGCTCCAGCGATGAAGAGGGAGGGGATGGTGAGGGCACTGACTCCACGTGGGTGCCTGGTAGGAGAGAGGAGGGGGAACATGTCCAATGAGGCAGGATGTCCTCCGGGGACCAGCTTAGGGGCAGAACACCGACTGAATCACACCGCAGAGCTCCGCCTGTGCAGGGCGCTGCCTCTGCGCGTTATTCTAAAAGTTCTTTGGTGTGGGCCTTTTTTGAGACGAGTGCATCAGATCGCACCGCTGCAATTTGCAACATATGTCTCAAGCGTATCTCGCTTGGTCAAAACATCAGCCGCTTGGGCACCACATGCTTGACCAGACATATGTTGACCTGCCATGCAGCTCGTTGGCAAGCGTACCTCAAAGACCCACACCAAAGAACAAAGAGGACCTCTCCTTGCTCCTCATCAGCTGGGATCTCCAACCCCACTAGACCTTCAGTCCTCTCTGAAACCTGCTCTGAGAGGAATGAAGGTGTAGAATTAGGTGTGTCATAGCCAAGTGCTTGCGGGCACTCTGCTAGCAGTACACCCACGTCCGATTATAGCAGGCAAATTTCCCTGCCCCAGCTGCTGGACCATCAAAAGAAGTTCACTCCCAGCCATCCACATGCCCAGCGGTTGAATGCTAGCTTGGCTAAATTGCTAGAATTTCAACTGCTGCCTTTTCAGTTGGTAGACTCAGCCCCCTTCCGTGAGTTTGTACAATGTGTGGTTCCTCAGTGGCAGGTCCCCAAATGCCACTTTTTCTCATGGAAGGTGATTCTTGCTCTCTACCGGCATGTGGAAGGCAATGTCCTTGCCTCGCTGGACAGGGTGGTCAGCGGTAAGGTGCATATTACCGCTGACTCATAGTCTAGCAGGCATGGACAGGGACGTTACCTGTCTTTCACAGCCCATTGTGTCACTCTTCTGGCAGCTGGGAAGGATGCTGGACAAAATGCAGTAGTGTTGGAGGTTGTTCCGCCACCACGCCTCCAAAATGCTACTACTGGTTGTGTTAAACCTCTCTCCTCCACCCCCTCCTCTTCTTCTTCCTCCATGGCCTCTTCCAGTGCTTTGTCCTCAGAACCAGCGGTGCTCCATAGGCGTTCAAGGGGCATTCGCAAGTACGCCGGAAAAACGATGCCATGCCGTGCTTGCGCTGGTTTGTTTGAGGGACAGGAGCCACACTGGGGCAAATATTTTGTCAGCTCTGCAGGGGCAGGCCGAGAGGTGTTTGACGCCACGCCAGCTTAAGCCAGGAATGGTGGTTTGCGACAATGGCACCAACCTCCTCTCCGCCCTCCGACAGGGACAACTGACCCATGTGCCCTGTGTGGCTCACGTCCTTAACCTGGTGGTGCAGCGGTTCTTGGGCAGGTACCCGGGCTTACAGGATGTCCTGAAGCAGGCCAGGAAAGTCTGTGTGCATTTCCAATGCCTGTGCTCGGCTGGCTGAGCTCCAAAAGGAGTTGAACCTGCCCAAGAACCGCCTTATATGTGACATGCCCACCAGGTGGAACTCAACGTTGGCCATGCTGCAGCGGCTGCACACACAGCAGAGGGCCATCAATGAGTACCTGTGCGACTACGGCACCAGGACAGGGTCAGGGGAGCGCGTTTTTTTCTCCCCACGCCAGTGGGGCATGATCAGGGATGCATGCACTGTCCTGTCACCGTTTGAGGAGGCCACAAGGATGGTGAGCAGTGACAGTGCATGCATCAGTGACACTGTACCTTTTGTCCACCTGTTGGAGCATACGCTGCGTGGAATAATGGACAGGGCACTTGAGGCAGAACAGAGTCAGGAAGAGGAGGACTTCCTTGCCTCTCAAGGCCCCCTTTATCCAGACAGTGTTCCTGCTGTCCCACCCATCACACAGGAAGAGGACAAGGAGGAGGAGGAGGAGGATGATTGTGTCAGCATGGAGGTGGAGACTGGCACTCAGCATCAGCAGCAGCAGCAGTCTTGTAGGGATGATTTACAGTCCCAAGAAACCCATGGGCTTGTACGTGGCTGGGAGGAGGTAGCTGCGGATCATGTTGTCCTTAGTGACCCAGAGGACTCCGGACCGAATGCCTCAGCTAACCTATGCTGCATGGCCTCCCTGATCCTGCAAAGCCTGCGGAAGGATCCTCGTATTCTTCGGATCAAGGAGAGGGACCATTACTGGCTGGCCACTCTCCTTGATCCACAGTACAAGGGTAAGGTTGATGACCTTTTGTGGCCTTTGCGAAAGGTCTGTGCAATGCTTTCCCAGAGACTGGGAGGTTACAAACTCCTGGTCCTGGACAAGTGTTGCTGAGGCATCAGTCAGAAGGAGTGGTGGAGAAGGTGGCCGTCTGACCAATGCGTTCAGACAATTTTTTAGTCCGCAGCCCCAAGGTATGATCGGTTCCAGCAACCATTGCCAGCATCTGATTTACATGGTGCAGGAATACCTAGGGGCAAGGTCAGACTTGGACACCTTTCCCACCGAAAATCCTCTGGCTTACTGGGTCTTGAGGATGGATCACTGGCCAGAGCTTGCACAGTATCCAATTGAGCTACTGGCTTGTCCTGCATCCAGCGTTCTTTCGGAACGCACCTTCAGTGCTGCTGATCGACTGACCTTCAGTGTGGTTGATCGACTGACCTTCATAAAGATGAATCAGTCTTGGATCGCCCACAGCTACCAAGCACCTGAAGCTGATGTAACCGAATAATTTTTTTTTTAAATATCACATCTCTTCAAGACTGCCTATGCTGATGCTGAGTGACTGTCCTGTTATGTTGATTGTCTATCCTCTTCCTCCTCTGCTGATATCTTGGAAGAACATTTTTGGTTCTGGGTGATGCCACCAGCCCAATTTTTAAGCCCCTGTTTAACAGGGGCATTTAATTAAAATTTTTGATGCAATGCTTTGCAGCAGGGCTCATTCCTGCACCACAACTAGAGTATATGGGATAGATTGCAGTGTCGTGGCACCAGCACCAGTGCCTAAGGCCCAATTTTTCAGCCCCTGTTTAACAGGGACGCTTAATAACAATTTTTAATGCAATGCTTTGCAGCAGGGCTCATTCCTGCACCACAACTAGAGTATATGGGAGAGGATGCAGTGTCGTGGCACCAGCACCAGTGCCTAAGGCCCACTTTTTCAGCCCCTGTTTAACAGGGGCATTTAATTACAATTTTTGATGCAATGCTTTGCAGCAGGGCTCATTCCTGCACTACAACTAGAGTATATGGGAGAGTTTGCAGTGTCGTGGCACCAGCACCAGTGCCTAAGGCCCAATTTTTCAGCCCCCGTTTAACAGGGGCATGTAATTACAATTCTTGATATAATATTTCACAGCAGGGCCCATTCCTGTGCCCACCGAGAATAACTGTGAGGACTTATAGTGTTGTGGCACCAGCACCAGCACCACAACCACCAAAGGCCCAATTTTTCTACCACTGTTCAACAATGGCATGTAATTACAATTCTTGATATAATCGTTCACAGCAGGGCGCAAGAGTCACTTTGAGGGCTTACAATGTTGTGGCAAAACCAACACCTTGTTCCGCCATTTCTGCAGAGCATATAGTCAAACATCCAACTTACAAACATCTCCTACTTGCAAACGGAAGGAGACAACACTAATTAAGGGGAGGGTTTAATTGGGCACAGGTGCTTGAGGTCTATATAAGTTTGGGTTGAACTCATGTGAAATTGCCAAACTGCTGGTTGCAAGCTGAACAGTGGAGCCTTGAGTGGAGTGTGAATAAGTTTTGCTTTTTGCCTGCTGGTGACTGCTGGGTTGCATTTTTAGGTTCTTTTGGGGCTTTTTCTTGTAGCTTTTATACCCTTTTCTGTCACTTTTTAAATAGTGTTTTTTGTTTTTTTTTCTTCCTTTCCTTCCTTCAGCCTACTAATTAAGGGGAGGGTTTAATTGGGCACAGGTGCTTGAGGTCTATATAAGTTTGGGTTGAACTCATTTGAGCCTGCTCATCTTGAGTTTGTGAGAACTCTGTGTAAGTGGAACTGGTCAAAGTGGTGAGTTAAAACCCAGAGTTGAAAACAGGAGGTTATAACAGGGGTCATAATACCTGTGTAGTGTGAGTACCTGAGTGTTGTCTGAGTAGTGTGTGTGTATCATTAGTAATTGTGTATTGTGGGTGCACAGTGGTCTGTGAGTACCTGTGTACTGTCTTGTTGAGTATTAGTGTCAGGAAGCTAGTTGTTATGTAATTTGGACTGGGTATAATCTCTAATCCTCATTAAATTAATAGGTACGATGACTGGCGGGTGTGGAGAGGCGACTCGGTGTACATCTTGCGGCATGTATGCGTTCATTGATCATCTGAGCGAGGGTGAATACTGCTGTGCAAAATGTAAGCACATTGTTTCCCTGGAAGCCCAGGTTCTGAATCTGGGGAAGCAACTGTCAGCACTGAGAGGCCCCTCCACCCTAAATGAGAACCAGGATAGTACACGGCAGATGCCGGCAGGGGCCAGCACAGAGGTGGGTGGAGACAAGGAGGTGCAGGCAGTAGCAGAAAGTAGATGGGTGACAGTCAGGAAGGGTAGAGGGGCAAGTGCCAGGGAGGCCGATCCAGGGCTGGAGCATCCCAATAAGTACGCTCCATTGAGTGACATTGGTGATCCCAGTCAGGGACCAGCACTGCTGGAGCTGAGGGATTCTCCTAGCTGCCAGGAGAAGAACTCCTCCAGTGAGAGTGGGGGGGGGGGAGAGAAGGGAAAGGAAAGACAGATTCTGGTGGTAGGGGACTCAATTCTTAGGAGGACAGAGAGGCCAATCTGTAACAACAACCTGAAGTGCCGAACTGTATGTTGTCTGCCGGGCGCTCGGGTTCGGCACATCACGGATCTGGTAGACAGATTACTGAGAGGGGCTGGGGAAGACCCAGCTGTCATGGTGCACGTTGGCACCAATGACAAAGTCAGAGGCAGATGGAGTGTCCTAAAGAATGATTTTAGGGACTTGGGAGCTAAGTTGAGGAAAAGGACCTCCAAGGTAGTATTCTCAGGAATACTACCAGTACATCGAGCCACACCAGAAAGGAAGAGGGAGATTAGGGAAGTAAACAAGTGGCTCAAAAGCTGGTGTAGTAAGGAGGGGTTTGGGTTCCTGGAGGACTGGGACGACTTCTCAGTCGACAACCGGTACTATAGAAGGGATGGACTGCACCTAAATGAGGAGGGTGCAGATCAGCTGGGATTGAGGATGGCCAAAAAGTTAGAGGGTTTTTTAAACTAGGTGATGGGGGGGTGGGTTCAGAGATAGAGATAGTCAGCGTGGAGCATATTCCAGAGGGTAATATTAGGGGCATTAGTGGTGGGGTAACCGAAGCACATAAACCCAAGGTAAATATAGTAGCAAGTCCTAGTTGTAATCTTGGAACACCCAAGAGGATAGTGTGTGACCGGTCAAAATATATTAATACATTAAAATGTTTGTTTGCCAATGCCAGAAGTCTGCCAAGCAAAATAGGCGAGTTGGAAGCTCTGGTGCATCAGGAGAGCTATGATGTAATCGGTATTGCTGAAACTTGGCTTCATTCCTCACATGACTGGGCTATTAATATTCCTGGCTATGCACTCTTTCGGAAAGACAGAGTAAAAAGGAAAGGTGGAGGGGTCTGTCTGTATGTGAGAAATAATCTCAAAGCAAGTGAGAAAGAGGACCTGGTGGGCGGAGAGTGTGATGAGTCTGAGGCATTATGGGTAGAACTGCATACAGATGCGCGTAGTTCAAAGTTAATCATTGGAGTTTGTTATAGACCACCCAATGTTAATGAGGAGGTGGAGACTCAGCTCCTTGCACAGATAGAAAGGGCTGCAAGGGCTGGGACAGTGATAATAATGGGGGATTTTAACTACCCAGAAATTGACTGGGGTAATGGCACTGCTGGGACAGTTAAAGGGCAAAAATTTGTAAACCTATTACAGGACAATTTTATGGTACAGTTTATTGAGGCCCCAACTAGGAATGATGCTCTGTTGGACCTGGTAATCTCAAACCATGCAGAACGTATTACTAATGTTCAGATAAAGGAACATCTGGGTAGCAGTGACCATAACATGATTTCATTTGATGTTAGCTGTAAGCAAAAATCACATACGGGAAAGATAAAAACACTTAATTTCAAGAGAGCAAATTTTCCAAGGATGAGGGCTGCTCTCCAGGACTTAGACTGGGAGAGAATATTGGCACCAATGGGCACAGAACAGAAATGTGAATTCTTCAAAAAGCTTGTTTGTGATCTCACGGCAAAGTATATTCCCATGGGCAATAAGTTTAAAAGGTTAAAAATAAAGCCGATGTGGCTCACGGCCAAAGTTAAAAAAGCTATAAACTATAAAAAAAGAGCTTTCAAAAAATATAAAAATGAAGGAACACTAGTGTCATTTAAATGTTACAAGGAATTTAACAGAATATGTAAAAAGGAAATCAAGGATGCAAAAATTCAAAATGAAAGACAAATTGCAAAAGACAGTAGGACAAACCCCCAAAAATTCTTCAAATATATTAATAGTAAAAAGGTTAAGTCTGAGCATGTAGGCCCTTTGCAAAATAATCTGGAGTGGGTGACTGGGGACAAAGAGAAGGCTAACTTATTAAATACTTTCTTCAGCTCTGTGTATACAAAGGAGCATGGGGGAGCTCATGTCCACAATGGGGGTGGTACTGACGCAGCCCCTAATCCACAATGGCTCATAAGTGATATGGTCCAGAAATATTTGGACAGAATAAAGGTGGAGAAAGCACCTGGACCTGATGGCATCCACCCACGGATCCTAAAAGAATTGAGCTCTGTAATTTCAAAGCCATTGTATCTAATTTTTAGGGACTCATTAATGACAGGAATAGTACCACTGGATTGGCGCAGGGCCAATGTGGTGCCTATATTTAAAAAGGGAACAAAGTCTTTACCAAGTAATTATAGACCCGTTAGTTTAACTTCTATAGTTGGGAAGATACTGGAGGGATTAATAAAAGACCACATAGATGAGTTCTTGCAGGAAAAAAATATTTTGAGCAACAGACAGCATGGATTCATGAAAGACAGGAGTTGTCAGACAAACCTTGGACAGAGGGGTGGTGGTGGACGTGATATATTTGGATTTTGCAAAAGCATTCGATACTGTTCCGCACACACGGCTCATGTGTAAGGTAAAGTCTACAGGTTTGGAAACATCAGTTTGTAGATGGATAGAAAACTGGCTAAAAGACAGAATTCAGAGAGTAGTGGTTAATGATTCTTACTCTGAATGGTCTAAGGTTATGAGTGGTGTACCCCAAGGTTCAGTGCTGGGACCCTTACTTTTTAATATCTTTATAAATGATATTGGGTCTGGGATCAAGAGTAACATTTCCGTCTTTGCAGATGACACCAAGCTATGTGGTGCAATAACGTCCTTACAGGATGTCACCAATTTACAAGCAGACCTCAATGCTCTGTCTAATTGGGCGACTATGTGGCAGATGAGGTTTAATGTTGAGAAATGTAAGGTTATGCACTTGGGGGCTAAGAATATGCATGCATCATACACGCTAGGGGGAGTACAACTGGGGGAATCCATAGTGGAGAAGGATCTGGGGGTTTTGGTAGATCACAAGCTCAATAATAGCATGCAATGCCAAGCTGCGGTTTCCAAAGCGAGCAAAGTCCTTTCTTGTATTAAGAGAGGTATGTACTCCAGAGAGAGAGATATCATTTTGCCCCTGTTCAAATCATTAGTAAGACCTCATCTGGAATATGCCGTTCAGTTTTGGGCACCAGTTCTCAAAAAGGATATCGGGGAACTGGAGAAAGTGCAGAGAAGGGCAACCAAACTGATAAGAGGCATGGAGCAACTCAGCTATGAGGAAAGATTAGAGGAACTGAATTTATTCACTCTTGATAAGAGGAGATTAAGGGGGGATTTGATCAACATGTACAAATATATAAGGGGTCCATATAGGGAACTTGGTGTCGAGTTATTCACTTTACAGTCAACAAAGAGGACAAGGGGGCACTCTTTACGTCTAGAGGAGAGGAGATTTCATCTCCAAATACGGAAAGGTTTCTTCACAGTAAGAGCTGTGAAAATGTGGAATAGACTCCCTGCAGAGGTGGTTATGGCCAGCTCAGTGGATTGCTTTAAGAAAGGCCTGGATTATTTCCTAAGTGTACGTAATATAACTGGGTACTAAAATTTATAGGTAAAGTTGATCCGGGGAAAATCCGATTGCCTCTCGGGGGATCAGGAAGGAATTTTTTCCCCTGCTTTAGCAAATTGGATCATGCTCTGCTGGGTTTTTTTGCCTTCCTCTGGATCAACTGTGGGTATAGAATTGGGTATATGGGCTGGTATATGTATGTGTGTATATATATATATATATATATATATATATATATATATATATATATATATGTATATATATATGTATGTATGTGTGTATATGTGTGTATATATATATATGTATAGTATATTTTATTTTATTTATTTTTATTTTATTTTTTTTGGTTGAACTGGATGGACTTGTGTCTTTTTTCAACCTGACTAACTATGTAACACCAAGTGAGATGAAAAAAGACAGACGGCAAAACAAATTATACAGGGGTGATAACCCTTCCCTATGTTTTCCAAAAAGCTTAAAAATAGATTTTTTGACTGGTGCTACACTTTAAAAATGTAACAGTTCAAAATTATAAACAGATTCTACTTAACACAACAAACCTACACAGTCTCCGTCTTGTTTGCACCGCCTGTATACTGCTGTTCTGAGTATATAGGGCCTAGGGGCCCCACGTCTTTCCTTTTTTTAATATGGGTACGGGGTTCCCCTTAATATCCGTACAAGACCCAAAGGGGCTGGTAATTTTCATCCATATTGCCGGAACCAGATATTACATTATTATTATTAAATGTCATTTTGTGCAGGGACTGTTCTAAACACGTGGCACTTCACAGGCATACTATAGACACCCCCCAGGCACGATATTTAAAGGAATATTTCACTTTTTTTTTCACTTTAATCGTCATTAAAATCAGTGCTCCCACAAAAACTGCCATTTTTAAAAACATTTTAGGCATTGACCCATGTCCCCTGTGGCAGGAGCCAGGTCCCCAAACCCTTTTTAGGAAAGTATCTTGCACATTAGCCATTAAAATTAGCACTTTTTATTTCGAACGTTCAAGTCCCATAGACTTCAATGGGGTTCTAAAGTTTGCACGAATTTTCGGTCCGTTCGAAAGTTCTGGTGCGAACCGAACCGGGGGGTGTTCGGCTCATCCCTAGTGGTGCTTAATTTTTCTTATTTGATGTGAATGCACCAGTCGGGTCTGATGGATTGGAAAGATTGCAGTGTCTATGTGGCTTGTATGTTATCTCAGCAGATATTGATTTGAGCGATTGACAGACTATGATAAAATAGAAAGTCACTAGAGGTAGAACTATAGTCTAGAACAATTAAAAAAATGGATGTTTGGCCAATTCTCTTAGACATAGACACCTTTTCTCCTGGCAGCATCGTTTTGGCAGAAAAAAAACACTTGACGCTTGTAAACGCATTTAAGGCGTTAATATGTGTTTAGTTGCATGAAGTGCTGGAGCGTTAATTAATTTCATTGGCCAGAATAAAAACGTATTCTGGCTGTTAAAATGAATTAATGCTCAAGTCCTGAACGCTCCTAGTGATTTTTCTGTCATAACTCTACTGCTTCTGGACATGGTTGGCTGTGGGTTTTCTTTTCCTTCCTCTAATCTCCATGGACACATAGGCTAAAATCCATGCATTTAGAGGCAGACAAAAAATGGCAGACGCTCTTAAAACGTAGCATTTAAAATGTCCAGTGTGAATGAGTACATATTTGTGTGGTGTGGTAACACATGCACATGATGCTGCATATTAGCAAAAAGACTGGGCTGCCCTAAGGCAACGCATGCTAATATGCCAACGTACCTAATTACAGCAAACAATGGATCTGACCCCTTTTTTGGAACACTGCTACTGTATCTCGCTGTGAATTACAGCACGCTGGATGCATTTCTTTCATGCATTGGGGTGCCATTTAAAGCAGCATCTGCCACCATGCACTGTGGTAATACACAAGGTAACACAGCACAATAGTGCAAACCCAGCCTCAAGGATATCTAAACCAAAAACAAAAACATAATCTATTGCAGCTTACCAGTTCTTAAATATGGTATCCGCATTGTTTTTTTTTTAGACTAACTACATTTTTCTGCAAGTACAGAAATATGTTTATCTGTTTATTCAGGGAGGATTCCAGTGTCCTTGTAATTCTTGTGCACTGACCTGGTCTATCAAACAGCCTTATCAGCTGAGAACTACAAAACAGTGCCTCGCTACGTAATGGAGATGAAATTTAGAGAAAGGTTTAGTGGTCCAATTCAGGACCGCAGCCTAAAGACACAACAGTAACTTCCTCCTAGAAACAGTAGAGTGAGCGTAGCCACCCTAGGACAGGGAATGTTTTATTTGCAGGCTTTCCAGGTGAAAAGAAATTAAACCAACTTGAACAAAAAGAAACAAATGCTACCACCACATCCAAAGACTGATATGATATTTTTGTTTAAATACATTTTAATAGAAGTATGATACAGCAAGAATGAAAAATATATGTAGCTTGCTGTATCACACTAATGCCGCGTACACACCACCAGACTTTCCGGCAGACTAGGTCCAACGGGATCAGTCTGTTGGACAATCCGATCGCGTGTGGGCTAATCCAAACGTTTTTTGTTATAAAAATCAGACGGACCTAGAAATCGAACATGTTTCAAATCTGTCTGACGGACTCAATTCCTATCGGGAAAACCGTTTGTCTGTATACTGGTCTGACGGACCAAGTACGACGCAAGGAAAGCTATTGGCTACTGGCTATTGAACTTCCTTTTTTAGTCCTGTCTTACGTCATCACGTTCAAAGTGAATGGACTTAGTCCATTCGTGTGTGGCCAAGTCCGTTTGTTCAGAAGTCCATCGGAACTCCTCTGAAAACTCAGTCGGGCAGACCGTCGGACCTAGTCTGCCGGAAAGTCCGGTCGTGTGTACGTGGTATAAGTGATTTTGTTTAACGTATGGCTCTGGCCGCGTACACACGGGCGGACTGTTCGCCCAACCTTGTCCGCTGAACAGTGTTTGGGCGGACAGTCCGCTCGTGTGTGGGCTTTCAGCGGACAGTTTCAGCGGACAGTTGGACGGACAAAGTCTTTCGGAAATTCCGAAAAACTGTCCGCTGAAACTGTGTTTGAGCGAACAGTCCGCCCGTGTGTGGGCCTGTCCGCTGTACTTTCGAAATGAGCGGACTGTTCCCGCTCGGAAAGTCCGCCCATTTCGAGCGCGTGTACAGGTAGGCGGGGCCCGCGAAGGAGACTTCGCGGGCTCCGCCGCCTGGAATGGGCTTAAAGGGGAACCCCAACGCCGAAAAAAATCGGCGTGGGGGTTCCCCCAAAGTCCACACCAGACCCTTGTCCGAGCACGCTACCCGGCCGGCCAGGAAAGGGGGGCGAGCGAGCGCGCCCCCCCTCCTGAGCCGTACCAGGCCGCGTGCCCTCAACATGGGGGGGTGCCTTGGGGAAGGGGGGGCCGCGCGGCCCCCCCACCCCAAAGCACCTTGTCCCCATGTTGATGAGGACAAGGGCCTCTTCCCGACAACCCTGGCCGTTGGTTGTCGGGGTCTGCGGGCGGGGGGCTTATCGGAATCCGGGAGCCCCCTTTAAGAAGGGGGCCCCCGGATACCGGCCCCCCACCCTATGTGAATGAGTATGGGGTACAATGTACCCCTACCCATTCACCTGTGAAATAAAGTACAAAAAAAAACACAACACAGGGAAAAAATATTTTATTGCACAGCTCCAGGGGTCTTCCGTCTTCGGGGGTCTTCTCGCCGGACTCCTCCGCTATCTGTGTGTAGCTCTTTTACTAGCGGAGGAGTCCGGCTTTCTTCCTCCCCGCCGCCGGCCTCTTCTCCCGACTTCGGGGGTCTTGTCCCCCTCTTCGGTTCTTCTGCCGGGCCACCGCGCCTTCTTCTAGCTCTTTTACAGGCGGTGGCCCGGTCTTCTGTCGCCGCTGCCTTCCGTTCTTCTGTCGCCGCCTTCGGTTCTTCTGCCGGGCCACCGCGCCTTCTTGTAGCTCTTTTACAGGCGGTGGCCCGGTCTTCTGTCGCCGCTGTCGTCGCCGCCGCCACCTTCCGTTCTTGTTCTTCTTCTTGTTCTTCTTCTTCTTCTCCTGGAGATGTTGACTCGACGAGCTCTCCGGCCGGAATGCCAGAGCCGCGCTGTGCGGTCACTTATATAGTGACAATGGGGCGGTGTCACATGGTATATGTCACATGGGTTGGTCACATGGTGACCCCGCCCCCTTACGATGTCATAGTCCCCATGTGACATCAACCCATGTGACCAACCCATGTGACATATACCATGTGACACCGCCCCATTGTCACTATATAAGTGACCGCACAGCGCGGCTCTGGCATTCCGGCCGGAGGGAGCGACGTGTCAACATCGCCTGGAGAAGAAGAAGAAGAACAAGAAGAAGAACAAGAACGGAAGGCGGCGGCGGCGGCGGCGACGACAGCGGCGACAGAAGACCGGGCCACCGCCTGTAAAAGAGCTACAAGAAGGCGCGGTGGCCCGGCAGAAGAACCGAAGGCGGCGACAGAAGAACGGAAGGCAGCGGCGACAGAAGACCGGGCCACCGCCTGTAAAAGAGCTAGAAGAAGGCGCGGTGGCCCGGCAGAAGAACCGAAGAGGGGGACAAGACCCCCGAAGTCGGGAGAAGAGGCCGGCGGCGGGGAGGAAGAAAGCCGGACTCCTCCGCTAGTAAAAGAGCTACACACAGATAGCAGAGGAGTCCGGCGAGAAGACCCCCGAAGACGGAAGACCCCCGGAGCTGTGCAATAAAATATTTTTTCCCTGTGTTGTGTTTTTTTTTGTACTTTATTTCACAGGTGAATGGGTAGGGGTACATTGTACCCCATACTCATTCACATAGGGTGGGGGGCCGGTATCCGGGGGCCCCCTTCTTAAAGGGGGCTCCCGGATTCCGATAAGCCCCCCGCCCGCAGACCCCGACAACCAACGGCCAGGGTTGTCGGGAAGAGGCCCTTGTCCTCATCAACATGGGGACAAGGTGCTTTGGGGTGGGGGGGCCGCGCGGCCCCCCCTTCCCCAAGGCACCCCCCCATGTTGAGGGCACGCGGCCTGGTACGGCTCAGGAGGGGGGGCGCGCTCGCTCGCCCCCCTTTCCTGGCCGGCCGGGTAGCGTGCTCGGACAAGGGTCTGGTGTGGACTTTGGGGGAACCCCCACGCCGATTTTTTTCGGCGTTGGGGTTCCCCTTTAAGCCCATTCCAGGCGGCGGAGCCCGCGAAGTCTCCTTCGCGGGCCCCGCCTACCTGTACACGCGCTCGAAATGGGCGGATTTGCCTCCTCCTTACGTGGGCGAGTCCGTTCATTTCAAAAGTTGAGCGAACTGTTTGCCCAACCTTGTTCGTCAAACAGTCCGCTCGTGTGTGGGCAAGTCCGCTCATGCAAATTTTGAGCGGACTGTTTGCCGAAACTGTTTGACGAACAAGGTTGGGCAAACAGTCCGCGCGTGTGTACGCGGCCTCTGTCAGCCACCTTCTGCCTGGCAGAAATTGGTGGCTGCATCCACCTGCTGTTCGGGTATTTGACAGTCAGCAGGTCCAGCTGTCAAAATATGATAGATACACCATGATATTTATCCATCCGTTCTTTATTGCATGGATAAAGGAATCCATTTTATTTTATTTTCTATTCAGCCTATTGGCTGAAAGAAAGTATAAATCTATCAGTGCATGGCCAGCGTAATCTATTCCAAAAATGTCTTTAGGTACTTTAAAGCAGAACTAAACTGTCTATCTGTCTATCTGAGCACCACAAACCAAAAGCAAAATTGAATTTATTTTTAATATTCAAAGCACACTCACCTATCCATCCATGTCTCCATAATTTATTTTGCTGAGGAATCACTTTGAAAAACACCCCCCTAGCGTTTCTGGTTGGGGCCATCTTCAATAAAGGCAAATCATTCATGTAGGATTCTATCTGCCCTTAGCTCAGACATGCAGACAGGAGAGTGTGCTTACCTGAGAAAACCCCTCCTCCCCTCCTGAAGACTCCTGGGATGCATGACATCCTTTGTCTAGGCATTGAAACTATGAAGTAACTAAAGAAATGTAAATAAAAACAGTTTAACACCTTCCTGCCCAGCTTATAGCAAAATTACGGCAGGGCAGGGGTTCCATTGTTCCGACTGCACATCATATGATGTCCTTCAGAACAAGCCACTCGTGCGTGCCCCAAGCGTGCACGAGGTGATCGGTGGTGCGGTGTGTCGCTATGATGTAGGCTCTTTATCACGTGATTGGCTGTGTCCAATCACAGCTGATCCCAGTGTTAATAGCAAGTGCCGGTTATCACCATTCCTATAGTCGCGCTGACAACGCATGAGTAAAGGAGAACCGATAAGTGGCTCTCCTGATGGGGGGGGGGGGGGGGGAGGGTCTGCGCTGGAAATGGGTAGATTGATTATCAGTGCAGTCCCATCAGCGATGCCTGCCAGAGCCCACCAGTGATGCCCACCAGTGGTGCCAATCAGTGCCGTCAGTGCTTCCTTCAGTGTCTATAATTGATGCCTGTCAATGCCTCCTCATCAGTGCCACCTATCAGTGCCATCTATCAGTGCTCATCAGTGCAGTGCCCATAAAGGCTGCCTATCAGTGCTGCATATCAGTGCCCATCAGTGCTGCATATTTATATAGTTAGTAAGGTTGAATAAAGACACCAGTCCATCCAGTTCAACCTGAGTGAGTGTCTACAGTTGTCCCTATCCCTGTACATTGCACACTCACCTTGGTCCCTACCCTCAAGGAGCCCACAATCCAAGGTCCCCATTCATATACTAGGGCCAATTATGGACAGAAGCCAATTAACCTACCAGCATGTCTTTGGAGTAATTGGATATTAGTGCCTCCTCATTAGTGCCACCTCATCAGTGCCCATCAGTGCAGACTCATCAGCGCACATCAGTGAAGGTGAAAAATTACTTATTTACAACATTTTGTAACTAAGAAAAAGTTATTTTTTTCAAAATTTCCAGTCTTTTAAAATTTTTTGAGCAAAAAATAAAAGACTCAGTGGTGATCAAATACCACCAAAAGAAAGAGCTATCTGTCTCAAAAAATATGATATTTCATTTGGGTACAGCATTGCATTACCGCAAAATTGTCATTCAAAGTGTCATGAAAGCTGAAAATTGGCCTGGGCAGGAAGGGGGTGAAAGTGCCCAGTATTGAAGTGGTTAAAAACATTTAAATATAATATACTTTCCTATCTATTTACTAATGCTAGCAGCATAAGGATTTAAAATATTCAATGTTGATTTAAAGAGTGAAGTTTAAATTTAAGGTGAACAGTATTATTGTAATTTATAAATACATGAATTACATTACAATATTCTTCTAATCCAAGGCATTGTTAGACATGGCAAAGTAAAAAATAAAAATAAAAAAATAAACAATGACTATATAAATAGACAACACATCTGCACATAATTATTGGAAAGGCGCAGCACTAACATAAAATAATGGGATCCTATGTTTATGTCATTCGATGCAGTACATGGATACATAGAGGGGGGTTGGGGGATTCTCCTAAACTTGACCTCATGCTTCACAGGTCTGCTTCCATAGCTCCCACTCTGCATGGAGGCCGATCAGTAGCTGCAGTGCAGGAATTTGCAAACCACTAACCTAATATTTCCCTTCCGCATCCTGCACAAATCATCATAGGCCGAGCTCCTTGCCATAAATATAGACGGCCACACTCCATTAGCTGAGGGTTGTGTGGCACAAAGAAAAAGGCTTTCTTTCTTCTAGAGCAAGTAATTCTTCCCCCTGGAAATCTTGTAATGTTAGGTAACAGAGCGAAAGAACCGAGGTTACGGTTGGATATTGAACACGTGCGCGCATTGTGTGCATATTTCTGGAAATCCCATTAAAGGGATACCAGCTAAACACCAAAAAATGCCATTTACAGGTTTAATGGAAAATGCCATCTGTAAATCTTTTCTATTTCTTTGCATCCAGTCCTTGGTTTTATCAATCAAATGGCATATAGTCACTGGTCCCTTGAGGCGCTACTAAATTCTTTAGGAGTCATAACTCCGCTTCCTAATGTACTAAGCTTCCTGCTGAGTGATTTAACCACTTGTTAGGGCACTGAAACCAATATGCTGCTGTAGAAATGACTCAACAAGTGGTAAAGTCTCTCAGTAGCAATAAGATTTAAAGCCCAACTCCAGGTTAGGCTCCCGGAACAAAATCAAGTTGGGCTGAACTTAGGTGGAACTCATGATGTCATCTGCCTGCCTCTTGACCGTAGCCAATCAGAGGAAGCCTTGTTTTTATTCATAAAATACAAAGTCTCCTGTGAATGGATGAGCCGCCAGAACACAGCGCTGTACTGCGTATAAACCCTGATGCTCATCAGCGAGGTCCAAGCAAAGTTCGCAAAATCTTGGAGTTAGGCTTTAATTATCCATTGCCCCCCCCCCCCCCATACTTCAGATGATCTCATCTTAACTTATTTATGCATACAGTATATGTCCATTTTTCGGTGCATCATAGATTAGAATAGTAAAACAATATGATAACCAGGGTGATTGGCGCTACCTACAAGTAAAACTCCTTATATGTATGTATATCAATATATAATTCTGAATATATCATGTATTCATCTAGAAGAATATATATATAATAGAAGGAGGCATAACCCCAAAAAACTACCAATCTGCAATTTGAAATTCACAAGCTACTCAGAATTCCCAAAAAACAACAAAGTTCCTACTAAAGATAAATTCCTGGGATTAACAAATAATTCCAATAAGCAACAGAAAAGGAAAAAACGAAAACCAGACAACAAACTAGAAACCAAAAAGAGTTTTTTGTATCTGTATCGCTAAGAGACAGTATTCCCTAAAATCGCATAAATGCCAAAGTGTGGTTTGAGTAGGCAAATTCCCAGTAAGAGGCGTATGTAAATGTGCTAGTGAGCTTATAATCCCAAACACGCAAACTGTAAGTGTAAAACGCTAATATAGATACATATGCAAGAATTTTTTGCCTAAAGTCGCATAATCGCCAAGATGTGCAAAAAACCAAATAGAAGGTGTATATAAATGTGCTTAGTAAAATTAAAATTCACAATACAAAATTCAGATTATACAACCTATGCATGCAATATGCTAATATAAGCATATATATATGAAAAAACAAAAAATATATTAATAGTATATAGAAATTATATCAAAAATATATATCAAAAAAGTGCAGCTGAAAAAACAAAGGACAAAAAAATATGTGTACAAAAAAGAAGAAAGAATATATATATAAAAAAAATATATATATATAAAAAAGCAAAGGGTCTCTTAAAAAAACAATAAATAACAAAAAATACAAAAATAGTGTCCAAATTCCCAAAAAAATCTCTCTTCAACAGTGCAATTACAAAAAGTTCAAAAGATGTGACTAAAGTGCTCCTCGTGCAATCTCCAACGTGACTTCTGTGTTCCCCCACAAGGTCCCCCACTCACCAGAAGAATAAACCCCTGCAGGGGTAATTCGCCTTGGAATCAAAGTCTACCGATAATCAGCTCTTCATTCGCATCCAGAGAGAGTTTTTTCAGTCCCTGCTGATGTCCGGCTCCTCAATCGCAACCAAGGGGGAGATTTCCTCATAGGAAAAAAATTGTAGTTTCCATAGTGTGATTTGTATAAAAAATCAATTTATTGCCACAAAAATATAAACAAATAAAAACATAAAAAATGATAAAACGGAAAAAGACAATTCTCATATGTTGAGACAGGATGTGGAACCACAGTCCATTAAAAAACCTTTCCAGCCTCCATATATGAATGATAACGTTCCAGGAAAAAAGATAAAAAATCCTAGAACAGGGCTGAGAGAAAGGTAATAACCATACGCTAATGGCACTTTATCCCAGATAACACAAAGGACTAGACACCAAAAAATATATATAATGGTAATGTCCCAGGATATAACCTGTTGTCTAGAGTCACTCCAGTGTTTGTAAGTCCCCCAGGGATAGAGCCCTTCTAGCGCGAAAAAATAATAATAATCCGAACGTGGAAGCTGCCCGGTGGACACGCAGCTACGGCTTGCACTCCAACACTCCGGTTGGAGTGCAAGCCGTAGCTGCGTGTCCACCGGGCGGCTTCCACGTTCGGATTATTATTATTTTTTTTTTTTTTATTTGGAAGCTGCCCGGTGGACACGCAGCTACGGCTTGCACTCCAACACTCCGGTTGGAGTGCAAGCCGTAGCTGCGTGTCCACCGGGCGGCTTCCACGTTCGGATTATTATTATTTTTTCACGCTAGAAGGGCTCTATCCCTGGGGGACTTACAAACACTGGAGTGACTCTAGACAACAGGTTATAACCTGGGACATTACCATTATATATATTTTTTGGTGTCTAGTCCTTTGTGTTATCTGGGATAAAGTGCCATTAGCGTATGGTTATTACCTTTCTCTCAGCCCTGTTCTAGGATTTTTTATCTTTTTTCCTGGAACGTTATCATTCATATATGGAGGCTGGAAAGGTTTTTTAATGGACTGTGGTTCCACATCCTGTCTCAACATATGAGAATTGTCTTTTTCCGTTTTATCATTTTTTATGTTTTTATTTGTTTATATTTTTGTGGCAATAAATTGATTTTTTATACAAATCACACTATGGAGACTACAATTTTTTTCCTATGAGGAAATCTCCCCCTTGGTTGCGATTGAGGAGCCGGACATCAGCAGGGACTGAAAAAACTCTCTCTGGATGCGAATGAAGAGCTGATTATCGGTAGACTTTGATTCCAAGGCGAATTACCCCTGCAGGGGTTTATTCTTCTGGTGAGTGGGGGACCTTGTGGGGGAACACAGAAGTCACGTTGGAGATTGCACGAGGAGCACTTTAGTCACATCTTTTGAACTTTTTGTAATTGCACTGTTGAAGAGAGATTTTTTTGGGAATTTGGACACTATTTTTGTATTTTTTGTTATTTATTGTTTTTTTAAGAGACCCTTTGCTTTTTTATATATATATATTTTTTTTATATATATATTCTTTCTTCTTTTTTGTACACATATTTTTTTGTCCTTTGTTTTTTCAGCTGCACTTTTTTGATATATATTTTTGATATAATTTCTATATACTATTAATATATTTTTAGTTTTTTCATATATATATGCTTATATTAGCATATTGCATGCATAGGTTGTATAATCTGAATTTTGTATTGTGAATTTTAATTTTACTAAGCACATTTATATACACCTTCTATTTGGTTTTTTGCACATCTTGGCGATTATGCGACTTTAGGCAAAAAATTCTTGCATATGTATCTATATTAGCGTTTTACACTTACAGTTTGCGTGTTTGGGATTATAAGCTCACTAGCACATTTACATACGCCTCTTACTGGGAATTTGCCTACTCAAACCACACTTTGGCATTTATGCGATTTTAGGGAATACTGTCTCTTAGCGATACAGATACAAAAAACTCTTTTTGGTTTCTAGTTTGTTGTCTGGTTTTCGTTTTTTCCTTTTCTGTTGCTTATTGGAATTATTTGTTAATCCCAGGAACTTATCTTTAGTAGGAACTTTGTTGTTTTTTGGGAATTCTGAGTAGCTTGTGAATTTCAAATTGCAGATTGGTAGTTTTTTGGGGTTATGCCTCCTTCTATTATATATATATTCTTCTAGATGAATACATGATATATTCAGAATTATATATTGATATACATACATATAAGGAGTTTTACTTGTAGGTAGCGCCAATCACCCTGGTTATCATATTGTTTTATTATTTTTTGGAGGAAACACCTTTTGGAGTTTCTTTCTTTTGTGGGTGGCAGCAACCTAATGATATAACTAGTATTTAGCCGTAGCTACTGTTATTACTATCCTCTCTTACTTCCCACCGTTGTCGAGCGCGGTTTTTTCCTTTATTTTTATAGATTAGAATAGGGTCACGCTTTACAATGAAGGCCAACATTAGATGATAATATGACCAAAGCTGGTTGAAAAAGGAAGTAGCCAATATGGGAAATTACTCTAGGTCACCACCAGAATTGTGTGCTGGAGAACCTTTCCGCTATGGCTTATTTGGGTAGTTCCTTTCAGACTAAGGATGTGATTTCACTCTGGGGAACTCGTGAAGCAGTGACTGTAGAGGACATCAGCTGTGGTGGTCGCTGATGTCTGGGATCTTGAAGGAGGATTATTAAACCTTTCAAAACTCACTAAGCTGGTAATATAAAGAACATGTATGTTATTTCTTACACCATCACTGCTCCAATGTGCACCGACTGTCAGTGTAACAGTATACAACGCTTATTTCTCCACTTGCATCCACTTCACTGGTGCACTTCTCCACTGGCTGTCACTGCACTCATACTTCTCCACGGACTGCTCCTACACCCAACACTTCTCCACTGACTGTCCATGCCCCCAACAGTTATCCACAAGCTTTCACTGCACCCAACACTTCTCCACTGATTTTCACTGCACTCAACACTTCTCCACTGATTTCCACTGCACTCAACACTTCTCCACTGACTGCAACTGTACCCGACCCTTATCCACTGGCTTTCACTGTACCCAACACTTTTGCACTGACGCCCACTGCACCCAACACTTCTCCACTGACTTCCACTGCACCCAACACTTCTCCACTGGCTGCCACTGTACCTAACACTTCTCCACTAGATTCCACTGCACTAAAACACTTCTCCGCAGACATCCACTGCACTCAACAATTGTCCGCTGACTTCCACTGCACCCAACACTTCTCCGCTGACTTTCACTGCACCCAACACTTCTCCGCTGACTTTCACTGCACCCAACACTTCTCCACTGACTTCCACTGCACCCAACACTTCTCCACTAGCTACCACTGCACCCAACACTTGTCCATCGACTTCCACTGCACCCAACAGTTCTCCACTGTCTCACACTACACCCAACAATTCTCCACTGACTTTCACTGCACCCAACACTTCTCCACTGGCTGCCACTGCACCCAACACTTCTCCACTGGCTGCCACTGCACCCAACGCTTGTCCATCAACTTCCACTGCATCCAACAGTTCTCCACTGTCTCACACTACACCCAACAATTCTCCACTGACTTTCACTGCACCCATGCACTTCGTTACTTGCCATGGTTGTTTATTAGCTTTAATATGTTCAGGGGCACTGACCTGGAAGAAGTATGCATATCAGGAGTTATAACTTTACTCTGACTTACTAATCTGCATGCTTTTTCCAGGTCAGTGGCTCAGAAAATGTTGAAGCCAGTCAAATAATATTCTTAGAAGGAGGTCAGTAATGGTATCTATCATATTTCAGTACATTTCCTGTTTCTTATATATTTGTGTGCCGAACTTTTTCAACTATATCATGCTGATGGACAACACTGCTAAAGCAGGGACAGTTGCCACTGTTTTGAGAGAGCATGTTTTTTCTTTTCCTGGTTCAGTTTTACCTAGCTATAATATGTTGATAAACTTGAGTTGCCTCACAGGAATGAAGTTTAAATATATGTACATGCACCTGGCAGTTAGGGTTATACATATGGCTCAAAATTAAATGTGTTCAAACAACACCTACTCCTAAATAGAGTCTATATATTATATGTTAATAGGTAAAATGGGGCATACTGGTGTTATTCCATATAGATATATCCAGTATGCTTTAATGTTCAAGACTAAAAAATGTTATAACTAAATTATTTTTTCCCTCTGTAGCAGGATGCTCTGCTGGCTGCGTGCAGTTGTCTCTTATCCCCCTTCCCCTGACATGAATAGTGACAGAGCCATGGCAATGTGCTATACAGCAGCTGGTTCATACCCCTCACTAGGGATGAGCTTGATGTTCGAGTCGAACATAAGTTTGACTCGAACATCGGGTGTTTGCCCGTTCGCAGAACAGCGAACATTATGGGGCGTTCTCTGCAAGTTTGAACACCACGGAATGCCCCATAATGCACTGCAAGACTGCAGTGCATTGCTGCATGATGATTGGCCAAAGCATGCACCTGACCTGCATGCTTTGGCCAATCGCAGCACCCTCTGCTAAGAGAGCCATAAGTGGCCAAAAGCAGGGTGTCTTTGGCCAATCATGGCTAAGGAGGGCCAAGTCCACGCCCCACACTATATAAGGCAGCTTACATAGTGGCTTTGTGTAGTGTTGTTGGCATGGACAGAGAGATAGCTTGAGTTAGATTAAGCAGGCAGATTATTCAGTTAGTGGCAGTGTATTTGATATATATATATATATATATATATATATATATATATATATATATATATATACATACTCTGCATTTAGCATAGCCTATGAATTCACACGTGTGCGTATGCGCCCGTGTGCGGGAGCACGTGCGGGAACACGAGCGAGCACCCGTCTTGGCGCCAGATGGGCTATTTAAGCCTGTCTGTCACAGACGGTCCCCACTGTATGCTCTACAGCGTTGTGTGCCCAAGAACCTGATCTGAAATACTTACCTATGATAAAGACACGGCTTGTCTGTGACCTACCCGTTATCTGCCTACACCTGACCCCAGCCTGTCTGTGACTACTCTCCTGCCTGCTCCCTTGTACCTTTGCCGCCAGCCTGATACCTGACATGGCCTGTCTGTGACTTCTCTCCTGCCTGCTCCCTTGTACCTTGCTGCCAGCCTGATACCCGACCCAGCCTGTTTGATCATCCAGTTTTCTGAGCTTATTCTACCTGCCAAGCTGTTCCAGTCTGCTAAGCTGATCCAGTTTGCTGAGCCAATCCAGTTTGCTGAGCTGATCCAGGTTGCTGAGCTGATCCAGTCTGCTGAGTTGATCCTGCTTGCCAAGATGTTCCAGTCTGCTAAGCTGATCCAGTTTGCTGAGCTGATCCAGTTTGCTGAGCTGATCCAGGTTGCTGAGCTGATCCAGGTTGCTAAGCTGATCCAGTCTGCTGAGTTGATCCTGTCTGCCAGGCTGTTCCAGTCTGCTGAGCTGACCCAGTCTGTTCATCAGTTCCGGTCTGTTGATCCTGCCAGGCACCCATGCCCCTCCTTACTCCTGTGTCTCCTGTTACCTTACCAGGGAACCGGGAGTGGGAGCTGTAAGGGAGGCCTCCCTCTGCAATCCGGGCTCAAAACCATTAGGTAAGTGACAAGATCGCACTGTTGCTGTTTGAAACCTATATCTAAAGCGGATCAAGCGTGGCCAGAACAGCAGCCGCTTGGGCATCACATGCTTGACCAGACATATGATGACCTGCCAGGCAGTCCATTGGCAACAGCACTTGAAAAACCCACATTAAAGAAAAAGGAGGACTTCTCCTTCCTCCTCATCTGGGATCTCCAACCCCACTATACCTCCAGTCCTCTCAAAAACCTGCACTAAGAGGAAGGTATAGAAATAGGTGTCCCAAGTACTTGCAGCCAATCAGCTAGCAGTACACCACAATGTAATGTGCAATGTAAAAGCAATGTTTTGGCCATGTTGGACAGGGCAGTCAGCAGTAAGGTGCATATTACCGCTGACTCAAGGTCCAGCAGGCATGGGCAGGGACGTTACCTTTCCTTCACGGTGCACTGGGTAACTCAGCTGGCAGCTGGGAAGGATGCAGATAGGGTTAAGAATTGTTGACTACAAAATGCTAGTGGTGATTCTGCCACAGCTCTCTCCTACACCCTCTCTTCTTTTTCTTCCTCTATGCCCCCTTCTGCAGATTTTTCCTCTGAACCAGCAGTGCTCCTTAAGCATTCAAGGGGCTACGCTTGCAGTCAGTCAAAAGATGCCATGCGGTGCTTGAGTTGGCCTTCTTAGGGGACAGGAGCCACACTGGGGCAAAGATTCTGTCAGCTCTGCAGGGGCAGGTTCAGAGGTGGCTGACGCCACGCCAGCTTCAGCCAGGAATGGTTGTATGCAACAATGGCACCAACCCTCTCTCCACCCTCCAACAGGGACACTTGATCCATGTTCCATGTTTGGCACAAGTCCTTAATTTCGTGGTGCAGTGGCTCTTGAGGAGGTACCCACCCATGCTTACAGGATCTCCCGAGGCAGGCCAGAAAAGTCTGTGATCATATCCGCCAGTCATACAATGCCAGTGCTCAGCATTCAAAGGGAATGCAACCTGCCTACCAACCGCCTCATTTGTGACATGACCACGAGGTGGAACTCAATGTTGGCTATGCTGCAGTGGCTGCACACACAGCAGAGGGCCATCAATGAATACCTGTGCCAGTATGGCACCAGGAAAGGGTCAAATGAGCTTGGCTTCATTTCGCCATGCCAGTGGCTGCAGATCAATGCACTGTCCTGTCACCATTTGAGGAGGCCACAAGGATGGTGAGCGGCGACAATGCATGCATCAGTGACACTATACCTCTAGTCTTCCTGTTGGAGCACACGCTTCATGGAATAATGGACAGTTCACTTGAGGTAGAACAGTGAGAGGAGTACTTCCTTACCTCTCAAGGCCCCCTTTATCCAGATAGCATTAGTGCGGGCCCACCAAAAACACACAGGAAGAAGAGCAGGAGGAGGAGGATTGTGTCAGCATGGATGTAGAGGATAACACTCAGCAGCAGTCTTCAAGGGATGGTTTTCAGTCCCCAGAAAGGAGTTGTATGTGGCTGGGAGGAGGTAGTTACGGATCATGTGCTTCTGCAAACTTACGCTGCATGGCCTCCCTGATTCTGTAAAGCCTGTGAAAGGAATCTAGGAGTTGTGGTATCAAGGAGAGGGATCATTAGTGGCTGGCAACCCTTCTTGATCCATGTTACAGGGGTAAGGTTGCAGAACTCATATTGCCTTCACAGAGGGAGCAGAGGATGAAACATCTTCAGGAGGCCTTGAAGTAAGGTTTGTGTAATGCATTTCCAGAAAATGGGAGGTTACAATTTCCTGGTGCTGATCAAGGTGTTGCTGAAGCTTCATTCAGTAAGAGGAATAGCGGTGGAGAAGGTGGCCGGCTGACCGATGCCTTTAAACAATTTTTCAGTCCTCAGCGCCAAGGTCTGATCGGTTCAAGCAACCATCGCCAGTGTCTGCATTACATGGTGTAGGAATATCTAGGCGCAAGAGCAGACTTGGAAACCTTTCCAACAGAGAATCCACTGGGTTACTGGGTCTTGAGGATGGACCACTGTCCAGAACTTTCTCAATATGCAATTGAGGTACTGGCTTGTCCTGCATCCAGTGTTCTTTCTGAAACATACATTCCGTTGATAGGCTCACATTCATAAAAATGAATCAGTCTTGGATCAGCAGCTATCAAGCACCTGATGCTGATGTAACTGATTGAATTTTCTATGGATGTGGGATCCCTTGAAGACTGCCTGTGCTGACTATCCTATTCCTCCTCAATCATGATGATGCTAGCTTTGAACAATATTTTTGGTTTAGGGCACCACCACCCAAGCCCATTTTTTCTGCCCCTGTTTAACAGGGGCATGTAATTACAATTTTTGATATATTTCATAGCATGACCCATTCCTCCGCCCAACAAGAATATCTGTGAGGGGTAACAATGTTGTGGCACCACCACCCACGGCCCAATTTTTCTGCCCTTGTTTAACAGGGGCATGTAATTACAATTTTTTATATAATATTTCAATGCAGGGCCAGTTCCTGCCCCCAACAAGAGTATCTGTGAGGGGTTACAGTGTTGTGTAACCACTACCACCCACGGTCCAATTTTTCTGCCCTTGTTTAACAGGGGCATGTAATTACAATTTTTGATATAATATTTCAATGCGGGGCCCATTCTTGCACCCAACAAGAGTATCTGTGAGGGGTTACAGTGTTGTGACACCACCAACACCACCCAAGGCCGTATAGTATATATACTGCTGTTCAGAGTATATAGTGCCTGGGGGCCCAGGGGACCCCCACACCATTTTCTTTTTAATTCGGGTGTGGGGTTCTCCTTAATATCCATACCAGACCCTAAGGGCCTGGTAATGGACTGGGGGGGGGAGGGAACCCATGCCATTTTTTTTCAACGATTTTCATCTATATTGCCGGGACCCGACAATAAATTACAGCTGCCATCTTAGAGCAGAGTGGGGACCAGAGAGGCAGGGGCTAGAGAGTGCAGACCTGTTGCCTTTGTTGAGCTTGGGCAGAGATTGGGTGCCCTTGCTGTGTCCAGCTGTCCAGCTGTGTGAGCTGCAGAGAGATTATTTGCTGAGCTAGGACTGGGCCGGGAAGGACCCATTGCCATAAGTGTCTACAGCAAGGGAGAACCAGCATGGACCACAGCTGAGAGACTAAGCTCTGTAAGGTTCTGCTTGAAATTACTATGAGTTACTGGGTCCCAGGAACTTGTGGCCAAGTGATCTGGACAGGATTCTCATGTACCAGGAGGGCGAGGCTGAACCATCTGAACTTATCTCAACACTGACACAGTTAATGTAACAGAGACTGCTCCTTGTTTAGTAGCCCATCAGTCATTCGTTGCTCACTCTTAAAGACACAGCTACATGTGCACCACCTTACAGAAGAGCCCCAATGATAGCTGTCTAATATTGACAATTAGGAGCCAAGCACTTTGAATACTTTACAGTCACCCCCCGAGGTATCCCTTTGTCAGGAACACATACACCCACCCACTATTGGGGCTGTATTTGTAATGTGCATATGAGAACCTTTGTTTTTGGGTTAGTTAATGCCAATACTCTTCACCCTGTATGCGTTTGATTTAGCATCACAACAGTTCAGTTGATTTCCATCTTATGGGTCAATGTTTACATTATCTAGTACAGTGTCTTTAACCACTTGTGGACCGCCCACTGTACAGGGTGGCCACTCTGCACCAGATCACGTACCTAGTATGTGATCAGACACTTCTGAGTCTGGAGCGTGCGCAATATGCTACCGATGTGATCACACGCAGTGGGAGCCCAGCGGCGGGTACTGCAGACTCGATGTCTGCCGACACTCCTCGAATTACACAGGACACAGGCAGAATGACAATCCACCTATGTAAACAAGGAAGATTGTTGTTCTGTCCGAAAAGAAGGCCACAGTTAATCTTTTGATCACCCCTGATGTTAACCCCTTCCCTGCCAGTGTCATCAGTACAGTGACAGTACATATTTTTAGCACAGAACACTGTAATAATGTCACTGGTCCCCAAAAAAGTATCAAAAGTGTCATGTGCCCAATTTGTCTGCTGAAATATCGCTGATTGCCACCATTACTAGTAAATAAACAAAATTATAAAAATTTCCCATAATTTGTAGAAGTTATAACTTTTACGCAAACCAATCAATATACATGTATTGGGATTTCTTTTTACCAAAAATATGTAGCAGAATACATATTGGCCTAAATTGATGGAGAAATTAAATTTTTTTAATTTTTTTTATTGGATGTGTTTTAGAGCAGAAAGCAAAACATATCGTTTTTTTTGCTTTTTTTTCAAAATTGATGGTTGTTTTTTGTTGACAGCGCAAAAAATTTAAAACGCACAGGTGATTAAATACCACCAAAATAAAGCTCTATTTGGGGGAAAAAAAGGACATAAATGTTATTTGGGTACAGTTTTGCATGACCGCGCAATTGTCAGTTAAACTAACGCAGTGCCATATCGCAAAAAAAGGCCTTGTTGGGAAGGGGGGGTAAACCTTCTGGAGGTGAAGTGGTTAAACATGTTCAAATTGCCTGTTCGTGGCTTCATACATTGTTTAACTGCATTGCCATAATATATCCTTTCAGTCTGCCATCAAGTTGATTGTGGCCTGTTTTCTATGCAGTTTGTGGTAGTGCATTAATGTTTAAGTTGCACAGGTGTAAGGGATGTAAGCTTGGATGGCAGTGGAGACACAAACTAAACAGGCCAAAAATCCCTAAATCAACATTTTAAGAATTATCAAACCATTATTTCACAACAAAAAAAATCAGATTACCTATCACAAAAAATTACAACAGCAAGTAACAGGCTTACTTACATGCTGTGGAAAATTGTGCAATCCAGGCTGCCTGAAGCCAAGTCTGAACCTCTCACAGAAAAGATGTGATGAGTTTGTTCATTACTTTGCCAACAAAGCCTCATCGATCACATATGGAATTAAGTTTAAAAATTCAACATACCTCCCAGGGCCCATTAGTGTAGACTCCACATCAATAAGCCATTGGCCAACATTTGATAGTATTGCTGTTAAAGAAACTCTGCTAATCATCAAAGGGCTCTATCCAACTACATGTGACCATGAACCAGGTCCAATAGGCCCACTCTTAGCCCACGTACACACGGTCGGACGTTCTGCCAACCAAATCCGTCGGATTTTGTCCGACGGATTGTGTCCGAAACTGTTGCATACACACGGTCGGACCCAGTTGTCGGATTTTGCGGTTGCCAAGAACGCGGTGACGTAAGCCGTGTACAGCGGGACTAGAAAAGGGAAGTTCAGCACCACGTCTGGCACCCTTTTGGCTCCTTCTGCTGATCTCATGTTAGTAGAAGTTTGGGGAGAGACGATTCGCGCTTTTCACATTAGTGATACAGATCACTACTGCTCTTCGGTTTCTGCTTGTCTTTGCGTATCTGATAATCAGTGCGTGCAGTCATTAAGTATTTGTTTCTCATTGTGGACTATATCTAGGTATAGTACGCTTTGAAAGGCATTTTTTATTGTCTGCTTGCTTCTGCTATTCAGGTCGTTCTTTCAGGCCTTGCTGTTTATCGGTGCCAGAAATGGTGTCCATTCTGATAAGCCGACCGTTTTCAAACCATGTTTCGTCTACGTACTCGTCGTACAGTTTGTGCTGTGCAGGGGCTTCGTGTTGGGGTTCTTACTTTGACACAAGCCGGTCCATGAACAGGGAGGGGAAGCGTTTGTGGACCAAGAATTGGTTGCTCCAGTTCTCGCACATGCCTTTTCTCCGTGAGATCCGCGAGAATAATCCTGATCATTTCAGGGATTATCTCCGGATGACTGACCCCGTTTTTCACTGTCTGCTGGCTTTGCTGACCCCTTATATCACCAGGCAGGATACCTGCATGTGGCAAGCCATCACTCCGGAGCAGAGGCTCATCGCCACATTGCGCTACTTGGTGACAGAGAGAAGTCTTCAGGACCTCAAGTTGTCTACAGGCATCTCCCCCCAGGCTCTGGGGATCATTATTCCAGAGACCTGTTCTGCCATCATTCAGGCCCTGCAGAAGGACTACTGTATATGAAGCTAAGTTGTATCCTTAAACATCACATTCTATGTATTTCATGATTGCTAATGTCTTGCATTTCTTTCCTCATTCCCTAATTACCATCATTGCAATATGCTCTAATTCATATGCTCTGCCCCCTTTGTCCTCATGCATATTTGCCTCACTAAATTCCCCACCATGCTCTTCTTGGCCCATAAAACTATAGTCTAGTCACTTAACAATGTTTTTTGTCAGCTCCATAGTATTGCTTTCCCCTAAACACCCCCTAAAATGTCTACAAATTTGATGTGTGTGCTTCAATTCATGCAAAGTGACCTTTTTTTAATTTTTGGGGTTGTGCCAAACTCATTTGTAACCCCCCTCTCCTCAGCTCAGCTGATAGCAATCCTCTATCTGATGACTTGACCAAACCCAATACACACTATAACTACCTTTTTCATGATCACATTTATGGACGAATTCACCAAAGCATGTAGTGTAAGGGCCTGCCTCAATACTTTCAAATGCTTTTTTTATTTTTTTAACACATTAATTTTCTTGCTATGTAATAGCAGAATGTCAAAATGTGCTTCCATTTTGTTATTATGACACTTCTTACCTGTCCGGTGGGCTGCCAATAGTGTAAGTAAGGAGGGGCTTCCCAAAGTATCACACATTATTTAGGCATTCAGCTCTCAATCAAGTGGAGAGGGTTACCTGTTCTAAACATCCCCCCTCATTTTTTAGCAAGGGCCCATCATATGGGGGTGGGTGGGAGGGTGATGACTCTCATAAGGGGACCTTATACTTTAGGCTTTAAATACTCAGTTCCCAAAATGTTATACTAATTTTGACCAACCATGTTGGTGTCTAATCTGCTTGCAATGTTGATTTGTCAAATTACTAATTTTTGTACTTGTTTCACTACACAGTGTCCTTCAACGCCACAGGAATGGCAGACTGTGGCCTCCCACTTTGCCATTTTTTTTTAAGTTGTGCCTTTTTCACCAACAGTGCAAACCCAAGTTCAGAGCGAGATGAGGGGACAGTCTCTTCTTCAGATAATGTTATTATGTTGTGGGTCTGCTACACACACACCTTCTTTTTAAAATGAATGTATGTAGTAAATTACTGACCAAAATCATGACTATTGTATAACAGATGTACTGTCCCTCCATGCTACCAGACAAACCTTGCTACAGCCCCTCTTTACCATTCCCAATTAATAGAGACCACACCAAGTTGGGGTAAAATTGGCCGTAGCAGCCCCTTTATTAATAAATTTAAATGAACATAACCATAAACATCTGATATTCGCGTTGGTCTTGGCGGGCACTACACATACCATCTATTTAATAATAATAATAATAATAATACTAATAATAATATGAATAATAATAATGCACTGCGGAACCTTTTATATCTGATAATAGGCCTCTAGCCGACATACTGGCTCGGAGACAACCAACTGACCGCAGTGCACCCGTTAACCAAATTCCAGCTAAAACCACCGTTAGCTGGAATACCCCCATCGGGACCCATACCACCAATGGGTCCCTACTCTCCTTATCCGAGGTTTCTTCATTCACCAGCCAAGACCAACACCCGCCAGCTGCAACGACATCTTGAGTACACACCGATCTGTAGGAAGAAACAAAGTCAACTACGAAAAACAAACAGGGAGGGTGGGTGGGAAGCTTGTTCCTGTTCTCTGCACTGATGTCGGGGGGGAGGGGCCAGCTCCTTTTTACTCTCCTGTCCCCTCCTCCCCACCGCTCCTCCAATCAAGTAAGACCTAACCCTCTCTGTACCCTGTTAACTCTGTCATGCCCGCCCTACGCTATCTCTTCATTTTATTTATTTTCCGCTCCGGGCTCTTCTTGACTATTGTATAACAGATGTACTGTCCCTCCATGCTACCGCACAAACCTTGCTAGAGGCCCCATTACCATTCTCAATTAATAGAGACCACACCAAGTTGGGGTAAAATTGGCCGTAGCAGCCCCTTTATTAATAAATTTAAATGAACATAACCATAAACATCTGATATTCGCGTTGGTCTTGGCGGGCACTACACATACCATCTATTTAATAATAATAATAATAATAATAATACTAATAATAATAATATTGCACTGCGGAACCTTTTATATCTGATAATAGGCCTCTAGCCGACATACTGGCTCAGAGACAACCAACTGACCGCAGTGCACCCGTTAACCAAATTCCAGCTAAAACCACCATTAGCTGGAATACCCCCATCGGGACCCATACCACCAATGGGTCCCTACTCTCCTTATCCGAGGTTTCTTTATTCACCAGCCAAGACCAACACCCGCCACAGCGCCCAAGGGGAACACCTTACCCTTGGGAGCCCCACCAACCCCCACGCTCTCTAGCTGCCACCTGCAAAACCCCCGGGCCCCCATATTCCCCCCCGGAATAAAGGTCACTTCCCGAACCCCAGAAGCACCTTCCAGTATCCAGGTCCAGCTCTAACCACCCGCTGACCAGCCACCATTCCTGACCCCACATCGGCCGACATCCCCATTACCCTTTGTAGTTAACTATCTCCATCCCCTCTACCGGGCAGTCCAATCTACAATTAAACGAGTGATGCTGCGGGGCCCCCACACAGCCCCTTCCGTCACCTCCCACATGGACATCAAGCCCACATGGTAAACACAAACCCTTGACCGGCAGTATACAGCGGGCCCCATCTAGTCGTGCCCATTCTGCGCCCTCCAGGCATGCTACGCTCCCCAGCCCACCCGGCACTCATACTTAACGAGAGCCGGCCTATCGTATAGCCATGCCTAAATAGTGTCCCACAATACTAACTGTCTGCATCACTTGTCCCCTGAAACCCATACAAGGGCCAACAAAATAAAAAAGAAAACCCCGGCAGCCTACCCGCACCTGAAATCGCGCGACATGATGTGAGAAAGAAAGAGGAAAAAGGAACAACAATCTATAAAGATGTATATATACACACATATACCCCTAGAACCAACTCGGTTACCCCTGAAAATGAGCTGAACCGGATCTGAACCCAACCTACACCTGGCCGCTTACCCACTGACGCAACAGTGAGAAAATGTAATTATGAATAAAGAACCTGACGCCCATAACCTTCCAACCAAACTGCTGAGAAATATGAACATAGTGGACATTCCCTTGCACGTGTGTGGGGGGGGGGGGGGAGACACCTATAGTGCTTGTCCTATAAATTGCAATGAAGCGGCAGCAGCACTGTGATTTAAAGAAAACATACCCAACTCACTAAACCCAGTACCTAACCAGCAACCCTCCCCCCGGGACCCACTGTACCATCCCTGCCCGATTCACCAATGACAGGAATTACTGCAAGACCCCCTTAGGATGAAGCCCAAGTCCCAAGCCTTACTGCTTTTAAGATGACGTTCTGCCCCCGGGAGGTGGCAACACCCTACCAAGGACCGCTGATCCCCAAACCCCACATGACGTGGAAGCCTAAACTCCCCTTACAATGACCCCTTGGAAGTGCCTCACAGCACCCCTACACAATCCTACCTCCCTTAATGGCCAGCACACTCCCTTTGCCATACCTCATACCTCCCACCGACGTACTCCGAATGCAGATGGAAACCCTACTCCCCCGGCCTGCGAAGGAAGCCCCACAGCCTGTCTGGCCAGTCACATGCCTGTAAACGCCTATAGCCCATCACCAACCTGCCCGATCACCCCCCAATGCGCAAACTATCACCAACTGTTAAATCCCCCTTCACGTACCAACAAGTTTAATGCAGGTAATACAATAAGCTTGTGTCCCATCTACAGTCTATGCAGGCCTATAAACCCACAATTGGCTAATTAACTACTTACCGGATACTGACCTGCTACCCCGATGTTACCACCGTGATTGTATACTTAACTGCTTGCGTACTCACCAGATACGTACTCAGTAGCCCGAAGTCACCACCGTGAATATATAATTCTCTACTTCCATACTTACCAGATACTCACTTGCTACCCTTCTGTCATCACCGTCACGTCAGGAAGGGAAACCACACCCCACCTGGGCCCAACCGAAAGTTTCCACCATCATAAAGGGGCACCGTACCACCGATGGGCTCCATTACCATATGTTAACAGTTTAGGCAGGGCCACCCATACCTCTGATGGGCCCAACCAACCTTTCTCCATCGTCAGGAAGGGGCCGCCCATACCACTGATGGGACCGACCAAACATCACTTCACCGTTAGGAAGAGCCACCCATACCTCCGATGGGCATAACCAACAGTTCTCCACCATTAGGAAAAGGCCCCCCATACCTCTGATGAGCCAGACCAACCTGTCTCCAACGCTAGGAAGGGCCACCCATACTCCGATGGGCCCGCCCAACATTTCTCTACCGTTATGAAGGGGCCGCCCTTACCTCTGATGGGACCGACCGACATTTCTCCACCATTAGAAAGGGCCACCCATACCTCCAATGGGCCTGACCAACCTCAGTTCATATAGGAAGGGGCCCTGTACCTCCGATGGGCCCAACCCACTGATATCCACCATTCCCAAAGGACCCCCCCAATACCTCCGATGGGCCCAACCAACATTATTCCACCGTTGAGCAGGGACACCCATACATCCAATGGGCCTAACCCCCGATATCCACCGTTAAGAAAGGAACACCCCTACTACAAATGCACCCAAACCGATAGTTATCTACCGTTTGTGCCCCAACCCTCGATATATATATATATATATATATATATATATATATATATATATATACATCTGTTTCCATTTTGTATTTTATGTTATTGTTTATTTATTAGTAGGGCACCCCCACTCCACTGAGCTCCAAAGCCTGTTGTTCACAGCAAGAAAAGGAAAAAACCCCCATACCTACACTGGCCCCCCCCACGATTCTTCCGTTAGAAAGGAACCCCCAAACTCAGGTCGGCACAACCCACCATTCTCCCTCCCAAGTAGGACGAGGCCCCCCACCTCAGCTAGGGCCCCACCACTATTTCCCAAAGTAGGACAGGACACCCATCCCTCCGCTGGGCCCAGCCTTGCTTTTGCCCGTGCCCCATGCGGCCCAACGCCCCTGTCTCTGGATCACTGCTCCCCGGCCCCCTTTCCTTGAAAATACTGAAACCCGAGTTGAGCCTGCACCCAGTATTGAAAACCCGGCATCCCCATCTATTGCACTTGAAACCCCACCTCAAGGGCGCGTAACGCCCCCCTGTTGCTCTGCGCCTGCTTGGCTAGCAGCGCTCTCTCCCTACTGTCCCAGGCAGAGCCCCATCCCCTTCCGCACAAACCAGGCTGCTGACTGGACCCGTTGCACCTTCCCCCAACCATTAAACTTCCGCACTCCCATACTGCCCTGGCATCGACGTGACTGTAGGACGGACGAACCCAGGGGAACACCCGCGGGCAAACATGCCCGAGTGCCCCTACCCCCCGCTGTGGCCTCATCCCACCCTTACTAAACCCTTCTGCTAACCCGCAGCCTACCAAGAAATAGAAAATTGTACAGGAGCATACCTGACTGCCTAGGAAGAGTCCCACCAGCTGCAAGACTTGCCACCCTCGCGGCTGATCAATTCTGGGGCACTCCTTCCGCCTCTGCCCCCTTGTTCGTTGCTTCGACCAACTGTCCCCCCGAGAGGTGCAGCCCTTCTGGGGAAGCATCCCCCAGGATGGTGATGATCCACGAGGCTGGAAGCCCTCCGGTCTGTCTCCGTCTGTTGGAAGCTGCCAGCCATGGGAATGGCAGCCTGGCGGCCGCAGCTGAATGTGGTCTGCCTGACGGGGCTCCGACCCCTACCGCCTGGGCGGCGGGCCGCCCGCGTGGTCCACCAGCTGGCTCCGAGATGGCCGCCAACTGGGTTTTGGGTTGCTCGGTCCCCCCCAGCCGTGCCAAAAACTGGTGCCCGGAGAGCCGTCTGCGTGTTCCTCTAGCCAACTCTAGGATGGCCACAAACGGGGGTTGAGGCGCCTCGGTCCCCCCAGCCTGCCCCCCGCTGCCATGCACATGTCCTTTTCTGGTGCACGGAGAGCCGCCTGCCGAGGCAGTGTAGGCCCAGCGGGCATTGCTGTGCGTGGCCCCGACCGTGGAGAGCCGCCTGCTGAGGCAGGGTAGGCCCGGCGGCCATTGCTGTGCGTGGCCCCGACCGTGGAGAGCCGCCTGCCGAGGCAGTGTAGGCCCGGCGGCCATTGCCGAGCGTGGGCTCGACCAAGGAGAGCCGCCTGCCGAGGCAGTGGAGGCCCGGCGGCTATTGCTGGGCGTGGCCCGACCCCGGAGAACCGCCTGCCGAGGCAGTGGAGGCCCGGCGGCCATTGCTGGGTGTGGCCTCTACCGCCGCTCCGCCATCCGCTAGTCCCGCCGATGCCGCGGCCTCAGGGCTGGACTGGGACAGAAATTTGGCTCTGGACTTCATTCAGACCGGCCCACTTTAATTTTGCAAACATGCACAAAAACAGTATGTAAACTATACACAATTGCGTAAAAAAAAGGGATAAAATTATTCATCAGTTATCGTGGCCAGTGCTATTAAATTATTCATCAGTTACCGTGGCCAGTGCCATTAAATTATTTATCAGTTACCGTGACCAATGCCAATAAACTATTCATCAGTTACCGTGACCAGTGCCATTAAATTATTTATCAGTTACCGTGACCAATGCCAATAAACTATTCATCAGTTACCGTGGCCAGTGCCATTAAATTATTCATCAGTTACCGTGACCAGTGCCATTAAATTATTCATCAGTTACCGTGACCAGTGCCATTAAATTATTCATCAGTTACCGTGGCCAGTGCCAATAAATTATTCATCAGTTACTGTGGCCAGTGCCAATAAATTATTCATCAGTTACCGTGACCAGTGCCATTAAATTATTCATCAGTTACCATGACCAGTGCCATTAAATTATTCATCAGTTACCGTGACGAGTGCCATTAAATTATTCATCAGTTACCGTGACCAGTGCCATTAAATTATTCATCAGTTACCGTGGCCAGTGCCAATAAATTATTCATCAGTTACCTTGGCCAGTGCCATTAAATTATTCATCAGTTATCGTGGCCAGTGCCAATAAATTATTCATCAGTTACCATGGCCAGTGCCATTAAATTATTCATCAGTTACCGTGACCAGTGCCATTAAATTATTCATCAGTTACCGTGACCAGTGCCATTAAATTATTCATCAGTTACCGTGGCCAGTGCCAATAAATTATTCATCAGTTACCGTGGCCAGTGCCATTAAATTATTCATCAGTTACCGTGGTCAGTGCCAATAAATTATTCATCAGTTACCATGGCCAGTGCCATTAAATTATTCATCAGTTATCGTGGCCAGTGCCAATAAATTATTCATCAGTTACCATGGCCAGTGCCATTAAATTATTCATCAGTTACCGTGACCAGTGCCATTAAATTATTCATCAGTTACCGTGACCAGTGCCATTAAATTATTCATCAGTTACCGTGACCAGTGCCATTAAATTATTCATCAGTTACCGTGGCCAGTGCCAATAAATTATTCATCAGTTACTGTGGCCAGTTCCAATAAATTATTCATCAGTTACCGTGGCCGGTGCCATTAAACTATTCATCAGTTACCGTGACCAGTGCCATTAAACTATTCATCAGTTACCGTGACCAGTGCCATTAAATTATTCATCAGTTACCATGACCAGTGTCATTAAATTATTCATCAGTTACCGTGACCAGTGCCATTAAATTATTCATCAGTTACCGTGGCCAGTGCCAATAAATTATTCATCAGTTACCGTGGCCAGTGCCATTAAATTATTCATCAGTTATCGTGGCCAGTGCCAATAAATTATTCATCAGTTACCGTGGCCAGTGCCATTAAATTATTCATCAGTTACCGTGACCAGTGCCAATAAATTATTCATCAGTTACCGTGGCCAGTGCCATTAAATTATTCATCAGTTACCGTGACCAGTGGCATTAAATTATTCATCAGTTACCGTGACCAGTGCCATTAAATTATTTATCAGTTACCGTGGCCAGTGCCAATAAATTATTCATCAGTTACCATGACCAGTGCCATTAAATTATTCATCAGTTACCATGGCCAGTGGCAGTACATTTACCCCTCCCCCCTCCCCCCACCATGCTGTATATTTTCAGAAATCACAGACACTAACAGTAACAGTCAGACTCTCAATTTATTATTAATCATGCTGCCATGCAGCCTGCATCCCATATAGCATCCGATTAGCTTATTATTTAGTGCTTACTTGAATTACACTGATCGACTTTTCTTTGTCCCCTGACCCTGTCTGTGCTGCTGTCTGGGTGAGTGGACTTGCTGCAAGGAATTTTCAGGTTCCTCCTCGGCAGCGCTGGCTCCTCTTGGTTGCAGTCACAAGCAGCTAAGCTTGGGCAGCAGCTTACTATGCTCCGGCTCCTCCCATGTCCCCGGGCTGCCTCCGCCCTCCGGCCGTGAGTGACGTCATGGCTCCGGGACAAGGAGGCAGCCTGTAATGTTATGGGAGTAAATGGCAGCGTCACGAGGGGGTGGTGCTTGTGTGCCGAGTGCAGAAGCTGAGCTGCCGCCGCCGCCGCCGCCCCCGCCGCCAGCCTTATTGTAACTCAGGACAGACATGGAGAGTCCAGGGAGAGTGTAGTAATTCAAACACATACCACACTGTCTGACAACCGGCCCACTAAGCCTGGGCGGGCCGCATGTAAAGAAGGCCGCTATCTTGAGGGCTGCAAATAAACGCTGGGACCCTTCCGCCCGCCGGAGGCCACAGGCTGTGCCGAGTGCCTGAACCCTATGCCCGCCGCCCCGCTCTGAACGGGCGGCGCGCGCAGGTTGCGCGGCCGCATCATGCCAGGGTAGTAACGCTGCAGAGTAGGAAACCCCCCCTCAGGTGCCGCGATCGCGGGTGATAGCGGCTGGGCTCGACCGACCCAGCCGAACCAGAGGCCGGCTGCTCCAACCCTCCCTTCCACTCCACGTGCCGCCATACCCGTCCTGAGCTGCCCCGTGTTGCAAGCTTGTTCCTGTTCTCTGCACTGATGTCGGGGGGGGAGGGGCCAGCTCTTTTTTACTCTCCTGTCCCCTCCTCCCCACCGCTCCTCCAATCAAGTAAGACCTAACCCTCTCTGTACCCTGTTAACTCTGTCATGCCCGCCCTACGCTATCTCTTCATTTTATTTATTTTCCGCTCCGGGCTCTTCTTGCTCATTTTCAGCACCATGGCAGGAAAATGGCATGATTGTCCAAATTTACACCTCACTGTGGGTGTTTTTTACTAAAGGCACATCCACTATGCACTACAAGTGCACTGCAAAAGTACACCTGAAACTACACTTGGAGTGCAAAGTGGAGTTGCCTTTAGTAAATCACACTCCTTCTCAGCACAAACTAAAATTTTACAAATACATTTTATGTGCAATGAAAAAGGAAGCCACACATTGTTGATAATTAAACTTTTTAATACAAGCACATTCACATATGCGTTTCGAAAAGGTTTTTACAACAAACCAAGAGATTGTGTGTATCCAAAACAGAGTTTAATCATAATTTTGTTTACTTGTTGTTTTTGTGTAAACAGGCATGTATCAAACCGTAAAATACTGAACACAGGAACTTACAAAGTTCAACTTTGAAAAGTGAAGACTAGTGATGGACGAACGTTTCGCCCGGCGGTCGTTTCGCGGCGAATTTCCGACATTCGCGGTCCGCACGTTCGAACGCCTTTTTCCGTCGTTCGCCGCGGCGGACTTACGTGTTTAATGTATACAAGAACTTTAACCTTTGGTGACACGTTTATCATGTGATACAGGACAGCCAATTGAGACATGACAGCACATGGACACTTGGACATTCCCCCTAACCTATAAATACACCCGATCCGGTGGCCATTTTACATTCTTTCTTCTGTTACGATAGGGACAGGTTCCTGTGTGGAGTAGGGAGAGATAAACCACTAGCTATTTGGTACACAAAAGTTCTTTTCAGGACTGGTATAGGTGTTAGGTGTTGATAGGTTTGCTGTGCTGCTGATTCTTGCAGCAGCCTGAGTGTCTTTTGTTAGTTTAGAGAAAGGGAAAGGACGGTGTATGCTACAGGGACAGCCAGATTAGTCTTTCATCATCATCATCATCATCATCATCATTAGCTGTTACTATCAAGGTCCACAAAAGAGCTGTTCCAGTAACCACTAATCGTTCTCTTTTTTTGCCAATTTGTATAGGGACAGGAAGGAAGCAGTGTTGTCAGGCAGTGAGGGTAATTTTAAAGACTTGCTGTTATTATTAGTTCCACAAAGGTTCTTTTCAGGACTGGTATCAGTGGTACAGTAATAGGCTTGTACATGTATAATATTCTTTCTTCCAAATATAGAAAGGATATTATACTTGACTGCTGCCCTTCTGCTGCAGTCTGCTAAACATTCACAACTCACTTGTTCCACAAAAGTTCTTATAAGGACTGGTAACTTGGTATAGGGTGCTACGGTACATAGGCTTGAGTGCGGTACAGTCTGCTGTTCTGTAAGGACCGCTATCGGTCCACAATAGATAGGGTTGACGTGCACCACTGCTGACCGCTGCCCTATACTGCAGCAGTCCTTCAGCGGTATAGGGACTGACGTACAGTCTGCTAATCACTAACACACAACCTGCTTGTTCCACAAAAGTTCTTATAAGGACTGGTAACTTGGTATAGGGTGCTACGGTACATAGGCTTGAGTGTGGTACAGTCTGCTGTTCTGTAAGGACCGCTATCGGTCCACAATAGATAGGGTTGACGTGCACCACTGCTGACCGCTGCCCTATACTGCAGCAGTCCTTCAGCGGTATAGGGACTGACGTACAGTCTGCTAAACACTAACACACAACCTGCTTGGTCCACAAAAGTTCTTATAAGGACTGGTAACTTGGTATAGGGTGCTACGGTACATAGGCTTGAGTGCGGTACAGTCTGCTGTTCTGTAAGGACCGCTATCGGTCCACAATAGATAGGGTTGACGTGCACCACTGCTGACCGCTGCCCTATACTGCAGCAGTCCTTCAGCGGTATAGGGACTGACGTACAGTCTGCTAAACACTAATACACAACCTGCTTGGTCCACAAAAGTTCTTATAAGGACTGGTAACTTGGTATAGGGTGCTACGGTACATAGGCTTGAGTGCGGTACAGTCTGCTGTTCTGTAAGGACCGCTATCGGTCCACAATAGATAGGGTTGACGTGCACCACTGCTGACCGCTGCCCTATACTGCAGCAGTCCTTCAGCGGTATAGGGACTGACGTACAGTCTGCTCACTTCCTTGACCCAAAAAAGCACACCGTACTATATGCCCCTACCCTCCTCTTTGAAGAGGTTGAGCGGTGTCATATTTCTACTGGGGCTGCTTATGATATCCCTGTGCTGTGCTGACTTCCTCCTGGGGGTTCTTATTATGAAGGGATCACACTATCCCTGTGCTGTGCTGACTTCCTCCTGGGGGTTCTTATTATGAGGGGATCACACCATCCCTGTGCTGTGCTGACTTCCTCCTGGGGCTGCTTACGGTGCTGCTGTCAGTGCTGTATGTCACGGTGCTGCTGTCAGCGCTGTATGTCACGGTGCTGCTGTCAGCGCTGTATGTCACGGTGCTGCTGTCAGCGCTGTATGTCACGGTGCTGCTGTCAGCGCTGTATGTCACGGTGCTGCTGTCAGTGCTCTGTATTACGGTGCTGCTGTCAGATGCCTCTATCACGGTGCATGTGTCATTCCGGTATGTCACGCTGCTGGTGATCATCTCCTGCACCCTCTTCTTTGCCTACCCTGGTCCCTGACCTTCCCTCTCCTCCATTGCCTTCATTAGCTCCATAGTCCTGAATTGTTAGAACAATTTCCCAAATAAAATAAAAATGCTTGTAGTTATCGATCCCAAATTCACCTCATACATGTATTATGTCATTGTCCAGATGGTGGGACTACGTTTTACCCCCTAATAATTACCACGTGGCCGCAAATTCGACATGAAGGTTTGCAAAGTTCGCCTCCCATTGAAGTCAATGGGGCCCGCGGCGAACGTTCGGTTTCGCGAACGTTTGGGTCCGTTCGCATTTCGCTTTCGCGAAACGTCCCGTCGGAAGTTCGTCCATCACTAGTGAAGACAATATCAGACCTGATTATGTACAAACTGGGCTGATATTGCCTTCATCACATGGGGTGTGACCCCTGAAAAATCAATATGTGGAAGATGCACACAGTGTGTCAATATGTGCTATCTCCCATCATGGGGGATCAATGTACATGCTTTGGGGCTGCAACTCCTTAAAGCGGAGGTCCACCCTAAAATGGACCTCCGCTCATCGGAATCCCCCCCCCTCCGGCGCCACAATCGGCACCTTTCAGGGGGGAGGGGGGTGCAGTTACCTGGATAATCCAGGTAACTGCACCCACTTCCGGGCTAGCTCTCTGCGGAATGGGGCGTACGTTACGCCCCCGTTCCGCAAGCGCCCGCCCCCTTCAGCAAGTGCCCCGCTGCCTGCTGGGAAACACACAGCTCCCAGAGGCAGCGGGGACCGTCCGGATTGCGCCGCGCGGCTCGCGCATGCGCAGTAGGGAACCGGGAAATGAAGCCGAAAGGCTCCATTTCCTGATTCCCATACCCAAGATGGCGGCGGGACCCGGCAGCCGAGCGAGCGATCGGCTTCGGGTGCCGACATCGCGGGCGCGCTGGACAGGTAAGTGTCACTATTTAAAAGTCAGCAGCTGCAGTATTTGTAGCTGCTGGCTTTTAAAAAAAAAAAAAAAAACGCGGAGTCCCGGTGGACTCCCGCTTTAATCTCAGACACTTTACACAAAACACGTACATTGATCCCCCATGATGGGAGATAGTGCATGTTTACACACTCTGTGCATCTTCCAAATTTGGAATTTCGATAAATACAAAAAAACATTTTTTAATAGCAAAAATAAAACCCTATCTAGTTTTTGTTGTTTCACACTCTCCCCAAAACATCAATGATGTTCTTCATTTTATTTTTTACATCATTGATGTTTTGTTGGATAATTTCCAAATCACGATTGCACCCCATTATCTCCCCGATCAAGATCTGGGCACTTTCACTGGTAAAACGGGAATCTTCTTCCACATCACCTTCAAAACAAAGCAAACAAACACACCATGTAATAAAAATATGGTGATATACATTGCTGAGCTTACCGGAAGCTGTGTTCTCCGACACTCACCTGTTTTGGTGACAATTTGTCGAACCTCCACGATCTCTCCTTCCTCCTCCTCCTCCTGCTCCTGCTCCTCTGTTTCTGCTTTTGGAAGTTGCCCTTCTTTGTGAGGGGTGTGGTCCCTGGTGTCCTCATACTTGCCGAGTCTTCTCTCCCCTATGAGAATGTAAACAAAGAATAATTAGCACACAGAGGGCAGAAATAGGAATATGAAACATTGCTTGGAAGTGTTGTACAATTGTGTTTTTGGGCCGAGTTACAAAGTGAGAACATTATTGGGTACACTTTGTTAAGCTGGAATACTTCCCTGCAGAACGAATGAAACCATGAACTTGAAAGTGGCCATTTTAAAATGCACAACATGAAATCAAAGCACATGGAGCAGTATGCAAGCAAGAATAATCATATGAACACACGACAACTACTTACTTTTTTTAAGAACACGCTTGATCCTTATGTACTGCTCGTGCTCCCTCAGTTTTAGGTCTGACCAGTGTTTTCTCAGTTGATCCTTGGATCGGTGTACCCCAAAATTCTTATGAAGACTCTTCACAGCTTTATTCATGATCTTGGCCTTTCTGATATTTGGGTTTGGGAAAGGTCCAAACTTCCCATCATAGTCGGTCCTGTTCAATATGTCGACCATCTCCAACATCTCTCCAAAAGACATATTTGAGGCCTTAAATCTTGTCTTCCTGGATCGGGACGATTCAGGCTCCGGGCTTTCCTCACCCTCCTCCTCGTTAGTGGAACTATTATTAGTGCGCACCTGCGTTCTCTCCGCCATGTGCTCTCCCCACTGTGCCAGAAGCGAAGGGGCGGGGAATAGTCTGGAAAGAACGTCAGGGGCGGGAGGAGTTTCACGCATGCGCACTGTATATAAAACGCAACACGCGTGTATCGTCCATACGATCTGGGAAGAGAGTGAGGCGCGGACGTGACGAACGTGGAAACGAAGGTAACATTTTTAACTTGGTGCTTCACTATACTAGACTGCTTCTATCTAGGCCGATGTTGGGACAAGATTAGGAGGGTTTTTAATGGCATTATTAGTATTTGAGGGTTTGTCGTGTGTTGTGTCTTGCAGACAATATGGATCCATTCCAAAATGAAAATTTTATGGGGCTATTCCTAGAAATCTACATGGAGATGCCCTGCCTGTGGCAGTTCCACAACGAGTTTTATGCCGACAGAACAAAGAGGAACACAGCACTGGAGAAACTGCTTTCTTTGGTGCGGATCATGGTCCCCACGGCAGACATGGACTATCTGGATAGGAAAATTGGGGCCATGCGGATTACATTTTTCAGGGAGAGAAAGAAGCACCTGGAGTCCTTGAGAGCAGGAGATACAGATGCCGTTTATCACCCCAGGATGGTGCACTTTGACCGGCTGCATTTTCTGGTAGGCCAAGGGGTACCCAGGCCACCACTCAGGCCACCACTCTCCAGTCTTCCTTCAAGGCATCCTTCACCCCCAGCTGAGGCTTCTGATGTCCAACCTGGACCTTCCAGGCAGCAGCATGTGGTGGGGCCCAGCTTGAGCCAAGTATTGCATTGTTGAACATATTTCTTGTGTTACATTTAATGATGTTAACTAGATGTTCTTATTGATCAGTAAGTTGTGATTTCTCAAAGTGGTTTACATCTCAATAGACAGTAGTGACCAAAAATGATTGGGACGGGAAAGAAAAATGCTGGTCTCAGAATGATAGTCTGTTCTATTTGGTAACATTCAATTATCAAAAGCCAGGAGCACAAAATGGTGTGATTGATGATCAAAAAACTAAAACTATGTCCCCTTTTCATACACAGGAAGACCTCAGTCGGGGGGAGGCTGTGGCAAGTGGCAGCCAGGAGGTCGACCAATGCCCTCCTTCTCCTCCTGCCCCAACTACAGGAGCCGAGCCACAGCCTGGAAGGATGCCTGGTGGGAAGTGCCCAAGGAAGACGAGAGAGTGATGGCCTGGGTTCTGGTCTGCCAGAAGATGCAGCCTCTTGAAGATCCACATCCTGGGGACAGAAATGGCATCTGAATTTCCTGTTCTCTAGGACTTTCGGACCAGACTTCTCTCCCTGAGATATCTACTCCTCAGGCCACCAATTTTTCTATTCTAAATTGTTCATGTCTGCCCTGGGGGCCAAAGGCTGCACCAAAGTAAGAAGTTTCTCCAGCGCTGCGTTCCTATTTTTATTTTATAGCGACCAAAATAACGTTTTTTTTTGTTTGATGAAATACTTGTGTAATGTGTTTTCCTTCCAAAAGGCCAGTTTATTTGTGAGCAGGCAGGTACATTTCAAAAATACAAAGCGAAATGAATAACAAGGGGTACCAACACTAAACAACCTCCTGTAGATTAAAAAAGAAAAACCAAAGATAAAAAATAAAATAATGTTGTTGTGGTAAGTTTACACACAAAAAACACCCCAAAAAAAAGGAGAAATTAGCAAACTGTCTTTTAGGCTGGGTTCACACTGCTGCGGGGGGAGATCCGGATGTGATTCGCACAGCAAATCACAACCGATCTCCGTAGCACTGCGAGTTCAGCCATACAGATAGTATGGCTGAACTCGCAGCTGTCCCGCAGCAAACTCGCACAGGACCCTTTTTTGGGTCCGCAACGGAATCGGATCGCATGGGGGTTCACACCATGCGATCCGATTCCTGTGCGAGTCGGCAGATCGCACTGCGATATGCCGACGGATCTGGGGGTGTCATTAACATAACATTGACACCCCCAGCCGTCCGCATAGGGCAGTGTGAACTGCCGGCGGGAGGTATGCGATGCGGGAAAACGCCGCGGATTCGCGGCGTTCCCGCATCGCAATAGTGTGAACCTAGCCTAAAGGAGATTTTTTGGAATTAAAAATAAAAAAACATCCAAAAAAGAATAAACCAAATCTAAAATTGTGTAGATGTGACGCAAACTAAAATTGTATTGCTGAAATGGTTAAAAAAGAGTAATGAAATACGTTCGGGAGAAGTGTGTGTGACTATGAGCATCAAACGAAGTTTGTTCTTGCAGCATTGTAAAGAACAAGAGAATGCGCTTCATGAAAGAATTTTTAACATTGCAGCGTGACAAATGTGCTATATCGCTTACGAGCAGTAGTTTTACCTGAACGAGCGCTTCCATGTCGGAATTTGAATGTGAGCATGCGTGGCACCTTGTCCGTCGGAGTAGGCTACACATGATCGGAGTATGTCCGATCGGACCAGTTGGTCGGAAAATATTTCCAACATGTTGGAAAATTTGGTCCGACGGATATTCCGGCGGAATCAGTCCGATGCATACCACACACAGTCGGATTATCCGACAACACGGTCCGATAGGACACATTCCGACGGATTATCTGACCGTGTGCACAAGGGCTTAGTATGCACTAGTCACATTACATAGTTACATAGTTAATCAGGATGAAAAAAGACACAAGTCCATCAAGTTAAACCAAAAAAAAAAAAAATACAATCCCATATACACAAACCTACACTTACAAATGATCCAGAGGAAGGCAAAAAAAAAAACCCCAGCAAAGCATTCCTCCCTGATCCCCCGAGAGACTATCGGATTTTCCCTGGATCAACTTTACCTATAAACGTTAGAACCCAGTTATATTGTTTATATTTAGGAAAGAATCCAGGCCTTTTTTAACACAATTAGAAGAGGAAAGGTCTGGACAGCCGCACTCCAATAAAAAACGACTTTATTGTGCAAAATAACAAAAGTACAAACCACAACAGGGCTCCCCTTCCCCAAAGCACCCCCCCATGTTGAGGGCAGGGCACGTAGCCTGGTATGGCTCAGGAGGGGACAGCGCTCCCAAACCGCACCAAAGATGCTGCTTGCAGGACTTTTCCAAACGTTCCGCAATCATACCGTTCGGGTGTGACAGCACCCATTATAATGAATAGGAGGCAGTTTTCAAACGCTTTACAGGGGCTTTTTATAGCAGTAAAATGCCTCAGTGTGAAAAGGGTCTTATTAACAATAAATTACAATATGGCTTATGTCACAATTGTATAATTTTTTTTTTTGAATATTTTTTCCCACAAAAGTTGAGTTACCCTTTTAATAACTGTACCCTGTACCCATGGAAAATACAATGGGTTTGACCAATACGATTTTATTTTTTAACGATATTTTATATAATGTATCTATTACTTGAATATTTTTTCATAAAAACAGCATAAAAATAGCATTTTGAGAGCATGCTAAACCCCAGTAGTCTTTTTGACTGCCTCTTTCTAATTGCAAATCCATGAGACCCTGTGATCAGACATACGGTAGTTAAGGGGTATGTCTTTCACACCAGCTCATTCAGTTGTGTGTGAATCCCTTACTCCAACAAATTAAGCTTATATGTGTTCTGAACAGAGCAGAATAGCTAGAGAAGGAGGTAACATCTTTACGGCAATGAAAAAGCACTGCAGAAAACCAATAGTCAACAGACCTTGTGGCTCCATCTGCCGCTACAAAGTGTTAAGTAATATGTATTCATAAGTGGCTTTTTATTTTTGCTTGTCTATACCAGTGGTTCTCAACCTCAGTCCTCAAGTACCCCCAACAGGCCATGTTTGCAGGTTTTCCTTTATCTGGCACAGGTTCTTTACATCAGAGACAATGGCTTGGTATTTTGGACAGCTATTTTATCTAAGAGAAATTACCAAAACATGGCCTGTTGGGGGTACTTGAGGACTGAGGTTGAGAACCACTGGTCTATACAATAACACAACTTTCATAGTTTTGAGAACAAAAATAATTTTTTTTCTAAAGATAAAATATACAAAAGCATCCCATATTTCAGTAAACGTTTATTTGTAAACTATTATATATTGAAAATGTAGCAATGAACCCCTGAAAGGACCCCTGGAAAAGAATTGGGTCACCCTTACCTGTTCAGAGGCTGCCCAGCCTGTGTTCAGTGCCAGTAGTACACTGACAAATTCGGGTTCAGGGGTGCCTTTTGAAGATTTAGTGCAGATCTGGAACAAATGCCATATACCCCAAAGGCACATGAGTCTTATAGGTCAGCTTCCTGAATGTCTGGGTTCTAGTAGTGTTGGGCCCTACAGTAGCAGCCTCAAAAACAGTGCTGAATAAGAGGGAACAGCCAGCAGATCTGAGACCCTATGAGAGCAGTTACATTCCTTAACCAGTTGCCGACCGCCGCACGCCGATGTACGTCGGTACAATGGCACGGGCAGGCATAAGGACATACATGTACGTCCCTTGCCTCCCGCGGGTCGGGGGCCCGATCGGGCCCCCGCCCGGTGCCTGCGGCGGTCGGTATTCGTACGGGAGCGATCCCGGACGAGGGGACGGCCATTCATTCATGGCCACCCCCTCGCGATCGCTCCCGACGAATAGAAATCCCCGGTGACATCACTTCCTCTCCTGTAATGTAAACACAGGAGAGGAAGTGATGTATTCTCTCCTCCGTGTCGGTATTTTTCGTTCCGACACGGAGGAGAGCGGATCAGTAAGTTGCACCAACACTCACACACACAGTAGAACATGCCAGGCACACTCACACCCCCCCTTTACCCCCCGATCACCCCCCCAATTACCCCTGCCCCCCAGTCACAGTGACACCAATGTCATTTTTTTTTTTTTTTTTTTGCATTGGTGTCATTTGTGACTGTAATAACTGTTAGGGCAGTTAGAGTTAGCCCCCTTTAGTTCTAATGTACCCCCCTAACCCCCCCAATAAAGGTTTAACCCCGTGATCACCCCCCGTCGCCAGTGTCACTAAGGCTGGGTTCACATTGCAGCGGTTTATGAGAACGAATGTGATTCGCACCGCACTGCAGTGCAAATCACATCCGATCTCTGTGCGATTCGAGTTCAGCCATTCGCCGCACCCGCCACACCCGCCGCACCCGCCGCAAATTCGCACGGGACCCTTTTTTTGGCCCGCAGCAGAATCGGATCGCATGGGTGTTCACACCATGCGATCCGAGTTTGCAGATCGCACTGCGATATGCGAACTGATCTGGGGGTGTCAGTAACATTTCACTGACACTCCCAGCAGTTCGCATAGGGCAGTGTGAACTGCCGCCGGGAGGCATGCGATGCGGGAACCCGCCGCGGATTCGCGGCGTTTCCGCATCGCTCCAGTGTGAACCCAGCCTAATAAGCGATCATTTTTCTGATCGCCGTATTAGTGTCACAGGTGACGCTAGTTAGGCAGGTAGGTATTTAGGTTCGCCGCAGCTTTTTATAGCGCCAGGGACCCCCATATACTACCGCATAAAGCCCCCTGATTGCCCCCTAGTTAACCCTTTCACCAGTGATCACCATATAACTGTTACAGGTGACGCTGGTTGGTTAGTTATTTTTTTATAGTTTCAGGGCACCCGCCATTTATTACCTAATAAAGGTTTAACCCCCTGATCACCCGGCGGGTGTCATTTGTGACTAATAACTGTTAGGGCAGTTAGGGTTAGCCCCCTTTAGTTCTAAGGTACCCCCCTAACCCCCCCAATAAAGGTTTAACCCCGTGATCACCCCCCATCGCCAGTGTCACTAAGGCTGGGTTCACATTGCAGCGGTTTATGAGAACGGATGTGATTCGCACCGCACTGCAGTGCAAATCACATCCGATCTCTGTGCGATTCGAGTTCAGCCATTCGCCGCACCCGCCGCACCCGCCGCAAATTCGCACGGGACCCTTTTTTTGGCCCGCAGCAGAATCGGATCGCATGGGTGTTCACACCATGCGATCCGAGTTTGCAGATCGCACTGCGATATGCGAACTGATCTGGGGGTGTCAGTAACATTTCACTGACACTCCCAGCAGTTCGCATAGGGCAGTGTGAACTGCCGCCGGGAGGCATGCGATGCGGGAACCCGCCGCGCATTCGTGGCGTTCCCGCATCGCTCCAGTGTGAACCCAGCCTAATAAGCGATCGTTTTTCTGATCGCTGTATTAGTGTCACAGGTGACGCTAGTTAGGCAGGTAGGTATTTAGGTTCGCTGCAGCTTTTTATAGCGCCAGGGACCCCCATATACTACCGCATAAAGCCCCCTAATTGCCCCCTAGTTAACCCTTTCACCAGTGATCACCATATAACTGTTACAGGTGACGCTGGTTGGTTAGTTATTTTTTTATAGTTTCAGGGCACCCGCCATTTATTACCTAGTCTCACTAGTGTACCCCTAAATTTAGGGGTGTCTACTTTCCAAAATGGGGTCATTTGGGGGGGGTTTGTGCCATCTTGCCATTTTATGGCCTTCAAAACTGTAACGCCCTTAGAAAGCCTGAAGGCGGTGCTTGGTTTTCGGGGCCCCGTACGCGGCTAGGCTCCCAAAAAGTCCCACATATGTGGTATCCCCATACTCAGGAGAAGCAGCAGAATTTATTTTGGGGTGTCATTTCACATATGCCCATGGCATGCGTGAGCAATATATCATTTAGTGACAACTTTGTGAAAAAAAAAAAAAAAAAAAAAAAGTTTGTAATTTTCCCGCAACTTGTGGCAAAATATAAAATATTCCATGGACTCAACATGCCTCTCAGCAAATAGCTTGGGGTGTCTACTTTCTAAAATGGGGTCATTTGTGGGGGTTTTGTGCCATCTTGGCATTTTATGGCCTTCAAAACTGTAATAGGTAGTGAGGAGTGAAATCAAAAAATTACGCCCTTAGAAAGCCTGAAGGCGGTGCTTGGTTTTCGGGGCCCCGTACGCGGCTAGGCTCCAAAAAAGTCCCACATATGTGGTATCCCCGTACTCAGGAGAAGCAGCAGAATTTATTTTGGGGTGTCATTTCACATATGCCCATGGCATGCATGAGCAATATATCATTTAGTGACAACTTTGTTAAAAAAAAAAAAAAAAAAAAAAAGTTTGTAATTTTCCCGCAACTTGTGGCAAAATATAAAATATTCCATGAACTCAACATGCCTCTCAGCAAATAGCTTGGGGTGTCTACTTTCTAAAATGGGGTCATTTGTGGGGGTTTTGTGCCATCTTGGCATTTTATGGCCTTCAAAACTGTAATAGGTAGTGAGAAGTGAACTCAAAAATTTACGCCCTTAGAAAGCCTGAAGGCGGTGCTTGGTTTTCGGGGCCCCGTACGCGGCTAGGCTCCCAAAAAGTCCCACATATGTGGTATCCCCATACTCAGGAGAAGCAGCAGAATTTATTTTGGGGTGTCATTTCACATACGCCCATAGCATGTGTGAGCAATATATCATTTAGTGACAACTTTGTGTAAAAAAAAAAAAAATTTTTTTTTTTTGTCATTATTCAATCGCTTGAGGCAAAAAAATAAAATATTCAATGGGCTCAACATGCCTCTTATCAATTTCCTTAGGGGGTCTACTTTCCAAAATGGGGTCATTTGGGGGGGTTTTGTACTGCCCTGCCATTTTAGCACCTCAAGAAATGAGATAGGCAGTCGTAAACTAAAAGCTGCGTAAATTCCAGAAAACGTACCTTAGTTTGTAGATGTGACAACTTTTGCGCAAACCAATAAATATACAATTATTGACTTTTTTTTTTACCAAAGACATGTGGCTGAATACATTTTGGCCTAAATGTATGACTAAAATTGAGTTTATTGGATTTTTCTAATAACAAAAAGTAGAAAATATCATTTTTTTTCAAAATTTGCGGTCTTTTTACGTTTATATCGCAAAAAATAAAAATCGCAGAGGCAATCAAATACCATCAAAAGAAAGCTCTATTTGTGGGAAGAAAAGGACGCAAATTTTGTTTGGGTACAACATTGCATGACCGCGCAATTACCAGTTAAAGCAGCGCAGTGCCAAAGTGTAAAAAGACCTCTGGTCATTTACCAGCAAAATGGTCCGGTCTGAAAGTGGTTAAAGGAGAAGTCCAAACTGAACTTGTATGGCTGGGCTTCTCCTATGGGTCACAGGAGTGCAACTCCTGTGACCTGTTTTCAGCAGAGAGGTATCTGAAGTCCGTTCTCTGCTGACATCACACAGATCAGTCCAGGCACTGCGTCATCCTGACACTAAGAGTCTGGATCCGCCAGGTGCTTGGACTGATGGCCGTCTCAGCCTCTCAGTGAGCCACGGAGATGGCCGTTCTCTGCCCCTTCACAGCTCAGCACTCAAGTGAGCATGGAGGAGCAGAGAAGGAGAGCTGCTGACTGACATCTGCTATGTTCGATCTTTCGGTTCTCAGTGAAGAGGCGCCGGGGGACAGATAGAGCATCGGTACCTAGGTACGTATGATTCTACAATAATCCCCAAACCCATACTTCTCTTTTAAGCAGCAACTTCTGCCATTTCATCCTCAAGAAGTACTTCCATATCTGGAGCTATAGGCAAAAGGTCCTACTCAAAATGTACAGGCACAGCTTCTGCCCAGTTCCCCCGCAACAGCTTCAGTAAAAGGATTCCCACTCCAGCCCTACTTCCACAGTCAAGTTTTCTTTTTAGTCCTCAGCCTATAGCACTTGCTAAGGTCTAGAAGAATTAGTTTGTCTGGAACACACACATGCTTCCTCCCAGGGGGGAATCCCCAAGGGAGAGGGGTCTTAACAGATCCTCCCAAACAAATATATTTTTCCCAGACACACCTTATGGGTTAGCTTCCCAGGCTTTTTATACCTCAGTGATTGATTCACCCGCACTATTCCAGGATATTCTTCCAGAGGCAAGCAGACGCAATCAGCCACCAGGTTTAGGGATAAACTTGATCAGACCTAAAAAGTAAATTGCAGCTCAGCTAACTACAGCAGAGATATATACAAAATTTAGCCAGCCCAGGGCAAGGGCTCTACAATAATGATGATAACAATTATTATTATGATTATTATTATAAAATAATAAATATAATACTATAAAAATATCATATATATAATTAACCATTCCCCGCCCAACCTATTGGGTGGGACATTCATCATTCAAACGCGATCTGTCCAATGACTGATCAGTGTACCGGCCTGCTGCCAGTACCATGTGATCACTGTGGCCAATCACATGACAATTGTAAACAATGTATGGCTTTTATTTGTGCCATTTATTGTGTACAATTGTGCTGCTAGCTGTGATTGGTCACAGTAATCACATGGTCCAGACAGAGCCAATCAAGACTAATCAGCAAATCACAGCCCATCTGTACCAGATGATTAGCTGTGGCCAATCACAGCTAACCACAGTAGTAAACACTGCATAAACCAGTTTCATTCAGTAAAAATGGCTGCTTATACCAGTGAAATTCACTGGTATAAGCAATCATAATGTGTAAAAAAAAAATCCTTATCTATGGTAACACTGTAGTGCTCTGGTCACAGTGTGTTAAAAAAAAAAAAAAACATAAAAAACAAAAACAAACAAAATGTAATAAAAAAGAACAAAATTAAAAAAAAATATGATTTTTCTACATACTCTTACCAGTCAGTGTCCCTGATCACTGACACGCCAGTGATATGATAACACTGTACTGCACTGGTGACAGTATATAAAAAAAGTGAGAAACATTTTTTTTTTTTAATTTCCAAAGAATTGGGAAAAAAAATTACAACTTCAAAAAACTGTCTCTCTCTCTCTTACTAAATACCTTGGACTGTGTGCTTTCCAAAAAGGGGTAATCTGAGGGATATTTGTACGGTCCTGCTGTTTTCCAGTCTCAAGAGATGACATAGGCTGTCAGTAGATCAGGACTAATCAAGCTTCAGATATATATACCATTCCATTCCAAACCATACCAGTTTGTGGACTCTATAACTTTCCTTAGAATTTAGCAGAATACAGTTTGTTTATTTACTTTTTTCAAAATGTTGAGTCTTTTTTGGTTTATTTAGCAACAAACAACCCAATGGTGATTAACTACCACCAAAAGAAAGCTCTATTTGTGTGAAAAAAATTATAAAAATGTCATATGGGTATAGTTTTGCATGACCGCGCAATTGTCATTCAAAGTTCAGCGCTGAAATTTGAAAACAGGCCTGGACATTAAGGGGGTGAAAGTGGCCAGTACTGAAGATATTAAATAATAATAAATGTAAAATATATGTTGATAAACTGGCATACATAAAAAATAAATAAATTACAGTTATTAAAAAACAAATTGTTCTACTTTCCCTTTTCTTTCCAAAGACTAATTTAAATATGAATATGAAATGTTGGAGTAACAAACGCTTTAAATTTAATTTAAAAGAACAAAGCACGTCAATTTCAACATTTTTTAGTTCTTTTCTCCATAGCAAGTGATTATTTTCACAGCACAAAATATATCCCCAAAATATGTTTGACATAATAATAATATATTAGTGTAATTGCCCCCTTTAAAAACTTTGCAGTTTTTTTTTTCAAACTAAAAAAAATCTGGAAATAATTATCAGGGAACAGGAAAATTTACAGATCATATAATGCATTTTATAAATTGCACATATTGAAAATGAGCGAATATTTGTCAAAAAATTCATTTTTTTAAACAAACCTATTTTCCAGGCAGATATAAAAGATGCAAATTAATTAATTGTTGCAGGGATTTTACTGTTGTGGGTTTAGTAACACTTTAAAGGCTAAGTTTACTTTTAGAGAAAAAAATTATAAATGCGCATATTTTTACAGGAAAAAAAAAAGGATTTATTATATTTTTCCTGCAGGAGCCTGGAAAGCATTGCACCCAATGTCAATGAACTACAAGAGCGCTCATCTGTGCATCCAGTTAAAAACTAAAATTCTGTCTGCCGCAGCATTTGTAGTTTATTCATTCCCAGGAGTCTGAACAAATGATGCAGCTTTGTGGGTGGAGCCCGCTCAGTCACACTGTTTTTAACCACTTGCTTACTGGGCACTTAAACCCCCCTCAGTCCCAGACCAATTTTCATCTTTCAGCGCTGATGCACTTTGAATGACAATTGCGCGGGCATACAACACTGTACCCAAATGAAATTTTTATCATTTTTTTCCCACAAATAGAGCTTTCTTTTGGTGGTATTTAGTTACAGCTCGGAGTTTTATTTTTTTCTAAACAAACAAAAAAAGATGCAAAAAAAAAAATCATGTTTTAATAGTTTGTTATACAATTTTGCAAACGGGTAATTTTTCTCCTTCATTGAAGTGCGCTGATTAGGCGGCACTGATGGCTGCATTGGTGGGCACTGATGGGCTGCATTGGTGGGCACTGATAGGCTGCATTGGTGGGCACTGATAGGCTGCACTGGTGGGCACTGATAGGCATAGTTAAGGCGGCACTAATAGGCACAGATAAGGCGGCACCGATCGGCACAGATATGGCGGCACTGATGGGCAAAGATGGGCACAGATAAGATGGCATGGATGGGTGGCACGGATAAGTGGCACGGATGGGTGGCACGGATGGGCACTGATAGGTACCACTGATAGATGGGACTGATGGGCACTGATAGGTGGCACTGATAGGTGGCTCTGATAGGTGGCACTGCTGGGCACTGATGGGCGGCACTGCTGGGCACTGATGGGCGGCACTGCTGGGCACTGATGGGCGGCACTGGGGTGCAGCACCTTTAAGGAAGATTGTGGGCACTGTGGGTGGCACTGTTGGTTGCACTGCTGGATGGCACTGTGGGTGGCATTGTGGGTGGCACTGTGGGTGGCACTGTGGGTGGCGCTGTGGGCACTGCTGGGTGGCACTGATGGGGGGCACTTACTTTCATTCAGGATGGCACTGCGGTGGGCAGGTGGGCACTGGCAGGAGGCAGGTGGTCAGCTGTATTGCTGGCCGTGATCGGGACTGATGTCCCGATCACGGCCGCCGGTGATCGGCTTTTTTTTTCTCTCCTCGCGCTGTCAGCGCGAGGAGGAATAATAGCCGATTACCGGCTCCGTTCTGTCACATGATCAGCTGTCATTGGCTGACAGCTGATCACGTGATAAGGGGTCGGGATCGACCCCTTGCACGGATCGGTGATCAGGCGAGTCTCGTGGACTCGCCGATCACAGAGCGCGCCGCGCGCGCCCCTCAGGGGGCGCGCAGGCCGCTCGTAACCGGGACAACGTCAATAGACGTAGTCCCGGAAAAGTAGATCCGCGCTAATGCCGTCATTTGGCTATAGCGCGGATCTCAAGTGGTTAAAAAGTGACAGTGGGTGAGGGGAGGGGGGAATTCGGGGGAGAGGAGGAATGAGCTGGAACATGAAAAATTAAAAAATGGGCTATGGCACTAAACCCAATTTGTGTGCAACTTGTGCTTGTAGGTGTATGCGCATCAGGTATGCCAGTGTTATCAAACTTACACGTAAAGTGCTAATGTTGTGGTAACACACGTCTATGAAAATCCTAACAACTGGAACAAGTGCAGAAAATACATATATCAAAGTAAATGTAAAAGTAAAAAAATTATAATAGAAATATGAAAATCTAAATAGAAATAAAAATAAAAATAATTCACAGTGCAATTAAACTAATCTCGGCAATCATGCAAAGTTCATGCAGCAAGGTGGTGGTAAAGTCCTTAAAAAAGTCCTTTGAAGAAACTTTTCCCAAAAACACTTTCTGAAATCGCTAAAAATCGCATGCTGCAGTACTTTGAAGGATGATATTAAAGTGAGGTGACTTAGTGCAAACTGATCAATCTAGAGAGGAACCATTCATCCCCGGTGCACCACTCAGTAGTGTGGAAATGTGATTGCTCTCACCAGATCCAGTCCCCTCAAGGGGTTATTCAGGCCTCCACAATGTAAGCCATTGTGTCGCTATCAAAACGCTTCTGCTGATGCGCTGGGAGAGTGTTCACTTCTTAATTCAAATACTCTCAGTGGTTATATACATATGGGGGAGAGAGAGAGATATCCATGGCGCAAGTACGTTCTTAAATTCTTTTATTCAATATTAAAAGGAAGGTACTCACATTTTGTTCAATAACATTGTGCATATACGGAAAGCATTAAAACGAAAGTAAACTCCGCCGTCCGCTACTGCTGCTGCTGGCTACGATGAAGGTGCACGTACGTGGCTACGCCCTACGCGTTTCGTCAGAGTGACGTCTTTGATAACACTGGCATATCTGATGCGCATACACCTACAAGCACAAGTTGCACACAAATTGGGTTTAGCGCCATAGCCCATTTTTTTATTTTTCATTTCACACCTCCCTCCCTTTATTTAAAGGTGGGAGAATTCAGGCATTGGCAGCTCTAACCCTTGATTAGCGTCCTCATTTTATTAATTAATTAATTAATTAATTAATTAATTTAATTATTTATTCACCTTTGTCACAGTTTTTTTATCACAGACCTAGAAATTAGTCCGTAGCGCGACTTTCTTCATTTATTATGAGCTGGAAGATGCTGCATGCTCCACTCTAGATACGGGTGGAACATGTAATATGTTCCAAAGGTGAACTTGGCTTTTAACCACTTGCCTACTAAGCACTTTTACCCTCTTCCTCCCCAGGCCGATTTTAAGCTTTCAGTGCTGTCACACTTTGAATAACAATTGTGCAGTCATGCTACACTGTACCCATATTCAATTTTTTATCATTCTTTTCACACAAATTGAGCTGATGAGGCTGCACTGATGGGCACTGCTGGGCACTGATGAGGCTGCACTAATAGGCGACACTGATGGGCACTGGTAGGTAGCACTGATAGGCACTGTTGGGACTGCATTGATAATTAGGACACTGATAATCAGTGCCCTGATTATCAGTGTAGATGTCCCTTTCATACAAGCTGGTTATCGGCTCTCCTCTCCTCATGCTGTCAGTGTGAGGAAAGGAATGCCGATAACTGGCATTTGTTTACATTGTGCAAGCGGTTTAAAAATATGTAAACCCAACATTTTATATTCTTGATATGTGCCTACCATACCGTACTTGTATGAAAAAGTATCCCGTTCTCTTTGTTTTGCTTCCTTTGTGTGGAATCCCTGGTGTTCCTGCCAGTCCCTCTGCTTTCCTATTAAAAAGTGACCACATTAGGCATGAGAGCACACCATGGTCAGTTCTTTAGCTGTGCTGAGAACTCAGCTTGCTCTCCTCCAATGATCAGACTTGCCCTGACACATCCCCCCTGCACGGCCATTCGCTGGGAAGATCATTGTAGTGCTGTTTCTCCTCCTTGACTTCTTATGCAGCTGAGAACAGAGGGCATGTGGTCACTTATAACAAAGGGGAAAAAAAGGTGTAGCAGTGTGTTGCCACTAGTTACTAACATCCACCATATCACCCTGCTGCCAGACCTCCAGATATCACCTCTGAGACAATGAACAGTCTTTTGCTTTGTTTTGTGTTTGTTTATTGGGGGATATAACTTGGTTGGAGAAAAAAAGAGATATACGGGATGCCTATAGATCAAATTACTTTGCCATCATATTGATCAATTAGAACTTTGTTTGAGCCTTGAAGAAATTATGCACATATATAACATCTACAGTCGCTTCCATGCATCTTTATGCAGATTATTGCTCCTCCTCTGTGTAACTCCTGCAGACTATTGCTCCCAGGAATCCTTCCCTCCTGCACAAACTTATTCTGTAACACATTACGTTTCCTGTCACATCCTGTTCTATATGCAAAAGATCCCACTCTGAATAGTCTCTAATGCTGACTGGTTGCTGCTACTAGGCCAGAGGTCTGCAGTACCTCTCCCTGGAGGCCTAGTAGTTTAATAGCATGTGTTGAACGGTGGACTACTGTTCCCAGCTAGTTCAGCCTGCAAATCCTGCACCCTCGGGCCACATCAATTTGACACTATTCCCCACAGTCTCTCCTCTGTTCCAAGACTCCTCATCAATGACTGTGTAATGATGAGGACTTCATCCATGACCATGTAAGGGCAAAGTTCCCTCCCAGACTTGCATGTCTCCACATCCAGCCCTCCATTGTGGTACACTTACAGACCTTTCTCTGCCCGGAGTCCATGATGGAGAACTTAACCAGACCGTACGTTCCGACAGCCTCTCTTGCCCCTCTGCTTCAGGAACTCCTCATCAATGACCGTGTAATGATGAGGACTTCACCCATGACCATGTAAGGGTGGGGTGCCCTCCTGCTGCTGTCTAGTACTCCATTCTCCACTTCTTCCGGCTGACAACTCCTCCCCAGTGGCCTGCTACCTCAGCTTATATGGGAGGCCTGCCCCCTGCCAATTCCAGTTGGGGATTGGTCAGGGCTCCTCATATGAGCTGCCTGCCACTCCAGTTCTAGGCCCTGCCCCTCTTCCAGAACATTCTCCCTGGAAGCAGGAGAGGCACCTCAGAACCAAAGCACAGGTGGTCACACCCACTGCTACACTAACCACTCCCTGCCCCCAGATCAAAACAAGAAGGCCTATCTTGCAGCATAGGCCTGCTTTAATTTACCTGTACTGACAGTTCTTTACCAAAAAAATCCTCACTCTAGCACCTATCTATGGTAGAGGGTGCTACAAAGGTATTTATCATGTTTTTATATGTATACAGAAATATTTTGCCTTTCATTTCTATTTTAACCACTTCGCGTCCGCGCTATAACCAAAAGACGGCTACATCGCGGATGCTAACTGCTGGGGGGGGGGGGGGCGTCCCTGGATATCCTCCTGTTTACTTCCCCTCTGCGCGCCGTGGCAGGCATGCATCAGGGAAGTTCTGTGTTGGCCGTGTCCCTTGGACACAGCCAATCACAAATCGTGCTAAATAGCCAATCACAGTGGCCATTTAGCACTCGATCGGCGTGTCCAATGAGAGGTGATCTCATTTTCCTGGAGTCCAGGGCCTTCAAAAGTGTAACAGGTAGTCAACAAATTAGATGTGTAATTTATGCTCCTAGAACATGTGATGGCGCTCCCTGCATGTTGGGCCTCTCTATGTGGCCAGTCTGTGAAAAAGTCCCACACGTATCGTAATACTTAAGAGGAGTAGCAGAATGTATTTTGGGACATTATTTGTGGTATACACATGCCATGTGAGAGAAATAACCTATTACAATGACAATTTTGTGGGAAAAAAAATTAAAAAATCTTAATTTTGCAAAGAATTGGGGGAAAAAATTACAACACCAAAAACCTCACCATTCCTCTTACTAAATACCTTGGAATGTCTACTTTCCAAAAATTGGTTATTTGTAATTTCCTGGCTTGTTCGGGTCGCAAGAAAAGGCCACCAGTACATCAGGTGTGATCCATATTTTATGATTTGCACCACAACTTGTAGACTCTCTAACTTTCACAAAGACCAAATAATATCCACTAATTTGGGTTATTTGTACCAAAGATATGTAGCAGTATAAATTGTGGCCAAAATTCATGAAAAAAAAAAATGATTTGCAAAATTTTATCACAGAAACAAAGAAAAATGTGTTTTTTTTTCTAAATTTTCGGTCTTTTTTCATTTATAGCGCAAAAAATAAAAAACCCAGAGGTGATCAAATACCATTTTTCATTTAGTCCATTATAATAAGTAATTATCAAACTATAGCCTCTCTAATCCAGCTCAAATCGCATATTACTTACTGTTTAAAGAAACTTTAAGACCCCTTTCACACCACACCGCCCTTTGCGTCGGATTTGCGGCGCATTTCGGCAGCTAGCGGGGCGCTTTTACCCCCCGCTAGCGGCCGCGAAAGGGTTAAAACCGCCGGCAATACGCCGGCAATACAGCGCTGCCCCATTGATTTCAATGGGGAGCAGCGGTGAAGGAGCGGTAAACACACCGCTCCAAAGAAGCTGCTGGCAGGACTTTTTTGTGACGTCCTGCCAGCGCACCGCTGTAGTGTGAAAGCCCTCGGGGCTTTCACACTACACACAATGGTGCAGCTTCTTTAGGGCGGATTGCAGGCGCTATTTCTAGCGCTATAGCACCTGCAAAACGCCCTGGGTGAAAGGGGTGTAAAAAACTTGTTTCCAGGGGTTAGGCAGCGCCATCTTAAGTATTGTTTTCTGAGTCCACAGTGGAGTGTATTTCCGCCCTTACATTGAGCACTTCCTGTACTGTTAACCAAGCCTACTTCTCAATCCAATGTTTCTATGGCAACCCTGCTTCCCTGTTCATAGCTGACTTGTTTTATTTCATAGTATTTACTTGTGCTGATTACCTAGTGTTTGCCTGTATGAGTCCTATCAGCTTCAGCTGATAAGACTTGCGGTTCCATTCCCTGGTTTACACTGTAGCCTGCTGGGAGTTCAGTGCTGTGCAGTAAGAAGTCCTGATAACAGATAGATAAGACATAGAGAGTGTGCGTTAAATCAGGGGAGATCTGGGCATGCTCAGTGACGTCATTCTAAAGAACAAAAAAGATTGCAACAATACTAAGCAAGTAAGGAAATATCTACAAGCAGTGTTTATTAGGGTATTTTTTATGCTTATTCACATGGGACAAAGTTGTAGGGGAGGGTTTACAACCACTTGAAAGCTCTATTTGTATGAAAAAAGGACAACAAATATTTGGGTACAGTGTTGCATGACTGAGTAATTGTTATTCAAAGTGTGAAAGCACCGAAAGCTTAAAATTGGTCTGGGCAGGAGGGGGGTTTAAGTGCCCAGTAGGCAAGTGGTTAAACCAAAATGGGTTGTTTTACAAGGTGAGTGTTTACATATATTTTAACTGTAGCAAAGAACATTTTTCTGTTTAACCAGTGAGGGCCGTGCTACATGGCAGAGCTGTGTAAATCTCAGGACTGGCTGGACAGAAATTCAAATCATTTGTATAATGTATTGCATTTTTGTATTTAACCGTTTGGCTTTAACAGATTTGCCTGCCACTCTTTACCCTATTGTTAAACTTCTCCTCTACCCAAGTGCTTCCAGTTTCTGGCATTCAGAGTTCAGGCATGTGTCAGGAGGAGGTATTCGGAGTGCACAAGGAAGTATTCACAACCTCAGAAAATGAGGTTACGATTTTAATGGTAAATCAGTGCAGGACAGGACTGGCTATACAGAAGAGGAAGACCTTTTACAAGCAGGCCCTGGCCATTATAACTGCTCGAAAACAGGTTTTCTTTTTTAACCAAAATGTCCCATTGATAACTTTTTTCCCAAGCTTGAGAAACAGATCCGGTTGGATGACGGGTTCTGATATAACCCCATGTACAAAGACTTGCATGTCTTTTTTTTTTACAATGCAATGAGAATCTATTACAGTCACCCTAATTAATCCGAGTGCCTTGTTAGCGATCACTCTCCTGCCTCTGGCTTCAGTCGTTCTTCCTTCCCAGAGAATAGGCCATTCATGGAGCAGGCAGTAATGAGAATGACCACTGGCGGCAGGCTTCATTCTAAAGACATTACATGCTTCAGCTGAGAAAGCCACAGAGCCATTTGGCTGAGCCAGAGCTGTGATCTTGTAAACAATTCCCTGAGAGTGAAGTCTCCAGACTAGCTGGAAGGGAGTGAATGAGTGTCAGGGAAGTGTGATGACCATGAAAGGGAAAAATAGAGTGTCCTCATTGTCTTAAGGGATTGATATAAAAAAAAGGAAAATGTCCCCTATTTAACTCATGTGCTCATATATCTAATTTACTCATATGGCTTTTTTTTTTAATTACTAAAGACATTTAATAGGTTAAAGGGAAACATTACATATTTTTTCCATATATAAGTGTTTGTTTGTTGTGTGAATTTGATAAGGAAATTTAATCAAAGGCAAATAAAACTTCTATGAGAAAGTCAGATTTGCTGTGACCTTGAAGACAATAATGAATTGAGTTTAACCACGTCAATACTGGACACTTTCACCCCCTATCCACCCAGGCCATCCGCCAGAGATCAGTGACCTTTCACATGTAGCCATGCCCCCCCCCCCCAGTTAGAAACACTCCATAGGACACACTTAACCTTTACACTGCCCCCTAGTGGTTAACCCCTTCACTGCCAGTGTCATTTACACAGGAATCAGTGCATTTGTATAGCACTGATTGCTGTATAAATGACAGTGGTCCCAAAAATGTCTGATGTGTCCTCCACAATGTCGCAGTCATGATAAAAAAATCACAGATCGCCGCCATTACTAGTAAAAAAAGAATTAATAAAATGAATAAAAATGCCATAAAACTATCCCCTATTTTGGAAACGCTATAACTTTTTAAGCAAAGCAATCAATAAATGATGCTTGCGATTTTTTTTTTTTACCAAAAATATGTAGAAGAATACTTATCGGCCTAAACTGAGGGAAAAAATGTTTTTTTATATATTTTTGGGGGATATTTATAGCAAAATGTAAAAAATAATGTGTTTTTTTCAAAATTGTCCCACAGGGGTGATCAAATACCACCAAAAGAAATCTCTATGGGGAAAAAGGGATGTCAATTTTGTTTGGGAGCCATGTCGCACGACCGCGCCGAATCGCAAAATGTGCTCTGGTCAGGAATGGGGTAAATTCTTCCGGGGCTGAAGGGGTTAAAAAAAGAAAAACGTTTCTGTCAGTAAATTTTTGTAAATAAGTCATTTTTCTCCTTCACTAATGTCCGCTCATGAGGCTGCACTAATGGGCACTGATGAGGTGGCACTTATGGACACTGATGAGGTGGCACTGATTAGGTGACACTGATGAGGAGGCACTAATATGCCACACTTATGGGCACTGATAGGCAGCACTGATAGGTGGCATTTGTGATCACTGATGGGCACTGATAGGCGACACTGGTAGGCACTGATAGGCAGCACAGATAGATGGCACTGGTGGGCACTGATAGGTGGCACAGATAGGCGGCACTGGTGGGCACTGATAGGCAGTGAAAGCCAACACTGACTGGCATCACTGGTGGGCACTGATTGCTGGCACTGGTGGGCACTGATTGCTGCACCTGGTGGGCACTGATTGCTGGCACTGGTGGGCACTGATTGCTGGCACTGGTGGGCACTGATTGCTGGCACTGGTGAGCACTGAATCCTGGCACTGCTGGCACTTTATTCTAATCAGGGCACTGATCATCATTACCTGTCTTGCTGTCCCCTGCGAGGAGATGCCGCTGATTGGCTCTCCTCGCCACATACTCTGTCAGTGTGAGGCGATGAGAGCCGATTACCGGTACTTCCGTGTTTACATGTGATCGGCTATGATTGGACACAGCCAATCACATGATTAAAGAGCTGCATCATAGGCTCTTTACAGAGATTAGGGTCATGCCATGTCCTAGCAAGAGCATGCAAGAGCGCCCGTTCTGGGGACGACGTCATATGACGTCACCCCAGAACGAGAGCCACACCTCCCTGCCGTCATTTGATGGTGGGTGGGTGGGTGGCAAGTGGTCAACCACTTGCTGAGCAGTAGCTTAACATATACTGCTTCCCGGCAGCTTTTCTGTCCCCCCTGCGACCCTGTTTTACAGGTACGCGTGCCCCCTGCTTCTTGTACTGTGGTTGGACACACAGCAGCAGTTTGTCAGCAGGCTCGCAGCCAATGATTTTGGCTGTGAACCTGCTGATGGTTGGGGCCAACCACAGCACAGAGACCTAGCTGGTTCTTCTCCTTGATTTTACCTACGCTCAGAGCTGAAATCAGGAAGAAAAGCCAGGCAGTCTGTGAGTAAAATCAGCACATATTGTTAACACACACAGTTAACAACTTGATTGCCCTGATCATTCCTGTCACCCAGCCCATTTCCTTACCAGTGGCAGCTGGTGTTAAACTCTTTTTTGGGGGGTGGCAAACAAACCCCGTATGAGGTCCACCGGCACTCAGACTCTCCACGGTGACGGTTCCAGCCCCCCCCCCCCGCACTCCCCCCTCCATGGCTTCCACATCCACAAGTCGCAAGACAATAGCGAATATTAATTCGCTATTATCACAAGTTCCCTCCGAGCCCAACCTTCTTCAAACCAATTTGAGCGTTTACCGTTGACAACCCCAACACCCTGGTGTGTAAATAGCATTAGAGTCTGTGAAAGATTTGAGACGTGGGCGGAGGTTCACCCTCCAGCAGGACAACAACCCTAAACATACAGCCAGAGCTACAATGGAATTGTTTAGATCAAAGCATATTCATGTGTTAGCATGGCCCAGTCAAAATCCAGACCTAAATCCATTGAGAATCTGTGGCAAGACTGGAAAATTGCTGTTCACGGATGCTCTCCATCCAATCTGACAGAGTTTGAGCTATTTTGCAAAGAAGAATGGGCAAAAATGTTACTCTCTAGATGTGCAAAGCTGGTAGAGACATCCCAAAATGACTTGCAGTTGTAATTTCAGCTAAAGTTGGTTCTACAAAATATGGACTCATTGGGGCTGAATACAAATGCACACCACACTTTTCACATATTTATTTGTAAAAAAAATGTGAAAACCATTTATTATTTTCCTTCCACTTCACAATTATGTGCCACTTTGTTTTGGTCTATCACAAAAAATCCCAATAAAATATATTTACAATTTTGGTTGTAACATAACAAAATATGGAAAAATTTTCAAGGCACCGTATGCAGCCTCACTAGACTGGGCTGTTTTCCGTATCTGTCTTTGTGCCGGGAGCATGCTACACCACCTGTGCGAATGATCAGGAACCGTTGTGATAGTCTTTGTGCTGTGATAGTCTTTGCTTGGCTATTACAGTGATCAGTCAATGAGTAGACAAACCCTGTGTTTCTCTATCCTTGAATGGAGAGGAAAAATACATTGGATCTTTTTCTCTCCTTGCAGAGAGAGATAAATAAATAACTGTGTGTAAAAAAGAAAGGAAAAAAAACCTAGATCACTCTGGGTTCACATATGTGCGACTTGAATGTGTTTTTTTACTGCTTCCAATTCATAAAAAATGCAACTCTCAATAGAGCTGGATCACACATGTCCGGGGCAGCTGCAGTGCAAATTCCATAATAGTCCTGTGCTTTTTTGGGTCTGGTTCAGGTGCGAATTCAGGCAAAAATTTGGATCTGAATCGCACCTGAACCAATGAGCACGAACGCACTGAACCTGGCCTTAAGGTTACATCTAGGTCAGTGCCAGAGTTGATGTTTGGGTCAAGTAAGGGTCAAAGGTAAGGGTCAAAGGTCATAGTCAGTATATTTTAGGCAGGATTTAAAAAAAAAATGTTTTTATAAATTAGTATCAGTGTTAGTATCAGTGGTTTTTAGGTAGGATTAAAAAAAACAAAAATTTAGGATTAAAAAAACTAAATTTATTTTGGGTTGTTCTCTGGTGGTAGGTTACGGTAGTAACAAGGAATATACAGCTATATTTAAAAAAATATATATATATTTTTTTTTTTTTACTATTTTGGGACAGTTTTTTCTTTTTTTTCATAAAAAAAAATAAAAATCAGGAGATATCCATTACCATTTACCTCCAAATGAAACCCCAATTTGTCCTGAAAAAAACAAGGTATAATCCACCTGGATGCACAAGGTAGGTAAGTAATGATATGTTTTGTTTTACTAACACATGTCAAAGTTGCAAAATTGTACTTTGGCATTAACATTTGTTTTACCCTTAGGCGTGAAAGGGTTAAGGACACACCATAAAGTATTCCTGATATATGCTTTCAAAAGGTCTACTTTAGTCCCTTTGCCATTTTCCAAGTTATAACTCCTTCAGAGGAACATAACTTGTTTAATCGTCTAAATACTTTGAATAATTTCCCGTAAAATGTTGCATAAACACATAAATCTAAAGTGATTATGTGATTTTTTTGAAATTTTTATTTTGTTACTGACAGTTTCATTTGTGGTTAGTGTCACTGTCCTGCCAAGTCACAGTCCTCTAGGTGAACTTGCAAAGCTAGGTCAGGAGCCAGTCATAGAACCTGTCAGCTTCACACAGAAGCCCTTGAAAGCAAAATTAAGGCTCAATTCACACAGCTTCAACAAATCTTTATAATTAAATAAAATGTCATTGACATCTGCTGAAAATAAGTGTAATTTTTGGAAAATTACAATCCTAATCATGGTGTGTCAGCTTTGTGAATTGAGCCTACAATATCCAAAAAAGCAGGTAATCGTTTTAAAGCTGCTGCCTGTTTTACATTTATGAAGATGTAGCACCCATCCTATTGTAGGGTCCTAGGCAAATTTAGTTTTTGGCTCCTTCTGCAGTCAAAACAGCAGTAAATGGGAGTTTGATTGCTTCCCCCTGCCACTAAAGAGGAAGCTTCCAGAACATAGGGAAGGGGATTCAAATGACCAACCTAAATATCTATCGTGGCCTGGTCAATCCCTGGAGAAGAGTTTCCAGAAGGTGGCTGGGGTGATAAATATTGTGAAGCCCTGGAGAGATCCCCAGGAAGGTTACAAGCCTTATGGAGGCTTCTGCCCCTCTGAGGTAGCCTGTGGACTGTGTAGCTGTTCTTGAGGCCTCAAAGGTGTCAGGGCTGAGGGCCTGGAATTATCTTTCTGAGAAGCTGGCTGTGGGAATTCACCATAGGGATCAGAGAAGGATTGTTTTCATCACTGGACTATTTACCAAAGGAAGCTGGGAGGTGCATGGCTGTCCTGGGGACTTCCCAGGACAGCCCCTGAATTGATTCCTGATACTTTTAGGATATAAGTGACAGACGAAGCTGTGGACTGAGACACCTCTCACAGGGTCTTAGAATACTAGCTGTTCCCCTGTCAGAATACTGGAGTGTGATCCTAGAGAAGCGTCTTCTCTTGCTACTGTGCAGCGTTTTTGGAGTATCCCATGCCCTAACCCCTCTCCTGTTTAAAGTTCTTCAAGCAATATATTTCAAAAAGACATCCCTGGTCTAGACTGAGTTATTACATCTGAAGTGTATAGACTTGTGCTTATGGTGGCGGGCCGCCTCTATACTATTAGGGAAGAATCAGCTATTACCAGCAGCCCTTACAGAGGTAGCGCTATCTATCTATCTATATATATATATATATATATATATACATTATCTCACAAAAGTGAGCACACCCTTCACGTTTTTGTAAATATTTCATTATATTTTTTCATGTGACAACACTGAAGAAATTATACTTTGCTACAATGTAAAGTAGTGAGTGTACAGCTTGTATAACAGTGTAAATTTGCTGTCCCCTCAAAATAACTCAACACACAGCCACCATTAATGTCTAAACTGCTGGCAACAAAAGTGAGTACACCCCTAAGTGAAAATGTCCAAATTGGACCAAATTAGCCATTTTCTCTCCCCGGTGTCATGTGACTCATTAGTGTTACAGGGTCTCAGGTGTGAATGGGGAGCAGGTGTGTTAAATTTGGTGTTATCGCTCTCACTCTCTCATACTGGTCAATGGAAGTTCAACATGGCACAACATGGCACTTCATGGCAAAGAACTCTCTGAGGATCTGAAAAAAAAGAATTGTTGCTGTACATAAAGATGGCCGAGGCTATAAGAAGATTTCCTAGACCCTGAAACTGAGCTGCAGCACGGTGGCCAAGGCCATACAGCAGTTTTTTTTAACAGAAACGTTTTTTATTGGTCTCTAAACGGATACATCAAAGCATCACAGCATATTTTTTACATTTAAAATATGAAATACAGTGTGATAAGCACAAAAAAAGAAAAGAAAAAGGGAGAAGAAAAAAAAAACGGAATCAGACGGCAAAGTACAGCGTGCAATCCTAGTTAGCAGTCACATTCCGCGGAGCGTATCTGCACCGCACCTATTCCAGCAGTCATAGGGGACAACTTTTAATTTTTCTGTTATATTGGGCCAAGCCATTTAACCACTTGCCGACCGCCGCACGACGATGTACGTCGACAGAATGGCACGGGCAGGCATAAGGGCTTACATGTACGTCCTTGCCTGCCCGCCCGGTGCCTGCGGCGGTCGGTATTCGTTTGGGAGCGATCCCGGACGAGGGGACGGCCATTCATTCATGGCCACCCCCTCGCGATCGCTCCCGACGAATGAAAATGTCCGGTGACATCACTTCCTCTCCTGTAATGTAAACACAGGAGAGGAAGTGATGTATTCTCTCCTCCGTGTCGGTATTTTTCGTTCCGGCACCGAGGAGAGAGCATCGGTGAGTTGCACAAGCACTACACTACACAGTAGAACATGCCAGGCACACTCACACCCCCCCTTTACCCCCCGATCACCCCCCAATTACCCCTGCCCCCCCCAGTCACAGTGACACCAATTGCTTTTTTTTTTTTTTTTTTTTTTGCATTGGTGTCATTTGTGACTGTAATAACTGTTAGGGCAGTTAGGGTTAGCCCCCTTTAGTTCTAATGTGCCCCCCTAACCCCCCCAATAAAGGTTTAACCCCGTAATCACCCCCCGTCGCCAGTGTCACTAAGGCTGGGTTCACATTGCAGCGGTTTATGAGAACGAATGTGATTCGCACCGCACTGCAGTGCAAATCACATCCGATCTCTGTGCGATTCGAGTTCAGCCATACAGATAGTATGGCTGAATTCGTGTCGCACCCGCCGCACCCGCCGCAAATTCGCACGGGACCCTTTTTTTCGTGGCGTTCCCGCATCGCTCCAGTGTGAACCCAGCCTAATAAGCGATCATTTTTCTGATCGCTGTATTAGTGTCACAGGTGACGCTAGTTAGGCAGGTAGGTATTTAGGTTCGCCGCAGCTTTTTATAGCGCCAGGGACCCCCATATACTACCGCATAAAGCCCCCTGATTTCCCCCTAGTTAACCCTTTCACCAGTGATCACCATATAACTGTTACAGGTGACGCTGGTTGGTTAGTTATTTTTTTATAGTTTCAGGGCACCCGCCATTTATTACCTAATAAAGGTTTAACCCCCTGATCACCCGGCGGGTGTCATTTGTGACTGTAATAACTGTTAGGGCAGTTAGGGTTAGCCCCCTTTAGTTCTAAGGTACCCCCCTAACCCCCCCAATAAAGGTTTAACCCCGTGATCACCCCCCGTCGCCAGTGTCACTAAGGCTGGGTTCACATTGCAGCGGTTTATGAGAACGGATGTGATTCGCACCGCACTGCAGTGCAAATCACATCCGATCTCTGTGCGATTCGAGTTCAGCCATACAGATAGTATGGCTGAATTCGTGTCGCACCCGCCGCACCCGCCGCACCCGCCGCAAACTCGCACGGGACCCTTTTTTTGGTCCGCAGCAGAATCGGATCGCATGGGTGTTCACACCATGCGATCCGAGTTTGCAGATCGCACTGCGATATGCGAACTGATCTGGGGGTGTCATTAACATTTCACTGACACTCCCAGCAGTTCGCATAGGGCAGTGTGAACTGCCGCCGGGAGGCATGTGATGTGGGAACCCGCCGCGCATTCGTGGCGTTCCCACATCGCTCCAGTGTGAACCCAGCCTAATAAGCGATCGCTTTTCTGATCGCTGTATTAGTGTCACAGGTGACGCTAGTTAGGCAGGTAGGTATTTAGGTTCGCCGCAGCTTTTTATAGCGCCAGGGACCCCCATATACTACCGCATAAAGCCCCCTGATTGCCCCCTAGTTAACCCTTTCACCAGTGATCACCATATAACTGTTACAGGTGACGCTGGTTGGTTAGTTATTTTTTTTTATAGTTTCAGGGCACCTGCCATTTATTACCTAGTCTCACTAGTGTACCCCTAAATTTAGGGGTGTCTACTTTCCAAAATGGGGTCATTTGGGGGGGGGTTTGTGCCATCTTGGCATTTTATGGCTTTCAAAACTGTAACGCCCTTAGAAATCCTGAAGGCAGTGCTTGGTTTTCGGGGCCCCGTACACGGCTAGGCTCCCAAAAAGTCCCACATATGTGGTATCCCCGTACTCAGGAGAAGCAGCAGAATTTATTTTGGGGTGTCATTTCACATATGCCCATGGCATGCGTGAGCAATATATCATTTAGTGACAACTTTGTGAAAAAAAAAAAAAAAAAAAAAAAGTTTGTAATTTTCCCGCAACTTGTGGCAAAATATAAAATATTCCATGGACTCAACATGCCTCTCAGCAAATAGCTTGGGGTGTCTACTTTCTAAAATGGGGTCATTTGTGGGGGTTTTGTGCCATCTTGGCATTTTATGGCCTTCAAAACTGTAATAGGTAGTGAGGAGTGAAGTCAAATATTTACGCCCTTAGAAAACCTGAAGGCGGTTCTTGGTTTTCGGGGCCCCGTACGCGGCTAGGCTCCCAAAAAGTCCCACATATGTGGTATCCCTGTACTCAGGAGAAGCAGCAGAATTTATTTTGGGGTGTCATTTCACATATGCCCATAGCATGTGTGAGCAATATATCATTTAGTGACAACTTTGTGAAAAAAAAATAAAAAAAAATTAAAGTTTGTAATTTTCCCGCAACTTGTGGCAAAATATAAAATATTCCATGGACTCAAAATGCCTCTCAGCAAATAGCTTGGGGTGTCTACTTTCTAAAATGGGGTCATTTGTGGGGGTTTTGTGCCATCTTGGCATTTTATGGCCTTCAAAACTGTAATAGGTAGTGAGAAGTGAAATCAAACATTTACGCCCTTAGAAAGCCTGAAGGCGGTGCTTGGTTTTCGGGGCCCCGTACGCGGCTAGGCTCCCAAAAAGTCCCACACATGTGGTATCTCCGTACTCAGGAGAAGCAGCAGAATTTATTTTGGGGTGTCATTTCACATATGCCCATAGCATGTGTGAGCAATATATCATTTAGTGACAACTTTGTGTAAAAAAAAAAAAAAAAAAATTATTTTTTGTCATTATTCAATCGCTTGAGGCAAAAAAATAAAATATTCAATGGGCTCAACATGCCACTTATCAATTTCCTTAGGGTGTCTACTTTCCAAAATGGGGTCATTTGGGGGGGTTTTGTACTGCCCTGCCATTTTAGCACCTCAAGAAATGAGATAGGCAGTCGTAAACTAAAAGCTGCGTAAATTCCAGAAAACGTACCTTAGTTTGTAGATGTGACAACTTTTGCGCAAACCAATAAATATACAATTATTGACTTTTTTTTTACCAAAGACATGTGGCTGAATACATTTTGGCCTAAATGTATGACTAAAATTGAGTTTATTGGATTTTTCTAATAACAAAAAGTAGAAAATATCATTTTTTTTCAAAATTTGCGGTCTTTTTACGTTTATATCGCAAAAAATAAAAATCGCAGAGGCAATCAAATACCATCAAAAGAAAGCTCTATTTGTGGGAAGAAAAGGACGCAAATTTTGTTTGGGTACAACATTGCATGACCGCGCAATTACCAGTTAAAGCAGCGCAGTGCCAAATTGTAAAAAGACCTCTGGTCATTTACCAGCAAAATGGTCCGGTCTGAAAGTGGTTAAACACAGTATAGCACCCCGCCATCTACCCCAGGTCAGGGCGAGGGGGGGGGGGGATGGGCCCGTGCAAGCGGGAGGGCCCAGAAAGCTAAGGGTCAACTCATCAATACCGGACATGCCTGTGTCTCATCGTGCGCCTCACTCCTGCACCCAGCTTCCCCAGATCCTAGTAAACTTTTTAGGGCATTTACGACTCATATAGGTAAGCTTATAGAGCGGGAGAGCAGAATCAATCAGGGCTTTCCAGTGGGCTACACTAGGCGGGTCCGATTTCTTCCACTGCATAAGAATAGTCTTTCTGGCATAGAATGCTGTATAGAACACAAACAGCTGTTTATATGTGTTTGGTGCCACTCTGTCACACACGCCCAGCAGTAGAACCACCGGGTCTAACCCTACCGAGAGGTCCCCCAATTCGTTGACCACCCGCACCACATCCTTCCAAAACTGTCTTATAATCGGGCAGTCCCACACCACATGCATAAAAGATCCCACCTCAGTGGTGCACTTCGGGCATCTATCCGAATGTCCTGGGTATATTCTAGAAAGGCAGTGCGGGGTATAATACGCCCTGTGAATAAATTTCAACTGTATATACCTATCCTTAGCTGATATCATTAATGGCAAGTATTGTTGTATCCCCTCCTCCCAATCATCAGTCGCCAGGATGGGGATGTCCTCCTGCCATTTCTGGAAGAGGCTAGATCCCCCCCTTTCCGACCCCGTTGAGATTCTAAGATAAAGAGAGGAGAGGATACGATCCGCCTCCTGAGCCAGGAGGAATTTCTCAACGATATGGGAATGGAGGCTTACCCCTGCGGGGAAATGGTGCTCTCGGGCATGGCGTAATTGTATGTAGCGAAAAATCATTCGGGAGGGGAATTGGTATTCTTCTCTAAGGGAATCAAAGGGGATAAGTGAGCCCCCCGGCATCACTTGTTGCAGAGTTGTGACACCATACCCAACCCAGAGGGCAGGGTCCGGGACCCAGTTGAGGTGTTTCAACCTTGGATTTCCCCACAGCGGTGTATGTGTTGACAGTGCGGCGGGCGGGTTCAATCGAGTCGTAACCTGAGACCAAACCCAAAGAGTAGTTCGCATGGGGGTAGTGACCCCAGGGTGAGCCTTCTGCCCTCTATATACCAAGGTACTCAATGCAGCATGGGATCCCAAAATTGCCGCCTCCAGATTAACAGACAGGTTAGAACAGAGCTGCATGAACCACTACCACACCGTGACCAGTATAGCCGCCCAATAGTATTCTTTTAGACAGGGAAGGGCTAGACCCCCAAGTGAGAGGGGCAGTTGGAGGGTAGTTTGCGCTATTCTTGGGGTCGCCCGGCCCATATGAAGGAATTCACTGTCTGGTCTACCTTCTTAAAAAAGGAATTAGGGATCGGGACCGGGGTGTTACGAAAAACATACAAAAATTTTGGGAGAAACGTCATCTTGAGCAGATTGACCCTACCCACCGGTGTCAGGGGTAGAGTTCTCCACACCTGGCACTTGGCCACCAGGTTCTGTAAGACTGGGTAGACATTATCTGCCAGATAGTGTTTGGGCTCCCTCTGAACCTCTATTCCTAGATAGCGAAATTTATCTACAGTCCGCAGAGAGGTACGGGTGGATACAACAAGGGGAGCGGGTGACAGGGGGAACAGTAAAGATTTATTCCAGTTGATGTGCACCCCCGAGAAGGAGCCAAATTTGTCTATGAGTTTAAGGGCCATTTCCAATGTCGAGGACGCATCTGGAAGATAGAGGAGAATATCATCTGCGTACAGTGAAATTTTTTCACACACTGTCTGAAGGTCCAGGAGAGTAAATTGAAGGGACCTATGCACGAGAACACTAACTCCTCTAGAATATGCGGAGTAGGTAGCGTGATAATATGAGCCCACCCAAGGTTTCTTAAGGGCCAGTGTCTTACTCCCCACCAAGTGCATCTCCTGGAGTATACAGAGGTGTGGTGCATACTTCTTGACATATGTAAAGACCAAGGACCTCTTGTGTTTAGAGTTCATTCCCCTAACGTTCCAGGAGAGAACCTTCAGCGGTACCATGGCGGGTCAGTAGAGATATCTACCGGGAATATATCAGTTACCCTTATCCATACCAAAGGGCCCCAAGACCTGTCCTATGCCGGTTCCCACTTCCACACCAGTGCAGCAAAAGGAGTAGTAAGACGACTGCTAGACTCTGAAAACAACATTGAAACATGTCATATATTAAGCAAGTAGACTGTACGCTGAGAAAGAAAATCATGACCAAAACTGTAACCCCCCTCCCTCACCCCTCCCCGACACCACCCCCCAAACCACAGTGTGTCTTGTAATCCCAAACATAACCTCCTGGTAACAACCATGGGGGTGCGTGAAAAACCCAGCACCTTGAGAGTTCAGTCTTAGCACACAGACTCCGGCTCAGTTTGTAGCAGGATAGACGGTCCCTGCAAAATTCAGCAGATCTCCCGATCCCTGTCGGGGGCACAGTCTTAAACAAAAACCGTTACCAACAGAACATAGAAAAATATGCATGTATATAAGAAAAAGGGGTAAAAAGGAAAATGGAAAAAGTCACCCTTAACGGTGTCACGCATCAACCCCCCTAATGCTCGAAGAGCCCCCCACCCTTAATCCGGCAGGTAGGTCATAGGAAAGAGGGGTAGTCAACAGTTACCTACATCCCAATGGCGGCAGCTGCAGGGAGACCCCACCAATGACCGCAATAGGTACAGCGGTCAACTTTCAACATATAGGAGACACAGGATAACGTGCAGCAACTTCAGCCTCTGGGCAACTAATCCAGCCAGTGCGATGCATCTTCTGGGGAGGTAAAGAACCGCACCGTCTCTCCATCTTGGACTCTGAGCCTGGCAGGGAAAATCATGCTGTATTTTATGCGTCTGTTCCGGAGATTCAACTTAACATGATCAAATGAGCGTCGTAATTTCTGCGTATCAATGGAGTAGTCCGGAAAGATCATAAGTCGTGCGCCCGCATGTTGAAGGGTCTCAGCTTTCCGCGCTTCCCGCAAGACCTGGTCTCGGTCTCGATAGTTCAGCAGACGAAGGATGAACGTGCGTGGAGGAGCTCCCGGTGCACCCCAGGTAGCAGGCATTCTGTGTGCCCTCTCCACTGCAAAAAATGGTGAAAACTGCGCACGAGGTAGGAGGTCTCGCAGCAGCCGTTCTGTGAAGGCCTGGGGGTCCGCACCCTCCTCCCCCTCCGGCAGGCCCACGATGCGGAGGTTATTCCTCCGATTACGGTTCTCTGAGTCTTCTGCTCTGCTTTCCAGGCTCTTGACTCTGGTCTGCAAAGTGCGGATGGCACCGGAGTGTTCCCTCAGAGTGTCCTCAGCGTCTCTCACTCGGCGTTCTGCCTCCATCAGCCGGGCGCGAAAGGTGTCCATGTCGCAACGGATTAATCCGACATCCAGCTGTACCAATTCAATCTTACCCGTCAGGGCGGATTGGCAGTTCGTGATCGCTGGCATAAGCACAGCAAAGTTCGATTGCTCCGTCAGGGCAGGGTCAGGGCACTCTGTCTGAGACGCCATGTGCTTCGGAGGTTGCGGGCCTGCAGGAGGGCCCGAGTCAGCCTGGGGCTTAGATTTGACCGCTGCGGAGCTCCTCCGGGTGTTCGAAGAGCTCTGTCCCTTGGTCATCCCCTTCAGGGAACAATCCTACGAGGATGCACCGAGCAGGGCAGCTAGATTGCAGGGAAAACGTTAATCGATCGGAACACTCCGCCGGAGCTCACTCAGTGTGCGTCCTCTCAGTCGGCCATTCCGGACACGCCCCCGACCATACAGCAGTTTAACAGGGCAGGTTACACTTAGAACAGGCCTCACCATGGTCGACCAAAGAAGTTGAGTGCACATGCTCAACGTCATATCCAGAGGCTGTCTTTGAGATATAGACATATGAGCGCTTTTATCATTGCTGCAGAGGTTGAAGGAGTGGTCAGCATGTCAGTGCTAAGACCATACGCCGCTGTTGGCTGTTGTCCCAGGAGAAAGCTTCTTCTAAGGATGATGCACAAGAAAGCCCGTAAACAGTTTGCTGAAGACAAATAGTCTAAGGAAGTGGATTATTGGAACCATGTCTTATGGTCTGATAAGACCAAGATAAACTTATTTGGTTCAGATGGTATCAAGCGTGTGTGGCAGCAACCAGGTGAGGAGTACAAAGACAAGTGTCTTGCCTGTAGTCAAGCATGGTGGTGGGAGAGTCATGGTCTGGGGCTGCATGAGTGCTGCTGGCACTGGGGAGCTACACTTAATTGAAGGAGCCATGAATGCTAACATGTACTTTGACATACTGAGGCAGAGCGTGATTCCCTCCCTTCAGAGACTGGGCCTCAGGGCAGTATTCCAAAATAACGACCCCAAACACACCTCCAAGACGACCACTGCCTTGCTAAAGAAGCTGAGGGTAAAGGTGATGGACTGGCCAAGCATGTCTCCAGAACTAAACCCTATTGAGCATCTGTGGGGCATCCTCAAACGGAAGGTGGAGGAGCGCAAGGTCTCTAACATCCACCAGCTCTTTGATGTCATCATGGAGGAGTGAAAGAGGACTTCAGTGGCAAACTGTGAAGTTCTGGTGAGCTCCATGCCCAAGAGGGTTAAGGCAGTGCTGGAAAATAATGGTGGTCACACAAAATATTGACACTTTTGACCCAATTTGGACATTTTCACTTAAAGAGGAAGTAAAGGCAAAATATATGTTTTTTTAAAAGCATACCCTGTAAGGCAAAGGCATAATGAGCTAGTATGCATAGCATACTAGCTCATTATGAATAACTTACCTGAGAACGAAGCCCCCGAAGCGTTCCTCCGTCTTCCTCTTCACCGCTGCCATGGATCCCGGAGTGACTTCTGGGTCTCGCCGCTTCGGCACTGTGATTCTCCGGAGCCGCGATGACGTCACTCCCGCGCATGCGCACGGGAGCCGACACTCGCAGCATATCGCCGCGATCTGCGGCCTGCCCCAGTGCGCCGCTGTCTTCATCCTGCTGTGCTTCCTTCACAGCTGATGGATGGTCTAAACAGATATCTTCCAGTACTGTGAAGGTTATTAGCAGTGACTGCTACAGAGAAAAATTGCACCGCTTGCCCAGCCTCTTCTGCTCTCCCCTCCTTTCACAGAATGCAATGCACTGTGGGACAATAATAGTAGGTGTTGTCCCACAGTGCTTTATATTCTGTGGACGGATTGAGGAGATCCTCTTATTTGACTGCTCATCCATTCACATAACACAATGTAATGTGGGAGTGGAATAATAGGAGTTTGTGAATGGTGGAGAGGGCAGAAGAGGGCAGGTGACTGGTGCAACTTTTCTCTGTTGCAGTTGCTGCAGTTGCTGCTTTTTCCCCTTCACAGAGCCCAAAGACAGGGCAGTAGCTGGCAGTTATAAAAATGGAAGTCCAGCCTATCCCTAACTAAGCTTAAACCTTCTCCCACCCCCTTCTAAACCCTTTTCTATCTACCCTTTAAAAGGAAGATGTGTAATATTTACCTATTCTGAGAGTGATCCGGTCCAGTCACTCTCCAGCACCAGCTTCAGGGGAGAGGAAAGAGTGCTAACAATGGATGGAATGCCTTGGCACCTGGTCTGTGACCGGACCAGATCGCTCTCAGAATAAGTATACACATCTTCCTTTCACAGTGCAGATAGAATAGGGTTAAGAAGGGGAATGGGAGAAGATTTAGCAGATTGATAGACATATGCATGTCATTTCTTATAGAGAAAAGTGCAATGCTGTACAAAAGCATGACAAGCTTAGAACAGTCACCCTGTGACATCATAGGCTGACATGTCCACACTACAGCCCCCCCTTTCTGTCTGACAATGTCTTCTGTATAGAGACTCACTGACTAGTGCTATACTGTATTCGAAAGCTGCAGATTGGGAGAAGAAGGCTATACCTCTCAAAAGCAAGCAGTCGATACAGTGATGAATAATGGCCATGTGATGATTTTTACAAAGACAATCAAGAAAGCATTTAGCCACTTTTTATTATTATTTAATTGCCTTGGATAGCATGTAAAACTTTTCTGGCTTGCATTAATTTATAGTGCATATTAAAGCTTTGCATAGGCTAGCCCTGGTTCACTGTTACTCTCTGATTTGGGGTACTGCAATGGATTCCAGAGGCCAAGACATGCTCCAATGAAACTTACAAAGGAGTTATAGAATGCCTGTAGGTCTAAATTCTGTTTAGTGTCCCCCAGCATACCCCTGTTCTCTTTTCTCTATACACCCACCATCCCAGACAACCTTACCCACTATATGATGTTTCCTTGTGTAGTGGCCATAACCCTTAGCAGGGCGGACTTAACTTTTGGGCTTACCAGTTACCTCCACTGGCTGGTTCTTCCACGTCTAGGGGTTCCCAGAGTTAGTACCCAACAACTTTGGATGCTGACACCATAAAAGTCCTTTAGAAAAGGTTTTTATTTGCAGGGGTAACATCCAACATCACAGTCTCATATGGGAACAGAGGGCAGGGGTGAAGAAACTCAGGCAAGAACTAATAATATCAGAAAGTCTCTAATACCACCCATGGAGTAGCCACTCGCAGCTGGGCGCTTCAGGGCTGAACAAACCTCTAGCCAGAGATTATGGCAATCAGCACTTTGATCCAGAACTTGTGAAATCTTTGGCCTTGAGTAACTGGTAACAGAAGTAAACAGGAACCTTTTTCCTCAGTACCTGGAGCATTCTCTATCTCCTTGGCAGTACTGGAAAAAGCATGAATTCATCAGTGTCCTTCACAACTCAGCAACCAGGCAGTTCTCAGGATGCCAGCTTGTTGGCTCTCCTCCGAAGAGTCACTTACATGAGCTGCGGTTCCCCCAAGCCGAGAACACATCCGGACGCCTTGAATCCTCCCTCAGTTACTGCGCCTCGGACCAGCCGGTTCCGAGACTTGGGAACAGAAAGATCCCTACCCCAGACCAGGCGGGTCTACTGGGGCTAGCCAACCGAAGCATGTTGCGGAGCGACGAACGCTCCCATGACCGGGACCACTCGTGGGGCTACCCCGGTCCAGAATCAGGAACAGACCGCTAAGGCCTCACGAACGAACCTAGAACACGTGACTTCAACAACTTAAGTACCCTTCCCCAGACTCCTCAGCAGGGCCCGGCACACCCACTGATTGGCTCTGGGGAAGCTGATACCCAAAACGTCCAACCAGGCCTGGTTCTGAGCCTGTCATGTGCACCTAACTGTACACATGACCAGGCAGAACTCTAACACAGCCCAGCCAAACTGATGTCAAAGTTACACCTACACAATTAACCCTCAGAACCCCTTTACTGTTCTGAGGCAAAAACTAAATTTGTACATGACAGACACTTTGTCCAAAGTGTCATCGCTACACTTGGAAACATGAATCCCTTTTTCATATCGGCAACCTTTTTGACACCCATACCAAAACTCTTTTCCTTTTCCTGCTCTAAGAGAGGGTTACAATCTCCCCTCCAAATACCCACTTGGCTATCTCCCAAAAACTTTTTGTTCAGTCCATTGCCCTGAATATAACCTTCTCTGCCCCCACCATTTGAGAAACTTTACATTATGGGTGCATCATGCAAATATCTAATCTCCAACATATACAATTATTTTTAAACCCCACATTCTGATTTACCCCTAAAACTTAACTACATGACGAAAAGGGAACACATTCTAAATAGGAAATTTAAAGCACAGCAAAAAGGCAATATCTTTTCTCTGTACAGTTTAGATTGAAAACCAATTTAAAATTCTGTATCACTGGTACCAAATTCCTACCATTTTACATTCCCTCAACCTCAACATCTCAGGCCACTGTTGGCAATGTCTTCCACAGTTAGGGACTTTGTTCCATTTATTTGGGATATCCTAATTCTGGCAAGGCGTTAAGGATCTTATTTATACCCATCTACAGTACAAACCCAAATCACACTTGACCATGTATATGCTGGGCCTGCTGCCACCTAATGTGTTTAGGAATGCCAGAAAGTTACTTTTTAAACATTTTGAAGGCCACATGGTGTTTAATAATTTCCCACTGACAGCAAATAAATGGGCTCTCCACCTAAATTCTCATATTTGGGATGTAAAGCTCGTGGAAGCTTTTGCAGCCAGACAGAATCATACTCTCTCTACTTACTGTATGACTGAATCTGAGCCCCCGGGTCCACTTTTGTACCTCTACTTAATTCATTGAGGTGCATGGTTGTTGCCTGTTCCTATTTCCCACTTTTCTTTTTCTTTTTCCACCTGTTGCGTGGACTTTTTCTGTTAATTATGTGTTATAATAAACACCCAAGATGGTATGTAAACTGTAAAGCCCCGTACACACGAGAGGACTTATGTCCGACAGACTTCCGAAGGAGTTCTGTCGGAGTTCTGCCGGAGTTCCGACAGAGTTCTGACGGACTTTTCGGCTGAGTGGACTTGGCCACACACAATCACACTAAACTCCGACGGATTCGAACGTGATGACGTACGACTGGATTCGAATAAGGAAGTTCATAGCCAGTAGCCAATAGCTGCCCTAGCGTCGGTTTTAGTCCGTCGGAATAGCATACACACGAGCGAATTTTTCGAAGGGACCGGGTCCGGCGGAGTTCCTTCGGAAAAATTTGAAGCATGTTCCATATTCTAAAGTCCTTCAGACTTTGGCGAGTCAAAAGTCCGTTGCAGCCCACACACGATCGAATAGTCTGACGGAATCAGTCCGTCGGACTTTGGATGTTGAAAAGTCCACTCGTGTGTACGGGGCTTAAGGCTGCATTCACACCTGAGCGTAGCTTTTCAAGCGTTTTTTGCGGCGTTTTTTACCGCGATTTGCAGCGTTTTTTACCACGATTCGCAGCATTTTTTACCGCGATTCGCGGCCTTTTTTTGCCGCGTTTTGTCGCGAATTTGTGCAGGGCAAAAGGTCACCAATGTTAAAAGAAGAAAAACGCCCAAATCAGCCCGATTCGCACGACAAAAAAGGGTCCGGAACTTGTTTGAGCTTCTCCATTGAGAATAATGGATTTTTTCCCCTCCAGCGTTTTGTAGCTTCAGGCGTCAAGCTACAAAACGCTCAGGTGTGAATGCAGCCTAATTGTATGTGGAGTCCTCTATTGCTGTGCATGACTCCTTCAACAGTTTGATGGTCATGGACTATGTTTTGGGGACATGTGCATTGATAACTCTCCACAACCTCTCAGCGTAGTTTGTGGCTTACTTCTTTAGCTTTTGCTCCAACTATTGTATATCTAATTTCTGAGGTTGTCTAATAATTGATTATGTACCAGCACTCCCTGATATTTATCTCATGGTATTGAACTTGTGAAAACTTTTAAATACATTTATATTCAAAGTAAAGTTTTACATATACTTTAACATGCTTACCTATTTCCCCTGCAGTAGGAGAGGTGCTAATATGCAGTCCATAATCCAACACGTTTACAAACTATGCATTTGTCATCACCTCTTTTATTACAGCACATTAATGTAGTGGTATCATTTTCACACAGTGCCGTAGTAGAGCCAAGTCAAAATGCATACCGTATATGCAGCAGCGTAAAATCTGGCTTTACCTTTCAGCTGTTGCACATATGCATCCACAGTGAAATGGGGTTGTGTGTTGAGAGCACACTCCCCATGCACTCCCAGTACATTGGCCAAGCTATCACCGACAGCTCTGTCGCAGCCTGTGACTGGAAGCTAAAAGAGGGGAAACCTTCCAATGCTGACACTCATTACAGTGATTATAGTGTAAGAAAGGTTCTTCCTGCCTTTGGAAAGATTTTCTTTTACTTCTGTTTGTAATTACAGGTAGCTACAGGACAGGAATTGAGGGAAATATCCCAAACAAATGTCAAAAAATGGACAGTGGTTCTAACCCCTTCCTACTCTATTTAAAGCGAAAGAAAAAAAATGTTTCGCCTTTAAATACAAATGTGAAAATTGCTCAAACAATTATGGTGATCAAAGATTGTACACAGAAATGTGAAATAACAAAAAGAGAGTGAAAACACTTGATTGTACTAATGGGACTCAATGGGATGTGAGTTCTAGTCCATATGTAAAATACATAGGAAAGTTCTTTAAGGCTTTGCTTCCAAAAAGACTTAACTGGAGTATGGTCCCAATTGGACAACAAATATGCCAATCAACCTTTGACAAAGATGAACACAGGATAGGGTACTCTTACCAGCTGAGGTAGATACACGTACCATATGGTAGTGGGTCAAATAGGCTTGTAATCCTCCTGTTGGTATCACTTAGGGTGCGATGGTGAATAGCTCCAAGTCGCAAGACCATGAAGGTCCATGGAGAACTGTCAAACAGCAGCCAAGGGTATCCCAGGTACGTCCACGTATAAATGAAGGAAAAGGTCAAAGATGGCGGAATTTGAAATGAAAAGGGAAAAAAGGAAAGCTCTATATGGTGCAGGTCAACCAATAACGATTTATTGGGCTTAAAACACCTTACAACAATTTGCAAGATAGACAATAAAATTTATCCAAAATGCGATAAAATTAAACGCTGTACTAAAAGCAATGTGGGAGTCACAAATATGCAAGCCCAGGGCTAGTACAGCGTTTAATTTTATCGCATTTTGGATTAATTTTATTATCTATCTTGTAATTGTTGTAAGGTGTTTTAAGCCCAATAAATCGTTATTGGTTGACCTGCACCATATGGAGCTTTTTCTTTTTTCCCCTTTTCATTTCGCATTCCGCCATCTTTGACCCCTTTCCTCCATCTATACGTGGACGTACCTGGGATACCCTTGGCTGCTGTTTGACGGTTCTCCGTGGACCTTCACGGTCTTGCGACTTGGAGCTGTTCACCATCACACCCTAAGTGATACCAACAGAAAGATTACAAGCCCATTTGACCCACTGCCCTATGGTACGTGCGTCCACCTCAGCTGGTAAGAGTACCCTATCGTGTGTTCATCTTTGTCAAAGGTTGAGTAGCATATTCATTGTCCAATTGGGACCATACTCCAGTCAAGCCTTTGTGGAAGCGAAGCCTTAAAAAACTTTCCCATGTATTTTACATATTACATATTTACATATTTTAACACTACATATTTACATATTTTAACTAGAACTCACATCCCATTGAGTCCCATTGGTACAATCAAGTGTTTTCACTTTCTTTTTGTTATTTCACATTTCTGTGTACAATCTTTGATCACCATAAATTTTTGAGCAATTTTCACATTTGTATTGAATTTTTCACTTGTTAATCAATGTCATGTTCTTATTTATGAGGTTACATGTCTGAGCGCTATACATATTTTTCCACATGCTATTTTGAACTTCGTTTGTTTGAGTGTTAGCCACTTTTTATTTATCAAGTTTTCACTGAGGTTCAGCGCAGTATTTCCCCCCATTTGTACACTTGCCTTTAAATACACCTTAAGAAGAAGGTACTTTAATGCACATTTTTGCTTTGTCTAGGTTGAGAGATGTTTTCTTTGTCTAGATTGAGACACGGGATTACTGAGGAAGTTGAGATTGTTTTAGTTGATAATGGGGATGAAGGTGTAATAGGTAAGCAAGTTTGTTTTGGGGGATGAACATAGCTGAATTAAACTACTAAATCAATCATCTAGAGATACCATCCTCCTACCCAACTGAACTCACACTGAAAGGATCATATGTTAAGGAACACCAAGGCTATGGTCAGAAAAACTGAAAACTGAAAGAGACAATGGGAGTTAAATTACGAAAGACAAATCCACGCAGGGCTGGTGCAAGGATTTTTGGCGCCCTAGGCGAAACCTAATGTTGCCGCCCCGTTGGCTCCGCCCCTTCACTGAGACTTTTGTGGCGCCTCTTCACCCATTTCTTCAGCTGTGGTCCACAGGCCTGTACCTGTGCATCTGGACCCGGCCCGAAAACAAATAGTGGATGGCACCGGCTTGCTTAATCAAGCCAGCTGTGGTCCACAAGCTAGGGCAGTATACAGACAGGCTAACTGTATAATTGCCTGTCTGTACGAGTATACAGATACACTTACTTACCTTGCTTTACAGACACCTACTAAAAATAATAATAAATGCACATTTTTGTACCTTTTTGTATGCAAAAGGATCTTAATTTCTTATTTTTTTTTACAAAGATGGACTTGAACCTCCACACCTCAAATCACCCCAATTTCTTTATTTTCAAGTTTCAGATCACCACAATTCTTCCATCTTCACACGTCAGATCACTCCATCACTTTCACTAGAATCACTATCACCCTGAATACTTGTTCCCCTCTGCACCCCTCCTCTGCATCTCTGTTCATCTCAAACCCCCCACACACATATCAGTTCCTCTCACACACAATCTACCCCTCTGTACCCCCCTGAACGTCTGTCCACCCCCCCACACACACACCTGTTACCCCTCTGTACCCCCTGCAAGTCTGCCCCCCCACACACACACCTGTTACCCCTCTGTATCCCCTGCAAGTCTGTCCCCCCCACACACATACACCTGTTGTCTTTCTGTACCCCCTGCATGTCTGTCCCCCCCGCACACAATCTGTTACCCCTCTGTACCCCCCTGCATGTCTGTCTCCCCCCTACACACACCTGTTACCCCTCTGTACCCCCCTGCATGTCTTCCCCCCCACACACACACACGTGGTACCCCCTGAACGTCTATCTCCCCCCTCCTCCCCTACACGCGCGCGCGCGCACACACACACACACACACACACACACACACACACACCTGTTATCCCTCTGTAGCCCCCTGCACGTCTCTCCCCCCCACACACAAACAATCTGTTACCCCTCTGTACCCCACTGCAAGTCTGTTCCCTCCCCCACACACACACACACACGTTACCCCTCTGTACCCCCTGCACATCTGTCCCGTGTCCACACACATCTGTTCCCCCTCTATACCCCCCTGCATGTCTGTTCCTCTCCCCCCCACACACACACACACACACACACACACACCTGTTCCCCCTATGTACCCCCTTGCACGTCTGTCTGCCCCCCCCCCACACACACACACATCTGTTCCCCCTACGTACCCCCCCCCCACACACACACCTCTGTTCCCCCTATGTACCCCCCCCACACACACACACACACCTCTGTTCCCCCTATGTACCCCCCCACACACACACCTCTGTTCCCCCTATATACCCCCCCCCCCACACACACCTCTGTTCCCCCTATGTACCCCCCCACACACACACCTCTGTTCCCCCTATGTACCCCCCCACACACACACCTCTGTTCCCCCTATGTACCCCCCCACACACACACACACCTCTGTTCCCCCTATGTACCCCCCCCACACACACACACACCTCTGTTCCCCCTATGTACCCCCCCCCCCACACACCTCTGTTCCCCCTATGTACCCCCCCCCACACACACACCTCTGTTCCCCCTATGTACCCCCCCCACACACACACACACACACCTCTGTTCCCCCTATGTACCCCCCCCCCACACACACACCTCTGTTCCCCCTATGTACCCTCCCCAGACACACCTGTTCCCCCCTATGTACCCCCCCCCCCCACACACACACCTCTGTTCCCCCTATGTACCCCCCCCCCACACACACACACACCTCTGTTCCCCCTATGTACCCCCCCCACACACACAAACCTCTGTTCCCCCTATGTACCCCCCCCACACACACACACCTCTGTTCCCACTATGTACACCCCCCCACACACACACACACCTCTGTTCCACCTATGTACACCCCCCACACACACACACACACCTCTGTTCCCCCTATGTACCCCCCCACACACACACACACCTCTGTTCCCCCTATGTACCCCCCCCCCCACACACACACACACCTCTGTTCCCCCTATGTACCCCCCCCACACACACACACCTCTGTTCCCCCTATGTACCCCCCCCACACACACACACCTCTGTTCCCCCTATGTACCCCCCCCACACACACACACCTCTGTTCCCCCTATGTACCCCCCCCTCCACACACACACACCTCTGTTCCCCCTATGTACACCCCCCCCCACACACACACACCTCTGTTCCCCCTATGTACCCCCCCCCCACACACACACACACCTCTGTTCCCCCTATGTACCCCCCCCCCCCCTACACACACACCTGTTCCCCCTACATACCCCCCTGCACGTCTGTTCCTAATCCCCCCCCCCCACACACACATACACACACAGCGAAATAAACTATAAACTTGACAGAGTACATTTTTTATTTCATGTGTTTGCAGGCTGCAGAACTAAGCATGCTGCCTGAGCTTCCACTATACCTGAGCCAGCGGCGGTGATGCCTTTTCTCCAGGAGAGTGGTGCTGCTGCCTGCCTGTTCTTCCATAACAGATGCCCGAGCGGCCAGGAGGAGGGGGAGCGGATATCGGCAAGCCCAGAGTTACATGCCATCTCATCCGCCCCAGCCAGTTCCACCGATCATGCTGTACTTCCGGATCGGCCGGCTGTCTCCCCTCATCTTCTCACTGCCGCTGCTATGGCGGCACTGCAGGCTGGGGACAGAGCGGTCCGGGATGTTTTCATAGGCGCAATCGCCCTCTATGAGGCAGCATGTATTTAAAAAATTACAATCCTGGATATATTTTAATAAAGCGAGTGGCTGGGGATCCGTATTTTGCCGCCCCCCCCCCCTACCCGGGCGCCCTAGGCAGCCGCCTGACCCGCCTATTGCTAGCGCCGGCCCTGAATCCACGTCACTCCACTCCAATCATGAGCAAGCTAAAATGCTGTTTTTTATTTTCCTTGCATGTCCCCCTTGGGTCTACAGCGACTGCACTTCCAAGTGCACTTTCAGTGAAAATTCAAGCGCACTTTGCACTTGTAGTGCAAAGTGGAGTTGCCTTTAGTAAATAACCCTCATTGTACCTATTCTGATCTAGTTCTTTTAGCCAAAGTGTGGAAGAATAGGTCAAATTGTTAGCCTATTTGCTTGCAGTTCAGTTCTAGGTGTGCAGACTCAAAATGTAAGTACATTGTAGGCTCTTCCACCAACAAAAACCTATAAAATATGCAGAGACAGCAAAAATGAGGCCTCAGTTGGGTGGCAGGACAGCTTTCTGGGAGGTTTTATTATACGCATGGACAGTAATATGGTAAATATTTGGATGGATTGTTTCCTCCAAATTATCTGAGAGTAGAGCGCAAAGTACATATGCAAAGGATGCTCTCCTGGCACACTGCTGGTTACATAGCTTAGCACTATATGGCCATATCCCCCTAAATCCCCATGTTTGCTGAATATGCTCAGGTGTTTTTAAATAGCCTTGCAGGAGTTAAAGGTCATTTTTGTATGTGTGCGCTGTAATCTTTTTTTCTGTCTGTATGGTCTTATGGCTGTATCATCTTTAATACATTTTTTAGGTTGTGCCCTCCAAATCTTTGTTTGTCTAGTGTATGGATATTGACCAAATCCCTTTGGGCTGGAGCCAGGGGCGGATCCAGAGCCTAGTCTCGGGAGGGGCACTGCCAGAAAATATGTTTTTTGGGGGTAAATTTATCGGGGAAATGGCTGGTGTTAGCGCTTCAATCATCACAGCGCCATGGTTGTTATGGTGTCAGGATGATTGAAACGCATTACTATTATTACATTGTTATAAAAAATGAAATGGTTCAACTCACCATAATGCAGAATCAGTGGGAGCCCTGAGCGTGTCACCTGCCACACGTTGTGGATTATCACTTGCCACATCACCTTTCACCAGATGCAGACTGTCACTTGTCACGTCACCAGATGCAGATTGTCACCTACCATGTCTCATGCCACACGTTGCAGATTGTCACTTGCCACGTCCCATGCCACACGTTGCAGATTGTCACTTGCCACGTCCCATGCCACATGTTGCGGATTGTCACTTGCATGTCGCCTGTCACCAGATGCAGATTGTCACTTGTCACGTCACCAGATGCAGATTGTCACTCGCCACATCCTATGCCACATGTTGCAGATTGTCACTTGCCACGTCCCATGCCACACGTTGCGGATTGTCACTTGTCATGTCAACTGCCACCAGATGCAGATTGTCACTTGCCACGTCACCAGTCACCAGATGCAGGTTGTCACTTGCCACATCCCATGCCACATGATGTAGATTGTCACTTGCCACATCCCATTCCACGCGTTGCAGATTGTCGCTTGCCACATCCCATGCCACATGTTGCGGATTGTCACTTGCCTGCTATAATTGTCTCTTGCTGTGTCCCAGAGTCAGGCAGCAGATTACCTGTCAAGCAGCAAAGAGATGATATAATCTCTCTGCTGCTGTGGCTGCCTGCACACTGCACAGTGAGGGCAGAACTGCAGGGATGCAGGGTGGGCGCCGGGTGGTGAGAGATGATATCATCTCTCTGCTCCCTGATTGGCCAGCAGCCTGCTCACAAACTGTCACTGAGCTGCACAGCTGCACAGCTGCTTACCACCCGAGCTGCCTGGCCGCCCGCGGAGCCGCTTGCTGTCTCTCACAGACGAAGCCGCCCGTGCTCTCAGCCATGGAGCCGCCCACTGGCTCTCTCACCCATGGCAACGTCTGCCCGCCCACTCAATTGCATTCTTGGAGGGGGCAATTGCCCCGTTGCCCCCCTGGATCCGCCCCTTGCTGGAGCACCCCACCCCCCATCATTGCCTCTTATTAGTGTCCACCTGTGTTATAGGAGGAGTCCTTTAGTTCTCCCGTATAGAGGAGTGTATGCTCCCATGGTTCAGTGGTTCAGAGAAGCAGGATTCTCCATTCTATGGATAGCGTAGAACCCACTGATCGTGGGGTACTTTGACGTAGTAGTGGGCTTAGCACTATATGGTCATATGGTGTAACTAAATCCCCATAATTTCTGAATATCCTCAGGTGTTTTTAAATAGCCTTGCAGAAGTTAAATGTAATTTTTGTATGTGTGCTCTGTAATCTTTTTTTCTGTCAGTATAGTCTTATGGCTGCACCAGCTTTAATGCATTTTTTTAGGGTGTGCCCCCCAAATCTTTGTTTGTCTGCTGGTTGCATGGACAGCAAAAGTACTTTTATTCACTTCTACGTTTCCTGAGTATACTGAGTAAAAAAAAAAAGAATGAAATGCAGCAATTTTGAAGTTGAGTGAAAGTAGAGTGAAAGGTTTATTGTAGCATAACATGGTTTATGTTTTTTTTGTTTGCTTTTATGAGTCTGTATTCAAGCCAAAAACCCCCAAAAAAGGATAACTGAGGAGGAACGAGGCACAGAGGGTTCTTTACTGTAAGTGCGACAAGGATGTAGAATTTCCTTCCACAGGCGGTGGTTTCAGCAAGGGGCATTGATAGTTTCAAAAAAATATTAGGTAAGCACCTGAACGACTGCAACATACACGGATATACAATGTAACGCTGACATATAATCACACACATAGGTTGGACTTGATGAACTGGTGTCTTTTTTTCAACCTCACCTACTATAAGGGGCAGAGGGCAGCTTTGTAAGCTAAGGCTTCATTTACTGTACACTGCTGCTGGTAAACGGACGTTTAGGAGCTGTTGGGCATTTTTTTTCAGCTGCCCCTGAACTCTCTACTGTTTTATCTTGTCACTACATGTACAAAGGGTTGTTTATAGTCATTCCCAGGCAGTTAAGTTTAGAAGCATTTTTTCGAAAGCAAAAAAAATGCATTCAGAATGGATATTCAGATACATTTGAAACCGGGTGACTCGCGCTTAGCCTCGTTTCGTTTACAGGCGTTTTTAATGGAGATACATTTTTGGCTATTAAAAAAAATAAACACTTCTAAAACATAAACACAGCATGTAAACACTGCAAAACGGATGTTTTTAAACGTTGGTTACTATCTGACAAGTTAAATCATTCAGGAAAGGTTTCAAAATGTCCTGTATGCATTATGCCCTAAAAATCATGTTTGCTATGCAGCTGTATGACTGAATTCCTATTGTTGGGTGAACATACAGTATGCTTTAATACATACACACGATCAGAAATTCTGCCAGCAAAAGTCAGATGTGAGCTTTTGGTTAGAAATTCTGACTGTGTGTATGTTCCATCGGACTTTTGCTGGCAGAATTCCAGCCAGCAAAAGATTGAGAGCAGGTTCTCTATATTTTTCGGTCGGAAAAAGTTCAGATTGGAAATTCCGATCGTCTGTAGCAATTCCGACGCACAAAATTCCTCCGCATGCTCAGAAAAAATTTGACGCATGCTTGGAACCATTGAACTTAATTTTCACGGCTCGTCGTAGTGTTGTATGTCACCATGTTCTTGACGGTCGAAAGTTCATAGAACTTTTGTGTGACCGTGTGTATGCAAGCCAAGCTTGAGTGGAATTCCGTCTGAAAAACCATCCAAGTTTTTTCCGATGGACGGGGCATTAGGCTCCATGACTGCTAAAAGAATGCCATACAAATGCTGGATGAAAAATGCTCAATATAGCATTTTTTGTGCCAGCTTTTATTAGCGTTTTAGCGGCAGTTAGGAGCATTCAGCTGTTTTTTCTGCTGGCAAAAAAATAATTTTTTTCTGCTCCTAGAAGCTGAAGCTTCAAAAATGCTGTAGACTAAAATGGTGTGCATAGACACATAGGATGATACTATTTGCTTCTAGAAGCAGGAAAAAAAGTTTAAAAGCTGCTGTTAGGAGCAATTTTTTAAGCTAGTGTGCATGGAGCCTTGGGATGAATTACTTAAAGCGGGATTCCACCCTAAAGTGGAACCTCCGCTGATCGGATCCCTCCCCCCCTCCGGTGTCACAATTGACACCTTTCAGGGGGGAGGGGGTGGAGATACCTGTCAAAGACAGGTATTTTCACCCACTTCCGGGCATAGACTCCCGTGGGAGTCTATGCCTCTTCCTGAGAATTGTGTGGGGTACAGGTTGCGCTATGGAGCCTTAGAATATTCAGTTAGATACAAATAAAGAAATATATAAGAAATAGATACGAAATAAATAAGAAGTTAGGGTAAGAGCAGCCACTATTAATTTCCACCCAAATGGGTGAAAAGATGCTAAAACGAGGAGAAGAAATAGATATGGCGCTATACCGATAATACCAATTATTATTATGGACCTCTGGGTGAGGACTCTATTGTATGTAATTCTCAGTGTGCTGGCAAGTTAGGTACTAACATAAATGTGCTATCATACACCCTATGCTATTTGTTAGTGAACATCTCATAGGTGGAAACACATATTGCATATAATTCTCAGCGTGCTGGTTAGTTAAATACAACAACACATATTACGTATATTTCTCAGCGTGCTGGTTAATGAAACCCAAAAACACTAAAACCACAAAGAACTTTGTGACCATAATATGGAATGCTTATCCCTGTACCATAACCATGTATAGTTATTGATGGAGTGCAAGTGCAAATAAATACTTACCGTATGTGCCTTAAAGGTAAAGATATACAATAAAATAATATAAAGAAGAAAAAAAGGAAAAAAGGACTGGGTGTAGTAACGGTGAAATAGCCCTGAATGTGGTATAAATAGTTAGAAATTTAAAATAGTGCTCAAACGTAATGTTTGAAGTGAATATCTCAGTGGTAGTACGATCTGATAGTTGGTCCAATTATAATAAATAGTACTATATAAGATAAAAAAATTGCAGTGAACATAGAAATACCATGATACTTAAATAAAATACCATAAAAATTGAATAAAAATTAGAAATGTGCAAAAATGCAGGTGAACTGTGAACAATAAACGTAGTGAAACAAGTCTCTGATAAGTGACGGAATCTTCCGTGAGTGAAGGGGGGAGGTGATGGTTTCCAGTTGTGTTCCTCGCGTTCGGTGGCTACGTGTATATTATATTATTATGCTCTCACCGGAAAAAAGACCCCATCCGGGGTGGATCAGCCTTCACAATATCAGCTATTGTGTCGCTCTCTGGCTTCCTTCAGGTGTAATATTGGGGATCCCTCGTTTCTCCGTGAGAAGCAGTGTGCCACGTTATATAAGGTAAAGAAGAGGCACATCCATAGTGTGATACTGTTTAAACATTGCTTTTATTCCAAAAATAGATTAAAACTACTTACAAACAAGATATTTAAAATTGCGGTAGTGCATGTAGCTTTAAAAGTCCCGCTCTGTTATCTCCGCCTGAGCTCGAGGTGTACGTTGCCTGGCCAGGCAACGTACACCTCGAGCTCAGGCGGAGATAACAGAGTGGGACTTTTAAAGCTACATGCACTACCGCAATTTTAAATATCTTGTTTGTAAGTAGTTTTAATCTATTTTTGGAATAAAAGCAATGTTTAAACAGTATCACACTATGGATGTGCCTCTTCTTTACCTTATATAACGTGGCACACTGCTTCTCACGGAGAAACGAGGGATCCCCAATATTACACCTGAAGGAAGCCAGAGAGCGACACAATAGCTGATATTGTGAAGGCTGATCCACCCCGGATGGGGTCTTTTTTCCGGTGAGAGCATAATAATATAATATACACGTAGCCACCGAACGCGAGGAACACAACTGGAAACCATCACCTCCCCCCTTCACTCACGGAAGATTCCGTCACTTATCAGAGACTTGTTTCACTACGTTTATTGTTCACAGTTCACCTGCATTTTTGCACATTTCTAATTTTTATTCAATTTTTATGGTATTTTATTTAAGTATCATGGTATTTCTATGTTCACTGCAATTTTTTTATCTTATATAGTAATATTTATTATAATTGGACCAACTATCAGATCGTACTACCACTGAGATATTCACTTCAAACATTACGTTTGAGCACTATTTTAAATTTCTAACTATTTATACCACATTCACGGCTATTTCACCGTTACTACACCCAGTCCTTTTTTCCTTTTTTTCTTCTTTATATTATTTTATTGTATATCTTTACCTTTAAGGCACATAAGTATTTATTTGCACTTGCACTCCATCAATAACTATACATGGTTATGGTACAGTGATAAGCATTCCATATTATGGTCACAAAGTTCTTTGTGGTTTTAGTGTTTTTGGGTTTCATTAACCAGCACGCTGAGAAATATACGTAATATGTGTTGTTGTATTTAACTAACCAGCACGCTGAGAATTATATGCAATATGTGTTTCCACCTATGAGATGTTCACTAACAAATAGCATAGGGTGTATGATAGCACATTTATGTTAGTACCTAACTTGCCAGCACACTGAGAATTACATACAATAGAGTCCTCACCCAGAGGTCCATAATAATAATTGGTATTATCGGTATAGCGCCATATCTATTTCTTCTCCTCGTTTTATGCCTCTTCCTGCCCTGCCGCGCTGTCTGCTGGGACACACACGGGTCCCAGTGACAGCGCGGAGATTTCCTATTGCGCAGCTCGCGCGTGCGCAGTAGGGGACCGGGAAGTAAAGCCGATTCGCTTCACTTCCTGATTCCCTCACTTAGAATGGTGACTGCAGCAGCCGAGAGCCGAGCGATCGATCGGCCTCGGCTGCCGGCATCGCTGGAACCCGGGACAGGTGAGTGTCCATTTATTAAAAGTCAGCAGCTGTAGTATTTATAGCTGCTGGCTTTTAATATTTTTTTTTTTAGGTGGAATCCCTCTTTAAGTGAGGGTAGGATTACAACTCTCACAATGAATTTGCCAGGTACATGTGAATATATACAGGTTAGTTAACCTTTTTGAAAAAAATTTAAAAGTGAATTAACACCCTTCACCTGCCCCCAATCCTCCCCTGGTCCCCGCTGTACTTACATCTGTAGGTAATGAGATGTCAGTGCCCATGCAGACTCTTCTCCCCCTTCTTTCTGCAGAGCTTCTGAGATGGATCAGAGCAGTTCTGATTGGTCAGCATGGTCATCTGGTCTGATCCATCCCAGAAGTCCTGCAGGAGGAGGGTGTAAGGTGTTGGTTGACGTTTTCACTTTTCGGAGAAGTCGAAATAACTCTTTAAGTACACTATTTCAACATATTTGAGTATACAAACATTTGATCTTTATTCAAAGATGCCTACAGATAAAGATGATGTACTTGACTAAAAGCACAAGAAAATTTTTCCTTTTCAATAATTCATTCAACTAAAATATCAATAGATGTTATGGAGTACTGTAAACCCCTGACATCAAAAGCTGGTATTGCCCCCTGTAGCAGAAATGACTTCTTATAGGCATGTTGTATAACCGCCCATCAATCTCTGACATTGACTTAGTCACATTTTTTACTTTTTCGCCATGCAAAATTCTGCCAGTTGTAAGATGTTTGTGGGTTTCCTTGCATGAACTACCCATGTCAAAATCCCCCTACAAAATTTCAATGTGAGTCAAATTGTCGCTTTTACTAGGGAAGTCCATAACCCCTTATTTCTTCTTTTTGAGTCACTCTTTGGTGAATTTGCTACTGTGTTTCAGATCATTATTTTGTTGAAAGAGTTATTTCTGGTTCAACTTCAACTCTTGGACAGATGACCTCACATTCTTATTGAGCACACTTTGATATGATGCAGAATTTATTGTTGACTTGATGACTGTGAGCTTTCGAGGCCCTTAGACCCCTTTCACACTGGGGCGTTTTTCAGGCATTTTTCAGGCGCTTTAGCGTTAAAAAACACGCCTGAAAGAAGCCGCAACTGCAATCCCAATGTAAAAGCCCGAGTGCTTTCACACCGAGATCCCTTTCACACTGGGGCATTTTTCAGGCGCTTTAGCGTTAAAAAACACGCCTGAAAGAAGCTGCAACTGCAATCCTGATGTAAAAGCCCGAGTGCTTTCACACTGAGGCGCTGCGCTGGCAGGGCGTCAAAAAAAGTCCTGCAAGCAGCTTCTTTGCAGCGCTTTTGCAGCGGTGAATACAACGCTCCTAAAGCACCCCTTCCCATTGAAATCAATGGGAAGCGCCTGTAAAACGCCAGAAAAACGCCTGAAAAACACTATTGGCAGCAGCGTTTTGTGGGCGCATTTAACCCTTTATTTGGCCACTAGCAGGGGTTAAAAGCGCCCCAATAACGCTTGAAAAACGCTGGTAAAGCGCTGCTAGTTTAAGCTGCGCTTTACGAGCGTTTTTCGGGCGCTGACATTGTGAAAGGGCTCTTAAAGCACTTGGGCTTTCACATTGGGACTGCAGATGAGGCTTCTTTCAAGCGCTTTACAAGCGCTTTTTTTAACGCTAAAGCGCCTGAAAAACGCCTGAAAAACACCCCAGTGTGAAAGGGGTCTAAGGCAGCAAAGCAACCTGAAACCATAACATTTCCACCACAAAGCTTCACAGTTGTTATGATGTTCTTCTCCTGAAATACTCCTTTCATTTTGCAGAAAATATGTCTACTGTTGCTGTGAACAAAAATTTTCTTTTTGAATAATTGATCTTTAGCATGTTGTTCTTTGCTGTTTATTTTTTGCCTTCCTCTGGATTAAATTTGGGTATGGTATTGTGTATATAGGATAGGATTTTTTTTTTTGTTTTCCCATTATTATTGGTTGAACTAGATGGACTCTTTTTTCAACCAGACTATCTATGTAACTACATTCCTGAAGGCCAGATTTTTGCATATGTGTTCAATGGCAAGCTGTAATCTTGCCGTAATGTTCTTTTTGGACAGCAAAGGTGTTTCCTCAACACATCTCTCATGTAGGTTGAATTCTCCTTCTATTTGCAGACGAATGCACCTTTACTCAAACTATTTCAAGAGATACCTACAGATCCTGCAGTGAAATTTTAAGGGTTTTTTTTTATTACTTTTTGTTTTAGCATCAAACTATCAGCTTTCAGGCTAAATTTGGTGGGCATGCCAGCCCTGAACAAGTTAGTGGACTTTTAAAGTCTACACCAATTGTATATGATTTTCCTTACAGTGGAATGATGGATTTCAGATCATTTGGACATTTTTTTAATTCTTTGCCAGACTCCTAGGCATCAGCAATGTTTTTTTCCGAGGTCCTTGGAGAGCTCTGTTTGATCTTGGCTTGATGACATCACACATATCTAGAGCAAAGTTAATACAATACCCTAGATATCTGAAAGTTTAATGCTCACTGGCCATAGATTATACATTTTTTTTGTACAATTTTACTTCAGATTTACCAAAACCATATAATATGAGGTCAAACCTAAATACTTTCCATTTGCATGCAAATAGTCAGGCCATTGCACTACATAGTTGAAGGTAAATCTAAAGGAAATTGAATAAGAAATTTATATATAATGTATGTTCCACCTGCAAAAAGGTTCTGATCATTGGAACCTAATCTTCAACTGTGGATTCCAATCTCATAGATCTGAAGTGGTGGTAAATATAGAGAATACTTCCTTTTTTCATAGGAAAAATCTGCATTATGCTAATTTAGTTAAAAAAAAAGAAATATACAGTACTATGCCAATCTTTTTGTCATTAGTTCAAGTATATCACCTTTATATGTAGGCACTATTCAAATTAACATCTAATAATATTTACCTATTTATATACAGTATTTTGAAAAAGTCAACAATTTCCATGGGCTGTCCTTATTTTTTACATAAATGTATTTCAAAGTAGCAATATTGGTTCTGTGCAATCTAATAACTATCACTAATGAATTAAGTCAATAGAAGCTTCATAAAAAAACTATTAATGATATAACGTGGCCTTCAGATCCTCTTCATTGGCAGTCACAAATCCAAAGGGCGGCTAAGCTTCCTGTATCCAGGGTAGTTACATTAGAGGCTGTCTGTCAACATATAAATCTGAAGTTTTAAGGAAAGAGCGACTAAACTATAGCAAACCAATCATTCTATTTGGAACATAGCAAATCATCGTCATAAACCTTCACATTGGAAATACTATAAATTTCATAGTGCATCAACATTGGGATACCAAGAAAACTGGAGTGGCTGACAAGCAGGCTCGCCTTTTGGAAGAAAAAAATCCTTGTCAGTGGCGGTAACTGTGTCCTTCTGAAGCCAGTCTCACTGTCTCCCAGACTGCTTTTGTTATTTTAGGTCAATTTTACTTTCCGCCATAGCTTATTCATGCCAAAGTAGCCAAATAACAACTATATATCTCCTATCACGTCTACTTTCCAAGACAGGTTCGGGAAGAACCCAGGATGCCAGTGCGACAGCCCTCTTTTGCTGAACCTCTTGAAGAGTTTGGCCAAATTTTTAACCAGTGGGCCTTAATGAAAGTACAAAACATCTTTTTGCATTTCTTCTGTGTGTTCATGAATTCTTTTTTTTTTCCTGCAAAATGAAATGAAAATATGGGAATTCGAGAAGGAGGTTTTTCCAAGAAGGCCAAGAAAATCATTTATATTGGCTTAATAAATCATGGCCTCGTTCATCTAAAACACACAGACTGCCATTTGGAAGATATTTCCCATGATGTATAGTGGGCCAGTGTATTATACTCAGCTCCTTAGTGAAAAAAAAAAGAATTAAAAAAATGTTTTTGTGTGACCTTGCAGGCAGTCTCTTCCGATGCCCACGGTTTTCTCAGTTTGATTATTATTTTGTGTGCCCACCATAATCAGGGCCTATGTGAATTCATTATTGAGATATGCTTTTATTTTGTTGTAGTTGAATAGGCTGCCAAGAGCGGCTCTGCACACATAGAGCTCATGGTCTTATAGTGTCCTAAATTCTTTAACTGTTTACACTTTGGCTGGATAGAGAAATTAAAACAAATGTTCAACTGGTTGAAGGAACAGTTAGTATTTTGTGTTTTACACTTGAAGCTTTGTGCTCAGGGAAAGGTGGACTCTGTCACAGACCCAAATAAGATTATAGTGGGGTTCTTTTTATATATATATCTTTTTTTGTATTTTTTTTTTTTTTTTACTCTTAAAACTTTTTCATTGCTGCTGTACATGAGCCAAAACGTACATTGGGCTTTGAAATTGCATGACAATGCGTACAGTTGCTTCTCATACAATATTGCAGTTGTGCAGAAGGCTGTATTTTGGTGTCCCTAGGTCTTAGGCACCCCATGATTGTAGGACCTAGGTTCACAATTGCCACTCTGCAGGAACATCCATCATTATTTGTGTGAGTAAGGTACCAAAACACCTGGAAGGCTATGTTGTTAAATTGCCAGTGTGAGCATTGAAAGCAATGATTCATTTGGGGGGTGTACCTAAACCCCTATAAGGAAGATGTTCATGCTTGGAGTGGTCACTGAAGGTTGGCATGCGCACTTGATGCTGAAACCACTGGGCGTGCACCAACTACAGTTTACAGGGATGCCCTGCATCTTTAAATGCAAGAGCATCATGACTGGAGCAAGTTATCGCAGGTAGTTGCCAGCCAGCTAGGGAAATTAGTTTGTGTCCCGCTTAAAGCAAAACTTTACCCATAACAACTTGATACAAAAATAATGTTCTTTAGCAGGGAACATACATTCCACAATAATAATTGTGCTACCAAAATTAGTGTGTGCTGTATATTGCCTCCAGCATTGCTCCTGTTTCTTCTTGCTGGAGGCTGCTATTTTGCTGAAGCCCTGAGACCCTGAACAGCAGTAAATCATAAAGGGTAACTAAATCTATCAATTTTATAGTTTAAAAAAACAGTTATATTCCTGGAAATCCAAGATTGATAACTGTCACATTTTGCTTGTGTCCTCAACCAAACTGTCAAATCATTAAATGGCTGATGTCATAACTGATCACATGTGCAGCACCATGGCAGTTGCAGATCAAACAGAAGCAGTTTCCTTGGCTGTATAGGATAGGATGGTTTAATTCCTTTAAGATTGTCAGCAGATCAATAAATGCCTAAAAATAAAGAACTGAGCATGTGCAGAGCAGGGTGAGACAGTGTAAAACTAGATTTAAACAGTATACACACTTATTTTTAATGTTGTAAGCTATACCTGCAAAAGAGGCCAGAAGAGATCTATCAGGACTAAATTTTCCAGCAAAAATTTCACTTAAAGGACATAGTCACAACATCTTCACAGGTGCATCAGTGACATATTTTCTCTTTCCTGTGATCTTACATCCAGTGGCAAAACAACTATGCAACATGGATTACTTACTGCCTGCAGCAAGGAGTGGGGCATATGGGAAAAGAATGGCTAAGAGTCATATGGATGAAACACCTCGCTATAGCGCCCCAGAGACACCACATTGGGTTCAGAAGTCAGTGTTATAGTTGAGAATATTTAGGCAGTCTACGGACTTTCAGATATTTGTCACAAGTTGTAGCAATAGACTTATTTTACAAAGATTCAAACATGGATAAGGATATTCTTTTTAGTAATGTGCAGCCATGACTGTAATTTTCAAACCTCATTGGACTCAGCTGAAATCGCCTTTTTAAAATATAAAAATTCTTATGCTGGTATTTTTTGACAATGACAACATAGAGAAACAGTTGCAGGCTTACAATATAGAGTGATATTAAATCTTGTATTTTTCTTTAGTCAGTTTTGTATACTATGTGGTATAAGAAGGCAGCGTATATTATATACTTTTAATTTAGGGTTGTCCTTTAAGATTTTATGATTGATGATTGTACATGTGACTTTAGATTAAATAGTTTTCCAACAATAAGCATCTAATTAACACAAAGCACAGGGGTTATGTGAATGGGTGTGAGCTTTGAACCTCCTTGGTTATGGAAGTCATTATAAAAACCTCCCGGCAGGCAGCGTAGTGCTATGGTGAGAATTGGGCATAATACACTATGATCCACGGAGGAGACCCCCGTGGCTCTGCCAGTTAGGATCACTAGAAATTCCCATGGCCCTGTTTCTCTATCATCTTTTCTTTTTTTTTTCTTTTTTTATTGGACTTCCAGCAATGACATCTTACAGCCATAATTCCTGCTAATACACCTCTTCACATTTAAGTTTTGTGTGATTCAGACAAACTTTTTTGTGCTTTATCTCCTTCTGCATCTTGCATAATTTAAAATAGATGGTAGATCCAACAGGGAGAATAAGCCCCTTGTTCTAGCCATAGCAGGTTTGCAGTTCCAGGGACTAAAGCAGATATTTCACCAATACTGTCCCAGAAAAATATAACAAATTGTTAGTGTTACTAAACTTTGAACAGTAAAACCAGTCTGCATATGCAGTAAAACATGCTTGTTATACTCACTGTGGAAAAGAGGGGGTTAATCTTGTGCACTGTGTAAAAAGGCTGTTTGATTCTGTCTTCTCTGGTCCTCCCCTTCTTCAACTGTCCCCAATTCATCTCCTGATAGAACAGAGTCTTATAGGGGTGCTCTGCACATGATCAGTTTGGTGTGTATTGCTAGAGATAATTTTTTTGTTGTTGGCAGGGTGCATACGATGCACAGGACCAATTACATAGCCCCCAACTGCCCCTGATTTGGAGGGACTGTCCCTGATTTGGAGCAATGTCCCTCTGTCCCTCATTCCTCCTCATTTGTCCCTCATTTTGATCTAATCCATATAGATGTATATAAAATGCACTTTTTATCTATCAAAAAAGTGTTTCCCAGCACTAAATCTTTCATCTGATTTCTAAATTGCTGCATTTGTAAATTTCAGAAGCCAATATAAAGGAATAGTAGTGGTAAAAAAACACTTGTGTGTCTGACCAATCTTGTTTTTTTGTACAATTCTCCTCTAAGGGGGCATGGCAAGGGGTGTGTCCTATGCCTGCATACTTTTGCTGATAGGTGTCCCTGATTCCCATCTCAAAAAGTTGGGAGGTATGCAATTAGCACTGTTCAGGCAGAGGGCCAGAGGTCCTGCAGCCTCATAGGACAAGTTATAAGCTTTAACCAATGCTTGGCAGGACATTGATAGAAGTCATAAGACTGCTATATAGGCATGAGCCGAACACTCCCTGGTTCGGTTCGCACCAGAACTTTCGAACGGACCCCAAATTCGTACGAACGTTAGAACCCCATTGAAGTCTATGGGACTTGAACGTTCAAAATTAAAAGTGCTTATTTTAACTGCTAATATGCAAGATACTGTCCTAAAAATGGTTTGGGGACCTGGCTCCTGCCCCAGGGGACATGGGTTAATGCAAAAAAAAGTTTTAAAAACTGCCGTTTTGGCAGGAGCACTGATTTTAATGACGATTAAAGTGAAAAAAAAAGGTGAAATATTCCTTTAAATATCTATTTAAAATGAGCAAGATAGCTAGCTATATAGGTGGATATAGCGGTGTATACTGGGTTCAGAGCACGCAGACAGCACGCACAATCTCCTACAACTGACTGCAAGCTCTATTAACCCTTTCATGACTAAGCCTATTTTTGGAATTTGGTGTTTACAAGTTAAAATCCATATTTTTTGCTAGAAAATTACTTGGAACCCCTAAACATTATATATATTTTTTTAGCAGAGGCTCTAGAGAATAAAACGGCGATTGTTGCAATATTTTATGTCACACGGTATTTGCGCAGTGGTGTTTTAAACGCAACTTTCTGGGAAAAGGGACACTTTCATGAATAAAAGAAAAACAAAACAGTAAAATTAGCCCAATTTTTTTGCGTAATGTGAAAGATAATGTTACGCCGAGTAAATAGATACCAAACATGTCACACTTTATAATTGCGCGCACTTGTAGATTGACGACAAAGTACGGTACCTAAAAATCTCAATAGGCGACGCTTTAAATTTTTTTTACGGTTACCAGGTTAGCGTTACAGAGGAGGTCTAGTGCTAGAATTATTGCTCTCGCTCTGACGATCGCGGCGATACCTCACATGTGGGATTTGAACACCGTTTACATACGCGGGCGCGACTTCCGTATGCGCTTTAAAAAATTTTTTTTTTTTTTTTTTTTATTTATTTTAAAATGACTAAATTGTTTAAAAAAAAAAAAAAATGTATCACTTTTATTGCTGTCACAAGGAATGTAAACATCCCTTGTGACAGTAATAGGTGGTGACAGGTCCTCTTTATGGAGGGATCGGGGGTCTAAAAGACCCCCCACCCCTCCTTTACACTTCAATGTATTCAGATCGCCGAAAACGGCGATTCTGAATACCGGATATTTTTTTAAAACCGGCGCCATTGGCAGCCGAGTAAACGGGAAGTGACGTCATGACGTCGCTTCCGTGTTTACGATGAGGAGACTGGAACGAAGCCGATTACGGCTTCGTTCCAGTTCCTCCCCAGCAGCCAGAGCCGACAGATCACTAATCGGTGCTCCCGATCGAGTGGGAGCACCGGTAACAGCGGCGAGAGGCGGCGGGAGGGGGGGACGTCCCCTCCTGCTCCTCCGGCATAACAGCCGAGCGGCTTTTAGCCGCATCGGTTGTTATGCCTGGATAGCCAATCGCCTGCTGCAAAAAACGGTACCGGGATGATGCCTGCAGGTGCGGGCATCATCCCGGTATAACCCCCGGAAGCCGAGTACGCAGATCTGCGTACGCTCGGCGGGAAAGGGTTAAAAAAGAGAAATATAGCTAGCTGTATAGGTGAATATAGCGGTGTATACTGCGGTCAGGGCACGCAGACAACAACCACTACAGAAGAGCAAGAACGAAAAATCGGCCGATAACGATCGGTGTATACTGTGTTGAAGGTACACAGAACACCCACTAACTCCTACAGACGCCAACACACTACACAAGGCCGCCGCTACAGAGCTTGAGCTATGATTGGCCACAGGCATCCTGCCTGTGGCCAATCATGGCTCTCCTCACTGCCGGCGCTGTGATTGGCCAAGCATGCGGGGTCACAGTGCATGCTTGGCCAATCATGAGCCACCAATGCACTGCGATGGCACAGTGCATTGTGGGCCATGAGCTCCACACGAATTTGGCACGAACGGCCCACAACGCTCGGAATTCGCCGAACGGGTGAAAAGCCGATGTTCGAGTCGAACGTATGTTCAACTCGAACACGAAGCTCATCCCTACTGCTATATACTGCTAATAAGAAAAAAGGTATTTAGCAGTTTATATTTGGTAAAATAATTGCATTTCCATGGTGTGTATACTGCGACCAGATATAGTGAATGCAAGGCTCTGGGTTTAGTAACAGTTTAAGGCATCAAAACCCAAAAGATCTTTTTTAGGCCTGACCATTTAGGGACAGCTTTGTAAATGCTACCCCCTTCTTCCTGTTTGAACTGGGCGTAAAGCACTGCATTTTGTTGGAGGTATTGATGTTCTCATAATGGGCTGAATGTCAAACATGAAATATTATTTTGCTTATTTTATGCTGTTATTTTTGTGAATTTAATTGATAGGTAGCAAAGAAGGCCGAAGAGAAGCATCCAAAATAGTGTTTTTGCGGGAAGTGTTCTACCCAGAAAGATCCTCTAGAAAACACCATAGGAAACAACAGGCAGCAATTGGTATAAGAACTGCTATACCACAACACCCTGCCAAGCACCCTGCAAAAACATCATCTAAAACCAAAAAGAAGACTGCAGCACAAACAAGCCTTGTAAGTATACAGTATGTATGTCCACACACTAAAATCTTATATAAGCTTTGAAAACTAAATCCAGGGTGATATGAAAAAAACCTCAAATAAAATATGTCTATTCATTAATAAAACATTTATCTTTAAATGCATTTATTGAAAGTACCTCTACAGTGCCTTGAAAAAGTATTCACACCCCATTAAATTTTCCACATTTTGTCATGTTACAACCAAAAATGTAAATGTATTTTATTGGGATTTTATGTGATAGACCAGCACAAAGTGGCACATAATTGTGAATTGAAATGAAAATGATGAATGTTGTTTTTTTTTTAAATATAAATTTTATTTATTTAAACAATGCCCAACGTGGGTGTGGACAAAACAATACACATACATATTAGACAATGGGGGAAGGAAGGGAAATACATATTGATTCCGTCATATAAATTGAGGGAGAGGCAGGTAACACATACATTTCAAACTTAATATACATCAAATAGGAGATCCAGCTCAACCTATAGTCGGGAGGCTGAAGCCTTCTTGAACAGAAAATCTTCCGTTGGGAAACAGACTAAATAGAGAGAACACAATCGTCCCCTACCCCTCACCTCTATCTCGCATCAACCCCTCATCTCCCCGGGCGAAATCTCACTGTCCAAGGCTAGGGGCCATCAGAAATGGGGTAAGGGAACTCTTATGCAGCGTACACATGATCAAACAATCCAGTGGAAAAGTCCAGCGGACTAAGAAAGTCGTTTTGCACCAAAATATGTCCGCCGAACTCACAGTCCGGCGGACAATACGGCCGTGTGTGTGCTAGTCCGCCGTTCTTTTGAAATGAACGGACTTTTCCCGCACGGGGTCTCCACCAAATTTCATTCCAGGCCCTTCAGGTCTGATATGGATATTTAAGGGGAACTCCGCGCCAAATGTGTTTTTAAAAATGGCGTGGGGGTTCCCCTCAAAATCCATACCAGACCCTTCAGGTTTGGTATGGATTTTAAGGGGAACTTCGTGCCAAAATTTAAAAAGATAATGGCATGGGGTCCCCCAAAAATCCATACCAGACCCTTATCCGAGCACGCAACCTGGCAGGCCGCAGGAAAAGAGGAGGGGACAAGAGAATGCCCCCCCCCTCCTTAACCGTATCAGGCCACATGCCCTCAACATTGGGAGAGTGCTTTGGAGTAGCCCCCCAAAGCACCTTGTCCCCATGTTGATGGGGACAAGGGCCTCATCCCCACAGCCCTTGCCCATTGGTTTTGGGGGTCTGCGGGCGGGGGGCTTATCGGAATCTGGAAGCTCCGTTTAACAAGTGACCCCCAGATACCAGCCCCCCCTGTGTGAATTGGTAATGGGGTACAAATGTACCCCTACCATTTCACAAAAAAAGTGTTAAAATGTTAAAAAAGACAATAGCCGGTTTTTGACAATTCCTTTATTAGTGTTTTCTTCTTTCCCCGCTTCTTCCATCTTCTTCTGGTTTTCCTTTGATGTTCTTCTTCTTCCTCCATCTTGGTTTTTGACAATTCCTTTATTAATGTTTTCTTCTTTCCTCGCTTCTTCCATCTTCTTCTGGTCTTCCTTCGGTGTTCTTCTTCCTCCATCTTGTTCTTCCCCCGCTTTTTCCTCTATCTTCCTCTGCTGCTTCCTCCAGTTTTCTCGTCCGGCTTCTTCTTCCCCGCTTTGTCCTCTGGGCCATCCGCCTCAATGGAAGTTTCCCACTGTGTGATGCTTCGGTTCTTGTGACAGCTCTTATATAACAGAGGGCAGGGCCGCTCGGTGATCTCATCCCCATCTGACACACGGGGACTTCCCTGTGGCTTTCCCCGTGGTTTCAGAGGGGGGCAGGGTCACCCGTTTACAGAAGCGTCACACAGCGGGAGACTCCTATTGAGGCGGATCGTCCAGAGGACGAAGCAGGGAAGAAGAAGCCGGAGGAAGATGCCACACCAGAAGACTGGAGGAAGAAGCAGAGGAAGATAGAGGAAGAAGCGGGGAAAGAACAAGAAGAAGCAAGAAGAACAACACCAAGGGAAGACAAGAAGAAAATGGAAGAAGCGAGGAAAGAAGAAAACATTAATAAAGGAATTGTCAAAAACCAACTATTGTCTTTTTTTTTAATTTTTCACACTTTTTTTGTGAAATGTACCCCATTACCAACTCGCACAGGGGGGGGGGGGATCTGGGGGTCCCCTTGTTAAAGGGCCCTTCTCTCCATCAACATGAATTTTATCATTTTTTTCCCCACAAATAGAGCTTTCTTTTGGTGGTATTTGATCACCTCTGCGTTTTTTATTTTTTGTTAAAAAAAAATTTTAACGATCAAAATGTAAAAAAAAGAATACAAAATTGTTTTATATTTTGTTAATACATTTTGCAAACAGGTAATTTTTCTCCTTCATTGATGTATGCTACTGAGGCTGCTCTGATGGGCACTGATAGACACTGATATACTGCATTGATGGGCACTGATGGCCACTAATAGGCAGCACTGATGGCCACTAATAGGCACTGGTGGGCGCTAATGAGGTGACACTGGTGGGCACTGATAGGTGGAATTGGTGGGCACTGATGGGTGACATTGATGGGTGGCACTGAATGACATTGATAGGTGGCACTGAAGGGCACCATTAGGTGGCACTGATAGCTAGCACTGATGGGCACCGATAGGTGGCAGTAATGGGCACTGATGGATGGCAGTGATGGGCACTGATCGGCACTGGTAGGGGACACTGATAGGCAGCACTGCTAGGTGGCACTGATGAGGCACTAATTGGCACCACTGGTAGGCATTAATAGGTGGCACTCATGGGCATTGTTTGCTGGCACTTATGCAGATTTGTGGCACTGTGTGGGCACTGGCATGTGGCACTGGAAGGCGGTATTGGTGGGCACAAATGAGGTGGTTTCACCGCTTCCTCTTCGCATCCTCTTCGGGAGGAGAAAAAAAAAGATTACCTATCTTCTGTTTACATCACGTGATCAGCTGTCATTGGCTGACAGCTGATAATGTGGTAGGGGGCCGGGAGTCTCATTGACCCGGCGATCACAGCGTGGGGAGCGTGCAAGGGGGAGGACGTCTATTGGCCTCCCGGTAAAGTAGATCCGCGCTGTAGCCATCATTCGGCTATAGCGTGGATCTGAAGGAGTTAAATCTGCCTGTACTTATAATACTTCCCTAGACGGATAATGCTGCTGTCCAAAGATGCCCTTGTGCTCATTCATCCAGAGTGGAGGCACTCTAATGCAGGAGGTGTGTTACTGGCCAGATCACCAGGGGAACACAGAGGGAAGAAAGCATGAAAAAAAAGACAAAACACATCTAATGATTGATAAGCTGCTATATATTACAATTTTGGTTCTGGGTTTAATAAGGCTTTAGTGAGCTGTTTAAATCGAATCAGGAACATTTAACAAGCGTTATTGAGTTTGATGTCCTTAGGACCCGCTGATGGGTTGCTGTTAGTGACTGCCATGTAAAAAGAGACCTTTAAGAAATGAATAAATTGGTTCAGGCTGTTATGTTGTAAGATATATTCCCGCTTGTATGAGACTTCTGATCTTCTGTGTTGCATAACCTGGTGACATTGTTTCTGAAAAGGCTACGTGAGGCTGCACTTGGGGTCTGCCGCTCAGTGGGGATCAGACCCTCTGTCTCCAGGATGACTGTTAGAACGCATTCTGGGTAATACGCAGAAATGAAGCCTGGAGACTTGCAATGAATGAGGCAGTACGAGCCGAAGGAGCTCCCACCCCAAAATAAATATTACGCTTATACAGGACAAAGTAGCTATTGTAGAAGGGGGAGTGGTCAGCGACAACTGTGAATGATCAAGACTAAAACGCTATTTTCATCATTCACCACCCACTGCATTAACCATCTAACGGCCAGCATGCAGAGCGGAGGAACAATGTTTGCTGTCAGAAAATATCTAGTGGTCAGGAGATGCTGAAGTATGGCTCCACTTTTGAGTGACTTTTTAGAGAACAAACAGTTTACAAATTTAATTGAGATACAAGAGATGTCAAGCAGAGGACACCCAAACAGACGCAGCATGGATGTGAACATGAGAAGATTTTTGCATCGTTCAGAATGGGGTGACAATCAAGGTCATGGAAGACAGAACAAATATAAAAAAGCCTTGTTTTCTTTCATATGTGATCCTCCTCGTATAATGTGCAGCCACAACATTTTCCCCTCTTGCGCCTTTTTCCAGGTTCTATCAGAGACCTGACTTTTTTTGTTTTGTTTTTTTACTTTTTTGTTTATCCAAACCAAAACTGACATATTCTACATTTGTCAACATTAGATGTACAACCAGAGTACCATGTCATATGCCACATGTGAGTTTTTATAATTACAGTAAACTCCAACTAACACACAACAAGGCCATTGTAAATAAAATGATTGGGCCCAAAGTACACATCAGAGATTAATTAACAAAGCAGAGAACCAAAATATATTGCACAGGAGACAATCTCCCCATCAGGGTCCCCAACATACAGTCACTGGTTCTGTATGTAAAGAGGACATGTCTCACAAAAGCACATCAGAGGTTTTTTTTTTTCCCTCTTGTTGTTTGCTAGGAGCCGGTCATTATTTTTTGGTTTTATAAACCATTGATTTTTTTTTTTTTTTTGTAATAAACCAATGATATGACCACACTTCATTTCACTTCTTTCTGTTTCGATGTTAGCATCTCCTTCAGAAAGCGGTTTGTCTCATCATTGTCACTGCCAGGGGTGCAGGGCATTGCTAGGTGACAAAAAGACCAGGCGCTCCAGAAGGCGGGACCTGCTATGTCACTCGGCTTCTCTCGGGATCAGATCGGTCCCCACTCAGTGGTGTCGGTGGCGCTCGGGGCTAACAATGGAATGGTGCATGCCTGAGACATGCAATTTTTCTGGGACCCATTCGGGTCTCCAGCCCCCCCCCCCCCCCCCGACGCAACACTGAAGGGGTGTAATTACAAATCATAGAGTTCTATGGCAGAATTTTGATGGGATTGCCCTTAGTAAAAGGTGGTCCTCATCGCTACCTTAGTTACACCTCTTTAACATTGGTAGTTAGAGTTGAGCAGCAAAAAATGTATTTATTTTTTACACCCCTTTAACCACCTCGCGCCCGCCCTATAGCCAAATGACGGCCGTAGAGCAGGCGCGTTCGTCCGGGAGGCCGTCCCTGGACGTCCTAATGTTTACTTCCGCAATGCGCGCCGCCGTGGGCGCGCATCGCGGAAGTTCTGTGTTCGCCGTGTCCCCCGGGGACAGGCAAACACAGATCGCTGTAAACGGCCAATCACAGCGGCCGTTTACAGCGTGATCGGCGTATCCAATGGGAGATGATCTCATATGTAAACATATGAGATCATCTCTCAGCGCCGCTCTCCCTCCTCACACAGACAGTGTGAGAGTCGAGAGATGAACGGCTGCAGCGGCAGCCGTTCTGCCTTTAGCTGAAGAAAAAAAAAAAGTAAAGTGAAAAGTGCCACCCTACCCCAGCAGTGCCATCCGCCCCCAGCAGTGCCATCCGCCCCCAGCAGTGCCATCCGCCCCAGCAGTGCCATCTGCCCCAGTGCCATCCGCCCCAGTGCCATCCATCCCAGTGCTACCTGCCCCCAGTGTCATCTGTCATCAGTGCCACGTATAAGTGCCACCTGTCATCAGTGCCACGTGTCATCAGTGCCACATAGTGCCATCTGTCATCAGTGCCACGTATCAGTGCCATTTGTCATCAGTGCCACGTATCAGTGCCATTTGTCATCAGTGCCACCTGTCAGTGTCACGTGCCATCTGTTGTCAGTGTCACGTGCCATCAATGCCACTTATCAGTGCCATCTGTCAGCAGTGTCACGCGTCATCGGTGCCATGTATTAGTGCCATCTGTCATCGTTGGCACGTATTAGTGACACGTATTAGTGCCATCTGTCATCGGTGCCACGTATTAGTGCCACGTGTCTTCAGTGCCACGTATTAGTGCCACGTGTCATCAGTGGCACATATTAGTGCCATCTGTCATCAGTGCCACATATTAGTGCCATCTGTCATCAGTGCCACGTGTCATCAGTGCCACGTATAAGTGTCATCATTGCCACGTATCAGTGCCATCTGTCATCAGTGTCACGTGTCATTGTCCTGGTGCTTCAAAAGCGTAATAAATAGTCAACAAGTTAGATGTGTAATTTATGTTCCTAGAACACATGATGGCGCTACCTGCATGTTGGGCCTCTCTATGTGGCCAGGCTGTGAAAAAGTCCCACACATGTGGTATTGTAATACTCAGGAGGAGTAGCAGAATTTTTTTGGGGGTGTCATTTGTGGTATACACATGCCACGTGAGAGAAATAACCTATTACAATGACAATTTTGTGGAGAAAAAAAAATGAAAAATCTTAATTTTGCAAAGAATTTTGGGAAAAAAATGACAACATCAAAAAGCTCACTATGCCTCTTACTAAATACCTTGGAATGTCTACTTTCCAAAAAGGGGTCATTTGAGGGGTATTTGTACTTTCCTGACTTGTTCGGGTCACAAGAAATGAGATAGGCCACCAGTACATCAGATGTGATCAATTTTGTGCGATTCGCACCACAGCTTGTAGACTCTCTAACTTTCACAAAGACCAAATAATATCCACTAATTTGGGTTATTTTTACCAAAGATATGTAGCAGTATAAATTGTGGCCAAAATTTATGAAGAAAAATTTATAATTTGCATAATTCTGTCGCAGAAACGAAGAAATATGCGTTTTTTTTTCAAAATTTTCGGTCTTTTTTCATTTATAGCGCAAAAAATAAAAACCCCAGAGGTGATCAAATACCACCAAAAGAAAGCTCTATTTGTGGGAAAAAAAGGACAAAAAATTCATTTGGGTACAGTGTTGCATGACTGAGTAATTGTCATTCAAAGTGTGAGAGCACCGAAAGCTTAAAATTGGTCTGGGCAGGAAGGTGTTTAAGTGCCCAGTAAGCAAGTGGTTAAAGTGTTAGTAAACCAAGGAGCCTGCATTCACTATATCTGGTCTCCCACAGAACATGGAAATGCAATTATTTTTGTATATATATAAACTGCTAAATAACTTTTCTCATCTGCAGTATATAGCAGTCTTGTGATTTCTATCAGAGTCTGGTTAAAGCTTGTAGGAGGAGTTTGTATTCTCCTCTGACTGTCCTATGAGGCTGAGGCTGCAGACCCTGTGTCTGGACAGTGCTGATTGGCTCTGTGCTGATCACATGCACCCTCCTAAAAAGAGGGGGGTGAACAGAGAAGACAGGATCAAACCGCCTTTTTACACAATGCTGAGAATTAACCCCTTAGCTTCCACAGTGAGTTTAACAAGCACGCTTTACTGCATATATAGATTAATTTTACTGTTTTGGGTTTAGTAACAATGTAAAGTGTGGTGGCCTAAGGTGGATGGCCTATAATGCACCCATATAGGTTGATATTTACATCCTTTAAACTGTCCCAGAAATGCAGCAATAAGTGTGAGGAGATCTCTCCAAAATGAAGGTAATCCCTTATTAAGCTAGCCATACACTATTGGAATGGCATGAATTTCTTTGAACGTTCAGTTATCAAATGGTTACTGTAAGGGTCCTTTCACACGGGGCGGATCAGTTCTGATCCGCCCCGTGGATGTCCGTTTGCTCAGCGGGGATCACTCCGCCGATCCCCGCTGAACAGGGAGATGACAGCTCCGTCTCTGCACACTGCGCAGGGACGGATCTGTCACAGCGCCGCTCTCCCCTATGGGAGATCGGATGATGACGGACCGCAGTGCCCGTCGTCACCCGATCCGATCCGCAGACGGATGGAAAAATAGCTTTTTCCTCCGTTACACTTTTTCGGATCGGAGCGGGTCGGATGTCAGCGGACATGTCACCGCTGACATCCGACGCTCCATAGACCTCTATGGAGCACCCGTTCAGGTCCGCCTAAAAAACTGACAGGCGGGCCTGAACGGGACGTCGGTGTGAAAGAGGCCTTATTGTTTTCGGCCCTAGAGATAAGAAAATTTGAAGGAGCAGGATGAAAAATATTTCTCAAACAAATGAGGGTTTCATTAAGGAATAATTGTACATATTGTAATTCTAGGCACAAAAAAAAAAAAAAAAAAAAAACTGTTTATTATGTCTGTAATTTTATTCAAGCAGCGGACCTGAATTACATTTTTAGGCTTTCAAACAAAATTAGTTGAACTGATGTCAAAATCAAATGCTCTGCTGAATAAACTAAATTTTACTGGCATATGTCCAGATTTAGTAGTCAGCAGAACAGGTTTCCGTATTGAAAGATTTCCCCTTACCTTCTCAGGTGACAACTTTACATATATGGATTTTCCTCTACGTGCTGTTGTAGTGATGATGGTCACCAGAACAAATAGAGAGGGCAAATCTTCCTAGCTGGGATAAAGACAGCAATATCATTTTGACTTTGACATTTTGGGGTATGGTGAACAGGGGCAGACCTAGAGCATTTGGCACCCAGGCAGATCCTATATCTGGCACCCTCCAACTTGGTGGGTGGGATCAGTGGCAGAGGGATGGTGGTGGGGGGGATGGGATCAGTGGCAGAGGGATGGTGGTGGGGGAATGGGATCAGTGACAGAGGGATGGTGGTGGGGTCAGTGGCAGAGGGATGGTGGTGAAGGGATGGGTTCAGTGACAGAGGGGTGGTGGTGGGGGGGATAGGATCAGAGGCAGAGGAATGGTGATGGGGGGAGGAGATCAGTGGCAGAGGGATGGGATCAGTGCCAGAGGGATGGTGGTGGAAGGATGGGATCAGTGGCAGAGGGATGATGGGGGGGGGTGGGATCAGTGGCAGGGGGTTGGTGGTGGAAGGATGGGATCAGTGGCAGAGAGATGGGATCTGTGGCAGAGGAATGGGATCAGTGGCAGAGGAACGGTGGTGGAGGGATGGGATCAGTGGCAGAGGGATGGTGGTGGAAGAATGGGATCAGTGGCAGAGGGATGGTGGTGGAGGGATGGGTTCAGTTACAGAGGGGTGGTGGTGGGGGGATGGGATCAGAGGCAGAGGGATGGTTGTGGGGGATGGGATCAATGACAGAGGGATGGTGGTGGGGGGGGTGGGGTGGTATCAGTGGCAGAGGGGTGGTGGTGGGGGGATGGGATCAGTGGCAGAGGGATGGTGGTAGAGGGATGGGACACTGGCACTCACCTGTTCTCAGTGTTAGTCGATTCCCCCTCCTCCATGATCAGTATGTCTCTGCCCCTCTCCTCCCTCACGCTGCTTCCAGTGATGCCTCTCCTGACATGGGGTCTCATCACAGAGCTCCTCTTCCTTTACTCTACTGGCTGCCAGCTCATCAGCAGACGTTCTCGTCCATCTCACTGCTTTATCCAGCAGGTTCTGCCTCTGTGTATATGATGGAGTCAGCGATTATATTCAACACCCCTAACTGACACCCCCCAATGTGTGGCACATGGGGCGGATCACCCCTCCACCCCATTGGTACACCACTGCAACATACTATTTGAATGGTAATTTCCTGAATGTAGGGAAAAGAAGACTGAACCAAGCTCTTTTAGTTTAGGAACCTTTACACAATTAAAATTCAGGGATGAGCCCGGGTTTTGTGAATATTGCTTGAAGTTAAAAGTTTGCTCACTTTGTAGTTATTCCTATTGAAATCTATTGTGGACACATTTTTCATTCATTTCTTCCATCAAACAAAGGGCATAAAAAGCTGAGAGTCGCCATGAGGAACATTTGTACTCGGAGTCAATCTGTGGATAGAATGGCAAGGAACAAAGAGCAACAAAGAACATAGACCTGAAGTGTGCCGGGGTCACGTGGTCAGTATGCCTAAAAGGGGGCATACCCAAGTATAAAATATAATGAATTAAATGAAAAAAGGGAATGGGTGGGTGGGACACGAGAGGCGGCGTCCACGAGAGGAGAAGGCAGAGGAGGGCAGGCTTTATGCAGCCTGACTCCTCCTACAAACACAGGCTGCCCTGCGGTCAGCCTTACCTTTGTACTCTGAGTCAATCTGTGGATAGTATGGCAAGGAACAAAGAGCAACAAAGAACATAGACCTGAAGTCTGCCGGGGTCACGTGGTCAGTATGCCTAAAAGGGGGCAAAAAATACAGTAGGATGAAAGCTTTAACAACTAGTGATGGACGAACTTCCGACAGAATGTTTCGCAAAAGTGAACCGCGAACGCGGCCGATAGTTCGCGAACCGTAATGTTTGCGGCGGGCCCCATTGACTTCAATGGGAGGCGAACTTTACAAACCTACAGGTCATATTTGCAGCCACAAAATAATTACTAGCTGTGCACACATAGTCCCACCACATGGCCAATGACATAACACATGTATGAGGTGAATTTGGGATCGACAACTACGAGCATTCTTTTTTTATATGTGAAATTGTGACAATTCAGGACCGTGGAGTGCATTAAGGCAATGGAGGAGAGGGAAGGACAGGGTAGGCAAAGAAGAGGGTGCAGGAGATGATCACCAGCACCGTGATATAGAGCACTGACACCTGCACCGTGATAGAGTCATCTGACACCAGCACCGTGATAGAGAGCACTGACATCAGCAGCGTGACATACAGCAATGACACCTGCACCGTGATAGAGTGATCTGACACCAGCACCGTGATAGAGAGCACTGACAGAAGCGTGACATACAGCAATGACACCTGCACCGTGATAGAGTGATCTGACACCAGCACCGCGATAGAGAGCACTGACATTAGCAGCGTGACATACAGCAATGACACCTGCACCGTGATAGAGTGATCTGACACCAGCACCATGATAGAGAGCACTGACATCAGCAGCGTGACATACAGCAATGACACCTGCACCGTGATAGAGTGATCTGACACCAGCACCGTGATAGAGAGCACTGACATCAGCAGCGTGACATACAGCAATGACACCTGCACCGTGATAGAGTGATCTGACACCAGCACCGTGATAGAGAGCACTGACATCAGCAGCGTGACATACAGCAATGACACCTGCACCGTGATAGAGTGATCTGACACAAGCACCGTGATAGAGAGCACTGACATCAGCAGCGTGACAAAGCACTGACACCAGCACCGTGATATACAGCACTGACACCTGCACCGTAAGCAGCCCCAGGAGGAAGTCAGCATAGCACAGGGATGGTCGGAGCCCCTCATAATGAGCATAGCACAGGGATGATGGGAGCCCCTCATAATATGCACAGCAGAGGTACAGCCCCAGGAGGAAGTCAGCACAGCACAGGGATGGTGGGAGCCCCTCATAATAAGCAGCCCCAGGAAGAAGTCAGCACAGCACAGGGATGGTGGGAGCCCCTCATAATGAGCATAGCACAGGGATGGTGGGAGCCCCTCATAATAAGCATAGCACAGGGATGGTGGGAGCCCCTCATAATATGCACAGCAGAGGTACAGCCCCAGGAGGAAGTCAGCACAGCACAGGGATGGTGGAAGCCCCTCATAATAAGCAGCCCCAGGAGGAAGTCAGCACAGGGATGGTGGGAGCCCCTCATAATGAGCATAGCACAGGGATGGTGGGAGCCCCTCATAATGAGCATAGCACAGGGATGGTGGGAGCCCCTCATAATAAGCAGCCCCAGGAGGATGTCAGCATAGCACAGGGATGGTGGGAGCCCCTCATAATAAGCAGCCCCAGGAGGAAGTCAGCACAGCACAGGGATGGTGGGAGCCCCTCATAATGAGCATAGCACAGGGATGGTGGGAGCCCCTCATAATATGCACAGCAGAGGTACAGCCCCAGGAGAAAGTCAGCACAGCACAGGGATGGTGGGAGCCCCTCATAATAAGCAGCCCCAGGAGGAAGTCAGCACTGCACAGGGATGGTGGGAGCCCCTCATAATAAGCAGCCCCAGGAGAAATATGACACCGCTCAACCTCTTCAAACAGGAGGGTACAGGCATATAGTACGGTGTGCTTTTTTTGTACAAGGAAGTGAGCCAAATGAAGAAAGAAGGTCTGTGTGCTCGATTAAAAAAATCGTTTATAGACATATACATGGTCTACTGGTCACATGTGTTGAATTCCTCCGAGATCCATGCCTCATTCATTTTTAGAAATGTGTGGTAGTTAACACTGTCGTGAGCTAGGCGAGTACGCTTATCGGTCACGATCCCCCCTGCTGCGCTGAACGTCCTTTCGGACAGGACACTGGACGAGGGGCAAGCCAACAGTTTGATTGCAAATTGGGCAAGCTCTGGCCAGAGGTCAAACCTGCCCACCCAGTAGTCCAGGGGTTCATCACTCCTCAGAGCGTCCACATCGGCCGTTAACCCGATGTAGTCGGACACCTGACGGTCTAGGCGTTCCCTGATGCTGGATCCGGAGGACACCTGTCGATGGGTCGGCTGAAAGAATGACCTCATATCAGAAGTCACCAACACATCTTCAAACCGGCCTCTTCTTGCAGGCGCTGTTGGATTGGTACCCGCAACTCCTTCTCTGCCAGCGCACGCAAAAGCAGAATGCAGCATTTCTCGAAGCAAGGCCTGGAAGTGCTCCATTCTGACAGCCCTCTGTGACGGCGGTAACATTTCGTCCATTTTGTGTTTGTACCGGGGGTCTAAGTACACCCAGTACTGGTCCTTGACCCTTATGCTTTTTATACGGGGGTCCCTATTAAAACACTGGAGCATGAAGGCCCCCATTTGCACTAAACTGGAAGCGGTGTGGTGGCCTGGCTCCTGCTCATCATCCAGGATAATGTCTCCTCTTCATTCTCCTCTCCCCATCCACGCACAACAACAGGGATCCCAGAAAGGTTTAAAGCATGCTCTTCTTGCTCCTCCTCATCCGCCCCGGCATCATCCTCCTCTGACTCCTCTTCAGACTCCTGTTGTTCACTTGTCTCAGATAGAGTAGCCCCCCCCCTGGGAATTCATCCAGCATTGCGACTTCCTCATCTTCCCGCTCCTACTCCTCCACAGCTTGATCAATGACACAACGCAATGCACGCTCCATAAAGAAGGCATAAGGTACCATGTCACTGATGGCGCCATGGCTGCGACTGACCAGTTTGGTGATCTCCTCAAATGGCCGCAGAAGTCTGCATGCATCGCGCATGAGCAGCCACTGGCGCGGTGAAAAAAAACCCAGCTCCCCAGAACTTGTTCTGCCGCAGAGTTCATACAGGTAGACGTTAACTGCACGTTTCTGCTGGAGCAGCCTATCAAGCATATAGAAGGTTGAGTTCCATCGCGTCGGCAATCGCAAATAAGATGTCTGACCGGCAGATTGTGTCGCCGCTGAATGTCAGCAAGACGAGCCATGGCCGTGTAAGATCTTCTGAAATGGGCCGAGATTTTTCTTGCCTGCCGCGAGATGTCCTGGACCCCAGGGTATTTGACAACGAATCGCTGCACGACCAAGTTTAAGAAGTGTGCCATGATTTTGCCCTGTTTCAATGCGCTAAGTAGATTGGCACCGTTGTCACACACCACTTTACCAACTGTCAAATTGAGTGGTGTTAGCCACTGATCTGCCTGTGAACACAAAGCTGAAAGTAATGCCTGGCCAGTGTGGCTCTTGGCTTCCAGGCACAACAGACGCAGCACGGCATGGCAACGTCTCATCTGGCATGTCGAATAGGTTCTGGTGAGCTTGGGCAGCGCAGCGGTAGAGACGCTAGCAGCGGAAAAGGAGGAGTCAGCCGAGGAGGAGAGGGAGGAGGATGGAGTAGGAGGAGGAGGAGAAGAAGAGCCAGGCCTGCATGCAATCCGTGGCGGTAAAACCAAATCTACACGGGTGCCACGGGTTACATGCTTGATGGCCGTCAGAAGGTTCACCCAGTGGGCAGTAAAAGTTATATACCTTCCCTGCCTGTGTTTGCTAGACCACGTGTCTGTGGTCAGATGTATCTTGGCACCGACACTGTGTGCCAGAGATACATTCACTTGCCGCTGAACATGGCCATATAGCTCTGGGATGCCCTTCTGTGAGAAATACTTCCTTCCTGGGACCTTCCATTGTGGTGTTCCAATGGCCACAAATTTGCGAAAGGCCTCCGAGTCCACCAGTTTATATGGCAGTAGTTGGCGGGCTTTGAGTTCTGACAAGCCAGCCGTCAACCGTTGGGCAAGAGGGTTATCCGGCATCATCATTTTTTTACGCTCGAACATTAGGCCCATGGAAGACTGCCTTTTTGCAGAAAACCGTGAGCTTGGCGTGATGGAAGGTGGAGTGGAGGACAATTGTGAGGAGAGAGGAGAAGGAGAAGTAGAAGACTAGGCTAGACAGTGAGAGCCTGGAGTGTGGCTTTGTGTGTTCCGTTGCTCCCACTGGGCTCGGTGATGGCAGCTCATGTGCCTTCTTAAGGAGGTCGTCCCTAGGTGAGTGTTGGGCTTACCACGACTAATGCGTTGACTGCAAAGATTGCAGATGGCAACACTATTGTCAGCAGCGGACACGTTAAAAAAAGCCCACACTGCGGAGCCATGTGCCGGCGTCCTGGGAGCGCCAGATGTGACCGTACATGGTCGATGACTCGCTCCTGATACATTAGTAGTCTGCTTTTTCCCTCCTGTGCAATGTAAGTTATTCCTGCTTCTCCTTCCTATCTGCTGGTCCATATCTCCCTCTGAACTCCCCTCCTCTTCCTCTCTTGTGGGCACCCACGTGACATCACTAGACACGTCATCATCAATGTCACCTTCCCCACCGCTATAATTAGAGATCTCGGAGTAGGCAGCAACACCGGTGACCAACCTCCTCCTTGGGCTGATCTGGGTACTGTCGTCAGACTGCTGAGTGGCGGTTGTTGCTACCTCCTCTTCCTGATCCAATGCCAAGAGTGGCTGCACATCAGAAATGTCTTGATATGGATTGGAAAATAATTCCTGTGACTCAAGCGGAAGGTATGTGGTGGTGGTGTTGTTGGTGGTAGTGTCTTTGGGAGTGCACATAGCAGAGTGAAGAAGAGGGTGCAGAAGAGTAAGGCTGAGTGAGCCAGTCAACCAATTCTGGTGCTTCCTTTGACGTAATCGCACGCACCTTCTGCAATTTCCCACTTTGGCTCAAGCCTGTTGCTCCTGCCCTACCCCTACCACCCCTGCGGAAGGGCCTGCCTCTTCCTCTGCCTGTCATTTTTTAAATGACCCTGTGACAAAACTCTCAGTCCCTATACTGATAAAGGACTTCTGCTGAATAGGGCAGCAGTCAGCAGTAGTGCACCTCAACCCTATATATTGTGGACCTATACCAGTCCTTAAGGATTAGCAGACTGTACCTCACTCAACCCTATATACTCTAGTACGCTATACCTTACCAGTCCTTAGAAGGACCTTTGTGGAACTAGTAGGTTGTGATTAGCAGACTGTACCACATTCAACCCTATATACTCTAGTACGCTATACCTTACCAGTCCTTAGAAGGACCTTTGTGGAACTAGTAAGTTGTGATTAGCAGACTTTACCTCACTCAACCCTATATTCTCTAGTACGCTATACCTTACCAGTCCTTATAAGGACCTTTGTGGAACTAGTAGGTTGTGATTAGCAGACTGTACCTCAGTCCCTATACTGATAAAGGACTGCTGCAGAATAGGGCAGCAGTCAGCAGTAGTGCACCTCAACCCTATATATTGTGGACCTATACCAGTCCTTAAGGATTAGCAGACTGTACCTCACTCAACCCTATATACTCTAGTACGCTATACCTTACCAGTCCTTAGAAGGACCTTTGTGGAACTAGTAGGTTGTTATTAGCAGACTGTACCTCACTCAACCCTATATACTCTAGTACGCTATACCTTACCAGTCCTTAGAAGGACCTTTGTGGAACTAGTAGGTTGTGATTAGCAGACTGTACCTCAGTCCCTATACTCATAAAGGACTACTGCAGCAGAAGGGCAGCAGTCAAGTATAATATTCTTTCTATATTTGGAAGAAAGAATATTATACGTGTACAACCCTATTACCATACCAGTCCTGAAAAGGACCTTTGTGGACCTAATAGTAACAGCTACTGATTAAACTGACTGTCCCTCACTGCCACACACAGCTTCCTGACTGTCCCTATTTAAACTGACAAAACAAAGGCTGCTGCAACAATAACTTGAATAGCACTCAAAACTATATCCTGTACTACTACACCATACCAGTCCTGAAAAGGACTTTTGTGGACCTAATAGTAACAGCTAATGATTAAACTGACTGTCCCTCTCTGCAACACACAGCGTCCTATCTGTCCCTCTCTCAGCACTGACAAAAGACAATCTGCTGCAACAATGACTTGAATAGCAGTGCCTCAAACCTATATCCTGAACTACACCTATACCATACCAGTCCTTAAAATAACTTTTGTGGACCTAATAGCTAGCGATTTGGGTCACTGCAGTCTCTCCCTGCTCCACACAGCAACCTCTCCCTATAGTGACAGTATAAAGAATGTAAAATGGCCACCGGATCGGGTCTATTTATAAGTTAGGGGGAATGTCCAAGTGTCCATGTGCTGTAATGTCTCAATTGGCTGTCCTGTACCACATGATGGATGTGTCATCATAGGTCAAAGTTTTTTTACACAGTGAACACGTAAGTCCGCCGGGCGAACAGCGGCAATAGTCCGCCGATCGGGCGGACCGCGAACAGCCGAAATTCGCCGCGAACCGACCGTCGGGCGAACCGTTCGGGCATCCCTATTAACAACCAGATTACACTGTGAATTGACATTTAACCTGGGGTGGCGGCAACGGAAATGTATGAACCTAGCTGCAGAAAGGGGGAGCGCTAGGAAAGGCAGCAGAGGACTATCGTAGGGTTTGGCAAATGTAACACACAAGCTGGTATAAACCAACCCGAGCACCACACCTTACCAGGCTCCAAGAACCTGATAACAGAGCCACCCCCGAAAGCTGAATCTCGAACATACAGATGTAACAGAAAGCCGGGGTGCAAATCAGTTGATTGACTAAAGTAAGCGAGACCTTGGGCCAGAAGCACCACTCCCCCTGGCCCTAGGAACAACAAAACAGCTATAGCCCTGCCTTGAGCACCAGGCTGGTAACCAATGCCCAAGGAGACCTGGGAGTATGACAGATATGTCACAAAAATAAGACCCACAATGGGAAGTCGGCAGAGCACAGTTGGGGGACTACCCTGCTGGATCCCCTGAGGATGGCTTCAACCGGAAGTGCCGAAAATAAACCAACCTGATCGGTTACCCAACCTGAAATGGTGAGACTCAACTTGATCCGACCTGAAAGTGCTGTGGCCTGATATGAGCTGTAAGAGGCCAAAAAGAAATAGAAAAGCAAGTAGGAACTGGATGTTAACCATCAGGACTGGAAACCTAGACCAGAAAACATGCCAAGCAGTGACATGAGACAAACTTAACCTGTGACAAAAAGTAACCTGCGTGAAGGAAACATGACTGAATAGGAAACATGAGTAGCGTGAGCTGATACAACTCAGAGCAGCAAAAGAACTGAGGCTGCAAGAAAACACCATCTGCATAAGAAACGCAGTTTGCATGAGAACGAGAATTGATGAAATGAGAAAAAACCTAGGAAAAATGAGAGAAACTTAGGGACACGAGAGAGAAACCTGGGGACATGAGAGGGAAACATAACATAGCAAGAGAAACGTAACATAACATGAGAAACGCAACATAGCATGAGAAACGTAACATAGCATGAGAAACGTAACATAGCATGAGAACCATAATATTCCATGAGAAACAATTTGCATGAAAACTTACCTGCATTGGAACAAACCGTATGAGAAATGCGAGTTAAAAAGAAATATGAGTGGTGAAAGAACAGATGAGGAGACTTGCCACCGAACAAGCCAATTAAAACGATCACCTCAATCTGTTAAACCCATAAGCGTGATGGGTAACCCGCGGTGGAAGAACATGGACAGCCCAGCTGTGTGAAACAACCAGAGAACATGATAGACCACCTACTCATGACATAAGCAGCTCCCTGGTATCTGCTAAATATAAGGACGTGGGTGTAAAAATGACAGGACCAACAGCGCATGAATGTGACCCTAATGACACCACCCTAGTGTATGCAGAAGTGAGCCCGAGCAACCTGCAGCACTAAGACAGGAAAATTAAAACTAACACTCAGGGCTAAAGTACCCACAGACCGTGGTGGGTAGTAGAAGAGGTATAAAGGTGAATGTAAAGTATGACATACGGACTACAGGCGAGAAGATTGTGGGACGACAATCAATCAATAACGAAACCTCAGCCCGTAAGGACCTGTAAACGTGACAGACCCTGGATGCAAGCACCAGCTAACAGAAAAGCAGCGAACGAAGGGCAACGACAAGAAAAGCATAAGACATGAAACGTGCGGAATATAGGAATACGTAAGAAACACGAGAAAAGGCAAGAAACATGGGAAACGTAAGAAGATCCATCAGACACGCAAAAAGCATCACACACGTACAATACATCCGACATGTAAAACCATGAGGAACGTAAAATGCCTGAGAACCATGAAATTACACAAGGGCTATGACATGAAAGGCATAAGACATGAAACGTGTGGCACATGGGAAACACGTAAGGAAACACTGGAAACACGTGAATACGTCAGAACCATGGGAATACGTAAAAAAACGCTAGAAAAACATGGGGAAACGTCAGAAACATGGGAAACGCAAGAAGTTGCATGAGACACGTAAATTACAACAGACACGTACATTACATCTCATACGTAAATTGCATGAGAAACGTAAAATGCCTGAGAACCATAAATTCATGAGAACCATAAATGCGTAAGAACTGTAAATCGTTTAAAAACCGCCAACTGCCTGCGAAACGCAAAATGCAAGAGAAACGCAATTTGTATGAGAAACCGAAAAATTGCATGGAAAACCGTCAATTGTATGAGAAACACCAACTTCATAAGAAAAGTAAATCACATGAGAGACCCAAATCGCATGAAAAACAAAATTGCGTAAGAACCGCAACTTTCATGAAAAACATCAACTGCATGAAAACCGTTAATTGCATAAACTGTGAATTGCATGAGAAACGGCAATTGCATGTGAAACCGTAAAAACCGAGTAAGAAACGTGCGTGAAAACATAAAGCATGAGAACTTCAAATCAAACGAGAACGTAAAACGAAACGAGAACATAACTGCATGAGAACGTAAAACGAAACGAGAACATAACTGCATGAGAACGTAAAACAAAACGAGAACATAACTGCATGAAAACGTAAAACGAAACGAGAACATAACTGCAAGAGAACGTAAGACGAAACGAGAACATAACTGCATGAAAACGCAACTGCATGAAAACACAACCGCATGAAAACGCAACTGCATGAAAACACAACTGCTTGAAAATGCAAATGCATGAAAATGCAACTGCTTGAAAACGCAAATGCATGAAACCGCAACTGCATGAAAATGCAACTGCATGAAAACGCAACTGCATGAAAACGCAACTGCATGAAGACGTAATCGGTTTGAGAATGTAATCGCTTTGAGAACGCAATCGCTTTGAGAAAGTAATCAGTTGAGAACGTAATCGCTTGAGAACGTAATCGCGTGAGAACGTGAATGGCCTGAGACCGAAATTGCCTGAGACCGAAATCGCATGAGACCGTAATCGCATGAGAAAACCATAAAATGCACAAGAACGTAAAATTGCATGAGAAAACCATGAATAGCACGAGAACACGAATAGCACGAGAACACGAATAGCACGAGAACATTAATAGCACAAGAACGCAAATTGCACAAGAACCCAAATTGGCCAAGAACGCAAATTGTACAAGAACGCAAATAGCACATAGTACGTGGAGCTCATTCCTGCCTCGCTCAGGCGGGGGGGAAGGCCGCCACGTGGAGCTCAGGCGGGGGGAAGGCCGCCACATGGAGCTCAGGCGGGGGGAAGGCCGCCACGTGGAGCTCAGGCAGGGGTGGGCCCACCACGTGGAGCTCAGGCAGGGGGAAGGCCGCCACGTGGAGCTCAGGCAGGGGGGGCCCGCCACGTGGAGCTCAGGCGGGGGGAGGTCCGCCACGTGGAGCTCAGGCGGGAGGAGGTCTGCCACGTGGAGCTCAGGCGGGGGGAGGTCCGCCACGTGGAGCTCAGGCGGGGGGGGGGCCCGCCACGTGGAGCTCAGGCGGGGGGGCCCGCCACGTGGAGCTCAGGCGGGGGGGCCACCACGTGGAGCTCAGGCAGGGGTGGGAGGCCCAAACCGTGGAGCTCAGGCAGGGGGGTGGCCCGCCAGAGGAGCTCAGGAGGGGGGGGGGGGGAGACCCACCAGAGGAGCTGGGGGGGAAGACCCACCACACACAGAGAAGGGTCGATAACATAGGACTAAAGACCAGTCTCCATACATGCAGGCTAACACGTCGTCCCCCCGACAGAACCCCGGGAGAAAGGAGGCGGGCGGGAGAAACGGCTCCCCCGCAGCCACCCGGCAGACCAACCCCCTCCCCCCAAGGCAGGTTAACACATCCTCCCCCCTCCCCCCGGCACACCGGGAGAAGGAGGCGGGAGGGAGAAACGGCTCCCCCGCAGCCACCCGGCAAGCTAACGCGTCCTCCCCCCGGCGGAACACCGGGAGAAGGGGGTGGGTGGGAGAAGCGGCTCCCCCGCAGCCACCCATGGAAAAAAAAACCCTCGGCAGGCGAAGCATTCTCCCCCCTCCCCCCGGCGGAACACCGGGAGAAGGAGGCAGGCGGGAGAAGCGGCTTTCCGCAGTCCCCCAGCGGACGACCCCCCTCCCCCGGCAGAAGCAGACCACCGGGAGAAAGGAGGCGGGCGGGAGAAGCGACCACCGCCGTCGCTCAAAAAACCCAGCAGAACTCGTGGAGCCGGACGAACCTCCCCCTCCCCCGGCAGCACGCCAGGAGAGGGAGAAACAAACAGATGTCCTCTCGTGGAGCCGGACGAGCCGACACGAGAGCCGGCGTCTACGAGGGGAGGAGGCAGAGGAGGGCAGGCTTTATGCAGCCTGACTCCTCCTACGAACACAGGCTGCCCTGCGGTCAGCCTTACCTTTACCAGTTATTTAAAAAAAGAATTTAAATGATAAAACCTCTGCCTCTCCAAAGCTTTAGATAGATTCAACAGACCACTGGTGATATGGTTGCTTCTTTAATAAATGGGACATGGATTATCCATTCCACCAAATTATTTGCTCTTATGAGTCAGCTGACCAAGCCAAGGTATCCAACCTGCAAATTTTCCAGGCAAAGGTTTGGAAATGCCGAAATAGCCCAACAAAAAACATGGTTCTTCATCACTATTTGGGATGAATTCACAATCTATTAATGAACCAATGTCATGTCCTCCTGACACTAATAGACCCCCAGCATTAATAGTCAATGGGGCCAATTTACTAAAGGCAAATAGACTTTGCACTTTGCAATGCAGTCGCACTCATTCTCCCCAGAGCTTAGTGAATGTGGTAAAGCTTCACTTTGTAAAGAATACCCAATCAGGTGAACGGAGAGAAAAATAATAATTTTTGCGTGAACATAATTGGATGATGGAAATCAGTAGACCATCAACACATTCACTAAGCTCTGGGGAAAATAAGTGCAACTGTACTTGCAAAGTGCACAGTTTATTTGCCTTTAGTAAATCACCCCAAAGACCCAACCACTTCATAATAAGAGGGGGTTGGTCAGCAAGACGAAATACATTGTTTTCATGTTCTTTCCATGTCTGGTCATTTAAATCAATTTCTGGACTAAAGTGTAAAAAAGTTCAGAGGGTATGAAAAGGACCCAGAGGGTTTCTCCTGTTAAAATCCCAACTCCTGGCTAAATTAACTTGAAAAAAGTACTCCATGGGGGAGTTTAAAAGGCTCATTCATATGGGCATACTACAGTGCACACCCATGTGAGGGCCATGTTTTCCCACATGGGATGCACAGGCGTTCCTGCACAAACACAGCTGCTGCTCCCAATTTGACATCTCTGTGGGTGAACATGCACAGCCCCGAATGCACACCTGTCAAACTGTGGGCAGTGGCTGTGCCTACGCAGCTGATGCATCCCAATTAACGATTTAGACTACCTGCACAGGGATGCATGGAACATGCATGCAAATACAGCCCAATAATAAGGAAAAAAATAAAAGCGGGTTATTGCCCAAAAGAACTAGCAATCAGAAGTAAAGCAGGGTTTCCTAACTGACCCCAGTCTCTGCCCATGCAGTTTCCTATCCTCTTCCTATAGCAGCTTTATAATATATTGCCACATGGCTGCTCTAAGCCGCCCTTTTATAATGAACTGGCTGGCTTATACAAATGTCCCTGTATTGGTCCTTCTAAGCCTGTTGCCCATGGTGCAAAGGACATCCAGAGCTTCCTGTTGTAAGAAAAAATTTAGGTTCAACAAATTTGAACATAAACACCACAAATTTCAGCACTAGCCAGCAGGAGATCTCAAATGGGCGGAACAGATGTGAGAGGATGTTAGGAGAGGAGATGGTCAACAACTCAGTGGTTTTGTACGTACAGGGTGTTACAAGATTATTTTGGATTTATCCTGAGTACAGTTCTTGGGTTATGTAAATGTCTTGGAGGATTCTGCAGCAATTGCCAGACCTCTCCTAGAAAACGAGAAATGGTGGCTGACAACACACAGCATATGTGGAGTGAAATGCCGCGTACACACGATCAAACAAACAAACAATCTGGCGGAAAAGTCCGGCGGACTCAAGTCTGCTGGACAATCCCCCTGTGTGTGGGCTCCGGCGGACTTTTTTTTACCCAAAAGTCCGGCGGACTTAGAAAGTAGTTTTGCATCAAAATTTGTCCGCCGGACTACGGCCGTGTGTGTGCTAGTCCGCCGTACTTTTGAAATGAACGGACTTTTCCCACACGGAGAAAAGTCCGTTCATTTTGAGCGTGGCTCCAGGTAGCCGGGACTAGCGAAGGAAGTCAATGTCGCGCGGCCCCCCACCCCAAAGCACCTTGTCCCCATGTTGGAATCCTGGAGCCCCCTTTAATAAGGGGGCCCCCGGATACCGGCCCCCCACCCTATGTGAATGAGTGTGGGGTACAATGTACCCCTACCCATTCACCTGTGAAAAAAAATGTAAATAAAACACAACACCCAAAGGTTAAAAATAATTTATTGCACAGCTCCGGGGGTCTTCTTCTGTCTTGGGGGGTCTTCTCGCCAGACTCCTCCGCTATCTTCTGCTAGCTCTTTTACTAGCGGAGGAGCCCGGCTTTCTTCTTCGTCGCCGCCTTCTTCTTTCGACTTTGGGGGTCTTGTCCTCCTCTTTGGGGGTCTTGTCCCCCTCTTCGGTTCTTCTTTCCGGGCCTCCGCGCCTTCTTCCAGCTCTTTTACTGGCGGTGGCCCAGTCTTCTGTCGCCGCTGTCTTCTGTTCTTCTGTTCTTCTCTTCTTCAGCTGTTGACTCATCGCTGTCTCTGGCCGCAATGACAGGAACGCGGCGTGCAGCGACTTATATAGGGACATCGCCGGGTGATGTCCCCGCCCATTAGTCCCAGAGGATGCAGAGTCCCAGAGGACCCAGCAGGCAGGGTAAAACATGTCAGGAGATGTGGCCGGAGCAGTGCTAAGGCGATACATAGCCGTATTCACATCTGAAGCACTGGATCAGTTTTGAGTGGCGTCTTATCCCACATATGACCATGCTTCTGAATAAGTGCCTGATGCCTGCTCCCACTTTCTGAATAATGGTAGGGACATCTGTTATCCTCCACTTTGAGTGGTGCTCCAAGTCTACACCTGGTCAAGGTGTACAATGACAGGTGAAAAATAATGCATAACTCAGAAAAGAACAAGCAGACCAACGTCTCTACTCCTAACACTTATACTAAGGGGGGTTCTAACTAAGGGGCAATGCAAGAATCAGAGGTCCATTCATTTCTGTCCACCCTTCTCCCAATCGTGTTGATATATGTGTTGATATATGTTGGGGCCTATAATCCAGAGTTGGAGAGCTCAATTGGAATCCAAACTGTGCCCCAAACACGTAGTTCAGTCCTCTTAAACAGAGGGCAGAAGGTTATGGCCAGTGGCCTCTCACCACAAAATTAGTTGAGACTTTAATACTATAAGTGTCCCCAAATGAATTTAAATTAAATTAAATTACGTTTTGACTGCTGCAAGTGATGCCGTGTACACACGACTGGTTTTTCCATCAGAATAAACTCTGACGGTTTTTCCGACGGAGTTCCAACAGAGTTCCGCTGAAACGGACTTGCCTACACACAATCACACCAAAGTCTGATCGTTTAGAATGCAGTGACGTACAACACATACGAAGGGACTAGAAAAAGGAAGTTCAATAGCCAGTAGCCAATAGCTGCCCTTGTGTTGTTTTTGGTCCGTTGGAACAGCATACAGACGAACGGTTTTTCCGATAGAAATTGATTCCATCGGAAAGATTTAAAACATGTTCTATTTTTAGATCCGTCAGAATTTTCACAACAAAAAAAAAAGCTGAAGCCCACACATGATCGGAATATCTGATGAAATTATTCCGTCTGATTTTTTCTGCCGGAAAGTCCGACCATGTGTACACAGCATAAAAGGGATATACTCCTTTAAGAATTAGTATGGTAAGTTCCTGCGCTGTCTGTGCTCAGTAAAATATATGAAATCAATATAATCAATAATGTCTGCTATAACAAATGCATAACAAATGCATAACAATATAAGTTTATATAGTAATGTGACTCTTCAATATCGCGATGATTCCTTTAAAGTGCCATCCATGCAGAAAAAGTTATTTAAAATGTGCAATCTGTGCAGAAATATATAGCAAAGGTGACGAAAGTGCTGTGCTCCCCTTCTTCCTGTGCCCTCACTCACCAGCTATCCATGTAAAGATCACTTGTACTGGTGAAATATATCTTTCATAGATGTGTCATTATCCTCTTCCACATGTTCCCCAATACATAGTGTGACATTGTTTAACCACTGGGTTCCTGGAGAACTGAGCCGACTTCTTAGTCGGTTACGAGCTCTTTGGCAGGGAAAAATGTGGAAATGGGGAAGGTGCATATCGGCTGAGAGAGAGGATGGCCGAAAAGATAGAGGGCCTTTTAAAATAAGCAATTGAAGAGGGTCCCGATATAGAGAACAAATTTCAGTGGGTAGTATTGGTGACATTAGTGGTAGGTTGACTAAAGCACCTAAACCTGTGGTAAGTATAGTAACCAGTCCTATTAGCAACCGCAGAACACCCAAAAAGGAGACAGTATGCATCCGGACAAAACTACGAGGCTTGTTCGCTAAGGACAAGATGGGAGAACTAGAACTGCTAATGTATAGGGAGGATTTTGATTTTGTGGGAATTTCAGTGACTTGGCTCAATAGCTCTCATGATTGCCTGGCAACCATTCAAGGGTATTCCCTATATAGGGAGGGTAAAAAAAGGGGGGGGGGGGTATGCCTGTATATCAAGAATGATGTGCAAGTGAATGTGAGGCATGAAATCACTAATAGTGCAAGGGAGGAGGTGGAATCCCTATGGTTAGAACTACAAAGGGAAGAAACCAAGGGGAAAGTAATACTGGGAGTATGTTATAGGCCTCCTAACCAGACGGAGGATTGGAAGGCAGACCTTCTATCACAGTTTGGAATGGCGGCAAGAATGGGAAGTGTCATTATAATGGGGGAGTTAAATTATCCAGACGCAGAAAGAACTGCACATTCATCTAAGGTTCGCCATTTCCTAAATGTCTTATGCCACGTACACACGATCGTTTGGCCAGCAAAAGACCGATGAGAGCCTTTGGTCGGAAAATTCGACCATGTGTATGCTCCATCAGACTTTTTCTGTCCGAATTCCCGCCAGAAAAAGATCGAGAGCAGGTTCTCAATTTTTCGGTCTGAAAAATTATGATAGTCTGTAGCAATTCCGACACGCAAAATTCCTACCCATGCTTGGAAACAATTTGACGCATGCTCAGAAGCATTGAACTTCATTTTCTCGGCTCGTAGTAGTGTTGTACGTCACCGCGTTCTTGACAGTCGAAAGTTCCGTAAACTTTTGTGTGTATGCAAGCCAAGCTTGAGTGGAATTCCGTTGGAAAAAGCATCCGAACCTGGTCTTCTGGGGGTTCCTCGGTGGCTGTCTCTGCTTCTTCCCGCAGGTACTTCTCACGTTCATGAGAAGCACCTGCTGGCGTGCTCCCATGATACAGCCGGCAGCTATAGCCGCTCGCTGTATCACACGGCCCCGTCCCCCTGGCGCTCCACGTCAGTGGATGTGATTGACAGCAGCGCGAGCCAATGGCTACGCTGCTTTCCATCCATCCACTCCAGCCAATCAGCGGCGAAGTGGTGTGGTGAAGAGGACGGCGGGGGCGAGCACGGGATTTTCGAGGGGTTAGGTAAGTAAAACGGGGAGGGGGGGGGCTGGGGGCGCAGGCAGTGTCAGATGTTTTTTCACCTTAATGCATAGAATGCATTAAGGTGAAAAAACATTTACCTTTACAACCCCTTTAAGGAACTCAGTCACGTTCTTGCCAAACCAATCTATTAACCTTCTATGAGGAAGTAAGTTGCTATGTAGAAAAAGGAAGGCCTGTAGATGTGATGTATCTGGATTTTGCAAAGGCATTCGATACAGTTCCCTATAAACATTTACTGTACAAACTAAGGTCTGACCGCTTGAAACAAAGGGTGAGCACTTGGATTGAAAACTGGCTACAGGGGCGAGTTCAGAAGGTGGGGATAAATGGGGAGTACTCGGAATGGAATGGTGTGGAAAGTGGGGTCCCCCAGGGTTATGCCCTGGGACAATCAGATTTAATTTATTCATAAATGATCTGGAGGATGGGGTAAACAGCTCAATCTCAGTATTTGCAAAGATACTAAGCTAAGCAGGGCAATAGCTTCTCCGCAGGATGTGGAAACCTTGCAAGAGGATCTAAACAAATTAATGGGGTGGGCAACCACATGGCAAATGAGGTTTAATGTAGAAAAAATTTAAATAATGTATTTAGGTGGCAAAAACATGAATGCAATCTACTCACTAGGGGGAGAATCTCTGGGGGAATATAGGGTGGAAAAGGACCTGGGGGTCCTAGTAGATGACAGGCTGAGCAATGGCATGCAATGCCAAGCTGCTGCAAGCAAAGACAAAAGAATATTGGCATGCATTAAAAAGGGGATTAACTCCAGAGATAAAATGATAATTCTTCCACTCTACAAGACTCTGGTCCGGCCGCACCTGGAGTATGCTGTCCAGTTCTGGGCACCAGTCCTCAGGAAGGACGTGCTGAAACTGTAGAGAGTCCAGAGAAGGGCAACAACGTTAATAAAGGGACTGGAGGACCTTAGTTATGAGGAAAGATTACAAGCACTGAACTTGTGTCCCAAACCCGACGCGTTTCAAGTCTCTGCTACTGCAGAACCTTCATCAGGGGTAGAGAACAAAAGAAGAATATCATAACAGTTCTCGTTGAAAGTGCTCCTCCATAAGTGTAAGGCAGGAACACTGAACGACGCCTGGGGCGTATGGCCACACCATTAGTCTAAGCGGACATTGCTGGACACATCTTTATCTTTTCCGGTACTCATATCCTTAAGCATTCAGGGAAACCCCATATTGGGGCCCTCTAATAAGTTGTTAGGGGGTTGTTTATTACAACAAACCCCATTGATTGCCCCTTGGTTTTAGGGAAACAATGCACACGGTACACCTCCCGTTTCAGAATATTTTTGGAAGATTTGTATCGGGTGGCACCATCCCATCATAATTCCTTTAAAAGTGTGGCCATACTCGTTTAGTGTTCCTGCCTTACATTTATGGAGGAGCACTTTCAACAAGAACTGTTATCATATTCTTCTTTTGTTCTCTACCCCGATGAAGGTTCTGCAGTAGGGTTTGGGACACCAATGAGAGTTGTTGTATACATGTTTTTTCTATATATATTTGTTTTATTGTATTTTATCAGAGATACTATGTGTCTGGATGCCTTTTTTATATTTTCTGTAATATCAATTAATAATACAAGTTTTATCTTTAATTTTGGTGGTATTGGTGGTCCATTTAAAGTCCCATTAAGGGGGATTCTCTTGTGTATTTAACATAGGGATGGGACCGCCATGCCTGATTTTCTGAAACAGTGACAGCCCCGTACTTCTCTGTCTTTACTGTAAGTTTGGTAAGGATGTGGAATTCTCTTCCACAAGCATTCGTTTCAGCAGGGAGCATAGATAATTTCAAAAAACTATTAGATAGGCACCTAAACGACCACAACATACGGGGATATACAATGTAATGTTGACATAAAAGTGCACACACACACACACACAGGTTGGACTTGATGGACTTTTTTCAGCCTTACCAACTATGTAACTATGTAAAGACACATCTATGAAAGATATATTTCACCAGTACAGGCAATCTTTACATGGATAGCTGATGGGGCAGGAGTTGAAAGGAGGAAGGGGAGCACAACACTTTCATCACCTTTGCCATATATTTCTGCATGGAATTCACTTTTTAAAGAACTTTTTCTGCACGGATGGCACTTTAAAGGAATCATTGCGATATTGAAGAATCACAGCACTATATAAACTTGTTATGCTTTTTCATTTGTTATACAGTAGCAGACATGGTTGATTATATGGGCGATATTGTCGACTATTTTTTTATGATTCCATATATTTTACTGAGCACAGACAGCGCAGGAACTTCCCATACTAGTTGAGCATTTGCCTTCTCATGCTCTCTGTCTGGGCTCAGCAACTTCAGCTGCGACACCAACTCAGTGAAGGCGTTCCCACAGACAGGGCAGTGACACCGGTCTCAATGATGACATTCCCATAGATCAGTCGATGGCACCAGGCTCAACTAAAACATTCCTACAGATCTAATATTGCCAGAGGCTGAGCCTCTCCATCTACTCTGACCGCAGTGAGTTCTCCAGTAGACAGTCTACTTCACTGTGTACCCCACATATCCTCCAAATGAATGCCTCAAATCTAGGAACTCTATGCCCTTTTCCTCCCCTGCAGATCCCTCGTTTTGCTAGGACATGTAGTTATATGCCAGCTCCGCAGCACCAGGCTCAGTCTCTATGGGGATTACATCCCCCATAAGTACTTGCTCCTCCCAGACTCCTCTTCTAGGCTGCACAGCAGGCCATGACCTCTTCTTCTGTTTTCCTAGGTGGTGGTGGAAGGGGAGCTTTCCTCTGGCCATTCACAGCCCTGCAGCATCTGTATCCCCTGTGTTTCCCCTTTCTCCTAACACAACCACTTTGGGTCTCTACCTCAGCCTGAGAGGTCGAGAAAAGTTGTGAGAGGGCAACAGTTACAATAGTAACCTGGTCCATACTGCAGAGCGGTGCTGCAGATCGGGCAACTGCAGACCAGGCTACATAAAAATCATAATAGAGCCTTCACAAAACATTTCAATAATGGAGTTTCTTCATTTTTTTATATAGGTTTGATTTTGACTTGTCTTCAATTGCAATGAACTTCAAGCCCATTTACCCTTTGCCACCACATTACATAAGCTCTCTTTAATATAAAAAAACAAAAGCCATGTCTATAGTTTGCCCTGCCCCCACGGATCATGTGAACCCTTGCTCGTTTTGGGCTCTGCACTGGAACAAGCCGAATCATGTCAGGTCATCCTGAGGTAAGCACTCTTCCCAGTCTGCCCTGCCGTCAATGGCAATGACAGCAAGGCTGTCCATTGGAATTACTGTCAATCAACTCTATTATCTGCCCCATCAGGCAGTGCTGCATATGAGGTGGAGGGATAGTAGTCTTTGATTGACACCAGCTCCTCAGGAGAACCTTGCTGTCATTGCCATTAAGAAGAGTGCTTACATCAGAATGACATGTAACGTGCAGCAGCTTAGTCTTATCCAATGTGGGGCAGTACAGACCCCAGAACAAACAAGGTAACCTGAAAAAAAAAAAAAAGAAAAAAGTTAAATGGGGCACTTTTTAAATATTCAGTGTTAGCTGGTTTTAATTGTGAAGATTTATTTTACATTGATTTGTTTAGGTTTACTGACACTTTAACTAATCATCTCCTTTTCATCCAATGTAGGTTATAAAATGGAAAGGAAGAGCTTACTGGCTTTCATCCCTCAATTATGTTTATTTGATCACATGTGTGCTACATACAGTATATACTGTATTTTATGTGTGGGATTTTAAATGCTATCAGGCTTTCTATAGAAGTGGTAGCCTCTGCATATTTAAATATTGGAAAGAGGATCCTTTCCTCCCTGCAGGAAGTAATTTGTCTCCAAGATACTCGGGCTTTTCCTTGTTAAAAAAGCGATTTGTCCTATAGACTTCCATGGCTGGCTGGTTTCTAAGCCTAGTGTAAACATCCAGCCTGGGGCATACATTGGAGTAAAGGGAGAGGGGGTGTTGTGTGGTCTGCTTTTGTTCCTGCTGTTCCTTCCTTTTCCAAGATCAAGAATTCATCTTGTGAAATAAAAAACGTGCAGGGAATGACAGAATCCAACACAAATAAACACTAGAGGACCGCCTCTTTCTTATTGTTTTTATTAGGAACAAGAAAAAAATATTGAAATATCTATAAGGTAAATGAGGGAACCATCTTGTTAGAAGACATCCATTTTGGGTATTGGAAAATTACTGTTAGCATGACATAGAAATCTATTGCTTAAGGTCATATGTGTTTTTGCTTGTACAAGGCATTTAGAATTGTCACAAGGTTAGATATCTGTTCAGAACAGATGGATGCGGTTAAGCTACTTCCCTTTTTGAGAGCAGAAGTAACTCCATGGCGTTAAAACCACAGGCCTGTCTTGCACCAGACTTAAGAAACATTTTAAACTGTATAAAAATGTATATATTTAGCTTTTTGTTACTAGGCAGAAATTGCTTGTACAAAAAAACCATGATGACGTAGTAAAATATACTATCTTGCATATTTTATGTGGCAGTCCCTGATTGGTTAAACCACAGGGCTGTCCTTCTGCTCAAACTAAATAAAATTGTTGTGTGTGCTTCAATAGGCACATTCATTATTCACGTACAATAGCGTGTATGTGTAATGTTTTGTCCACCGGTGAAAGGGACCTCCGCCCTTCAATCCTAGCCTAGGCTACCAGGGGTTACTTACAGAAGACGAGCAACCTAACAGTTTTGGTACCAGCAAAGTGGGGTTCGTCTCGTCTTGCGACAGGTAAGTCACTTTACTCTTTTTTACCTGATTGGTGAATGGTGTAAACACTTACTCTGTCCGGGCGGCCGCTACGAACTTAGTTTAAAATGAAAAGAAGTAACTGTGCCTTCGCGATGGACTAGGCTGGTCACTCGGGAGGTGAAAAGGGCTCGCAAGGAATTTATAGGTTTAGGGGAGTCCGACTAGGTTGGTCTGACTTAAAACTATTGGTGATAGTATTTTTAACACGGGAAGTAGTAGATTACGCCCGTGACAAAGGGATTGGTGGAGTGGACGCCCATTTGAAAAAATTTTTTTTTTTAAAAAAAAAAAAGTGCACTATAAATTGATAAATGTATTGCAATACGGTTATGTCATGTCTTAAAGTATATTAAGAATATGTCTGTTTCTCTCTAGGTACGTGTGTAAGTATATAGAGTATAAGTTTTAATATAGAGTATAAGGAAAATAATTGTTGTTGTTTAAATAAGTGCAGAATATGAGGAGCCCTCTTGTAGTGACATAGCATCCGCCTGCCCCCATTGCACGTTAGGTCTACTCTTCCTAAGAATAGATGACAAGTGGATTTTACTGACCACCAGACCAGGGGGGTTCTCTTGCAGACTTGGTGTAAGAGGGGTATATCCCGCCACCAGGAAAGATTTACCCTTCATCGTATATTAAGGGTAAATCTTCATAGTTTTATATAAGTCCATCTGCCCCAAAAAAAGATCAGGGATCCTACTCCCAGACCAGAGACCGGATTGTTGGACAAACCGGGTGTTATCACCTGTGTCCTGCCACTAGACACACACTGCCCAGACTACTAGATGGGGAATTCTGCAGCAACCCAAGCCATGGCCACCCCATCACCCTATGAATTTGTCAGTAATATGATCCCTGGCCCCCAGGTAGAACCATTTTGGACACAAGTCCGAGAAAGGTGTCACCAATTGGGAATCCATGACCCAGGACCCCAAGGTCCTTGTTCAGAGGAAGACTGGCAAGAAGTCAGTAAAATTTGTCAGGTACATAAGCATTCTTATCCTCCCTGCAAAGGGGCTGACCCACAATACATGAAGGATTGTTTCTGTGCATGGAACAAATGCCTTGGAAAATACAGGCAATTGTGGACAGCAAGGACATTGGAAATCCCAGTGCCCTTATAGGACTGGACAGATTAGAGCAAGAGGCAGAGGCAGGGGATTTAACCCCCAGACCCGCCCACAGTATCCCCGTTATCTGCCATACCAGAACCCTCGTCAACCACTACCCCAATATCCTACACAGCCACAAATAATGCACCGAGGGAAACTCTGTTGGTATTAATGGGACACCTGTCACCCATCCCATCACTCCACCACTGACTGTAGCCACTCCAGAAGGACAGAAATTATGTACCCAAACTTTTGCCGTCTTGTCCTCATGCCCTGTGCCCCTTATGGGACGGGACCTCTTGGCACAACTGTGTATTACCATTAAGTTTAATAAAGAAGGTTCCTATACCGCTAGTTCACCATTATGTGACTTACATGGCCCTAAGCGACATGCACACAGAGGGTTCCCAAAAAGACATGCACACAGGAGTTTCTTTCTAATGATACCTTCCTCCCTTGACCATCACACAATTTGGGCAGAAAACAAAGGTAGTGTGGGCTTTATTAATTGCACACCATATGCACCCCAAATGCGGTCAGATGCAGGGATACAATATCAAAAACAGTATCCCCTACCCCCAGAGAAAGTCAAAGGCATCTCCCCTCAAATTAATGATTACATATCAAAAGGTATCCTGAGACCAATCATCAGTCCCTGGAACACACCCATTTACCCTGTAAAGAAGGCCAGTGGCGAGTGGAGACTCGTCCAAGACCTCAGAGCAGTAAACAAACAAGTGATTCCCCTCCCACCCCTAGTCTCAGACATCACTTTTATTTTCTCATGCATACCGGCAGACTCTCTATGCTACACAGTAATTGATTTAGCGAATGCTTTCTTTAGCATTCCCATTGCAGAGGAAGCCCAACCTATGTTTGCTTTCTCCTGGGCCGGGGGCCAACTAACCTGGCAAGGGTATGTAGACAGTCCAGCCGCCTTCTCTATGGTACTCAACGAGACTGTCAAGTCTTGGACATCTGAGCGAGGGTCGGTACTGATACAGTATGTGGACGACTTGCTCCTGTGCAGTCGAACTGCTGAAGAATGTGCGGTCGATTCAACATCACTGTTACAACACCTAGCTCACGCCGGGCATCTAGCCTCAAGGAAGAAAATACAATGGTGCCAGCCACAGGTAGAATACCTAGGGTGCATTCTAAAGGAAGGGACAAGGCTGGTGTCACCTAAACGTGCCGCAGCCCTTCGAGCTCTCAGTCCCCCAAAAGACAAGGCCGCCCTACTCTCATTTTTGGGTGCAATGGTATATTGCCGCCAATGGATCCCTGACTGTTCTCATTGTGATAGTATCCTAAGAGAGGCTACTGGCTCGACAGCCCCTAAATTAATAGATTGGACTGAAGACAGACTACAAGCTTTTCAAGCTCTATTAAACAGTCTGTCAAATGCTCCCGCCCTAGGGTTGGTAGACTATGGTAAAGCTTTTCAACTATACTGTGTAGTCTCGGGGACCTCTTTTGCCGCCGTGCTAACACAACAGCATGGAACAGGCTACCGCCCTGTCTCCTACCTATCTAAAAAAAAACTCCCCATCCAAGTACAGGGAATGCCATTCTGTCTCCAAAATCTTGCTGCCTGTGCAATGGCTGTACAAGATGCAAACAAATTAGTGCTAGGTCACCCATTGACTCTCTATACCACTCATTCAGTCACGCATCTTATTCAGAACATGAATACCCAACATATGACCTCGCAAAGACTTAGTGGTTATGAGATAACACTGATGAACACTGATAACCTCACACTCAAATATGTGCCTGCCAGCAACCCCGCTGTGCGCCTTTTGCATTCCATGTTGCGTTTACCACATGACCCAGACATTATACATGACTGTTCGGAAAAGGTTGCTGCTATTACCAGTCCCAGACCGGATCTCACTGACACCCCTATCTCAGGTGCAGAGGATGTTTTCGTTGACGGTAGCTGCTCACGTCCCTCTGACTCCACCTTTTTAACCGGTTATGCAGTTGTTCAACTACCAGACATCGTACTGGAGGCAAAATCATTACCTCCTTCTTCAGCCCAGGTAGCAGAGTTAGAAGCCCTCACTAGGGCCTGCATTCTATTCACCGGTAAAGAGGTGAACGTCTACACAGACAGTAGATATGCTTTTGGAGTGGTGCATGATTTTGGTGTGATATGGGCCAATAGAGGTTTTAAAACCGCAGACAACAAAATAATTGGCAACTCCACACAGATTAGTGCTCTCCTCCAAGCCATTCTTTTTCCAAAAAAGGTAGCCATAATTAAAGTAAAGACACACTCCTCTGACAGCAGTCGTGTTTCAAAAGGGAATGCTTTTGCTGACAGAGAAGCTAAAAGAGCTGCTGCCTTTTCCCCTAACCCACCTGCCCCCACAACAATGTTTTTCAAGGAACACTTCGCAGCACCTAACTTTAAAACTGTCATAGCACAGATGCAATCAATGGCCACAGAAGATGATGTCCATTTTTGGACAAAGGAAGGATTGACCAAAGACCCTGAAGGTCTTTGGTCAAAAGAGGGGAAGATCCACATGCAAGAACAAAACTATCACCCTTTGAGGTCCTCATGGGAATCCCCGCAAACATAGAATTACCCCCATTAGACCAAGACACTGATATTGACATTTATTCCCAACAGGAAATGTACGTGAAAAACCTGGTAAGTATGCTTCATGAAATGAACGAACACGTTTCTGTCACCTTTTTTCCCTCTTCCCACAGAACCAACGCATCCCTTCATCCCTGGGGATAAAGTGCCGATCAAACAATTAGCACAAAGAAAGAGTATCGGACCGGCTTTCTCAGGACCATGGAAGGTGGAAAAGGTATCCAGGACCGCAGTGTTAACAGACCTAGGAAACACCTGGATCCACGCCAGCCGTCTTAAAAAGTGTCCCCAGCTTCCCTCGACTCCAGAGCCCCTGGCAGTGACAGAGAGCAGCAACTCCCAAGAACAAGATCTACAAGAAGTTCAGAGAGGCATAGAACAAATTTCCCTGGAAGATCCCACACCCCTCAAAAGGACAAAACAGAGCCAACAACTGCCGGGATGAGAAACGAAGAAGAAGAACAGAACTCTTAGATAACAAATAATCAGAACTTTAAAAAAACAAAGATGCTTTCTCCATCAGTGTCAGGGAAGGCTGTATGCCTTTGGGGTAGTCTGGTACTATTTGTATTCCTGCCCACATGGTTTATAGCCAACTGTATATATCATCCAGAAGATTTAGGTCTATTAAAAGGGATATGTGGACCACCTAAGATGAATAATACCCCCGGCCAAAGACATAGTAGAAGTATTGTACCCGTTAATGAGTCACCTAAGGGACTGACTAACAAGATGTTACTACTAAAATTCAAATATAGCTATGCTCAAAAATCTGGTTTTGAGAAATGCTGGATTTGCAGCAAGCTACATCCCAGTACAGCTAGAATCCCTCTCATGGCAGTCCCCTTGAATTTTACCCCCCTCCTTAATGGAACACCCCCTATCGTCCTAACGAATGTTACTAGGACCCGTCCAAATAAAACCCTCACTTTCCAAATTATAGGTAGAAGCCACTTCCCAGACTGGTGTTTCCGACTGGGAAACACCACAGATGGAGCCGAGGTTTGCAAACAAGCAAAACTTAACATTTCAATGACATCATTTAACAGTCCTTCTTTCTTCCATACTTCAGATCCCACCCTAAATGCCACCTTTTTAGACTTTCTTAGCTCCAGTACCAAGACTACAATACACCAATTAATGTCAATACTGGTGCTCTCTGGCCTTTCTGATACTCTTAGGAACGTGTTCCATAAACGACCCCTAGCTCTAGGAAATACCATATATATATGCTGCGGCAAACTCTGTCACCCCTGGATCCCAACCAAACCCCAGGGGTGGTGTTACCTTGCAGCCCTGGTTCCTATCATGGGGGTATTAGGGGATAACAAGGGAAGTCACCTCCTTGAAGCCAGCATGCATCCTAGATATCCCCTTAGACACCGTAATAAACGAGAATTGTTTTTAGGAAAAGATATGGCCTGGGCATGGTTCCCTTCCTGGACAGGGTGGGGAATTGACCTAATGAAAAGATTAAATAATTACACTGGCATAATTGATGAGATTCTGGAAGAAAATTCTGATGACATAACCAAACTAAATCTAGAAACTAGGGCAATTAGGAAGCAACTAGAACTACATGAGTTGGCTATAGAAAGTATGAGTGCAGCCCTTACTGGCCTCTGTGAGACTACTGAGGATTATGAGTGCTGTACCTGGATTCATAATACCAGCATCGAAGTCCCAGACTACTATGACGTTATTGCTCAACACAGGGAAGAGGTAAATAAACTACAGAAAGAGGCAAGGAACATAGGAAAAAACTGGGATCCCTTCTCGAGCAGTTTTAGTTTTGGGGGATTAATATCTTGGCTCCGAAATGCTGCCATGACAATTGTCACTGTGATTCTCTTCATTCTATTTTTATATGCCTGTTATAAGATAATCAAATGTTTATGTAAAAAGGGAAACACGGTCGCTCCGAAGGATCTGAAACTCACTTCCATTGTTAAGGATCCAACGGTATGGTATAGAAACCAAGAGCACAAGGGTTCGGAGTATGAAGCCTGTGCTATTAAATTAGAAAAGGAATGATCATTATGTAAATCACAGAATGATCAAAGGAAGGATTATAAGGTAAATGAGGGAACCATCTTGTTAGAAGACATCCATTTTGGGTATTGGAAAATTACTGTTAGCATGACATAGAAATCTATTGCTTAAGGTCATATGTGTTTTTGCTTGTACAAGGCATTTAGAATTGTCACAAGGTTAGATATCTGTTCAGAACAGATGGATGCGGTTAAGCTACTTCCCTTTTTGAGAGCAGAAGTAACTCCATGGCGTTAAAACCACAGGCCTGTCTTGCACCAGACTTAAGAAACATTTTAAACTGTATAAAAATGTATATATTTAGCTTTTTGTTACTAGGCAGAAATTGCTTGTACAAAAAAACCATGATGACGTAGTAAAATATACTATCTTGCATATTTTATGTGGCAGTCCCTGATTGGTTAAACCACAGGGCTGTCCTTCTGCTCAAACTAAATAAAATTGTTGTGTGTGCTTCAATAGGCACATTCATTATTCACGTACAATAGCGTGTATGTGTAATGTTTTGTCCACCGGTGAAAGGGACCTCCGCCCTTCAATCCTAGCCTAGGCTACCAGGGGTTACTTACAGAAGACGAGCAACCTAACAATATCAAAGTGAATAAAATAAAAGTCAAATACTCCCACTATCCAGGAAAGAAATGCTGTATATAAAACTTGTTGCTGATTAAAATATTAAAGAGTTAGTATAAGAAATAAGAAATTACATTGGTCCTATGAGAACAGGACACAGAGGCGACCTTGATTTAATGTGTTGGCTATGCATATATTTACATCTGAGACTTCTGTTTTTTTAAATTAGAAATTGATTTATTAGGTGACCGGTAGGTTACTGCCCTACATGTCTCAATATGGTAAATATAGCCCTGAATTTAAAGATGACAAATCTTGCAGAATCCACACTTTAAAACAAATCAGCAATGTCAGCCCCATATTTTTAACCTATGAGGTTTTCCTTAAAGTGATTTCCTTAAAAGCTTCTATTTCCTCTTTTGTGAAATGTAAAGGAATCAGGCTTAAAATAATAATTTCCATGCAAAACAAATAAATGGGGCAAAACCAATAGTATTAACTATAGTATTATTTCTCTCAAGTGTTTGCATGTACCATTCCTTTCTAAACTCCACACGACTTCTCAAACATGGGTCATTTCAAAGTGAACTTTTGACTTTTGCTCTCAATTATCTGTCTCTGAAGGTTCTCATTTATCCAGGTCATGGTATAGCTTGTAGCAGTAGATCACATGCAACAGGAATTGTTCTGCAATGTTGAAGACGCCATGTGGATTATCCAAGCAACGTCGACGCAAATGAGTAAAGCAGGGTTGCAAGGGGCATGAAAGTGGTTATCTACTGGAACAGCCATCCCTAATCAGGAGTGGAGGTGTTAGGACAGCATTAGAAGATAACATGCGCATGTGTCAATGCATAGAGCAAAGGTAATTTCCAGCTGGTTGTATACACATACATTTGCTGGAAAAAGCTAATACACACCAGTTTGCTAATATACATGGGCACATTGCAGAGACCTATCAACGTGCTTGTCTACATGTATGCATGCACGCATTCCCAGTCTTGATGCCAGTTGGCCTTTTAAAAAACAGAACTGAGCTAGGTTGCTGAATCATTTTCAGCTGTTCCCCTGAGTTTTGTCTTTCCATTGTTGACTCAGCTTGCCCTTGGACTTGTCTCTGTTCTGCTTTGCTGCTAGACCTGGGCTAGTTCCTGACCATGGCTTGTGCCTGCTGATTCCCAGCTTGATCTCAGAACTGGTATGGCCCTGGCTTGTCTCCTGACCACAACTCTGCCTGCTACTGAGGATAAACCAAAGGTACCTGACAGATACATTAAAGGCAGGTTTACAGAACATTGAAATGAATGGGAGTCAGATTGTAAAAAACAGCAATGACCCTTTTCTAGGCCAGGTCCTTAGGTGTGCAGTGGGCAAAAAACTGTCCCAACCTTATGCAGCCAAAATTGAATGATCCTGTGTTAACTCCTGTATGCAGAGAGGAGAGAGAGAGAACAGCCCACACGTCCTCTCGGCTCTACCCTCCTACCTCCTACTATCTGTACTAAAGTCGACAGCCCAGAAAGCTGTGTGTGCCACCTGCCCACGTCCTACCAACCAATGCTGTCATCAATTGATAAGGATGGATGGCTGTTTTTCCAGCAAGAGTAAGGATAGTAGCAGGGAGGAGGGGAGAGCCAGGAGGAGGTGTGGGCCATAATCTATCCCTCCTCTCTGTATACATTATTTAACACAGAATCGCTCTCACATCCAAATGCACATGGGTTTATTACCACCCCCATCACCTCCCCACACTGCTGCTGTGTTAATTCCCATATACAGACTGATGGGAGAGGCGCTGGGGGACAGGGGAAGGGAGCACAGTCCATACTTACTCCCGGCTCTCTTCTCTCTGTTGCTTTTACTACTTCTGTAGTGTGGGGGAGGGTGAACTAGATTATAATGGAGCAGACAGGTCAGACAGGGGTCAGCCCCTATTGGTGGGTGGAATAGGGAAAGATGGGGGGAGGGCTATGGCAGATGATATGAAGGTTCCTATGTTACAACCAACCATTATAAATTGTACTATTTGTACTAAAATAAAAAATATGCAACATATGTTTGCAAAATGTGACAATGAATTAAAGTATTTGTTCACCAATGCCAGAAGTCTGCCAAGCAAAATAAGCGAGTTGGAAGCTCTGGTGCACGAGGAGAACTATGATCTAATTGGCATTGCTGAATCTCGGCTTCATTCTTCTCATGACTGGGCTATTAATATTCCTGGCTATGCTCTCTTTCGGGAAGACAGGGAAAAACAGAGGGGTGGTGGTGTCTGTCCTTATGTGAGAAGTGATCTCAAAGCAAGTGTGAAAGAGGACCTAGTTGATGGAGTGTGTGATGAGTCTGAAGCATTATGGGTGTAACTGTACATCGGTGTGCATACTAAAAGGTTGTTATTGTAGTTTGTTATATACCTCCCAGTGTTAGTGAGGAGGTGGAGACTCAGCACCTTGCACAGATGGAAAGGGCTGCAAGGGCTGGGACAGTAATAATGGGGGATTTTAACTACCCGGAAATTGACTGGAGTAATGGCACTGCTGGGACAGTTAAAGGGCAAAAATGTATAAACCCGTTACAAGACAATTTTTTGGTGCAGTTTATCGATGGCCCAGACTAGGAATGAAGCTCTGCTGGACCTGGTAATCTCAAACTATGCAGAGCTTATTAACAATATTCATATAAAACAACATCTGGGTAGCAGTGACAATAACATGATTTCATTTCATGTTAGCTATATGCAACAAACATATACAGGTAAGATAAAAAAAAACACTTAACTTTAAGAGAACAAATTTCCTATGGATGAGGGCTGCTTTCCAGGATTTAGATTGGGAGGGAATATTGGCATCAATGGACACAGAACAGAAATGGTGATTCTTCAGTGACTGTATGTAAACTCATTGCAAAGTATATTTCCATGGGCAATAAGTTTAAAAGGCTAAAAATAAAACCTATGTAGCTCACGGCCAAAGTTAAAATGGCTATAAATAATAAAAAAAGAGCTTTAAAAAAATATAAAAATGAAGGAACGCTATCATAATTTAAATGTTACAAAGAATATAACAGAATATGTAAAAAGGAATTCAAGGAGGCAAAAATTAAATATGAACGACAGATTGCAAAAGATAGTAGGACAAACCCCAAACAATTCTTCAGCTATATTAATAGTAAAAGGGTCAGGTCTGAATATGTAGGCCCTTTCTTCAGCTCTGTTTATACAAAGCAGCGCGGGGAAGCTCATGTCCATAATGGGGATGGTAGTGACACATGATCCACAATGGCTCAAAAGTGATATGGTCCAGAAATATTTAGACAGAACAAAGGTGGATAAAGCACCAGGGCCAGACTGCATCCACCCACAGAACCTGAGAATTGAGCTCTGTCATTTCAAAGCCATTTTTTTTAATATGTAGGGACTCGTTATTAACTGGAATGGTACTTCTGGATTGGCGCAGGGCCAATGTGGTGCCCATATTTAACTTGTTGCTGACCGCCGGCTGTCAAATGACGACCAGGCGGCGCAGCTCTTGTGGCGGGAGGCCGTCATATGACGGCCTCCCGTTTAAACAGAGAATGCGCGCGATCGTGCGCGCGCATCCCCGTTCCCTCGGTGGCGGCGTGTCACGGAGACACCGCTCACCACCGAGGGTGGTAAACAGCCATTGGTCATGGCTGTTTACCACGTGATCGGCCGTGATGAAGTCACGGCTGATCACAGCTAGTGCTCGTATCGTGTAAACGGCGCATGCGCGGGATCGGGAGCGCGCTGCTCGTTCACACCGGTGGCGGCGTGTTCCCTGGGAACACTGTTCGTCACCGATGCCGGTAAACAGCCATTGGCTGGCTGTTTACCCATGTGATCGGCTGTGAGATCACTAAATGTAAACACAGAGCGGTAACTGACTGTTACCAGCTCTTCTCTCCTCACACACCGTTTCCAGTGTGAGGAGAGAAGAGCCTGGAGCAGTGAGTTATCGATCTGTGTTCTGTAGTGTCTGCACAAACACCACACTGATCAGATCGCCCCCCCCCCCCCACTGTCATCTGTCACCCAACAGTCACCACAGTCACCCAATAAAGTGAACCTGTCACATAGGAGTCTGCCATCAGTGACCGTCAGCGGTGCACCCGTCACCCATCAGTGACCGCCAGCTGTCACCCGTCACCCACCAGTGACCGCCAGCTGTCACCCATCAGTGACCGTCAACTGTCACCCGTCACTAGGGATGAGCTTCGTGTTCGAGTCGAACGTACGTTCGACTCGAACATTGGCCGTTCGTGCGTTCGGCGAATTCCGAACGTTTTGGCCGTTCGCGTCAAAATTTGAGTGACGCGCGCGCGGACCACAATGCACTGCGTTGGCGCAGTGCATTGCTGTCCGATGATTGGCCAAGCATGCACTGTGACCCCGCATGCTTGGCCAATCGCAGCGCCGGCAGCGAGGAGAGCCATGATTGGCCACAGGCATCCTGCCTGTGGCCAATCATAGCTCAGACTGTGTAGTGCACGCCCCACACTATATAAGGCCGCCTTTAAGGCGGCCTCCTGTAGTGTGTTACTTTGCATCTGAAGCAGTGGGTGTTCTGTGTACCTTCAACACAGTACACACCAATCGTTTTTGGCTGATTTCCTATCTTGCTGCTGTGTAGTGGTTGTTGTCTGTGCCCTGACTGCAGTAAACACCACTATATTCACCTCACCTATATAGCTAGTGATCTAGCTTTAACCACTTAACAACTGCCCATTGCCGATTAACGGCTTCAGGGCGGTTGTTTAACTCAGAGAGGCCGTTAATTAACGGCCTCCCAGAATTCTGCTCTCGCGTGCCCCGAGGTGTGCGCACTCGAGAGCATCCGTGACCGCCGGGTCCATAGGACCCGGCGCATCACGGTAAACGGCCGCTCATAGCGGCCGTTTACCACGTGATTGCTCCGTCAAATGACGGAGTGATCACTTGGAAACAAACCGGCGTCATGTTACTTTCTGTACCGATCGGTACAGCGGAGGGGAAAGAGATCGGTGTCAGCAGCGATGTGGGCTGCATCTGCAGTGCCCACATCGCTGCTCACCGAATTTAACCCCTCAATTCCCTGCCAATACTCTGCAATACCAGTGCATACTCTGCAGTACCCTGCCATTACTCTGCAGTACCCCACCATTACTCTGCAGTACCCCGCCATTACTCTGCAGTGCAGTACCCCGCCATTACTCTGCAGTGCAGTACCCTGCCATTACTCTGCAGTACCCCGCCATTACTCTGCAGTACCCCGCCATTACTCTGCAGTGCAGTACCCCGCCATTACTCTGCAGTACCCCGCCATTACTCTGCAGTGCAGTACCCCGCCATTACTCTGCAGTGCAGTACCCCGCCATTACTCTGCAGTACCCCGCCATTACTCTGCAGTACCCCGCCATTACTCTGCAGTGCAGTACCCCGCCATTACTCTGCAGTGCAGTACCCCGCCATTACTCTGCAGTGCAGTACCCCGCCATTACTCTGCAGTGCAGTACCCTGCCATTACTCTGCAGTGCAGTACCCTGCCATTACTCTGCAGTACCCTGCCATTACTCTTCAGTACCCCCCATTACTCTGCAGTAACCCCCATTACTCTGCAGTACCCCCCAATACTCTGCAGTACCCTGCCATTACTCTGCAGTACCCCGCCATTACTCTGCAGTACCGCCTCATTACTCTGCAGTAACCCCCATTACTCTGCAGTACCCCCAATACTCTGCAGTACCCTGCTATTACTCTGTAGTACCCCGCCAATACCCCGCCAATACTCTGTAATACCCTGCCATAAATTGCCATACCCAGCCATACTCAGAGATACCCAGCCATACTCGGTGATACCCTGAAGTACCCAGCCATAGACGCCCCCCACCCCTCACCGCCCTCTGGTGCTTCTACCAACTCGCCAGTACGATCAAAGCCAGAATCTTTTTTTTAATTTTTTATTTCAGGCTTCCCAGCCTAGAGGTGAGATGTGGGGTCATATTGACCCCCCAGATTTCACTGTAAAGAGGACCTGTCATCCCATATTCCTATTACAAGGGATGTTTACATTTCTTGTAATAGGAATAAAAGTGATCAAAAATATATTTTTGGGAAAAAAAATGTCAAACTAAAATAAAGTAAAATGAACAATAAAAAAATAAAATAAAAATTAAAGCGCCCATGTCCCCATGTGCTCGCATGTGCCACACATGTGAGGTATCGCCGAGAATGTTAGAGCGAGAGCAATAATTCTAGTCCTAGACCTCCTCTGCAACTCAAAACATGTAACCAGTAAAAAAATATTTAAAGCGTCGCCTATGGGGATTTTTTAAGTAGCGACGTTTGGCGCCATTCCACGGGCATGTGCAATTTTGAAGAGTGACATGTTTGATATCTATTTACTCAGCATAACTTCATCTTTCACTTTATGCAAACATTGGGCTAACAAGTGGTTAATAATAGAGCTTGCAGTCAGTAGTGTTAGGAGATAGTGCGTGCTGTCTGCGTGCTCTGTACCCAGTACATACCGCTATAATATAGGGCAGGCCCCTACTTTCAAACATCCAACTTACAAACATCTCCTACTTGCAAACGCAAGGAGACAGCAGCAAGTGAGATGAAAAAAGATGGACGACAAAACAAAATTATACAGGGGTGATAACCCTTCCCTATGTTTTCCAAAAAGCTTAAAGATATTTTTTTTGACTGGAGCTACACTTTAAAAATGTACCGGTTGAAAATGACAAACAGATTCAACTTAACACAACAAACCTACACAGTCCCTGTCTTGTTTGCACCGCCTGTATACTGCTGTTCTGAGTATATAGGGCCTGGGGGCCACACGCATTTCCTTTTTTTAATATGGGTACGGGGTTCCCCTTAATATGTGTACAAGACCCAAATAGGCTGGTAATGGTCAGGGAGGGCTACCCATGCCATTTTTCTGAATGATTTTCAACCATATTGCAGGAACCAGATATAACATTAAAACCGCAAGCAGTTTTAAATGGTGTTATTTCCGTTTAATGTCATTTTGTGCAGGGACTGTTCTAAACACGGGAAACACGTGGCACTTCACAGGCATACTATAGACACCCCCCAGGCACCATATTTAAAGGAATATTTCACTTTTTTTTTTTTCACTTTAATCGTCATTAAAATCACTGCTCCCGCCAAAACGGTAGTTTTTAAAACTTTTTTTTGCAGTGACCCATGTCCCCTGAGGCAGGAGGCAGGTCGCCAAACCCTTTTTAGCACACTATCTTGCATATTAGCCGTTAAAATTAGCACTTTCCAATTCGAACGTTCGAGTCCCATAGACTTCAATGGGGTTCTAACGTTCATACCGAACGCGGGGGTCGTTCGCAAGTTCTGGTGCGAACCGAACCGGGGGGTGTTCGGCTCATCCCTACCTGTTACCCAACAGTGACCGTCAACTGTCACCCGTCACCCATCAGCCACCGCCAGCCGTCACCCATCAGTGACCACCAGACATCACCCGTCACCCATCAGTGGAAAAAATGTGTAAACTGCGCTTGGATGCAGGATGATTAAAATAAACAATAATACTAAAAATAAATAAATAATAGGCAGCGGCTCAAAGTGAGATACAGACACTCAAATGCAAATATAAAAAATAAAAAAGAGCAGCACCAATAGTGCTAAATAAATGATGGGAAAATAAATGACATAAATAACTATAATAAAAAAATAAAAAAAATAAATGACCATACATATAGTGTTCACAAAGAAAGTATCACCAATCTCTGAAAGATGGGGACCTTATATCTAATAAAATAAACATAACTAAAAATTAATATAAATAAAGTCCATTAAGATGATCCGAAAATCCAGGCGTTCAACATATCACCACCGTGATCACACACAATTCTTGGAAAATCTTGTGCCCGTCACCAGATAAGTGATGCGCTTACCAGATAAATGGATAATTAAAGCCTTGGGGATATTTAAATCGAAGTAGAAAGACTAGAGCTCCAATCAAGCCTCCTGTATCCAGATACCCTCAATATGGAGAAATAGCCAAATCCCAATCTCTGGAGCTCCAATGGGTAAATCATCAGCAACACCGTTTTTAGAGAAAAAGAAATGCCTCCATAGCGTAAAATCGTCAAACAAATTTATTTAAAAAAGAAGAATCACACTTACAAATAGCAGCTTTCTATCAAGCGTTGAGACAGAGTAAAAGCACGCCGGCCGGCATACAAACAAACAAGCGTCCCGTCCTCCCCTCGTAGAGCGTGGTGGCGTCACTGCGTACCTTCCCAGGCGTGTTTCGTCATAGATGACGTTTTCAATGGGGAACGGGCAACGCAGCGACGCACCACTTTATATGCCCGGACCTCGTTCTGAAATGCGAGTTCCGGTTTCAAAACGCTATCTTAACTGATGGCAAAAGTAACCTGAGTTCCCATACAGTGAAGGGGAAAAGAAAAAAGGGCAAAGCAGAAAAAAGTGAAAAGAAAAAAGAACTGAACAAGAGAAAGGATTATATGAGAATCGGTGACCTATATAATAGGTGAGGTGAATTATATTTAGTGCCATTAGAAAATAACATAAAAAACTATTGTATAGGCAGTATTGCAAACCCCACTATGATCATGAGTTCCGATGTAAAAAGTAGAAAAAACTTTTATACAAAGGTGAGCGGAACCATAAAAAATATGAATATATTAAATGTAAGCGACAAAAATATTTTGAGGTGGTGTGTGTATATTAAAACACACATCAACATTATTAAAATAGTATGAGAGACTTATGATGACCCGTATATAGAAATATACATAAGGGAATAGCAGATATTGAAAAATATGAATTAAAGAAATGAAAAATAAAAAAATATAATATAATAGGTAAAAAATGTGTAGTGAATAGCAAAATATGACATAAAAAGATAATGTATATAATGTAAGTATATATGTGACAGAAATATAAAGTGTACAATGCATGTGTATATTAATTATATAAAAAATATAAAAAAAAAATTTATATAAAGAGACAACAGCACGCAATGCGACATATCATGACGAGCTGATGTCCATATTGAATAGGATCGTGCCATACATATAACAGAGGCGACAGACAAAAGAAAGAAAAAAGGATATCATCTTTATCCCACCCCAATAAGTGCAATTCTTATATAATTGGAATCTAAATAGAAAATAATACCCACCATAAGTAAGATGTTAAATTAATAATCATTACCGGTAAGGCATCTCAGAACGAGTTTACAGGGAGAAACCAATAAACATAATATATAAAAAGATATATATCTATATATACACCCAATTTCCCTAATAAATGGGAAAGACACATATGTATATATATACACAGCCACTTCCCATATAATAAATCAAAATAAGATAAAATTTGAATAAAATTTTTTTTATATGAAGAAGAGACATGTGTCCACATATAACCATTTCCCAAATAATAAAAATTTGAAAAATTATTAGAAATTAAAATTATTAGAAAATATCAAAAAAGTGCAATGCATATATTAGTTTAAATTTTTTTATCAGAATTCAAGAATTGTCGATAAAGGCATTAATATCGGTTTCAATGTTTAATCCGTATGGGGTATACGTTTTTAAACGATGAATCCAGGACATTTCGAGTCTAGAAATACCCCTCACTAAAGGACTCCCTCGCCAATGGGGCTGGAATTTGTCAATACCCAAAAATAACGTTTTTGACGGATCTTTATTATGTGCAATCAAGTAATGCTTGGACACAGAATGCTTAGGGAAACCTGTCAAAATGTAGGTAATGTGTTCGTTCAAACGCACCTGTAATGGGCGCTTGGTTCTACCCACATATTGCAACCCACAGGGGCACTGGAGCAAATAGACCACCCCTGTGGTGCAACATGTGATACAAGGTTTTATAGTATGAGTCTGCCCTGTGGCTGTCCCCACAAAGGAAATGGTACGTCTTCTGGGGCAAGAATTAATAGAACACACCCTACATCTACCACATTTATAATAACCAGTCAGCTGGTCAAAGAAACCTTTACTTTTAAATGGAGGGTCAATGACATTGGGGGCCAGGCGGTTTCTTAATGATGAAGCACCTCTAAAGACCACTCTGGGTTTCTCAGGGATTATGCCCCTTAAGTGACCACCAGACATCACCAGTCACCCATCAGTGACCACCAGACGTCACCCATCATCCACCGCCAGCCATTGCCCGCCACCCATCAGTGACCGCCAACCATCACCCTCCACCCATCAGTCACCGCCAGCCATCAGTGATCGCTAGCCGTCACCCATCACCAGTCACCCATCAGTGACCGCCAGCCATCACTCGTCACCTGTCACCCATCAGTGACCGCCAGCCATCAACCGCCACCCATCGTGACTGCCAGCCATCAGTGACCATCACCCATCAGTGACCGCCAGCCATCAGTGACCATCACCCATCAGTGACTGCCAGCCATCAGTGACCATCACCCGTCACAGTCCGTGGCCTGTCACACCGTCATCACCTGCCACCCATCGCACAGCCCATCAGTGAACGTCACCTGTCACACAGCCATCAGCGTCATGGCCAAAAGAGTATACACCAGTGAGGAGGCGTTCAAGATCCTCTCCATGACCGATGAGAGCAACGGGGAATTCTCATCAGATTCCAATTCCGATTCTGATTCTGAATCAAATTCGGCATTTAACCCGAATAGTGAATCGGAAAAGGATTCGGAGGAAGAATGGGTCCCTCCTAAAAGGGCAAGGCCTTCTGAAAACCAGGATTATATTCCCAGGCCCAGTATCAGAGCTCCTGCCAGCAATAGGCCCCAAGAACAAATTCCCAGGCCCAGTACCAGCGCTGCTGTCAGCGTTAGGCCCCGGGATCAAATGCCTAGTACCAGCTTTGCCACTGGTGATGGGCCCCACCAACAATTGCCCAGACCCAGTACCAGTGCTGGCACATCACGCCTGAGTACCAGCATAGGAAATTCCAATCCAACTACTAGAGTGTCACATCCCCCAAGCCAGGGCCTCTACATTTATGCCAGATGGTCTTGCCAACCCAACATGGCTGCCTTCCGACTCGGCATCACCAATTATTCCCCCTTTCACAGCACAGCCAGGTGTGCAGACCAACACCCAAAATTTTTCAGAGATCGATTTTGTTCATCTGTTTTTGCCCGACACATTTCTGCAATTAGTTGTGGACCAGACAAATTTATATGCCCAGTAGTATATTGCCAATAACCCCCACTCATCATATGCCCGTCCCTTTGAGTGGCGAGATCTCAATTTGGAGGAGTTCAAAATTTTTATGGGCCTCACCCTGAACATGGGGATTACAAAAAAAATGAAGGACATGCCTATTGGTCCACCCAACCCATCCACCACATGGCTATTTTTTTTTTATCCTTTTTTTTTTTCTTGCCATCTCAGTCTATTACTTTATCCTTGCGGAGTGTAATCAACTCACTGTTCATGTCTCCGCTAACTCCTTTTGACATCATTGTGGCAAAAAAAAAAAAATTTATTTCCCTTTTTTTTTTCTTTCCCCCCCCCCCCCCTTTTTTTTTTTTTTTTTCCCTTCCCTTTCTTTATCTTTCTTTTTCATTTAATAAACAATTATACATTTATTCACATATAAATACATTACAGAAAATTTCCCATACTCCCTTATTTCTTCAACCCCCCCCCCCAAAAAAAAAACCAAAAAAAAAAACCCCTGTCCTCTCCCTCTCTGTCCCCTTAGCCCTCAAACATTTCACGACAGTCCTCCCTCTCCAGCAATGCCAGCCAGTGTTGCCACTCCCCATGATCTTTTTCCTCTGTGTCTTGTAGTTTATGTAGTGATTCCTCCATTTTCCTCGTTTGTTCCACCCTCTGGACCCATTCCGTGATTCTTGGGATTTGTTTAGATTTCCAATACCGAGGAATCAGTACCTTAGCAGCATTTAGGAGATGGGGGACTATCGTGCTTCTATATTGTGTTGCTCCTAATTCAGTATCATGAAAGAGACATGTCCAGGGGCTTTTCTTAAGTTTCTTTTGTGTCACCAAGTTTATGATTTCTACAATTTTATCCCAAAACGGGGATATTTTAGGGCAACTCCACCATATATGTGAGAGGGAGCCCTCTTCCGAACACTCCCTCCAACACAATGCCTGCTGTGCCCCTGTAAACCTCTGCATACTTTGAGGAGTCATATACCATCTTGATAGTAATTTATACGACATCTCTATCATACGGACTTCTCTTGATAATGAGTGAGTTAACTTACATATTTTTATCCTGTGTTCATCATTCCTTAGTGCCCCTAAATCTTATTCCCATTTCCCTATAAATCTCGGAAATTCTAAATCCTTTTCTTGTCTTAATATTTTATAGATTTTTGATACTTTTCGAACCAAACATTTATTATCCTTCAGTAAGTTCTCCAAAGGTCTCAAAGACTCTAATCCCCGTAGTGGGCCTGGTAAACTCTGTGCAAAGTGTGAGATTTGAGTGTACCTCCATTTGTCTAAAGGTTTTTGTCCCCAATCTTGTATGAGTTCCATATACGTATACAACCTATTCCCTTTAATAATTTCTCCTAATTTTATTTCCTCCTTACTTGCCCATCTACTAAAATATAATCGTTCCTCTTTCCCTGGCAAAAAATAGTCCGTGTCCAAAAGTGACATTAACGGTGAATTGTGAGTCCATTTATGTGCCCTATTAATACTATCCCATACTCTTAACGTGTGTCTAGTTAAATTACTCGTGTTTTCTCCTAAGTTCCGCTGATCAGGTGGTATCCATACCATCTTGTCTAGCGGCACTCCACTCAGTCTCATTTCCAAATTTACCCAACCCTTTTCCTTTTGATTATGTATCCAATCTGCCACTCTAGCTACTATTATTGCCTCATAATATTTCTTAGCATCTGGTAATGCTACTTCCCCCTTATCTTTTCCCTTTACTAAGACTTTATATGGTATACGCGCTCGTTTCAGGGGCCATACAAAAGTCATCATTAACATTTTTAATTTCCTAAAGAAGCACATTGGGATCGGAACAGGAATCATTTGAAATGTGTAATTTATAATAGGGAGAATAATCATTTTTATTACATTTACTCTACCCATCCAGGATACTGCTTTGTACCTCATGTTATTCATTATTTTTTTAATTTTATTTAGAAGCGGGATGTAATTTGCCTCATAAAGACTTTGTCTCTGTGGGGTCAACATTATCCCTAGATACTTCAATTCTCCCTTACACCATCTAAAAGGTAAGCTTGATGCTAGGGCACTCTGTTCTACCTCTGGTACATTCAAATTTAAGATCTCTGTCTTCGTGAGATTTATTTTAAAGTTTGATAATCTTCCATAGTACTCCAGTTCCTTCAGGATCGGGGGGATAGAAGTTCTTGGATTAGTTATATACAATAACACGTCATCTGCAAATGCCGATAATTTATATTCCATCCCCCCCACCCTGATACCCTGGATATCCTGATTCCTACATATTGCCACCAAGAGGGGTTCAAGGCTCAGAACAAATAGTAGCGGCGAGAGCGGGCATCCCTGTCTCGTCCCGTTGAACAACTCTAGGGGGCGAGACAGGGATCCGTTAACCCTTATTCTGGCCGTTGGGTGAGTATATAATGCCTTGATCCATCTCATCATTCTTTCTCCTACCCCCTTATAACTTAGGGTTTCATACATAAACTCCCAATCTAGCCTGTCAAAGGCCTTTTCGGCATCAATTGACATCAGCACTGCTGGACTCCTCTCTTTATTTACCTCTTGGATCAGAATGATGGATTTCAGCGAGTTGTCCCTTCCCTCTCGTCCCTGCACGAATCCCGCTTGATCGGCGTGGACCCATGCAGGTAGAAGAACCTTTAACCTATCAGCTATTATTTTTGCGTATATTTTTATATCTACATTCAATAGTGATATTGGGCGATAACTCTCCAACGCTTCTGGATCCTTACCCTCCTTCAGGATTAGGGAGATATGGGCCAGAAGCGCTTCTTTACGGAACAATAGGCCCTCTCCCACTGCATTAAAATACTCATATAGTTTTGGAACTAACAGGGTCTTATATCTCTTATAGTACCTGCTAGAAAAGCCATCTGGGCCGGGGCTACTCCCTAGTGGCATTTCCTTTATTGCTCTCTCAACTTCCCTAGGTGAAATGGGGGCCTCTAGGGCCTCCATTTCCTCTCTCTCTTCTCTTGGGAACTCGAGCTTCCTGAGATATTCCCTGATCGCTTCCTTCCTTTTTCTTCCTTTACCATTTGTTCCTAGTTTATACAGGGTACTATAGTATGAATGGAAATTCTCGGCGATTTCAGATGTCGTAAATTTCAACTCCCCCTCCTTATTTCTAATTTTAGGAATGAAAGTCCTATTTTTTTGTTCCTTGACCCTTCTTGCGAGCCATTTACCTGGCATATTCCCCCATTGGTATCTTTCCTTATTTATCTCGTGATACCTTATTCTCCTATCCTGGTCCAGGTGCTCTTCTAACTCTCTTTTTTTTTTGTAAATCCTGGCTCTCCTGTATCCCTCTAGGTCTAGTTTTCTGTTCCAATTGTTCTATCTCATTATATAATTGGGTCTTCCTTTTCTGTTTTTCCTGTTTTATTCCTGCTCCGATCCCAATTAGCCTACACCTTATTACTACCTTATGTGTTTCCCATAGGGTCGCTCTAGATATTTCCTGCGTGTCATTAAGTTCGAAAAAATCATTCAACTCTTTTTCAATTTGTCGACTTGTTCCTTGTTCCTGCATTAGAGAATCATTTATTCTCCAGATCATCTCACTCTCTGTCCCTTCCTGCGTTTCTATTTGGGCAACTATAGGGGCATGGTCTGATAAGGTAATGGGCTTGATCTCGACTTTTTTCAGGTTGGGCACCAGTCGATGTTCTATGAAAACGTAATCCAATCTCGCAAAAGTTTTATGGACCGCTGAGAAATGAGTGTGATCCCGCTCTTTTTGATGGCTAATCCTCCAGGCATCTAAAAGCTGGGCCTTTGAGAATTCTTTAATTACCCCCCTATATCTCTGTTGCGACGCTCTTAAACCCCCCCCCCCGAAGAATCCATCCTTGGGTCTAGACACCAGTTTAGGTCACCTGCTAGTACTACTATGCCCTCTCGGAATTCCTCAAGTTTTGTTAAAATATTCTTTAGAAATCTATCTGGGTTTCTATTTGGAGCGTAGATATTTGCTATTGTATATTGCATTGCCCCTATTTTTCCCTTTAAAAACAGAAATCTGCCTTCTGGGTCGATTAAGCGGTCTTGGATATCGAATTTCAATTGTCTATCAAAACCAATGGCTACTCCTCTTGAGTGGGCCGATGGTGAGTCTCCATAATACCACACTGGAAATTGTACTGATGACATTTTAATTCCAGAGGTATTGGTTATATACGTCTCCTGTAAACAAATTACATTCCCCCTCAGGAAATGCAATTCCTCATTGATTTTAAATCTTTTTTCTCTTGTATTTAACCCCCTCACATTATATGTTATCACATTAATTAATGTCATTAAATATTCATTTCTTTTCACGACCTCCACCGACCGAGAGACATTTTTCGAGGGGACAGATCGGGATTGACGGACAAAAAAAAAAACCACCACAAATTTTCCCTAACCTCCCTCCCATCCCTCTCCGTAACGCTATTCGGAGAACCCCCCCTTCTGCGTTGATCATATGGGGTCGACACATCACCTCGAGGTGTCTTTTTCCTTCCCATATTTACCTAGGTGGCTCACATTAGTAGGCCTACAAGAGCCCCCCCCCCCCGCCCCCCCCCTCCACTATCCCCCCATCCTCCCCCCCTCTCGCCTACTCTTTTAATTTAGCTTCTAACTGTCTCCCCACCATTAAAATCTACCCCGCGCCCCCTCTTCCATCTTGCTCTCCTTTGAGTCGGTCCTTCCTCTATAGCTTCAATTCCCCACCCTGGTAATAGGGGTTGGGGTATTTCCAGCCTATCGCAAAAGGCTTTAAGGTCTTCCGGAAAACGTAATACTGCCGAACGACCATCCTTTTTCCCTTTTAGACAGGCTGGGAAACCCCATTGGTACGCAATTCCTAAGGCAGACATCTGTTGAGTTAGGGGTTTTAGTAATCTCCTTCTCCTTAATGTTTCTGGGGCTAGGTCTGAGAACACCTGCAGTCCTGCCCCATCCAGGGACAGTTCTGGGTGCGTCCTCAGCCTCCCCATTATTTGCTCCTTATCCTCTGAATAGTGGAATCTTGCTATTACGTCTCTTGGGGCCTCTTCTCCTGCCATCCTCCCCCTGGGGATCCTATGAACTCTCTCCAATTTTAACGGCTCAGAGGGGTCCCTCTCTAACAGGGGATTGAAAAGTTTTTGTAATGTATCTCCCAGAACCCCGGAGATATATTTCTCCGAGAGTCCTTTGATACGCACATTCTTTCTCCTCCCCCTATTTGCCTGATCTTCAATTCTATACTGGAGATTTATATTTATTCTCTGCAAGTTTGCCACTTGTTCTGCTATCCCATCCAACCTTACATCCTGTTTATCCAACCTATCCTCCAATTCCTCTACTCTTTCCAATACCTGTCCTATGTCTGCCCTTACTCCTGCTATCTCTGTTCTTATTGACTCCTCCATTTTAGCATCTCCTTTATTGTGGCTGCTTCCCCTTCCTGAGGTATAGGGGAAGCAGCTCCTACCCCTCCTGTCCCCGTTTCTGTCTCTCTTGTTTCCTCCCTTTCTTGTTGAGTTCTTGTTAATCTGCTGGGTTTACCTTCCTCCGAACCCTTCTGTCTATTTAACCCTGATCTACGTATTGGTCCTGTTTTTGGGCTGCCTTGTCCTTCCTCTGGTGTGTTAGCCATGTGTGCCATATACCGCTGAATACCTCCCGGACTGGCCACCGGCGGTATATTTTTTCCTGCTTTTGTTTTGCCTTTCATTTTATTCAATTCTAGGCTTCGAGTCTAGGGTTCCCACTTCCTGCCCAGAGAGTCCCAGTCCCAGGTGATGTTGATGTTACAGTCCCAATTAATATTGGTGTTGCTGATATTGTTGGGACCAACAATATTCTACAACCTCAAATTCTACCGGCCTAATTTCCATCCAGTCAGAGCTCTCTGATACTAAATGTAAGGAGAGTCCGTTATGTTCTTTTCTGCTCACTTTAACCATATATGCCCGGTAGGTAAGGTTGGGAGGATATAAATGTGGACAATCACCTACTTCTTTCATGCGACTTATGCTCCTGGTTAATATAACTTAAAGTCGCTTCCCACACTATTTCACCTCTTTTGGTATATCAGTTACTACATCACTTTTTAACTTTTACCATCCCGTGTCTAACACACAATAGGGAGCCTTACAGTAGTCCAACCAAGTCACTTATTATGATCGGCGTTGTATAATAACTGATATTTCAGGCATACGGAGCGAGCAGCGACATGCAGAGATTATCTCCTTCCTCCTTCAGATGTCTCACAAGGGACAGTCATTTAGTAGCTCAATTAAACCGAGGACTTTACAGGTATTGCAAAAATGTATCAGATATAACGAAGATAATGCAAATATAAGTCAATAACATCGCTGGATATTGCAGGTTTAGCAGAAATAGATACATATATATGTAGCGTGGACCATGCTGAAGAGTCAGTAGCCTGGGAGAATTATTGTGTGAGAAACAGCCATATAATAGTCCAGCATACCACTAGTACTGATAAGCGCTGCAAAAGTTGCGGGGGAACCAGCTATAATGCTGCAAAATGTAATGCTACAAAATCAGAGGCTTATGGAATTTGTCCCCTACCTCCTTCTTAGGACCTCTCTTCTCTGTTTCCCTTCCTTCCTGGTATTACTTTCCGCTCCAGACACCGACAATTTAGCTTACCTCACATAGCCATGCTGTCTTGCCGTTTTGTTTAGTTTCACTGAAGCTGCAGCTGTAGCCTGAGGCCGTACTCACTCACCACGCTTGGTCGGTCCAGGGGGGGGAGGAACTTTCAGTTACCTCAGGTTTTCTCTGCTGACTCTCCTTCTCTGGAGCCCGGACGGTGGACGATCACTGCACAGCTCCGGATATCGACGCGGGCCATCAGCTAGCGGGATTCACAGGCAGGAGTTGGCAAGCTGTGAAGCCGAAGAGCCATAGAGCAGTAGGCAGACGATGGAGGTACGGGAAGTCGGGCATGGGAGAAGGTGCTCTCAGCCGCCTACGTCATGACGCTCCGCCGCCTCATGGATCAGCCACCACATGGCTATTTATTCTGCCGAAATGTCCAGGTCCCGACACAAGAACACTTTAGCGACAACACCGAGTGCCTTCCCCACAATCATCCAAATTATGACAAGTTATGTAAACTTCGCCCACTGATAAATTTCTTTTCCCAACAATTTGCAGAACTCTATGTCCCCGATCAAAATATATGTGTCGATGAGTCCCTGGTACCCTTTGCAGGTCGGCTAGGAATAAAGTAATATATACCTAGCAAAAGGGCCAGATATGGAATAAAATTATACAAGCTGTGTGAGAGAGCCACGGGATATCTGTATGCGTTCCGCATATATGAAGGAAGAGATTCCCAGCTCCAGCCCCCTGAGTGCCCGGCCTACATGGGCACAACTGGAAAGATTGTATGGGACCTGGCATACCCACTTCTGAACAAAGGATATCACATATACCTTGATAACTTTTACACCAGCCTGCCCCTTTTCAGACACTTATACCTTGCAAAAACACTGGCCTGCGGAACCTGCAGAAAAAATAGAAAGGGCTTCCCACAATCACTGGCAAACAAAAAGCTGCGAAGGGGGGAAAGAGCATCACTGAGATGCTAGGAAGTGCTGGCTTGAGGTGGAAGGATAAAAGGAACGTGTTCATGATGTCCACCATCCATGAGGACACTACAATTGATGTTCAAAGAAGACAAGGTCCCACTGAAAAGCCAACGTGTGTCCAAGATTATAATCTCTACATGGGGGGAGTGGATTTCAACGATCAAATGATTCAGCCCTATTTGTCAATAAGGAGGTCCCGATTCTGGTACAAGAAAGTAGCAATCTATCTAATCTATTTGGCCATTTATAATTCCTACATAGTCTACACCAAATCCATGGAAAGCCCCGCCCCCTTCCTAAAATTCATCGAAGAAGTTGTCATGTTCCTCATCTATCACCAAAGACCCCCCCCCAGAAGACCTTCGCTCTGAGGCTGTTTGCCGACTTCATGAGCGCTACTTCCCCTTCAGAATTCCAGCATCTGAAACAGGCCAAAGACGGCAAAAAAAAATGTCGCGTGTGCACCAAAAAAGTGTTTCGAAAAGATACCAGCTACCATTGTTCCGATTGTCCCTCCCAACCTGGCCTTTGCATTGGTGAATGCTTCAAACTTTATCATACATCCCTAAAATATTAGCCCATATTTTTAACCATTTCCCCATTTTCATTATCTGTGCTGACCATTTTTCATGCTTTCCCAAATAACCATGCCACTGCCTTCCACGTGAACTGACCCTGGCCTGTTTTTTGACTATGCCTCTGCCTACTGTTTGGACTGCTTCTACGTGAACTGACCCTGGCCTGTTTTGTGACTATGCCTTTGCCTACCGTTTAGATTGCTTCTACGTGAACTGACCCTGGCCTGTTTTACCAACTACGCTTATGCCTACAGCTTGGATTGCTTTCACGTCATCTGACCCTGGCCTGTCTTATGGACTATGCTTTTGCCTACCGCTTGGACTGATCTGTTGCCCTGCTACTCTAGGACACAGGGGTCTCACATGTGAGGGGCTCCAGAAATGTTTTTCCGGATGGAGTAAACAATTTTTATTGTTTCTTCTGGTTTTCGGAATAGGGTCTGGAGTCCGGAGGCTTCTTAGAGATTTGGGTGGGTCGAAGCCTCTACCCCTCTGCCCCTGTGCACAGGTCTTACATGATTGCGGCCCTCAGCCTGCCGCTGACTTACTGCCACCATGCCTCTGCCTGCCGCATGAACGGACCACACCGCTACCTGGACTATGCAAATAATTAGCTGTAGCAAGAGGCAGTATGTTTATGAAGGCCTGTGCGATAATGAGTGTCTGCAGGTAACAGTGTACCAGGACCAATATTATGGCTGTGCTGGCTGTCTCTGCCTGGACAATTTCTATGGACTGCCGTGCTGACAATATCCTTGTGCTGACTATAGACAATATTCCTGCCGGCTGCCTTGATAATTACCATTGCTGTCGCTAAGCACATCCCCGCCTGCTGCCTGGACCAGCGCTCTGGTGGATACTACACAGGTAATGCTTTTTTTTTTTTTTACCCTTTCCACAATAGAATTTATTTTGGATTGTAATTCTTGGTATGTACATGCTATGTGTTAGAAATATTAAGGGCCTTCAAAAATGATAGGTTGCCAGGAAACTATATGTCATTTATGCTCCTAGAACGTCTGATGGGGCTATTTGGATGTTGGGCCTTTGTATGTGGCCAGGCTGTGTAAAAGTTTCACACATGTGGTATCGCCATACTCAGAAGAAGTAGCAGAATGTATTTTGGGGTGTCATCTTTGCTATGTACATGCTATCTTTGGAAATATCTGATAAATGGACAACGTTTTCATTTTTTTTCCACATTTTCCAAAAACTTCTGGAAAAAAATGAACTGTTCTAAAGACTCATTATGCCTCATAGATTATACGTTGGGGTGTCTGCTTTTCAAAATGGGGTCATTTTGGGGGCAATTCCATTGTCCTGGTGCTCCAGGGCCTTCAAAAGTGTAATAGGTGGTTGAGAAATGAAATGTTTAATTTATGCTCGTAGAATGCCTGAAGATGCTATTTCAGTGTTGGGCCTTTGTATGTGGCCAGGCTGTGTAAAAGTCTCACACATGTGGTATCGCCATACTCAGGAGGAGTAGCAGAATGTATTTTGGGGTGTCATCTTTGCTATGTACATGCTATGTGTTGGAAATATCTGATAAATGGACAACTTTGTGTAAAAAAAAAATGCGTTTTCATTTTTTCCACATTTTCAAAAACTTCTGGAAAAAAATGAACCTTTCTAAAGACTCATTATGCCTCATAGATTATACGTTGGGGTGTCTGCTTTCCAAAATGGGGTCATTTTGGGGGCAATTCCATTGTCCTGGTTCTCCAGGGCCTTCAAAAGTGTGATATGTGGTTGAGAAATGAGATGTGTCATTTATGCTCGTAAAACGCCTGAAGATGCTTCTTCAATGTTGGACCTTTGTATGTTGCCAGGCTGTGTAAAAGTCCCACACATTTGGTATCGCCATACTCAGGAAGAGTAGCAGAATGTATTTTGGGATGTAATTTGTTGTATGCATATGCTGTGTGTGAGAAATAACCTGATAATATGACAATTTTGTAAAAAAATAAAAAAGCGTCATTTTGCAAAGAATTGTGGGAAAAAATTACAACAAAAAAAATAAATAATCATGCTACTTACTTAATACCTTGGAATGTCTACTTTCTAAAAAGGGGTCATTTGGAGGGTATTTGTACTTTCCTGACTTGTTAGTGTCTCAAGAAATGAGATACACCTGATGTACTGAAGGCCTGATCAAATGTGATAAATTTTCAGTGATTGGTACCATAGTTTGTAGACTCTATAACTTTAAAAAAGACCAAATAATTTACACTAATTTAGGTTATTTTTACCAAAGATATGTAGCAGTATAAATTTTGGCCAAAATTTATGAAGAAAAATTACTAATTTGCAAAACATTTTGATGGAAAAAAAGAAAAAGGCATTGTTTTCACAAAATTTACAGCATTTTTTATTTATAGCACAAAAAAAAAACCCCACTAGTGATTATATATCACCAAAAGAAAGCTCTATTTGTGTGAAAAAAAGGACGCAAGTTTCATATGGCTACAGTGTTGCATGACTGAGTAATTGTCATTCAAAGTGTGAGAGCGCTGAAAGCTGAAAATTGGTCTGGTCAGGAAGGGGGTGTAAGTGCACTGTATTGAGGTGGTTAAAATGGGATCAAAGTCTTTACCAAGTAACTATAGACCTGTTAGTTTAACTTCTATAGTTGGGAAAATATTGGAGAGTTTAATAAAAGACCAGATAGACGAGTCCATGCATGGATTCATAAAAGACGGAAGTTGTCAAACAATCCTGATTTATTTTTTTGAAAAGGTAAGTAAAATCTTGGATAGAGGAGTGGCTGTGGATGTGGTATACTTGGATTTTGCAAAAGCGTTTGACACAGTTCCCCACACACAGCTCATGTGTAAGGTAAAGTCTACAGGCTTGGAAAGACCAATTTGTAAATTGATAGAAAACTGGCCAAAAGACAGAATTTGGAGAGTAGTGGTTAATGATTCTTAATCTGAATGGTCTAAGGTTATCAATGGTGCACCCCAGGGTTCAGTGCTGGGACCCGTAATTTTTAATACTGTTATAAATGATATAGGGTCTAGGATTAAAAGTAAAATTTCTGTCTTTGCAGATGACACTAAACTATGCAGTGAAATAACATCCTTACAGCATGTCTCCAATTTACAAGCCAACCTCAATGCACTGGCTAATTAGGCAACTAAGTGTCAAATGAGGTTTAATGTTGACAAATGTAAAGTTATGCACTTGGGGGCTAAGAATATGCATGCATAATTCATACTGGGGGGATCAATAATGGAGAAGCATCATGGGGTTTTGGTAGATCATAAGCTTATTAATAACATGCAATGCCAAGCTGCGGTTTGCAAGCAAAGTCCTTACTTGTCTTAAGAGAGGTATGGACGCCAGAGAGCAAGATATATAATTTTGTCCCTGTACAAATCACTAGTAAGACCTCATCTGGAATATGCAGTTCAGTTTTGGGCACTAGTTCTCAAAAAAAAGGATATTGGTGAACTGGAGAAAGTGCAGAGAAGGGCAACCTGTCAGAAACCACGAATCAGAGACAGCAGTACAATTAAATCACACTTGTTTATTAAATAAAAATAAAAAGGTAAATAGAAAAAATGTAGTCAAAGCATAGCCAGAGTCCAGTAACCGGATAGAGTAGTCAGCCAGGCCAGAGTTCAATAACCAGATCGGGTAATCAGCCAGGCCAGAAGTCAGGGATGCAAGTAGAGCAACAGCAAGCAGGATAAGGAGCCAGAAGGGATGTCAGCAAGCCAGTCTTTAAACAGAACTGTAGGAGATGGTTTCTTCTGATGTGACCAAAGTGAAGGCAGAGGAGAAGTGAACTGGACAGCTTTAAGTAGGCAAGTCAGACGAGCATGATCAGGAACAGCTGGTAACTGTGGAGAGAGATGAGAGCTGGCAATTAGCTGACAGCTGAGCAGCCAGCCCGGAGAAGGAAGGGCAAAGCCAGCCCTGACAGTACCCCCTCCTCAATGACCCCTCTCCCTCGGAGGGCCACCGGGCTTTATGGGAAACCATCTATGGAACTCGCGGAGGAGGACAGGGGCATGTATGTCCGAGGATGAAACCCAGCAGCGTCCCTCTGGACCGTACCCCTTCCAATGCACCAGGTACTGTATGTGCCCACGGAACCTATGGGAGTCAACAATGGATTGTACCTCATACTCCTCATGGTTCTCAACCTGAATAGGGGGAGGGAGTGGCACCGAGGTGGTAAATTGGTTACAGACCAACGGTTTCAATAAGGAGACATGAAACATTTGAGATGCGCATACTAGGAGGAAGGTCCAACACCTAAGCCACTGGGTTAATCCTGCGAAGCATATGGAAAGGCCCAATAAACCAAGGTGCAAACTTTAGTGAGGGAACACGAAGCCGGAGGTTGCGAGATGACAGCCAGACCCTGTCCCCAACCTGGTAGGAAGGCGCAGGCAGGCGTCTGCGGTCGGCATGGAGTCTATACCCATCATTAGCATGACGCAAAGCCTTCTGGAATTGTACCCAAGTGGAGCGAAGCCCACGGAGATGCTCCTCTAATGCAGGAATACTCTGCTGAATAAACAAGTCAGGCAACATGGAAGGTTGGAAACCATAATTCGCCTTAAATGGAGACAATCGGGAGGCAGAATTCAAGGCACTGTTGTGAGCAAACTCGGCCCATGGTAATAGGTCTGACCAGTTGTTATGGTGGTTGGAAATATAGCAACGTAGGAATTGCTCCAAGGACTGATTGGCTCGCTCTACGGCCCCATTAGACTGCGGGTGATACGCAGAAGAGAACGCAAGCTGGATTCCTAACTGTGCACAAAAGGCCTTCCAGAACCGGGAGACAAACTGACTACCCTTGCCTGAGACAATCACCTTGAGGAGCCCATGTAAGTGAAAGATCTCCCAAGCAAAAATGGAAGCCAGTTCCTTAGAGGTAGGCAACTGTTCTCCTACTCTGTTTGATGGACATGGATGGAGGCACTTGGCAGCAGAAGTGGAGCATGCGGGAACATCAAATACCCTTTTAAAGGAGGCCACAAACTGAGGGTAACTCAAGACAACAGGTTTATGCATCTCCCATAGAGGGTTAGCCCAGGCCAAGGCTCTCTCAGAAAGCAAAAATATCACTTTGCTTCTGTCCGTGGGAAACGCCTGGGGCAGCATCTTGAAGTATATCTCAATCTGATTGAGAAACCCTCTGCATTGAACTGGATCACCCCCAAATCGCTGGGGAAGGTGAGCCGTTTGTAACGCCATGGCAAACTGATCCATGCGGTGATCTTGCTCATCCAGTCTGGAAAAAAATATTACCAATAAGTGGATTGACTGTATCTTCTGAATTCATGGCCTTCACCTACTGTCAGAAACCATGAATCAGACGGAAACCGAAGTACAATTAAATCACACTTGTTTATTAAATAAAAATAAAAAGGTAAATAGAAAAAGAGTAGTCAAAGCATAGCCAGAGTCCAGTAACCGGATAGAGTAGCCAGCCAGGCCAGAGTTCAATAACCAGATTGGGTAATCAGCCAGGCCAGAAGTCAGGGATCCAAGTAGAGCAACAGCAAGCAGGATAAGGAGCCAGAAGGGATGTCAGCAAGCCAGTCTTTAAACAGAACCGCAGAAAAGTAGTGTAGTAAGGAGGGCTTTGGGTTCCTGGAGGACTGGGGCGACTTCTCAGTCGATAACCGGTAGTATAGAAGGGACGGACTGCACCTAAATGAGGAGGGTGCAGATCAGCTGGGATTAAGGATGGCCAAAAAGAGAGGTTTTTAAACTAGGCGATGGTGGGTGGGGTCCAGAGATAGAGATAGTCAGCGTGAAGCAAATTCCAGGGGGTAATGTTAGGGACATTAGTGGTAGGGTAACCAAAACACATAAACCCAAGGTAAGTATAGTAGCAAGTCCTAGTTGTAATCTCGGAACACCCAAGAGGATAGTATGTGACTGGTCAAAATATATTAATGCATTAAAATGTTTGTTCACCAATGCCAGAAGTCTGCCAAGCAAAATAGGTGAGTTGGAAGCTCTGGTGCATCAGGAGAGCTATGATGTAATCGGTATTGCTGAAACTTGGCCTCATTCCTCACATGACTGGGCTATTAATATTCCTGGCTATGCACTCTTTCGGAAAGACAGAGTAAAAAGGAAAGGTGGAGGGGTCTGTCTGTATGTGAGAAGTGATCTCAAAGCGAGTGAGAAAGAGGACCTGGTGGACGGAGAGTGTGATGAGTCTGAAGCATTATGGGTGGAACTGCATACAGATGTGCGTAGTTCAAAGTTAATCATTGGAGTTTGTTATAGACCACCCAATGTTAATGAGGAGGTGGAGATTCAGCTCCTTGCACAGATAGAAAGGGCTGCAAGGGCTGGGACAGTGATAATAATGGGGTATTTTAACTACCCAGAAATTGACTGGAGTAATGGCACTGCTGGCACAGTTAAAGGGCAAAAATGTATAAACCTATTACAGGACAATTTTATGGTCCAGCTTATTGAGGCCCCAACTAGGAATGATGCTCTGTTGGACCTGGTAATCTCAAACCATGCAGAACGTATTACTAATGTTCAGATAAAGGAACACCTGGGTAGCATTGACCATAACATGATTTCATTTGATGTTAGCTGTAAGCAAAAATCACATACGGGAAAGATAAAAACACTTAATTTCAAGAGAGAAAATTTTCCAAGGATGAGGGCTGCTCTCCAAGACCTAGACTGGGAGAGAATATTGGCATCAATGGGCACAGAACATAAATGGGAATTCTTCAAAAAGACTGGTTGTGATCTCACTGCAAAGTATATTCCCATGGGCAAGACGTTTAAAGGACTAAAAATAAAATCTATGTGGCTCACGGCCAAAGTTAAAAAAGCTATAAACTATAAGAAAAGAGCTTTAAAAAAATATAAAACTGAAGGAACATTAGTGTAATTTAAATGTTACAAAGAATATAACAGAATATGTATAAAGGAAATCAAGGATGCAAAAATTCAAAATGAAAGACAGATTGCAAAAGATAGTAGGACAAACCCCCAAAAATTCTTCAAATATATTAATAGTAAAAAGGTCAAGTCTGAGCATGTAGGCCCTTTACAAAATAATCTGGAGTGGGTGACTGGGGACAAAAAGAAGGCTAAATTATTAAATACATTCTTCAGCTCTGTGTATACAAAGGAGCATGGGGGAGCTCATGTCCATAATGGGCGTGGTAGTGACACAAATCCACAATGGCTCAAAAGTGATATGGTCCAGAAATATTTGGACAGAATACAGGTGGATAAAGCACCTGCACCTGATGGCATACACCTACAGATCCTAAAAGAATTGAGCTCTGTAATTTCAAAGCCATTGTATCTAATTTTTAGGGACTCATTAATGACAGGAATGGTATCACTGGATTGGCGCAGGGCCAATGTGGTGCCTATATTTCAAAAGGGAACAAAGTCTTTACCAAGTAACTATAGACCTGTTAGTTTAACTTCTATAGTTGGGAAGATACAGGGGAGATTAATAAAAGACCACATAGACGAGTTCTTGCAGGAAAAAAATATTTTAAGCAACAGACAGCATGGATTCATGAAAGACAGAAGTTGTCAGACAAACCTGATTTCTTTTTATGAGGTGGTAAGTAAAACCTTGGACAGAGGGGTGGCAGTGGACGTGGTATACTTGGATTTTCCAAAAGCATTTGATACAGTTCCGCACACACAGCTCATGTGTAAGGTAACGTCTACAGGTTTGGAAATATCAGTTTGTAAATGGATAGAAAACTGGCTAAAAGACAGAATTCAAAGAGTAGCGGTTAATGATTCTTACTCTGAATGGTCTAAGGTTATCAGTGGTGTACCCCAAGGTTCAGTGCTGGGACCCTTACTTTTTAATATCTTTATAAATAATATTGGGTCTGGGATCAAAAGTAACATTTCCGTCTTTGCAGATGACACCAAGCTATGCAGTGGAATAACGTCCTTACAGGATGTCTCCAATTTACAAGCCGACCTCAATGCTCTGTCTAATTGGCGACTATGTGGCAGATGAGGTTTAATGTTGAGAAATGTAAAGTTATGCACTTGGGGGCTAAGAATATGCATGCATCATTCATTTTAGGGGGAGTACAACTGGGGGAATCCATAGTGGAGAAGGATCTGGGGGTGTTGGTAGATCATAAGCTCAATAATAGCATGCAATGCCAAGCTGCGGTTTCCAAAGCGAGCAAAGTCCTTTCCTGTATTAAGAGAGGTATGGACTCCAGAGAGAGAGATATCATTTTGCCCCTGTTCAAATCATTAGCAAGACCTCATCTGGAATATACAGTTCAGTTTTGGGCACCAGTTCTCAAAAAGGATATCGAGGAACTGGAGAAAGTGCAGAGAAGGGCAACCAAACTGATAAGAGACATGGAGGAACTCAGCTATGAGGAAAGATTAGAGGAACTGAATTTATTCACTCTTGATAAGAGGAGATTAAGGGGGGATATGATCAACATGTGCAAATATATAAGGGGACCATATAGTGAACTTGGTGTCGAGTTATTCACTTTACAGTCAACAAAGAGGACAAGGGGGCACTCTTTATGTCTAGAGGAAAAGAGATTTCATCTCCAAATACGGAAAGGTTTCTTCACAGTAAGAGCTGTGAAAATGTGGAATAGACTCCCTGCAGAGGTGGTTCTGCCCTGCTCAGTGGATTGCTTTAAGAAGGGCCTGGATTATTTCCTAAGTGTACATAATATAACTGGGTACTAACATTTATAGATAAAGTTGATCTGGGGAAAATCCGATTGCCTCTCAGGGGATCAGGAAGGAATTTTTTCCCCTGCTTTAGCAAATTGGATCATGCTCTGCTGGGGTTTTTTGCCTTCCTCTGGATCAACTGTGGGTATAGAATTGGGTATATGGGATTGTATGATATGTGGTTGAACTAGATGGACTTGTGTCTTTTTTCAACCTGACTAACTATGTAACTATGTAAGATGGTTTCTTGTGATGTGACCAAGGGGAAGGCAGAGGTGAAGTGAGCTGGACAGCTTTAAGTAGGCAGGTCAGACAAGCATGATCAGGAACAGCTGGTAAATGTGGAGAGAGATGAGAGCTGGCTATTAGCTGACAGCTGAGCAGCCAGCCCAGTGAAGGAAGGGCTAAGCCAGCCCTGACACAACCAAACTGATAAGAGGCATGGAGGAGCTCCGCTACGAGGAAAGATGAGAGGAACTGTATCGATTCCCTCTTGAGATGATGGGGGATATGATCAGCATGTACAAATACATAAGTGGTCCATATAGTGAACTTGGTGTTGAGTTATTTACTTTAAGGTCATCACAGAGGACAAGGGGGCACTCTTTACATCTAGAGGAAAAAAGATTTCAACTCCAAATATGGAAAGGTTTCTTCACTGTAAGAGCTGTGAAAATATGGAGTAGACTCCCCCAGAAGTGGTTCTGGCAAGCTCAGTAGATTGCTTTAAAAAAGGACTGGATTCTTTCCTAAATGTACATAATTTAACTGGGTGCTAACAGGTAAAGTTGATCCAGGGAAAATCCAGAGGTGGTTCTAGCAAGCTCAGTAGATTGCTTTAAAAAAGGACTGGATTCTTTCCTAAATGTACATAATTTAACTGGGTGCTAACAGGTAAAGTTGATCCAGGGAAAATCCGATTTTTTTTGGTTCAACTAGATGGTCTTTTTTCAACCTATGTAAGAGGTAGAGAATTGTGCTAGGAGGGGAATTGTGGGGAAGGGGGTTGAGCTAGATAAGGGGTTTGGGAGTGTTGGAGGGTTGTGTTAGGAGGGAGGATTTGGGGGGAGGGGTGATTGTGCTAGGAGGGGAATTGGGGGGTTGAGCTAGGAGGGGGTTTTGGGAGCAGGGGAGGGTTGTGTTAGGAGTGGGTGATTTGGGAGGGGGGGGGGGGCTGTGCATTACATACTCTGGACCATCGCACTCTGAATGAGAGGCTGTCCATTATATTCTTCTGACTAATGTATTCCAAGTGTACAGAATGCAGTGGTCAGGATTTAACACATGTCACTGTAACTATTTAACTATCACAGGGTACAGTGTTTAAGCATATATAACATATGGCCCTGCTTCCAGTGGGCAGAATTCAACTTTGCTCCACTGGCACCAAATGAGCCACCCCACAAAATGTCCTCTCTTTCTTCCCAAGCAAAAATCTCCCCCTGCCCAAGGAAAAATCTTTCACCTCCCTCCCCTCCCAAGAAAAAAAAATATCCCCCTTTTCCGAAGATTCCTTTCCCCCAAGCAAAAACCTCTCCTTAGCAGCAGTGGCAGCTGGTGTTCATTATTATTTTGGGGGGGTAGCAAGAAACCTGCCCCCCCCTCACTCACCCACCTGCCATCGCCAGTGGCCCCCTCCTTGCTCGCTTGCACCGCCACCACCCCACCAGGGGATGGGCGGGAAGGTGGTGGCATTACCTTAGAAGATGACTAGCAGGCTCTCCAGCAGTGTGCCTGCTTTGGTGCTCCATGTTGAGGTGGAGGCTGACCTGGGCTGTTGTCGGACCCAAAGCAGGAACGCCAAATACCCTGCAGCGGCATCCCCGACCTGTCAGGCTGCTCCAGTGCGGTTGGCTGAGTTTGGGCTCAGTACTCACACTGCGGTCAATGCAAGCTCCTCTCCTTGCCCGGGCTTCTGATTGGGAGGAGCCACTTAAACAGGCGCTGCTTCTCCTCCAAGCCCGGTTCCTGATTGGCCAGAAGGAGAAGTAGGAAGACATTAGCAAATATTAATGTATTAATGTCACACAAGTAGGTGGGCTCAGGGTGCAGTGCTCTGCGACTTGAGGCCACCCTTTTTTTAAGCCAATTAGAACCTCAGGCTCTAATCACCTGCTTCAAAAAAACAAAAACCCATTGGAATCTATGCGTCCAGCGCCCTGGATGTAGATTAGGAGCTGGGCGCATGGATTAAGGGGGTTGGACAGGCTGCCACTGCTTAGCACTAATATCAACCCCTAGAGCAAATCTTCCACTCTAGAATAACAAATCACCCCCTGCCTCCATGCAAAACACTCCCCATCTGACCAAAGATGCAAAGTAGCACCTTGTGAGGAGAGAGGGCAGTTCCTCCCTCAGCTTTATTCTGTGATACATTAGGGTCAGCTCAAGCAGAAGCCTAGAAGAACTACCCTGTACACTGCAATATTCTGCATCTAACCCACATCTCACCTGCATTGCTGACACAGGGGGACCAAAGATGAGACTCATGTTGCCTGGGCCTACAGTAGTTACTCTCATGTGTCTACCAGAGATTGCTGCAGTATTTATCTCTGCTCCATTTAGGCCAGGTTTAGTAGTCTCAAGGAAGGATAAGTCACGTTAACCACAATTGGAGTTTGTATAACTGAAAGGCATAGAATCATGTGAATGCTTACAAGCACGGTGAAAACTTAGCTATATCAAGTTGCTATGGATTACATATATATCTGCTGTTTGGAATTGCTTATTAGGGTTGAAGAAGAGAACTTATTTTGTTAAGTCTATCCATGGAAATATAGTGTGTAAAGGCCTTAATACTATACAATGGGCCTCCTGGGCCCAGGAGAAGCTGTTGCCCCTGCAATCATAGTACTTTAACCAAGTCTTTCTCCTATACAACTGCAGAAATAATCTACAAATCTTAAAATATACTTATAACTGAGATTACTTAGTAGCAGCCCAGCATGGCGCAGTGGAAATTGGGCACATTTTTGACACTTCTCAAAAGACAGTCTGTGCATACATATTGCCAAAGAAGTGCCTACACATAACTTTCAGCTATTCATTTATCAAGAAAAGGAAATGTGTCAGAGAAAGAATGTATCGGTTATTTCAAAACAAAGTCACGCCTCTGCCAATGAACAGTGAAATTTAGCCCACTGGCAACAAGATGTCCAGTCAGGCAAAGATAAATGCCAACCAGTTTTGAAAAATAAAACAGGGCATGGAACTTTTCAAATTACAGACAGCTGAAAATTCGTCGTGATATACTGAAAACTTTCTCATGGCCATTCTTCATGGATGACAGATTGGTTTAGCCCCTTTGTGCCAACACTGGTAGCTGCAGAATCCCTCAAGGCAGTTTTGACCGGGGACCTACACAAGGAGGCTTAGTTGAGTGATTTCTCCAGGTTGTGGTTCCCTGGTTTGCCCCATTGGTAATAGCCAATGAACTGACAAGAAAATTTATCAAAATATCCAATTGGCAAATAACAGTGCAGGCAATAAACTTGCAGAAAGTCATTGTATATGAGAGACAAACTAAGCTGTATCATTGGAAATGCAAGTAGAAAAGGACAAAAAACAGGTACTGTGGGTTTGTCATGGTCGGAACCAGTGTGGTAGAATTTGAAAAGCACCATGGGAGTACTAGGAATTTTTGACCTAGGGGAAACACAATACATGGGTCTTTTCATACTAGAGATATTTTGGAGTTAAACCACCATGGCAAATGGTTGATATGAGCTCCAAAGGTGCTACATTACTATATTATATATAGATGCTAAAAAGGGGGTTTGCAAAGGCTGAGCTATATTATGAGTTAAATAAGATAAAAAATGTAATATACTCACCTCACTCATACCAAGTGAGTATGTCTAATCCATGCACTAAACTCATAGAAATCTCCTCATTTAGCTTCCTTTAACACTGACAATGAAATGGATAGAAAACTGTCTAAAAGATTCATCTAGCCAGTTTTTTATCAATTTCATTGTCAGTGTTAAAGGAAGCAGAATGAGGAGATTTCTATGAGTTTAGTGCATGGGTTTAAACATACTCACTTTGGTGAGTATATGAAATTCAGAGGAGTTGTTAATGACTCTTACTCTGAATGGTCTAAGGTTATCAGTGGTGTACCCCAAGCAGTGCTGGGACCCTTACTCTCTAATATCTTTATAAATTATATAGGTCTGGAATTAAAAGTACAATTTCTGTCTTTGCAGATGACACCAAGCTATGCAGTGGAATAATGTCCTTACAGGATGTCTCCAATTTACAAGCTGACCTAATTGGGCAACTAAGTGGCAAATGAGGTTTAATGTTAATAAATGTAAAAGTTATGCACTTGAGGGCTAAGAATATGAATGCATCATACATACTAGGGGGAGTACATTTGGAGGAATCAATAGATCTGGGGGTTTCGGGAACTCGGTCATGTAATTGCCAGACTATTGTTCCTCATTTCTACTGAGAGTCTGACTGGAATGGTACCAGCTGATGGGAGAAAAGGCAATGTAGCACCAATATTTAAAAAGGGCCCAAAATACCTCCCTTGGAATTATAAACCAGTTACCCTAACATCAATAGTATGTAAACTCTTGGAGGGGATGATAAGCGATTATATACAAGATTTTAGTAATGAGAACGGTATCATCAGCAGTAATCAACATGGATTCATGAAGAATCGTTGTTGCCAAACCAATCTACTAACTTTCTATGAGGAGATGAGTTGCCAGCTAGATAAAGGAAGGCCCGTAGACGTGGTGTATCTGGATTTTGAAAGTACATGGATTGAAAACTGGCTACAAGGAGGAGTTCAGAGGGTGGTGATAAATGGGGAGTACTCGGAATGGTCAGGGGTGGGTTCTGTGCTGGAACCAATCCTATTTAATTTGTTCATAAACAACCTGTAGGATGGGGTAAACAGTTCAATCTCTGTATTTGCGGACGATACTAAGCTAAGCAAGGCAATAACTTCTCCACAGGATGTGGAAACCTTGCAAAAAGATCTAAACAAATTAATGGGGTGGGCAACTACATGACAAATGAGGTTCAATGTAGAAAAATGTAAAATAATGCATTTGGATGGCAAAAATATGAATGCAATCTATACACTGGGGGGGAGAACCTCTGGGGGAAACTAGGATGGAAAAGGACCTTGGGGTTCTTGTAGATGATAGGCTCAGTAATGGCATGCAATGCCAATCTGCTGCGAACAAAGCAAACAGAATATTGGCATGCATTAAAAAGGGGATCAACTCCAGAGAAAAAAAACAATAATTCTCCCGCTCTACAAGACTCTGGTCCAGCCGCACCTGGAGTATGCTGTCCAGTTCTGGGCACCAGTCCTCAGGAAGGATGTACTGGAAATGGAGCGAGTACAAAGAAGGGAAACAAAGCTAATAAAGGGTCTGGAGGATATTAGTTATGAGGAAAGGTTGCGAGCACTGAACTTATTCTCTCTGGAGAAGAGACACTTGAGAGGGGATATAATTTCAATATACAAATACCATACTGGTGACCCCACAATAGGGATAAAACTTTTTCGCAAAAGGGAGTTTTATAAGACTCGTGGCCACTCATTAAAATTAGAAGAAAAGAGGTTTAACCTTAAACTATGTAGAGGGTTCTTTACTGTAAGAGTGGCAAAGATGTGGAATTCCCTTCCACAGGCGGTGGTCTCAGCGGGGGGCATTGATAGTTTCAAGAAACTATTAAATAAGCACCTGAACGGCCACAACATACAATATTACATACAATGTAATACTGACATATAATCACACACATAGGTTGAATTTGATGGACCTGTGTCTTTTTTCAACCTCACCTACTATGTAACTATGTAACCCTATTCATGTTGAATATCACTACAATGCACAGTAGTAGGCTGTACACCTACAGTGCACAGCACCAAAATGGCCACGCCACGCATTGTGGTTCATTTATTAAAAAATAGGGGGGCATGTTACTTTTTTATGTGTTAAGATGAACTGCCAGCTGATTCAAACTTATTAGGCTGCCTTATCACAAAGCATAGTGTGAATGGACTATAAATAAGCATCATCACAATGACTAGGTCTTTTTTAGTCTCCTCTTCTTCTGTAAACTGGCAGAACACCTCTCCCTCCATTCCTAGTTTCTAAAATATGTTAGGATTAAGAGACTGGCATACTGGCATCCTCCTTAGTTTTTGGTGTACAAAGAAATTGTTAAAAGTTATATTTCATAAAATCCTGCTTGGATTGTTTAAAAATATCTCCAGCAAATGTTTAATGCACACAACCATAAACTGCGAGGCATTTTTTTAAATCTTGCCTGAAACCTTGCTTTAAAGACCACATAATCTAAATACAAGCAACAGTACTTTCTGAAGGAAAAAAAAGTCTTGTTTATAGTCACCTAGCCAGTTCCAATATTAGGCATATGTCATTAGCCAAAGCAGACTTATACATATAGAGTGACCCACTGACTGTAGTGTCTGATGTATGCTATGATCAGAGGCTCGTGTAGCTTACTAGCCCAATAGACATGCACTTCAGGTGGTAGGACCCTATTAGATTAATTCAATATTCCCTTTCTCGTATAGGGTAAAACTCTGGATTGTTTTTAATTTACGTTGCATGTCTTTGTGTTGTTTATGCTTGGAAGGTGGTGGATTTCAATATACTGTGGTTATTCCACATTCACTTTTTAAATCAATTTCATAAACTTTTTGCATACTATATTGCTTGGTCAACTGGTGTTGCCCACTATCTCACAGTCTGTACTATACAGCTGTACATTTTTTTTTCTGTGTCCGTTTAGGCATCATTACCCCACCGTATTCTTGGCGAGTCAGTGAGTACATTAATCCCTGTATCGCCAAGTGGGGTATCCCATTGTTATTTAGTAATTGTTTAAAGTCCCCCCCCATACCTTTAGCAATCATAAATGGTTGAATACATTATAAAAAATTAGTAGCACTTCTTTTTTTCATGTCATATCTATCAGTGCTTGGGGAGGCACAAAAATAACCCCACTAATTCCCCATCATCTTAAAGCAGGACAGACACAAATTATATTGATGCCAGTCTTTTTTTTATATACAATCCGTCATCTCAGAAACTGAGACAAAACTATAAACAGATCAAAAATAAAGATATAGAAATCTTTTCCATTAGAAACTGTAAAAAGTATTAATTTAGATCAGCCGTCACTAAATGGCGGGCCCACGGTCCGAACATGGACCGAGGGGTGCTCCTATCTGGACCGTCAGTGTACAGCGCCACACCCCCACTCCTCCGCTCAGCAGTCATTGGTTGCTGGGACTGCAGGTGCGCTGCAACCAATGATGGCGCGGCTGCTGCTTACTATCCAGCGGCTCCCAGCCAGGCTGCGAGATAAGCTGTGACATCATGTGCATGCCCCGTCCCCTGCTGTTTGTTATCACTGAGAGACTGGAGCTGCCAGGTATGATGTGATATGTGTGCCTCACCCCCTTCAGCAAGACTCCCCGCACAGCTCTCGCCCCCTGTAGCTCTTTGCCTGCCAGAAAGGTATGTGGGGTGTTTACAGGGCACGATGATGTGCACATTTTCTTTTAAGGGGAACTCTGAAAGGCACATTTAATGTAAGGTTCAATCTGATGGGCCCAACAAAATGTGCCCATCAGAGTGCCCCTTAACATAAAATGTGCCCATAAGTGTGAACCTTACAATAAATATGCCCATCAGTGTCCCTTAACATAAAATGTGCCCATCAGTGTGCCCCTTAATGTAAAATAACATAAAATATGCCCATCAGAATACCCCTTATTTTACATTAAGGAGCACACTGATGGGCATATTTTATCTTAAAGGGCACTCTGATGGGCATATTTAATGTAAGGTTCACACTGATGGGCAATTTTATGTTAAGGGACACTCTGATGGACATATTTTGTTGTGCCCATCAGCATGCCCCTTAACATAAAATGTGCCCATCAGTGTGCCCCTTAACGTAAAATAACATAAAATATGCCCATCAGAATGCCCCTTATTTTACATTAAGGAGCACACTGATGGGCACATTTTATGTTAAGGGACACTCTGATGGGCATATTTTGTTGTGCCCATCAGCATGACCTTAACATAAAATGTGCCCTTCAGAGTGCTCATTAACATTATATATGCCCATCAGAGTGCCCCTTAAAATAAGAGGCATGCTGATGGGCACATTTTATGTTAAGGGGCACTCTGATGGGCATATATCATGTTTAGCAGCACTCTGAAGGGCACATTTTATGTTAAGGGGCATGCTGAAGGGCACAACAAAATATGCCCATCAGAGTGTCCCTTAACATAAAATGTGCCCATCAGTGTGAACCTTACATTAAATATGCCCCTCAGATTGCCCCTTAACATAAAATGTGCCCATCAGAGTGAATCTTAACATAAAATAAGTGGCATGCTGATGGGCACATTTTAGTTATGTTAAGATTCACTCTGATGGGCCCATTTTATGTTAAGGATATATTTTATGTTAAGGGGTATGTTGATGGGCGCATTTTATGTTAAGGGGCATTCTGATGGGCACAACAAAATGTGCCCATTAGCATGCCCCATAATGAAAATGTACCCATCAGAGTGCCCCTTAACATAAAATAAGGGCTATGCTGATGGGCACATTTTATGTTAAAGGGGCACACTGATGGGCACATATGTTAGTGGAGGCACACTGATGGGCACATTATGTTAAGGGGGCATGCTGATGGGGACACCTGAAGTATAGGGGCACTCTGATGGGAACACCTAATGTAAGGTGGCATTGTAATGGGGACACCTGATGTAAAGAGACACTATGATGAGCACACCTAATGTAAAGGAGCACTCTGATGGGCACACCTGATGTGATGGAGACACCTGATGTAAAGTTGCACTGTGATGATGGCACCTGATGTAAGGGGGCACACTGATGGGGACACCTGATATAAGAGGATACTCTGGCGTGGCAACTGATTTATGGGGATAGTCTGATGGGGGCACCCAATGTAATTAAATTACTCTGGTAATGGCACCTGATGTAAGGGGGAACACAATTGGGGAGTATTAGCAGAGTGTGTGGAGGAAACAGTAAGAAAAGTGCCCGAGAGAGCCCGAGAGAGCGCGGCTTGCGCCAAAAATAAGGAAAGTAGACATATGCAATCTTTCATTGCACAGACTTGCGATTCCTACCGCGGCCTACATTTTTTTTAGTTATCAGACCTCCTTGAATTTTAATTCACTACCCCTGATTTAGACTGTGAGTGTTGTTGAGTATACTTATTTAGGGTCTACACATCAAAGCTTAAATCGAGAAATAGGGGCATAGAGTTGAGTCCAAAAGATGGACAGTTTGAAACTTGATGAAGATATTAGACATGTGTGATTTGTTTCCTTACAAATCAAAATATGGATGACATTTTCATTATTCGATGTATCCGAATCTCTCAATCACAACAGTAATGAATTTCATTGAATCTGAAATAAATTATAACAAAACAACAAATTAAATTGTATTAATTTGTTTCCTTACATATAACGTAACATAGCTAATTATCCAAATTGACTCAGATCCCTTGCAATACATTTGAAATGGAAACATATTGCAATAAATACAGTAAAGTATAGAAGTGAAGTAAGATGATTCCTACTTATGGTGTTTGGGTTGGATGGAGGTGGTTCCATCAGAATCTCAGAATCATAACATAACGAATGAATCCAAAATTGATATAGTTTCATTTGTTAGTTTATGATTCAGAGATTCTGATGGATCAACCTCCATCTAACCCAAACAGAGTGCATAAGTAATCTCCCAAGATAACTAATTAGCATGTTAAAGCGGGAGTCCACCGGGACTCCGCGTTTTTTTTTTTTTTTTAAAGCCAGCAGCTACAAATACTGCAGCTGCTGACTTTTAAAATAGTGACACTTACCTGTCCAGCGCGCCCGCGATGTCGGCACCCGAAGCCGATCTCTAGGTCGCCTGTCGGGTCCTGCCGCCGCCATCTTGGGTATGGGAATCAGGAAATGGAGCCTTTCGGCTTCATTTCCCGGTTCCCTACTGCGCATGCGCAATAAGGACGCTCCCCGCTGCCTCTGGGATCTGTGTGTTTCCCAGCAGGCAGCGGGGCACTTGCGGGAAGGGGCGGGCACTTGCGGAAAGGGGCGTAAGTTACGCCCCTTTCCGCAGAGAGCTATCCCGGAAGTGGGTGCAGTTACCTGGATTATCCAGGTAACTGCACCCCCCTCCCCCCTGAAAGGTGCCGATTGTGGCACCGGAGGGGGGGAGGGTTCCGATGAGCGGAAGGTCCACTTTAGGGTGGACCTCCGCTTTAAAATGAATATAGTTAATCTTCCAAAATAACTTCTAAAATATGAATTGATATGGAACAATGAATATATGAAGAAAATCTGAATATACGAAACAAATTTAGAAAATGAATTGTTGTAAACATAACGAATATGTGGAAACAAAATGATTAATCTGAAACAAAACAAATGTTTTCTGCTGTACAGATCTGTACAAGATATGAAGATGTCACCAGAATCTATTTTTAAAAACAATAGTTATTTTGCAGCAGACTAGCCTTATTACAATCTACAGGGTCATTAAACCAAGAACCCCCGTTGAGTGGTGCCAGAAGTCTCCCTTCCCTATGACAACATTTGGAATGAGAGGTGAAAATTCTTCACATTATATTGGTTATTTATATTTGGAGATGGAATCTTGCTTTAGAAATAAATAACAGAGGAACAATAATAAAAACACAAGCTGTTCAGGGTTCATCGAGTCAGGACCAACAATGGATGGTTGTCTTGGAGAGTCATGTGTACAGGGAGGCTTCATAATTATGGAATCAAAGCATGGCTGTTATGGATCTGCTTCCCGCTGGGTAGTATTTCAGAAACAACAGAAGGACAAAGAACTAAGAAAGGCATTTGTGTAATCGTGAAGAACATTCCTTTGGTTGAGATCTTTCTGTCCAGGTGGCAGGCCCACAAATCAAAACACATACAAGAACAGAAGGCATTGTCTGCACAAGAGCTTCTAATTCAAGTATTATAGACTGCGAGGATGAGGCCTCTGAATAGAGTCCAGTCCTAAACCTGACCAAGTGATTTACTCACTCAGACCTAATAAGAGAGCTTCTGGGAAGTCAACACAAATAAGCCCATCGTCAGGTCACTGGGTTTACTGTGAGGTCAGTCCCATCCTTTCACTGTCTGCTATAAGGAAATGTTTTACGTCTGTCAACTTGAACTTTCCTGTTGGTAATTTACATGCTGTCCACCCTGTGTATGTAAACTGTTCATACTGTGTTTCATAGCACTGTCTGCAGGGACACAAATTTAGCTGTCAAGAAACTAAAGAGGAGATTTACAATAATTTATTGACTTAGGCTTGCCATACATGGTCAACTTTCGATAGAATCTTTTCTTTTTGGGAATTTTCTTTTCTAGCACATGCAAATTTCTTTTTCTATTACATTTCTCGCATGATTCTCCCATCATTGATTAGAAAATCTTTGTTTTTCAAAAAATTTCCAACATGCCCGATTACTCTAATTCATGGCCATGCGAAAAATTGGCTGTTGCTGCAGCCCACTAATGGTGCAAAAATCGAAAGAAAATTCTTTTGAAATTCGACCCTTAGTGTTACAACTGAAGGCATTAAACAGGCATTAAAATTATACATTAACCACTTTCAGACCGGACCATTTTGCTGGTAAATGACCAGAGGTCTTTTTACAATTTGGCACTGCGCTGCTTTAACTGGTAATTGCGCGGTCATGCAATGTTGTACCCAAACAAAATTTGCGTCCTTTTCTTCCCACAAATAGAGCTTTCTTTTGATGGTATTTGATTGCCTCTGCGATTTTTATTTTTTGCGATATAAATGGAAAAAGACCGCAAATTTTGAAAAAAAATGATATTTTCTACTTTTTGTTATTAGAAAAATCCAATAAACTCAATTTTAGTCATACATTTAGGCCAAAATGTATTCAGCCACATGTCTTTGGTAAAAAAAAAGTCAATAACTGTATATTTATTGGTTTGCGCAAAAGTTGTCACATCTACAAACTAAGGTACGTTTTCTGGAATTTACGCAGCTTTTGGTTTACGACTGCCTATCTCATTTCTTGAGGTGCTAAAATGGCAGGGCAGTACAAAACCCCCCCAAATGACCCCATTTTGGAAAGTAGACCCCCTAAGGAAATTGATAAGTGGCATGTTGAGCCCATTGAATATTTTATTTTTTTGCCTCAAGCGATTGAATAATGACAAAAAAAAAATTTTTTTTTTTTTTTACACAAAGTTGTCACTAAATGATATATTGCTCACACATGCTATGGGCATATGTGAAATGACACCCCAAAATAAATTCTGCTGCTTCTCCTGAGTACGGGGATACCACATGTGTGGGATTTTTTGGGAGCCTAGCCGCGTACGGGGCCCCGAAAGCCAAGAACCGCCTTCAGGTTTTCTAAGGGCGTAAATATTTGACTTCACTCCTCACTACCTATTACAGTTTTGAAGGCCATGAAATGCCAAGATGGCATAAAACCCCCACAAATGACCCCATTTTAGAAAGTAGACACCCCAAGCTATTTGCTGAGAGGCATGTTGAGTCCATGGAATATTTTATATTTTGCCACAAGTTGCGGGAAAATTACAAACTTTAATTTATTTTTATTTTTTTCACAAAGTTGTCACTAAATGATATATTGCTCACACATGCTATGGGCATATGTGAAATGACACCCCAAAATAAATTCTGCTGCTTCTCCTGAGTACGGGGATACCACATGTGTGGGATTTTTTGGGAGCCTAGCCGCGTACGGGGCCCCGAAAGCCAAGAACCGCCTTCAGGTTTTCTAAGGGCGTAAATATTTGACTTCACTCCTCACTACCTATTACAGTTTTGAAGGCCATAAAATGCCAAGATGGCACAAAACCCCCACAAATGACCCCATTTTAGAAAGTAGACACCCCAAGCTATTTGCTGAGAGGCATGTTGAGTCCATGGAATATTTTATATTTTGCCACAAGTTGCGGGAAAATTACAAACTTTATTTTTTTATTTATTTTTTTCACAAAGTTGTCACTAAATGATATATTGCTCATGCATGCCATGGGCATATGTGAAATGACACCCCAAAATAAATTCTGCTGCTTCTCCTGAGTACGGGGATACCACATATGTGGGACTTTTTGGGAGCCTAGCCGCGTACGGGGCCCCGAAAACCAAGCACCGCCTTCAGGCTTTCTAAGGGCGTTACAGTTTTGAAGGCCATAAAATGCCAAGATGGCACAAACCCCCCCAAATGACCCCATTTTGGAAAGTAGGCACCCCTAAATTTAGGGGTACACTAGTGAGACTAGGTAATAAATGGCGGGTGCCCTGAAACTATAAAAAAATAACTAACCAACCAGCGTCACCTGTAACAGTTATATTGTGATCACTGGTGAAAGGGTTAACTAGGGGGCAATCAGGGGGCTTTATGCGGTAGTATATGGGGGTCCCTGGCGCTATAAAAAGCTGCGGCGAACCTAAATACCTACCTGCCTAACTAGCGTCACCTGTGACACTAATACAGCGATCAGAAAAACGATCGCTTATTAGGCTGGGTTCACACTGGAGCGATGCAGGAACGCCACGAATCCGCGGCGGGTTCCCGCATCGCATGCCTCCCGGCGGCAGTTCACACTGCCCTATGCGAACTGCTGGGAGTGTCAGTGAAATGTTAATGACACCCCCCAGATCAGTTCGCATATTGCAGTGCGATCTGCAAACTCGGATCGCATGGTGTGAACACCCATGCGATCCGATTCTGCTGCGGACCAAAAAAAGGGTCCCGTGCGAGTTTGCGGCGGGTGCGGCGGGTGCGACACGAATTCAGCCATTCTATCTGTATGGCTGAACTCGAATCGCACAGAGATCGGATGTGATTTGCACTGCAGTGCGGTGCGAATCACATCCGTTCTCATAAACCGCTGCAATGTGAACCCAGCCTTAGTGACACTGGCGACGGGGGGTGATCACAGGGTTAAACCTTTATTGGGGGGGTTAGGGGGGTACCTTAGAACTAAAGGGGGCTAACCCTAACTGCCCTAACAGTTATTACAGTCACAAATGACACCATTGCAAAAAAAAAAAAAAATGCAATTGGTGTCACTGTGACTGAGGGGGCAGGGGTAATTGGGGGGGGGTGATCGGGGGGTAAAGGGGGGGTGTGAGTGTGCCTGGCATGTTCTACTGTGTAGTGTCGTGTTGGTGCAACTCACCGATCCTCTCTCCTCGGTGCCGGAACGAAAAATACCGACACGGAGGAGAGATTACATCACTTCCTCTCCTGTGTTTACATTACAGGAGAGGAAGTGATGTCACGGAGCATTTCTATTCGTCGGGAGCGATCGCGAGGGGGTGGCCATGAATGAATGGCCGCCCCCTCACCCCGGATCGCTCCCGAACGAATACCGACCGCCGCAGGCACCGGGGGGGGGGCCCGATCGGGCCCCCCACCCGCGGGAAGGCAGGGACGTATATATACGCCCATATGCCTGCCCGTGCCATTCTGTCGACGTATATCGTCGTGCGGCGGTCGGCAAGTGGTTAAAGTGGTGTTCCACACAAAAAATAAAAAAATTATTAACCACCTCAATACAGTGCACTTACACCCCCCTCCTGACCAGACCAATTTTCGGCTTTCTTCGCTCTCACAGTTTGAATGACAATTACTCAGTCATGCAACACTGTACCCATATGAAACTTTTTCCACACAAATAGAGCTTTATTTTGGTGGTATTAATCACTAGTGGGTTTTTTATTTTTTTTGTGCTATAAAATTGCTGATTAGTAATTTTTCTTCATAATGTTTGGGCAAAATTTATACTGCTACATATCTTTGGTAAAAATAAGCCGCATTAGTGTATATTATTTGGTCTTTGTGAAAGTTATAGAGTCTACAAACTATGGTGCCAATCACTGAAAATTGGTCACATCTGATCAGGCCTTCAGTATGTTGGGTGTATCTCATTTCTTGAGACACTAACAAGTCAGGAAAGTACAAATACCCCCCAAATGACCCCTTTTTAGAAAGTAGACATTCCAAGGTATTAAGCAAGTAGCATGGTGAGTTTTTTTAAGTTGTCATTTTTTCCCACAATTCTTTGCAAAATGAAGATTTTTTTTATCTTCCTTTTTTTTTTTTTTCTACAAAATTGTCATATTATCAGGTTATTTCTCACACACAGCATATGCATACAACAAATTACACCCCAAAATACATTCTGCTACTCTTCCCCAGTATGGCGATACCACATGTGTGAGACTTTTACACAGCCTGGCCACATACAGAGCACCAACATTGAAGTAGTACCTTCAGGCGTTCCACAAGCAAAAAATTACACATCTCATTTTAAAGCTACCTATTACACTTTTGAAGGGCCTGGAGTACAAGGACAATGGAATTGCCCATAAAATGACCCCATTCTGGAAAGCAAACACCCGAACGTATAATCTGTGAGTCTTTTGAACGTTTTATTTTTTCCAGAAGTTTTTGGAAAATGTGGAAAAAAATGAAAACAGTTTTTTTTTTTTACACAAAGTTGTCAATTTATAAGATATGTCTAACACATAGCATGTATATAGCAAAAATTACAGCCCAAAACACATTCTGCTACTCCTCCCGAGTATGGCAATACCACATATGTAGGACTTTTACACAGCTTGGTCACATAGAGAGGCTGAACATTGAAGTAGTACCTTCAGGCGTTCTAGGAGCATAAATGACGCATCTAATTTCATTCCTACCTATCACACTTTTGAAGGTCCTGGAGTACTAGGACAATGGAATTACCCACAAAATCACCCCATTTTGAAAATGACCTGGTGACAGGTACTCGGGTACTCTGATGGCCTGGTGACAGGTACTCCAGGTACTCGGGTACTCTGATGGCCTGGTGACAGGTTCTCTGATGGCCTGGTGACTAGTATTTGGGTACTCTGAAGGGCGGTGATAGTCACTCAGGTACTCATATGGACTGTGACAGGTACTCGGGTACTCAGGTGAACTGTGACAGGTACTCGGGTACTCAGGTGAACTGGGACAGGTACTCTGGTACTCAGATGGGCTGTGACAGGTACTCTGGTACTCAGATGGGCTGTGACAGGTACTATGGTACTCAGATGGGCTGTGACAGGTACTCGGGTACTCTGATGGGCTGTGACAGGTACTCTGGTTCTTTGATGCGCTGTGACAGGTACTCGGATGGGCCTTGACAGGTACTCGGGTACTCGGATGGGCCTTGACAGGTACTTGGGTACTCGGATGGGCCTTGACAGGTACTCGGGTACTCAGATGGACTGTGACAGGTACTCGGATACTCTGATGGGCTGTGACAGGTACTCGGGTACTCTGATGGGCTGTTTCAGGTCCTGGGGTACTCTGATGGGCTGTGACAGGTACTCTGATGGACTGTGAATGACAGGTACTATGAGGGGTGGTGACAGGTCCTCTTTATTGGGGGGGGGGCAATCAGTGTAATTGGTGTACACTGTAAGCGGTAACGAGATGTAACCGCAATCTCCTCCTCACACATGATTGGTGTGTGAGGAGGAGAACCCGGTAACATCTCGTTACCGTGGTTTGTTTACATTTAGTGATCGGCTGTGAAACGATCACAGTCGATCACGTGGGTAAACAGCCGGCCAATGGCGAGCAGTGTTCCCGAGAACATGCCGCCACCGACATGCACACGCAGCGTGCTTGCGATCGCGCACACACGCCGTGCACAGTGGGGGTGTAGCCATCTGTGATCGGCCGTGACTTCATCATGGCCGATCACGTGGTAAACAGCTGTCTCCGTGACACACCGCCACCGAAGGAACAGGGATGCGCGCGCACAATCGCACGCATTCCCTATTTAAATGGGAGGACATCATATGACGCCCTCCCGCCACATTAGGTCCGCCGCCTGGCCGTCATTTGACGGCCGGCGGTCGGCAAGTGGTTAAAATTCCTAAGCAAATTAAAAAAAGAAACATTTGTAAAAAACTATTTTTTTAACTCACCTCTAAATGCCTGTTGCTAGGGGGTCACTCGTAGTCTGCCTCCTTCAGTGCCTGTGCTGGTGACATCACTTCTCCTCGGAGCAGGAAGGGCTCAGCTCTGCCCCCTCCCTCCTGTCAGTCATCTGGGACACGCGACAGGTCCCAGATGACTGAGCGGGCCACTCACAGTTGCAATGCTGGCGCCGCTGAGCGGAGGGGAAGACGAGCGGGGCTTCGTTTCCTCGCATCGCTGGACCTTGGGACAGGTGTCCGATTATTAAAAGTCAGCAGCTGCAGTATTTGTAGCTGCTGACTTTTAATTTTATTTTTATTTTTAACGGGAACTCCTCTTTAAAGAACTCCAAGCAAATATTGCATTTCAAGCACAGTCAGTGAAAAATCTCTGGGGACCCCGCAGTACATGTGAAATGTAAAATTCCATACCAGATCCTTATCCTTGATGAGGTGGATGTCAACAGGGACCCCATTCAAAACAACAAAAACATTTTTTGGGTCCCCAAAAATTCCATTCCAGACTCGTGCCCCCCCACCTGAATCATACCTGTCCACATGCCCTTAACATGGGGAGGGGAGTGTACTTTGTCCACACGTTGATGAAGGCCAGGCCCCCTCCTCACAACTTGACCTAACCCTGGTGATTGTGGGGGTCTGTGGGCAGGGGGTTTATTGGAAATTAGAAGTCCCCTTTAACAAAAAGGGGGCACTCAGATACTGCACTTTTATGTTGGTGCTGACAAATAATAGGATTTTTATATACAGCTTACCTGTAAAATCCTTTTCTTGAGAGTACATCACGGGACACAGGAGCTTCATTACATAGTGGGTTATATAGGCACCTCTGGTGATTGGACACTGGTTAACCCCCAATTAAGGAGAATTCCTCCCCTATATAACCCCTCCCATATGGGAGGCACTTCAGTTTTGTAGCAAGAAATAGTAAACCACGTAAAAACCCAAGAGGGACGGGAGCCCTGTGTCCCGTGATGTACTCTTAAGAAAAGGATTTTACAGGTAAGCTGTATATAAAAATCCTATTTTCTTGATCATACATCACGGGACATAGGAGCTTCATTACATAGTGGGATGTCCCATGGCAATGCTCAGATTGAGGGGAGGGAGACACAGATCATAATAATAGACCGCCTTGGACCGGAGGACCTAAACTGCAGCCTGCAGTACACTGCGCTCAAAGGCGATATCCTCTTGCCCTCTGACATCCACCTGATAGAATCTGGTGAATGTGTGGACTGATGACCAAGTTGCAGCCTTACAGATCTGAGCCAGGGAGGCCTGGTGATGCACTGCCCAAGAAGCACTTACAGCCCTAGTTGAGTGCGCTTTCACTTGAAAAGGAGGGATCTTCCCTTTAACACTATAGGCCTGAGAAATCTGTCTAATCCACCTTGAGAGAGTAGATTTTGATGCCACCTGGCCCTTCCTAGGGCCTTCCGGCAAAATAAATAAGCAATCAGTTTTCCTTATCTGAGCAGTTGCCTGAAGATAGATACAGATTGCCCTTACCACATCCAAAGTGTGCAAAGACTCTTCTTCTGCGGACTGTGGGTCTGGAAAAAAGGATGGTAGGGTTACATCTTGATTCAAATGGAATCCCGAAACCACCTTAGGCAGAAAGGACCTGTTGGGACGCATTACCACCCGGTCCTTATGAATAATTAGATACGGTTCCTTGCTGGAGAGAGCTGCTAGCTCTGACACTCTCCTAGCCGAGGAAATGGCTACCAAGAAAACCAATTTTTTAGTCAAAAAGGACTAATCCTTATGGCCCCCTGGATGAAAGCCGCACCAGGAAATGTGATGCAAGTGGCTTCTGAAAAAACACTGACAAGGCCGAAATCTGCACCTTGATAGTGCTTACGGTCAAATTCATTTCTAGGCCTGACTGGATAAAGGCCAAGATCCTGCTAATGACATACTTTCTAGGATGCCATTCCCTGAGTTCACACCAGGAAACATATGCCTTCCAGATCTTGTAGTAAATAAGCCTGGAGGCCGGCTTTCTGGCATTGACCAGAGTAGAAAGGACTGACCCAGAAAGCCCACGATCCCTCAGAATGTGGGTCTCAGCAGCCAAACCGTCAAATTCAGACTGCGTAAAGCAGGATGGTAAATTGGACCCTGTGAGAGCAGATCTGGCCGGAGAGGAAGGATCCATGGCCTGCCTACTGCCAACTTAATGATCTCTGCGTACCAAGGTCGCCTGGGCCAAGCCGAGGCTACCAAAAACACAGACTTTGTTTCCCTCTTGATTCTTCCCAGGAACCGGACAGAAGCGGGCACGAGGGGGAAGGCATAAATTAGATTGTACTGATCCCAGGGAACTGTCAGAGCATCCGACCCTTGAGCAAGAACATCTCTTGTCCTTGACACGAATTTGTCCAACTTTCTGTTGAATCTGGACGCAAACAGATCTATGTCTGGAGTACCCCACCTGCGACATATGTTCTGAAAACACGTCAGGGTGCAGAGCCCATTCTCCTGGGCACAACTGCTGGCGGCTCAGAAAATCCGCCTGCCAATTTTCCACTCCTGGAATGAGGACTGCAGAAAGGGATGGAACATGCCTTTCTGCCCAGGCAAGTATGCCATTCACCTCTTTTTGTGCAACCAGCCTCCTGGTACTACCCTGGTGATTGATATAGGCCACTGCTGTTGCATTGTCGGACTGAACCCGAACAGGGAGACCCCGTAGTCTGTAAGACCACTTCATGAGAGCCATATAAACTGCCCGGATTTCCAAGACATTTATGGGCAATAGCTTCTCGATCCCAAATCATTTCCCCTGCGAGCACATCTCCTCCAACACTGCTCCCCAGCCCGTCAGGCTGGCATCTGTTGTAATAATCTTCCATGGAAGAGGAAGAAAAGTTTTGACTTTCAGCAAATTCTCGGTTTGTAACCACCAAACGAGACTCTTACGTGTCCCTGGGGAAAGACACATAGGAAGATCCAAGGCCTGGGGCTTCCTGTTCCACGCCGCAAGGATGCATCTTTGCAGAGGCCTTGAGTGGAACTGGGCGAATGGAACGGCCTCGAAGGAGGTGTCCATTTTTCCTAACAGTCTCATGCACAACCGAATGGGGAAGATCTTCTGCCCAGAATTAGGCGCACCAGATCCCCAATGGCCAAGGCCTTTGGCCTTGGTAGAAACAACCCGCCTTGAGCGGTGTTGATGACCATACCCAGGTACTCTAACCTGGTAGCAGGCTGTAGGGACGATTTTTCTAGGTTTATAATCCAACCTAGGCGTTCCAAGAGGTCTAGTGTTCTGGTAACACTGTGGTTCAGGAGCGCTACTGTTTTGTCTATGAGAAGCAAATCGTCTAGATACGCCATGACGGCTATACCCTGAGCTCTTAGGTTTGCCAAGAGAGGGTCTAGAATCTTTGTGAAGACGCGAGGAGCCGTAGCGAGCCAGAACGGCAAAGCCACAAATTGAAAATGTCGCCGCTCTACCGCGAACCTTAGATACTTTTGGTGTGTGGAAAATATAGGCACATGAAGATATTGATGCCATAAACTCCCCCCCTTGCAGGGAGGAGACCACAGTGCGTATTGACTGCATTCAGAAGGACCGGATGCGTAAAAAACGGTTCAGATCCTTCAGATCCAGGATAGGTCTGACACCTCCATTTGGCTTTGGAACGGTGAAGAGATTTGAGTAAAAGCCTGAACCCTGTTCTTTTGGGTTCACTTCCACTATCACCCCCTGGGATAGTAAGTGATCTAAGGTCAGGAATAGCGGTCTTTGCTTTACTGGATCCCTGGGGATCCTTGACCTCAGAAAGCGAGAAGGTGGAATCTCCTGAAACTCTAGCTTGTAGCCCAGAGATACCGAGGAGACTACCCACTTGTCCCGGATCTCTTCCCGCCAGGCTTCTGCAAACTGCAGGAGCCTTCCCCCCACTCGGCCGAGCGGGGGCGCCCCTTTACAAGGAAGCTTTTGGGCTCTGCTTGGCAGGCTTTCGCCCCCAAGTCTTTTGCTGCTCCTGGGCCCGGCCTTGAGCCTTTCCTGTAGCGGGAGGTTGAGAAGGCCGTCGCCATTGCTTAGAGCTTGATGCTCCGGGAGAGAGCAAATGCCTAAATGATGGACGTTTGCTCCTTTTGATTGTAAGGAGAGTAGATTTAACCCCTGAAATTCTTTGGACGAACTTGTCTAATTCTTCTCCAAATAAACGTTCCCCCTTAAACGGGAACCCAATCAAATGCTTCTTGCATGATAGCTCAGCTGCCCAATTTTTTAGCCATAGGGCCCTTCGCATGTGTACCAAACGGAGAGACAAAGGAGAGACTAACGAGCTGCTTGTTGGACAGAATCCAAAATCGCATCAATCATAAAACACAGAATTTGAGGTATTTCTGCATAGTTCTCCACTTCTTCACTGGGAAGGAGGCCAAGCATCTGCTTAACTTGTTCCTTGAGGAACTGACACAACCCCATGGCTGCGACTGTAGGTTGCACTACTGCGCCAGTCATGGAAAAGGAGGCTTTCAATAAGGTTTCCAGCTTGTTATCAGTTGGATCCTTAAATACCTGAGCATTATCCAAAGGACAGGTCAGGTTTCTATTCACGCAAGAACCAGCCGCATCGACAGATGGGACCCCCCATTTCTTGGCAAAACTTTCCTCCAGAGGATAAAGCATAGAAAACCTTTTAGGAGGAGCAAACAGTTTATCGGAATGTCCCCAATCCTCATACAACAATTTATCCATTAAGGGATGAATTGGAAAGGAAAAGGCAGTCTGTGGGATTTTCCTGATTCCCAGGGAAGAAACAGAGGATGTAGCGACCTCAACAGCAGGCATTCTGAATGTGGTACGCACCAATTCAGTATAATACTGCACCTGCTTTCTGAGTGCCTGGGAGGAGGGGACTCTCTCCTCTTCCTCTGATTCATCCGACTGCTCATGATCCCCGTCTAAAGATAGGGATCTCTCCTCATTGTCAGAAGTGTCATCTGAGAGAGGAATCTCAGCAGAGGGAGGGGGATCTACCCCTTTTCCTGCTATCTTTCAGGGAAGCTGAAATAAAAATTCATGATTCTCCCGTCAAAACTCTCCAATGTAGCCCTAAGGGAGTCCTCAGTGACGTATACCGGGGCTAAGACATTAGGAGAGGCTGCAAAACCTGACAGGGGCACTGACTCATCCTGTGAGGCTGGCTCCAGTCTTGCAGGGGGGGATGGTAACCTACAGGCGTTTTTTAAAACCCCTAGACCTAGGCAGTGATTTACCAGTGCCCTTGTTACCTCCCCCTGAGACCCTCTTACGAGGAGACATAGTCCTAAGCTACAAAGCAGAGGTACTAGTACAAAGTGCAATCACTGTTGTGCTCAAAGTCTCACAATAAATATATATGCTTAAACTGCACAACCTGATGCTGAGTAGGTGTCTAAGTTTTGCCTGGATCCAATCCCCTGGGATGCTTACTGCCCACAGCTCCTGTGTCTCCACTTACAGCCCCCTGACGCTCTGGGCTTTAAAAAAAAAAAAAAAGCCTGGCACCTGCGCAGTACAGCGCCGTGCACACCAACGTGCACGGCTCGCAACCACACCCCCCCTCCATTAGCACAGGAGCGCACTTAGCGTGTGTGCACGAGGACCACCGGACGTCCAGGGGGTAAGGGGACCACCATCGGAGCTGCACGGGACCCCCAGACTACGTGGGACCCCTGTATTACCTTTATTGTGGCAGGGATTGCAGTGGAGACGCAAGTCATCTGGGAGAACCAGGCTTCACTGAGCGTGTGTATCTGAAAGGCATGTAAGTATGCATCAGGCTGCTCTTACTCCCTCTAGTGGTGGAAACCAGGTAAGACATACAACTACTCAATGAAGAAATCCATAATATACATTTATATAGAATTAACTTCCCTTACCTGTCCTCGCCGCAGGAATTTCTGAAAACAGACAGATTCCAGCCTTCACCCATCACGGCGGGTAGAGTTGTGCCAACCTTCAGGTTTTTTTGGGGTTCCTTCTCAGAAGAACCTCCTACCTGGACCTTGTAAAAGACTCTGCCAGAAACTTTCGTGCCACTATGTAAATAGTACACCAAGTCTGGTTTTCCCAGAGCCCAGTCTTCCAATAGGAGAGGACTTACAGGCAAAACCTAGTTTCTTCGGATGATGAGGCCCGGGTACCATACCATCTTGGGAGTCAAAATATCGGCTTGAGATATGGATCCGGTTTGTTGTAGCCCTTAGGCCCCCGCAGGGACCTGCACAGAGCTTTCTTCAGAGCACATGTTTTACGTGACCAACCACCATAGACACTGGCGAAAAAACTGAGGTGCCTCCCATATGGGATGGGTTATATAGGGGAGGAATTCTCCTTAATTGGGAGTTAACCAGTGTCCAATCACCAGAGGTGCCTATATAACCCACTATGTAATGAAGCTCCTGTGTCCCGTGATGTATGATCAAGAAAGAAAGCTATCATATAGTATCAGAAATATGTTTTGAAATAAAAATTACTTAAACATAAATAGCGCTAAATAATCAAAATATTCTTAAGGTTGATACACAGTCCACTATAACAGTGAAAAAAAGCCAAATGTGAATTAAAGATTGTCCACTTGAAGAACGGAAAGAAAAAAATCCTTGCAGATTATTGTTCCAAACGATCCCCTTCACCACACCACTTGTGTAAAATTCCTCCAAAGGTAATCTACTTACTATCTATCTTTTTAAATATAAGATTTCTCAAAAACTGGGTGTCTTTAGCTAGTATTTCCTTTTTTTTTTTTGTGAATGAGTAGCGGCACTATGCATCAGAGGAAAAAAAAATCCCCCTCCTGAAGCAAATTGGACAATGCTTCATAGGGGTTTTTTGCTTTCCTCTGGATCAACTGTAGGTATGGGAGTGTGTATATGACTGTTTAATATTCATTTATTTTTTCTACTGGTTGAACTAGATGGACTTGTTTCTTTTTTCAACCTGACTAGGGATGAGCCGATATTTGAGTCGAACGTAAGTTCGACTCGAACATCGGGTGTTCCCCTGTTCGCCGAATTTCTTACAATTTGGGGTGTTCGCAGCAAATTCGAGAGCCACGGAAGACCCTTTAAAAGTCTATGGGAGAAATCAAAAGTGCCAATTGTAAAGGCTTATATGCATGGTATTGTCATAAAAAGTGTTTGGGGACCTGGGTCCTGCCCCAGGGGACGTGTATCAATGCAAAAAAAAACATTTTTTTCGGGAGCAGTGATTTTAATAATGCTTAAAGTTAAACAATAAAAGTGAAATATTCCTTTAAATTTTGTACCTGGGGGGTGTATATAGTATGCCTGTAAAGTGGCGCATGTTTCTCATGTTTAGAACATTCCGAGAGCAAAATTACATTTCTGAAGGAAAAAAAGTAATTTAAAAGTACTCGTGGCTATAATGAATTGTCGGTCCCAACAATACTCATAAAAGTCACTGGAAAAAACAGCATGGGATTCCCACATAGGGGAACCCCAAACCAAAATTCTAATTAAAAGAAATGCATGGGGGTCCCCCAAATTCCATACCAGGCCCTTCAGGTCTGGTATGGATATTAAGGGGAACCCTGTGCCAAAATTAAAACAAAAATGGCGAGGGCGTCCCCCTCAAAATCCATACCAGACTCTTCAGGTCTGGTATGGATTTTAAGTGGATCCCCACGCCAAAAGTAAAAATAAAATTGGCGTGGGTTCCCCCCAAAAATCCATACTAGACCCTTATCCGAGCACGCAACCTGGCAGGCCGCAGGAAAAGAGGGGGGACAAGAGAGCGCTCCCCCCTCCTGGACCATCACAGGCCACATGTCCTCAACATGGGGAGCCTTCACCGCTGCCACCGATCTGCCTCCATGGGAGGCACCCGCCGTAATGACCGTCTCTCAGGTGACGGCTCTTTTATAACTGAGGGCGGGGCCACACAATGATGTTGCCGGGTGACCCACCTCTGATGCACAGGGACATCCCTATGGCTTTCCCACAGTGTCAGAGGGGGCGGTCACTCAGTTATGCAGACCCCCACAACCCTTGCCCATTGGTTGTTGATGAGGCCCTTGTCCCTATCAACATGAGGACAAGCTGCTTTGGGGGGGCCGCTACCCCCAAAGCACCCTCCCCATGTTAAGGGCATGTGGCCTGGTATGGTTCAGGAGGGGGGCCACTCTCTCGACTCCTGCTCTTTTCCTGCGGCCTGCCAGGTTGCATGCTTGGATAAGGGTCTGATATGGATTATGAGGGGGACCCCCATGCCTTTTTTTTTTAATTTTGGCAGAGGGTTTCCCTATATACACCCCCCAGGTACGAAATTTAAAGGAATATTTCACTTTTATTGTTTCACTTTAAGCATTATTAAAATCACTGCTCCTGAAAAAATGGCCATTTTTAAAACTTTTTTTGCATTGCTACATGTCCCCTGAGGCAGGATCCAGGTCCCCAAACACTTTTTATGACAATAACTTGCACATAAGCCTTTAAAATTATCACTTTTGATTTTTCATGTTCGTGTCCCATAGACTTTAACGTTGTTCGCCCTCTCGAACAAATTTTTTGCCTGTTTGCATGTTCTGCTGTGAACCGAACCAGGGGGTGTTCTGATCATCCCTAAACCTGACTATGTAACTATGATCAGCCAACCAGATCAGAAGACTCTTATCTAATGTCCATTTATGGGCATCTTTAGACTATCAAAAACAAATTCCTTCTGCCCAGATTACATCTTCTTATGGTTCAAAACAGAAGTTTTGGATTTTGAAAAAAATATATACATAGCTATGTGGATGTAGCATCGATCCGATGCTGTATCTGTTCCTTGCCAGCTCTAAGACTGAGAACTGAGTGATCAAACACCACTGATCACTCAGTTCCCAGCATTCTGGGAGCAGAGATTGGTGGTCTTACTCTCTGCTTTAACCCCCGGTGCTCATTGGAGCACTGAGCAGGCTTCTTGGCAGATACCTACCATATGGTTGATGTCAGCTAACAGTGGGCTTCAGTCCGCCGTAGCCTGAAAATGGGTCACAGGAGTCTAGAATGAGTGATCTATAGAAGAAGTACAGCCAAAATAGCTTTAACTATACTTCTCCTTTAATTGAACAACACATAAATTACAAAGTGGCCATGGCACATTTATAAAGCTTGACAACAAAACTGTTTAAAGTGGAAATGCCCTTTAGTGGGTAATTATACCTAATACGTCAGACTCGCTTATTCAAGTGTCTGTAGAAGTGAGGCTGTCACGTTGGTTGTTGTGTCCACTTTGTTCAGTCATGAAATCAATAACCTATTTCTGTCTACAGGTTCCTCTTCTTTTAAGCTTATGCTTCCAGTTGTGTGTAGGGTTGACTATAAGGTTACAAGCTTGTGACCTCTGTGCCTGGAGCCCTTTGACGTCTGCCTCTTGACACTTGCACCTACGCATGAAGTCTTTGTTAATAATGTAAATGGAGCAGATGTGAGTATGTCATCTACTGTCATGTGCTGATGATATTAAAACAGTCTCTCCCATTGCCCTCACCCATGGAGACATTGTGGATCTTTTCCCAGTTACACAGCGCCTCTGTACTCAAATTTCTTAGAATCCTTCGATCTGTCTAATCCCTTTGACCTTAGGGTTAGAAGACCAAAGCTAAACCTAATCCAGTAAGGCTTTCATCTTAAGGAGTACCAATTTCATTTAACATAGCTTTAACTGCTCATCACTTCTTTCTTTTAACACATCAGAAAAAAGTGTTGACTTAGTTCAATGCATAATACTAAAATATCTATAAATTTCAAGCATGAGTGTAACAAGAGCTTACATGGCTGCATATGTTTTAATGCAATCCTGTGTTCTTGAAAATTCACAAGTTTTATACTTGATACCATTTCTTTACATTATTCAGGCTTATGAAGAGATTTATTAAAAATGGACCCATGTTGAGTAACTAAACCAAGTGTATTTGCATACCTTCCAACTTTTTGAGAAAATAAATTGGGACAGGGTGTAACACAGATTGTGCAGGTACAGGAATCTTTGCTCTGCCCACAGTTAAATAGACCAGAAATAATTAATAGGCAATATTGATTAGTTAAACCCATATGTACTGTTTTACCATTACTTTTATTTTACACAGGCTTTAAAAATATTATATACAGTAACTGAGAGGCTGTATTAAACAGATTAGCCAATACACCCCCAAAGATAGATGCCAGTTGAGAAGGCTTATACAAAGTCACCTCATTTGCTGTGAAATGTAAGGTCTTTCACACAAACAGTGTTTCTATTGGCTCTTTTACATCAATTATTTGTTCTCTAAAAGCCAACTTCAGCATTCAGCACAAAATCACTAAAAATCTCAAATAACCACATTTGTGGTCGAAAGAGTGCACTGCATGCCCGCTAGGCCGCCAGCACAAGGTACCCCCCCATGCACATTTATCGCTAAATTGTTGAATTATAAAGAGCGTGACAAAACGCTGCGCATGGCACGGTTGAAAGGTAATATACCCATTGGCAACGCCATGGTAGCCATCTTCCGTGACTTCAACTGAAGTACAGAAGCGCAGACAAAACTTCACAGAAGCCAAGAGATGCCTGCATATCAAAAATCTTAAATACTCAATGTTATTTCACGCACGCCTTCGCATGGATGATGATGGCCGTGCCGTTTTTTTGAAACCCCTATGGACACCATTACCTCAAGATAACAACAGGAAAGAGAATGATTAACCCACAATATACAGCACAAGGCCGTGTACTGCACCAAGGGACCATAGGCCTCTTTCCTTACAACATGAGAGACATTGGCCAACGTATCTCAGGTACTCTACATCCCTTATTGAACCTGCATCTACATATCTCCCCTGAAATGGCAATTCTCTATCTTTCTTGTGCACATCAATTGCGCCTAGCACACCCAATATGGCACCCAGCCCACCCAATCACCACAGTCTATCTAGACCGGTGCTACCTAACCCGTGTACACGTGCTTGTACCTTGAATGTTATGGCCGAGATGCACAAACTGCCCAGGCTACAGCCGCATACAACATTAACATTCCCATACAGAGAACTACTACTCAGAGACACAAGTCCTACCATATGCGAGACTAACTCAGTGAAGTTTCACCCCCCCTTGCACTGCCAGAGTGACCTGGCTTATGGGCATAGATTCAGCCTGAAATTCATTCCATTATGCCACACAAGCCTTACAACATGTCCTGGGAAGTTTGATTCCAGGGAAATATTCCCATACCAGCCTTTGTCACTCAGGACCCTGATTCAAGTTTTGTTTATGTCACTGTTTAACTTGAGTGAGGTGCTTGATCCACCTCACACACTAGTTCGGGTTTTGTTATGGGTATATGCCTACACCAGTTGGGGTCGGTGTTGGGCCGGGTGGGGGGGAGGGGGGATTGTTATAATAGGAGTACAATGCAACAAATACGAATGTTACCAGTTACAGAATACAATATTCAGTATAGTTCTGCATGACCTACTAGCGAGAGAGATTACTGACATGTGTAGGGTAAGGACCCTCTCTTGTGTGATACCAGGGCACTACATGATCAAACTCCTATATTATCTACACCATACTTTACCATGACTTCTCCTAAGCTCCTAACATGGAATGTTAGAGGTTTACGAGACAAAATCAAATGTTCAGCTGTTCTATCGTGTATTAAAAAGCAGAAGGCAGACATTATAGTCCTCGTAGAGACACACATAGATGGGCGCTTACAGCTCGCTCTTAAATGCCCATGGATTGGGTGGGCATATCACTCAATTTATACAACACACGCAAAAGGCGTGTCCTTGATCATAGCAAAGTCTCTGCATTTTTAGTTGTGTGATCTGAGCTCAGACCCAAAGGGTCACTATGTTTTCCTACATGTTAAGGTATATGGTGAACAGTTTTTGCTACTGGCTTATTATGTACCACCCCCATTTTGCATGACAGTCTTGATGGAGGGACTTGACTTCATGGCCCAGTATCCGACAGACCCAGCCATCTGTCAAAAATGTATTACTGCACTATCTGTAAACCACTCAGTGATGATTACAAAAGTGATATTAGTAAAATGATAAACTGCTGCAACTTCATGTGAGACACACACAATCAATAGACTAAAGTAAAAATAATATATTTCTGTTTCTCTGCACCTGGACTCTGAGTGTTTTCTTCGCGGCACCTACCCAGAAGGTCCTTTGTCACTCTTTGTAGACAGGAAGATCTGAAGCACTGAGAAGCAACAAAGGATGAAAAGCAAGTAATGTATTTAAAAATGGCAGTTGTTTCTGATACACAGTTTTTTAGCAAATTAAATGTCACACAGACAGGTTTTACATCTACATATAGTTGAATATGGTGTAAAAGATACCTGTCTCACATCAGCAGACTGCAACCCTAAGGCCGCGTACACACGCGGGGACTGTTCGCTCAACTTTGTTCGTCAAACAGTTTCAGCGGACAGTCCGCTCAAAATTAGCATGGACGGACTTGCCCACACACGACGAACGAACAGTCCGCTGAAACCGTGCGCGATGACGTGAACGGCACGTACGACGGGACTAGAAAACGACGTCCTATACACTGCAATGCAACCTTCGGCGTGTAAATTCTTTCTGAGCATGCGCGAGACTTAGTTTGACGAACAAGCCTACACACGGGCGGACTGTCTGCTCAAACCAAGTTTCAGCGGACAGTTTTTCGGAATTTCCGAAAAACTTTGTTCGTCAGACTGTCCGCTGAAACTGTCCGCTGAAGCCCACACACGAGCGGACTGTCCGCCGAAACACTGTTCAGCGGACAAAGTTGAGCGAACAGTCCCCGCGTGTGTACGCGGCCTAAGTGAATTTGAGGGCAACAACCAACTTTGTTTTTGTCAGGAGCTGAGAATCGATTATTAAATCTCGCAGTAATAAAAACTGGACATGGCAAGAGAAGTTGGTGTACTATCTCAAAGGCCTCTTTCACACTGGGGCGGTGCGGGCGTTGGTGGTAAAGCGGCGATATTTTTAGAGCCGCTTTACCGTTGTTTTAGCGGCGATATGTCAAAAAAATCTTAAAACTGCCCGCAAAGCGCTGCTGCAGTGGCACTTTGCCGACGGTATAGCCGCGCTGCCCCATTGATTTCAATGGATAGGAGCGATGAATACACCGTTCCTTCACCGCTCCAAATATGCGGCTAGCAGGACTTTTTTCTCGGTCCTGCCAGCGCACCGCTCCAGTGTAAAAGCCCTCTGGCTTTCACACTGGAGTGAATGGGGCCGGGTTTTTTCAGGCGCTATTTTTAGCACTGTAGCGCCTGAAAACCGCCTCGGTGTGAAAGGGGCCAAAGGGTCTGCACTCATCACCATTTGGAGATATCCATCTGTGTTTGTAAGGTTTAAGTTCCACGGGTCCTTCTGTTCAGTAGTCTGCTGGAACATTAGTAAACAACAGTTGGGGCAATAGGCTCATGAGGAGAGGGATGTATGCACGTGGGGAACCCCAGCCACAACACTTCTTCTGTTTTTCAAAGTCATTATGCTAGTCCTCTAGGTGCGTAAAAATGCAAGACTATTTCCTGCTCTGCCGCTATTTTGCTGCATATGTAACAGGGCTTCGACTCTCTATTTTAAGTTTCTGCCTTCAGACTGGGCTTTCCTCGTTTGTGCCACTGCTATACGATGGGCTCCTGGACTCCTATTTATTATGGTAAGTGTTGTGTAGAAGGGGAGTGCAACTGCTCTTTAACCAATTTGTGCCCGGCCCAAGATGTATTTCCTTGAACCAGCTGTGTTCCCCAGTGTAGGGTAAGAAACTGCCTGGTGTAGTTCCCTAGTTTGGCAACAAGTTTTCACCATAGCTAACTATGAGAGGTTTGGGTACTTGGAATGAGTAGGCAGTGTAGTCAATGGCCTTGTTCATTGTTTGGACCCTTTCTCCTCCTAACCTCAAGATGCAGATGTCCTCTGGAACTGGATGGTGCTGGGTGAGGCCGCTATTTGGGTCCATTACTGGAAGACCTGAAGTAGGCATGGGACAGACTAGTGGATGTAAACCCACTCTCATCAATTATAAAGTACTGCCATAGTGCTGAACTATAAGGATATACATGCCTCCTGCATGTATCCTTACCTGTCAAATGTGTCCCGTTTAGCAGTTTGAAGCCCCCAAAAACAGCAGATTCAGCGGGCGGGTCTGTTATCGGTGCTTGGTGGGCGGAGTCATAATGTCAGCAGACTCCCCACACACCTCTACACTCCCTGTGGCCAGAGCATGCAGGAGAGGCAGAGTGCATTCTGGATAAAATCGGAGTGCACTCACGGCCCCCTGTCACAAGTTCATACACACATCAATGTGCAGTGACAGTGGGGGATGATCGGTTGCGATGGGACAGCTGTGAGCACCGATCTCCCCCTTGCCTGGCTTTACATTATCTGCTTCTCTCCCTCCCGCGGCTTTCACCTGAAAAGCCATGCGCGGGGGGGGGGGGGGAATCGATGCTCCCAGCTGTCTACGTCGCACCGATCAGCTCCGACTGTCCTCAGTGTCTTCCTCCAGTGCCGTGTCCTCCTTTGCCCCCCTTGTCCCTCTCCATGTGTCCACATCCCCCCCCCACTTTGTCTTCCTCCTCAGCCCCCCCTTGTCCCCCGCGGGCTGCGGGGGGGGATCTGTCAGGATGGAGAGAGGAGAAAGGGGGTCTGGTATGTCAATTACCAGCCCCTTTCTTTTCTGAATGGGACACAGAGCACTGTCTCCCCTCCATTCATTTTCAATGCAGAGAAAGTAACTGGGGAATCTGTGTCCTCTGTCCCTTTCTCTGTCTCAAATTGGAGATGTCCAGGGTCTCTGTTTAGACCCCTAACATGTCACCAAAGCCCCCAACAGGGCTGATAAAAAAATTAAAAATAAAGGCAGCCAATCCTGGGAGACCTGGAGGGGAGAGGAGGGGGATGTGAATTGTGAGCTTTTTACACAGGATGTGCCTGTCTCAGGCTAGTGCATGAGATATGTAAATAACCTGTCACTCAAAACAAGGGGGAGGATTTGACAAAAGTTCTCTGTTTGTCAACATTTATCTCACTGAACAATAAAAGAGGATTGCTCAGAGCTGGATTAACTCTGTGTGGCAATACTGGGCACAGATGATAGGAAATCTTATTCTTTACATTGTGACATAACAAAAAAAAAAAAAAAATTGGGTTTCCATCCACTTTAAGGAGACTTGTTAGACCATGTCTGTTTAGGCCTGAGTCTCAGGGCATGCTCATAGAATGGCAGGATTAAGTGGGTATAATTGGACTTCCTGTGCCCATAACACCCTATTGAGTTTAGAGCAATGCTCTCCAAACTGTGGCCCACATATTTGGCCCTTTGCTAGCCCTTGTCTGGCCCTTGGGACACTATTCCTCCCACTGACACCACCGATGGGGCAATATTCCTCCCACTGACACCAACAATGGGACACTATCCCTACCACTGAGGACAATGATGGGGCACTATTCCTCAAAGTGACACCAATGACGGGGCACTATTCCTCCCACTGACACCAACGATGGGGCACTATTCCTCCTACTGAAACCAATGATGGGGCACTATTCCTCCCACTGACACCAATGATGGGGCACTATTCCTCCCACTGAAACCAATGATGGGGCACTATTCCTCCCACTGACACCAATGATGGGGCACTATTCCTCCCACTGAAACCAATGATGGGACACTACCGATACCAACAATGGGGCATTATTCCTTCTACTGACACCAATGATGGGGCACTATTCCTTCCACCGACACCAATGATGAGGCACTAGTCCTCCCACTGACACCAACGGTGAGGTTATATTCCTTTCATTGACACTAATGATAGGGCACTATTCCTCCTTCTACTGACCGCATGGGCTATGTAATTTATTTACTCCCACTGTTCACCAAGCCAGAGGCATTGTTTATTTCCACTGAATCTGGGACATTTTCTAGCCCCCGTGGCCACAATCCAGCCTCTAAAGTCTGAATGACAGTAAACTGGCCCTGTGTTTAGAAAGTTTGGAGACCCTTAGCCCATGTCTGGGCAGGAATAGGTTAAAGGGACTATGTGCTCCTCTACCACATGATTAGCTATACACATGGAGGACATGTAATCCAACACACAGTTTACTGTTACATTAAAAAACATGTGACACAGAAGTAACAAGAGATATCAAACATTAAAGTCTAGCTACACCGAAGAACAAAAGGATAACATACTGCAGCTTACCAAGCCTTAGATGTTTTGAATGCATTCGTTTTCTTTATTTCAGGCTTTTTTTTTCACCTGTGATACACACATATAATACACTTGCTGTCCTAGACTAATAATACTCAGCACGTTAGAAAAATTGAAAATTGTATCAAATACTTACCGTAATTTCCCTTTCCTGACACTCTAAAGTTCCAATAACCTCTGGAGAGCAGACTAACCCCTGCCTTTCAATCTCCAGGCTGCTAAGTAGGGATGAGCCAAACACCCCCTGATTTGGTTCATGGCAGAACATGCGAACATTCACACTGTTAAAGTCTAAGGGACCCGAACATGAAACTGGGGACTGGGGTCCTGCCCCAGGGCACATGTATCAATGCAAAAAAAAGTTTTAAAAATGGCAGTTTTTTCGTGAACAGTGATTTTAATAACACTTAAAACTAAAAAAATAAAAGTGAAATATTCCTTTAAATATCATACCTGGGGGGTGAATATATTATGCCTGCAAAGTGGCGCGTGTTTCCCGTGTTTAGAACAGTCCTTGCACAAAATGAAAATTCTAAAGGAATAAAAGTAATTTAAAACTGCTTGCGGCTGTAATGTAATGTCGGATCACAACAATATGGATGAAAATTATTGATAAAAACGGCATGGGTAGCCCCCCCCCCCCCCCCCAGCTCATTACAAGGCCCTTTGGGTCTTTTATGGCTATTAAGGGGAACCCCACACTCAAATTAAAAAAAGAAAAGGCATGGGGCCCCCAGGCCCTATATACTCTGAACAGCAGTATACCGGCGTTCCAAACAAGACAGGGACTTTAGGTTTGTTCTTAAGTTGAATCTGTTTGTAATTTGGAATAGGTACATTTTGTAAGTGTAGCTCCAGCCAAAAAAACTATTTTTAAGCTTTTTGGATAACACAGGGAAGGGTTATCACCCCTGTAACATTTGTTTTGCTGTCTGTGCCCCTGTTCAGAAGATTTCACCTCACTTTCTGTCCCAATGACAATTGGATTTTGAAAATTTGGGGTTATTAGGGAAACAAGCAATGGTGATAAAGCATCAGTGGAGACACCTTTTTCCCATCTTAACTCTTACAGGAGAGAATTTCTCTTCCTAAGGGTAGATTTCCTCTCACTTCCTGTTGTCTCCCTCTGTTTGTAAGTAGGAGTCATTTGTAAGTCAGATGTTTTAAAGTAGGGGATATCAAGAACTATAATTACATGCTTCTGTTACACAGAAAAATTAGGTCTTAGGCAGAGGTGGTGCTGCCTCAACACTGTAACCCCTCACAGATTCTGTTGTTCAGCGCAGGAATGAGCCCTGCTGTGAAAGATTAGAGCAAATATTGTAACTACATGCCCCTGTTAAACAGGGGCAGAAAAATTGGGCTTTAAGCACTGGTGGTGGTGCCACAACACTGCAACCCCTCACAGATACTCTAGTTGAGCGCAAGAATGAGCCCTGCTGCAAAATATTACAGCAGAAATTATAATTATACGCCCCTGTTAAACAGGGGCAGAAAAATTGGGCCTTAGGCACTGCACCACCACCAGTGCCCTGAAACAAAAATGTTCTTGGAAGCTATCAACATGAACATTGAGAAGGAATAGGATAGTCACTCAGCATAGGCAGTCTTCAAGGGATCTCACATTCATAAAAAAATTAATCAGTTACATTAGCATCAGGTGCTTGGTAGCTGGTGATCCAAGACTGATTCAATTTCATGAAGGTGAGCCGATCAACGGAGTCTATGGACAGGTGCACTCTGATTGGTTACAAAGCCTGCAGCAGCACTGGATGTGCGCTCAGAAAGAAAACGCTGGATGCAGGACAGGCCAGTAGCTCAATTGCATATTGTGCAAACTCTGGCCAGTGATCCATCCTCAAGACCCAGTAACCCAGTGGATTTTTGGGGGCATTCGATGCAGAGTCCTCTGGGTCACTAAGGATGACATGATCCACAGCCACCTCCTCCCAGCCACGTACAAGTCCATGGGTTTCTGGGGACTGAAAACGATCCCTTGAAGACTGCTGCTGATGCTGAGTGCTAGGCTCCACCTCCATGCTGACACAATCCTCCTCCTCCTCTTCCTTTGTGATTGGCGGGCTTGCAGGAATACTGTCTGGATAAAGGGGGCTTTGAGCGGTAAGGAAGTCCGCCTTTTCCTCCCTCTGTTCTGCATCAGTGCCCTGTCCATTATTTCACAAAGTGTGTGCTCCCAACAGGAATATAAGAGGAACAGTATTACTGATGCATGCACAGTCACTGATCACCATCCTCCTGGCCTCCTCAAATGGTGACAGGACAGTGCATACATCCTTGATCAGTAACCACTGGCGTGGCGAAAAAGAGCCAAGCTCCCCTGACCCTGTCCTGGTGCCATACTCACACAGGTACTCATTGATGGCCCTCTGCTATGTGTTCAGCCGCTGTAGCATTGCCATTGCCAACATTGAGTTCCATCTGGTAGGCATGTCACGAATGAGGCAGTTCTTGGGCAGGTTGCATTCCTTTTGAAGGTCAGCCAGCTGAGCACTGGCATTATATGATCAGCAGAAATGCCCACAGACTTTCCTGGCCTGCTTCAGGAGATGCTGTAAGCCCGGGTACCTCCACAAGAACCGCTGCACCACCAAATTAAGGACGTAAGCCAGACAGGGAACATGGGTCAAGTGTCCCTGTTGGAGGGCAGACAGGAGGTTGGTGCCATTGTTGCAAACCACCAATTCCTGGCTGAAGCTGGCATGGCGTCAACCACCTCTGAGTCTGCCCCTGCAGAGCTGATAGAATCTCTGCCCCAGTGTGGCTCCTGTCCCCTAAGCAAACCAACTTTGCTCTACAGTCTCATATATATATATATATATATATATGTATATATATTTAATGCACTGCAGATGACTGAACCACCTGCCTGCCCGCTGCCTGAAAGTGTATTTGAAAAAGTACACCAGGAATGGCCTGCAGTCAGATATAGGCTTGGCTAGACTAGAATGCAGTGGATAATATATATATATATATATATATATATATATATATATATATATATATATATATATATATATAAATAAAATAGGATTTTTATATACAGCTTACCTGTAAAATCATTTTCTTGAGAGTACATCACGGGACACAGGAGCTCATTACATAGTGGGTTATATAGTCACCTCTGGTTTTTGGACACTGGTTAACCCCAATTAAGGAGAATTCCTCCCCTATATAACCCCTTCCATATGGGAGGCACCTCAGTTTTGTAGCAAAGCAATAGGAAACCACGTAAAACCCAAGAGGGGCGGGAGCCCTGTGTCCCGTGATGTACTCTCAAGAAAAGGATTTTACAGGTAAGCTGTATATAAAAATCCTATTTTCTTGATCATACATCACGGGACACAGGAGCTCATTACATAGTGAGATGTCCCAAAGCAATGCTCAGATTGAGGGGAGGGAGACACAGATCATAATTATAGACCGCCATGGGCCGGAGGACCTAAACTGCAGCCTGCAGTACACTGCGCCCAAAGGCGATATCCTCTTGCCCTCTGACATCCACCTGATAGAATCTGGTGAATGTGTGGACTGATGACCAAGTTGCAGCCTTACAGATCTGAGCCAGGGAGGCCTGGTGATGCACTGCCCAAGAAGCACTTACAGCCCTAGTAGAGTGCGCTTTCAATTGAAAAGGAGGGATTTTCCCTCTAACACTATAGGCCTGAGAAATAATCTGTCTGATCCACCTTGAGAGAGTGGATTTTGATGCCGCCTGGCCCTTCCTAGGGCCTTCCGGCAAAAATAAATAAGCAATCAGTTTTCCTTATCTGAGCCGTTGCTTGAAGATAGATACTGATTGCCCTAACCACATCCAAAATGTGCAAGGATTCTTCTTCTGCGGACTGTGGGTCCGAAAAAAAGGATGGTAGCATTACATCTTGATTCAAATGGAATCCCGAAACCACCTTAGGTAGAAAGGACCTGTTGGGGCGCATGACCACCCAGTCCTTATGAACAATTAGATACGGCTCTTTGCTGGAGAGAGCTGCTAGTTCTGACACTCTTCTAGCCGTGGAAATGGCTACCAAGAAAACCAATTTTTTGGTCAAAAGAACTAATGAAGCCAGATGCAAAGGTTCAAAAGGTTGCCCCTGCAAAGCCGAGAGAACCAAATTTAGATCGCATGGGCATACCGGAGGTGTGACTGGCGGCCTTATCCGCATAGCCCCGCGGATGAAAGCACGCACCAGGGAATGCAATGCAAGTGGCTTCTGAAAAAATACTGACAAGGCCGAAATCTGCACCTTGATAGTGCTTACGGCCAAATTCATTTCTAGGCCTGACTGGAGAAAGGCCAAGATCCTGCTAATGACACACTTTCTAGGATGCCATCCCCTGAGTTCACACCAGGAAACATATGCCCTCCAGATTTTGTAGTAAATAAGCCTGGAGGCCGGCTTTCTGGCATTAACCAGAGTAGAAAGGACTGGCCCGAAAGCCCACGGTCTCTCAGAATGTGGGTCTCAGCAGCCAAACCGTCAAATTCAGACTGTGTAAAGCAGGATGGTAGATTGGACCCTGTGAGAGCAGATCTGGCCGGAGAGGGAGGATCCATGGCCTGCCTTCGGCCAACTTCATGATCTCTGCGTACCACGGTCGCCTGGGCCAAGCCGGGGCTACCAAAAGGACCGACTTCGTTTCCCTCTTGACTCTTCCCAGGAACCGCAACAGAAGCGGGCATGGGGGGGAAAGCATAAATCAGATTGTACTGATCCCAGGGGACTGTCAGAGCATCTGACCCCTGAGCAAGTGTATCTCTTGTTCTTGACACAAATTTGTCCAGTTTTCTGTTGAACCTGGACGCAAACAGATCTACGTCTGGAGTACCCCACCTGCGACATATGTCCAAAAACACGTCGGGGTGCAGAGCCCAGTCTCCTAGGCGACAACTGCTGGCGGCTCAGAAAATCCAAATTGATAAATAAAGTTGCGCTACGGACTAGTTTCTTAAAAGTAAAATGAATGCTTAAAGAGGGGACAAATTATTAAGAAAATTCTTGAAGGGTTGAAGCTGCCTATGCCTAGATCCTCCACCCTTAAATAAAGGAGGAGGTGAAAGATAGAGAATTAAAAATAAGCTGTGGCGCTAAAACCCTGTGTTTGTGCAACTCTGTGCATACAAATATGTGCTTTGGATATAACTGTGTTAACAAAATATTACTTATCTATATCTATATAAAGTGCTGGTGCTGCCGTACTGTACAGTGCTGCATATATATTAATATTATAGATATCACGTACATAAAAAATTCCAAATGAACAAAAAATTGCAATTATGCAAAATTGCTATATAAAAGTGCAAATCAACAGTCCTATGAAAAATCGTGCAACAACCTGTGCAAAAATGCAAGAAATTTGTGCAAAAAATTGTGCAAAAAATTAGTCCCAAAAAGCGTCCTTCAATGTAAGAAAAGATTTTTTCAAATCGCTTTCAGAAGTTGCTGAAAAATCGCATATTGCAGTATTTCAAGGGATGGTGGTAGAATAAAGTGACTAGTGCAAGGAAGGCAATATAGAGGAAAAAACACTCCTCCCCGGTGCGCCACCACCGGTCCGCCTGCCAATTTTCCACTCCTGGAATGAAGACTGCAGAAAGGCATGGAACATGCTTTTCTGCCCAGACAAGTATGCGATTCACCTCTTTTTGCGCTACCCTGGTGATTGATATAGGCCACTGCTGTGGCATTGTCGGACTGAACCCGAACAGGGAGACGCGTAGTCTGGAAGACCACCTTATCAGAGTCATTCAAACTGCCCGGATCTCCAAGACATTTATGGGCAATAGCCTCTCGATCGCAGACCATTTCCCCTGCGAGCATGTCTCCTCCAACACTGCTCCCCAGCCTGTCAGGCTGGCATCTGTCGTAATAACCTTCCATGGAAGAGGAAGAAAGGTTTTGCCTTTCAGCAAATTCTCGGTTTGTAACCACCAGACGAGACTCCTGTGTGTCCCTGGAGATAGACGCATAGGAAGATCCAAGGATTGGGGCTTCCTGTTCCAGGCCGCAAGGATGCATCTTTGCAGAAGCCTTGAGTGGAACTGGGCAAATGGAACGGCCTCGAAGGAGGCGACCATTTTCCCTAACAGTCTCATGCATAATCGAATGGGGGAAGATCTCTTGCCCAGAATGAGGTGCACCAGATCCCCGATGGCCAAGGCTTTTGGCCTTGGAAGAAACACCTTGCCCTGAGCGGTGTCGATAAACATACCCAGGAATTCCAACCTGGTAGCAGGCTGTAGGAACGACTTTTCTAGGTTTATAATCCAACCTAGACGTTCCAGGTGTTCTAGTGTTCTGGAAACACTGTGGTTCAGGGACGCTACTGTTTTCTCCATGAGAAGCAAGTCGTCTAGATAAGCCATGACGGCTATACCCTGAGCTCTTAGGTTTGCCAAGAGAGGGTCTAGAATCTCTGTGAAGACTTGAGGGGCCGTAGCGAGCCCGAACGGCAAAGCCACAAATTGAAAATGGTGCCGCTCTACCGCGAACCTTAGATACCTTTGGTGTGCGGGAAAAATTGGCACATGGAGATATGCATCCTTGATGTCTATTGATGCCATAAACTCTCCCCCTTGCAGGGAGGAGACCACAGTGCGAATTGACTGCATTCGGAAGGACCGGATACGTAAAAAACTGCTTCAGATCCTTCAGATCCAGGATAGGTCTGACACTTCCATTTGGCTTCGGAACGTTAAAGAGATTCGAGTAAAACCCTGAACCCTGTTCTTTTGGGTCCACTTCTACTATCACCCCTTGGGATAGTAAGTGATCCAAGACCAGAAATAGTGGTTTTTGCTTTACTGGATCCCTGAGGATCCTTGACCTTAGAAAGCGAGAAGGTGGAATCTCCTGAAACTCTAGCTTGTAGCCCAGAGACACCGAAGAGATCACCCACTTGTCCCGGATCTCTTCCCGCCAGGCTTCCGCAAACTGCCGAAGCCTTCCCCCCACTCGACCGAGCGGGGGCGCCCCTTCACAAGGAAGCTTTCGGGCTTTGCTTGGCGGGCTTCCGCCCCCAAGTCTTTTTCTGCCCTTGGGCCCGGCCCTGAGCCTTTCCTGTAGAGGAGGGTTGAGAAGGCCGTCGCCACTGCTTAGAGCTTGATGTCCCGGGAGAGAGAGAACGCCTAAATGATGGACGTTTGCTCTTTTTGACTAGATTTACCCCCTGAAATTTTTTGGACGAATTTGTCTAATTCTTCCCAAAATAGACGTTCCCCTTTAAACGGGAACCCAATCAAATGCTTCTTACACGATAGCTCAGCTGCCCAATTTTTTAGCCATAGGGCCCTTCGCATGTGTACCAACAGGAGAGATAAACGAGATGCTTGTTGGACAGAATCCAAAATCGCATCAATCATGAAACACAGAATTTGAGGTATTTCTGCATAATTCTCCACTTCCTCACTGGGAAGGAGGCCAAGCATCCGCTTAACCTTTTCCTTGAGGAACTAACACAACCCCACGGCTGTGACTGTAGGTTGCACTACAGCGCCAGTCATGGAAAAGGAGGCTTTTAATAATGTTTCCAACCTCTTATCAGTTGGATCTTTAAATACCTGAGCATTATCCAACGGACAGGTCAGGTTTTTATTCACACAAGAAACAGCCGCATCGACAGATGGGACCCCCCATTTCTTGGTGAAACTTTCCTCCAGAGGATAAAGCATAGAAAACCTTTTAGGAGGAATAAACAGTTTATCGGGATGTCCCCAATCCTCATACATCAATTTAACCATTAAGGGATGAATTGGGAAGGAAAAAGCAGTCTGTGGGGTTTTCCTGACTCCTAGGGAAGAAACAGAGGACGTAGCGACTTCAGCAGCAGGCATTCTGAATGTGGTACGCACCAATTCAGTATAATACTGCACCTGTTTTCTGAGCGCCTGGGAGGAGGGGACTCTCTCCTCTTCCTCTGATTCCTCCGACTGCTCAAGATCCCTGTCCCAAGATAGGGATCTCTCCTCATTGTCAGAAGAATCACCTAAGAGGAATCTCAGCAGAGGGAGGGGATCTACCCCTTTTCCTGCTATCTTTCAAGGAAGCAGAACTAAAATCCATGATTCTCCCTTCAAAACCCTCCAATGTAGGCCTAAGGGAGTCCTCAGTGACATATACTGGGGCTGGGAAATTAGGAGAGGATGCAAAACCTGACAGGGGCACTGACTCGTCCTGTGAGGCTGGCTCCAGTCTTGCAGGGGGGGGATGGTAACTTACAGGCATTTTTAGAACCCCTGGACCTAGGCGGTGATTTACCAGTGCCTTTTATACCTCCCCCTGAGACCCTCTTACGAGGAGACATAGTCCTAAGCTACAAAGCAGAGGTACTAGTACAAAGTGCAATCACTGTTGTGCTAAAAGTCTCACAATAACATATATATGCTTAATACTGCACAACCTGATGCTGAGTAGGTGTCTAAGGTTTGCCTGGATCCAATCCCTTGGGATGCTTACTGCCCACAGCTCCTGTGTCTCTCACTTACAGTACCGTGATGCTCTGGGCTTTTAAACCTGCCGCCTGGCACCTGCGCAGTACAGCGCCGTGCACACCAACGTGCACGGCTCACAACCACACTTCCCCCTCCTCCATTAGCCCGGAGAGCGCGCGCGAGGACCGCCGGAATCCAGGGGGGAAAAGGAGTCTCATTAGAGCTGCGTGGACCCCCCAGACTACGAGGGACCCCTGTATTACCTTGTTGTGGCAGGGACTGCAGTGGAGACATGAGACCTCTGGAGAACCAGGCTTCACTGAGCGTGTGTACTGAAAGGCATGTAAGTATGCATCCGGCTGCTCTTACTCCCTCTAGTGGTGGAAACCAGGTAAGACATACAACTACTCAAAATGAAGAAATCCATCATATAATTATATATAGGATTAACTTCCCTTACCTGTCCTCGCCGCAGGAATTGCTGAAACAAGACAAATTCCAGCCTTCACCCATCACAGCGGGCAGTGTTAGCCAACCTTCAGGTTTATCTGGGGCTCTTTCTCAGAAGAGCCTCCTACCTGGACCATGTAAAAGACTCTGCCAGAAACTTTCGTGTGCTCTGTGTAAACAGTACACCAAGTCTGGTTTTCCCAGAGCCCAGTCTTCCAACAGGAGAGGACTTACAGGCCAAACCTCGTTTCTTCGGCTGACGAGGCCCGGGTACCATACCATCTTGGGAGTCAAATAACGGCCCGAGAGCCCCCAGCAGCTGGGGAAAGGTAAATGGGAATCAGGGCACAAGGCAAGGATGGAAGAGGACTGGAACACAGGAGGGAAAGGATCAGGACAGGCTCGGGATGGGAATCAGATACAGGATCAGGTACAGGTTCAGGCAGCTCTCTTTGCTGACAGCACTGTGATTGGCAAAGCATGCGGGTCATAGTGCATGCTTGGCCAATCATAAGACAGCAATGCACTGCGATGTCGCAGTGCATTATGGGGTGTGACGCCGCAAATTTGGTGTGAACGCCCCATAATGTTCGTATTTTGACGAACGCTTGAACAGCCAATGTTCAAGTCGAACTCATGTTCGACCCGAACATAAAGCTCATCCCTACTGCTAAGGCCAGTTGTGATCCTTGGAGATGAGGAGTCACCAGCAGAGTGATCGGTGGGCACACACTGAGATCCATTGCCAGAGACAACCATGGGCTGCGAAGCCAGTGAGTTAATACTGTGTAACTGTCAAATTCCCTGTCAACAATCTCCTCAGGAATTTCAGGCTTAAAGAAATTGGAGGGAAGGCATAGGCCAGTTGCGCAACCCAAGGATGGGTCAAGGCATCCATCCCCTCCGCTAATGGATGAGGGTGGCGTGAGAGAAACCGGCTTCCCCTGCAGTTGGTTGATGAGGCAAAAAGATCCAGTTGCGGACACCCCCACTCGTGGATGATCTGTTTGAACACTTTAGGGTGAAGGGACCATTCGTTGAGATCCTTGAATTGTCTGGATAGGCGATCCGCTTCCAAGTTCTGACAGCCTGGAAGAGATATGGCCCTCAAATCTGGGAGATATTGTTGTGCCATGTCATGGTCGGTTCCACCTCTCTCAAGAGGGATTGGCTGTGTGTCCCGCCTTGTTGCTGTATATAGGACACTGCTGCCATGTTGTCCAGATAAAGCAGGACTGGGTGACCCTGTATGTGAGGCAGCGAGGTTACCAAATGCCATGAATGCTGTTCGAAGTTCCGGAATATTAGAAATTAGGCCCTGAGTGGGAAATTCCCCTCTGCCCTGGATCTTGAGTTATTCGCAGGTGGTGCCATTGTCCCAAGAAGACTCATTCAGTGGGATGCTGGCATCACTGGTGCAGGCAATGCCTGTTGGAACTTCTTCCTGATCTTGGGGAGTTTCTGAGGTGGCAAAAAAATTGTGGCCGTCTGGGTATTGAATTGGGCCCCTAGGTAGACCATATTCTGTGTAGGCTCTAGCTGGCTCTGATAATGCCTGTCCCCCAATGCATATCTGAGGAACTGCTGATGTGACTTGAGGATCTGCTTGTAGGCATCCTGCAAGTCCACTGAAATCCTCCAGTCTCCTGGTTGAATAACCTGGATTATGGTATGGAGAGGCTCCATCTTGAGTCTCTCTATCTGGATAAATTGATTCAGCCTCTTCAGGTCATTCTGGAGGCGGTCGTTTGACCAGCCTCCGACCAGCCTGAACCTTCAGGATCCTCTGCCGAGGAGGAAGCAGTATCTTCTCCCTCTGCCTGGAGGGTTGGCTGTAATACTGGGTCTGGGGAATCGACCCGCCTATGGGTTGGAGTCACCCCTGAAGTGCCTGGTACCCCTCTAGTTAGAGAGGGCTTGATGGATTCTTTTAGACCTGGTGCAGGGCCCACACTCTGTTCGTCCCCTTTTGTCCCTGGTTGTTCAAGACGACTGGAAAATTCTGCCATGGAGTCATGGACTACTGTCTTCAGCAAAGTTGACACCTGCTGACTCTCATACTCCTGGTCACTGGCAAGCTGCCTGAAGCAGTTTCTGCAAAGTAGCTTTCCTGGGTCATTTCCACATTACCAACATTTGCCTTTTGGCGCTGAGCCCTCAGAGGAGAAGCTGTGTGTACCTCCTGCTGTCCCCCCCCTGCCCTGTAAGGACGGACGGGGCCACCTACACATCAGTGTCATGCAACCAAGCCTATCGGGTCACGTCCGTGGATGCGGCATCAGCTCGCTATTGCGTGGCTTGTCAGCACATGTGACTGGGGGCGTCTGCGTGGGCGCTCCCCCATTTGGCGGCGAGGGTCTTTCACGTTCGCGGCTGGGATCTGTTTGTCACTTCCTATTTCCTGTTTCACTCACACGCAGCAGTTTCACTTCATTCAAGGTGAGCCCACACTTTGATGGATGCTAATCATCCATTCACTCCCTTCACATTTGAGCACTTAACTTCAGCATGGTCTGCAATATATATCGTCTCACACTCTATTGTTTTCACTCTCATGGTTCATTCATTCACACACTATTACACGTTCATCTCATTTCACTGTCTTCAAGTCTTTGAACAACATTGGTTCATATGTATATATATTTTTTTCATTGCATTGTATAGTTCATGGTTACTCTGTTGGTATAGTACCAATGGATATACATATACAATGGACATGCTATGAGGGACGCACACTCTCACACTGTGTTTGTAATTTTTTTAATTTACACATTTTATTTATTATTATTATTTTTTTTTTTTTCTCTGTTGTCCCCTAGATTCGAAACCCATACCATTATTGAATCAGACTGGTTCATGCATATGCGGTACATACTTATATCATATACAACTTTACTTCTATGCTGTTATGACAGCATCTATTGATACATATGCATTTATGTTTCAGTTGACATTATTAATGGATACTGGGAGATCTTTGGTGACAAACACCCCCACCCCGGCCACCTCTGCCCCTTGTTTGTGCTCTCTTGGGTTGGTTTTTTTTTTTTTCAAAGAAAATTTAATTGAAGTTTAATCAAATACAAGAGAATAAACATAAGTACAGACAAATCTCTTCCAAGTTTAAACAACGGCAGATCGTTAGAAAAAAAAAAAAAAAAAAAAAGAAAGCAGAAACCGGTTTATCACAGCCATATTTATCACAAACTGAACCTTTTTGTATAACCCGGACCTTGGGTTGGTTTTTCATCTGCCTCCTCAGCTCCCAAGCCGGATAATCATTACTGCTGCCCATGGGTATTCAGCATTTGGTAGTCTGATCCAGCCTCTGGTGAGTATAGGGCCATGCGTTTTGGACCCTCTTGACTAATTGTCATGATACCATCTCTGTGTTGATACTTATTTGGTTCATTATACCTCCTACAGATGTACTACACACGCATCTACCCCCGATGAAGCAAGCATGGTCTTACGAAACACATTGGGATACTTTTCATGCCTGTGTAATGCAATTTACATTTTATACCATGATATGTTTAATGAAATTTTTTTACTGTATGTATCATTTCAGTGGCTTGACTATGATTCATGCTGTTTATGTTTGCAAGACAATTTTAATACATTTTAAGACTACATTTGCTCTGTCAATTTTTGGCTAACCACATTCACCCCATTTAAAGTCCCGTGGCGATTTCCTGTTTTATTGTTGCATATATTGGGATGGAGGTGGTTTGCGGGTGACACCAGACCTTTTTTTTTTGTCTGCTCTTATTTAGGGGTGACAAGCGCTGCACAATGTTTTTAAAGGCACATTCTCCCACGTGACAATCACAGCAGAATCGCATCACATTTGGGGTGCCCTGAAAGGATAAAGGCACCTAATGCATGTTGTGCAGCGACTGCCACACAATATAAAATCAGATTGTATGGAGTTTGATAATACGTTTTTTCCTTCTTTGGAGCAGGTTCCGGATCCTCCCATTCCATTGCAGATTTTACTGCATTAAAAATGGTGGTATCATCACAAAATCAGTCTGAACCTTCAGGATCCTCTGTCAAGGAGGAGGCCGTATCTTCTCTCTCTGCCTGGAAGGTTGACTGTAATACTGGCTGCTTAATCTGCTGGGCTGGAGTCACCCCTGAAGTGCCTGGTACCCCTCTAGTTAGAGAGGGTTGAATGGCTTGGCTTAGACCTGGTGCAGGGCCCAAGCTCTGTTCATCCGCTTCTGTCCCTGGTTTTCTGAGACGACCGGAAAATTCTGCCAGGAAGTCATTGACTACTTTCTTGAGCAAGGTTGACACCTGCTGGCTCTAGTACCCCTGCTCTGTGGCAAGCTTCCTGAAACAGTTGCTGCAAAGTTGCTTTCCTGGCATAGGGTCATCTGCACATGACCAACATTTACAACATTTACTACAACATTACTAACATTTGCTTTTCGGGCGCTAAGCCCTCAGAGGAGAACCTGTGTGCTTTCTCTTAAGTGTACATTTGTGCCCTTTGTACTGGGGTCTGTCAGGACTGGAGGAGTCACTTTCTGCCCTGGAAAAATCCTGATGATCCAGAGGGCCTCTGGGCCTCCTAGAGCAGGGGTGTGAGCAGCTGAAATAGACAAGAAGGCATGCTCGTCCAGGCACAATGCACTATTTTTTCCTGCATCTTCTTACTTACCCAAAGTTGGCCCTTGCCTAGTATTGCGGTGGTGTTAGGTTCATGCTGGAGGAAGAACCGAAAGGTGCAAGGGGGACTGCATGGCAACAGAGAGAAATAAGGGAAGAATAATACAATACTATAATAGTAACAATACTATAAAGCCCCATACACAGATTATCTGCTGAGATTTTCCTTCAGATTTACCAAAACAATGTAGTAGAAGGGCCTGCCTGATTGCATACACATTGAAACTCCTAAGGTTTGTCCTCATATTATATAGTTTTGGTAAATCTGAAGGAAAAACTCAGCAGATAATCTCATAGTGTGTATGGGGCTTAATACTAATAATACAATAATACAATCAACAAAGGGCTAGTACAATTATGAGGTAAACCAATGCCCATCCACACAAAAGGACACCTTGGCTACACTTCATACAATCCTCTGCAGATTTTTCCTCGGATTTATCAAAACCACACAATACAATGTCAAACCTTAAGAGTCTCAATTTGTATGCAATCAGGCAGGCTCCCGCACTACATGGTACCAGCAAATCTAAGTAAATCATACAAAAAAAGCTACACAGTGTTTATGGGATCTTTATAGAGCCATGAGAGCAAGAAAAAAAAAACTTTTATAGACATTGACAGACCTGGAAAGAGTTCCATAGGAGAGAAGACATCATGCAGTCCCAGCTACTGGATCCGGACTCCAAAGCAGGATTGTTGTCTCTGATTAGAGAACACCTCAACCCCAAAAGACCACCAGAAAGGGTTCCCCACCTTGGTGTGTTTAGCAGCCTAGGATGTGAAACTGCGTGCTGGGAGAGGCTTGAACCCAGACAGACTCCAACATAGTCAGCAGGTAAGAGCTTATCCTGAGTGTAACGGTTTGTAAATGTTGATCATTGAGGAATAAAAAGGAGAATGGGGGAGGTAGCTCTCAGTCAAACTTTTATAGAGCTAAACAAGTCCTGTGGGTGGATCTAGGGGCGGAGCTATATATATATGCATGCTGCCATGTTGGCGTCAGGAAAAAGCAAATAAGAGAGCCTTCCCGTGCATGTCCTTAGCACCATATTTATGTTAAAATGTAGCGCCCCCTGTAGCCAGCCACATGCATGACATCACACCTCTAACATGGGGTGGATGCTAAACAATATTGCTGGCAATCTTCAAAGGTTCTGTGTGTGGGAGAACTATGAAGGGAAAATCCACAATAATCACTTGACCTCCGGAAGATTTGCCCCTCTTCATGTGGGAACCTTGAGTGGACAGTGAACAAGTCTTGCTTTTTGACTGGTGCTGACTGCTGGGTTGCATTTTTAGGTTCTTTTTGGGGCTTTTCCTTGTAGCTTTTTAACACCCTTTCTGACACTTTTTAAACAGGTTTCTTTTTCTTTGGCCTTCAGCCCACTAATTAGGGGAGTGGTTAATTGGTCACAGGTGCTTGAGGCCTATATAACCTTGTGCAGAACTCATTGTGAGCCTGCTCATCTTTGAGTCTGCTGGAACTCTGTCCAAGGGTAACTGGTCAAAGTGGTGAGTAAAAACCAGAGTTAGTGGAACTGGTCAAAGTGGTGAGTTAAAAAACAGAGTTTAAAACAGGAGGTTATAACATGGGCCATAGTACATGTGTAGTGTGAGTACCTGAGTGTTGTCTGAGTAGTGTGTGTGGATTGTTAGTATTTATGTATTGTGTATTTGTGTATTGTGAGTGCACGTAGGTCTGCGAGTGGTCTGCGAGTGCACGTAGGTCTGCGAGTGCACGTAGGTCTACGAGTAGTCTGCGAGTGCACGTTGGTCTGCGAGTGCACGTAGGTCTGTGAGTGGTCTGCAGGTGCACGTTGGTCTGTGAGTGGTCTGCGAGTGTACATAGGTCTGCGAGTGCACGTAGGTCTGGGAGTGGTCTGCTAGTGCACGTTGGTCTGCGAGTGCACATAGGCCTGTGAGTGGTCTGCGAGTGCACGTAGGTCTGCAAGTGGTCTGCGGGTGCACCTAGGTCTGCGGGTGCACATAGGTCTGCGAGTGTTCTGCAGGTGCACATAGGTCTGCAAGTGGTCTGCGAGTGTAGGTAGGTCTGCGAGTTAGTGAAAACTGTAATCCATGTCCTTAGTCTGTTTGTCTTCAGCAAACTGTTTCTGGCTTTTCTTGTGCATCATCTGTAGAAGAGGCTTCTTTCTGGGATGACAGCCATGCAGACCAATTTGATGCAGTGTGTGGCGCAGTGGCGGCTGGTGAAGTTTTCGTTTGGGGGGGGCGCCAGACCCTGCCCTTCCTCTTTGACCCCTCCCACTTGGTGAAAATGGGCGTGGCTACAGCAAAATAGCGGGCGCGGCTCTAAGGTGGTGTGGTTAGCATCTGAGATGAACAAGGGATGGAGGGACAGCAGGCCCAGATCCTACACAACAATAGAAATATGTGTATTCTATGAAGTTTAACAAACAGCAGATAAAGTTTTTCCAAACACCTGGTGTTAGCACTTCAATCATCCCGGAACCATGGTTGTTATGGTGTCAGGATGACTGAAGCGCATTATTTCTATTATTGTAATATAAAATGAAATCATTCAACTCACCATAATGCAGAATCAGTGGGGGCCCTGAGCTTGTCACTAGCCACGTCTCCTGCCACCAGACCAGATGCCACCAGATGTCATCAGGTGTCCCCCTTACTTCAGGTGCCCCCAGCCGAGTCCCTCCTTACATGCAGCCTGTGTCACACAAAATACAGTCTGCCTGTGTCACACAAAATACAGCCTGCCTGTGTCCCACCAAATGCAGCAGCCTGTGTCCCACCAAATGCAGCAGCCTGTGTCCCACCAAATGCAGCAGCCTGTGTTACCACCAAATGCAGCAGCCTATGTCACCACCAAATGCAGCAGCCTGTGTCCCACCAGATGCAGCAGCCTGTGTCCCGCCAAATGCAGCAGCCTGTGTCCTGCCAAATGCAGCAGCCTGTGTCCCGCCAAATGCAGCAGCCTGTGTCACCGCCAAATGCAGCAGCCTGTGTCACCGCCAAATGCAGCAGCCTGTGTCACCGCCAAATGCAGCAGCCTGTGTCACCGCCAAATGCAGCAGCCTGTGTCACCGCCAAATAAAGCAGCCTGTGTCACCGCCAAATAAAGCAGCCTGTGTCACCGCCAAATAAAGCAGCCTGTGTCACCACCATATGCAGCAGCCTGTGTCCCCACCAAATAAAGCAGCCTGTGTCCCCACTAGGGATGAGCCGAACACCCCCCGGTTCGGTTCGCACCAGAACTTTCGAACGGACCCCAAATTCGAACGAACTTTAGAACCCCATTGAAATCTATGGGACTCGAACGTTCGAAATGAAAAGTGCTAATTTTAACGGCTAATATGCAAGATACTGTCCTAAAAAGGGTTTGGGGACCTGGCTCCTGCCCCCCCTGCCTAAAATGTTTTTTTTTTAAATGGCCGTTTTGGCGGGAGCACTGATTTTAATGACGATTAAAGTGAAAAAAAAAAAAGTGAAGGGTGTCGGGGAGGATGGACTTCCGGTGGAGAGGAGCGAGTGAGTGAGTGAGCGATTGACGCCGTCTCCCCCTCCGCTCTCGCGTATGCTGTGAAGCAGTCTCTCTGAGAAGTATGCCTTAACCCGCTATCCCTTCCTCGAGCTAATGGACGTCCGCCGTAAAAGCTGAGATTACCCTACCTCCTCTTCCTCTTCGACGCCGGCTACCCCCGCTGACTCTCTCCCGTCTGCTTAGCCGTTGGCGCGGTGCGCCGGATGCCGGGACCGGAGTGGATTGGCAGGTGCGGCAGGGCAGGGGACGAAGCACCGGAGCGGTGAAGCCGAAGGGGAGGAAGTGAGGATCTCGTGAGACATCGGGAGGCTTCTGGGTGTTCCCTGGTGTGGAGACACGAAGGGGAGAGCAGACGGCGCTGCTGAGAAGCGGCAGAAGTGGAGCCGGACCCCAGAGAGGAATCCAGCCCTGAAGGTGGAACGAGCCTGTGTGCCCCCTGCCTGCCTGGAGTGACAGGGGTGGAGGCGACCCCCCCCCAGAGAGCAACCCGGAGATCATCAGAAAAGAGGGTGAGAGCAATCTTTATTAACACATTCTTTCTAAGACTGTAAATTTGAGGAATAACTGGATCCACCCTGAATGCGCATATGGGACAGTAGAAACATGTACATACAGGCGCATGGACACTAGCGGAGTGACAAACAGGGATTGGGTAGCGGGAGAGCTTATGCACATACCCTCAGACGCACTCACATGCTGGAGTTTGTTTTGCTACAGAGATAGCCTGGTCAGGCACCCCCCCCCTAGGACCCGATAGAAGCACGGATACACAGCCTGGCGTAGCAAAAAAAGAAAGAGCCTTAACATAAAGAAATTAAGAGATAATTACTCTAAAAAATAAAGAAAGCGGCGGAGAATAAGTAGCAGGGATGACAACACGCAGACGTGCAGCATTACAACCAGCAGCAGGAGGAAGTAGGAATTCGGCAAATGCACTGCGTGCTTACTTGACGCCGCAAAAGGGAGATCGATGGGCAACCCGGAACCAAGAAGGGAGACGGGGGAGCCTGGAATTGGCAGGTGGGCACACGAAGGTGGGACGAGGTGCTGCAGCATCGAATCATAGTGAACCCATGGGGTACGGCCGTGGACTACAAACATCAGGCAGGGAGGAGCGGAGAATAAGTGGAAATCATCTGGAGGGGAGGCAGAGAGAAGGAATACAAACCCCAGGAGGCATGAAAGAGGATTGGAGGAATGGTGGAGTGAGAGGGGACAAAAAGAGACTCTCAATACTGGAAGGCACCCCAACAGAACAGGATAAGGAACCACAAGGACCCCAGGCTAAGGAAACAGCAGCAGCAAGCGAAGATGAGGAAACTAGAGATATAGTAGATAATGGGGGTAATCCACCTGAGGAAGAGCAAATGGAAAGAAGGGGGAAAGGCCAGGACCCCATGGGACCTCCCGTTGATATACTTAGGAAAGAAATGGCAAAAGAGAGACTGGAAAACCCCATAAGGACAGAACAAAATAAAGGAGGTCTTGAGGGGGTAGAGACAGAAAGTATAAACATAGAATGGGACCTTAGAGAGCATATAAAAGCCCTACCTACGAAGGCGGATATCCAACAGCTAATAGCTACAGTAGAGAAATCATGTAAGCAAGCAGTGGAGGAATTAAGGGAGGAGGTGGAGGTAGTAGGTAATCGAATGGAAGGAATTGAAAATGCCCAAGAAGAGATGGCACAAGCAGTAGCGGAGGTTCAGGACACTATTAAATATCATGAGGAAGCAATGAATAATTATAGAGATCAAATGGATGAATATGAGAACAGGGATCGACGACAGAACATACGAATAAGAGGCTTACCTGAAAAATATCATAGCAGCGATCTGCCAATGGTGGTGCAAAAGCTATTTTGTCAGATTATGGGAACAGCAGCGCCTGAATTTATCGAAATAGACAGGGTTCATCGTGTTACTTCTTTTGGAACTCAAAACAAAGACAAACCAAGGGATGTGATATGCAAACTACATAAGTATACAATAAAGGAAACAATAATTAAGATTGCACGGGACATCCCCACAATTGAATATGAAGGTGCTCACATCCTTCTGTTCCCCGATATAGCTCGCCGAACATTAATGCAGCGTAGAATGGTCAAACCACTGTTGGAAGCCTTACAGGCAGCAGACATTAGGTACCGATGGGGGTACCCATTTCGCCTAATAGCATCAAGGAATGGAAAAACAGCAGTACTCCGTACCAGAGACGATCTAAAAGAGTTCCTGGAAATATTAGAACTTCCATTTATAGATTTCCAAGATTGGAGAATAGCTAACATTAAGACACTAATCCATCGACCGGAGCCCTGGCCCCAAGTGGGAGGAAAAGGCTAAGGAAAGATCCTAGTACACTTTTGTATAAGAGGCTCGAATTAGGGAAAAAGAGAGAGACTCAGGAAGAAAAAGAAACAAGTGAAGCCAGGAGGGAGGGGGGGGGGAGGAGGGGGTCAGCTCTCAAACTCGCTATTTAATTTAGTGTTTTTTTTTTGTTTTTTTTTGTTGGTTATTTTTTTTTTTTATTCCTTTTTTTTTTTGTTTGGTTGTTTTTTTTTTTTTTTCTTTTTTTTTTTTTTTGTTGGTTTTTTTTTTTGTTTTTTTTTTTATTCCCTTTTTTTTTTTTGCTGGTCTCTTTGCTTGTTTTTTTTCCTTTTTTTTTGTTGTGTTTGCTCTCAATTAGGTGGGTCCCGTGGAAAGGGATTGTTTAAACTGCAATATGCAGAAGGGGGGGAGGGCTCGGGAGGAGCAAGGAGCAACCAAGCGGGCTCACCCTACCGATAGTTGGTACATTTTACTAAGTAAAGTGTTAGGTTGTGGTTATGGTTTTCTTGGTGTACATGGAGGTGGGGAACACGAGATACGGGGTAACAGATCAAGAATGGTATATAAATACCTAGAATAAAGAAATGGTTAAAACATTAAAAATAATGACTTATAATGTAAGGGGACTATGCTCACCCCAAAAAAGAGGCCGCTTATGGCAGGAACTAAACCATCATGCTGTGGATATAGCCTTTTTACAAGAAACACATTTTACGTCAGGATCTGTACCAAGGCTACCGTTATTCCCATATAACAAGTGGTATCATGCCGTATCGCCCATTGCGAGAGCCAGAGGAGTATTGATAGCCTTTGGGAACACGTGCCCCCTGACATCCATAGAGGTGAATATAGACCCAGAAGGGAGATTCCTTTTCATTAAAGGAACACTGCAGGGACAAGGGTACACATTTGCGTCAATATACGCCCCAAATACACACACGGTTGAATTTTTGGGAAAAGCATTAAGAGAGCTAGAAAAATTTAGGGAAGGGTTTTTGATTTTGGGAGGGGATTTTAATATTATTGTGGACACTAAATTAGATACAACAACAGGGAAAACACCATTATCATTTAGAGCACTTAAACAGGTAAAAAAATTATTTCAAGCTTCACACTTGGTAGATAGCTGGAGGGCATTAAACGGAGAAAGGAAAAACTATAGTTATTATTCAAAGAGCCATAATGCCTACTCCAGGCTGGATTGGATCATGGTAGACCAATACTATTTAGAAAATGTAAAAACAGTAAGCATTGAACCAATAACGATATCAGATCATGCCCCGGTGGTGGCGGTGATCTTCCTTACACACGCGGGCCAAAGGGAACGAATGTGGAGACTAAACGAATCATTATTGGATGATAAAAAAATACTAGAGGATCTCCAACGTAAATTGGTGGAATATTTTGACTTAAATACATCAGAGGAAATATCGGAGCAAATAGTATGGGAAGCTCACAAAGCGGTAGTTAGAGGCGAATTAATAGCACATGGAACACGAGTTAAAAGGGAGAAAAGAAAAGAGATAGAAGATCAGATGGAAAAAATAAAGGAATTGGAGAAAAAACATAAGAGCACTTGTGAACCAGGAGATGCTAGGCGGCTGGGGATATTGAGGGAGGAGCTTTCCAGATGTCTGGATAGAAGGGTTAGGGATAAATATAGATTCTTAGCACATAGATTCTATGAACATGGGAATAAATGCGGCCGATTATTGGCTAGACAACTAAAAAAAAAGAGAGAACTATCCCATGTACACGAGATAAGAGTGAATAATAAACAAATAAAGGATACGAAAATAATAGCCACGGAATTCCAACAATTCTATAAGAATCTATATGATATCCAACCCATTCTGAGGCAAGGGGAAGATAGGGGGAGGATAGAAGAGATGAGAGATTATATTAGCAGCTCTACAATACCAATGCTCCCACCTAGGATAATAGAAAAATTAGAAGAACCAATAACTAAAGAGGAAATAAGAAAAGCAATAGAGAATCTACCGAGGGGGAAAAGCCCAGGACCCGACGGGTTAACTAATTTATACTATAAGAAGTTTGCCCAAATACTAGAAACACCCTTATGTAGATATTTTAATAATATAACTGCCTCTAACCCAATGTCCTCAGAAGCACTGTTAGCATATATAACAGTCTTACCAAAATCAGGGAAGGACCCACAGGAATGTGCTAACTACAGACCCATATCATTGCTCAATACGGACACCAAATTAATAGCAAAAATAATAGCTACCAGAATACAAGTAGAGGTAACACAATTGGTCCATCGTGACCAAACGGGCTTCATGAAAGGTAGAGAAACTAAAGATAACACCATACGAGCCTTAAATATACTCTATTGGATGCAAAATGGCCCAGAAGAAGCTCCCAGAACACTGCTATCAATGGACGCCGAAAAGGCATTTGATAGAGTGGACTGGGAATTTATGAAGGAAGTGCTGAAAGCAGTAGGCATGGGAGATCGAATGATGGGTTGGATAATAGCTCTATATGCAAAACCTAGAGCTAGAGTGAAGGTAAACGGTACTTTATCAGGCTGCTTTGAAATACGAAATGGCACAAGACAGGGGTGTCCCCTGTCTCCAATACTGTTTGCCTTGACTCTGGAACCATTTCTGTGCAGGGTGAGAGAAAATAAAGGTATAAAAGGGATAAGAATAGGATCGGAAGAGCATAAGGTATCAGCATATGCTGATGACCTATTATTCTATTTGTCAGAACCACAGGGATCAATAATGGCACTAATGGAGGAGGTTCAGAGATATGGGAAAGTGTCCAACTTTAAAATAAACATGGAAAAATCCATAATATTACCCTGTCACGTACCCCCATTGATGTCAATGGCAATGAAGAATAACCTTCCCTTCAAATGGGAAAAAAAAATCATTATACTATCTAGGAGTACATATTACGGCGGAGGCTAAATCCCTATATGAACTTAATTATGAGACACTAATAACAGAAATAATTAAAGATCTAAATAGGTGGAAGGGTTACTCTTTGACATGGTTTGGAAGGATAAACACCTTGAAAATGAATATATTACCCAGAATAATATATATCTTAAATACTGTACCTATAGCAGTGCCTCAGGTCTTTTTTAAAAGAATACGTAAAATGTTTATATCTTTTATATGGAATGATAAAAACCCTAGAATAGCATATGATATCCTGCGTAGAAATAAGAAGGAAGGAGGAATAGGGCTCCCAGATGTCTTTATGTATTATAAAGCAATGTCTATGGTACGAATACTAAACTGGTGCCATGACTCCTCAAATAAGGCATGGGTTTCGGTAGAAGAAAGTATGGCGGGCAGAAATTTAGCGGGGGCCCCGTGGATACAGGCCACAAATAGAGCTCTATCAAAGTGGACATCACCACTAACACGGAATACGTTAGAAGTATGGGACAGATTGAACCAAAAACGAAAAATATGCCCCACGTACATCACCACTGGCCCCACTAGGAGGATATCCATGGTTTCCACCGGGGGAAGAAAAGGGAGTATTAGGCTCCTGGGGCGCAGGGGGGGATACAAGGTGTTTAAGATATGCCCCATTGGGAAGTTTACTCCCGCTGACAGAATTAATAGCATTACAAGGAGATATACACATGTCGGGATGGAGATACAATCAAATGAGAGATTTCTTTAATAAATTAGAACCCCAAGTAAGACCACTGAGCTCCCTTACGATATATGAGAAGATGTGTATGAAAATAGAAAAACCAAGTAATTTACTATCCCAGATATATAAATTAGTTCATAGCGAACAAAACAGTACAACCCCTTATTTTATAAGAGAGTGGGAGAAAGAACTAAGATGCACATTTAGACCAACACAAATAAAAAAACGTATGGAAATGACGCACGCGACATCAAAAAGCGCAGCAATACAAGAAATGTCATATAAGTTTATAGCCAGATGGTACCGAACCCCAGCCAGAATATCAGAGATATATCCAACAGCGGATGGGCATTGCTGGAGAGGATGTAGGGAAAAGGGGACATACCTTCATTTATGGTGGGACTGCTCAAAAATTAGGATTTTTTGGGAGGGAGTGGCTAAATGGATAGGGAGGACAACAGCAAAATCAATAGAAATGACACCCCTACAGTACCTGTTTCATGGGACAGAAGGATCCATTAAATCTTATAAAAAAGGAGTTATACCACATCTGCTGAATGCGGCCAAAATATTAATACCTAGATATTGGAAGCAGAAAGCATGCCCCACCCTTCTGGAATGGAAGAGAGAGGTGGATAAAACAATGGAAGCTGAAAAATGGATATATAATATAAAAGAACAACAAGGAAAACATAAAAACATGTGGACAGGCTGGAAGCACCACTCCAGAGAAATAGAGAGAGAGTAAGTCTTACCTGGATTAAAAATTCCGATTCCTTCCCGAGCCTCCCAGAGATCCCTGATAGGGAGAGGGAGGAAGGAAGGGAGAGAAAAAAAAAAAAGGGAAGAAAAAAAAAAAGGGAAAGAAAAGGGAAGGAAAAGGGAACAAAGAGGAAAAGAAAGGAAAGGGAAAAGGAAAATAAAGAAACTGTTACGCAGACTCGTGTCCTCCAAAAGTACACCGTAGAAAGGGTAAAGTGGAAATATGAATCCGAACCACAAACTTTAAATTTTGTTGTATGTAGTATGTTTGAAGGTATATGGGAAGTGAATAAATGTTGGAAATGTAATTAGAGGAGGGGCTTGAGGGAGGGGGGCAGGAGGAGAGATAACCAATGGTGGAGACATAAAAATTAACAACACAATTTTTAGGAAATATATAGGAAGGCTGAGGACTTCCCTAAGCACAAAACATAAACAATACACCAAGGGGTCACAGATGGAATAAAAGCACGCAATAATGAAAAAATGAGCAAGGGCATTGGGGTTTTTCTTTTTTTTTTATTTATTTATTTTTTTTTTTTTAATAAAAGGAAACACAAGGGCACAGTAAAAACACATTAAGAAGGGCAACAACACAGGGGAGAAACTTAAATTTGCCCACATCCTTTTTTTTTTTGTTTGTTTTTGTTTCTCACAGGTTAACTCTCCACCAAGTACCCCCTTCTCTCGGGCCACCACCCAACAATGTCATAGATATGTAATGGAAAGGATGCTAGTAAATGTGAAGACATTGGGGGATGTGTTTAAAACCTCAATGTCTTAGGATTGAATGTAATTGTTTGTAGAATCATTTCTCAAGAAAATAATAAAGATGATTTAAAAAAAAAAAAGTGAAATATTCCTTTAAATATGGTGCCTGGGGGGTGTCTATAGTATGCCTGTGAAGTGCCACGTGTTTCCCGTGTTTAGAACAGTCCCTGCACAAAATGACATTAAACGGAAATAACACCATTTAAAACTGCTTGCGGTTTTAATGTTATATCTGGTTCCTGCAATATGGTTGAAAATCATTGAGAAAAATGACATGGGTAGCCCTCCCTGCCCATTACCAGCCCCTTTAGGTCTTGTACGCATATTAAGGGGAATTCTGTACCCATATTAAAAAAAGGAAATGCGTGTGGCCCCAGGCACTATATACTAAGAACAGCAGTATACAGGCGGTGCAAACAAGACAGGGACTGTGTAGGTTTGTTGTGTTAAGTTGAATCTGTTTGTAATTTTCAACTGGTACATTTTTAAAGTGTAGCTCCAGTCAAAAAAACAATTTTTAAGCTTTTTGGAAAACATAGGGAAGGGTTATCACCCCTGTATAATTTGTTTTGTCGTCCATCTTTTTTCATCTCACTTGCTGTTGTCTCCTTCCGTTTGCAAGTAGGAGATGTTTGTAAATTGGATGTTTGAAAGTAGGGGCCTGCCCTATATGCTCTGCAGAAATGGCGGAACAAGGTGTTGGTTTTGCCACAACATTGTAAGCCCTCAAAGTGACTCTTGGTGGGCGCTGGAGCGCCCTGCTGTGAACGATTATATCAAGAATTGTAATTACATGCCATTGTTGAACAGTGGTAGAAAAATTGACCTTTGGTGGTTGTGGTGCTGGTGCCACAACACTATAAGTCCTCACCGTTACTCTGGGTGGGCACAGGAAGGGGCCCTCCTGTGAAATATTATATCAAGAATTGTAATTACATGTCCCTGTTAAACAGGGGCAGAAAAATTGGGCCTTAGGCACTGGTGCTGATGCCACCACACTGCAACCTCTGCCATATACTCTAGTTTTATTGCAGGAATTAGCCCTGCTGCAAAGCATTGCATCAAAAATTGTAATTAAACGCCCCTGTTAAACAGGGGCAGAAAAATTGGGCCTTAGGCACTGGTGCTGGTGCCACCACACTGCAACCTCTGCCATATACTCTAGTTTTATTGCAGGAATTAGCCCTGCTGCAAAGCATTGCATCAAAAATTGTAATTAAACGCCCCTGTTAAACAGGGGCAGAAAAATTGGGCCTTAGGCACTGGTGCTGGTGCCACCACACTGCAACCTCTCCCATATACTCTTGTTTGATTGCAGGAATTAGCCCTGCTGCAAAGCATTGCATCAAAAATTGTACTTAAACGCCCCTGTTAAACAGGGGCAGAAAAATTGGGCTGATGGCATCAACCAGAACCAGAAATGTTCTTCCAACATATCAGCGGAGGAGGAAGAGGATAGACAATCAACATAACAGGACAGTCACTCAGCATCAGCATAGGCAGTCTTGAAGGGATGTGATATTTCAAAAAAAATTATTCTGTTACATCAGCTTCAGGTGCTTGGTAGCTGTGGGTGATCCAAGACTGATTCATCTTGATGAAGGTCAGTCGATCAACTGATTCGGTGGACAGGCGCACCCTGTGATCGGTAACAAAGCCACCAGCAGCACTGAAGGTGCGTTCCGAAAGAACGCTGGATGCAGGACAGGCCAGTAGCTCAATTGCATACTGTGCAAGCTCTGGCCAGTGATCCATCCTCAAGACCCAGTAAGCCAGAGGATTTTCGGTGGGAAAGGTGTCCAAGTCTGACCTTGCCCCTAGGTATTCCTGCACCATGTAAATCAGACGCTGGCGATGAGTGCTGGAACCAATCATACCTTGGGGCTGCGGACTAAAAAATTGTCTGAAAGCATCAGTCAGACGGCCACCTTCTCCACCGCTCCTTCTGACCGATGCCTCAGCAACACGTTGTCCAGGACCAGGAGTTTGTAACCTCCCAGTCTCTGGGAACGCGTTGCACAGACCTTTCTGCAAGGCCTCCCGGAGATGTCTCATCCTCTGCTCCCTCTGCGATGGCAAGATAAGGTCGGAAACCTTACCCTTGTACCGTGGATCAAGGAGAGTGGCCAGCCAGTAATGGTCCCTCTCCTTGATCCAAAGAATACGAGGATCCTTCCGCAGGCTTTGCAGGATCAGGGAGGCCATGCAGCGTAGGTTAGCTGAGGCATTCGGTCCGGAGTCCTCTGGGTCACTAAGGACAACATGATCCGCAGCTACCTCCTCCCAGCCACGTACAAGTCCACGTGTTTCTTGGGACTGTAAATCATCCCTACAAGACTGCTGCTGCTGATGCTGAGTGCCAGCCTCCACCTTCATGCTGACACAATCATCCTCCTCCTCCTCTCCCTCCTCCTCATCCTCTTCCTGTGTGATGGGTGGCACAGCAGGGACACTGTCTGGATAAAGGGGGCCTTGAGAGGCAAGGAAGTCCTCCTCTTCCTGCCTCTGTTCTGCCTCAAGTGCCCTGTCCATTATTCCACGCAGCGTATGCTCCAAGAGGTGGACAAGAGGTACAGTGTCACTGATGCATGCACTGTCACTGCTCACCATCCTTGTGGCCTCCTCAAACGGTGACAGGACAGTGCATGCATCCCTGATCATGCCCCACTGGCGTGGTGAGAAAAAACCAAGCTCCCCTGACCCTGTCCTGGTGCCGTAGTCGCACAGGTACTCATTGATGGCCCTCTGCTGCGTGTGCAGCCGCTGCAGCATGGCCAATGTTGAGTTCCATCTGGTGGGCATGTCACATATAAGGCGGTTCTTGGGCAGGTTCAACTCCTTTTGGAGCTCAGCCAGCCGAGCACAGGCATTAAATGATCGGCGGAAATGCACACAGACTTTCCTGGCCTGCTTCAGGACATTCTGTAAGCCGGGGTCAGTTGTCCCTGTCGGAGGGCGGAGAGGAGGTTTGTGCCATTGTCGCAAACCACCATTCCTGGCTTAAGCTGGCGTGACGTCAACCACTTCTCAGCCTGCCCCTGCAGAGCTGACAAAACATCCGCCCCAGTGTGGCTCCTGTCCCCCAAACAAACCAGCGCAAGCACGGCATGGCATCGTTTTGCCTGCGTACTTGCGTAGCCCCTGGAACGCCTACGGATCACCGCTGGTTCTGAGGACAGAGCACTGGAAGAGGCCATGGAGGAAGAAGAAGAGGAGGGGGTGGAGGAGAGAGATGTGTCACAACCAATAGTAGCATTTTGGAGGCGTGGTGGCGGAACAACCTCCAACACTACTGCACCTTGTCCTGCATCCTTCCCAGCTGCCAGAAGAGTGACCCAATGGGCCGTGAAAGACAGGTAACGTCCCTGTCCATGCCTGCTGGACCATGAGTCAGCGGTAATATGCACCTTACCGCTGACCGCCCTGTCCAGCGAGGCAAGGACATTGCCTTCCACATGCCGGTAGAGAGCCGGAATCGCCTTCCGTGAGAAAAAGTGGCGTTTGGGGACCTGCCACTGAGGAACCGCACATTGTACAAACTCACGGAAGGGGGCCGAGTCTACCAACTGAAAAGGCAGCAGTTGAAGTGCTAGCAATTTAGCCAAGCTAGCATTCAACCGCTGGGCATGTGGACGGCTGGGAGTGAACTTCTTTTGCCGGTCCAGCAGCTGGGGCAGGGACATTTGCCTGCTATAATCGGACGTGGGTGTACCGCTAGCAGAGTTCCCGGAAGCACTTGGCTGTGACACACCTAATTCTACACCTTCATTCCTCTCAGAGCAGGTTTCAGAGAGGACTGAAGGTCTAGTGGGGTTGGAGATGCCAGCTGATGAGCAAGGAGAAGTCTGCTTTGTTCTTTGGTGTGGGTCTTTGAGGTACGCTTGCCAACGAGCTGCATGGCAGGTCAACATATGTCTGGTCAAGCATGTGGTGCCCAAGCGGCTGATGTTTTGGCCACGTGAGATATGCTTGAGACATATGTTGCAAATAGCAGCGGTGCGATCTGATGCACTCGTCTCAAAAAAGGCCAACACCAAAGAACTTTTAGAATAACGCGCAGAGGCCGCGCTCTGCACAGGCGGAGCTCTGCGGTGTGATTCAGTCGGTGTGCTGCCCCTAAGCTGGCCCCCGGAGGGCATCCTGCCTCATTGGACATGTGCCGCCTCCTCCTCCTCCTCCTCCTCTCTCCTTCCAGGCACCCACGTGGAGTCAGTGCCCTCATCATCCCCTCCCTCTTCATCGCTGTAGCAAACCTGGCAGTATGCTGCAGCTTGTGGAACATGACTGCCAGATTGCTGTCCTTCTTGAGCATCCCCTCTCTCTGCGCTCACGCTACTGCCTTCCTCTAGCTGAGTGTCATCATCAGAGCCCACAAAACACTGGGCATCCTCCTGGAGCATGTACCCAACACTGTGCTCAAAGAGTTCAGGAGACTCCTCAGGAGGACGTGGTGGGTCTAGGGAAGGAGTCACTGATGATGACATTGAGAGGAGGGAAGACGATGCGTTGGCAGCTGCTTTGCTAGTACCGTGAGCCTGGGTGAGAGAGGATGAGGAGGATGAAGAGGGCTTGGTCATCCACTCTACCAAGTCGTTGGCATGTTGCGGCTCAACATGTCCAGCTGCCGAAAAGAAGGACAAGCGTGTCCCATGGCCACGTGCTGATGACAATGCACCGCGTCCACGACCAGCACTGTTGTCTCTAGACACAGAGCCTGCTTGCCCTCTTTTATTGGTTCGCGCCTGTCTGCCTCTCCTTGCTGGCCTTCCAGACATGGTAATGGCCTGAAGGGAGTTGGGTAAAAAAGCAGTTGGGTAGTGTATATTGTGCTAGAGGCACACAACACCCACTAACTCCTGCAGATGCTTTTATTATAGAACACCAGAGATAAAGGGGTATATACAGATGTATACTGTGCTGTGCTGGAGGCACACACAACTTCCAATAACTCCTGCAGATGGCAAGTGGGCTCAAATAGAGAAGAGCTATGTAGGTGGATATAGCGGTATGTACTGGGTACAGAGCACGCAGACAGCACGCACTATCTCCTAACACTACTGACTGCAAGCTCTATTATAAAAGATAGATCACTAGCTATATAGGTGAGGTGAATATAGCGGTGTATACTGCGGTCAGGGCACGCAGACAATAACCACTACACAACAGCAAGATCGAAAATCGGCCGAGAACGATCGGTGTGTACTGTGTTGAAGGTACACAGAACACCCACTGCTTCCGACGCCAACACACTACACAAGGCCGTCGCGCTGGCGGCCTTATATAGTGTGGGGCGTGCACTACACAGCCTGATCTATGATTGGCCACAGGCATCCTGCCTCTGGCCAATCATGGCTCTCCTCGCTGCCGGCACTGTGATTGGCCAAGCATGCGGGGTCACAGTGCATGCTTGGCCAATCATGAGCCAGCAATGCACTGCGCCATCGCAGTGCATTGTGGGGCGTGAGCGCCACACGAATTTGGCGCGAACGGACCAAAATGTTCGGACATCCCCGAATGGACGAACAGCCGATGTTCGAGTCGAACGTATGTTCGACTCGAACACGAAGCTCATCCCTAGTCCCCACCAAATAAAGCAGCCTGTGTCACATCAAACCCCCCTCCCACACCCCCGTTACTTACCTTGCTGTGTGTTGTCCTCTCCAGCGGTGTCTCCTTCCAGCAGCGATGGCTAATTGGGCCCAATTTGGACATTTTCACTTAGGGGTGTACTCATTTTTGTTGCCAGCGATTTAGACATTAATGGCTGCTTGTTGAGTTATTTTGAGGGGGCAGCAAATTTACACTGTTATACAAGCTGTACACTCACTGCTTTACATTGTAGCAAAGTGTAATTTCTTCAGTGTTGTCACATGAAAAGATATAATAAAATATTTATAAAAATGTGAGGGGTGTACTCACTCGTGTGAGCTACTGAATATTTATATATATTTCAATATGACAAGTGTCTTCAAAATAGCCATTCCTTTATTCTGTCAATGTCCTGCATGCTGTATGGTTGCTTTACCCTGAAGAGTGTGATATCAACATGATCAGTACATTTAATGGAAAAATATAGGGGGTTCTGGTTAATCTTTTTATAATGCTTTTATGTTTTTAACTTTTATGTTTCTAATTATTTTATAAAATAGGGTGTATTTGTCACATATTGCAAAGCAAGCTGGGTTTTCAAATCAGGCACCAACTGCATGCTTTTTGACAGCCCAATGTTTAATTGTCTAAAGGCGGCCATAGATGGATCGAGATTCGTCTGGTTCAGCAGGGACCATTGCGATCCGTCTATGGGCAGATTGGTTGGTTAGACATTGGGGCTGATTTTGTAAGATGAATGCGCTGCGCCGGTTCATACCTCCATTTGTGCGCCAGATAAATTATCAAGTGAGCGTATGAACCGGCGCACGTATAAGTGCAACACATAATATGCCGGCACAAATGATAATAGCCGTATCATTAACAGTCCATTCACACAGGGTGTGACTTTGGGAGGCAAATTGGACACGACTTGAGTGTGAATCACAGCGCGACTTGGGGCGACTTTAATTTTAAAAAAACAGTATGAGTTCCCCTCCAAGAGCATACCAGGCCCTTCAGGTCTGGCATGGATTTTAAGGGGAACCCCACGCCGGCATGGGGGTCCCCCTCAAAATCCATACCAGACCCTTATCCGAGCACGCAACCTGGCAGGCCGCAGGAAAAAAGGGAGGGACGAGAGAGCCCCCCCTCCTGAACCGTACCAGGCCACATGCCCTCAACATTGTGAGGATGCTTTGGGGTCTCCCCAAAGCACCTTGTCCCCATGTTGATTAGGACAAGGGCCTCATCCCCACAACCCTGGCTGGTGGTTGTGGGGGTCTGCGGGTGGGGGGCTTATCAGAATCTGGAAGCCCCCTTTAACAAGGGGACCCCCAGATCCCGGCCTCCCCCCATGTGAAATGGTAAGGGGGTACCCCTACCATTTCACCAAAAAAGTGACAACAGTGTTAAAAATTACAAGAGACCATTTTTAACTATTTCTTTATTAAAGTCTTCTTTCATCTTCTTTCTTCTGGTCTTCTTCCTTCTTCCTTTTTTCATCCTTCGGTTTCTTCCTCCATCTTCTTCCTCCGATCCGCTTCTTCTTGCTCCGGTGTTCTCGTCCGGTATCTTCCTCCACGGCGTCTCTTCTTCATTCTGGAGAAAGATGCCGGACAAGAACACCAGAGCAAAAAGAAGCGGATCGGAGGAAGAAGATGGAGGAAGAAACCGAAGGATGAAGAAAGGAAGAAGGAAGAAGACCAGAAGAAAGAAGATGAAAGAAGACTTTAATAAAGGAACTGTCAAAAACTGTCATTTTTAACACTTTTATCACTTTTTTGGTGAAATGGTAGGGGTACTTTTGTGGCCTGATATTTACTAAGATTTTGCGTAGTGAACTAGAGCACTTGAACAGGCGCAAATGCCACTTGCGCATGTGCAGTGCATAAATTGACATAGCGCAGCACCAAGCGTATTTACAGGTGCAGCAAGCTGGCTCAGAGTTACTTTTCCATTCTATTTTGGGCATATTTGTTACTTGGACAGTCATATCTATACTTCCTCACATCACCCCACATCACCCCCCATAATATTGGCACTTTCAGCTTCTTTTAATTCTGAGCTGAAGATGCCGTGTGCCAGGTCTATCGCGGTGCACAGATCGTGGCCGCCCGTGCGCTGGCATAATAATGGTAAATGGGGAATTGCGCTGTTACAGGCGCAAATGCTTTGTGAATCCGAAACCGGACGATGTGCACCGCAACTCATGGCGCAAATGCTTTGTAAATCAGCCCCATTGTGACCTTTGTTAGGAGAAAGAGGCAGTCTCTCCCAGATAAATGAGAAATCTATTTAGGTCTAACAATATCAGGGTTGTGAATTTGCAGGTAGCAGCTTGTTTGCTTGAAGCCCAAAACCTGCTAATTGCAACTGGTAGATATGAAATATTTACTTATTATATGTCAGATTGAAGATTTACCTGATTAAAATACACTTAATATATTTTTTAATACTGAGCATGAGTAATAAAATCAAAGAAATACATTTAAAAAATAATATAGATATACTGAATGGATTTTTTTTGGCATTTTTCTGAAGAAAATGAAAGCTTTTAGTAAAATATAATGTTCACTAAGAAATATGAATGATTTCCATTTTGGATGTACTTGCCTGGATGAAATGTTCCATAAATGTTTGGGACTGTAACAGGAAATGAAGCATGTCTGTGACAATGTTCTGCTTCTGTGGACTCCAAATAATTATGAGCCAGTAGCAGAAATGCAGTTCATCCGTACAGTCAATCACTCCCGCCTGCAGTGTTGAGCTGTTGTAGATGAATTTGTGAATGTAGGATTTGCTCCAGCCGCATGAAACTGCAAAACAGAAGATTGATCCACCTTGGAGTCTGTAATCTACAAGGACCCCCAAATCCTTTTCCATCTTCAGGTCCCCTAGAAGTTCTCCACCTAGTGTGTAACTTTTAAACAGATTTTTAACTCCCATTATTAAACATTACTTTACATTTTTCTATATTAACCCTTTCATGACTAAGCCTATTTTTGGCATTTGGTGTTTACAAGTTAAAATACATATTTTTTGCTAGAAAATTACTTGGAACCCCCAAACATTATATATATTTTTTTAGCAGAGACTGCAACTTTTTGGGAAAAGGGACACTTTCATGAATTAAAAAAAAAACGAAACAGTAAAATTAGCCCAATTTTTTTTGCATAATGTGAAAGATAATGTTACGCTGAGTAAATAGATACCAAACATGTCACACTTTATAATTGCACGCACTCGTGGAGAGCTCGCGGGAACGGCAGGCGCTTTAAGATTATTATTTTTTTTTTATAAATTGTATTTATTTTAAAATCACTTTTATTGCTGTCACAAGGAATGTAAACATCCCTTGTGACAGTAATAGGTGGTGACAGGTACTCTTTATGGAGGAATCGGGGGTCTAAAAGACCCCCCATCCCTCCTTTACACTTCAAAGTATTCAGATTGCCGAAAACGGCGATTCTGAATACCGTATATTTTTTTTAAAACCGGCGCCATTGACAGCCGAGTAAACGGGAAGTGACGTCATGACATCGCTTCCGTGTTTACTATTAGGATATTGGAACGAAGCCGATTACGGCTTCTTTCCAGTTCCTCCCCAGCAGCCGGAGGCATCGGATGTGGAATCGGTGCTCCCGATCGAGCGGGAGCACCGGTAACAGCGGCGGGAGGCGGCGGGAGGGGGGGACGTCCCCTCCCGCTCCTCCGGCATAACAGCCGAGTGCCTTTTAGCTGCTTCGGTTGTTATGGCTGGATAGCCAATCGCCCGCTGGAAAAAACGGTACCGGGATGATGCCTGCAGGTGCGGGCATCATCCCGGTATAACCCCCGGAAGCCGAGTACGCACATCTGCGTACGATTGGCGGGAAGGGGTTAAACCCCATCTACCACATAGATGCCCACATCTCTATTTTACTGAGGTCTTCTTGTAACCTTGCTGTATCCTGTTGTGAATTTATTGCACTGCTTAGTTTTGTATTATCAGCAAACACTGAGATTAAACTATTTATTCCAAACTCTATATCATTTATTACCAAGTTAAACAGAATTAGTTCCAGGATAGAGCCCTGGGGTACCCCACTCACAATTCCAGACCATTCCATATGCCATTACCACCACCTTCTGGACATACTCCTGCAACCAATTTTCTGTCCAGGTACATACAATATCATCAATGTCAAAAGACTTAAATTTGTAAATTAAGTTTATGGGATACTGCATTAAATGCTTTAGCGTAAAATAGATACACTACTTCCACAGGCCTTCCTCTATACAAATTACAGTTTACCTCCTCATAGAATGTTAATAGGTTGGTCTGGCAAGAACGGTTCTTCATCCATGCTGGTCACTGAAGAGTAAACGGATGTGCACAATTGTAGGGAGGTTAATTGTAAACTGCTTTGCTTTTGGGAAGCACACGTGATTTTGGCAAGCACATTAAAGTTAGTCTTTGGGAAACTGATTTGAAAATAGTAAAATAGAGGCTCTTAAGGAAGGAGCTGGACAATCAGTGGAATACTACCAACCTTTCGCTTTTTCTTTCTATAGCTGAATATTGTATTGTACTGTATAAGACTATTGTTTAGAGCTTATATTATTGTTGTACATTGCAAGAGGGTCTTGTAAGGTAAGACAACGATCCTTTGGTAAGTTTGTATAAGTTGTTTGTAGAAAAAAATAAGGATGGGTAAGGGAGAAAGTAAAGAATACCCCCCACCTAATCCCTGAGAGACATATAAAGACTATATGGTCAGAGTATGTGGAACGGATTATTTTTTGATAAATCCTTTCATATACGATCTAGCCAGATAAACTGAAAGTATATGCGGTAGCTCACCCTTCCCAAGCACAGGCGCAAATAACCAATTCCATATGGATAAGGTCAGGGGACTCTGAGGGATAAGAAAGCTTTCCCATGGTACACAGGGGACCTTGAGTGGGACATAAAGTACATGAAGGAAACAGGTAAACCTCTACCCCCCCCCCCCCCCAAACCACTTAAATAGGCCAAGAGGAAGCTACCTCTTCGGCACATATGATCCTTGATAGTGAGTGACTTTTTCACTGGAACTTTACTCTTACATCATTCATTCAGGATAATATGCCTTCATGCCCGGTAAATCTTTTGGTAAGAGATTTAATAGGAGTCTTAGAAATTACAATTTTCTTGACTCGAAGAGGGGAAGTAGCCATAGAATTACCACTGTTCTTTCAAACTGAAGTCCCTCCCCCATTTCCACAGGACCACCCCCTCTGGGCTAAAGACAGTCTTAATGTAGGATACATTTCCTGTACCCCTTACAAAGCCAGACTAAAACAAGGCGTATCCCCAGTTTACCACAAGCAACAACATCTCTCCAAAGAGAAGGAGGAAGTCATCAGACCATTATTGAGCAATTCCTGAAACAAGGAATTTTAAGACCCAACACTCCCATAAACCAAGTCAAAATAAGTAATGGTATATACACGTTTGTGCAGGATTTCCAAGCCATAAACAAGCTTGTGATTCCAATTGCCCCTATTGTACCTGATGTGCCTTCTCTCGTTACCTCCATACCTGCCTCGGCAATGTGTTTTTCAGTTATTGACTTAAGTAATATTTTTTTCTCCGTCCCTGTTGACAAAGAGACACTACTACTAGCTTTTTGTTCTACAAAGGGTGCCAGCTAACCTGGAATCGCTTGCCATGGCTATATAGAATCACCTTGTCAGGGAACTCACCGTGTGAATGTCCATCCCTGTGTAGCAGCAGCTTATTTCTGTTCCAAGGGCCATGCGCGGTGTCCCCGTCAGAGGCGAACGAGTTCCGGAACAAACGGACGCACGCACGTGCCAATACGAACACGTGGACACACTCACGTGCCAAACCGAACGTATGTGCATACTCACGCACGCACGACCACATCCACCAATCCTGGCACATATCTCCATATATAAACAGGGTCCTGACCTGATACCAGTGCTGGATCGTCTTCAGCTTGTCCCTGAGATACCTGATCGTTGTTTGTACCTGTGACCTACCTGATTACCCGGCCTGCTCGACTATTCTTTTGGATCATCCCTGCTTACTACTTCCTGGATTATTACTGACCTCGGCTTGGACGTTCTACTATGGCTTGCTTCCTAATTTTGTACCTCACTGCCAGCACGTTACCAGACCTCTGCTCGTCCCTGACTACGAACCTGCCTTCCGTTCCTGTACCTCGTTGCCAGCCAGTTGCCAACCTTGCTTGTTCCTGACATGCAGTGTTTTCCTCATACCTGCTTAGCTTCTGCTGAATACCTCCGGTGACCAGTCTACTCCTCTTCCTCCGTGAGGATCCAGTGTCTTCAAGCCTCCATCTTCAATCCGCAGGCACCTGCACCCTTTCGCTGCCTCAACACTCCCTGTCCCCACTTCCAGGGGTATTGAGACCAGAATCGTGCAAGAGGCCACCCCCAGCTGTCAGACTCCGCTGTAAGGTACGTGACATGCCTGCAGTCTATTTAATAGTTCTCCAGGCCACCTTAAAGTCTTGGGCACCTAGCCATGGTTGTGTCCCTCTTCAATGACCTACTGTTGTGTAGTCCCTCCAAGGAAGCCTTTCAGATTCTGTTTTACTGTTAGAACATTTATGATAGACAGGTCACAAAGTGTCTAAGGAAAAGTTGCAATGGTGTCAGGAAACTGTTGAGTGTCTTGATTTGACTCTGTCCCATGGTGAAAGGAGAATCCGTCACAAGAGAGCTGTGGCTCTCGTGGATCTGCCCCGCCCACATACCAAGAAGGAAGTTTTAACCTTCTTAGGTACGATTGGTTACTGGCACCAATGGATACCTTATTGCTCCTACTATGTTAACTTGCTGAGACAAGCTGCACTAATCTGACAGTCATGATCTTGTGAAATGGAATGATGAAATGGTTAATGCTTTTTTGTATCTTAAAACTACTATGGTGATAGCTCTTGGTTTGGGATTACCTGATTATTGTAAAGTGTTTCATTTGTTTGCAAGGGACAACTGTAAAACTATGGCTGGGGTCCTTGCACAAGAGCATAGAGGAAAGCTGAGACCTGTAGCCTTTTTCTAGAGTAGTCCCAGTTCCGATACAAGGCATGTTGGCGTGCCTGAGGGCTTTGGCCTCTTGTGCCATGGCTGTAGAAATGGCTACATCATTTTCATTAGGTCACCCTACGGAAGTACACACACACAGTACTCATGACATTTCAAAGGGAAATGTGCTGGTCAACACTGCTGCTAAACAATCTGCTTTGACGATCTCAGCCTTTATTCAAATGCTCCCCCCCCCCTTACACCCCCAACTTTGCCCTGGCAACAGGTTTTGCAGGACCTATAGGTTATTGCTTCACCATAAGATCTGGCCTATTGGCATAAACAGGGTCTGAAAATTAGTCCTGTCACAGGACTCATTACCAAAGAGGGGAAACCAGGCATACCAAAAGCAAGTGCACCTTTAGTCATCTCACAGTACCATGGCATAGGACATAAAGGATACAAAGCTACAGCTGAAATGTTAACACAAGACTTTGCAAATAGAGTGGAAATTCCACATTCCATATCGCCCACAGAGTTCAATTATAGTGGAAAGAATGAACCAAACAATTAAAGATAAAATAAAGAAAGCTACAGGTGGCACATTTACCAAATGGAAAACTTTGCTGCCTGTGGTTTTAGCAGAAATAGGAATGACCCCTTCCAAGACCAATCACTATCCTCATGGAACAATCCGGAGCCTGGATCCACTACAAGATGACCTCTCACAACAGACTTTTGGGAAAGCCTTGTGTCTACTCTTTATGCTGACACTTATGGCGTTTCAGCCCACATGGATCATCACTAACTGTATCTATCATCCTGAGGACTTGGGCGCCCTTAAGACTATATTCAGCCCCCCTTCTAATGGAACAGTAACTAGACAAAGGAGGGAATCCAACCTGGAGGGCCCAAAGGACTCATACCCCCCTATTGATAAAACTTTGTTACTTAAGTATAAGTATCCTTATGCTCAGAAGTCAGGTTATGACAAATGTTGAGTATGTAGTAAATTGCATCCAAGCACACTCCAAATTCCTCTCTTAGCTGCCCCTGTAAATATAACCCAGAACTTAATACAAATTGAAATACCATCTTGAATCAGGGAGCTGGTATCAACAACCTTGTGAGTTTTGTTCTGAACCAGTTTACCATGGCCACAGTTTCTGAAAGTTTTCAGGATAATCTAAGCCAACAATCATTTTCCCTAGGGAATAGTGTATATGTATGTTGCAGCAAAGAATGCTATCCATGGCTACTGGTTGGTAAACGTGGGTGGTGTTATTTTACCTCATTGATTCCAGTTATGGGAATCATAGGGGATGAAAAAGGAAAGCACCAACATCTTTTGAGAGCTAACACATACCCCAGGTACCCCCTTAAACACATATATAAAAGAGAGATGTTTTCTGATAAAAACAAAGCCTGGGCATGGTTTCCCTCATGGACGGGATGGGGAATAGAAATAATGAAAAGATTGGATAACTACTCCAAACTTATGGATGAAATTATGGAAAATAATTCTGTAGACAGTCACATGTAAACATGGCCAGTCACATGTAAACACGGAGATGCCGGTAATCAGCTCTCCTCACCTCACACTGACAGAGTGTGAGGAGAGGAGAGCCAATCAGCGGCATCTCCTCACAGGAGAACATCTAGTGATGTGTTAAGGGCACTGATCATCAGTGCCCCGAGTACAATAAAGAAATAAAGTGGAACAATACAGTGTCCACCAATGCCCACAAGTGCCACAAATCAGTGCCCATTAGCCATGCCAGTCAGTGCTGGCAATCAGTGCCCATAAGCCATGCCTGTCAGTACCATCTATCAGTGCTGCCCATCACTGCTGTCCAGCAATGCCCATCAGTGCCACCCATCAATGGCCAGTGCTCATCCATGCCACCTATCCATGCCCACCAGTGTTGCCTATCCATGCCCACCAGTGCCGCCTATCCATGCCCACCAGTGCCCACCACTGCAGCCTATCAGTGCCCACCAGTGCCAACAGTGCCCATCAGTGCCAACTAACAGTGCTCATCGGTGCCACCTCATCAGTGCACATAAGTGCCGCCTCATCAGTGCCCATGAGTGCCACATCATCAATGCCCACCAGTTCAGCCTATCAGTGCACATCAGTGAAGGCAAAAAATTACTTAGTTACAAAATTTACTGACAGAAAAAAACTAAAAAAAATTTTTTTTCCCCAAGCAGTGATTAAATACCACCAAAAGAAAGCTCTATTTGTGTGAAGAAAATTATAACAAAATTTGTTTGGTTATAGTGTAGCATGACCATGCAATTGTTAGTCTAAGTGCGACAGCTCTAAAAGCTGAAAAAACAGGATTTTTATAACAGCTTACCTGTAAAATCCTTTTCTTTGATGTACATCAGGGGACACAGAGCCATAATACTTACTATTAGTGATGGACGAACTTCCGACGGGACGTTTCGCGAACGCGAAATGCGAACGGACCCAAACGTTCGCGAAACCGACCGTTCGCCGCGGGCCCCATTGACTTCAATGGGAGGCGAACTTTGCAAACCTTCATGTCGAATTTGCGGCCACGTGGTAATTATTAGGGGGTAAAACGTAGTCCCACCATCTGGACAATGACATAATACATGTATGAGGTGAATTTGGGATCGATAACTACAAGCATTTTTATTTTATTTGGGAAATTGTTCTAACAATTCAGGACTATGGAGCTAATGAAGGCAATGGAGGAGAGGGAAGGTCAGGGACCAGGGTAGGCAAAGAAGAGGGTGCAGGAGATGATCACCAGCAGCGTGACATACCGGAATGACACATGCACCGTGATAGAGGCATCTGACAGCAGCACCGTAATACAGAGCACTGACAGCAGCACCGTGACATACAGCGCTGACAGCAGCACCGTGACATACAGCGCTGACAGCAGCACCGTGACATACAGCGCTGACAGCAGCACCGTGACATACAGCGCTGACAGCAGCACCGTGACATACAGCGCTGACAGCAGCACCGTGACATACAGCGCTGACAGCAGCACCGTGACATACAGCGCTGACAGCAGCACCGTGACATACAGCGCTGACAGCAGCACCGTGACATACAGCGCTGACAGCAGCACCGTGACATACAGCGCTGACAGCAGCACCGTGACATACAGCGCTGACAGCAGCACCGTGACATACAGCACTGACAGCAGCACCGTAAGCAGCCCCAGGAGGAAGTCAGCACAGCACAGGGATGGTGTGATCCCCTCATAATAAGAACCCCCAGGAGGAAGTCAGCACAGCACAGGGATAGTGTGATCCCTTCATAATAAGAACCCCCAGGAGGAAGTCAGCACAGCACAGGGATATCATAAGCAGCCCCAGTAGAAATATGACACCGCTCAACCTCTTCAAAGAGGAGGGTAGGGGCATATAGTACGGTGTGCTTTTTTGGGTCAAGGAAGTGAGCCAAATGAATTAAGAAGGTCTGTGTGCTTGATTAAAAAAATAGTTTATAGACATATACATGGTCTACTGGTCACATGTGTTGAATTCCTCCGAGATCCATGCCTCATTCATTTTTAGAAATGTGAGGTAGTTAACACTGTGGTGAGCTAGGCGAGTACGCTTATCGGTCACAATCCCCCCTGCTGCGCTGAACGTCCTTTCGGACAGGACACTGGATGAGGGGCAAGCCAACAGTTCGATTGCAAATTGGGCAAGCTCTGGCCAGAGGTCAAGCCTGCCCACCCAGTAGTCTAGGGGTTCATCACTCCTCAGAGCGTCCACATCGGCCGTTAACCCAATGTAGTCGGACACCTGACGGTCTAGGCGTTCCCTGATGCTGGATCCGGATGACACCTGTCGATGGGTCGGCTGAAAGAATGACCTCATATCCGAAGTCACCAACACATCTTCAAACCGGCCTCTTCTTGCAGGCGCTGTTGGATTGGTACCCGCAAATCCTTCTCTGGGAGTGGGAATTGCTCCTCTGCCAGCGCACGCAAAAGCAGAATGCAGCATTTCTCGAAGCAAGGCCTGGAAGTGCTGCATTCTGACAGCCCTCTGCGACGGCGGTAACATTTCCGCCATTTTGTGTTTGTACCGGGGGTCTAAGTACGTTGCCACCCAGTACTGGTCCTTGACCCTCATGCTTTTTATACGGGGGTCCCTATTAAAACACTGGAGCATGAAGGCCCCCATTTGCACTAAAGTGGAAGCGGTGTGGTGGCCTGGCTCCTGCTCATCATCCAGGATAATGTCGTCCTCTTCATTCTCCTCTCCCCATCCTCGCACAACAGGGATCCCAGAAAGGTTTAAAGCATGCTCTTCTTGCTCCTGCTCATCCGCCCCGGCACCATCCTCCTCTGACTCCTCATCAGACTCCTGTTGTTGACTTGTCTCAGATAGAGTAGCCCCCCCTGGGAATTCATCCAGCATTGCGACTTCCTCATCTTCCCGCTCCTGCTCCTCCACAGCCTGATCAATGACACGACGCAATGCACGCTCCAGAAAGAAGGCATAAGGTACCATGTCACTGATGGCGCCATGGCTGCGACTGACCAGTTTGGTGATCTCCTCAAATGGCCGCAGAAGTCTGCATGTGTCGCGCATGAGCAGCCACTGGCGCGGTGAAAAAAAACCCAGCTCCCCAGAACCGTTTCTTTCGCAGAGTTCATACAGGTAGACGTTAACTGCACGTTTCTGCTGGAGCAGCCTATCAAGCATATAGAAGGTTGAGTTCCATCGCGTCGGGCAATCGCAAATAAGACGTCTGACCGGCAGATGGTGTCGCCGCTGAATGTCAGCAAGGCGAGCCATGGCCGTGTAAGATCTTCTGAAATGGGCCGAGATTTTCCTTGCCTGCCGCAAGATGTCCTGGACCCCAGGGTATTTGACAAGGAATCGCTGCACGACCAAGTTTAAGACGTGTGCCATGCACGGCACGTGCGTGATTTTGCCCTGTTTCAATGCGCTAAGCAGATTGGCACCGTTGTCACACACCACTTTACCAACTGTCAAATTGAGCGGTGTTAGCCACTCATCTGCCTGTGAACGCAAAGCTGAAAGGAGTGCCGGGCCAGTGTGGCTCTTTGCTTCCAGGCACAACAGACGCAGCACGGCATGGCAACGTCTCACCTGGCATGTGGAATAGGTTCTGGGGAGCTTGGGCGGTGCAGTGGAAGAGACGCTAGCAGCGGAAAAGGAGGAGGCAGCTGAGGAGGAGAGGGAGGAGGATGGAGTAGGAGGAGGAGAAGAAGAGTCAGGCCTGCATGCAATCCGTGGCGGTAAAACCAAATCTACACGGGTGCCACGGGTTACATGCTTGACGGCCGTCAGAAGGTTCACCCAGTGGGCAGTAAAACTGATATACCTTCCCTGCCCGTGTTTGCTAGACCACGTGTCTGTGGTCAGATGTATCTTGGCACCGACACTGTGTGCCAGAGATACATTCACTTGCCGCTGAACATGGCCATATAGCTCTGGGATGCCCTTCTCTGAGAAATACTTCCTTCCTGGGACCTTCCATTGTGGTGTTCCAATGGCCACAAATTTGCGAAAGGCCTCCGAGTCCACCAGTTTATATGGCAGTAGTTGGCGGGCTATGAGTTCTGACAAGCCAGCCGCCAACCGTTGGGCAAGAGGGTTATCCGGCATCATCATTTTTTTACGCTCAAACATTAGGCCCACGGAAGCCTGCCTTTTTGCAGAAAAATGTGAGCTTGGCGTGATGGAAGGTGGAGTGGAGGACAATTGTGAGGAGAGAGGAGAAGGAGAAGTAGAAGACGAGGCTGGACGGTGAGAGCCTGCAGTGTGGCTTTGTGTGTTCCGTTGCTCCCACTGGGCTCGGTGATGGCTGCTCATGTGCCTTCTTAAGGCGGTCGTCCCTAGGTGAGTATTGGGCTTACCGCGACTAACGCGTTGACTGCAAAGATTGCAGATGGCAACGCTATTGTCAGCAGCGGACACGTTAAAAAAAGCCCACACTGCGGAGCCATGTGCCGGTGTCCTGGGAGCGCCAGATGTGACCGTACATGGTCGATGACTCGCTCCTGATACATTTGCAGTCTGCTTTGTCCCTGCTGTGCAATGTAAGTCATTGCTGCTTCTCCTCCCTATCTGCTGGTCCATATCTCCCTCTGAACTCCCCTCCTCTTCCTCTCTTGTGGGCACCCACGTGACATCACTAGACACGTCATCATCAACGTCACCTTCCCCACCGCTATAAGTAGAGATCTCGGAGTAGGCAGCAACACCGGGGACCAACCTCCTCCTTGGGCTGATCTGGGTACTGGCGTCAGACTGCTGAGTAGCGCTTGTTGCTACCTCCTCTTCCTGATCCAATACCAAGAGTGGCTGCGCATCAGAAATGTCCTCTTGATATGGATCGGAAAATAATTCCAGTGACTCAAGCGGAAGGTATGTGGTGGTGGTGGTGGTGGTCGTGTTGTTGGTGGTAGTGTCTTTGGGGGTGCACATAGCAGAGAGTGAAGAAGAGGGTGCAGATCGAGAGGATGAGGAGGGTGCAGAAGAGTAAGGCTGAGCGAGCCACTCAACCAAGTCTGGTGCATCCTTTAAAGTAATTGAACGCACCTTCTGCAACTTCCCACTTTGGCTCAAGCCTGTTGCTCCTGCCCTACCCCTACCACCCCTGCGGAAGGGCCTGCCTCTTCCTCTGCATGTCATTTTTTAAATGACCCTGTGACAAAACTCTTAGTCCCTATACCGCTGAAGGACTGCTGCAGTATAGGTGAGCGGTCAGCAGTGGTGCACGTCAACCCTATCTATTGTGGACCGATAGCGGTCCTTACAGAACAGCAGACTGTACCGCACTCAAGCCTATGTACCGTAGCACCCTATACCAAGTTACCAGTCCTTATAAGAACTTTTGTGGAACAAGCAGGTTGTGTATTAGTGTTTAGCAGACTGTACGTCAGTCCCTATACCGCTGAAGGACTGCTGCAGTATAGGTGAGCGGTCAGCAGTGGTGCACGTCAACCCTATCTATTGTGGACCGATAGCGGTCCTTACAGAACAGCAGACTGTACCGCACTCAAGCCTATGTACCGTAGCACCCTATACCAAGTTACCAGTCCTTATAAGAACTTTTGTGGAACAAGCAGGTTGTGTGTTAGTGATTAGCAGACTGTACGTCAGTCCCTATACCGCTGAAGGACTGCTGCAGTATAGGTGAGCGGTCAGCAGTGGTGCACGTCAACCCTATCTATTGTGGACCGATAGCGGTCCTTACAGAACAGCAGACTGTACCGCACTCAAGCCTATGTACCGTAGCACCCTATACCAAGTTACCAGTCCTTATAAGAACTTTTGTGGAACAAGCAGGTTGTGTATTAGTGTTTAGCAGACTGTACGTCAGTCCCTATACCGCTGAAGGACTGCTGCAGTATAGGTGAGCGGTCAGCAGTGGTGCACGTCAACCCTATCTATTGTGGACCGATAGCGGTCCTTACAGAACAGCAGACTGTACCGCACTCAAGCCTATGTACCGTAGCACCCTATACCAAGTTACCAGTCCTTATAAGAACTTTTGTGGACCAAGCAGGTTGTGTATTAGTTTTTAGCAGACTGTACGTCAGTCCCTATACCGCTGAAGGACTGCTGCAGTATAGGTGAGCGGTCAGCAGTGGTGCACGTCAACCCTATCTATTGTGGACCGATAGCGGTCCTTACAGAACAGCAGACTGTACCGCACTCAAGCCTATGTACCGTAGCACCCTATACCAAGTTACCAGTCCTTATAAGAACTTTTGTGGAACAAGCAGGTTGTGTATTAGTGTTTAGCAGACTGTACGTCAGTCCCTATACCGCTGAAGGACTGCTGCAGTATAGGTGAGCGGTCAGCAGTGGTGCACGTCAACCCTATCTATTGTGGACCGATAGCGGTCCTTACAGAACAGCAGACTGTACCGCACTCAAGCCTATGTACCGTAGCACCCTATACCAAGTTACCAGTCCTTATAAGAACTTTTGTGGACCAAGCAGGTTGTGTATTAGTTTTTAGCAGACTGTACGTCAGTCCCTATACCGCTGAAGGACTGCTGCAGTATAGGGCAGCGGTCAGCAGTGGTGCACGTCAACCCTATCTATTGTGGACCGATAGCGGTCCTTACAGAACAGCAGACTGTACCGCACTCAAGCCTATGTACCGTAGCACCCTATACCAAGTTACCAGTCCTTATAAGAACTTTTGTGGAACAAGCAGGTTGTGTGTTAGTGATTAGCAGACTGTACGTCAGTCCCTATACCGCTGAAGGACTGCTGCAGTATAGGGCAGCGGTCAGCAGTGGTGCACGTCAACCCTATCTATTGTGGACCGATAGCGGTCCTTACAGAACAGCAGACTGTACCGCACTCAAGCCTATGTACCGTAGCACCCTATACCAAGTTACCAGTCCTTATAAGAACTTTTGTGGAACAAGTGAGTTGTGAATGTTTAGCAGACTGCAGCAGAAGGGCAGCAGTCAAGTATAATATCCTTTCTATATTTGGAAGAAAGAATATTATACATGTACAAGCCTATTACTGTACCACTGATACCAGTCCTGAAAAGAACCTTTGTGGAACTAATAATAACAGCAAGTCTTTAAAATTACCCTCACTGCCTGACAACACTGCTTCCTTCCTGTCCCTATACAAATTGGCAAAAAAAGAGAACGATTAGTGGTTACTGGAACAGCTCTTTTGTGGACCTTGATAGTAACAGCTAATGATGATGATGATGATGATGATGATGAAAGACTAATCTGGCTGTCCCTGTAGCATACACCGTCCTTTCCCTTTCTCTAAACTAACAAAAGACACTCAGGCTGCTGCAAGAATCAGCAGCACAGCAAACCTATCAACACCTAACACCTATACCAGTCCTGAAAAGAACTTTTGTGTACCAAATAGCTAGTGGTTTATCTCTCCCTACTCCACACAGGAACCTGTCCCTATCTTAACAGAAGAAAGAATGTAAAATGGCCACCGGATCGGGTGTATTTATAGGTTAGGGGGAATGTACAAGTGTCCATGTGCTGTCATGTCTCAATTGGCTGTCCTGTATCACATGATAAACGTGTCACCAAAGGTTAAAGTTCTTGTATACATTAAACACGTAAGTCCGCCGCGGCGAACGACGGAAAAAGGCGTTCGAACGTGCGGACCGCGAATGTCGGAAATTCGCCGCGAAACGACCGCCGGGCGAACCGTTCGGCCATCACTACTTACTATGTGGGCTATAGGGCCACTGATAGGCGATGGCCACTGGCACACCCTAAGGCAAGAAGTGTACTCCCTATATAACCCCTCCCACTCCTGGGAGTCCTCTGTTTTGTAGCCAAGCAATACAAGTGTACGCCAAGAAAGGAGAGACCTCGGTGTCCCCTGATGTACATCAAAGAAAAGGATTTTACAGGTAAGCTGTTATAAACATCCTGCTTTCTTTTCTTACATCAGGGAACATAGTGCTTACTAGTGGGATGTCCCATAGCAATGGCAACTGAAGGTAGGGAGACACAACAAAAAAGTAGGGCAAAAAGGAGGCCAGAGGACTCATACTGCAGCCTGCAGTATACTGCGCCCAAAGTCAATATCCTAATGACCTGTCACGTATCAGATAAGACCAGAACTGTGTGGAATGCACAGAGGAAACCAGAAACACATGTAAGTGAAAAATAATGGTGTTTATTTACATAGATGAAAAGTAAGTGAATATAATAGTGCACAACCAACCCAAAACCACAAACAACAATGATATATACAAATATTGGGTAATACCAGAATCGTAACAAAAGCCAGGCCGAGGTCATACACGGGGGGGTCAGCAGATGGGTAAGGATGGGGAACCGGGGGGCGTGGCCTGACGGGGCATGTGAGCAGCTGTGTTTTACGGAGCTCCCGCTGGTGATCCTTTCCCCGCCGTTGTTACCGCCGTAATCCGGGCGGATTCGCCGCACACTACCTCCGACACCCTCAGGGACCACACTGCCGCTCGTAGACCGGTCGAGATGACCCGCAAAAACCGAGGAGAAGCCGCGGCTGCGGCCTCCGCACATAGTCAATATGGCGCCTGGCGCGGCCTGGACAGGTAAGCTTCGCTGGGGGTAAGTTACCTAAACCCCCTCAGGCTAAAGATCAGCCTCGGGACATGTTATATTATGCCCAGAAGCTTGCAGGAACACAGGACATGTCCCCAGAAGCACCGCTGTGTTCTGAGTCCATTGCAGGACAGGCCTCGCCACTCCAGGCTGATGGGGATGATACTGCTGCCCCTATGGATTCTATTCCTGACCCTATGCCTGGCATATTTGAAGAGCAGCAAGATGATACCCCCCAGCCCACACTAAGTGAGATTCTGCACGCCGTACAGAGATGCACAGCATCTGTGGATGACCTTAAAGAGAAGTTTGGGGGGGCTGAGAGAGACTGTGTCATTACTGCGCCAGGATATACAGAAAATTAGGGAGAGAATCACGGCAGTGGAAGGGAGGGTGAGTGATATGGAAGATCAACTTCCTCACCTGAACCGCGATGTGAGAATCGCAACGCAGCAAGCACACCTAGCGTTTGACAGAACTGACGACATTGAGAATCGCTTGAGACGCAACAATGTCCGGATAGTGGGGTTACCGGAGAAGGTGGAAGGTAGGGACCCCACTGAATTTATGGAAAACTGGCTGCATGAAGTCTTTGGCAAGGATGCTTTTTCTCCTTTATATGCTGTGGAGCGGGCACACAGAGTCCCGCCGCGGCCCCTTCCCCCGGGAGGCCCCCCGAGAGCAATGCTGGTCAGACTCCTGAACTACAGGGACCGGGAAGTTGCGTTGCGGATGGCCAGAGAGAGAGGGGTTCGGTGCAATTTCAAGGCAGTAGAATCTCCTTCTATCCTGACTTCTCTGCTGAAGTGCAACGCAGACGCGCTAAGTTTGCTGATGTTAAAAAGCGACTGCAGAGGCTGCAACTGAAATACGCTATGCTGTTTCCGGCGAAACTTCGCATCACCGCCATGGACCAGAACCATTTCTTTGAAAATGCGCAGGATGCTGCCCGATGGCTTGATCACAATGAGAACGTCATCCGCCACAGAGCGGAGGATTGATCCCATGCTGTCTTTCTATGGAGGGCTCGGGAGGAGTCGGCATGTATCTACCTGAGAGGTTTTACACAGTTACCGAGGGGACATTACTTGATGATTGTTATCAGCGAATTTATCTCCGTCCACAGTTTGCCTTCGACGGTGACGAGTTGCTATGCTCAGTTGGAATGAGGTTTTTCATCTGCTCCCTGCGACCTCAGTGGCAGTTACACCGCGATGGAACCCACGCGTGCCCGGCTGCCAAGCTAGGGGCGTGTGTGGGTCACCCCTTTGTTGTTAGGGAGCACGCTCATCCTGCACGGTTAGCAGGAATAGGAATACAAGTTGACCACCATGTCTATGATTGCTGCTTAGTCGGTATGGCTCGGCAGCGGAATTTTGAGGTTTTTTACCGTTCAGCATTATCTATCCAGTGCACAGGTTACACGCTTTTTACAGTTTTGGGCTACATCATCTTTTTTGCTATCATGAGCTTGCAGTTCTATGTACCTCCTGTATGTTTGCAGGGCACAAGTCTGGCTCCAACGGGAGAGATGTCTGGAGGACCTGGAACCCCCAGTAGGTACAGTAGATTCTACACAACTGGTCTATGACCGCTACACCTATAGTGACTTGGAATGTTCGGGGGGTAAATGATCCTCTGAAAAGGACCATGATTTCGGCAGGGCTACGAAAATTCCACCCGGCCATTGTAGGCCTTCAAGAGACACATTTACAAGGGGACACGGTGAAATTTCTTCAATATGCCTGGGTTGGGAAGGCCTATCACTCCACTCACACCTCGTTTTCTAGGGGAGTGAGTGTTCTGATACACCGGGCACTGGCCTATCAGGAACTGGACTCACTTGTTGATGTATCTGGCAGATTTGTTTTTCTGTATTGCAAAATCTATGCTGATTCTTGCTTTTGTATACATACCCCCCCCGTTTTCACGGGAGGTGCTTCAGCTACTAATCTCCTATTTGGCCAATAAACAGGAGGTACCGGTTTTAATTTTGGGGGACTTTAACTGCTACCTGGATCCCAAAATGGACAGACACCCCCCGACGACGCCTCCTGGGGGTAACCGGGGCACGGCCCTTAGCAGATTACTGACGGAGGTAGGGTGGGTCGACATTTGGCGGATCCGAAATCCAGACTGTAGACAGTTCTCCTGTTTTTCTAAGACTCATGGATCCCTGTCCCGTATAGATCTCTGTGTGGGTACTCCCAACATGGTGGGGTTTACCTCGAGGGTGGACTACTTTCCCCGGGGAGTGTCGGACCACTCCCCCCTGGTTCTATGGCTGACCACTCAACCCCCTAGCATGCTGCCCAGAGCCCCATGGAGACTGAATGCCTTTTGGCTCAAGCTGTTCCCCTTTCCGGATAGGATTGCATCTCAAATCAGGGGTTTCTTTCTGACCCACCGCCACCACCCTACTGACCTTCTGACGTGGGAAACTTTTAAGGCTTTTTTGCGGGGGGTGTTTGTCCATGAGATACACCTAGTGAAGCAGAACTCTGCGGCTATACTGGAGCAAGCAGGAGACTTGGTAAAAAGGTTGGAGATAGAATATGTCACGGGGCCTACTGACTCGGCAAGGGAGGCATGGATGGCGGCACAGGATTCTCTGGACCACTTGAGATCCTCCACTGCGGAGCGTAAAAGTTTTTTCACAAAATTGGCGTTTTATGAGGAGGGGGAACAGACGGGTCGCCTACTCGCCAGAATTGCGAAAGCGCAACAGATGTCCCCGGCTATAGGGGCCATTAGAGCCAAAAACGGCAAAGTGGTTAACTCGCAGGAGATCATTATATCCGAGCTGGCTGACTTCTACCGGGATCTTTACGGGTCGAGGGACACCTACTCGGATGACGATCTACAGTCATATTTGACCACAATCAATTTACCCAGGCTCTCGGAAGAGGCCGTGCGTCTTCTCGACGCCCCGATCACCTTAGAGGAATTAATGGCGGCTGCCGGCTCTTTCCCCACCTGCAAGGCACCTGGGACAGATGGTATTCCCATGGAGGTATATGTACAATACGGGGAGGATATTCTGCCTAAATTGTTGAAGGTGTTTAATGCATGCTTGGAGGGTGGTACTCTCCCCGAATCTATGTCAAGGGCTACTATTGTTTTATTGCTTAAACCTGGGAAGGATCCGGTGGATCCGGGGTCATATAGACCCATTTCGTTGCTGCAAAGCGATTTAAAGATCCTGGCCAAGGTCCTGGCGCTCCGGGTAAACGGGATAGTATCAGCTCTTATTCACCAAGATCAGGCTGGCTTTATGCCACATAAGTCCACAGCAACCAATCTTAGGAGATTATTTTTGAACATGCAGCTGCGGGCAGACAATGGGGAAAATAGGGCCCTTCTGTCCCTTGATGCCAACAAGGCATTTGATAGTGTAAGCTGGAGGTACTTGTGGGCGGTGTTGGATAAGTTTGGCTTCGGACAGCGTTTTATTGCCTGGGTCAAACTGCTGTACGCCTCCTCGAAAGCCAATATTAGGATGGCGGACAAGATGTCTGCCGATTTTGCTTTGGCCAGGGGGACGCGGCAAGGGTGCCCGCTCTCCCCCTTGCTCTTCGCATTTGCGATAGAACCTCTTGCGGCCCTTATAAGAGACAGTGTTGATGTACGGGGATTTCAGTATGGGGCTGTTCACGAAAAGATCATGCTCTACGCGGATGACATGCTGCTTTTCCTGGATGACCCCAGCCGGTCCCTGCCGCAGGTGATGACCATTATAGAGAGATTTGGCCGGTTCTCCGGATTGACCATTAACTGGTTTAAATCGGCCCTATTGAAATTAGATGAAGGAGAGGTGGTGGTTCCGGATTCATGCCCAGTACCAGTGGTGACTAGTTTTAAATATTTGGGGGTACAAATAACGTCCAAAGTAGGGGACTATTGTTCAGTGAACATATGTCCTCTGCTGTCCAGATTCCGGGATAGAATAAACACGTGGAACACCCTTAGGATGTCCCTGGCCGGGAAGGCCAATCTTATAAAAATGATTTTAATGCCCCAATTGCTCTATTTCCTCCACAACTCCCCGGTCGTCATTCATTTAAAACTTTTCAGAGTAATTAATACGCTTTTTCGGAAGTTGTTGTGGCACACGAAACCCCCTAGGATTAAGTTGGAACATTTGCAACGTTCTAAGGACAGCGGAGGGTTGCGGCCCAATTACAGCACCTGGTGGGCTCCATGTCGCATGGACCGGCGGGGTCCTCTGCGAGGCTGCTGCTTCATGCGACGGGGGCTGAGACCATCCCTATGGGACTGGAGGCCCAAATGTTTAAGGGCTCCAACAAACTAACACCTACGCTGTCCATGATACAAAAAATATGGAATAAGAGTAGGCAGCTGCAGGGGGTGCAGGGCTTCACGGAATATAGTCCGATATGGGGTAATCAAACATATGTTGAGATCGCTAAACTGCAGCCTGACCCTATATGGCGTGCCCATAACGTACAGCTGCTGTCCCATATATTTCAGGATGGAAAGCTTCTATCTTTTACAGCCATGCGGCAAAAATTTAACCTTACGGAGGCTATGATCTTCCCTTACTTGCAACTGAGGCACGCGGTGGCCACGCAGGGGGACTCGGGTGAATGGGTGTTGTCACCCACCCCGTTATTTCACGCGTTGCATTCTGCGGACGGCACAAAGGGTATAATTTCGCAATGCTATCAGATGCTGCTTGCGCGGCACCTGCGTGGCCACCCGTGGGAACGAGATGTTGGCACCCTCACGGGTGAGCAGTGGGAGGAGGCCCTGCAGGCCATCACCTGCTGTTCACTGAATGTGGCACAAAGTCTCCCAACTCTATATCATACTGAGAGCGCACTATACACCGGTTAGATTGAGTAGGATGGGTGGAACGGCTGACCCCCTATGTGGCAGGTGCGGGCAGCATGAGGGGGATCTTATTCACCTCCTGTGGCGTTTCCCGAAACTCCACAGATACTGGAAGGGGGTAGTGGACACTGTCAATGCGGTGTTTCACACGCAGATACCTATGGATCCCATATGCTGCGTTCTAGGGATACTGGAGGGGGTGGTGTCGTTGGAGCCCATCAGGGTGGCAGTCTCCAGGGCGCTATTCCAGGCTAGGAAACGTATTTTGCTGGGTTGGAAATCTGTAGAACCCCCGGTAGTAGCGACCTGGATAACCCATATGGGCAGGACCCTTATCATGGAGAAATACATCTATCAACATAGGGGATGCCCGGGAAGGTTTGAGCGCTTATGGTCACGTTGGCTGGATACCCCTGGGCTAAGTCCAAACGAGCTAATATTGTCCAGATTATTGTAGGATGTGTGGTGCAGGGCAGGCATGTGAGCCCTAGCTCGGAAATGTTTAACCTACTGGGGAACTTTGTGCGAACACGGGGTGGAGGGAGGAGGTACTGGACTGATGTATTGCCTGTATATACATTGACAACTATGTATCAAATGGATGTACATGTGCGCTGGAAATTGCTGTATACCTGTAACTTTAATAAACACCTTTTTTGATTTAAAAAAAAAGGATGGGGAACCAACAGGACAGGGCGAGGACAGATGGATGGGCTGTAGAGCAGGGATCCAAGGCAAACAGGAGGGACAGGTCCAGGATGGGGTCAGATTCAGGCTCAAGGTCAGGATAGCAGGCTCAAGGTCAGGATAGCAGGCTCAAGGTCAGGATCCAGGGAGAAAGATACCAAGGGAAGCATGTGTGGGCTTGCCGGGTATTTATAAGACTGCATTAATTGTCCTCAAGTAACACCTGAGTGCAGAAAGTGTTGCCTGCTCCCTACTGCCAGGATCCATCCGCTGGTGGACGCTAGTACTGCGGCTCAATGGTGACATAACACCAGCAGGGAAAGTCTCTCCTGACAGTTACAAACTGCCAGGAGACACCTGCTGGTGGACCTCAGTACTGCATGTCAAATGATGGATCTTACCAGCGGGCGGACCCTTTCCTGACATGACCTTTACCATCGATTTGATAAACTCTGATAAACGTATGAACCGAAGACCAAGTTGTGGCCTTACAGATCTGAGCCATAGAGACCTGATGATGCACCGCCCAAGAGGCACTAATCGCCCTGGTTGAGTGTGCTATAACATGAGAAGGAAGAATTTTCTTCTTTAAGCCGTAGCTTGAACAATCACTTGACAAATCCATTTGGAAAAATAGATTTTGACGGTGCCTGTCCACAATTTGGACCCTCTGGCAGTACAAACAGCACATCTGTTTTGCAAACCTGAGCAGTCACCTTTAAATAGACTCTAATCGCTTTTACTACATCAAGAGAATGTAGTGCCTTCTCTTCCCTAGATTGTCTCTTCCCTAGATGAAAAAACCTGTCACCACCTTTGGTAGGAATTCAGGATGAGTACACAAACCACCTTATGCCGGCCATACACGGTTCGAATTTCGAAAGAATTTTCTTTCGAAAATCGTATCTAAGAATTTTCGTATGAATTTCGCACCATTAGTGGGCTGCAGCAACAGCCGATTTTCGTGCAGAAATAAAATTTGAGGAATCGGACATGTTGGAAATTTTTAGAAAAACGAACGATTTTCTAATCAATGATGGGAGAATCGTGCGAGAAACGTAAGAAAATGTACGGAGATAAAAGAAAATGTACGGAGATAAAAGAAAATGTACGGAGAGAAAAGAAGATTCCCAGCCAAGAAAATTCTTTTCTGTAGCAACATGAGGTGAAATTGAAGGCTTGGTCGGCCGAATTTCGAAAATCAATGGTGGCATCATCGGATCACAAAAAAAACGAATTTTCTGATTTTGAAAAGAAAATTCGTTCGAAATTCGACCGTGTATGGCCTGCATTATCCTTATGCATAATCAAATACAGCTCTTTACAAGACAGAGCCGCTAGTTCCGATACTCTTCTAGTAGAAGAAATGGCAACCAAAAAAGCTTATCTTTCTTGTCCCAAGGATTTAGAAGTGCCTTGATAGGGGGATTAATCCATGTGACCCCCTGAATAAAGCTACGCACCAGAGAGTGGGAAGCAAGAGGCCATTGTAAATTAAAAAAAACTGACAAGGCCGAGATCTGGTCCTTGATAGTACTCAAGGCCAGCTTCGTTTCCAATCCTATTTGCAGGAAATCAAGGATCCTACCTATGACATACTTCCTGGGGTGCCAACCCCTGGATCCACACCAAGAAACATATGCCTTCCAGACTCTATAGTAAATTATTCTGGAAGCCGGCTTCCTGGCATTAATCAAAGTAGACACTATTGAAGAAGATCACCCATGATCCTTTATAAAGTGGGTTTCAACAGTCAAGCCTGTTCAATTTTTCATCTGTAAGGTAGGATGGAATACCGGACCTTGAGCGAGAAGGTCTGGCCTCTGAGGGACTCCTACTGCTATCTTTATAATCTCAGTGAACCAAGATCTTCTGGGCCCCGCTGGGGCCACCAGAATCACCTCCTTTTGTTCCTGCTTAATCCTGCGGAGAAGGCGCGGAAGTAGCAGAACTGGAGGAAACGCATAGATCAGTGAAAAAACTGATCCCATAGGAAGACTAATGCATCTGTTTCGCATGCTAGCGGATCCCTTGTTCTCGACACAAGTTGTCAACTTTGTTGATGGATCTGGACGCGAATAGATCCATGTCCGGAATACCCCATCTTTGACATATCGCTAGGAAGATGTCAGGGTGAAGAGACCATTCTCCCGGAAATAATTGTTGGCGACTCAAGTAGTCCGCCTGCCAATTCTCTATTCCTGGAATGAATTTTGCCCATAGGCAAGGAATGTGTTCTGCCCAAGCTAGAAGATGCTTCACCTCTTTTTGGGCTGCACAACTTCTCATGCCCCCCTGGTGATTGATGTAAGCCACAGCCATGGCATTGTCAGACTGAATCCTGACAGGACAGTCACGTAGTCTGACCGTCCAAGATTCTAGGGCCAGACGTACTGCCCGCATCTCCAAAATGTTTATAGGCAAGGTCCTCTCTAACCTGGACCATCGGCCCTGGACAGAATCTTCTTCCAGGGCTGCTCCCCAGTCTAGAAGGCTGGCATCTGTTGTCACCACTTTCCAGGATACACGTAGAATTTTTTTTCCCTTTTGCTGGATAACAACCATCAATTTAGGCTCTGATCTACGTCGGGTGCCAAGCATATTGGAAAAATCCAAGGCCTGAATCATTTTGTTCCAGACCGACAGGATGGTGTTTTGAAGCTGTCTTGAGTAAAAAACTGTGTGTAAGGGATGGACAATCTCATGCACAGCCGAATGGAAGGATTTTTCTTTGTTTTGATAAGTTGAATTAGTCCTACAATGGAACTGATTCTTGTCTGGTGTAAGAATACCTTCTTTTGTATGGTATCTATGACCAGCTCCAAGTACTGTAATCTCCTTGATGGTTTTAAGGAGGGTTTTTCTAGGTTGAGTATCCAACCCAGAGATTCCAGGTAGTTTATAGCTGCGATCAGACTCTGGTTCAGACCTGAGACTGAATGATCTATTAAAAGTAGGTTGTCTAAATAGGCTAGGACTGTCATGCCTTTGGCCCTTAATCTGGCTAAAGGAGGTGCCAGAATCTTTGAGAACACCCGTGGTGCTGTGGCTAGACCGAATGGCAGGGCCACAAACTGAAATTGATGATTTTTTTTATTTCGAAGCACAGAAATTTCTGGTGAGTGGGAAATATTGGCATGTGGAGATATGTATCTTTGATATTGATTGAAGCCAAAAACTCCCCTCCTTGCAGGATGGACACAACCGATCGGATTGACTCCATGCAAAAGGATCGGATGTTTAATTGCCGATTCAGATCTTTGAGATCTAGAATGGGTCTTACCTCTCCGTTTGGTTTTGGAACCGTGAAAAGGTTTGAAAAAAAAACCTGTGCCCTGCTCCACTAATGCCGCGTACACACGGGCGGACTGTATGGCGTACTTAGTCCGTCGAAACACATTTCAGCGGACAGTCCGCTCGTGTGTGGGCTTCAGCGGACTTTTTCAGCGTGCAGTCTGGCATACTAAGTATTTCGGATTTTTCGAAATTCTGTCCGTCGTACTTTGGTTTCAGCGGACAATCCGCTCGTCAGTATGCTAGTTCGATGGACTAAGAATGGCGCATGCCCAGAAAGGATTTACACGGCGGAAGGGTGCTTTGCTGTGTATTGGACTTCCTATTTCTAGTCCCGTCGTACGTGCTGTACACGTCATCGTGCAAGTTTTCGACGGACTGTTTGTGCATCCGTGTGTGGTCAAGTCCGTTCAGTCGAAAGTACGACGGACTGTCCGTCGGATTGTATGACGAACTAAGTACGCCATACAGTCCGCTCGTGTGTACGTGGCATTAGGGAACCTCTGATATCTGATAATAGATGATCCAGAGCTAGAAAGAGAGACTTCTTTTTCTCTGGAACCTTGGGAACATTTTACCTTAGAAAAAGAGGAGATGGAAACTCTCGGAACTCTAGTTTGTAACCTAGAGAAACTGCAGAAGCCACCCATCTGTCTTGACATTGTTCCTGCCAGATCGTTGAGAATTGCAGGAGCCCCCCTCCCACAGAGCGAGTGGGCGCGCCCCTTCATAAGGAGGCTTTCTGCCCCAAGATCTCTTCTGACCCTGGTGCTGCCCTTGGGGTCTTTTCCGCTTGAACCTGATGGTTGCCGTTAAGACTGCCTAGAGGCTGATGCCCCTGGCACAGGAGAGGCATTTTGAACTTCTTCTTTACTGGAAAAAAAGAGCTTTCCCCCTTAGAGATCCTTTGGATGTATTTATCCAGCTCGTCTCCAAAATGAAAGGGGAAACTGGTTAAGAGCTTTTTACATGGTGCTTCGGCTGACCAATTTTTCAGCCATAGAACTCTGCGAGAATGCACTAGTCCAAGCATAAGCTGTGAGGCTTGGAATCTTTCATAGCATCTACTGTGAAACATAGTGCGTCTGATACACCAGCCCATTGCTGGGCCTGCTGATCAGGCAGAATTTTAAGTATCTCCACAAACTGTTTCTTAATGGACTGGGATACACCAATTGCAGCAAGAACCGGCTGCTCTACTGAACTTGCTAAAGACATATTGCTTTTAGAAAGAAGTTCCAACTTTTTATCTGTTGGATCCTTTAACATCAGCGCATTATCCACTGGACATGTGAAATTCTTGTTCTCTGAGGCGCTTGCAGCATCAATTGCTGGAACCCCCCATTTTTTTTATATAGAAATCCTCTTCCATAGGATAAAGTGTGGAGAATTTCTTAGGATGATAATATTGTTGATCCTGATTTTCCCATTCAGAATACATAAGCTTTTTTAGCCATGCATGAATAGGAAAAGCATCCCCAGATGGGGGAGGTTTTAATAAACCCAAATTAGAGGTGGGTTCCTCAAGAGCCTGCGCTGCAGGCAACAAAAAAGGTTAAACGAACCAATTTAGTAAGAGAGTGCACAAGCAACCTGTCTAGTGATGCTACTCCCTCTATATTAGGATCCTCAGAAGAGGATAAATAAGTATCTTCCAAATCTTTGGGAAGATCTACCTGATCCCCAGCCTCCTGCACTATAATAAGAGGGTCCTGACCACTAGATGGGGATCTGCTATGGAGAGATATCATAGCATCAATCTTCTTTTCCAAATTACAAATGGAAGAAGAAAAAACCTCTTGTGTGTTATATACAGGGACTGAAGTGTCTAGCGCAGCTGCAACAACAGTTTTCCCTGACGGTTCAATCTGACCAGGCGCATCAATCTCTGAGGAGGATGACATTCTTTTGGAAATGGATTAATTTGTTATGAAACCACTGACCCTTTAGAACGCTTAGAGGAGTTCCTGGTCCCTTTACCACTCATAGCCTGAAGCACAAAGCAGAGGCACTACCAGAAAAAGAATGTACACTACTAGGTTATAGTCCAACGCTATAAGCTGCTATTAATACCTGGCCTGGTAAAGTATAATGTGTCAAAGGTAATGCCTGTGTCACCAACCTAAAATAAGCCATCCTCCTGCTCATGTGTCCCTCCACAGCCAGCAGCAACTACACACACAGTGCTTTAACAACTTCCTCCACTCCCCCAACACTAATTAAGCCCCCCCTTTCTTTCAAAAGAAAGTGTCTTCCCACGCGAGCGACACCTTGCAAACAGCTGATATAGCTGCGGGGGGGGGGGGGGGGGTTAAAAAAAGAATGCTTTTGGCATATAAGTCCCCCGAAAATGAAAAAAACCAACATTGGGGGCGCAGGAGGAGGACCAGACCCCCCTTCTTACTGGAGGATCTGCTTGTGGCCAGAGGAGAGGAGAAATGAAGGCTTCTGATACAGCACTGTTTCCAGCATCAGGCGGTGAGTGCTCAAAACAGCCCCCAGTGGTGACACATAGGCATGACAACATAACTTAAAACGGGAAATTCTTAAGAAAATCTTCACTTACCTTTCCTCGCTGCAGAGTTATCTGAGATAAACCCAATCTTCACCCTTCACGGTGGGCTCCGAAACCTTCAGGAACAGGGGAACCTAGAGGTTACCCACAATCCTGGACCTGCAACAGCACCCTGCCAGTAAAATCTTTATGGCCTTTCTACCAAAAAGTACTGGATCCCAGGGTCCAGCTCTCTAAAAAGAGAAGCATTCGCAAGCAAAAGCTTGTTTTTTCGGACACGAGGCCCGGGTACCATTCCTTTAGCCCATGAAAGAACATCTTAACGGATCTGGTCAGCATGGCTAGCCCCAGCAAGGATTGCTTCTAGTGGAGCTCAGCACAGCACATCTTTACTAGTGACCAACACCTTAGACACTGGTGAAAAAACTGAGGACTCCCAGGAGTGGGAGGGGTTATATAGGGAGTACACTTCTTGCCTTAGGGTATGCCAGTGTCCATCACCTATCAGTGGCCCTATAACCCACATAGTAAGTACTATGGCTCTGTGTCCCCTGATGTAAGAAAATAAATAACTTGGGCAGGAAGGGGGTGTTAGTGCCTGGTAGGCAAGTGGTTAAGGGACTAGAAAGTTTTGGTGATTTATTTTGGTTCCATTTTCTCTCTTTCTCTGGGTTTCTCTTGGTTCCGACAGGCAGGAATGTTAATTACTGTTTTTTTTCCTTGTTATATATTGCGTTGTAATAAACTTGAACAACAAAATTACCTCACACAGAGAACATTAAGTGATCATGGGGAAATCACTTTTGTGATATAAGAGGGGATTGAATGAGGAGAAAGAGTTAACATGACTAAAACTTTAAAATAGCTGACAGAGGAATATCTTTATTTTAGGGTCTTGTTTGTCATGATGACCACAGGATAGATAAGGTCTGGTAAGAACTGGTTTTTGAAATGATGTCTTCAGGCAAAGTCAGACTATCAGCATTAAATAGTTAAATTATGTTTTTAGATAATATCCCGTCAGCTAAAATACTAGTTTAGACTATGTCTGAGATGCTATATGTTTGTATAGGAATTGTGTGTCATGTGATGAACTCTGTCCTGCCTCCCTCCTTTCCTTTAAGTTGTGCAATATTCTTTGTCTATAATTTGTATAAAGATACGATTTTTACCATTAAAAGCAAGCATTTATTGAACGACTCTCTTGTCTTGTGCATTGGATGCTTCCGGAGCTCTGAAAGAATTCCACTGATTGTCCTGGTCTAAGCAGATTTAACCCTTACAGTCGCTACTAATAATACTATTCTCATTGGCAAATTCTTGGAAAAAAGGATCATTAGTGTAACCAACATCTAGGTCAGCCCTCAAATTTTCCACTCGTATTTTCTGAGTAGAAAATTACTGCTGGCGAGTGTGGGGGTGTGGGGCTACCTCGGAAGGGGGGGCGGGGGTTGAGCACTGGTTCGGCAGGTATGGTTGAATGGGAGCCACTCTCCCAGCCAGGGTAAAAGAGGAGACGAAGAGGCGAGCCGGCCAGATCGTCAGAGCGGGGATTGTCCATTGTAACAGCTTTAATTTGAATTGCCCAGTGTTCCTGGAGCTCACACAGTCCTGCCTCCTGGCCGGCGCCTTTGATAGACAGAACGCCGGTTTATTGCTGGGATGTGTGACGCCAGGAGGCAGGACTGTGTGATGGTGAGCTCCGGGAACACCAGGCAATTCAAATGAAAGCTGTTACAGTGGGCCATCCCTACCCTCTGATCATCCGGCTGGTTCACCTCTTCCTCTGCACAGGCGAGGCTGCAATAATGGGTACTGGTGATGCTGCATTGATGGGCACTGGTTACGATGCGTTGATGGGCACAGGTCACACTGTATTGATGTGCACAGGTCACACTGTATTGATGGGCACAGGTCACACTGCATTGATGGGCACTGGTTATGCTGCATTGATGGGCACAGGACAGGCTGCAATGATGAGCACAGATAAAGTTGTTGTTAATATTTATTTTGTAACTTAATTCTGCATAAAACATTTGTCATTTCATGAGATCATATATGAGGGTGTGTTTAAGGGTGGGATTAGGGGTGAGGCATGGTAGGAGTTGGGTGGGGCAACTGGTGGTGAGTAACCCCCTAAGTCCTGGCTAGTAGCTCAGGACTTGAAATTTTGAGCCCTCATCTAGGTTATTAAATATGCAAGCATTCGGGACTTAGGTCCCCTACCCCTACAACCTATTATATAATGCCTGAGGAAGCGGCCCTCGATGCCCCAAAAACTTGCATCTTTAACATGTTCAGCTCTCACCTCGCATTTTTTTTGTCCTTTCTGCTATGGGCCTATTGATTTGGCAATAACTTCGTCATGATTCAGTATTATAAAGTAATACATATATGATTACTTTTAGGGGCGATACTTCACATGTGTAATTTGAACACCATTTACATATGCGGGCGCGATATGCGATTACAGATATGCGATATGCGATTACAGATATGTTTCCTTTGCTGCGCACGCACACGGGCGCTTAAATATTACTTTTTATTTATCAGATTTTTTATTTTTTTTACATTGTCCCTTTAAAGAATTCTGATCACTTTTATTGCTGTCACAAGGAATGTAAAGATCCCTTGTGACAGTAATAGGTGGTAACAGGTACTCTTTATGGAGGAACTGGGGGTCTAAAAGACCCCCAATCCCTCTTTTGCACTTAAAAGTATTCAGATCGAATTTGAATATTGTAATTTTTTTAAAATTGTCAGCCGAGTAAACCGGAAGTGACATTGTGACGTTGCTTCCATGTTTCTATATAGGAGACTAGATCGAGGCCGTTTTCGGCTTCGTTCCCGTCCCAGCCTAGCTGGTAGAAGTGGCGGATCATGGATCTGGTCTCCTGGTGGGACGGGAGGACCGGGAAGAGCGGGGGGAGGGGGGGTGTCCCTTTCCAGTCCTTTAGTATAACAGCCAAGTGGCTTTTAGTCGTATTGGTTGTTATCACTAAAAAGCTGACTGCCAACTCTATAAAACAAAACAAAAAAACAGTACCTGGGTGATGCCTGCAGCTGCAGGTATCACCCCGGTATAACCCCTTCAAGCCGAGGCCGTATATGTGCGTACGGTCAGCTCTAAGGGGTTAATATACAAGTGGAATAAAATGCTATTTTTAAAATTTTGTGTATTTTTAATGCAATAATGAGAATACTAATTAATAAAAACAAAAAAAAACTGTTTAAATACAAGTAATAAAAAGAAATATATAACCAAAGCGCCAAAGATATGAAAAAATTTAATTAGAATTAATAAAATGAATATACAGCTGCAATGGAAATTTGCTGTGCAAATGAATCAGTATATACATCAATACACTGTGCTAAAATACTAAAATATAAATCAATAAACAGATGACATAATTTATAAAATAGCACTGTAGTCACATTAGTAACAGTCCCAATCCAGTGATAGTTGGTGCTCGTGCTCAGAAGTAATAAAATCCATGCTTAGTGCTCAGACAAGGTGCCTTCACATGTATGTAAACTCACCCCTCGATATGGACGTGTTATCTCTAGTATGATCAGAAAAGCGTGTGGGGAGACCCCTAAAGATTTCCTTATGCTGACAGTTCCTGGAGTGGATATGTCTCATGCAAGTAGATATGAAAGAAGGGACTTCACTGTGCAATACCATTTAATTAACCTCTTGCAGACCGGACCATTTTGCTGGTCAAAGACCAGACCACTTTTTGCGATTCGGCACTGCGTCGCTTTAACTGACAATTGCGCAGTCGTGCGACATGGCTCCCAAACAAAATTGACGTCCTTTTTTCCCCACAAATAGAGCTTTCTTTTGGTGGTATTTGATCGCCCCTGCGGTTTTTAGTTTTTGCGCTATAAACAAAAATAAAGCGACAATTTTGAAAAAAACGCATTATTTTTTACTTTTTGTTATAATAAATATCCCCCAAAAATATATAAAAAAACATTTTTTTCCCTCAGTTTAGGCTGATACGTATTCTTCTACATATTTTTGGTAAAAAAAAATCGCAATAAGCGATTATTGATTGGTTTGCGCAAAAGTTATAGCGTTTACAAAACAGGGATAGTTTTATAGCATTTTTATTAATAATTTTTTATTATTATTTTTTTTACTAGTAATGGCGGCGATCAGCGATTTTTTATTGTGACTGCGACATTGTGGGGGACCTATCGGACATTTTTGACACATTTTTGGGACCATTGTCATTTATACATTAATCACTGCTATATAAATGCAGTGATTCCTGTGTAAATGACACTGGCAGTGAAGGGGTTAACCAGTGGGTGGCAGTGTAGGGGTTGAGTGTTCCTAGGGGTGTGTTACTAACTGTGGGAGGGTTGGGCTTTCATTTAGTGAACACTGATCTCTGCTCCAATCACATGGAGCAGAGACCAGCGTCACTAGTTGCTAGGCAGAATGGAAAAATGCTGTTTACACAGCATTTCCTCCATTCGGCCGCTCCGTGAGACGATCGCGGGGATGCCCGCGGCGATCGAGTCCGCGGGTCCCGCGACCGGACTCACGGGGGTCCCGACCAGCGCGGGAGCGCGCCGCCGGCGGCGCGCTCCCGATGGCAGGGCGGCATTGAATATTGGACGTACCTGTATGCCAATATGCCTGCCCGTGCCATTCTGTCGACGTACATCGTCGTGCGCTGGTCGGGAAGTGGTTAAAAAGGTTTATTCCTAAAAGCAAAAGTAATTGAACTCACATGTAAGGGTGCCTGTGGTTTGGCAGCCGGTGTGAATAGCAGGCGATTTATTTTGGAAATCAGCCCATAAACAATGGTGGACCGCTGTCACGGTTCTGGCTCAAATTCTAATGGCAAATGGTGGGCAGAAGTGTGTCACGATGACGCGATCGAGTCTCGACACATTTCAGTGAATCAGTGGGCCATCAGGAAGCTTCCACCCACCATTTGCAATCGGAATTCGAGTCAGAACTGCGGCAGCGGTCCACCATTGTTTATGGGTTGATTTCCCACACAAATCACTTGCTGTTCAAAGTTTACATCCATGTGGGGGCACCCTGTCTGAGCACTAAGAAGCATGGATTTTATTAGTTGGTGCTCGTGCTCAGCAGTATCACTGGATTGGGACTGTTAGCACTGTAGTCACATTAGTATTTTATAAATGATATATCATCTGTTTATTGATTTATATTTTAGTATTTTAGCGCGATGTATTGATTTAAATACAAGTAACAATGTTCAGGGGAAAAGAAAATAATTAGGGCTGATTCGGTTAAACAAAGTGTTAACAAGAGGTTAAATAGGAACAAATGTTATTTTTTTTATAATTACTTAAAAAAGCGGAGGTCCACCCTAAAATACACTCCCAGGGCTATGTGATCCCCCCTTCCCTAAACGCTTGGTAACCCCCTTACCTTCCAGCTGTCTTCTTTAGTTTTTTTTCTATTTCAAATTTCCTTCCACAGTGAATTCCGGAACGGGGAGGAGCCGATGCGGAACGGGGGCGTGGCTTAATCGGCAGGTCACTCGTTCCGGTCTGCCGCATGGGCTCCTGGGACCTTTTTTTTTTCATGGCTGTTGACGCCGCTCGATATTGCGCTTACTGCGCATGCGCGAGATCTTTTATAGATCGGGCGGTGCATGCTGGTATTTGAGCATCACACACTCCCGGAAGAGGATGCCTGTGGGCTTCACATGCCCACAGGCAAAATGGAAACCGTCAGGAGACGGTTTTATAAAGTCATTTAGGAGGAGACAAAGGCATGCTGCTGATGCCAGAAACAACAGAAGTAAGTGTTAGCCTTCTTCATAATATTGATTTTCACTATGCCTTAAAAAAAAAAAACGTTAGAAACGGTGGAATCCCGCTTTAAAGAGGAGGTCCAGCCTGGGGAAAGAAAATTAAAAGTCAGCAGCTACAAATACTGTAGCTGCTGTCTTTTACTACTATAGACACTTACCTGTCCAGGCAGCCTGCGATGTCAGCACCCCATCTCAGTTGTCGGGTGCTGACGCCACCATCTCCACTAAGGGAAACCACCCATGAAGCCGAAAGGTGTTTCCCTACTGCGCATGCGCGAAGCATGCTGCACTTTCTAATCGGCCCCGCGTCGGAGGGAGGAGGAGGGGTGCCGTGGCTCCATCTCCCGGAAATGTGGACAGGACCTGGGTGGAGAAGCAGATAAGCAGAAGTTCCACTTTTGTGGAAAGTGGTTGTAAATGTTTTTTTTTTTTTTTACATAACAGACCGTCTGAGTCTGTGAGAGTGTAGAGAGAGAACCAGAGCTGCTGCAGATGGGCCCAGCATTGAATCGAGATAGAACTCAGATATGTATAAAGGGAGGTGGGGATGGCCTAGAAGTTTATGGGACATTTTAATTTAAGAGGGCTTATGAGAGCTGCAGAGCTGGAAGTGTGCCTCTATGAGTCTGTGTGAATCCGGGAAATGAACAAGCAGCAGGTTCAGCTGCCCAGTTAAAGTGGTTGCAGCCAGACTCAGTGGAGGGAGATTTCTGCAGAATATTTGGCAATACAGAATCACAGTACATATAAAATAATATGTAAAGTGGTTGAAGGGAAGCTTCATAATGGCAAAGATATTTTTATTACAAATTGTGTGAGCAGACTGCACTTCCTCTTTAAGGTTGTCTTAACTGACATCATATGCAAATTAAAGTTGATCTGCAAATGAATGAACCAGAATATATACAAAATAATGTGACTTTGTACCGTGTGAAAATGTCCAAATTGGTCCCAATTTTCCCTCGCTAGTGTCACATAGTAGGTGAGGTTGAAAAAAAGACACAAGTCCAAGTCCAACCTTTGTGTGTGAGATTATATGTCAGTATTGCATTGTATATCCCTGTATGTTGTGGTTGTTCAGGTACTTATCTAATAGCTTTTTAAACTATCGATGTTCCCCACTTAAACCACCGCCTGTGGAAGGAAATTCCATGTCCTTGCCGCTCTTACAGTAAACCCTCTACGCACTTTAAGGTTAAACCTCTTTTCTTCTAATTTTTATGAGTGGCCACGTGTCTAATGGGATCATAGGTAGAACTATTAAATATTAAATAAATAATATTCAGATTCAATACCTGTTGGTTGAATAGGCCGTGCCCTTTATTATAGGTTTAATAATCCATAAATAAATTAGGATTAAATTTATTAATCAATTCCTTATATTATAACATACAATATAATACATCGCATACTTATAGCTCAGCTATATAAGGTTGAGCTAATACTTTAAAACAACATACGATTCCCCCATCATCAAAAGGGGTAGTAAACATAAATACAGGAATCAGTACAACACTAAAACATGCACCTCCTAAACAGGGCCACGACAGGGAAGGGAAGGGTGGGACAAGCTTCTTTGTAGTCTTCTTTCTTCTGTCCGTTGTGATGATGCATCCTCTTTCTTTTATAGGTACCTGCTCGTGTCAGAGGACCATTTATTGGATAACTGCTATAATTTTAACCTCTCTCAGGTAAGCATTTTTTTTTTTAATATTTAAAACTTTACTGTAAAATATTATTATTTCATAATCCCATATGTGGTGGGGATGGAGGACATTTTATGCCCCATCCCTCACTGTTATGGGATCATAGATAGAACTATTAAATAAATAATATTCAGACTATAAATGTTGGTCCAATAGGCTGTGCCCTTTATTATAGGTTTAATAATTCATAAATAAATTAGGATTACATTTATTAATCAATTCCTTATATTATAACATACAATATAATACATTGCATACTCACAGCTCAGCTATATAAGCTCTAGTTAAACACAGGTTTGAATGTCCATATTAAAGATATCCAAAGCTATGTCCAACAAATGAACCTTATCGGGTCTATACAGACCCAGTAATCCTCCTAGTTCAAAATGTCGGAAAGAAAATCCATGAATTGCAGGCATAAATTTAATCAAGGACCTATTAACACGTTTGCGAATCTTATCAAAAAAACGAAAATCCGAAGATACTAACCAAAGCAAACGAGGAACAATTTCAGAAAAAATAAGAATAGTATCAGGTAACAGCATGTAAACAAGACAAATCGAATTTGATTTCAGCTAACAAACCTAAAGTATTACAATGACCAATATCATTATCAGAAAGATGCAAAAAAACAATATATGAGGAACCGGCCATTGTTCAACCAGAAAGAAAATCAACGCCTCATAAGGTGAAAAACAGACCTCGTCAGTAGCGTTTCCAATAGAAGCCAATAATTCACCAGAAATAGGCAACCTAGAGTCAGGAATCCAGAAACGCTTGCAGTAGCCCTTTAAAGCATGTTTCACAGTAAAGAACTGCAGATAAGAACCAAAACCAGATAAACGTGTAAAAAAAGAAACACCTGCCAAGATCTTCACAACATAAGAGTAAGAATAAGAATAATGCCGCGTACACACGAGCGGATTGTATGGCGTACTTAGTCCGTCATACAATCCGACGGACAGTCCGTAGTACTTCCCACTGAACGGACTTGACCACACACGGATACCCAAACAGTCCGACGAAAGCTTGCGCGATGACGTACAGCACGTACGACGGGACTAGAAATAGGAAGTCCAAGACACAGCAAAGCACCCTTTGGGCTCCTTCTGCTGACTTTGCGTTAGTAGAAGTTTGGTTAGAGACGATTCGCGCTTTTCAGACTTCAGCTTAATTTGTCCGTTTTCTGCGGCGCAGTCTGCCTGTGAGGTTTGTATCTGTCTTTCGGTACGCGTGGATCAGTTGGTACCTGTTGTTAGGCGCTTCTGGTCCGCTCGTTTCTGGGTTTCAGGTCGTTCTTCATAGGTCTGGCTGTTCTTCAGTGCGTTCAGTTAAGCTTGTTTGTCCAGCCGACCGTTTCAAAGCCATGGAGAGTGGACGTACTCGTTCGCGAGTTCGTGCTATATGGGGGCTTGGTGTTGGGGTTAATACTTTGACCCAAGCCCAGTCTGTGAACAGGGCGAGGAGGAGTTCATGGACAAAGAATTGGTTGCGCCAGCGCGACCAATTCTCGCATATGCCTTTACTCCGTGAGATCCGTGAGAATAATCCTGATGATTTCAGGAATTATCTCAGGATGACGGACCCTGTTTTTCACCGTCTGCTGGCTTTGCTGACCCCTTATATCAGCAGGCAGGATACCTGCATGCGGCAAGCCATCACTCCGGAGCAGAGGCTCGTCGCCACGTTGCGCTACTTGGCGACAGGGAGAAGCCTTCAGGACCTAAAGTTCTCTACAGGCATCTCCCCCCAGGCTCTGGGGATCATTATTCCAGAGACCTGTTCTGCCATTATTCGGGTCCTGCAGAAGGAATATATGAAGGTAAGTTTGTTCTTTTAATATTGCATTATATGCATTGTATCTTTGTATTAATTTCATCATGACTTTTAATATCCATGACAGGAATATGCTGTGAATGTCCCCTTTATATGAATGCATGCGATTGTTTTTTAGATGTATTATTTTTTTTTTGTGTCATTTTTTTTATAGCTTTCTACCTTTTTGTGTCCCACGTGCATATTTGCTTTCACTAACGTCCCCAGCATGCAATCCTGGGCCCCTATACACCCACAGCCGAGACTGTTTTTCTCTAATTCAGATTGTCAGCTCCATTGTACTGTTTTACTGCCCCCCACCCTTTGTATACTCTTTGTATACACCCTTTGTATATATATATATATATATGGATTGTATATTCATTAATTAGGCCCCCACCCCACTCAAATTGGTTGCAGGGATTGTATACTCATTAATTAGGCCCCCACCCCACTCAAATTGGTTGCAAGGATTGTATACTCATTAATTAGGCCCCCACCCCACTCAAATTGGTTGCAGGGATTGTATACTCATTAATTAGGCCCCCACCCCACTCAAATTGGTTGCAGGGATTGTATACTCATTAATTAGGCCCCCACCCCACTCACCCACCTAACTTATGTCCCCTGGTCCATCAGAGGGCTGAGTAATCTGTGAATTGGGCCATCTATTTGTTTTTTTTGCAGAAAAACATTTTCAATATTTATGTTTAACTGCTGTTCCAAAATGTTTTTGAGTTTTATTTGTTATGAATTATTTTGATTTAACGACTAATTTTTTTTTTTTCCTGTGTTTGACTCCCCAGTTTCCTTCCACGCCACAGGAATGGCAGACTGTGGCTTCCCAGTTCGCTGCCCGTTGGGACTTTCCCAACTGTGGAGGGGCGATCGACGGGAAACATGTGCGGATTGTTCCCCTCCACCCCATTCGGGGTCCTACTACTGGAATTATAAGGGGTTCCATAGTGTGGTGTTAATGGCGGTGGTGTCAGCACAATATGACTTTCTCTATGTGGATGTGGGGAAGAACAGCCGGATGTCAGACGGAGGAGTGTTTAGGCAGACCGAGTTCTGCCACCGTCTCATCACTGGTGGCCTGGACTTGCCACCAGATGCTGATAATGTGGAGGGTCTACCTTTTGTTTTTATCGCTGATGAAGCGTTCGGTCTGAGTGACCATTTGATGAAGCCCTTCCCCCAAAGGACCCTCACCCCGGAGAGGAGGGTTTTTAATTACCGGCTGGCCAGAGCAAGAAGGGTTGTGGAGAATGCCTTTGGTATTATGGCCAGCCGGTTCCGTCTGTTTTTGACAGCAATAAACTTGGCAGAGTACAAACTGAACTATGTCATTCTCTGCTGCTGCATTTTACAAAACTTTTTAAGAAAACATTCTGGAACCCATTACCTGCAGCCGATTGGGCCTGAGGCCGGACTAATGCCAGAACTCACAGGGCTGGATCATGCCCATCCTGGCTTAGCCCCCCAAACAGCACGTGAGGTGCGTGACCAGTGTGTCACCTATTTTAATGGTAGGGGGGCTATTCCAATGCCATCTGAGCAATAAAGATTTCCTTTTGTTTAAATATGTATTGTCTGATCAAATTTTTAAGTTTGTTTCTTGTTTGCTTTTCAAGGTGGTTGTCTCCTACATTCTCCTAATTCAGGGATATGCAATTGGCCGACCTCCAGCTGGTGCAAAACTACAAGTCAATCATGCCTCTGGGTCTCATGCTTGTGGCTGTCAGTCTTGCTATGCTTCATGGGACTTGTAGTTCTGCAACAGCTGGGTTTCCACTAATTGCATATTCCTGTCCTAGTGCATTTGTATTGCAAAGTGGTTTTTGCCAATAGTAAATAAGGCCCTTTGTGACAGAAAACACAAAATGACTTCCCAAACTGGTATTGAGTATTAAAAGAAGGAGACACACACACACATCTTTTTTTTTTAAATGTTTAATAGTGCACATTCCAACAAGTGCCTCCTTTTTTGCCTTTCCTTTGTTAGATAAGCCCGCTGGTTGGGGGGAGGGTGTTAGATAAGTCCGCTGGTTGGGGGAAGGGTGTTAAGTCTACTGGTGGGGGGGAGGGTGTTAAGTCCGCTGGTGGGGGGGAGGGTGTTAAGTCCGCTGGTGGAGGGGAGGGTGTTAAGTCCGCTGGTGGGGGGGAGGTGCTAGAAAAAAAAAAAACACACGCTGCCACTGCCAAAATTTTAAATTGTCTTGATGACTATGCATTATTAATTAAATTTACAACTGAAGCGGATTTTCTCATTCTATTCCATTTTGTGAAGGTTATCACAGATGTCTTACTTCAGGCTGGGGAGCGTTGATTCAGTGAGGACTGAAGACACTGAGCCAGATCCTTGCCACTCTTCGGGGGGGGGGGGGGGTGATGATCCTGAAGCAGGTCTCATCTTCTCTGCAGACTGCAGCTAGCCACTGCTCCCCATAAGCCCAGCAGGTCACGTGCGACGTGACATTCTTGACGCCGGGCGTCCCCTCCCCTGACGTGCCACACACCTGGCCTGCCTCTGACTCCTGGGAGGTAGGAGTTGTAGTCTGCTGTGCTCACACCAGGGGCGTACCTAGAGCATTTGGCACCCGGGGCGGATCCTATATCTGGCACCCCCCACCATAAAATGGAAAAACACCCACTGTGTCCCCTGCATACCTCTGCATCCTTCAATATCTTTTTGTCACTACTGTGTACCCCCCCTCTCCACAACTGTACCTCTGGACCCCTTTAAATTACACTGCACCCTGCATCTCTGGACCCCTTTACATTACACAGCACCCTGCACCTCCGGACCCCTTTACATTACACAGAACCTTGCACCTAAGGACCCCTTTACATTACACAGGACCCTGCACCTCTGGACCCCTTTACATTACACAGGACCTTGCACCTAAGGACCCCTTTACATTACACAGCAGCCTGCACCTCTGGACCCCTTTACATTACACAGCAGCCTACACCTCTGGACCCCTTTACATTACACAGCTCTTGTACCTCTGGACCCCTTACCTCCTGACCCCTTTACATTACACAGCCTTTGTACCTCTGGACCCCTTTACATTACACAGCACCCTGAACCTCTGGACCCCTTTACATTACACAGCCCTTGTACCTCTGGACCCCTTTACATTACACAGCACCCCGCACCTCCGCACCCCTTTACATTACACATCCCCTCACAGCTCTGGACCCCCTGCATGTTACACAGACCCCCTACAGTGCAGACCCCCCTCCCTACCATACAGACCCCCATCTACAGTGCAGACCCTCCTACAGTACAGACCCCTCCACCCTACAGTGCAGACCCTCCTACAGTACAGACCCCTCCACCCTACAGCGCAGACTCCCCTACAGTACAGACTCCCCTACAGTACAGACCCCCCTACAGTGCCAAATCTTCCCCTACAGTACAGACCCCTCCCCCTACAGTGCAGACCCCCCTACAGTGCAGTGCCCCTCCTACAGTGCAGTGCCCCTCCTACAGTGCAGGACCCCTTCTACAGTGCAGACCCCCCTACAGTGCAGGACCCCCCCTACAGTGCAGGACCCCTTCTACAGTGCAGACCCCCCTACAGTGCAGGACCCCCCCTACAGTGGAGACCCCCTCTACAGTGCAGACCCCCTCTACAGTGTAGGACCCCCCCTACAGTGCAGACCCCCCCTACAGTGCAGACCCCCCCCCTACAGTGCAGGACCCCCCTACAGTGCAGGACCCCTTCTACAGTGCAGACCCCCCTACAGTGCAGGACCCCCCCTACAGTGCAGGACCCCTTCTACAGTGCAGACCCCCCTACAGTGCAGGACCCCCCCTACAGTGCAGACCCCCTCTACAGTGCAGGACCCCCCCTACAGTGCAGACCCCCTCTACAGTGTAGGACCCCCCCTACAGTGCAGACCCCCCCTACAGTGCAGACCCCCCCCCTACAGTGCAGACCCTCTCTACAGTGCAGGACCCCCCTACAGTGCAGACCCCCTCTACAGTGCCGACCCCCTCTACAGTGCAGACCCCCTCTACAGTGCAGGACCCCCCTCTACAGTGCAAGACCCCCCTCTACAGTGCAGGACCCCCCTCTACAGTGCAGGACCCCCCCCTACAGTGCAGACCCCCTCTACAGTGCAGGACCCCCTCTACAGTGCAGACCCAATCTACAGTGCAGGACCCCCCACAGTAAAGAACCCCCCTAATGTGCCTCAAGCCCAAGGCAGTGGCATTGCAGGGGGGAGGTGCGAGCAGCACCCGAGTGGAGTGACATCTGTCGGCTCAGTGATCCGGGACCCGGCGCAATAATCCCCTTCTCTGTGGTCGTGTGACTCACGTCGCGCCATTCTGATCAGTACCGGCAGCGGCTGTCACTCACAGCCGAGCAGAGTGAAGCCGCCTCCCCCTCCTCCTTCATGTCTACACAGTGCTGTGCATGGAGGAGGGGGAGGCGGCTTCACTCTGCTCGGCTGTGAGTGACAGCCGCTGCCCAAGACTGATCAGAACGGAGCGACACAGCCACAGAGAGAAGGGGATTATTGAACCGGGTCCCGGTTGCCCGTCACAGCGTAAAAAAAACAAAAAGAAATGAACAAACGGCCAGCGGCCGTTTTAAACATAATGTAGGTGCCGGCCTGGGGGGAAATTTCCACCCTGCCCCCCGGCCCAGCCTGCCCCTGCCAGGAAGATCCAGACCCTTCCTTGCTGGACGAAGTTGATGCGCCCAGCTGGAGCCAGGTATATTTTAGTTTCTAAAGTTAGGATTGCTCAAATATTAATGATGTAAAGTTCAATGTTTGAATTGCTTCCAAATCTAGGATTTCATCACAAATTAAATTAGATATAAGGATACAGTAGTTTCCACAAATGTGGCTAAAATCTTGGTGAACTGATGGAAAAATGATGGTGTCAAAATGATAGCCTTTTGTATTTCAAGACAAATGTATTTGCAAGTGAGAACTGTAAAATTGTCAGTGATTGATGATTTCAAAATATAGACATATTTTATTTATTTATTTCTTTATTTTTTACACAGGATGAGCTCACCCAGGAGGAGGCCGGGGCCAGTGGTATGGAGGAGGAGGCCGGGACCAGCCACACGCAGGAGATAGCTGGGCCCAGCAGGAGTCGGACAGAAAGTCAGGTCCCTCCCCTCCGCCTAGCCAGCAAAAGGCCCAGGAGGATGACACAGACAGAGGAGGAGTCATTGGCGCTAATACGTCAAGCCAGCCAATTGCTTAGTAAACCCTCCAATCCTGAAGAGGCCTACGCTACTTATTTGGCCAGCAAGTTGCTTGAAATGGAGAAGGGACAGCGCAACTTGTGCGAGGCTATTTTCTTCGACAGTATTCAGCAGGGTCTTAAGGGTGAGCTAACACCAACCACCAGACTCTACAACACAGACCCTACTGCTCCTCCTCCTCCTCCTCCTACCACAAGTCCACCACCAGAGGCACAGCCTCCAGCGAAGCGTGGAGGGAAGGCTAGACGGAAGAGTCGGAAGTGACTGCCTGGCTTCAGTCTGCTCTGACAGAAGACACAGGCTGTTGTAGTACCACAGTCTGGGGACATAGATGTCATCTGCTGCTGTTCCTGGTCTGTGGGATTCTAGGACTAAGTTGTGCTCCCTATTTTCATGTTTACACAGGATCTGAATTTTGGTGGCCACTGACTTGATGTGTGCCTGGGGGACAAAAGGCTTCACAAACTTCAAAAGTGTCTCCAGTGTTGCCTCCATCTTGATTTTGTTTTGTACAGACTAAAAATAAAGATTTATTATTTCCAAAAATATTGTAATTTTTTTTATTTTGGATTAAAAAAACAGAGTTTATTTGTGAGTAGGCAGGTACATGTCAAAAGACTATGGGGGTTATTTACAAAACACACGTTCATGTTAATATAAATATGCTAACTACAAGTGCAATTTTTAAAGCACTGCAAGTGCACTTGGAAGGGCAGTCGCTGTAAATTTGAGGCTAACATTTGAAATGAGGGGAAGCTCTGCTGATTTTGAACATTCAATCATGTGTAAGCTAAAATGCTGGTTTGGGTATCTATCTATCTATCTATCTATCTATCTATCTATCTATCTATCTATCTATCTATCTATCTATCTATCTCTACTTACATAGTCTGCTTGGACAAAAAAAACACAAGTCCATCTAGTTTAACCCCCCCCCCCCACAAAAAAAAGCAAAATAAATAAATAATTTTAAACTAACAATAGTAGTTCCAAAAATATATAGTAATAGATAAATTATAAAATTATATATATATATATATATATATATAAAAAAAAATGTTGACGTTTATATATATATATATATATATATATATATATATATATATATATATATATATATATATATATATATTTATTCTCAAATTGGAATATTAATCCTAGGATGAGGATGAATAAAAACATTTGTAATAACTCTGTGTGAATATAAGCAGCAAAGCTACTTCACTTTTCTTGCATTATGAAGAAGAAAAGAATGTGCTATATTAAAAAAACACAAAATTAGCAGCATGACGAATATGCTAGCTTCAATACGAACACTAGTTTTACAAGACCGAGCGCTTCCGCCCTGTAAATCCTTAAAAGTACGACGGACAGAATTTTGGAAAAACCAAAATTCTTAGTACTCCGGACTGCACGCTGAAAAAGTCCGCTGAAGCCCACACACGAGCGGATTGTCCGCTGAAATGTGTTTCGACAGACTAAGTACGCCTTATGCCGCGTACACACGGGCGGACTGTATGGCGTACTTAGTCCGTCGAAACACATTTCAGCGGACAGTCCGCTCATGTGTGGGCTTCAGCGGACTTTTTCAGCGTGCAGTCTGGCGTACTAAGTATTTCTGATTTTTCGAAATTCTGTCCGTCGTACTTTGGTTTCAGCGGACAATCCGCTCGTCAGTATGCTAGTTCGACGGACTAAGAATGGCGCATGCCCAGAAAGGATTTACACGGCGGAAGGGTGCTTTGCTGTGTATTGGACTTCCTATTTCTAGCCCCGTCGTACATGCTGTACACGTCATCGCACAAGCTTTCGATGGACTGTTTGTTCATCCGTGTGTGGTCAAGTCCGTTCAGTCGAAAGTATGACGGACTGTCCGTCGGATTGTATGACGGACTAAGTACGCCATACAGTCCGCTCGTGTGTACGCGGCAATACAATCCGCTCGTGTGTACGCGGCATTAGACATAAGGTGGCGAAGGAAAGACAAAACCAAGCCTTCAGAGAAAGAAGCTTGCTCAAACCCGGATGACATCAAAAAGGCACTCCATAATGACCACGCTGCTGAGTAGGACACCCACGTGGTAGGAGCTACCGAGTTCTTAATAGCTTGAAGAAGAGGGTCTACACAATGTCCGACAAATGTTGAGGGCAAGAAGTGGAATGCAGATCGGCGTCTGAAACCAAATCCTTGAATTCGGAAATCTGTAAATGGGACAAATCCGTTGATCAGCAATGACATTTTCATAACCAGGCACATAATGTGCCTTAATCCATATATTTAATGACAAACATCTAAAAACAATTTGCCGAAAGATGGTAATAACTGGTAAAGATTTTGACGATAGACAATTAATAGCAAATAAAGAATTAAATAATGGGCTATGGCGCTTAAACCCAATGCATGTGCAACTCTGTGCATAAAAATATATGTAAATTTAATTTATATAACAGTGCTATCAAAATTCTTTTAATATGTCTAGTGTGTGCATATATGTGCTAGCACTACGGTGGCCCATACATATACTTTGCTTATACTAATAATACCAATTTCATAGAAATTCCTAGGAAATTCATAAAAAAAACATCCAAAAGAATCAAAAAATGTGCAAATTAATTAATCTCAGCAAACATGCAAAAATCGTGCAGAATATTTAGTCCCAAAGAACGTCTTTATACATAAGAACTTTTCAAAATCGCATTCTGAAATCGCTGGAAAGTCGCATTCTGTAATATTTCAGGTGGTGGTAGTAGAATAAATTGACTAGTGCAAAAAAGGTGCCAATCATCAATGTAGAGAGAAACACTCTTCCCCGGTGTGCCACTCAGTATTGTGGTAATGTGATTGCTCTCACCAGATCAAATACCCCTGTGGGGTTGGACGGGCTTTCACAGTATAAGCCACTGTGCTGCTAACTGAATGCTGCTGCTGGTGCACTGGGGGAATGTTCACTCTTCACTTCATATGTACTCCATAATTATGTGCATGGAGGAAAGAGAAACATATCCATGGTGAAAATACGTTTTAAAACCGCGTACGTGCACCTTTCCCATAGCCAGCAGCGGCCGGTGGAGTTTGTTTTTCTGTTCGCTCATACATGCGAATTGTTTTATGAGCAAATGTGAGTAACTCTCTTTTTTTCCTCCATGCACATAATTACGGAGTACATATGAAGTGAAGAGTGAACATTCCCCCAGCGCACCAGCAGCAGCATTCAGTTAGCAGCACAGTGGCTTATACTGTGAAAGCCCGTCCAACCCCACAGGGGTATTTGATCTGGTGAGCACCCCTGCCCATTACCAGCTCCTTTGGGTCTTGTACAGATATTAAGGGGAACCCCGTACCCAAATAAAAAAAAAAAGGAAAGGCGTGGGGCCCCCAGTCCCTATATAACCAGAACAGCAGTATACAGGCGGTGCAAACAAGACAGGGACTGTGTAGGCTTGTTGTGTTAAGTAGAATCTGTTTGTAATTTTGAACTGGTACATTTTTTAAAGTGTAGCTCCAGTCAAAAAATCAATTTTTAAGCTTTTTGAAAAACATAGGGAAGGGTTATCACCCCTGTATAATTTTTTTGGCCGTCGTCTTTTTTCATCTCACTTCTGTTGTCTCCTTCCGTTTGTAAGTTGGATGTTTGAAAGTAGGGGCCTGCCCTATGTGCTCTGTAGAAATGGGGGCCTAAAGTGTTGGTGTTGCCACAACACTGTAAGCCCTCAAAGTGACTCTTGGTGGGCGCTGGAGCGCCCTGCTGTGAACGATTATATCAAGAATTGTAATTACATGCCATTGTTGAAGGGTGGTAGAAAAATTGGGCCTTTGGTGGTTGTGGTGGTGGTTACTTTCGGTGGGCGCAGGAACGGGCCCTGCTGTGAAATATTATATCAAGAATTGTAATTACATGCCCCTGTTAAGCAGGGGCTAAAAATTGGGCCTTAGGCACTGCTTGCTGGTGCCACAACACTGCAACCTCTCCCAGATACTCTAGTTGGAGTGCAGGAATGAGCCCTGCTGCAAAGCATTGCATCACAAATTGTATTACATGCCCCTGTTAAACAGGGGCTGAAAAATTGGGCCTATACACTGCAACCTCTACCATATACTCTAATTGGAGTGCAGGAATGAGCCCTGCTGCAAAGCATTGCATCAAAAATTGTAATTACACGCCCCTGTTAAACAGGGGCTGAAAAATTGGGCTGGTGGCATCACCCAGAACCAAAAATGTTCTTCCAAGATATCAGCGGGATCATTGAGGAGGAAGAGGATAGTCAGTCAACATAAGGGATGTGACATTTCAAAAAAAAATATTTGGTTACATCAGCTTCAGGTGCTTGGTAGCTGGTAGTGATCCAAGACTGATTTATCTTTATGAAGGTCAGTCGATCAACCGAGTCGGTGGACATGCACACCCTGTGATCGGTTACAAAGCCACCAGCAGCACTGAAGGTGCGTTCAGAAAGAACACTGGATGCAGGACAGGCCAGTAGCTCAATTGCATTCTGTGCAAGCTCTGGCCAGTGATCCATCCTCAAGACCCAGTAAGCCAGAGGATTTTCGATGGGAAAGGTGTCCAAGTCTGACCTTGCCCCTAGGTATTCCTGCACCATGTAAATCAGACGCTGGCGATGGTTGCTGGAACGGATCATACCTTGGGGCTGCGGACTAAAAAAATTGTCTGAACACATCGGTCAGACGGCCACCTTCTCCACCGCTCCTTCTGTTACTGACGAAGCCTCAGCAATACGTTGTCCAGGACCTGGAGTTTGTAACCTCCCAGTCTCTGGGAACGCGTTGCACAGACCTTTCTGCAAGGCCTCCCGGAGATGTCTCATCCTCTGCTCCCTCTGCGACGACAAGATAAGGTCCGCAACCTTACCCTTGTACCATGGATCAAGGAGAGTGGCCAGCCAGTAATGGTCCCTCTCCTTGATCTGAAGAATACGAGGATCCTTCCCCAGGCTTTGCAGGATCAGGGAGGCCATGCAGCGTAGGTTAGCTGAGGCATTCAGTCCGGAGTCCTCTGGGTCACTAAGGACAACATGATCCGCAGCCACTTCCTCCCAGCCATGTACAAGTCCATGTGTTTCTTGGGACTGTAAATCACCCCTAAAAGACTGATGCTGCTGCTGCTGATGCTGAGTGCCAGGCTCCACCTCCATGCTGACACAAGCCTCCTTCTCCTCCTCCTCCTCCTCCTCCTCCTCTTCCTGTGTGATGGGTGGGACAGCAGGAACACTGTCTGGATAAAGGGGGCCTTGAGAGGCAAGGAAGTCCTCCTTTTCCTGCCTCTGTTCTGCCTCAAGTGCCCTGTCCATTATTCCACTCAGCGTATGCTCCAAGAGGTGGACAAGAGGTACAGTGTCACTGATGCATGCACTGGGACCTCCTCAAACAGTGACAGGAGAGTGCATGCATCCCTGATCATGCCCCACTGGCGTGGTGAGAAAAAACCGAGCTCCCCTGACCCTGTCCAGGTTCAACTCCTTTTGGAGCTCAGCCAGCCGAGCACTGGCATTAAATGATTGGCGGAAATGCACACAGACTTTACTGAGCTACACAGGGCACATGGGTCAGTTATCCCTGTCGGAGGGCAGAGAGGAGGTTGGTGCCATTCCTGGCTTAAGCTGGCACGGTGTCAACCACCTCTCGGCCTGCCCCTGCAGAGCTGACAAAATATCTGCCCCAGTGTGGCTCCTGTCCCCCAAACAAACCAGCGCAAGCACGGCATGGTATCTTTTTGCCTGCATACTTGCGTAGCCCCTTGAAAGCCTACGGAGCACCGTTGGTTCTGAGGACAGAGCACTGGAAGAGGCCATAGAGGAAGAAAAAAAGGAGGGGGTGGAGGAGAGAGGTGTGTCACAACCAGTAGTAGCATTTTGGAGGTGTGGTGGCGAAACAACCTCCAAAACTACTGCACCTTGTCCTGCATCCTTCCCAGCTGCCAGAAGAGTGACCCAATGGGCCGTGAAAGATAGGTAACGTCCCTGTCCATGCCTGCAGGACCATGAGTCAGCAGTAATATGCACCTTACCACTGACCGCCCAGTCCAGTGAGGCAAGGATATTGCTGTGCTGTAGGCACACAACACCCACTAACTCCTGCAGATGCCTGTATGAGAGAACATCAGAAATAAAGGGTAGATATAGGTGTATACTGTGCTAAAGGCACACAACACCCACTAACTACTGCAGATGCCTGTATGAGAGAACACCAGCAATAACTGGTAGATAGAGGTGTATACTGTGCTGTAGGCACACAACACCCACTAACTCCTGCAGATACCTGTATGAGAGAACATCAGAAATAAAGGGTGGATACAGGTGTATACTGTGCTGTGCTGTAGGCACACAACACCCACTAACTCCTGCAGATGCCTGTATGAGAGAACACCAGCAATAACTGGTAGATAGAAGTGTATACTGTGCTGTGCTGGAGGCACACAACACCCACTAACTACTGCAGATGCCTGTATGAGAGAACACCAGCAATAAATGGTAGATACAGGTGTATACTGTGCTGTGCTGGAGGCACACAACACCCACTAACTACTGCAGATGCCTGTATGAGAGAACACCAGCAATAAAGGGTAGATACAGGTGTATACTGTGCTGTAGGCACACAACACCCACTAACTCCTGCAGATGCCTGAGAAAAGAACACACTGTCCCTGCCTATCTAGCTCTTTCCCTGCACGCCGGAATACACTACACAAGGCTGCCGTGCTGGCGGCCTTATATAGTGTGGGGCGGGTACTAAACCCCCCTGAGCTATAATTGCCTGTGTTATTGCTCTCTTCGCTGCCGGCGCTGTGATTGGCCAAGCATGTGGGGTCACAGTGCATGCTTGGCCAATCATAAGCCAGCAATGCTCTGTGATGGCGCAGTGCATTGTGGGCCGTGAGCGCCACACGAATTTGGCGCGAAAGGCCCATAATGTTTGTATTCGCCGAACGTGTGAACAGCCGATGTTCGAGTCGAACATACGTTCGACTCAAACACCAAGCTCATCCCTACTCCTTAGTAATCCTGACAAAATGAAAAGGAGAAGACAAACCTGAAATAGCTCTGTAAAGAGGATTGGAAAAAACTCTACCCATGGGCAATACCCTAGAAGCGAAAGCTAGCAAACCCAATAATGATTGTAAAACCTTCAAACCAACCTTATCCTTTGACAAGACGAAATCCAACAAATTTAGCATGCGCACAATCTTATCCAATGGTAAACAGAATTCCATGGAAACAGCTAAAGGAATTCCGAATTCCCAACATACAATCTTGAATATTGTAAAAAGATATAGACAATCTGTGGAGCCTGCTTTCCCTATAAACAAAAAATTGTCAAGATAATGAAGCAAATTGTCTGAACAAGCTCGATGACTAACAACCCACCCGACAAAAGACGAAAAAAGCTCAAAATAATGGCAAGAAAGTGAGCATCCCATAGGAAGAGATCGATCGAAAAATAATTCATTCTGAAAGTGAAAACCAAGAGAATTAAAAGCAGAAGGAATAATTGGTAGCAACCGAAAAGCAGATTTAATGTCTGCTTTTGCAAGCAAAGCAGACTTACCAACCTTACTAATTTTTAACAAAGCATCATCAAAAGATGCATACTGAACGTTCTGGATCGATCTCGTCATTCAAAGACAGTCTTTTAGGATATGAATCTTGTGGGCTCCTTGAGGGTAGGGACCGATGTGAGTGTGCAATGTACAGGGATAGGGACAATTGTAGACATTCATTCAGGTTGAACTGGGTGGACTGGTGTCTTTATTCAACCTTACTAACCATGTAACAATGTATGATAGGTGGTGTATCAACCTAAACACATTAGGTGTTTTCTTTGGAATAATTCCTAAAGGAGAAATCCTAAAATCAGAGAATGGAGGAGCCTTAAAATGACCAACAACTCTACCGTCCACAACTTCTTTGTCAATTTTCCTACGAACTTCATCTGCAGGCAAAGAAATAGAAAGCAAGTTATTGACAATAATACAACCAGAACCAGTAAAGGATGGTAGTTCAAAACCGTGTAGAAAACCATCATGCAAAATAAGAGCTGTCTGATGATCTGGCTACTGTCGGAGCCATGGCAACATGTTTCGAGGAATCACCGGAGTGGTTGCTTTTAAGAAAAAGCTCCTCTGAAGTATTCGTTGAAACTGTGGACAATCTTTTAAAGCAACGGGTTGCTGTGTGAGGACCTGCACAAAAATTGCATTCATGCTTAAACTTACAAGAATTGGGCCATTTACATTGCCCATGATTAAAATTATAACAAACGCCTTTTCTATAAACATTCGCAGGAGTCGTAGTTTGTTTGATAAACTTCATTGTCTTATGCACCGATAACTTTTGCGGAAATGATTCGTCGTAAGCGAACCAAGAAAGCCCAGGGAAATTCTTGTAGGCCTTGAGTATAATTTCTACATGCTGAAACAAACCACAGCATAAGTCTGGCCTCTTTTCCCCCAAAATGCTAGCATAAACACAGAATGCTTGTAGCCAGTTATTAAAAGACTGAGGGACGTGTTTGCGTTTGTCATCTTTAAAATTAGCCCCGTCAGTCCTATCATTTCTATATTCCTTTGACGAAGAGAGCAAAGAGAGAATGTCAACATAATCGCCCTTCCAAATTTTTTCTTTAATAGAACTACTCAAGTGAAAACCTAACGGAGACAATTCACATGTGATCACTTCTTTCAAACAAATTTCAGGGACTTGCAACAAAGAATTGACATTAGAAGGAGTATCAGCAACATCCGTAGTTTCCATGGCAACTGATGTACAAACAGGAGCATTCATAGTCGACGGAGCAAGCCATACAGGGGCAACACTCAGGTTTAATGTCGTTTTGGAAGCGACATTTTGAAAATTAGAAGAAAATTGTGACATCAAATCTGACATTGAAGAAAAAATTGTTTAAAGTACAATAATTCACTTGACTCACCCTAGTTAGCCATAACAACAGGGACGGATGCATTATTGGTGTCAGCGGACTGATTTTGCAATGCCATCCTATCAGTACTTTCCAAACTGCAATTTACATCTGCAACAAAATCAACCTTAGAGTGATTAATATCTGCTGGAAATATTACAGAACGATCATAAGAAAAATCATTTTCATTAGAAATAATGATGCATCCTCTTTCTTTTATAGGTACCTGCTCATGCCAGAGGACCGTTTATTGGATAACTGCTATAATTTTAACCTATCTCAGGTAAGTATTATTTTTTTTTATATATTTAAAACTTTACTGTAAAATATTATTCTTTCATGATCCCATATGTGGTGGGGACAGGGGACATATTATGCCCCATCCCTCACTGTTATTAAACTCCCTTCCGCAAAAAAGTTTTATCCCTATTGTGGGGTCACCAGTATGGTATTTGTAAATTGAAATCATATCCCCTCTCAAGCATCTCTTCTCTAGAGAGACTAGGTTCAGTGTTCACAACCTTTCCTCATAACTAATATCTTCCTGACCTTTCATTAGCTTTGTTGCCCTTTGTATTCGCTCTATTTCCAGTACATCCTTCCTCAGGACTGGTGCCCAGAACTGGACAGCATACGCCAGGTGAGGCCAGACCAGTGTCTTGTAATGTGGGAGAATTACCACTTTATCTCTGGAGTTGATCCCCTTTTTAATGCATGCCAATATTCTGTTTGCTTTGTTAGCAGAAGCTTGGCATTGCATGCCATTGCTGAGCCTATCATCTACTAGGACCTCAGGTCCTTTTCCATCCTAGATTCCCCCAGAGATTCACCCCCTAGTGAGTAGATTGCATTCATATTTTTGCTATATGATCTTCTTGCAAGGTTTCCACATCCTCATAGAAGATTAATAGTTTGGTTTGGCAAGAACAATTCTTCATGAATCCATGCTGATTACTGCTAATGATTAGACATGTGCAGAGTAAAATATTTTGTTTCGGAATTTCGTTTTCGTCCGAAAAATTTATTTATTTAGTTACTCCCGAAATTCGTTTTTATTTATTTTGTTTTTCGTTCAAAAATTGCATTCGTCCGAAAATCCACATGAATTACGGTCGAATCTGTCTTTGAAGGCTTATGGTGTCTGTCGAATGTATAAAGAAGATTCGACAGAGCTAGTATATAGCATACTTCGTGTGAACTTTAGAACCCTATTAACCACTTAAGGACCGCCGTATTGCCATTGTACGTCATCACAATGGCACAGGCAGGCACGAGCACGTACACGTACGTGCCTGCCTTCTAGCGAGTGGGGGGTCCGATCGGACCCCCTCCCGCTGGATACGGCGGTCCGTTTCCCTCCGGGAGCGATCCGTGATGAGGGGATGGCCGTTGGTTTCTGGCCACCCCCTCTCGATCGCTCCTGGCCAATGACGAACTTCCTCCCACTGTGTATTGTTTACACAGGAAGGAGGAAGTGATGTCATTCTCCTCGGGGCGGTCTTTTTGACCGGACTACGAGGAGAAGACTAAAAGTAAGTGTGCACCAACACTACACTGACATGTAGGCACACACAGGCACACAAACCCCCCCGATCCCCCCCGATCGCCCCCCCCCAGTCACAGTGTCACTGATTGCATTGATCATTTCTTTACTGATCAATGCATTCAGTGTCAGTTGTAAAAGTAAAAACTGTCAGGGCAGTTAGTGTTAGGTCCAGGGTAGCCCCCTATCACCCCCCAATAAAGATTTAACCCCCTGATTGCCCCTAGAGTTAACCCTTTCACCCCCTTTTGCCAGTGTCACTAAGCGATAATTTTTCTGATCGCTGCATCAGTGTCGCTAGTGTCGCTAGGTAGCTAATTATTTTTTAAGGTTCACCGCCAGGTTTTTATATCGCTAGGTACCCCGATATACTACCCAATAATGGTTTTAACATCCTGATTGCCCCTAGTTAACCCTTTCACCCCCTTTTGCCACTGTCACTAAGCGATCATTTTTCTGATCGCTGCATCAGTGTCGCTACTGTCGCTAGGTAGCTAGTTATTTTTTTAGGTTCACCGCCAGGTTTTTATAGCGCTAGGTACCCCGATATACTACCCAATAATGGTTTTAACATCCTGATTGCCCCTAGTTAACCCTTTCACCCCCTTTTGCCACTGTCACTAAGCGATAATTTTTCTGATCGCTGCATTAGTTTCGCTACTGTCGCTAGGTAGCTAGTTATTTTTTTAGGTTCACCGCCAGGTTTTTATATCGCTAGGTACCCCGATATACTACCCAATAATGGTTTTAACATCCTGATTGCCCCTAGTTAACCCTTTCACCCCCTTTTGCCAGTGTCACTAAGCGATCATTTTTCTGATCGCTGCATCAGTGTCGCTACTGTCGCTAGGTAGCTAGTTATTTTTTTAGGTTCACCGCCAGGTTTTTATAGCGCTAGGTACCCCGATATACTACCCAATAATGGTTTTAACCCCCTGATTGCCCCTAGTTAACCCTTTCACCCCCTTTTGCCACTGTCACTAAGCGATCATTTTTCTGATCGCTGCATTAGTGTCGCTACTGTCGCTAGGTAGCTAGTTATTTTTTTAGGTTCACCGCCAGGTTTTTATATCGCTAGGTACCCGATATACTACCCAATAATGGTTTTAACATCCTGATTGCCCCTAGTTAACCCTTTCACCCCCTTTTGCCAGTGTCACTTAGCGATAATTTTTCTAATCAATGCATCAGTGTCGCTAGGTAGCTAGTTATTTTTTTAGGTTCACGGCCAGGTTTTTATAGCGCTAGGTACCCCGATATACTACCCAATAATGGTTTTAACCCCCTAATTGCCCCTAGTTAACCCTTTCACCAGCGATCACAGTATAAGTGTCACTGGTGACGCTGGTTAGCCAGTTAGTTATTTAGGTTCCCCGTCAGGTTTTTATATAGCGCCAGGGACCCCCATATACTACCTAATAAAAATTTGAACCCCCTGATTGCCCCTAGTTAACCCTTTCACCACTGATCACCGTATAAGTGTTACGGGTGACTCTGGTTAGTTTGCTTTTTATAGCATCAGGGCACCCACCATTTATTACCCAATAAAGGTTTAACCCCCTGATCACCCGGCGGGTGATATCAATTAGGTTTTAGGGTCAGGGTCTGCGTCGCCCCAGGCAGCGCTAGGTTAGTGCCAGTACCGCTAACACCCACGCGCAAAGCATACACCTCCCGTAGTGGTATAGAATCTGAACAGATCAATATCTGATCTGATCAGATCTATACTAGCGTCCTCAGCAGTTCAGGGTTCCAAAAAAACGCATTGTTAGCGGGATCAGCCCAGATACCTGCTAGCACCTGCGTTTTGCCCCTCTGCCCAGCCTACCCAAGTGCAGCATCGATCGATCACTGTCACTTACAAAACACTAAACACATAACTGCAGCGATCGCAGAGTCAGGCCTGATCCCTGCGATCGCTAACAGTTTTTTTGGTAGCATTTTATATTTAAATCCGGAAGGCAGTGCTTGGTTTTTGGGGTCCCGTACGTGGCTAGGCTCCCAAAATGTCCCCCACATGTGGTATCCCCGTACTCGAGAGAAGCAGCAGAATTTATTTTGGGGTGTAATTTGACTTCTGCCCATAGCATGTGTGAGCAATATATCATTTAGTGACAACTTTGTGCAAAAAAAAAAAGTTTGTAATATTCCCGCAACTTGTGGCAAAATATAAAATATTTCATGGACTCAACATGCCTCTCAGTAAATAGCTTGGGGTGTCTTCTTTCCAAAATGGGGTCATTTTGGGGGGTTTTGTGCTATTTTGGCATTTTATGGCCTTCGAAACTGTGATAGGTAGTGAGGAGTTAAATCAAAAATTTGCACCCTTAGAAATCCTGAAGGTGGTGATTGGTTTTCGGGGTGCCGTGCGCGACTAGACTCCCAAAAAGTCCCACACATGTGGTATCCCCATACTCGGGAGAAGTAGCGGAATATATTTTGGGGTGCAATTCCACATATAACCATGGCATGTGTGAGCAATATATCATTTAGTGACAACTTTTTGTAAAAAAAAATTTTTTTTTAATTTTTTGTCATTATTCAATCCCTTGGGACAAAAAAAAAAATATTCAATGGTCTCAACATGGCCCTCAGCAAATAGCTTGGGGTGTCTACTTTCCAAAATGGGGTCATTTGGGGGGGGTTTTGTGCCATCTTGGCATTTTATGGCCTTCAAAACTGTGATAGGGAGTGATAGGTAGTGACGAGTAAAATAAAAAATGTATGCCCTTAGAAATCCTGAAGGCGGTGCTTGGATTTCGGGGTCCCGTACGTGGCTAGGCTCCCAAAAAGTCCCACACATATGGTATCCCCATACTCAGGAGAAGCAGCAGAATGTATTTTGGGGTGTCATTTCACATATGCCCATAGCATGTGTGAGCAATATATCATTTAGTGACAACTTTGTGCAAAAAAAAAAAGTTTGTAATATTACCGCAACTTGTGGCAAAATATAAAATATTTCATGGACTCAACATGCCTCTCAGTAAATAGCTTGGGGTGTCTTCTTTCCAAAATGGGGTCATTTTGGAGGGTTTTGTGCTATTTTCGCATTTTATGGCCTTCGAAACTGTGATAGGTAGTGAGGAGTTAAATCAAAAATTTGCACCCTTAGAAATCCTGAAGGTGGTGATTGGTTTTCGGGGTGCCGTGCGCGACTAGACTCCCAAAAAGTCCCACACATGTGGTTTCCCCATACTCGGGAGAAGTAGCAGAATATATTTTGGGGTGCAATTCCACATATAACCATGGCATGTGTGAGCAATATATCATTTAGTGACAACTTTTTGTAAAAATTTTTTTTTTTTTGTCATTATTCAATCCCTTAGGACAAAAAAAATAAATATTCAATGGGCTCAACATACCCATCAGCAATTTCCTTGGGGTGTCTACTTTCCAAAATGGGGTCATTTGGGGGGGGGGGTTTGTACTGCCCTGCCATTTTAGCACCTCAAGAAATGAGATAGGCAGTCATAAATTAAAAGCTGTGTAAATTCCAGAAAATGTACTCTAGTTTGTAGACGCTATAACTTTTGCGCAAACCAAAAAATATACGCTTATTGACATTTTTTTTACTAAAGACATGTGGCTGAATAAATTTTGCCCTCAATGTATGACTAAAATTTAGTTTATTCGATTTTTCTTATAACAAAAAGAAGAAAATATCTTTTTTTTTCAAAATTTTCGCTCTTTTTCCATTTATATCGGAAAAAAAAAAATCGCAGAGGCAATCAAATACCATCAAAAGAAAGCTCTATTTGTGGGAAGAAAAGGACGCAAATTTCGTTTGGGTGCAATATTGCATGACTGCGCAATTACCAGTTAAAGCAGCGCAGTGCGAAATTGGAAAAAGACCTCTGGTCCTTAGGGTGTTTATTGGTCCGGAGCTGAAGTGGTTAAAGTCTATGGAACTCCAACGTTCAAAATCTAAAGTACTAATTTAAAAGGCTAATATGCAAGTTACTGTCCTAAAAAGTGTTTGGGACCCGGGTCCTGCTCCAGGGGACATGTATCAATGCAAAAAAAAGTTTTAAAAACGGCAGTTTTTTCGGGAGCAGTGATTTTAATAATGATTAAAGTGAAACAATAAAAATGTAATATTCCTTTAAATTTCTGGTTCTGGTTTCTGGTGCATAGAACTGTCCCTGCACAAAGTGTCATTTATGCAGGAAAAAAAGTCCTTTAAAATCACTCGCAGCTATTATGAATTGTCAGCTCCGTAATACAGAGAACACTCATTGAAAGTCATTGATAAAAAAAAAAAAAATTAAAAAAAAGCGTGGGGGTCCCCCAAATTCAATTACCAGGCCCTTCAGGTTTGGTATGGATATTAAGGGGAACCCCGCGTCAAATAAAAAAAAAATTGACGTGGGGGTCCCCCTAAAAATCCATACCAGACCCTTTATCCGAGCACGCAACCTGGCAGGCCGCAGGAAAAGAGTGGGGGACAAGACAGCGGCCCCCCCTCCCTCCTGAACCGTACCAGGCCACATGCCCTCAACATTGGGAGGATGCTTTGGGGGTCTGTGACCCCTCAAAGCACCTTGTCCCCATGTTGATGTGGAGAAGGGCCTCATCCCCACAACCGTGGCCAGTGGTTGTGGGGGTCTTATCAGAATCTGGAAGCCCCCTTTAACAAGGGGATCCCCAGATCCCGGCCACCCCCTGTTTGAAATGGTAAGGGGGTACAAAAGTACCCCTACCATTTCACAAAGAAAGTGTAAAAAATAGTTAAATGAAACAAACACACTTTAGAAAAATTCCTTTATTAAAAATAAAAATAAATAAAAAAAAGATTCCAGCGGTGGTGATCCACTCTTGCTATCCAGCGACGGACGATCATCTCTCCGGGGTCCAGCGACGGCTGATCTGAATCAGCGCAGCGAATCCATCCATCTTCTGTCTCCACTGAGGAGGCACTGCGGGATCCCGGTGGCCTGACGTTTGTTATATGCGGAGAGCGGGGCCACCCGTCACCTGACCCCGCCCCCCCTCTGACGCAAGGGGAAACCCGGGTTTCCCCGTGACATATGGGTAACCCCGCCCCCTCTGATGTAACGGACACCTACCTGTGTTACATAAGAGGGGGGCGGGGTCACTCATACGTCACGGGGAAACCCGGGTTTCCCCTTGCGTCAGAGGGGGGCTGGGTCAGGTGACGGGTGGCCCCGCCCTCCGCATATAACAAACATCAGGCCGCCGGAATCACCGCAGTGCTTGCGTGCTCGGATAAAGGGTCTGGTGTGGATTTTTAGGGGGACCCCACGTAAAAAAATTTTTACATTTGACGCAGGGTTCCCCTTAATATCCATACCAGACCTGAAGGGCCTGGTAATTGAATTTGGGGGACCCCCACACTTTATTTTTTATTTTTTTTATCAATGACTTTCAATGAGTGTTCTCTCTATTACGGAGCCAACAATTCATAATAGCTGCGAGTGATTTTAAAGGACTTTTTTTCCTGCATAAATGACACTTTGTGCAGGGACAGTTCTAAGCACCAGAAACATGCGCCCCTTCACAGGCATATTATAGACACCACCCTCCCCCTACGAAATTTAAAGGAATATTACACTTTTATTGTTTCACTTTAATCATGATTAAAATCACTGCTCCCGAAAAAACAGCCGTTTTTAAAACTTTTTTTTGCATTGATACATGTCCCCTGGGGCAGGAACCGGGTCCCCAAACACTTTTTAGGACAGTAACTTGCAGAATCTTTTCTCTCTCTCAAATCTTTTTTTCTCTGTCGAATATTTTCTCTATATAATCTTGGACTAATAGTGGTAAGGTTAGGCACATTCGACCACAGGTTCTATAGACACAGATTGTTATTGTCAGAGTCACGTCGAATCTCCTATTCTATATCGAACTGTTGTAACAACTAAAATGAAAATAAAGCATTTATTTATGTCGGATCTTTCGTTTTTCGGATTCTGTGCTTTCGTTATCGTTTGTCAAAACGAAAACGAAAATAGCTGAAATTCGGACGAAAATGCATTCGGACAAAAACGAATGCACATGTCTACTAATGATACAGTGTTCATTATTAAAATCTTGTATATAGTTCCTTGAGCTTGCATACTATTGATGTTAGGCTAACTGGTCTGTAATTCCCAGGGGTGTATTTTGGCTCTTTTTTAAATATTGGTGCTACATTGGCTTTTCTCCAATCAGCTGGTACCATTCCAGTCAGTAGACTGCCAGTAAAAATTAGGAACAATGGTCTGGCAATTACTTGAGTTCCCTAAGTACCCTCGAGTGAAAGCCATCTAGTCCCAGTGATTTATTAATGTTAAGTTTCCCAAGTCTATTTCTAATTCTATCCTCTGTTAGCCATGAGTAGGGATAAGCCGAACACCACCCGGTTCGGTTCGCACCAAAATCTGCGAACGGACCGAAAGTTCACACGAACGTTAGAACCCTATTAATTACAATGGACGCGAACGTTTGAAATCTAAAGTGCTAATTATAACGGCCAAAATGCATGTTATTGTCCTAAAAAGGGTTTGAGGACCCAGGTCCTGCCCCAGGGGACATGTATCAATGCAAAAAGAAGTTTTAAAAACTGAAGTTTTTTCTGGAGCAGCCATTTTAATGATGCATAAAGTGAAAAAAAAAGTGAAATATTCCTTTAAATATTGTACCTGGGGGGTGTCTAAAGTATGCCTGTGAAGTGGCATGTGTTTCGCATGTTTAGAACAGTCCCTGCACAAAATGACATTTGTAAAGGAAAAAAAGCCATTTTGCTTGCGGCTTTAATGTAATGTCTTGTCCTTGCAGGACTTTTATGATGTCCTGTTAGGGCACTGCTCCAGTGTAAAAACCCTCGGGCTTTTACATTGGAGTGGCAGGAGAGGCACTTTACAGGCGCTATTTTTAGCGCTATCGCACTTGTAGAGTGCCTCAGTGTGAAAGGGGTCTGAGGAGAAGAATAAATTCAATACCTTCTCTATCTCCCCATCCTTTGTAACCAGATGTCCTTCCTCATTCTTTATGGGGCCAATATGGTCTGTCCTCCCATTTTTACTGTTTATAAACGTAAAGAAGTTCTTGTGATGTTTTTTTTTTGCTCTCCTCCGCTATGTCTTCCGTGTTCTCTTGGCCGCCTTAATTGCACCCTTACATATCTTGTTGTATTCTTCTTTGTAAAGGTTGAATGCTGATGATGATCCCTCAGCCTTGTATTTTTTGAAGGCCTTTTCCTTTGCTTTAGATGCATTTTTACATTGGAGTTAAGCCATCCAGGACTTTTGTTCACTCTTTTAAACTTATTTCCCAATAGGATGCACTGGCTAATGCTCTTATTTAATATGCTCTTAAAGCAAATCCATCTCTCCTCCGTGTTCTTTGTGTCTAAGATTTTATTCCAATTTATATTTTTGAGCATGATTCGTAGTTTAGGGAAGTTGGCTCTTTTCAAATTCAGTGTCTTTGTGTTTCCTATTTGTGTGATTTATACTGAAGCCAATTGATCTGTGATCGCTGTTTCCTAAATTTCCCCATATTTCGGCATCCGTGATCAGGTCTGTATTGTTGGCAATCGGTAGATCTAGTAACACCTTGTTTCTAGTTGGTGCATCTACCATCTGACCCGTGAAATTGTCCTGCAAGACATTTAGGAATTGGCGAGCCTTATGACCTGTACACATGACCCGTTTTCCTGACGGAGTAAACTCTGAAGGTTTTTCCGACGGAGTTCCAACGGAATTCCACTGAAACTGTCTTGCGTACACACGATCACACCAAAGTCCGACCGTCAAGAACGCGGTGACGTACAACACGTATGACAGGACTATAAAAATAAAGTTTAATAGCCAGTAGCCAATAGCTTCTGTCTCGTACTCAGAGCATGCATCGTTTTTGGTCCGTCGGAACAGCATACAGACGAGCGGCTTTCCCGATAGGAATTGGTTCCGTCGGAAATATTTAGTACATGTTCTATTTCTAGGTCTGTCAGAATTTTCAAAAAAAAGGTCTGACGAGGCATACACACGATCAGTATATACGATGAAAAGCTTCCGTCTGACTTTTTCTGTCGGACATTCTGCTCGTTTGTAATGTAATGTAATGTGTGATAATTTGATGTTATTGCTCTCACTCTCTTATACTGGTCATTGGAAGTTCAACATGGCACCTCATGGCAAAGAATTTTCTGAAGATCTGAAAAAAAAATTGTTGGTCTACATAAAGATGGCCTAGGCCAGTGATGGCGAACCTTGGCACTCCAGATGTTTTGAAACTACATTTCCCCTGATGCTCATCTACACTTCAGAGTGCAGGAGCATCATGGGAAATGTAGTTCCAAAACATCTGGGGTGCCAACGTTCGCCATCACTGGCCTAGGCTATAAGAAGATTGCCAAGACCCTGAAACTGAACTGCAGCATGGTGGCCAAGACCATACAGTGCTTTAAGAAGACAGGTTCCACTCAGAACTGGTCGACCAAAGAATTTAGGTGCACATGCTCAGCATCATATACAGAGGTTGTCTTTGGGTAATAGACGCATGAGTGCTGCCAGCATTGCTGCAGAGGTTGAAAGGGTGGGGATTCAGGCTGTCAGTGCTCAGAACATACGCCACACACTGCATCAAATTGGTCTGCATGGCTGTTGTCCCAGAAGGAAGCCTCTTGTAAAGATGTTACACAAGAAAGCCTGCAAACAGTTTGCTAAATACAAGCAGACTAAGGACATGGATTACTGGAACCATAGTTACATAGTTAGTAAGGTTGAATAAAGAAACCAGTCCATCCAGTTCAACCTGAGTGAGTGTCTAATTGTCCCTACCCTCAAGGAGCCCACAATCCAAGGTCCCCATTCATATACTAGGGCCAATTTTGGACACAAGCCAATTACCTTCCAGCATGTCTTTGGAGTGTGGGAGGAAACCGGAGTAACCAGAGGAAACCCATGCAGGCACAGGGAGAACATGCAAACTCCAGGCAGGTAGAGTCGTGGTTAGGATTTGAACCAGCAACCCTTTTGACTGCTAGGTGAGAGTGCTACCCACTACCCACTGTGCTGACCATGTCCTGTGGTCTGATGAGACCAAGATAAATTTATTTGGTTCAGATGGTGTCAAGCGTGTGTGGTGGCAACCAGGTGAGGAGTACAAAGACAAGTGTGTCTTGCCTACAGTCAAGCACGGTGGTGGGAGTGTCATGGTCTGGGGCTGCATAAGTGCTGCCGGCACTGATGAGCTGCAGTTCAGTGAGGGGACCATGAATGTAACCAACATGTACTGTGACATACTGAAGCAGAGCATGATCCCCTGCCTTCAGAGACTGGGCCACAGGCCAGTATTCAACCTAGTGACCCCAAACACACCTCTAAGATGACCACTGCCTTGCTAAAGAAGCTGAGGGTAAAGGTGATGGACTGGCCAAGAATGTCTCCAGACCTAAACCCTATTGAGTATCTGTGGGGCATCCTTAAAGCGGAGGTCCACCCTAAAGTGGACCTTCCGCTCATCGGAACCCTCCCCCCCTCCGGTGCCACAATCGGCACCTTTCAGGGGGGAGGGGGGTGCAGTTACCTGGATAATCCAGGTAACTGCACCCACTTCCGGGATAGCTCTCTGCGGAAAGGGGCGTAACTTACGCCCCTTTCCGCAAGTGCCCACCCCTTCCCGCAAGTGCCCCGCTGCCTGCTGGGAAACACACAGATCCCAGAGGCAGCGGGGAGCGTCCTTATTGCGCAGCGCGATTCGCGCATGCGCAGTAGGGAACCGGGAAATGAAGCCGAAAGGCTCCATTTCCTGATTCCCATACCCAAGATGGCGGCGGCAGGACCCGACAGACGACCTAGAGATCGGCTTCGGGTGCCGACATCGCGGGCGCGCTGGACAGGTATGTGTCACTATTTTAAAAGTCATCAGCTGCAGTATTTGTAGCTGCTGGCTTTAAAAAAAAAAAAAAACGCGGAGTCCCGGTGGACTCCCGCTTTAAGTGGAAGGTGGAGGAGCGCAAGGTCTCTAACATCCACCAGCTCCGTGATGGCGTCATGGAGGAGTGGAAGAGGACTCCAGTGGCAACCTGTGAAGCTCTGGTGAATTCCATGCCCAAGAGGGTTAAGGCAGTGCTGGAAAATAATGATGGCCACACAAAATATTGACACTTTGGGCCCAATTTGGACATATTCACTTAGGGGTGTACTCACTTTTGATGCCAGTGGTTTAGACATTAATGGCTGTGTGTTGAGTTATTTTGAAAGGACAGCAAATTTACACTGTTATACAAGCTTTATATTCACTACTTTACATTGTAGCAAAGTGTAATTTCTTCAGTGTTGTCACATGAAAAGATATAATAAAATATTTACAAAAATGTGAAGGGTGTACTCACTTTTCTGAGATACTGTATATATTGTGGTGGTCTAGTTTGAGCTAGGTTATCATGATTGTGCTGCGAAAATGTGGGCCACCAAGTGTTAAGCAAAGTAACTAAGTAATCCTGGTGTTGAGTTTTTCATTCTTCTTGAAAAGAGGAAAAAGGGTAGAAATAAGCATACTGTGATTGTGGGTGGGAAGTATGAGTAAGACACAAGGGTGTTGTGCTGGAAAAAGTACACCCGTATTTACCAGTTTTCTAGTGGGTCAGGTTATGTGGAGGGAGTATGGTGTGGGGGGGAGGGGGGCAGTGCAGGGGGAAAAGGGGGGCGTGCCAGATGGGAGGAGCCACAAAAAAAGGGAATGGAAAGGGGAGGAGGAGGCTGGGGGAGAAATAGCATATGAAAGAGCAAGGAAGAAGTAAGGGGGGGGGGGGGGGGTTGTTAAAGTATATCTAAAGGCAAACCTTTTTTTAATTATTATTCTGGGTGGAGTAAGGGAGAGTCCTCTGTCAACTTTGTTTTTTTTGCCATTTGTGTCTTAGTGGAGAGATTTCTTCTTCACTTGCTGTTCTATAGCCAGAACAGGAAGTGGGAGAAAATCCTTCCAAAGTGAGCGAATCCCGGTACAGTACCAGGGTAAACAGAACTATCTCCATTGGAAAATTTCCCCTCTATTAATGTTCTGATGTCAACACAAAGTTTGAGATTTTTATTTGCTTTCACTTTCAATGAAAACGTTAAACATGACAAATAGAGAGTATAAATCTCCATAACAAAGGCACAAGCAGCCATAAAATATGGTGATCTAATCCCTCTCCAATCTATCCAAACCTAAAAAAAAAGTTTTGCCTTTAGTTACATTTTAAACTACAGGTAGATAGGGGAGGTGAGTAAGTGCCGGTTCACACAGGGGTGACTCAGATCCGACTTCAAGTCGCCCCAAGTCACCTCAGGTCACACAACATGTAGAAATCAATGTAAGTGAATGAGAGCTGTCTGCACACTACTGAAGTTGCTCCGACTTTAGAAAAGGTTCCTGTACTACTTCAATCCGACTTGTAGGCGACTGGTACCCATTGATTTCAATGGAGGTCGCCTCCAAGTCGGATCTCCGTCTATACGGAGACGACTCTCAGAGAATTATCAGCTCTCAAAAGGAGTTCCCCCCTGAGAGCTCATTCTCTGATTGGCCACGCCTGACCTGGGGCGACTTAAAGTAGTGTTGTAAGTCGCGTCCAAGTCGCGTCCAAGTCACGTCCAAGTTGCCTCCAAAAGTCGTGTTGCCCTTGTGTGAACCGAGCCTTAGTGGTGTGTTTTGAAAGGCCTCTGATCAGGGCTGAATTGCATAGGACTGGCAAGGAGCTGTTTGTATTCTTCTGTGATCCATGTATTATGTTTTTATAGCAAGGGGAGAGTTTAAAAAAGTAATCAGACTTTTATAGTTATATTTTAGTCTGTGGCAGTGCAGTTTTTAGGACTGAATATATTGCTGAGACTTGTGATTCATTTTTGTTGTTGCATCAATCCTTTTCTGGCTACAAATTCAGTTTGCTTCTACCAGTTGCAAACCTTTGCTGACAAAGAATATTCATTATCAAGGTGTGGATCCTGAAGCAATTAGCTGGTCGCTGAAATGCGTTGGTACAGTACGCCTTATTACTGCAAGACAAACTGTATACAAAATTATTAATTTTAATGGTGTTTTGTACTTTACTGTTTTTATCTTTATGGAATAGAAATAGATTATTGTAGTATTTTTTGTGCGATTTCTCTGTGGCACACACAAAGTCCCATCCACGTATCATTGTTTTCTGTTGTTTCGACATATGTATGTTTCTTGCACATAAATACATGAGAAAGGCTACTCATTTCTGAAGATGAAGTGAAGTCTTTTGATCATCAAACCTCTGGAATACATTTTGTCCTCATACATACTGGAGCCTTTTTTTCAAGAATTTATCATCAGTAGATAACATCCTACACTTTCAGCTGGTAGTGGGGTGCTTGCACTGCAGCTTGTCCATGCAGTAAACTTATTACACTCTTTAGTGAATACAAGGGGTTCTATGATTGGAGGAGGGGAGACTGTGACATTCACCTGCACCTCTTCCAAAAAAAAAAACAAGATATTTACTAAATCGATGAGCTGCAAAATGAGTGACACACTGTACTCCAGCCAGAGGTGTAAGCCAGACCTTCAGTGTTTACCATACTGTACAGGTTGAATAAACATAACAGCAGCCTACATACATGGATGGCATGCACTTAACTAGTATTATTTTTGTTTTCTTTTTTACAGTGCACAAGCCCAAGTTCTGCTTTTGGCCAGAGTTGATCTTTAAAGTGTACCTCAACGCAAATAGTGATGGACGAACTTCCATTGACTTCAATGGGAGGCGAACTTTGCAAACCTACAGGTCAAATTTGCAGCCACAAAATAATTACTAGCTGTGCAAACATAGTCCCACCACATGGCCAATGACATAACACATGTATGAGGTGAATCTGGGATCGACAACTACAAGCATTCTTTTTTTATATGTGAAATTGTGACAATTCAGGACTGTGGAGCGCATGAAGGCAATGGAGGAGAGGGAAGGTCAGGGTAGGCAAAGAAGAGAGTGCAGGAGATGATCACCAGCAGCGTGACATACAGCACTGACACCTGCACCATGATAGAGTGATCTGACACCAGCATCGTGATAGAGAGTACTGACATCAGCAGCATAACATACAGCAATGACACCAGCACCGTGATATACAGCACTGACACCAGCACCGTGATAGAGAGCACTGACATCAGCAGCGTGACATACAGCAATGACACCTGCACCGTGATAGAGTGATCTGACACCAGCACCGTGATAGAGAGCACTGACATCAGCAGCGTAACATACAGCAATGACACCTGCACCGTGATAGAGTGATCTGACACCAGCACCGTGATAGAGAGCACTGACATCAGCAGCGTAACATACAGCAATGACACCTGCACCGTGATAGAGTGATCTGACACCAGCACCGTGATAGAGAGCACTGACATCAGCAGCGTGACATAAAGCACTGACACCAGCACCGTGATATACAGCACTGACACCAGCACCGTGATAGAGAGCACTGACATCAGCAGCGTGACATACAGAAATGACACCTGCACCATGATAGAGTGATCTGACACCAGCACCGTGATAGAGAGCACTGACACCAGCACCGTGATATACAGCACTGACACCAGCACCGTGATATACAGCACTGACACCAGCACCATGATATACAGCACTGACACCTGCAGCGTGACATACAGCAATGACACCTGCACCGTGATAGAGTGATCTGACACCAGCACCGTGATAGAGAGCACTGACACCAGCACCGTGATATACAGCACTGACACCAGCACCGTGATATACAGCACTGACACCAGCACCGTGATAGAGAGCACTGACATCAGCAGCGTGACATACAGCAATGACACCTGCACCGTGATAGAGTGATCTGACACCAGCACCATGATAGAGAGCACTGACATCAGCAGCGTGACATACAGCACTGACACCAGCACCGTGATATACAGCACTGACACCTGCACTGTAAGTAGCCCCAGGAGGAAGTCAGCATAGCACAGGGATGGTGGGAGCCCCTCATAATGAGCATAGCACAGGGATGGTGGGAGCCCCTCATAATATGCATAGCAGAGGTACAGCCCCAGGAGGAAGTCAGAACAGCACAGGGATGGTGGGAGCCCCTCATAATAAGCAGCCCCAGGAGGATGTCAGCATAGCACAGGGATGGTGGGAGCCCCTCATAATAAGCAGCCCAAGTTCTGCTTTTGGCCAGAGTTGATCTTTAAAGTGTACCTCAACGCACATAGTGATGGACGAACTTCCATTGACTTCAATGGGAGGCGTTCTTTGCAAACCTACAGGTCAAATTTGCAGCCACAAAATAATTACTAGCTGTGCAAACATAGTCCCACCACATGGCCAATGACATAACACATGTATGAGGTGAATCTGGGATCGACAACTACAAGCATTCTTTTTTTATATGTGAAATTGTGACAATTCAGGACTGTGGAGCGCATGAAGGCAATGGAGGAGAGGGAAGGTCAGGGTAGGCAAAGAAGAGAGTGCAGGAGATGATCACCAGCAGCGTGACATACAGCACTGACACCTGCACCATGATAGAGTGATCTGACACCAGCATCGTGATAGAGAGTACTGACATCAGCAGCATAACATACAGCAATGACACCAGCACCGTGATATACAGCACTGACACCAGCACCGTGATAGAGAGCACTGACATCAGCAGCGTGACATACAGCAATGACACCTGCACCGTGATAGAGTGATCTGACACCAGCACCGTGATAGAGAGCACTGACATCAGCAGCGTAACATACAGCAATGACACCTGCACCGTGATAGAGTGATCTGACACCAGCACCGTGATAGAGAGCACTGACATCAGCAGCGTAACATACAGCAATGACACCTGCACCGTGATAGAGTGATCTGACACCAGCACCGTGATAGAGAGCACTGACATCAGCAGCGTGACATACAGCAATGACACCTGCACCATGATAGAGTGATCTGACACCAGCACCGTGATAGAGAGCACTGACATCAGCAGCGTGACATAAAGCACTGACACCAGCACCGTGATATACAGCACTGACACCAGCACCATGATAGAGAGCACTGACATCAGCAGCGTGACATACAGAAATGACACCTGCACCATGATAGAGTGATCTGACACCAGCACCGTGATAGAGAGCACTGACATCAGCAGCGTGACATAAAGCACTGACACCAGCACCGTGATATACAGCACTGACACCAGCACCGTGATAGAGAGCACTGACATCAGCAGCGTGACATACAGCAATGACACCTGCACCGTGATAGAGTGATCTGACACCAGCACCGTGATAGAAAGCACTGACACCAGCACCGTGATATACAGCACTGACACCAGCACCGTGATATACAGCACTGACACCGGCACCATGATATACAGCACTGACACCTGCAGCGTGACATACAGCAATGACACCTGCACCGTGATAGAGTGATCTGACACCAGCACCGTGATAGAGAGCACTGACACCAGCACCGTGATATACAGCACTGACACCAGCACCGTGATATACAGCACTGACACCAGCACCGTGATAGAGAGCACTGACATCAGCAGCGTGACATACAGCAATGACACCTGCACCGTGATAGAGTGATCTGACACCAGCACCATGATAGAGAGCACTGACATCAGCAGCGTGACATACAGCACTGACACCAGCACCGTGATATACAGCACTGACACCTGCACCGTAAGTAGCCCCAGGAGGAAGTCAGCATAGCACAGGGATGGTGGGAGCCCCTCATAATGAGCATAGCACAGGGATGGTGGGAGCCCCTCATAATATGCATAGCAGAGGTACAGCCCCAGGAGGAAGTCAGAACAGCACAGGGATGGTGGGAGCCCCTCATAATAAGCAGCCCCAGGAGGATGTCAGCATAGCACAGGGATGGTGGGAGCCCCTCATAATAAGCAGCCCCAGGAGGAAGTCAGCACAGCACAGGGATGGTGGGAGCCCCTCATAATAAGCATAGCACAGGGATGGTGGGAGCCCTTCATAATGAGCATAGTACAGGGATGGTGGGAGCCCCTCATAATATGCACAGCAGAGGTACAGCCCCAGGAGGAAGTCAGCACAGCACAGCACAGGGATGGTGGGAGCCTCTCATAATAAGTAGCCCCAGGAGGATGTCAGCATAGCACAGGGATGGTGGGAGCCCCTCATAATAAGCAGGCCCAGGAGGAAGTCAGCACAGCACAGAGATGGTGGGAGCCCCTCATAATGAGCATAGCACAGGGATGGTGGGAGCCCCTCACAATGAGCATAGCACAGGGATGGTGGGAGCCCCTCATAATATGCACAGCAGAGGTACAGCCCCAGGAGGAAGTCAGCACAGCACAGGGATGGTGGGAGCCCCTCATAATAAGCAGCCCCAGGAGGATGTCAGCATAGCACAGGGATGGTGGGAGCCCCTCATAGAAAGCAGCCCCAGGAGGAAGTCAGCACAGCACAGGGATGGTGGGAGCCCCTCATAATGAGCATAGCACAGGGATGGTGGGAGCCCCTCATAATAAGCCGCCCCAGTAGAAATATGACACTGCTCAACCTCTTCAAACAGGAGGGTACGGGCATATAGTATGGTGTGCTTTTTTTGGACAAGGAAGTGAGCCAAATGAAGAAAGAAGGTCTGTGTGCTTGATTAAAAAAATCGTTTATAGACATATACATGGTCTACTGGTCACATGTGTTGAATTCCTCCGAGATCCATGCCTCATTTATTTTTAGAAATGTGAGGTAGTTAACACTGTCGTGAGCTAGGCGAGTACGCTTATCGGTCACAATCCCCCCTGCTGCGCTGAACGTCCTTTCGGACAGGACACTGGACGAGGGGCAAGCCAACAGTTCGATTGCAAATTGGGCAAGCTCTGGCCAGAGGTCAAGCCTGCCCACCCAGTATTCCACTGCCCAAAGCACTTGCACTTAAAGGAGACTGTTGTTTATTTATGGACTTGAATATTTATATCTTTTAATTTTTTTTTCTTTTTGATGGATTTCAATACGTATATTTAATCTATAGAGGCCGGATTCATTCTGATATAACGTATGTTACAGCCGGCTCTGTAGTGCGTTTACTACTATATATATTTTTTGTTTAATTCTAAAGTTTATTTCCATGTGATCAGGAGAGGGTACCCTCTTTTTGGTCTAGGTATACTTTTTCTTATTTTCTTGTATTTCATTTGTTTATTATTAGGGTGGTTCACTTATATCACCTCTGGAGAGTGTTTACTTATTTGCACATTTATAAGACGCACTTGGCACTTTATGATCAATTCACTGTTTTTTGGCTTTGCACTCAATTGATGCAGTTGTGTTTACGTGGAGGTTGTCAATTGACTCTGTAGTGCGTTTACTTTTTTTTTTTTTTTTTTGCATTTTCTCTGCACTTTATCAAAATAATAATTTTTAAGAGACTGTTTTTAGTTACTTACCTTTGTTCACTTGATTTTCATTTATTTGGATTCTATCACCTCTGTGGTGTGTTTATTTTATTTTATTTAATGTAGCACTTTGCACTTTTTGATATTATTCAGTAGACATTCATATATATATATTTATATTACACTATTGATTTATGTAACTAGGCATTATACTTATCACCCTATTTATTATAGGGGCAGCGCAATACCAACATATCTTAACGTGCGTAATTTTTCCCTGTTTCAATGCGCTAAGCAGATTGGCACACACCACTTTACCAACTGTCAAACTGAGTGGTGTTAGCCACTGATCTGCCTGTGAACGCAAAGCTAAAAGGAGTGCCGGGCCAGTGTGGCTCTTGGCTTTCAGGCACAACAGACGCAGCACGGCATGGCAACGTCTCACCTGGCATGTCGAATAGGTTCTGGGGAGCTTGGGCGGCGCAGCGGAAGAGACGCTAGCAGCGGAAAAGGAGGAGTCAGCTGAGGAGGAGAGGGAGGAGGATGGAGTAGGAGGAGGAGGAGAAGAAGAGCCAGGCCTGCATGCAATCCGTGGCGGTAAAACCAAATCTACACGGTGCCACGGGTTACATGCTTGACGGCCGTCAGAAGGTTCACCCAGTGGGCAGTAAAAGTGATATACCTTCCCTGCCTGTGTTTGCTAGACCACGTGTCTGTGGTCAGAGGTATCTTGGCACCGACACTGTGTGACAGAGATACATTTACTTGCCGCTGAACATGGCCATATAGCTCTGGGATGCCCTTCTGTGAGAAATACTTCCTTCCTGGGACCTTCCATTGTGGTGTTCCAATGGCCACAAATTTTCGAAAGGCCTCCGAGTCCACCAGTTTATATGGCAGTAGTTGGCGGGCTATCAGTTCTGACAAGCCAGCTGTCAACCGTTGGGCAAGAGGGTTATCATCATTTTTTTAAGCTCGAACATTAGGCCCACGGAAGCCTGCCTTTTTGCAGAAAAACGTGAGCTTGGCGTGATGGTAGGTGGAGTGGAGGACAATTGTGAGGAGAGAGGAGAAGAAGTAGAAGACGAGGCTGGATGGTGAGAGCCTGGAGTGTGGCTTTGTGTGTTCCGTTGCTCCCACTGGGCTCAGTGATGGCTGTTCATGTGCCTTCTTAAGGCGGTCGTCCCTAGGTGAGTGTTGGGCTTACCGCGACCTTTGACTGCAAAGACTGCAGATGGCAACACTATTGTCAGCAGCGGACACGTTAAAAAAAGCCCACACTGCGGAGCGCCAGATGTGACCGTACATGGTCGATGACTCGCTCCTGATACATTAGCAGTCTGCTTTTTCCCTCCTGTGCAATGTAAGTTATTCCTGCTTCTTCTCCCTATCTGCTGGTCCATATCTCCCTCTGAACTCCCCTCCTCTTCCTCTTTTGTGGGCACCCACGTGACATCACTAGACACATCATCATCGACGTCACCTTCCCCACCGATATAAGTAGAGATCTCGGAGTAGGCAGCAACACCGGGGGCCAACCTCCTCCTTGGGCTGATCTGGTTACTGTCGTCAGACTGCTGAGTGGCTGTTCTTGCTACCTCCTCTTCCTGATCCAATGCCAAGAGTGGCTGTGCATCAGAAATGTCTTGATATGGATCGGAAAATAATTCCTGTGACTCAAGCGGAAGGTATGTGGTGGTGGTGTTGGTGTTGTTGTTGGTGGTAGTGTCTTTGGGGGTGCACATAGCAGAGAGTGAAGAAGAGGGTGCAGATCGAGAGGATGAGGAGGGTGCAGAAGTGTAAGGCTGAGTGAGCCACTCAACCAAGTCTGGTGCGTCCTTTAAAGTAATTGAACGCACCTTCTGCAAATTCCCACTTTGGCTCAAGCCTGTTGCTCCTGCCCTACCCCTACCACCCCTGCGGAAGGGCCTGCCTCTTCCTCTGCCTGTCATTTTTTAAATGACCCTGTGACAAAACTCTCAGTCCCTATACTGATAAAGGACTGCTGCAGAATAGGGCAGCAGTCAGCAGTAGTGCACCTCAACCCTATATATTGTGGACCTATACCAGTCCTTAAGGATTAGCAGACTGTACCTCACTCAACCCTATATACTATAGTATGCTATACCTTACCAGTCCTTAGAAGGACCTTTGTGCATCTAGTAGGTTGTGATTAGCAGACTATACCTCACTCAACCCTATGTACTGTAGTACACTATACCTTACCAGTCCTTATAAGGACCTTTGTGGAACTAGTAGGTTGTGATTAGCAGACTGTACCTCAGTCCCTATACTGATAAAGGACTGCTGCAGAATTGGGCAGCAGTCAGCAGTAGTGCACCTCAATCCTATATATTGTGGACCTATACCAGTCCTTAAGGATTAGCAGACTGTACCTCACTCAACCCTATGTACTGTACTACACTATATCTTACCAGTCCTTATAAGGACCTTTGTGGAACTAGTAGGTTGTGATTAGCAGACTGTACCTCAGTCCCTATACTGATAAAGGACTACTGCAGCAGAAGGGCAGCAGTCAGCAGTAGTGCACCTCAACCCTATGTATTGTGGACCTATACCAGTCCTTACGGAATAGCAGACTGTACCTCACTCAACCCTATGTACTGTAGTACCCTATACCTTACCAGTCCTTATAAAGACCTTTGTGGAACAAGTAGGTTGTGAATGATTAGCAGACTGTACCTCAGTCCCTATACTGATAAAGGACTAGTGCAGCAGAAGGGCAGCAGTCAGCAGTAGTGCACCTCAACCCTATATATTGTGGACCTATACCAGTCCTTAAGGATTAGCAGACTGTACCTCACTCAACCTTATGTACTGTAGTACACTATACATTACCAGTCCTTATAAGGACCTTTGTGGAACTAGTAGATTGTGATTAGCAGACTGTACCTCAGTCCCTATACTGATAAAGGACTACTGCAGAATAGGGCAGCAGTCAGCAGTAGTGTACCTCAACCCTATATATTGTGGACCTATACCAGTCCTTAAGGATTAGCAGACTGTACCTCACTCAACCCTATATACTGTAGTACACTATACCTTACCAGTCCTTATAAGGACCTTTGTGGAACTAGTAGGTTGTGATTAGCAGACTGTACCTCAGTCCCTATACTGATAAAGGACTGCCGCAGAATTGGGCAGCAGTCAGCAGTAGTGCACCTCAACCCTATATATTGTGGACCTATACCAGTCCTTAAGGATTAGCAGACTGTACCTCACTCAACCCTATATACTCTAGTACGCTATAGCTTACCAGTCCTTAGAAGGACCTTTGTGCAACTAGTAGGTTGTGATTAGCAGACTGAACCTCAGTCCCTATACTCATAAAGGACTACTGCAGCAGAAGGGCAGCAGTCAAGTATAATATTCTTTCTATATTTGGAAGAAAGAATATTATACGTGTACAAGCCTATTACCATACCAGTCCTGAAAAGAACCTTTGTGGACCTAATAGTAATAGCTACTGATTAAACTGACTGTCCCTCACTGCCACACACAGCTTCCTGCCTGTCCCTATTTAAACTGACAAAACACAGGCTGCTGCAACAATAAACTGAATAGCACTCAAAACTATATCCTGTACTACTTTACCATACCAGTCCTGAAAAGGACTTTTGTGGACCTAATAGTAACAGCTAATGATTAAACTGACTGTCCCTGCTGCACACAGCGTCCTGTCCCTCTCTCTACACTGACAAAAGACAATCTGCTGCAAAAATGACTTGAATAGCAGTGCCTCAAACCTATATCCTGAACTACACCTATACCATACCAGTCCTTAAAAGAACTTTTGTGGACCTAATAGCTAGCGATTTGGGTCACTGCAGTCTCTCCCTGCTCCACACAGCAACCCCTCCCTATAGTGACATACAAAAGAATGTAAAATGGCCGCCGGATCGGGTCTATTTATAAGTTAGGGGGAATGTCCAAGTGTCCATGTGCTGTAATGTCTCAATTGGCTGTCCTGTACCACATGATGGATGTGTCATCATAGGTCAAAGTTCTTTTACACAGTAAACACGGAAGTCCGCCGGGCGAACAGCGGCAATAGTCCACCGATCGGGCGGACCGCTAACAGCTGAAATTTGCCGCGAACCGACTGCCGGGCGAACCGTTCGGCCATCCCTAAATGCAAAAACAAAAAATGTAATATGTTGCATCTTACCAATTCTTAGATGTTAACTGCATTAATTTTCTAATTTTAGGTTTTTTGTTCCTTTATTTTCAGCTAGTGATTCAGCAAGTAAGACACTTCCTGTTTTAGGGTGGTTCCTCTATTTATCGAGCAACGGTGACACCTTTGGACAGCAGCACTGTCTTGGGAGGGTAGTATTAGATGGGCTAGAAGGTTTTGATGGACTTTACAGTGGTGTATTTAGGTTTTGTGCTGCCCTAGGCCTGACTAAACTTGTGCGCCCCCTAATTTACAATATGACCCACCCCTTCCTTTCAAGGCCACACCTCTTCCAGTTTAAGACCCGCCCTGTCACCTGTAAATATATATGTTCTCCTGGCAGGGACGTCTCCCCATGCACCCCAGCCTGGTGAACATGATAGTTCCACAGTCAGTGTTGATGGGGGAATCAAGCAATATTATTTCCTGCAACCTATGGTTGCAGAAAAGAAAATTGCATAATCTATGGCCCGTTTAAGGGTCCTTTTACACCAGGTACAGTGGGACTGTGTTTTGTGGCCATTCCCATGCAGCCCCACAGCATTCCCAACACAAGACAAGGAAAAATGACAGCCTGCACTGTGGTGGTGTGCAGGCAGTGTGCATTAAAAAAAAGTACTCCGTGCAGTACTTTTTTTTCAGTGCAGCACGGGTCACCGCATCGCAGTCAATAGAACTCTATAAATGTGACAATTCAATAAAATAGGATTTTTTCGTAATACTTACCTGTAAAATCCTTTTCTTTGAGTACATCATGGGACACAGAGTCAGGCTAATATTCATTACCTGCTGGGTTATACTTCCTCATCAGGTGAATGGACACTGGTAGACCAAAGGTCTTTAGACAGGAAGTGATCCCTATATAACCCCTCCCATACAGGAAGTATTTTAGTTTTGTAGCAAGCACTAAATTCTCAAAAAAGAGGGGAGGGACCTCTGTGTCCCATAATGTACTCAAAGAAAAGGATTTTACAGGTAAGTATGACGAAAAAAATACTATTTTCTTTGTAGCGGCCATAACCCTTTGTAGGGCGGCCTTAACTTTATGGGCTTACCGGTTACCTCCACTTGGCTTGTTCTTCCACATATAGGGGTTCCCTGAGTTGATACCCAACAACTTGGACGCTGACACCAATAAAGTCCTTTTGAAAGGTTTTATTTTGCAGGGGTAACATCCAACAACACAGTCTCATATATACGACAACCACGACACTACCTGCCTGGAGTTTGCATGTTCTCCCTGTGCCTGCACGGGTTTCCTCCGGGTACTCCGGTTTCCTCCCACACTCCAGCGACATGCAGGTAGGTTAATTGGCTTCTGTTCAAAATTGACCCTAGTATATGAATGGGAACCTAGGATTGTGGTCTCCTTGAGGGTAGGGACCAATGTGAGTGTGCAATGTACAGGGATAGGGACAATTATAGACACTCACTCAGGTTGAACTGGATGGACTGGTGTCTTTATTCAACCTTGCTATGTAACTATGTACCTATGTATAGGAACAGAGGGCAAGGGTGAAGAACTCAGGCACCTTGAACTGCAGACATAACAAAGTCTCTAGTACCACCCAGAGAGTAGCCACTCGCAGCCGGGAGCTTCCAGGGGCGAACAAATTTCTAGCCAGAGATCACGGTAGTCAGGACCTTGATTCAGAACCTGCAAAATCTCTGACCTTGAACCAGTTGTAACTGAAAGTGAACCTTTTTCCTCAGCACCCGGAACCTTCTCCGCCTCCTTGATAGTACTGGAAAAAGCGTGGATTCCTCAATGTCCTTCCCAACTCAGTAACCAGGCACTTCTCAGGATGCCAGCTTGTGGCCCTCCTCCAAAGAGTCCTCCCCTGGTCACTTTCATGAGATGTGGTGCCCCTCCAAGCCAAGAGCACACCCGGACACCTCGAATCCTCCCGCCAGTTACTGCGCCTCAGACCAGCCGGTTCCGAGACTCGGGAACAGACGGATCCCTACCCTAGACCAGGCGGGTCTATTGGGGGTAACCAACAGGAGCACGTTGCGGGATGTCGAACACCCCGTGACCGGGACCCCTCGCGGGGCTACCCCGGTCCAGGAAACAAGAACAGACCGCTCGGGCTTCACGAACTTCCACTGAACACGTGACTTCAACATCTTAAGTGCCCCTTCCCAGACTCCTCAGTGGGGCCCGGCACACCCACTGATTGGTTCCGAGAAGGCTGATACTCAAAACGTCCAGCCAGGCCTGGTTCTGGCTTGTCATGTGCACCTCACTGTACACATGACCAACTTCAACAGAGCCCAGCCAAACTGATGTCAAAAGTGAACCTACATAATTAACCCTCAGAACCCCACTACTGTTCTGAGGAAAAAACGAAATATACAATCGAATGACACTTTGTCCAAAATGCCATCCGCTACATCTTTTTCATACATCATGGGACACTGTGTCAGGCAAATATTCATTACCTGCTGGGATGTCCCAGAGCAATAGCCTTGAAGGGAGGGAGAGACCCTGCCAAACAATAGCCATCAGAACTTAAACAGCAGCACACAGTACACTGTGGCCGAAAGCCGAATCCTTGGCTGCTCAAACATCCACTTGATAAAATTTTGTGAACGTATGAACTGAAGACCAGATAGCAGCCTTACAAATCTGAGCCACAGATACCTGATGGTGAAAAGCCTAGGAGGTTCCTACAATACTGGCCGAATGAGCTCCCAGCCTAAAGGGAGGAGCTTTACGTTTCAGATCGTAGGCCTGAATAGCCAATTGACAGAAACAATTGGCTTTGGAAGCTGCCTGCCCCTTCTTGGGTCCTTTTGGTAAAACAAAAAAAATAAAAAATAAATTCCAAAGAATGCAGTCGTCTCTCTTCCACCGAACGAGGCTGAGAGAAAAAAGGCAAAATAATATCCTGATTCAAATGAAAGGCCGACACCACTTTTGGCAAAAAAAAAGGCCGCTAACTCCGACACCCTTATAGCCAAGGTGATAGCCATCAGGAAGGCTAGCTTGCATGACAGCAAGTATAATGGAATCTCCTTAATAGGTTTGAATGGTTGTTTCTGTAACACAGACACAACCAAGTTCAAGTCCCAAGGACACATAGGTGACCTAATGGGGGGGGGAAGTAAGAGAGTTGCCCCTTGCATAAAGGTTTGGATCAGTGAATGGGAGGCTTTGGAAGAATACTGATAGGGCTGAAACTTGACCTCTGATTGTACTCAAAGCCAATTTGATTTACACAGTTGACTGTAGAAAAGCGAGAATTCTCCCAATCACATATTTCCAAGGATGCCATTTTCTGGCGTCACAGCAAGCAATATAAATCTTCCCGACCTTATGATAAATCTTCCTAGTGACAGCTTTTCTAGCATTCACTAGAGTAGACACTACTGGTCCCAAGATGCAACTGTCCTTTAACACCCTAACTTGAATAGCCATGCCATCAAATTTAGAGACTGTAAATTGGGGTGGAATATAGGACCTTGAGACAGTAGATCGGCACAACCTGGAAGCGTCCACGGCCCAACTATTGTCAATCTCACAATCTCCAGGAACCAGGGTCTTCTGGGCCAGGCTGGTGCCACCAGAATGACTGTAAATGCCTCTCTCTGAATCCTGCACAACAAATGTGGAATGAGAGAGATCGAAGGGAAAGCATAAACCAGGGAGTACTGGCTCCATGGAACTGTCAGAGCATATTCTCCAATTGCCAGAGGATCCCTTGTTTGAGACACAAATTTCTGTAGCTTGTTGTTGAACCTGGATGCCAGTAGGTCGACCTCTGGCCATTTCCAACTTTGGCAAATTTCCTGGAACACCTCTGGTGTAGGGACTATTCCCCCGGGCAGATCTGCTGGTGGCTGAGATAATCTGCCTTCAAGTTGTCTACTCCCGGGATATGGACTGGCTATATAATTGGCACATGTCCCTCTGCCCAAGCTAGTATGTAGTTCACATCCTTCAGAGCTGAACGACTCCTGGTACTGCCTTGGTGGTTTATATAGGCCACTGCCATGGCATTGTTGGACTGAAGTCCTGAAGCTCCACTGTCCAGGACCGTAGAACCAGATGTACTGCCTGTAATTCTAGTATGTTGATGGGCAGGGTCTGCTCTGTCCCTGACCATTTCCCCTGAGCTGTGAGCCTGTCTAGGGTCGCTCCCCAGCCTGAGAGACTTGCATCTGTAGTCAAGACTCTCAAAGTCACTGGGAGAAAGGATCTTCCCTTTCACAGGTTCTGATCCTGCAACCACCAGTTTAGGCTTAAGCATGCCTGAGGAGATAAGCACATTGGATAATCCAGGGCTCTGTTCCAAGCCAACAAGATGTCTTGTTGTAAGGGCCTTGAATGGAATTGGGCATAAGGCACTGCCTCGAAGGAGGATACCATCCTCCCTAGAAGACTCATACAGAGCCGAATGAAGGGTTGTCTGGTGACCCTTATCTGACGCACCTGACCCTTTAGGGCACAGATCCTTACGGGTGGCAAGAATACTATTGCTTGGACCGTGTTTAGGATCAGACCTAAATAATTTAGACTTTGAGCTGGTCTCAAGGCTGACTTTTCAGCATTTATGATCCAGCCTAAGCTTTTCAAATACTGCACTATGTATCTTATGCTCCATTCTAGAGCCTGTACTGAGTGATCTCTGAGCAGGAGGTTGTCCAAATGCCCAAGCACCAGAATCCCTTGGGCCCTTAAAAGACCCAGTACTGGTGATAGGACCTTTGTCAACACCTGGGCAGCTGTAGCAAGCCTGAAAGGTACAGCCACAAACTGAAAATGAGGTTCCTCTACTGCAAAACGTAGGAACCTCTCATGAGGCTGAAAGATAGGTAAGTGTAAATACACGTCTTTTGTATCAATGGAGGATAGAAAGTCTCCCCTCTGGAGTGAGGTTACTACTGAGCAGACAGACTCCATCTGAAAGGACTGTATCAATAGATACCCATTCAGGGACCTTAGGTCCAAAATGGGCCTTGTATCCCCATTTGGTTTCTGAACCGTAAACAGATTTGAGTAAAACCCTGTGCCTCTTTCGAATACAGGAACCTCTACAATCACTCCTTGATGCACTAGATAATGTAGTGCCCGAAGCAATACGTTTATTTTTGGATGATCCGAGGGAACTTGAATCTTAGAAACCTCTGAGGAGGAACCCCCCGCAACTCCAGCCTGTAACCACGAGATATAATTGAGGTGACCCACTCATCCTGAATTGTTGTTTTCCAAATGTCCGCAAAGTGCAGCAACCTTCCCCCCACCCGACTGCAACAGCTGGCTGAATAGCTGAACTGGCCGAAGAAAAGGAAGCCTTAATAACTCCAATTTCTTGTCAACAGGGTCTTTCAAGCCCTGTGCATTATCTACAGGACATAGTTCTTATTTAAGGAAGAGACTGCTACATCTACAGCTGGCATGCTCCATTTTTTAAGAAACTTTTCATCCATGGGATATAAAAGGGATATAAAATGGGATGGGACATAAAAGGGAAAACCTCTGTCAGGATAAAAGGGAAAGTCATGTCAGGATGTTCCCAATCAGGGTACACTGCCTGTTCCAACAAGGGGTGTAGAGGGAAAGTCTGTACAACCTGAAGAGGCCTCAGAGATCCCAAAAAGAGGACCAGGGAGGCTCAGTCACCTCTGCAAGAGGCAACTTAAAGGCAGAATGAACTATTCCGATCAGAGTCAGGATCAAAACCTCTGCGACTGAGAGGCAGACATCGACTAGATATCTTCTTGTCCAGATTGCCTCGGAAGCAGACTCATCTGCCGGGCACTCCACCAAATCCTGAGCTTTAAGCTTCTCCCCATCCTCAACCCATTCCTGCTCCAGACTAGGAGACTCCGAGGAGGGGGATCTGTCACATTTCCTGCCACCCTGTGGGATGGAGGCAATCATGTGCCCTAACCTGGCTAGGGCTGAGGACAGTTCATCCTTAGTGATAAAGGATGAAGCAGCAGCATTGACTGTAGGCACAATACCAGATAGGCACAGCGGCTCAGATTGCCAGGAATCCTCTGGTCCTTTAGGGGATACAACACTAGGGATACGACTAGGTTCATCAGGAACTACTGACGACATAGGTGTGCCCTTCCCTGTGGTGTTAGTCCCACTCCTCTTTTTGGAAGACATTTAATAGCCACAAAGAGTACTTGGGTGTAGTATTAAAACACCTCAGAAGGGAGACCCTTTAATAGGGCTCAGCAAGTCACTATGCAACAATCCAATCCTACTAAGCAAGCCACTATGCAACAATCCTGTCAGGTGTGCATCGGAGCATTCTGCGTGTGCGCACACATGTGCACAGTCCCGGCAGACGGGCATGACTGTATTCGCGAAGCCGCGTGCGCCATGGCCGCTAAACTGCTGAGCTCAGCTGCGCTCTTACCAATACAGGTGCGCCATGGTGAACCAAGGTGAAATGGTGCACTGCCGTTCGCCATAATACAAGTAAAAAACAGCCAGATACAAGAAAAAAAAAAGGGTACACTTTGCAAACACCCACAGCTAGCCCAAAACGCCCCCGTATGGTCTGCATCCAGGCACAGGGCCACTTAGAAACGAAGGCCTAATATTCACCCTTCACGGTGGGTTCCTGTCACTTGGTCCTTCAAGGACTGGGTACCCTTTTCATGTTTAGGTTCCACTCCCTTGGACCTGTACAGCACCCTGCAGGAAATGCCTTAGCGCTGTAGTGTCCAGGAAATCCACTCCGCAGGGTCCAGCGCCTGGAGGCCACGTTACAGGTGAAGCCTCGCAGGATCTTGAGTCTACTTTGCGAGGCTCAAGTACCATTTACCTAAGCATAAAAGCCTGTGTCAAATGGATCCATTCGGTCAATCCCTTGATTAATTTTGGAACCATTTGTGGGACTAGAGACCTGGAGCTCAGATAGCTCAAACAAACCGTGCCATCCACCTTGCAGACACTGCTAAAAAAACTAAAGTACTTCCTGTATGGGAGGGGTTATATAGTGGATCCCTTCCTGTCTGAAGACCTTTGGTCTACCAGTGTCCATTCACCTGATGAGGACGTATAACCCAGAAGGTAATATATTAGCCTGACTCTGTGTCCCATGATGTATAAAAAAAAAAAGTGCACTGCACTGGTATCAGTGCATCAACATTGCACTGGTCCTGCTGGACCTCACCACACCACACACGTTGCAACACAGCGGCTGATGTGAATGGACCCTTAAGCTCCTTTGTTAAGAGGCTTTTACTTCAAGTATTTTTTACATACTTATGTAAGTCTATTGGAATGTAATCTCTGCATGAAGCATGGGTAAATGCAGGGCAGAAGGAGGTGTCAGATGTCAGAACAAATGCCAGTTGCCAGTACTAAATGATAAGAAATGTGCTTCCATATTCCTCATATTCGCCTGCTAAAATACCCCTAAATGACATCACATCCAGCAGAGGGGATTGGGCTAAATCCATATTTGTGGATTATTTGACATGCAATGCTGACCTGACCACACAGGTACCGCACTTGGCTGTCATTTTATGGTGGTCATGTGACATTCACAAACCAGTTTCATAAATAAAAAATTATGACTTAAATCAGGCTAAAACTGTCAACACACTGCACATCACCCTGAACACACCATACCCACTGTGAAACATAGTGGGGGCAGCATCAAATTGTGGGGATGCTTTAGTTCAGGGACAAAATATGTTAGAATCTGCAAAAGACTTGAGACTGGGGCAGAGGTTCACCTTCCAGCAGGAAAACAACCCTAAACATACAGCCATAGCTACAATTGACTGGTTTAGATCAAAGCATATTCATGGAGAAAGTGCAGAGAAGGGCAACCAAACTGATAAGTGGAGGAGCTCAGCTATGAGGAAGGATTAGAGGAACTGAATTTATTCACTCTTGAGAAGAGGAGAATAAGGGGGGATATGTTCAACATGTTCAAATATATAAGGGGTCCATATAGTGAACTTGGTGTTGAGTTATTCACTTTACAGTCAACAAAGAGGACAAGGGGGCACTCTTTACGTCTAGAGGAAAAGAGATTTCTTTGCCAAATAGGGAAAGGTTTCTTCACAGTAAGAGCTGTGAAAATGCGGAATAGACTCCCTGCAGATGCGTTTCTGGCCAGCTCAGTAGATTGCTTTAAGAAAGGCCTGGATACTTTCCTGAATGTACATAATATAACTGGGTACTAACATTTATAGGTAAAGTTGATCCAGGGAGAATTCGATTGCCTCTTGGGGGATCAGGAAGGAATTTTTTCCCCTGCTGTAGCAAATTGGAGCATGCTCTGCTGGGGGGGGGGTTTTTTGCCCTCCTCTGGATCAACTGTGGGCATAAAATTGGGTATATTGTATTGTACGATATTTTTTATTTATTTATTGTTTTTAAGGTTGAACTGGATGGACTTGTGTCTCTATGTCTTAGCCCACGTACACACGGTCTGAGATTTTGGCAACCAAATCCGTCGGATTTTGCCCGTCGGATTTAGTACGACGGATTGTGCCCGAAACTGTTGCATACACACGGTTGGGCCAAGTTGGCGAAAAATCCGATCTTTCTGAACGTGATGATGTAATTTCGTTACGATGGGACTACATTCAGGCTAGTAGCCAATAGCTTTGATGTAGGAATTTGATCTGAGCATGCGTGGCACTTGGTCCGATCAAAATGCTCTACACATGATCGGATTAGGTCCGTCCGGCCCAGTTCATGTTGGAAAATTGGGTCGGACGGAGATTCGGACGGAATCAGTCCGATGCATACCACACACAGTCGGATTATCTGACGACACGGTCCGATAAGACTCATTCCGACAGATTCTCCGACCGTGTGTACAAGGGCTTAGACTGGCCCAGGCAAAGTGCAGACCTAAATCCAATTGAGAATCTGTGGTAAGACTTGAAAATTACTGTTCACAGATGCTCTCCATCCAATCTGACAGAACTTGATCTATTTTGCAAAGCAGAATGGGGAAAAATGTCACTCTCTAGATGTGCAAATCTGGTAGACACATCCCCAGAAAGACTTGCAGCTGTAATTGCAGCGAAACGTGGTTCTTCAGGTATTCATTGGTAGAAAATTTTGAAAACCATTTATCATTTTCCTTCCACTTCTCAATTATGTGCCACTTTGTGTTGGTCTATCACATAAAATCCCAAAAAAATACATTTACTTTTTTTAACATGACAAAATGTGGAAAATTTCAAGGGGTATGAATACTTTTTCAAGGCACTGTATTCCCTACAAATATGTTTTTATTGCAGTTTGTGCCCTCACTAGGAAGATTTTTCTGTTAATCCCTGTCCTGATGACACCATGTTTATCAGGGAATAATGCAATACCTTTTAAAGAGGGAGTAAGAGGATTTTAAAAGAAGTGAGGCTTTAAATGAATAAAAAAAAAAAAAAAGTACCGTATTGTCAAATTGTCATAAATAATCTGTTTGACAAATTAACAGTTATCTAGAAGTAATCTTTAAAGTGGAGGGCCACCCTAAAAATACATAAAAACAATCCTTTAAATACATTAAAAAACATTTGATTTTTTTTTTTAACTTACCAGAAATGTCTGTTGCTAGGCAGATCGTTCTAATCTGCCTCTTCTTATTCCACAGTGATCTTCAGTCTTCTTCTCCTTGCGTTGTTGAGAGAATGGGGAGTGCTGTGTTCTGGGAACTGTGTGTGTCCCAGAACACAGCATGCCCCATTCACAAAGCGTCACACGACTCGCGCATGCGCAGTAAGAAACGGGCAGTGAAGCCACAAGGCTCCACTGCCTGTTTCCCTTAGTGAGGATGGCGGTGCTGGCACACAATACGAGGGACGTATCGGCCTTGGGGGGGCCCGACGTCACGGGCACTCTGGACAGGTAAGTGTCCTTATTAAAAGTCAGCAGCTACAGCGTTTGTAGTTGCTGACTTTTAAAAAAATAAAGAAAATTATGGCTGGAACACCCCTTTAATCCTTCTCTAACCCTAGCTTTTTGGTAGCATCACATTATTATTATTTTTTTACTTTTTGCATAGAGTGGTAAAGGGTTAGAACCTCATGTCAGGTTATATTGCTGTCTGTGTGGCCACCAGTAGAGGAAAACGGACTAATACTAGTTAGTTCTCTTATATATTTTTTTCCATAAGGGCCGGTTCACACAGCGAGGCGCGGCGAGGCGTCTCCGACTTGCCTCGCCGCGACCTGCGGGGATCTCAGCGGCGACTTGCAGAGGACTTCTGTATAGAAGTCGATGCAAGTCGCCCCCGAAGTCGCCCAGAAGTAGTACAGGAACCTTTTTTCTGAGTCGGAGCGACTCGAGTCGCTCCTCTCAGAACGGTTCCATAGTACTGAACGGGGGCGACTTGCGGGAGCGAGGCGAGGCGAGCCGTGTCGCCTCGCATCCCATCGCTGTGTGAACCGGCCCTTAGAAGAAAAAAAAAAAATTTAATTTTGCTGGTAGCATTTTCAGATCATTGTTTGGGCCAATTATTTTTTGCTTACTTGACTCTCTTTTGAGCATTATTTTATTTATTTTTGTTATTCTGCAGCAACAGCAGCAGTAAGAATGGGCTTATGTCACCACCAGCAGCTGCCTTTTGTTTTTAGTGGGGAACCACAGATCACTGAGGTGCTGTATAGTCCGCCAAAGCATCACAGTCCACAGAGCACTCATGCGCCATTTCCCCCATTCTGCTCTTCTAATAGCTGCAAATAAAAGTAGGCAAAAAGCCTCACATTATCAGCAACATGTCTGGCAAGCCTACAGGCAGAGGCAAAAGTTCCTGTGCAGTTATAAAGGAGAGAACATCCTCTTTGTCCAAGTGGTGGTGCATTATCTGCAGACACAGCATATTTACCATTTTTCCCAGGCATTGGCCATGCTATGCAACCAAAGCATGGGGAGGAGGTGGTGGAGTGGGCAATCAAGTCTTCAGCGTCCTCCTCCTTTGTCACCCAAGTGCAAACTAGCTTGCAGCTGCCAAAGTGTCTTATTTTGCCTTCTTATCTACACCTACTCTTGGCGTTGCCCCACCAACTGTCACAGATGAGTCTGCAAGAGGCTGCACAGCAATTCTTTGGCTCAAGGTTGAGGAGGACACCAGGCAGGAAGAACTAATTGGCATAATGTTCCTGCCAACTGCAGCATACTGAGGAGGAAAGTGAGAGGCACAACCCCAGTGAGGCAGGATGTCATCCATGCCAGCTTGCAGAGAAGCAAGGGAGCAACTTCCAATTTCACGACACTGTTGTCCCCCAGTCCGCTCCCCAGAGTTAACCAGTGTGGACCTTTTTCAGCGTGTGTGCAGCAGACCTCACCTTTGCCATTTGCAACCTCTGCCTCTGGTATATCAAGTGTGACAATACCATTGTCCATTTGGGTACCAAATGTGTGAAGAAACATCTGACCTCTCACCATGTGGCTCATTGGGAATAGCACCAGAATGCTAGTTGTCAGCAAAGGGCTGCAATCCTCCCCCTCCTTCCAGATCCTCCCTTTCCACTTCTTCTTCTACTATACAAAATTCCCTCACAGCCGATTCCAGTGATAGGAGTGATGGTATATCAAGCGTCTATCCTATAGTTGTCTAGCAGGAAAGAGGGTTTGCATGGGATCATACAAAGCAGGGGCAAGCGTAGACTGCAACCTCACTCTGATTCTGAAAACTCCGCCCCACCAACAGCAGAATGAAATTGATTGTAAAAGGTTTTTTGTTGTTTTTTTAAATGACAAATATGTTATACTTACCTGCTCTGTGCAAGGGTTTTGCACAGAACAGCCCTGATCCTCCTCTTCTGGTGTGCCCCAGCAGCGATCCTGGCCCCTCCTATTCATCGGATGCCCTCACGGAGAGAAGCTTTTTATTGACACAGACAGCTGGACTCATTCATGCTCCTCGCTTTCGTATCACTGGATTTGATTGACCACAGTGGGAGCCAATGGCTCTTGCTGCTATAAATCTATCCAATGAGGACAGAGACAGCAGATGGAGCTGCTGGGCTCATGCTCATCCCTGGAACGAATGGATTCAGACATGAAAAAGGGGGGGGCTCAGGGGGGCAGCTGAAGCACAGAAGGTATTTCACCTTAATGGAGGTCTCCCTGAGCCCACCCAGCCACCATTACCACATCCCTCCACCTGCCACTGTTAATATCTCCTGTCACTGTTGTAGACTTGTTACCATTAGTAAGGCCATAGCTGCTGCTCTTTGCAACTGAATTGTAATATGGCACCCCATATTTTTAGCAGTTGTTTCACAGTGGCAAAATACATAAATTTTGTTTAAAATGTTCCATCCTGTGCTGAAGGATTTTATATGTTGGGTTATGGTGTTTGGGCACCAGCAGCACTCAAAACCCTTTTTTTTTTTTGCAACTGTGTGACAGTTGCACATACAATGAATATGTATTAAAGCAGGGTATGTTGTGTGCTATATAGGAATTATTCTGTAAGTATGATGTTTGGCCACCAACAGCACCCAAAAGTCAATTCCTGCATGGCATCCCGGAGGGAATGCCGCATCAACACTGTCTGTGTTAATGCAGGAATCAATATAATATGTAGAGTAGAAGAAAAAGTAATAAAAAATATTTCTTAAAATAATATAGATTATGACATATACCGTATTTAATCGGTGTATAACACACACTTTTTTCCCCTTAAAATCAGGGAAAAATTGTGGGTACGTGTTATACGCCGATCCCCCGCTGATCTGCGCTGTCTGTGGATCGCCGCCGACATTTGCCAAGTTGAGCCGAGTGTACTATGTACTCTGCTCCGCTCGCAATCACGCCCAGTCCCGCATCCTAGCCTTTACGTCCCACCATTGGACCGGCGTTGTGTCCATCATAGGAGCCAGGCCAAGGGGCGGGAGGGGGGCATTACTGCGAGCTGAGCCGAGTACACGAGTACACTCAGCTTGGTCCATGTTAGCGGTGAGAGGAGCTGAAGAACTCGGCAGCGGAGGCAGCGCTAAAATTGAAAAACGAAAACATGCTGCAATTTTGGGGAAGGCTGCAGGTGGACAGTGTGCAAGGCTGCATTGATGGGCATTTAAAATGTACATTTTTTTCCTTAAACTTGCCTCCTAAACTTGGGGTGCGTGTTATACGCTGATAAATGTGGTACCAGTTTAAATATCTAAAATGGATTCACATTTCAAGGATGTAATGATTGGATACAAGACATTAACCAACTTTATTGAGAAACGATAATACACAATAGAAATGACTCAACAGTTTGAGGTATTTTAAGGTAAACCTCTTCTTCAGGGGTAATAGGTTTATTCAAGATGGAGTTTGCGTCCATGGTTAAAAACGAAAGAGAAATAAAGGACAGGGTTTGTAAACATATACAGTGCATGAAAGAGTTATTGTATTTTCAACAAACATAACCTTGTTGGTCATATGTATAATTATCACATTGTACAGAAAAAAAAAAAATGATATATATGGAGGAATCCATGGTGGATAAGGATCTGGGGGTTTTGGTAGATCATAAGCTCAATAACATGCAATGCCAAGCTGCTGTTTCCAGGGCAAGCAAAGTCCTTTCTTGTATTAAGAGCGGTATTGACTCCAGAGAGAGAGATATAATTTTGCCCCTGTTCAAATCATTAGTAAGACCTCACCTGGAAAGCTCTATTTGTGTGAAAAAAAGAACAAAAAATTCATATAGGTCCAGTGTTGCATGACTGAGTAATTTTCATTCAAATTGTGAGAGCACCGAAAGCTGAAAATTGGTCTGGTTATTAAGGGTGTTTAAGTGCCCAGTGGTCAAGTGGTTAAATGAGTATTTAACCACTTCAGCCCCGGACCAATAAACACCTTAAGGACCAGAGGTCTTTTTCCAATTTCGCACTGCGCTGCTTTAACTGGTAATTGCGCGGTCATGCAATATTGCACCCAAACGAAATTTGCGTCCTTTTCTTCCCACAAATAGAGCTTTCTTTTGATGGTATTTGATTGCCTCTGCGATTTTTATTTTTTGCGATATAAATGGAAAAAGAGCGAAAATTTTGAAAAAAAAAGATATTTTCTTCTTTTTGTTATAAGAAAAATCGAATAAACTAAATTTTAGTCATACATTGAGGGCAAAATTTATTCAGCCACATGTCTTTAGTAAAAAAAATGTCAATAAGCGTATATTTTTTAGTTTGCGCAAAAGTTATAGCGTCTACAAACTAGAGTACATTTTCTGGAATTTACACAGCTTTTAATTTATGACTGCCTATCTCATTTCTTGAGGTGCTAAAATGGCAGGGCAGTACAAACCCCCCCCAAATGACCCCATTTTGGAAAGTAGACACCCCAAGGAAATTGCTGATGGGTATGTTGAGCCCATTGAATATTTATTTTTTTTGTCCTAAGGGATTGAATAATGACAAAAAAAAAAATTTACAAAAAGTTGTCACTAAATGATATATTGCTCACACATGCCATGGGCATATGTGAAATGACACCCCAAAATACATTCTGCTGCTTCTCCTGAGTACAGGGATACCACATGTGTGGGACTTTTTGGGAGCTTAGCCGCGTACGGGACCCCGAAATCCAAGCACCGCCTTCAGGATTTCTAAGGGCATACATTTTTTTATTTTACTCCTCACTACCTATCACAGTTTTGAAGGCCATAAAATGCCAAGATGGCACAAAACCCCCCCCAAATGACCCCATTTTGGAAAGTAGACACCCCGAGCTATTTGCTGATGGGTATGTTGAGCCCATTGAATATTTATTTTTTTTGTCCTAAGGGATTGAATAATGACAAAAAAAAATAAAAAATTACAAAAAGTTGTCACTAAATGATATATTGCTCACACATGCCATGGGCATATGTGAAATGATACCCCAAAATACATTCTGCTGCTTCTCCTGAGTACAGGGATACCACATGTGTGGGACTTTTTGGGAGCTTAGCCGCGTACGGGACCCCGAAATCCAAGCACCGCCTTCAGGATTTCTAAGGGCATACATTTTTTTATTTTACTCCTCACTACCTATCACAGTTTTGAAGGCCATAAAATGCCAAGATGGCACAAAACCCCCCCCCCCCCCAAATGACCCCATTTTGGAAAGTAGACACCCCGAGCTATTTGCTGAGGGCCATGTTGAGACCATTGAATATTTTTTTTTTTTGTCCCAAGGGATTGAATAATGACAAAAAATAAATTTTTTTTTTTTTTTTTACAAAAAGTTGTCACTAAATGATATATTGCTCACACATGCCATGGGCATATGTGAAATGACACCCCAAAATACATTCTGCTGCTTCTCCTGAGTACAGGGATACCACATGTGTGGGACTTTTTGGGAGCCTAGCCGCGTACGGGACCCCGAAATCCAAGCACCGCCTTCAGGATTTCTAAGGGCATACATTTTTTTATTTTACTCCTCACTACCTATCACAGTTTTGAAGGCCATAAAATGCCAAGATGGCACAAACCCCCCCCAAATGACCCCATTTTGGAAAGTAGACACCCCAAGCTATTTGCTGAGGGCCATGTTGAGACCATTGAATTTTTTTTTTTTTTGTCCCAAGGGATTGAATAATGACAAAAAAAAAAAAAATTTTTTTTTTACAAAAAGTTGTCACTAAATGATATATTGCTCACACATGCCATTGTTATATGTGGAATTGCACCCCAAAATATATTCCGCTACTTCTCCCGAGTATGGGGATACCACATGTGTGGGACTTTTTGGGAGTCTAGTCGCGCACGGCACCCCGAAAACCAATCACCACCTTCAGGATTTCTAAGGGTGTAAATTTTTGATTTTACTCCTCACTACCTATCACAGTTTCGAAGGCCATAAAATGCCAAAATAGCACAAAACCCCCCAAAATGACCCCATTTTGGAAAGTAGACACCCCAAGCTATTTACTGAGAGGCATGTTGAGTCCATGGAATATTTTATATTTTGCCACAAGTTGCGGGAATATTACAAACTTTTTTTTTTGCACAAAGTTGTCACTAAATGATATATTGCTCACACATGCTATGGGCATAAGTCAAATTACACCCCAAAATAAATTCTGCTGCTTCTCCCGAGTACGGGGATACCACATGTGGGGGACTTTTTGGGAGCCTAGCCACGTACGGGCCCCCGAAAACCAAGCACTGCCTTCCGGATTTAAATATAAAATGCTACCAAAAAAACTGTTAGCGATCGCAGGGATCAGCTGCAGTTATGTGTTTAGTGTTTTGTAAGTGACAGTGATCGATCGATACTGCACTTGGGTGGGCTGGGCAGAGGGGCAAAATGCAGGTGCTGGCAGGTATCTGGGCTGATCCCGCTAACAATGCGGTTTTTTGGAACCCTAAACTGCTGGGGACGCTAGTATAGATCTGATCAGATCAGATATTGGTCTGTTCAGATTCTATACCACTACGGGAGGTTTATGCTTTGCGCGTGGGTGTTAGCGGTACTGGCACTAACCTAGCACTGCCTGGGGCGACGCAGACCCTGACCCTAAAACCTAATTGATATCACCCGCCGGGTGATCAGGGGGTTAAACCTTTATTGGGTAATAAATGGTGGGTGCCCTGATGCTATAAAAAACAAACTAACTAGAGTCACCCGTAACACTTATACGGTGATCAGTGGTGAAAGGGTTACCTAGGGGCAATCAGGGGGTTCAAATTTTTATTAGGTAGTATATGGGGGTCCCTGGCGCTATATAAAAACCCGACGGGGAACCTAAATAACTAACTGGCTAACCAGCGTCACCAGTGACACTTATACTGTGATCGCTGGTGAAAGGGTTAACTAGGGGCAATTGGGTAGTATATGGGGGTACCTAGCGCTATAAAAACCTGGCGGTGAACCTAAAAAAATAACTAGCTACCTAGCGACAGTAGCGACACTAATGCAGCGATCAGAAAAACTATCGCTTAGTGACACTGGCAAAAGGGGGTGAAAGGGTTAACTAGCGGCAATCGGGGGTTAAAACCATTATTGGGTAGTATATCGGGGTACCTAGCGATATAAAAACCTGGCGGTGAACCTAAAAAAATAACTAGCTACCTAGCGACACATGCAGCGATCAGAAAAATGCAAGTGACACTGGCAAAAGGGGGTGAAAGGGTTAACTCTAGGGGCAATCAGGGGGTTAAATCTTTATTGGTGGGTGATAGGGGGCTACCCTGGACCTAACACTAACTGTCCTGACAGTTTTTACTGTCACAACTGACACTGAATGCAGTGATCAGTAAAGAAATGATCACTGCAATCAGTGACACTGTGACTGGGGGGGGGGGGGGGGGGGCGGGGGGGATCGGGGGCGATCGGGGGGGGGGGGGTTGTGTGCCTGTGTGTACCTACATGTCAGTGTAGTGTTGGTGCACACTTACTTTGTGTCTTCTCCTCGTAGTCCGGTCAAAAAGACCGCCCCGAGGAGAATGACATCACTTCCTCCTTCCTGTGTAAACAATACACAGTGGGAGGAAGCTTCTCATTGGCCAGGAGCGATCCAGAGGGGTTGGCCGAAAACCAACGGTCATCCCCTCATCACGGAACGCTCCCGGAGGGAAACGGACCGCCGTATCCAGCGGGAGGGGGTCCAATCGGACCCTCCACCCGCTGGAAGGCAGGCACGTACATGTACGTGCTTGTGCCTGCCTGTGCCATTGTGTTGACGTACATTGGCAATACGGCGGTCCTTAAGTGGTTAAAGACAAAAGTGGAAGACCAACTTATCTGATTCCCCCCCCGGTGGCCCATTAGACAAATTTTAGAGGGGGGGGGGGGTAATAGGTAGATGTTTTGGACAGGTAACCCTCTCCACTTCCATGAGAGCTGTTTGCATAAATAATCTGTGATACTTTGGCCAGCTCCTCCTTACTTACTCTATTGGCAGCCCAGTGGACAGGTAAGATGTGTCATAATCTAAAAAGCTGCATACAAACTGTCCAAATTGTAGCACATTTTGAAATTATGATTTAACCAATAAATATAATAGGAGACAAAAACTTAATACGTTTAAATTTGTAGGTAATCAGCCAGGCCCTTGCACTCCATGGTTTGGTGAATTTATACAGAAACTTGAACACAAATTTGTGGTGGCACAGTGGTGGAGTGGTTAGCACTTTCACCTAGCAGTAAGAAGGGTCGCTGGTTCGAATCCCAGCCACGACACTACCTGCCTGGAGTTTGCATGTTCTCCCTGTGCCTGCATGGGTTTCCTCCCACAATCCAAAGACATGCAGGTAGGTTAATTGACCCTAGTATATGAATGGGGACCTTGGATTGTGGGCTCCTTGAGGGTAGGGACTGATGTGAGTGTGCAATGTACAGGGACAATTTTAGCCACTCACTCAGGTTGAACTGGATGGACTGGTGTCTTTATTCAACCTTACTTACTATGAAACAAAAGAGGGTTAGTGTGTATGGGTTTTGCAAAGTCAGCAGATAGAGTATTTGGATCTGTTGACTTTGAATTTTTGGTGGGAAGGAGGGTTCCAAATGAGTTTGGGCCTAAAAAATGGCCTATTGCACTCTGCCTGAATTTGAGGACAACATCAACATTTGTACACATTTTAGGGGTTGTTTAGGGTAAGCCCCAAAATGTAGCTGACAAAAAACATTGTTAAATTACTAGGTTAGGTGTGTATGGGCCCAGGATAGCATGCTGGGGAGGTTAGTGACAAAAAAAATATGCATGTAGGCCAAAAAAGGATCAGGGAAAGCTTACAGCATGCATGAGAACAAAGAGGACATTCACAGAATATTGATAATTATGTAATCAACAAATTCATGAAATACATTAGCAAACATTAATACATAGCCCGTGATCTTAAAGGTAAAAACTTACCCTAATATAGTCCTTCTGCAGGACTTGAATGGTGACTGAGCAGGTCGTAAACTTGAGGTCATGGAGACTTCTCCCCATCACCAAGTACCGCAAGGTGGCTATGAGCCTTTGCTTTGGAGTGATGGAAAGTCTCATACATGTGTCCTGATTCTTAATATAGGGTGTCACCAATACCAAGAGTTGGTGAAAGCAGGGGTCCGTCATCCGGAGAGAATTCCAAAAATCATCTGGATTATTCTCCTGGAGCTCCCTCAGCAATGACATATGACATAATTGGTCACGATTAAGCAACCAATTTTTGGTCCAAGAACTCCTCCTCCTGTTCCTGGACTGGACTTGGGTCAAAACAATAACTCCTAGCCCAATAATCACACGTTATCTCTTCTGAGTACACAACATGGCTGGTTAACGAACGGCCGTTCAGAAATGAACTGAAAATCACAAATCAACTCACCAAACTTCTACTAACAAGAAATTAGCAAAAGGAGCACAAAGGGTGGTACCTGAGAAATGAACTTTCTCTTTATAGTCTCATAGTACGTCTAGTACGTCACTACGTTCGACCGACAATTTGTGGACCGTTAGTATGCAAGACAAGATCCTTATTTCTACAAAACTTCTTTTACAGACATAGAAATTGTTCCATATTTTGGGCTGGGTAAATGCTGTGCTGGCCATATTTTGGTTGAATTGCAGTGCATCATCACTAATAAGCACATTATGCTTCCTCGTGCTGCTCCCCAGTTGTTAACTTTGTAATGCACACTGTTTAAAGTAGTGTGGCCTAACAGTGATTTGCTTATGTAGCAAAATGACTAAAATCGCAGTTTGGTTTTGGGCTTAATTATACCAAATTATGGTTTCAGTACCAGTCTAGCTGGATTGGACTGGGTTCTGCTTGGCCACAGGTGTCGCTGTACTTCTGGCAAGTGTGAGAACTCAGTTTGGCTAGGCGCATTGAGTGCCACTCTTTCTAGGAACCAGCCTAGTGGGAGTGTCATCATGCTGTGCATTCTGGGAGAGGGTACTTAAGGTACTGACATCACGTGCTTCTGGGATCCGGTCCAGAAGATCTTTCTGTCTGTTGGTCCTGGTCCTCCTGACCAGCCCCCATGGCTCTCATGGCCTGGGGTGCGGATCCATCCAGTTCTGAGTCTCGGGGCTGGCTAGCCCAAGGCAAAGTAACTGGAAGGAGGATTCAAAGGTGGTCCAGTGCCATCTTATCTGTGGAGAGGCCCAGTAACTGAAGAAGCATCCAGGGGAGGACTCTTCGGGAGAGAGCCACCCATAAGGCTGGCTTCTCAGAAAGAGTCTGGAGGCTTAGTTGAAAGACACCAAGTGAATCTACACTCGTACGGTACCGCCGGACCGGCTGCATTATACTGGTACTGTATGAGGGCTCTCTAAATTTGTCTACAGCAGGCATGTCCAAAGTCCGGCCCGCGGTCCGGTTTTGAATGGCCTGCCTGGTCTTTCTCAATTTAGTGTGCCATGGGATAAGGGCTGTCAGATGAGCCAATCCCCTACACTGTGAGAAGCTCTGTGAGCTTCAAAGTGAAAGTAAAGTGCAAAGGAGTGTGCTGTGCTCTCTGCTTCCCCCTACAGTGCAGTACCCGGCTGAATGAGTAAGCTGCAAAGGTACTGTACTATGCTACAAGCTAAATTAGTGTTAAAAAGGGCTTTATTCATGTGTATGTGTGTGCACATGTGTCTGTATGTGTGTGTGTGTGTGTGTGTGTGTGTGTGTGTGTGTGTGTGTGTGCACATGTGTCTGCATGCGTGTGTGTGTGCACATGTGTCTGTATGTGTGTGCGTGCACATGTGTCTGTGTGTGCGTGCACATGTGTCTGTATGTATGTCTGTGTCTGTGTGTGCACATGTGTCTGTATATATGTCTGTGTGCATGTATGTGTATGCGTGTGTCTGTATGTATGTCTGTGTGCATGTATGTGTGCATGTATGTGTGCACATGTGTCTGTATGTGTGTGTGTGCACATGTGTCTGTATGTGTGTGCGGCGTGAATTTGTCTGTATGTGTGTCTGCATGTGTGTATTTTACTTTTAATCCGGACCCCCCCTCCCCATTATTGTACCATCAAAACTGCTTTTGTAGGGCTTGTGTGTGATATTATCCAGTACTGCTGCTCCTCTGAAAAGCAATCCATGCACAGATCTCTTTTCAGAGGCATTTGAATGGCAGTAAAGAGGCATTATGTTGCCTCCTCACCACCTGTTTTAAGCCCATAAATGCAGCATCACTATACCACAACTGTGTGTACTTGAAGTGCAGGCCCATTCACCCTGGGTATACCTCCAGCTGCAGCCACAGCATGTGTACACCCCCAGCTGCTCCCTCTGCAGCTAAACGGGAAGAAGTTGGGGGTGGTAAAAACAGCTTAACCATGTGGTTTTACTGCCCCTCCAATCTGACATGTGAACAAGCGCTTGGTTCACATCTGTGTGGCTGCGTACTTTGTGTAGGGCAGCCCATTAATTTCAATGGACTTCCCTACTCACAAAAATGCAGGGAAAGAAGCCCCCAAGCTTTTTTTTTTTAAAATTGCACTGCACCAAAAGCACCCTACATTTTCCAATGTGTGGGGTACCATTAAGAATGAACGGTACCCCCTAAAGTGCAGAGCATTCGTCTGTGTTTTGGGAACGAGCGCGACAAAGGCAAGAGAATTCTTGTTGGGCGGTGTATTAGTGCTTGGACGGACACGCTTAGACCGAATTTTCAATGGTTCAAAAAATGTCAGGCAAAATGGTTGGCCCTCAGGCATGTTCACTTCATCAAATCTGGCCCTTTTTGAAAAAAGTTTGGACACCCCTGGTCTACATCCTTCAGTTACTACAAGTGTTCTACAACAAGTCTGTGGCAGAGGCTTTATTCACAAGCGTTCTACATGGAAGTCTGTGGCAGAGGCTTTGCGTTATTTGAACCTTCTATCGGCTGCTAGGTCTAGTGAGAGGAGGTCTATCCGGTAGCTGTGAGAATGCAGTTGTGAGTGGCTATTCTATGGATTTCTATAGTGAGAGACTTTCTATTTTGAGCAGTTCCAAGAGTACCTGAACTTTCTACCTAAACCCTCTATCCTTCATTGAGAGACTGTGTTTTGTCTACCCTTTTTTTGCAAATAAAAATCCCAAAAGCGGATCCAGTGTCAGTTTCTACAATTCTTTGGGCCATCTACCTCGGGAAACCCCTAGACGCACACGAGGTCAAGAAGGTAACGGTAAGCCCAACAAAATCAGCTGCTCCTTGGGGGGTCAGTGCTACACTTACATAAAAAAACATTCAGTCTCACTCTTTAGCTCTGAAATTCTGGTCTATAAAATGTGCTTTGAAATATGTGCAGGTAATTCTTAAAAACATTTTTTTTTTTGTAATTCTTTATTTAGGAAAAGCAAACATAACAAACACGTGTCATGACAACTCAGGTGCAGCTGAGTAATAGACACCAGTTAGAGCCAACTAATGAGTATACTGATCTTTCGGCGCAAAATACATAAATTCTTGAGTACAAAAAAACATACAATGAAGTCAGGTGAGATCAAGAGAAAATGCGCATATGACTAGAGACAGTAGAAAACCTTCATGGTTTACTATCAATCCAAACATTTTTCTCTTGTGTCCCAGGGAGAACAAAATGTAATTTTTGGATTTGCAGATGAAGCCTGCCTGCTCACCTTCTGGAACTGCTTGTGATGAGAACTATTTATGTTCTTTGCAGAAAATCAGTATGCTTTCTAGGTTCTGTTTCAGAAAAATAAGTGTGAATATTGCTGGTTGAAATACAACAGTTTGCTGCCTCCTAAGTTGCCTTCTCTTCAAAAAGAAGCATTACTGTCCTAAAAAAATGCATGTTTTTTTTTTTTTCTGGCTGAAATAAACTGAACTTCTGCTTTCATATTTGTCTAATCTCAAAAAGGATTAGATTATGTTCTATAATTGTTCTGTAAATACAGTTTGCTTTTCAATTTTAGGCTGAAATAAGTCAAGTTAGTCTCCAAATATAGCATACAAAAACACATATGTGAGAGTCAGGGAAGCTGCACACCCCAAAAGACTGAAAACATGGAAAAATTCCCCACTGGCTTTTTAGCAGCAAGAATGGACAAATATTTATAGTATAAAATTGATTATTTTATTATGTGACAAGGATTCAATTATACAGAAAGTTAAAATATGAGCTCTGGTCAATACACATAAGCCGAGGTTGCCAAAATTGATGGTGGTGACATTTATTATTGTAATTATTATTGCATGAAAAAACCCTGATGCATTTCGACCCCTATATTCATGGTCTTCTTCGGGGGGGTTGTTTGCATTCTACAAGATACATAAAAAAACGTTTTCCTGGCCAGCCTCACGTCAGCACACAATGGGTTAACCCCTTCCTCCAGTCTCTCAGTACCACCTTCTCTTAGCTGATAAAAGGGAGCCCCTCCTCCCCTGCCCTTGTTCCTTTTTTTTGGTCGGACTCCAGGCCACCATGCTCGTGGATTAGACTACACCCCCCTACCGAACCTACCTACCCAGGTTCAAGGCTCTCCTGGGATTGGAGGGTCCAGAACAATAAAGGTAGTTCCTTTTATCACACTGGACGCTCTATGTGCAGGAGCCATGCGGGCATACTAAGGCTTAAAGAGCTTACAATTTTTAGGCTGTGGTGTTGCTGTAGTATTGTGCTTTCTTTTCCTGCTTTCTAGGAGCTGCGCCGGCCATCTCCCCTGTGTTTTCTGTCCGTCGGTGATGACCGCACAGGGGGTCGGGGCTGTGGGGCTTTAAAGCCTGGAGAGCCAGAAGCTCCAGTGCTGTTTTCCACAGCTAGTGAGAGAAGTATACTGGTGAGTTTTCCTTCACAGTGGGGGAGGGGTGGCTGGGCTGTGTCAGTGTTTACTGAGCCATGATCACAAAATCCATTGCACCATGTGTTTACAGCTTTTCAGATACCCTACAAATCTGCTGCCACCCTGAGTGACTCCATATCCAGTATTAAGATTTATTAAGTTTTTTCCTTTAAAGAGCCAGTATATAAAAAAAAAAAAACGATAGAATCGTCTTTTTTCTTATTTCTATATCCTGTCTTTTGTTGCTGTAGTATGAGCTCACCACAGCCCCAAAGTACACGAAGATTGTCGGAAAGGTAAGAGGGGTCTGCGGGGGTCACAAAACAAAAGAGTGCAACACCAGCCTAATAAGGTGTTTTGTCTTTTATAGGAGCAGAAGTCTTAAAAAAAAGACAGTCGCGGAAGATAAAGTCCCGCCACCGTTCAATATCTCCGCATGCATCTGGGTCACGCACAGGACATAGACCCCAAGCAATGGGCAGTCCGAGCCGCAAAAATGCTCAGACAGCTAGGGTGGCAGAGCCAAGTGCGACAAGAGGCCGTCCCACCGAAGGCCTCTGCTGGGCTTGTTCAGTGCCATCCGCCCCTGAAAAGCCCTCGTGCGCAGAATGCATAAGAGATGTAGCCACAGATAGAGAAACAGAGGCACGTAGGACAAAAGACTATATTCAGGAGGCAGTGACAGAGAGTATGCAGGTGGTCGCAGTGCCTCCAGGGCTAAGCCTAGAGCCAAGAACGCATCTAAGCAGAAGCAAGACGCATCACCAGGGCTTGAAATATCTTCAGGAGATTCTTCAGACTATGATGAACCGTTGGAATATTTGTTCGACTTCCAACTCATAGACCCTTACTTTGTAGCAGTGAAGGGGGCCATAGACTAGGATCAAGACACTCAGCCTCTGGAAAAAATTAAAAGATATTTCCCTAACTTGAAAAGGCAAGGGGCAACCTTCCCGTTCATGACGGAGATCTGTAAATTATGCGATGAGGAATGGGGAAAGCTGGAAGGGAAGGCAAACATACAAAATCGCTTTTTAAGATTATACCCATTTAACACCCCAGATGCTGCCTTTTGGGAGTCACCTCCAGGGGTAGATGTGGCCTTGCAGCGCCTAGCAAGGCAGGTGGCCCTGCCATTGCAGAATTCTACAACCTTCAGAGACCCAATGGACAGACGCACAAACACAGATCTAAAGAAGATCTATTTAACTGCTGGAGCAGCTTGTCGCCCGGCCATAGCCCTAACTTCAATCTCCAGGGCGATGAAGGGCTGGGTCACAAATGTGGAGATGGCCCTGAAGTCTGACATAGAGACGGCCAGAATCACTTCAGCAATAGAGGAACTTTATCTCTCAGCCGTCTTTTTGGCAGAAGCCTCTATAGACCTAGTAAAACTGCTTGCAAGAATTATGATGTTTTCATTAACGGCAAAAAGGGCCCTATGGTTACGCCATTGGGTGTCAGACAGTACCTCAAAACAGGCACTTTGTAACATTCCATACAAGGGCAAGATGCTTTTCGGGGACACCCTGGAGGAAGCTATTAAACGAGCTACTGGAGGGAAGTCGGGTCTGCTACCACAGAGACCCAAAAGGAGGCGGCAAACCGCTTGGTCAGGCCAATCAGAGTTCAGAAGGTCGCAGGAGGCCAGGTCATATAGACCAGGCCAAGAATATACAAGACCCCAATGGAGAGGCTTACAAAGCTCCTTTCTTCAGAACGTGAAGGCTAAGGCCGCTCAGACCGCTAAGAAACCGAGAAGTCCTTTTGAGGGGTTGACCGCCCATCACCCCAGGTGGGTGCCAGGTTGGCATCCTTTTGGAAGGTATGGGCGGAGAAGGTCAAGGACCAATGGGTCCAGAAAACGGTCAAGATAATGTTTCAAGAAAAACCACCGGGCATCTTTGTCCAGACAGAATGGCCACAAGATCAAAAGAAACGAAGGTGCTTGCAAGAATATGTGACCGAATTACTTCAGAAAAAGGCAATCCCGTCAGTTCCTGTAAAGCAGCAGGGAACAGGGGTTTACTCCCCAATTTTTCGGGTGCCCAAAGCCTCCGGAGGTCTCAGACTTAAGATCTCTAAACCAGTACATCGATCCCAAGACATTTAGGATGGAATCAATATTTACAATTATATCAATTCTGCAACCAGGGGACTGGCTAATATCAGTCGATTTAGCAGATGCCTACCTTCATGTCCCAATCAACAGGCATCACCAAAGATACCTGAGTTTCATGGTAGGGGAAGATCATTTCCACTTCAAATGTCTTCCCTTAGGAATCGGCACAGCACCTCGAGTCTTTACCAAGATCTTGCTAGCTACACTCACTGTTATACGTTTGAGGGGCATAAAAATTTTCCACTACTTAGACGACATCTTGGTAGTGGCCCGTGCAATCGAAGAGTTAACAGCACAAGGTGAAGTGGTGCTGAAAATTCTATCCGAATTCGCAGGATTATCAACAAGCAGAAGAGCCAGTTGATTCCCTCCCAAGAGATGGAGTACCTAGAGCTTGTTTTCATCACAAGCAAAGGGCAGGTCTTGCTACCACATTGCAAGATAGCTGAGCTAGTAGCCTGTGTGAAAAACGTGATGGAGTCCTCGTCGCTGTCGGTGAGGGACTGTATGACGCTTCTTGGAATGTTTACCGCAGCAACCCCAGCTGTTCCCTGGGCAAGATTTCATACAAGGGCATTCCAAACGTCATTTCTGAACCAGTGGGATGGAGTATCACTCCACCAAAAAATATTCATACCAAGACGGATCCGCCAGGGCTTGTCGTGGTGGATGGTGCCAGGAACTCTGTCGCGGGGCATGCCTCTCGGCCCCAGAGATTGGATCCAAATAACCTCAAATGCCAAATGTCTCTGGGGCTGCTCACTGCCTTGGCAGACAGGTTCAAGGCAAATGGAGCAGGATGGAGACCAGACACTCCAACCGTTTGGAGTTACAAGCAAGATACTTAGCCCCACTGGCATTCGAGAATTTGATTCAGGGAGCTCGGGTCAAGCTTATGTTGGACAACCAGACGGCGGTCCCTTATATAACCAATCAGGGAGGAACCAAGAGCCTGCCGCGGCTGCATTTGGCAACCGAGATATTCGCCTGGGCCAAGGCACATATGGAAGCCTTGATGGCAGCCTACATTTCAGGCAGTCAAAATTACATAGCAGACCATCTGAGTCTGGATTTTCCCAACAAAAACGAGTGGGCACTCAATAAGGACTATCTGAAAACAATCTTTTACAAGTGAGGTACACCCTCGGTAGATCTGATGGCGACTCCAGAGAATGCACAGGTACCCCCAGTTTGTGTCAAGATTCCACTGCAACGAAGCGCTAGCTCAAGATGCCTTCTCAATCCCATGGGAATTTCCCCTAGTCTAGGTTTTCGCACCGGTACCACTGATAATGAAAACCCTATTAAGAATTGTGAGGGAGAACATCCATGCAATTGCAATCCTACCCTTCTGGCCACGAAGGCCATGGTTCCCACTGCTCCTGCAGATGGCGGCAGTTCCCCCAATAAGGCTGCTGCTGAAGAGGGACCTTCTACAGCAGGATCAATGGTGTCACCCCAACCCAGGCAGATTGCAACTGACAGCATGGCTGTTGAATCAGCCAGACTGCAGTCTCAGGGCATCTCAGAGGAGGTACTCTCGACACTATTGAAGTCAAGAAGAGCCACAACTAATCCCATATACACCAGGATTTGGAGAAAATTTACAGAATTCGCTTTACAACAAAATTTCTCCCCATTGTCTGCAAACATTGTGCAGGTGCTGGAGTTTTTACAGTCAGCTTTAAGTATGGGCTTAGCATACAACACCATAAAGGTGCAGGTGTCAGCCTTGTCTTGCTTCACAGGCCACAAATGGGCAGACAAGCCACTAATAAAGCAATTTCTTAGAGCGGCCATAAGAATAAGACCTCCAAGGAAGTCCCTGTTCCCAGCTTGGGACTTGGCACAGTGCTAAAAGCTTTGCTCAAACATCCATTCGTGCCTGCAGAGACATGCCCACTCTGGTTCCTGACAGTCAAGCTGATTTTCCTCACAGCCATAACGCCAGCAAGGAGAGTTTCAGAGCTGGCAGCTCTATCTTGCAAAGATTCCTTTTGCATCATTCTCCCAGAAAAAGTGATCGTAAGGCCCTCGCCAGCCTTAACCCCTAAGGTGGTTTCCAAGTTCCATGTAAATTGGGAGGCGGCCCTACCCAGCTTCACCCAACCGCCGAGAGAAGCGGAGGAACTAGATCTCAGACCATTGGACATGGTCAACTTATTTTCAACCTACTTAAATTGCTCTCTACAGATGCGCAAAACGGATACCTTGTTCGTCCTGCCATCAGGACCTAGAAGAGGAGAAGTGGCATCAGCTAGAGCCATAGCTACCTGGATCACCAAGGGGATAAGCCTCACATATGAGAAACAGGGGCTGACGCCTCCACAAGTTATTAGAGCTCATTCTACAAGAGGGGTGGCAGCCTCATGGGCAGCTTCTGCTAAAATATCGGTTGAAGACATATGCAGGACCGCTAGTTGGAGCTCCTGCGAAACCTTCGCAAGACATGACAGTTTAGATGTCACAGTGGCTAGTGCATCAAATTTTGGAAACGCAGTGATGTCAGCACCCTTCCAAGCAAAATAAAATATTCACTAAAGCAGTATTACCAGTTGTTTTTCAACTCTTTTTGTTATCCCACCCTATATCAGCTAAATCAAATCCCATTGTGTGCTGACGTGAGGCTGGCCAGGAAAATGGAAAATTGTTACCAATACTTACTGTAATTTTCCTTTTCTGGCTTGCCCTCACGTCAGCACAATCTTTTTCCCCTCCCTACAAGCCTGTCGTCCGCTAGTTAATGGAACAAGGGCAGGGGAGGAGGGGCTCCCTTTTATCAGCTAAGAGAAGGTGGTACTGAGAGACTGGAGGAAGGGGTTAACCCATTGTGTGCTGACGTGAGGGCAGGCCAGGAAAGGAAAATTACAGTAAGTATTGGTAACTAACAATTTTCCGTTTTTTTACCATTTTAAATGTAAACATTTACAACAAGAGTAGAAGACCACTTCATTTATATTATCATATATGAACCATACATTGCTCTAAATTCATGATATTATATTTACCCCTCAGTTGGTGGACCTCGTATAACTAGAGTGTCAGGGAAATGGCCGTAGGAGAACTAGCAATAGTACCACTACTGGTAATGGTCGCCTCCGGCACATTGCTGTGCGCACTAACGCAAGAGGTGCGAACGGGCGCACGCAGATTCACAATGGAGCTGACAGGCAAACACGCATGCACAGAAGCACCAATTGGCAAACGCCTGTACGCCCAGCGTGACAGATGCAGCCACTTGCTGGCCTATATAAGGCTGCTGCTAAAACCCATCTCATTGCTGAATTGTCGTGAGCCTTCCTATGTTCCTGAGCCCCTGTACAATTACTGTTTGGATTTCCTGTTGTGACCCAGCTTGTTCCTGACCTGTCTGATCTGCTCTCCTGGTTTGACCCCCTGGCTTGCTTTACCGACTTGTTGCCTTCTCCAGCATCTGATCCTGGCTTGTATCACAGACTTGCTACAGTTATCTGCTCCTGCCTGCCTTCCTGTACCAGACCTTTGGCTTGTCTCCGTTCCTGCAACCTGCCTCTTCCTCCTGATGGATCCACTGCGTTTGACCTCTGGCCTGGCTTCCTCTACTGCTAAGCATAACTGAGGATTCCTAGAGACCTTGGCCCAGCTGTGTTTCCTGCATTACCCAGTATTCTTCAGGTGACCACTAGCTCTTCTCTCCTGAATCCATATGGCAACCTGTGCTTCTCTGGGCACTATACCCTCTGTACTCAACCTCAGGGGTGTACTGCACTCAGCCGCAAGGGGAGCCCTCTCGGTATTTTGGCCTCCAACCAGGTATGTGACACAGAGACTTAAAAACAGTTGTAATCAAATGATCCAGGACCTCCGCATGCCTTCTCATTGTCCACCCAGGTGAGCCCCTAATCCATAGGGCTTGCAAGGAGTCACGAGTTGTGAACTCAAAGGAGAAGAGGGGAGGGGGTGTAAGGATAGAAACACTTGCAATTTATGATTTCAGATACCAGAGCACAATAAGTAGAGATCATTTTTTATATATATAAAGAAGTGCTAGTAATGACTCCTGGCTGTGGGTCCCACTATATATAATGAGTCAACCTTATTAAGATGATTCTCTATTATAGTGTATTACATATTAAATTAAATGCTTGTTATATGTTTTTGTTAAAAAAAAGAGAAAGAAAAGAAAATGATTTAAGTTTACCTTTATAATTAATAAAGAGCCCCTAAGGGGGAGTAATGTATTGTGTTATCATACAAGAAACAAGTGTATAAGCTAGTGAGTTGTGAAAGAAAGGAGAGAAGGAATAAGTGCATGGCTGAATAGTGAGTTGCTAAGAGGTAAATAAAATAGAGTGTATGAGTGCAATGAGTGATATGTGTGTGAACAAAAAAATAAAATAAATGAGGCTCGATGTAAATGGTGTGGGAGAAGAATGTGTGCCAGTGATGACGCTGCAATATGTGAACAGAATTTTGAAAGTGTGAATAATTGTAATTATTAAAAAAAATGTTTTTTGATGTATCTTGTAGAATGCAAACAACCCCCCGATGAAGACCATTAATATAGGGGTCGAAATGCATCTGGATTTTCTCATGCATCCCATGGTGTAATGTAACCTATAACACATTGGGGGTCATTTACTAAGATGAATGCCCTGCACCGGTTCATACCTTAATTGGTGCGCCAGATAAATTATTAATTGAGTGTGTGAACCAGCACACGCATAAGTGCAGCAGATGATAATATGCCGGCGCACGCGATAATAATATGCCATTGATAATAGCGCACGCCGTATCATTAACAGTCCATTCACACAGGGGCAACACAAATAATTAAATTAAATAAAAAACCGGCATGGGTTCCCCTCCAAGAGCATACCAGGCCCTTCAGGTCTAAGGGGAACCCCGTGCCCCAAAAAAAAAAATGGCGCGGGGTCCCCTCAAAATTCATACCAAGCACTTCAGGCCTGGTATGGATATTAAGAGGAACCCCATGCCAAAAAAAAAAATGGTGTGGGGGCCCCCCTGAAAATACATATCAGACCCTTATCCGAGCACACAACCTGGCAGGCTGCAGGAAAAGAGAGGGGATGAGAGAGCGCCACCCCGTCTGAACAGTAGCAGGCTACATGCCCTCAACATTGGGAGGGTGCTTTGGGGATAGCCCCCCAAAGCACCTTGTCCCCATGTTGATGAGGACAAGGGCCTAATCCCCACAACCCTGGCCGGTGGTTGTGGGGGTCTGCAAGCGGTGGGCTTATCGGAATCTGGAAGCCCAGGTTCCGATTTAACAAGGGGACCCCCAGATCCCGCCCCACCGTGTGAAATGGTAAGGGGGTACAAAAGTACCCCTACCATATCACAAAAAAAGTGACAAAAATGTAAAAAATTACAAGAGACAGTTTTTGACAATTCCTTTATTAAAGGCTTCTTTCCATCTTCTTCGGGTCTTCTTCCTTCCTTCATCCTTCATTTCTTGCTCCTTCTTCTTCTGCTTCTTGCTCCGGTGTTCTCGTCTGGCATCTTCCTCCACGGTCTCTTCTTCCTCGCTTCGTTCTCGGGCTGCTTTGCTCAATGGGAGGCTCCCAGTGTGACGCTTCTCTTCTTCTGACACTTATATAATAGTAAATGGGGAATTGCGCTGTGTTACAGGCACAAATGTTTTGTGAATACGAAAATGGCCATTGCGCATTGGCTTGCGCCACAACTCATGGCGCAAACCGTTCGTAAATCAGCCCCCAATTTTCAGCTTTCAGTGCTCTCACACTTTGAATGACAATTACTCAGTCATGCAACACTGTACCCAAATGATTTTTTTGTGCTTTTTTTCATACAAATAGAGCTTTCTTTTGGTGGTATTTGATAACCTCTGGATTTTTTATTTTTCGCGCTATAAATGAAAAAAGACCATACATTTTTTGAAAAAAATGCATTTTTCTTTGTTTGTGTGATAACATTTTGCAAATTTATTAATTTTTCTGCTACAGTGCCTTGCGAAAGTATTCGGCCCCCTTGAACTTTTCAACCTTTTGCCACATTTCAGGCTACAAACATAAAGATATAAAATTTTAATTTTTTTGTGAAGAATCACCAACAAGTGGGACACAATTGTGAAGTGGAACAAAATTTATTGGATAATTTTAAACTTTTTTAGCAAATAAAAAACTGAAAAGTGATGCGTGCAAAATTATTCGGCCCCTTTACTTTCAGTGCAGCAAACTCACTCCAGAAGTTCAGTGAGGATCTCTGAATGATCCAATGTTGTCCTAAATGACTGATGGTGATAAATAGAATCCATCTGTGTGTAATCAAGTCTCTGTATAAATGCACCTGCTCTGTGATAGTCTTGGGGTTCTGTTGAAAGCGCAGAGAGCATCATGAAGACCAAGGAACACACCAGGCAGGTCCGTAAAACTGGAGAAGTTTAAAGCCGGATTTGGATACAAAAAGATTTCCCAAGCTTTAAACATCCCAAGGAGCACTGTGCAAGCAATCATTTTGAAATGGAAGGAGTATCAGACCACTGCAAATCTACCAAGACCTGGCCATCCCTCTAAACTTTCAGCTCAGACAAGGAGAAGACTGATCAGAGATGCAGCCAAGAGGCCCATGATCACTCTGGATGAACTGCAAAGAAATACAGCTGAGGTGGGAGAGTGGCAAGAAGAAAGCCATTTCTCAAAGATATCCATAAAAAGTCTTGTCTAAAGTTTGCCACAAGCCACCTGGGAGACACACCAAACATGTGGAAGAAGGTGCTCTGGTCAGATGAAACCAAAATCGAACTTTTTGCCCACAATGCAAAAAGATATGTTTGGCGTAAAAGCAACACAGCTCATCACCCTCAAGACACCATCCCCACTGTCAAACATGGTGGTGGCAGCATCATGGTTTGGGCCTGCTTTTCTTCAGCAGGGACAGGGAAGATGGTTAAAATTGAGGGGAAGATGGATGCAGCCAAATACAGGACCATTCTGGATGAAAACCTGTTGGAGTCTGCAAAAGACCTGAAACTGGGATGGAGATTTATCTTCCAACAAGACAATGATCCCAAACATACAGCAAAATCTACAAAGGAATGGTTCACAAATAAACGTATACAGGTGTTAGAATGGCCAAGTCAAAGTCCAGACCTGAATCCAATCGAGAATCTGTGGAAAGAGCTGAAAACTGCTGTTCACAAACGCTCTCCATCCAACCTCACTGACCTCGAGCTGTTATGCAAGGAAGAATGGGCAAGAATTTCAGTCTCTCGATGTGCAAAACTGATAGAGACATACCCCAAGCGACTTGCAGCTGTAATCGCAGCAAAAGGTGGCTCTACAAAGTATTAACGCAAGGGGGCCGAATAATTTTGCACGCCCCACTTTTCATTTTTTTATTAGTTAAAAAAGTTTCAAAAATCCAATAGATTTCATTCCACTTCACAATTGTGTCCCACTTATTGGTGATTCTTGACAAAAAATAACAATTTTATATCTTTATGTTTGAAGCCTGAAATGTGGCAAAAGGTTGAAAAGTTCAAGGGGGCCGAATACTTTCGCAAGGCACTGTACATATCTTTAGTAAAAATAATCCAAATTAGTGGATATTATTTGGTCTTTGTGAAAGTTAGAGAGTCTACAAGCTATCGTAGACATTCCAATGTATTTAGTAAGAGGCATGGTGAGGTTTTTGATGTAATTTTTTCCCACAATTCTTTGCAAAATGAAGATTTTTTTCCCCACAAAATTGTCATTATAATAGGTTATTTCTCTCACATGGCATGTGTATACCACAAATAATGCCCCAAAATACATTCTGCTACTCCTCCTGAGTATTACGATACCACATGTGTGGGACTTTCTCACAGCCTGGCCACATAGAGAGGCCAAACATGCAGGAAGCACCACCACGTGTTTTAGGAGCATAAATTACACATCTAAATTGTTTACTACCTATTACACTTTTGAAGGCCCTGGAGCACCAGGACAATGACACATGACACAGACTTGGCACTGAGGACAGATGGCACTGATACGTGGCATTGATGACACGTGACACTGATGTGGCACTGATGACAGATGGCACTAATACATGGCACTGATGACACGTGACACTAATGACAGGTGGCACTGATGACACGTGGCACTGATGACAGATGGCACTAATACATAGCACTGATGACACCTGGCACTGATGACATGTGACACTGAAGACAGAGGGCACGTGACACTGACAGGTGGCACTGATGACAGATGGCACTGATACATGGCACTGATGACAGATGGCACTTATACGTGGCACTGATGACAAATGGCACTTATATATGGCACTGGGGACAGATGGCACTGACAGGTGGCACTGACAGGTTGCACTGGGGACAGGTGGCAGTGAGGACACAAGGCAGTGGGGACACAAGGCCGTGGGGACACAAGGCAGTGGGGACAGATGGCACTTTATTTTTTATTTTATTTTTTTTTCACTGCCGCTGCAGCTCTTCATCTCTCCCTCCTCATACGCTGTCTCTGTGTGAAGAGGGAGAGCCGGTGATGAGAGATGATCTCATATGTTTACAAATGAGATCATCTCTCATTGGACACGCCGATCACTCTGTAAACGACCGCTGTGATTGGCCATTTACAGCGATCTGTGACGGGCTGTGTCCAAGGGACACGGCCAGCACAGAACTTCCCAGATGAGCGCCCACGGGAGCGCGCATTGTGGAAGTAAACAGGAGGACATCCAGGGATGGCCTCCTGGCAATTGGTGTCCGCGCTGCAGCCGTCTTTCGGCTATAGCGTGGACACCTAGTGGTTAAAAGCCCCATGGGGAATTTTTCCATGTAGTTAGTCTCCAAAGTGGCCTTCCTTTATTAAGGATGAGATTGCCAGTCTGCAGTCTTTACAATATTTATATACTATCTCTGAAAATATATATTTTCATTTAATTTATTTATTTAAAGTTAAATCTGCCTGTTCTGTTCCTCAGAAATAGTGGCTTCTTCAAAAAGGGTATGAAAGTTGTGCTGGAATTTAATTAAAGTGATATTAAAGGCAATTAAAGAATAAATAAACAAAAAAGAGGTTATATTTACCTGCTCTGTGCAATGATATTGCACAGCGTTGTCCCTTTTCCCCTCCCTGTCAGCTCCTTCTTCCTCCAGATGCTTTCCAAAGCACCCGTAAGCCACACCCCCTCCTCACAGGTGTTTAAAGAGGAAGTCAACCCTCATGGGTTTTACTTCCTCTTTATTTCCCTGCAAAGTAAATGCACAATGGGCTAGTATGCATTGTATACTAGCCCATTATGTTGCACTTACCACCAAGTCTGTGATGTCCCCGAGGTCCTCACTGGTGGCTGCTTCCATCTTCAACCCTCTTTCTTCTGAGTCCGTGGACTTTGGCACTGTGACTGGCCGGATGTCACGGGCTCTATAGAAACGGCACGATCGTGCTTCAGTGCGCATGTGCCTATGACATCAGTGAAAGCTTACATGGTAAATATCTCCTAAATTGTGCAGGTTTAGGAGATATTTCCAGTACCTACAGGTAAGCCTTATTATACGCTTAACTGTAGGCAAAAGTGGTTTGTAAGGGTTTACAATCACTTTAACTGACAGCAGCAGGAACCTATGCTCTCGTTGTCTCTTGTGAAACCAGGAAGAGAGTAGAGCAGTGCTGCAGCCAGGAAAGCACTCGAACGGTGAGAGGTGCCAGGTAAGCGTTTAGGGATGGGGGAACAGTTAGTGGGGAGACTTTTATCTGGTTACAATCTCCTTGACAATGAAGGTTAATTACAGATACTAAACGCCTGCTCAATCCCTTTGAAAATACGACCTCCAATTGGACTTTTTAGCTGTGGTACAAATAATCAGGATCGTCGGTTTGAATTCCAACCAGGGCACTGCCTGCATGGAGTTTGCATGTTCTGCCTGTGTAAGTTTCCTCCCAGACTCCAAAGACTTGCTGGTAGGTTATTTGGCTCCAGACTAAATTGGCCCTAGTATGTGAGTTAAGGACCTTAGATTGTAAGCTACTTGTGGACAGGGACTGATGTGAATATACACTATATATGTAAATTGATGGCCCTAAACAAGTACCTGAATTTAAAAAAAAGACATAAAAAGTGTCCTTTAAAACTGATCTAGAAATTGTTCAAGAAAAAAAAAGCAATTGTGATTTGTTTATCCCAGATCAGGTCTGACAGATCTCCCTCTAACATTGAATCTTAGCAAATAAGCAGTACATACTTTCCAGCCAATCAGTTCAGTTTTTCTGGCTTGTGGCACCCTTAAAAACACACTGTTATTTCTATTTTAGGGGGTTTGAACCTGCTTAGTTTCTCCCTCTTGCATTGTGGTCTAGTAAAAACACTTAGGGTCCTTTCACACGGGGCGGATCAGTTCTGATCCGCCCCGTGGATGTCCGTTTGCTCAGCGGGGATCACTCCGCCGATCCCCGCTGAGCAGGGAGATGACAGGTCTGTCTCCGCACACTGTGCAGGGACGGACCTGTCACAGCGCCGCTCTCCCCTATGGGAGATCGGATGACGACGGACCGCAGTGCCCGTCGTCATCCGATCCGATCCGCAGACGGATGGAAAAATAGCTTTTTCCTCCGTCACACTTTTTCGGATCGGAGCGGGTCGGATGTCAGCGGACATGTCACCGCTGACATCCGACGCTCCATAGAGCTCTATGGAGCACCCGTTCAGGTCCGCCTGAAAAACTGACAGGCGGGCCTGAACGGGACGTTAGTGTGAAAGGGGCCTTACATGGTGTGTTGCACATCTGTACAGTATTTCTGGCTCTTAACTGAGATTTAATAAACTGATTTTTTTTTAATCAAAATAAAATATGTCATCTCTTCCTGTGACATAGTAGTCAAGTGCAAATTCTAGCAGACAGTGAGTCTTTACAGTATTTGGGCCTGCCATGTTTGGAATATCACCCTTTAATTATTTTTTCTTGTTTTTTTTCTTGTAAAAAAATGACTCAGCTCTGCCCCACAGATTTCTCGTTTGGGCCCCAATTTAAACTGCTTGCATGCTCTCTAGCTACTGTGAAAATAGTTTCTATTGTCTCTGAAATATGCCATTGCGTTTTTTTTTTTCTTACACTGTTTGTCATAACAACTGCGATATGGGTTTGTGGCTTGTAGGTATTTTGATGCCCCCAGGGCTGATGTTTTGTTCAACTCTGTACTTAATACAGTGCGTTACTGAATAGTAGATCACAAGAAGCGATGCTCTGTGACTTGCTTTGCCCCATTTGCCAATTTATAAGATGTTGATGGCTTTAGCTCCTTTCTTTTTTAGACTATTACTGCTACACTGTTTTGGCAAAAGCTACCTGATACAAATTTCTTTTGGTGTGCAAATCAATCATACGGGACAGTCTGCTGCTATAGGAAAGCCAAGCGATTATTTAAAGTAAAGTAAATGATTAGACATGCAGCCTATGAGAAGCCAGAATACGGTGTCACTGAAGCTGTTCCAAGAGTCCTAAGGTTGTGTAATTACACGTACAGCTTTAAGGCACTTCCCAAGCATGTTATTTAAAGGAATCGCATATTTTTATGTTGCTCTTTGAGCGGTTCTAAAATGGCCTCTCCTTGTCATTTTGTAAAATATCTATTTTGGTTCATGCCCCCTATGTCAATGTCCAGCCTCCATGCCCATGCCATTCTTTATCAATCCCTTGACTGTTAGTGTAAAAAAACAGAAGAATCACTTACTGAAAAAAAAGTGTTTGTTGATTTTTATGGGGTTCAGATTCTGCATCCAAACTTTAATAACATCTGTTGAACCTTGATCGAACAGAGCCTGGGTACTTTGGCTCATCACTAGTCACTAGAACTGGAAGTGAGGGAAAATCCATAATAGCGAGATGTCACCAGAACAGAAAAAGAGAGAAAATATTCTAGTGGAGATACTGCAGTGACATTTAAGAGAGGAATTACCTCACTTTGGGGAGGTTTAAAGTGAAATCTCTCCAATGGGACACAGATGACCAAAAAAAATCTAACCATTTCCTGCTCTATCCATTTAAAAAGTTGGATATATTTTTTAAGGTAGAAAAAAAAGTCACCACTTTCTTACACTCTTTTTCATAACAACTGCTTCAGCACTACAATGCAATGTGGGTTCGTGGCTTGTAGGTATCTTCTGGTTGCGTCCTCTGGTTATGATGATAATGCTTCATTATGCTCCCCTGGGTTCAGGCTGATAAAAGACAAATGCATTACCAAGCATATAAGGGACAATAGATCTTTAAAATAGCCTAACCAATATGGGGTTAAATATAGCTTCTTAAAAATTGAGTAATTTAATGGTTACCCTACAGAATCATTTCAGCATCTTGCTCGGAGGCCAGTCATTACATGGAGTGCTTTAGTGTTTGACTTTCTTGTCCACATAGATGTTCTGTTTTGTGTGTTTTAAGAGCTGTCTGGAAAGAAAAGCACCCAGCTTCCCCCCACCTGGACTCCCCTTCTCCCTTTGCCCCCACTCTCTATCCTTCTCTGCTGTCCCTGCTACTACCTGTTGCAGCATGAATAGGAGCCTTCACTCCACCGCGCGAGAAAACAAACCCACAGCCAGCATTAATAGGGCCAGCTGCCGCCAGCCAGCAGTTGATCTTGGAGTGAGTTGATATTTTTACACTCGGTCCGTCTGCAGAGCGGAGACTTTTTCCTTCTCTACAGCTACGTTTCCAATGACTTTCCCGATAGCTGATAACCCTTTCCATGCTGTGGAGCATATTGAGGTTCTTCTTTTTCTTTACTGAGTAAAATTTCAGCTTTGCAAAAAAAAACTTAGGTAACTACATAAGTATCTTTAGCAAACATTAGTGAAGACCACTAATCTGTTGCACAGATTCTGCCAGGGTAGTGTGGTTGCTGAAATGTTTCAAAACTGATTTTTAAGTTAGAGGTTTTACATAAATACTTATTAGGCATATTGAGTCCTGATATTGTATGCAACCTTTATGTTAGCAGTATCAGTTGTTTAACCACTTGCCGACCGGTGCACGCCGATATACGTTGGCACAATGGCAGCGGTGGGCAAATGGGAGTACCTGTATGTCCCCTTTAGTTGGGGCTAGTGGGCGCATGTGCGTGTGGACGCCACATACATTGTGACTGTGCCCATGGGTCCCGCGGACTTGATGTCCGCCGGTGTCCCGCAATAGTGTCACGGAGCCGCAGAACAGGGAGCTGTAAACAGGGCATTTCCCCGTTCTGCTTAGTGACATGAGAAGACCTACTGCTCCATGTTATCGGGAGCAGTGATCGCTGTCATGTCAGTGGTAGCCCACCCCCCCACAGTTAGATTCATTCCCTAGGACACACTTAACCCCTTGATCGCCCCTTAGCCCTTGTACACACGGTCGGATATTCTGACAACCAAATCCGTTGGATTTTGTCCGACGGATTTTGTCCGAAACTGTTGCATACACACAGTCGGACAAAGTTGTCGGAAAATCCGATTGTACATAACGTAATGACGTTATTTCGTTACGACGGGACTACGTTCAGGCTAGTAGCCAATAGCTTTGGTCTAGGAATTTGTTCTGAGCATGCATGGCACTTTGTCCGTCGGAGTAGGCTACACATGGTCGGAGTATGTCCGATCGGAGCATGTTGTCGGAAAATGTTATACACAAGTTGGAAAACTTGGTCCGTCGGATATTCCGACGGAAACAGTCCGATGGAGACCACACACAGTCGGATTATCCGACAATACGGTGCGATCGGACACATTCCGTCGGAATCTCCGACCGTGTGTACAAGGGCTTAGTGTTTAACCTCTTCCCCGCCAGTGTCATTTACACAGTAATCAGTGCATTTTTATAGCACTGATTGCTGTATAAAGGACAATGGTCACAAAATAATGTCATAAATAAATAAATAAAGTAATAATAAAAGTGTCCGATGTGTCCACCATAATGTCGCAGTCACAATAAAATTTGCAGATCGCCGGCATTACTAATAAAAAAAATAATAAAAATGCCATAAATCTATCCACTATTTTGTAGACGCTATAACTTTTGCGCAAACCAATCAATATACGCTTATTGTGAGATTTTTTTTTTTACTAAAAATATGTAGAATACATATTGGCCTAATCTGAGGAAAAGTTTTTTTATATATATATATTTTGGGGATATTTATTATAGAAAAAGTAAAAAATATTGTTTTTTTTTTCAAAATTGTCACTCTTTTTTTGTTTATAGCGCAAAAAATAAAAACCGCAGAGGTGATCAAATACCACCAAAAGTCTTAAGACGACCATGTGCTGTACAATCTGATTGCACGATCTCTCTTAGATCTACTATCAACTATGTTGATAGAATCTGCCTATAATAATTGAAGCAGAATTTCAGGTTTAATGTAAATTTTGGGCCAAATGGGTCCAAATGAACTATTTAACCACTCGCCCCCTTGTCACAGTAGATTTACTGTGACAGGGTGACAGCTACAGGCTCAGCAACGTTAATAGAAAAATAGAAATTGCGAGCCTGCTTATGGGTTTGGAATGCGTTCCTTGCTAATCCGTATTGCGTTTCGACATAGCAGGATTTTCTCAGCAGGTCCCAGCCTATTATTTATGGCTGAGACCTGCTGATCAGCTGTGTCCAATCACAGCACAAGTCCTATTTTTACACACAACATTGGGCTCTGTACACAAAAAAGCAATCTGGCTGTTTCTTTTACCTGTAAAGCAGGGAGAAAAAACTGCAAAATCTATTAGTAAAAGCAGCACACATCACACACATTACGCATTGTTAGGCACACAGTTAAATAGGAAGTAAAGCCTCTGAAAAAAAAAAATACACCCTCCTACAAGACAAAGGCATAATGAGCTAGTATGCATAGCATACTAGCTCATTATGAATTACTTACCTGAGATGGAAGCCCCCGCAACGGGCCTCGTTCGCCTACTCCGACATCTATCCTGGAGTGACTTTCGGTTATCGTAGGACCGGCGATGTGACTGGCCGGAGCCACGATGATGTCACTGCTGTGCATGCCCTTAGAAATGGCACGCTCAGTGCGCCTGTGAAGATGTGTACGGCACATGGAAATTCCGACAGTGTGTAGGCTCCATCGGACATTTTTTCTCTGAATTTCAAAAAATTTGAGAGCTGGATCTCGAATTTTCAGACGCACAAAATTCCACGCATGCTCTGAATCAAGTACGAGACAGAAGCTAGCATTCGAAATGGAGATCGCACATTCAGCACGCTGCAAATTTTGTAATCATTCAATGCAGCGCATTCTCTTCTTCTTTATAATGCTAGAATAATGAAGTTGTTTTGAAGCTGATATTCACACAGAGTTCTGACAAACTGATTTCTTTCTTATTTCTTGTGATCTCATCAATATTTTTTTTTTTTTGGACGCCCGATCTCCAGAATAATGTTTTTCATTTTTGTTTATAGTAGTCTCCTTTTTTTTGGAAATCAAGATCTCCTGTTTATTTTTTTCTAGTGATCTACATTCGTTTTGTGTGTCAAGTTACCACAACACCATTTATATCTTGTATTTTTTATCCTCAAGGAGATTGGTTGGTGTTGATGTCCCTTGTTAATTTTACATTGTCTTTTTAAAATGTACCTGCCTACTCACAAACAAATATAACACATAGCCAATGATTTAAGAAAAAAATATACATTTATTAGGGGTCATAACAAAATAAAGAAGAAGGCAATGCTGGATAAACTGGTGAAATTAGCGAAGCCTTTGTACCCCAGGGTACACATCAACTATTTGGCAGGCAAAATTGGTAGCTTGAGGAGTCCATTTAATAGAGAGCACAATCTGGTCCAGGACTCCGATAGATTGGGAACAGCAGCAGATGACATATATGTCCCCCGGCTATGATCTTACAACAGCCTGTGTCTTTTGCCAGACCAGACTGAATCCAGGCCATTAATCTCTTGTCTTCCTTCCACGCTTGCTTCCAGGCTGTGGCTTTCGTGTTGGAGTTGTGGCAGGAGGTGGAGGAGGAGCAGGAGGATGGTCCAACTCACACAGGTGGGTTTTGCTTGTGATTTATATATATATATCAGTTCCTCACAAAAGAGGCATTAGCCCACCTCCATTTCCTGCATTTTGTTGGCAGCCATGCAGGCATAGGCCTCCAGAAGACTGGTGGGTGTTCTGAGGGCCGCAGAAGCCTGCCAAATTGCCCCAAGTGCTGACTCCTCCATGCTCCTCCCCTTCCTGGGCCTTTTTTGTTGAAGGTGGAGAGGAGGGACCTGGGATTTGGTCAGGCTACTGGGCCCATCCACATCATGGCTGACACTTACCCCCGCCACCTCCTGGCTGCCACTTTCCCCTGCCACCTCCTGGCTGCCACTTTTTACAGCCTTCTCCTGGCTGAGGATTTTCTGTGTATGAAAAAGGGACATAGTTTTAGTTTATTGTTCATCAATCACACACAATTTTGAGAAATATGTTGAACAATGCTGGGCTCCTCCACATCTTCTTCTTGGGTGGAAGGCCCAGGTTGGACTTCTGAAGCCTCAGCTGGGGTGGAAGGAAGGGTTGAGAGTGATGGCCTGATTTCAGTCTGATCTGACATAAATCTCAGTCTGTCGTAGTACCACAGCCTGGGGACATAAATGTCAGCTGCTGCTGCTCCTGATCTCATGGAATCCTGGACCTTCTTACTCTCCCTATTATATGTGCTGCTCATGCCACTAATTTTTCACTTCAAATAGTTGATGTCTGCTGCGGAGATCTACAGCTTCACAAATTCCAGTAATTTATCCAGCGCTGCCTTCCTCTTTAGATGATTTGTACAAAAGGGGTGTTTTGTCTTCCACAGACAGGGCAGCTCTCTGTACAAATCAATGAGTTGGGGGAGGAAATCATGATTGTTGAATCGATTCATTTTCTCTGCAAGGCACAAAGACAAGACAAACCCTAATGTCAGGTTAAACTCGTATAATCTTGTCCCAATATAGGCCTCAATCTAAAAGCAGTATAGGCCACTGATGCCCCAAGTTAAAATTGTACATTCGTTAGAGCGATCGGCGCTTCCGCTACTCCGTCCTCCGCTCACAGATTGTATGTATGACGCACGCGTGTTACACTATATATTTACACATCCCATGCTTGAATCTCTGCCCGGCTCTGACCTTCTTTATAGTATATTCCCTGCCCCTTGTCTTTCGGCGCAGTGGGAGAGCACATGGCGGAGAAAGAACAAGTGAATGAAGACAGGCGCAGTTTGTAGAGACACAGCAGGTGCATGCAGAGGAGAGCAGCAACGACGAAAGCCTGGAGCCACGAATGTCCCAATCCCAGAAGGAGATTTAAGGCCTCTAATATGTCCTTTGTAGAGATGGTGGAGATGGTGGAAATCTTGAAGAGGGCTAACTGACGGGAAGCATGGACCTTACTCAAACCCAAATGTGAGAAAGGCCAAGATCATGACTAAAGTTGTGAAAAGTCTGCAGAAGAATTTTAGGGTGCGGTGATTAAAGAATCTACTGAGAAAACAAAGGTCAGACCTCAAATTGAGGGACCAGGATCAGTACAGAAGAATCAAGAGAGTGCTACAAAAAAGTATTATGTCGTGTGTGTCCTATTCTTCTTATTACGTTTGTGCTGCTCCGTGTGCTTTTCTTGACTCTTGTACAGTTTAAAATGGCAAGTTTCACGTTCCTAGTAAATATGGTTCATTCCCCCACTAATATGATGTTTTTGGCAGGTGCAGGCTAACTACATTTGTTCAGGCCTATTTGTATTAAAAGAAGTTTAGTACATTGTTGTCTAGATGGATTTGTAACTAGAATGAAATGCAAACTTGATTCAGTGTAAGGAGAGGACACTCAGCAGCTGTTTACACATCTGGATGCAGGAGCACTAGCGTGGGACACCAGAACAAACTTTTTGGGGTATCCCACACAGGTGCTCCAGTGGATACTAGGGGTGTCTCCATGTGTGAAACTTACCCAAAAAGGTAAGTATTCAGCTTTAATAAAGGGAAAAAAGAATGTCTTCAGCTTGGAACTCGGTCAAAACAGATAATTGTACAACACTACTAAGCAATGTTTCATATTAATATTTGTTGCCTCAAATATCTGTGTGATGGCTGAGTATACCTTTATTTTATTCACATAGGGGAGAAAAGAATCAGGACATCAGAGGACACCGGGGACCCCCAACCTCCTAAAGAAGGGGAAATCCCAAAACCACAACCTAAGGATGTGGAGGAAGGAGAGGTTTATGAAATGGGTGAAAAAGTGACCATAACAGGTGAGTGTCTGAGACCACAGCTTCAGGTAATAGATATATGCCTGCATATTTATAATACATGGTGTGTTTTTATTTTATTTTAGGTGATTGTGTAAGAAGAATCTCATTTCACAAGTGCAAGTGCCCAGATCCTCATTGGGGAGATCATGGTGTGCAATCAGGATTTACAGAAGATCAAGGAAGACATCAATGATGTTGAAAAAAGACCCAAAAACATCACTGATGTTTTAGGCAGAATATAAAACACACCAACATTTTATCATTTTAGATTTTTAGTAGAACTTTTCAAAAAAATGTTGAAAGCCAAATTTTGAGGATGCACACAGTGTGTCAACATGTGCTACCTGCCATTACAGGATATCAAGGTACGTGTTTTTTGGGTGCAACCCCTTCCTCTCAACTCAAGTAGCTGAGGGGAAGGGGTTGTACCCCCGAAACACGTCCATTGATCCCCCATGATGGGAGCTAGCACACGTTGATATTAGGCATGGGATCAGGAGGCAAATCCCCATTTTGACTCCCAATTTGTATGCATCTTCAAAATTTGGCTTTCACAGGGCTGACATCACTTCATCTGATGAAGGCAATATCAACACAGTTTGGACTACTAATGTCTGATATTGCCTTCAATTTATCAGTTGAACTTTGTGAGTTCCTGAGTTGTGTATTGTTTTATGTTTTGAAAAACATGGCTGTTTACCACAAAAAAGGATATTTCTACTGTCCCAAAAAAAAAATATTCCAAAAATATGTTAGTTTGTTGAAAAACCCTTTTGTAAACACACATGTTTAAAAAAGTTAAAAAAGCTATAAACTATAAGAGAAGAGCTTTTAAAAAATATAAAAATGAAGGATCACTAGTGTCATTTAAATGTTACAAAGAATTTAACAGAATATGTAAAAAGGAAATCAAGGATGCAAAAATTCAAAACGAACGACAGATTGCAAAAGATAGTAGGACAAACCCCAAAAAATTCTTCAAATATATTACCGTATATACTCGAGTATAGGTCGATCCGAGTATAAGCCGAGGCCCCTAATTTACCACAAAAAAACTGGGAAAACTTTGACTCGTGTATAAGCCGAGGGTGAGACATCCCTGTGTCCCGTCCATCCCTGTGTCCATCCCTGTGTCCCGTCCATCCCTGTGTCCATCCCTGTGTCCCGTCCATCGCTGTGTCCCGTCCATCGCTATGTCCCGTCCATCCCTGTGTCCCGTCCATCCCTGTGTCCCATCCATCCCTGTGTCCATCCCTGCCTACCTGTGCCAATCTGCAGCCTCTGTGTGCCATGCCGCACCTCTCCTCCTCGTCTGACAGACGGCGGCCATTCCACTGTTCAAAAGCCGCACCTCTCTGTCTGTGATAGGCGGAACACTCAATTTCCCAGCAGTCAGTGTTCCGCCTATCACGGACATCCTCTCATCCTCGTCCGTAGTATGAGAATGAGCGGATGTCCTTGATAGGCGGAACACTGACTGCTGGGAAATTGAGTGTTCCGCCTATCACAGACAGGGAGGCGCGGCTTTTGAATAGTGGAATGGCCGCCGTCTGTCTACCTGATCTCCGTGACTCGAGTATAAGCCGAGGGGGGCACTTTCAGCCTAAAAAAAGGGGCTGAAAATCTCGGCTTATTCTCGAGTATATACGGTAATAGTAAAAAGGTCAAGTCTGAGCATGTAGGCCCTTTACAAAATAATCTAGAGTTGGTGACTGGGGACAAAGAGAAGGCTAATTTATTAAACACTTTCTTCAGCTCTGGGGGAGCGCATGTCCATAATGGGGGTGATAGTGACACAGCCCCAAATGATCCACAATGGCTCAAAAGTGATATGGTCCAGAAATATTTAGAAGGAATAAAGGTGGATAAAGCACCTGGCCCTGATGGCATCCACCCACGGATCCTAAAAGAATTAAGCTCTGTAATTTCAGAGCCATTGTATCTAATTTTTAGGGACTCATTGATGACGTGAATAGTCCCACTGGATTGGCGCAGCGCGAACGTGGTGCCTATATTTAAAAAGGGATCAAAGTCTTTACCAAGTAACTATAGACCTGTTAGCTTAACTTCTATAGCTGGGAAGATACTGGAACGTTTAATAAAAGACTACATCGACGAGTTCTTGCTGAACAAAAACACTTTAAGCAACAGACAACATGGATTCATGAAAGACAGAAGTTGTCAGACAAATCTGATTTCTTTTCATGAGGAGGTAAGTAAAACCTTGGACAGAGGGGTGGACGTGATATACTTGGATTTTGCAAAAGCGTTCGATACAGTTCCCCACACACGGCTCATGTGTAAGGTAAAGTCTACAGGTTTGGAAATATCAGTTTGTAAATGGATAGAAAATTGGCTAAAATACTGAAAATTGGCTAAAAGACAGAATTCAGAGAGTAGCGATTAATGATTCTTACTCTGAATGGTCTAAGGTTCTCAGTGGTGCACCCCAAGGTTCAGTGCTGGGACCCTTACTTTTTAACATCTTTATAAATGATATTGGGTCTGGGATCAAAAGTAACATTTCTGTCTTTGCAGATGACACCAAGATATGCAGTGGAATAACGTCCTTACAGGATGTCTCCAATTTACAAGCTGACCTCAATACACTGTCTAATTGGGCGACTATGTGGCAGATGAGGTTTTATGTTGATAAATGTAAAGTTATGCACTTGGGGGCTAAGAATATGCATGCATCATACATGCTAGGGGAGTACAACTGGGGGAATACATAGTGGAGAAGGATCTGGGGGTTTTGGTAGACCATAAGCTCAATAACAACATGCAATGCCAAGCTGCTGTTTCCAAAGAGAGCAAAGTCCTTTCTTGTATTAAGAGAGGTATGGACTCCAGAGAGGGAGATATAATTTTGCCCCTGTTCAAATCATTAGTAAGACCTCACCTGGAATATGCAGTTCAGTTTTGGGCACCAGTTCTCAAAAAGGATATCGTTGAACTGGAGAAAGTGCAGAGAAGGGCAACCAAACTGATAAGAGGCATGGAGGAGCTCAGCTATGAGGAGAGATTAGAGGAACTAAATTTATTCACTCTTGAGAAGAGGAGGATAAGGGGGTATATGATCAACATGTTCAAATATATTAGGGGTCCATATAGTGAACTTGGTGTTGAGTTGTTCTCTGTACGGTTAACCCAGAGGACACGGGGGCACTCTTTACGTCTAGAGGAAAAGAGATTTCATCTTCAAGTACGGAAAGGTTTCTTCACAGTTAGAGCTGTGCAAATGTGGAATAGACTCCCGCCAGAGGTGGTTCTGGCCAGCTCAGTAGATTGCTTTAAGAAAGGCCTGGCTACTTTCCTGATGGTACATAATATAACTAGGTACTAACATAGGTAAAGTTGATCCAGGGAAAATCCAATCACCTCTCAGGGGATCAGGAAGGAATTTTTTTCCCCTGCTGTAGCAAATTGGAGCATGCTCTGCTGGGGTTTTTTTTTTGTCTTCCTCTGGATCAATTGTGGGCATAAAATTGGGTATTTGGATTGTACGATTATTTTTTATTTTATTTATTTGTTTTTAAGGTTGAACTGGATGGACTTGTGTCTTTTTTTTCAACCTGACTAACTATGTAACTATGTAACTATGTAACATGTGAATGTGCACAGAGTAAAAAATGATATACTTAACAATGTGTGACTTCTTCTTTTAATGCTCAATAGCAGTTTTTTGCTTAAGTTGGTGTTTACAGTGACAATGGGGGTTATTTCCTAAATGAAAATCCACTTTGCACTATAATGCCACGTACACATGATCGGACTATCCGGCGGACAACCCTCCGAACTTTGCAGCGGAGGTCCACCGGACTTTCCCGAGTGGACCTGCCCACACACGACCGGACTTTTCCGGCAGACTAGGTCCAGCGGACAATCTGCCGGACTATGGTGGGAGTCCGCCGGACTTTTGAAATGAACGGACTTGCCCACGCATGGGGAAAAGTCCATTTATTTTGAACGTGGCTCCAGGTAGACGGGACTAGCACAGGAAGTCAATGTTGTTGCCTCCATTGGCGAGATTGACACCGCGCTAGCCCCGTCACCTGGTATGTATATAAAGGGGAAGCCCTATGCAGAAAAAAACGGCGTGGGGGATCCCCTCCAAAGTCCATAGCAGACCCTTATCCAAGCACGCATCCCGGCTGGTCAGGAAAGGGGGTGGGGACGAGCGAACTCCCCCCTCCTGAGTCGTACCAGGCCACGTGCCCTCAACATGCAGCCCCCCCACACCAAATCACCTTGTCCCCCCTTTAATAAGGGGGCCACCAGATTCCGGCCCCCTACCCTATGTGAATGAGTATGGGGTACATGGTACCCCTACCCATTCATCTGGGGAAAAAAGTATAAATAACACACTACACAGGTTATTAAAATACTTTATTAGACAGCTCCGGGGGTCTTCTCTTCTTTCGTCTTCGGGGGTTTTCTCGCCGGACTCTCTTCTGCTAGGTCTTTTACTAGCAGAGGAGCCCAGCTTTCTCCATCGCCGCCGTTCGGGGGTCTACTTCCGACTTCGGGGGTCTTGTCCCGCTCTTCGGGGGTCTTGTCCCGCTCTTCAGTTCTTCTTACCCGGCCTCCGCATTCTTCTTCCAGCTCTTTTACTAGCGTTGGCCTGGCCTTCTGTCACTGCCGCCGCTGCCGCCTTCTGCTTCTTCTTCTTCTCTTCTTCTTGTTCTTCTTCTTCCTTCTTCCAATGTTGACACAACGCTCTCTCCAGCTGTAATGCTGGGGACGCGTTGTGCTGCGACTTATATAGGGACAGGGGCGGGGTCACCGGGTGATGTCACATGGTGACTCCGTCCCTTATGATGTCACAGTCCCGGAGGACTGCGGACGGGCTGCATGCTTGGATAAGGGCCTGCTATGGACTTTGGGGGGACCCCCACGCCGTTTTTTTGGGCGTAGGGCTTCCCCTTTAAATCCATACCAGGTGACGGGGCTAGCGAGGTCTCAATCTCGCCGATGGAGGCGGCGACATTGACTTCCTACGCTGGTCCCGTCTACCTTTTCTCTGTGTGTGGGCAAGTCCATTCATTTCAAAAGTCCGGCGGACTAGCACACAGACGGGCGGATTGTCCGGCATAAAGTTTTGAGTCAAAACTTCTTTCTAAGTCCGCCAGACTTTTGGGAAGAAAAAGTCTGCCGGAGCCCCCACACACTCGCGGTTTCTCCGGAGGACTCAGACAATTCGATTGTGTGTACTTGGCATAAGTGCACTTTCAAGTGCACTTATAGTGCAAAAAGGATTTTCCTTTAGTAAATGACACCCACAGTGCTTTATAGTTTGCATGAATAAGGCCATTATCTTCACTCCAAAAAATGTATTCAGGGTGCTGAAAATGATGAATATTATTATCATTAATGCATTACATACATTAACAACAAAAAGAAGGTGCGTGTGTGTAGCAGACTCACAGCATAAAAAATAGTTAGCTGAAGAAGAGATTGTCACCTCATGTATCAAAGAAATTACGTTGGAACTATTGAAGAAAATGGCCAAAAAAAAAGCTCATTGAAGAACCTAGGAGACAGCTAAAAGAAACACAAGCAGCAAATCAAAGGAAATATTTTTCATTTTTAAATCCAAATTTATTTTAAAAATACATTTATTTAAATACATATAATGTGATGCTAAAGGATAAAACGTACCCTAATATAGTCCTTCTGCAAAACAAATGATGGCAGAACAGGTCTCTGGAATAATGATCCCCAGAGCCTGGGGGGAGATGCCTGTCAACTTGATATCCTGCAGACTTCTCCCCGTTGCCAAGTACTGCAAGGTGGTGACAATCTTCTGCTTGGGAGTGATGGCTTGCCGCATGCAGGTGTCCTTCTTCGTAATATAAGGGGACAGCAAAGCCAACAGCCAGTGAAAAACAGGGTCCGTCATCCGGAGATAATTCCTGAAATCACCAGGATTATTATCACGCATCTCCCACAACAAAGGCATATGAGAGAATTGGTCACGCTGGAGCAACCAATTCTTCATCCATGAATTCCTCCTCGCCCTAATCATGGACTGGACTTGAGTCAAAGTAAGAGCCCCAACACCAAGCTCCTGTACAGCACGAAATGTACGATGAGTACATAACCACAACATGTCTTCAAAACAGTCGGCTGGTCAGAACGAACTAACAGAATGTACTGAAAATCTGAATTGAGCGGAAAAGAACGCACTGAAAATCAAATACGTAATATAAAAATATGCGCTGAAAACCAGATGCGAAATGACTACACACACTGAAGAACAGATACGAACCACAAGCACAAACTGAAGAGTAGTAACGAACTGAAAAGCTAGAGGTTGAAAATCGCGAATTGTCTCTTACCAAACTTCTAATAACACAAGATTACCAGAAGGAGCCCAAAGGGTGGCATACTGGCTATTGAACTTCTTCTTTATGGTGCCGTTGTACGTGTTGTTCCTGACGATCGGCATTTCCGACAACATTTGTGCGACCGTGTGTATGCAAGACAAGCTTGAGCCAACATCCGTCGGAAAAAAATCCCAGGATTACGCAGCATAATAGTGTGTATGGGGCCTAACCCCCCCCCCCCCCCCCATTCAACCAGGCATTGTGAGCTCATCCTCTCAGTCTGCTGCAAACAGAGTGTGCCAGCTTGTATTTAAACTGGTCACTCTGTATGTAGCTTCTGACAGGCTGCACAAGGAGCCCTGTATCTCTGGAACCATAGGTCGTAAGAGCCCCAAATTTTTTATTATTTTGAATGTTCATGGCATCCCCTGACTGCAGGTCCCTGCTACAAGGATTCCCTATTTAAACTGGCATTTTATTTGACAGAAAGCATTTAATTTGTCTCGCCCCAATAATACCATAACACACCCAGTTGTTGTAATTTTAAGTACATCTGGATTACTCTGGCCAAGTGGAATATATTTTATCATCCTTAACACATAACAGAACAGTGTTTTGCAAAAAAAAATTAGCAAATCAATCTGCTAGCTTCCACATTTATTGAGCATTAAAGTGGTTCTAAAGGCTCAAGTTTTTTTTTACCGTCATGCATTCTTTACAGTCCTCAGCTGTCCGGGGACTCTCCGCCTGCATTGGCTGAGACAGCAGTGGGAGCCAATGGCTCAATTACAGCCAATGATTTAAAGAGGAGAAAGAGGGGTAGGGCTGAGCCACAGCTCTGTGTGTGAGTGGATTCGCAAAGCCATGGCTCAGGAATGAGCCTGCTTGGGTGTCCCCATTGCAAACTGCTTGCTCTGAGGGTACTCAGCAGAGAGGAAGAGGCCAAAAGGGCAAGCGAGGGAACCCAGAAGAGGAGGATTGGGGTTGCTCTGTGCAAAACCAATGCACAGAGCAAGTCAGTATGAAATGTTTGTTGTTTAAAAAGAAGAAAGCCTTTAATAACGCCTTTAATATCACTTTAAGCTGACTTGTAGCTGTTGGATGTCTACAACTATCAGTGAATCTGCTGAACAAAGTCATTTGGATTTTTTATTCTAGTATGCTAACACCAGACATATGCCACTCAGTACATGGTGTTTCCAGATCCTGAACCCTAATGGAACATATTATCTTGCCCCACTCCTGCATTTTGGTGTAGCAGACCGTGTGATTTACTTCACTGGATAAATATTGCCAATTCACCAAACTTATGGTGAGCTAGTAAACTGGACTACTAATCCCTTTTAAGTTGCTATTCTAATATAGAAATATAGTATCTCCTTTTTAATTCTATTAGGGTACAGGGTGTGGAGAACCTTGTTTCTAATTCCACTCTCCATTGGAGAAATTACTTCCTCTGCAGATGAATAACCTGCTGGATGCTCTGGGAAGTGAAGAGGTAAGGGGTCTTCAGTTCACTGAACATATTAGTTGCCCAGCGGAGCAAATTGGTTATCTGGTGTTAACATCCAACCATCGAACCTATATGTAAAGTATAGGATTATCCTGTCTGTACTCAGCATTGTGGGGACCATTATTAATAAAAGACAGCTTAATCAAAATGAATTTGTTCTTTAAGGCCATGAATGGAGTGTCCCTAAATAAATTTAGTGTGGCTTGCAGCAAGTCTGTAATCAGCCTGAGCTCTGTTGACATATTTCTTGGCTCTGCTACTTCTCCAAAATTCAGTAAGTTGATTCTGCCTGTTAGTCTTGAGGAGGTTTCAGTAATCAGTGTAGAAAGGACAGTTATGAATATTTGCCTGACTCAACTACACGTAGTCCCTGGGGTAATTTTTCAAAGAAATGGTTTGGGGAGATGATAAATGTTTGAAGCATCTTTCCAGAGTTTGGTCCTTGCACTGGCATCCCGTCAGGTTTCACATAGACTTTAAGATCCTCTTGCTTACCTATAAGGCGCTTCATGGCTTGGCACCCCATTATCATTTCATCAACTTACCCCCCCCCCCCATCTGCTCGTAAAATGCTGGTCTTCTGTGTGTCCCCACTACTCACCTACACTCAATGGGAGAAAGAGCCTTCTCCTACTCTGAAATTCACTTCCAAAGAACATAAGAGACTTATTTTCTCTAAACTCATTGAAATAAAATCTTAAAACTTTTTTTTAGAAAAGCTTTCACTTAATTGTCCCCTTTTTCCTTTATGTTATCCTGTGTATTTCTTGTGTTTTCCTTGTAAAGCACTTTGAGAAGCTACCTTTAAAGGTGCTATATAACAAAGTTGTTTATTATTATTCTCTCCCGAATGAGTCGCTGGTTGTATTGGGTTCTTCTGTCCTGACTTGGTGACTTGATTTAATAGCTCTTGAACTTTTCGGATGGTTAAAATATGTGTGCAGTTACTTATCCAGCAGACAGCCCGGGCTGGGAAAAGGGTTAAATATTTTCAGCTCAGTTCCCAGGCTTTTGGTTTTGACGGGCCCACCTATTATATAAAAAAGGAGGACAGTTAAGATCGGGAGTGCTGGAAAATGGGACGTAACTGTAGGTGGAATATAGATTCACCTGTGTCTGCAAGTGTGGCGCTGAAGAAATCAGGAATCACAGACAGCATCCAAGCCATGGACTTTTCCTTTATGGACTCTGGCCTCTCTGAGGTATGCCTGGGCCACTACATTACATTAGTTAGGATTAGGGACAGGATGTTATTGTTTATGCTCCATTTTAACAGTAAAAGTCAAGTCTGGTGTTATTCAAAGGGGTGCATGTTGATTCTGGCATATTCCAAAGAACCTGGGTCTGTAAAACAATATGGGGTATGAAGTAACATTACTACAAAAGGTTAACTCGGCGAGACAAGAAAGAAGAGAATAGTTGCTATGAGTAACCAAGTCAAGGAACATGCAACCAGTCATTAAGAGTGGTTCCTGGTAAGATGGCAGGTCCTCCGGTAGCAACGAAGACCAATGTTCTGGCCTCCTCCCTAGTGGTCCATCTGCCATGTTAACCAGGAGCAGACTAGCGTTACGGAGATCTATGGCCTTGTCACGAGGTACAGAAAGGAGAGAGTTAAGGAGTATGCATGAGGCTTGCACTAGGTGCTCGGCGGGACCCCAGTCTGTCACTGGGAGTGAAGTAACAGAGGTACACTAGACTGATAGAGTGGGCGCAGGCTTAGCACATCCCTCCTAATGCAAACATATAAGTTGCAGTGTGTGGTGACATGTAGCTAGTCATTTTTCAGGGAAACTCTGCACTTTATTACTGCACACGGTTAAGGCGCATCTCTAAGTCAGGGAATTGCCTTAATGTTAGATTCTATACATGACCGCAGTCCCCGCCTGGTCCCAGACATTGATGAGTATGCTCTGTGTAAGAGGTACCCCGCCCACATACTCACTTACACACCTTGGGGTTACTATCAAATCTATTGGACAGCAAGTGCCTAACAGACCAGAAAACACCTTTAAATTTACAGTGACAAACAGTAATGTTCTCCATTATAGATATTCGTCATGCTAAGAACAGGCAATAGTGAGTTTCCATTTAACAAGACAGCTCTAGAGAAAACTGACAAAAAATACACAGTATTGCCAGAGTACTCTAACACTGAGCAAGATATCTCCAAACTGATTCCGATTAGCATGAAAATTCCCACCTTGTACTACCCATCCTTAAAAAATTAAGTGCTTTCATCCTAACTAGAGAGATTTGTAATCCAAGAAGAGACTTGCTGTGCCCAGAGGCAGAATCCAATGATAGGCAAAATATTAGCAACCCGAGTAAATAAAGTACAAACTGGGTAGGCCTACAGGCCTCTCACCACCCTAGTGTCCTAACTCATTACTCAAAGTCCCAGTGGAGTATCACACCCTTAACCACTTCAGCCCCGGAAGGATTTACCCCTTCATGACCAGAGCACTTTTTACGATTCTGCACTGCATCACTTTAACTGACAATTGCACGGTCGTGCGACGTGGCTCCCAAACAAAATTGACGGATTTTTTTTCCCACAACTAGAGCTTTCTTTTGGTGGTTCTTTTGGTGGTATTTGATCACCTCTGCGGTTTTTATTTTCTACGCTATAAACAAAAAAACACATTATTTTTAACTTTTTTCTATAATAAATATCCCCCAAAAATAAAAAAAATTTTTCCTCGATACGTATTCTTCTACATATTTTTGGTAAAAAAAAAAATCACAATAAGCATTTATTGTCTGGTTTGCATAAAAGTTATAGTGTCTACAAAATAGTTTTATGGCATTTTTATTATAATTTTTTTTTTTTACTAGTAATGGCTGCGATCAGCGATTTTTATCGTGATTGCAACATTATGGCCGAGACATCGGACAATTTTGACAAATTTTTGGGACCATTGGCATTAAGACAGCAATCAATGCTATAAAATTGCATTGATTACTGTAAAAATGTCACTGGCAGTGAAGGGATTAACCACTAGGGGCAGGGAGGGGTTAAGTGTGTCCTGGGCAGTGATTGTAACTGTCTGGGGGATGGGCTAGCAGTGACATAACACTGATCGCTGCTCCCGATGATGTTGTTTACATTGGCATCTCCCCACTCCTCAGCTCCATGACACGATTGCGGGTATTCCAGCGGCGATTGAGTCCGTGGGTCCCGCGGGCACGATCACGGAGCTCGAGGTAGGTGCGGGTGTGCGCTACCAGCAGCGCGCACGCACGGCGGGAAATTCGTAGGCATTACCTACGCATAGGAGAGAGGCATATGGACACCGGAAGTGACGTCCAGCTACGAGCTCGCTGCTCGTTTGCACATTGCGCTGCTGTATTTTACAAAATGTGAGTAAATTTATACTTTTAACAAATAAACTCAACTTATGTTCAAACGTACTAACACCATAGTAGGCTCTATATTCCTCTATCTACCTGATTATACTGTGCACCTAAGCTGTCCCTGGGACCCACCCCCTGGGAAGAAATGGAGTGACCCCCCCTGCATAAATCCTATCCCCAATGGGACACATAGGAACCAACCCTCCTTGAGGATTTATCTCTCCCTTATCTCCTAAATGCTGTTTACCTTACAGCAGTAAGGTTTTGCTGGGCTTACTGTTTACCTTCTCCACCTCGTTGTTCTTGTCTAGGGGTTCCCAAGGCTGATGGCCCAATAACTGCAGAGACCGACACTTGAATCCCTTTTGAGGAATTTTTATTTGCATAAAACGTTCACTAAAACACAGTCTCTCAGTTGGTTTCACAAGTGATTCAAACTTAGCAAAGTCTCTGTCACAGACTTGGTTGTAAAACTTTAGATGAACACAGAAAGTCTCTCACAGGAACTTCGTTGTAACCGAAGGATGAAATTAGGAACTTTCTTACAGTACCAGAATCTTGCAGCCGGTCCGGCGATACCATAAGAATGCGGATTTACTTGGTGTCCTTACAGCTCAGCTTTCAGGCTCTTACCGAGCAGCCAGTCTCGTGCATGGCCCTCTTCTGAAGAGTCCTCCCCTGGTTGCATTTTGAGTTGCTGGGCCTCTCCAAACCCGAGACGGCACCGGACCACCTTGAAATCCTCCTTCCAGTCACTGCGACTCGGACTAGCCAGTCTCGAGACTCATAAAGGGATGGTGCCGCACCCCAGGCCATGAGGGCTTCTAGGGGCTGGTCAGGAGGACCAAGACCATGGAGTCAGAACATACTTCTGGACCGGAACCCAGAACCACGTGAATTCAGCACCTTAAGTACCCTCTCCCGGAATACACAGCGAGACAACGCACCCACTGATTGGCTCCGAGAGAGAGATTGGTACCCAACGTGTCCAACCAGACTGCGTTCCAATGCCTGTCAGAGATGATAAATACACCTATGACCAGGCAGAACATAGTACAGTCCAGCCAAACTGATGCCAGAATCACAATTTAGTGAAATTAACCCCAAGACCAAACTATAGTCCTAGGAAAAAACAAAATTTACAAACATAGCACGTACTCTTCTGGAGTACCAGCGCTACATCTAGTACATCTACGGGTGTCACTAACACTGAAGGATCACCATATATTTCACCATAGATCACCATATAAGGATCACCCATCAAATCATTCTCTGCAGCCATTACCTTTTGTACCACCACCCCTCCCTTTAGAATGTAAGCTCTACGAGCAGGGCCCTCCTGTACCTTTTGTATTGTACTGTAATTATGTTGTCCCCCTATACATTGTAAAGCGCCGCATAAACTGTTGGCGCTATATAAATCGTGAATAATAATAATAATAATATTTAGTCACAGCATCACCAGATGTGTTTGCTCTTAAGAAACCCCCACGTGCTGTTCCTGTAGAACATTCACCTACTTGCACTTTGGACCCAGAATAGTGTCCAACTATCTACTCATATACCTTGAACTGATATTTCCCCTGTTTTTCTATTTGTGGCATAATTTATCTTTATTTTTACATTCATTAATTTGTCTATTATTTATTGCAAATCACAGTCACGATTGTCTGTGTGCTTGTACTTCTTTGTTTGTATTCACACTCGCATGTGATTATTCGTCTGCATGTCAGCACTTTATATTGTTTATGAATTTTTTATTTATGACACTGTGTATTATTTTTATATATATTTACTGACACATTTTGTCATGTATTGGACACAGTTTCATTGCTCGGATTTGAGTACCCCCTTCACGTAATTAATAATTTATACTTTGTTAGGAGCGTAAAACACCATCACTTTACTAGTGTATGGAGTTGGATAGTATGTGCAGGAGAGGAGTGTGGAGTGTATGGAGGTGGGTAGTATGTGCAGGAGAGGAGTGTGGAGTGTATGGTGCTGGGTAGTATGTGCAGAAGAGGAGTATGGAGGTGGGTGGAATGTGCAAGTAAGGAGTGCAGAGTGAACAGCGGTAGGTAGTATGTGCAGGATGGTATCAGTAGGGCAGTGGATGGTGTCAGGGCGGAGGGAGTATGTGGCAGTGGATGGTGTCAGTAGGGAAGTGAATGGTGTATAGTAGTGTTTTTTTTATTTTTATGTATTTTTTTTTATTTAATTTGTTTTAAAAAAAAAATTTACAATGCTTTTTGGGGAGGGGGGTTGGGGCAGTGGACAGTGTCTGTAGGGGAGGGAGTGTCAGTAGATTTTTATTTTAGATTTTTTTTTTAACAATTTTATTGTATAATTTTGTTTACTATTTAATTTTTTAATATCTATTGCATTTATTTATTTTTTAAATCAGACCCCTAACATCTCCCCCTTGAGACAGAGAAAGGGACTGAGGACATAGATTTCCCAGTCCCTTTCTCCACAGCCTCAGAATTAAAAATGAATAAATAAGAGCCAGAGGCTCCTATTCATTCATAAACTGAAGCAGAGTTTACTCTGCTCAATTATCAGAGGGCACAGGAGCAAATGGTAGCGATGCTCACTGTGTCCAATTGAGAAAAGGAAGAGACCGATAAATTACATATTTACCGGCCCTTTCCTCCACTCTTCATCCTGACAGATCCCTGGTATCCAAGGGGAGAGGAGAGGAGGGAAACCGGCTGCGGGGCACAAGGGGGGAGGCGTAGGAGGACAGGGAAGTGGAGGAGCACACAGGGATGGAAGAGGAGGACAGAGGATTGGAGGAGCCCACAGGGTGGTGGAGGAGGACACAGGGAACAGCCAGGGATGATCAGCGCGGTGGGGGGGACAGCTGTGATCACCAATCTCCCTGCATGGCTTTTCAGCTGACAGCCATGGGAAGGAGAGGTGGAGAAGCGGCTGTCAGCTGATCGATGCAGGGAGATCGGTTATCACAACTGTCCCTCCTGCCACACCGATCATCCCCGGCTGTGAACCAGAGGACCATCCATGTGTGGGTCACAGCGGGCCTCCCCCCCTCAGGGGCCTGTGTGTAATGAACACCCTGCACATATGGATGATACACCACTGACCAGAGGCAAGAGTACTGACTGCCCCCTGCCCCCCTGCCCCCTCTCCAGTGCAATCCGGGGACTGTCCCCAGAAACCGGGGATGTCTGGTCATCCTACTAAAGGGTGCTATGCAGTGTGTGGATTACTAACAGGTAACAAAACTAAGTCTCTCTGAGAAGTAATCATAAACAACATCTTAGTCTTCTGAATTAGACAGCAATTCTCCTCCAGGTACAGGCACATGATCCTGGGTGAATGAGCAGTGTAGGTCCTCTGTCCCTCTTCTCTGCAGGTGTCTTTCCTCCTGATCAATTACTGGAGGTAGGCTTCTGATGTAAGGCTGCAACAAAAGCTAGTTAAAGTTGTTTCTGTGCTTGGTCTAAAAAAAACATGGACGTCACCCTGCTATGGTCACTATTACTTTTATGGAACAAAAATAAAACTTAATATTTCACATTCACCTAAAGCTAAAGTTTAGATGGATATTTTAGAATAGATACAATGGTCCAGCATAGACCAATGCAAGTATGCGTATTCTATTGAGGAAATGCAAAGTGTTGTCTGATTGCAACCTATGCCAAGAGACTGATCCCCTGTGTCCACTATGCAGCAGGGCAGTCTTTCAGCATGGGACCAGGTAGCTAGCAGTGTTTGCTGTAGTAGCGGTGCCTACTCAGCTTCCACGGGGATCAGTGAGGTACAGCACATGATTATTTACATTGGTCTAAGCTGAACCAATGTAACTATGCAGATATATTCACACCTAAACTATGGCTTTAAAATCATTCTGTTTTAATGATTTACCTAATTTAAAACCATCAAAAGCAATATTATCATACATGCAATAATGTATCATATGTCTGATAATATTTTTTTAAGTTGCAGATTGCAGGGGCATTTAAGGTGAATTTGTTAAAGTTTATTTAACAATAAATATCAAGTAAGGCCTCAATCATACAGGCATACTACAGAATACACACATGCAAGGGCCCAGTGTATCTGCAAGGGGATGAATATATGTTTCGTTCATTCGTTTCCATGTCATATCGGATGCAGAGGCTGGACAGACAAAGCCACTGCTCCTAATTTGACATTTGTGCCAGTTTGCAATCTAATAAACAGTATAAATGGCCCCCTCCCAGTGCAGTGTTACATATTGCAACACTTAAAATATTGACACAAGTTGTGGATATTGTATTTACTGAGAAAGTAAACTTCTGATTAACCTTAAGCCATTTTGATGCAGACATTGCCCTTATCTTCCCCAGAGTATGCCACTTACCACTTTTGTTAGCATTAGGAGCAGCGGAGATGTATACACTGCTTTGACCTTGTACAGGATCACCAGTTGGAGAAAGGGTTTGTGATGAGATAACATACAAATTTTTTTACATATATAGACTTTGGTAGTATTTTGACTGAACCTCTTTTGATCCTTTAACAGTTGATTCGTATAGGACTATTTGTCTAGCATTGCTTTTTGAGAAGCATGTGTTGTACATTATGTAAAACAGAGGACAGGCTGCCAGGACAGAAATACTCTATATTAATAAGTTTTCTTCTAAGTGCTGAGTTTAAAACATAAGCCACATAAGGAGCTGGTTAAGGAGGCCACTCCGGTGTCAAAGCGATGTAGCAGAAAGCATTTAAACAAGTCAGGCAGGGGCAACACCTCACAGCAGGGCACTCTGTGGGCGCACACCTCACACACACTAAGACACTCCGTGTGTCGGCCTGTGGGGAGCCATACCGCTGGCACCTGGATTATTTTCACTGGACTTCCACAAACACCAAATATCCGCCTTGTAGCTCAGACAGGGGTTCTGGTTACTGACACCCCCCACCAACCAGGAGCTCTGCTGCTTCATTAACCTATTGACGCCTGAAAGAGCCAGTCATTGTTTCCTGGTCAAAGTTCTGACACAGCATCTCACAGTACAAAGGATATGTGTAAAAGTGCCAAAACAGCCATATTGTAATACAGATTTTGTTACTGCATACGTCTACCAGAAAAAGATCATTTCTCACGCAGATCTGTTTCGACATGTAAAAATAGGCTATTAACAAATACAGAGAATCTTTACTCAATAAAATGTGTGAAGATTCACTTCAATAATCCAATCATGTGAAAAGAAAAACCCTGTTTGCTTGTTTTATCTGCACATGATTGGACAACCAAAGTGAATAGTTACACAATCGATTGTATGAACATTCTCAGATCCTTTAGTAAAGCACCCTTATTGCCTGAAGCTTTTGACATTGGGAGGACTGATAATATTCAGATGAGCAGGTTTTGAAAACCAAACACCTTGGATATGTACGAAAGAGCACCTGGTACAGATGTCTGTCAGTCTTGTTCTTCTTATGCAGTTCCTGATACGCATCTTTATCCTATTTCTTACCCCGCTTCCCCCCATTGGATTATCCTTGTCTGCTCATGTTCGCTGCCTGCTTCTGCTATTGACCTCTGCTTGGACTTTTGACCATACTTTTGCCTTGTGAATCTGTACCTCAATGCCTGTTTGTTGCACACTTCTGCCTATTCCTGCCTTTAACGCTGCTTAAGTCCTGTGTCCTTCCAGTCGGCTATCACTTGACCAGGTTTAGGACCTGACTCCACCTTTAACTGGACTTAGCATCTCCATGGTGCATTGTCAGCTGTACTGTTCATTAGATATCAGTACTCCCAATTCCTGCTCACAATGTCTACATCTTGCCACTTGTGCCTTTCTTTTGCCCCTGCAGACTATGTCTCAACATCTAGGGGTGTTTGGACAGGAATTGTACAGGAGACCACCCTTGTCATCAGAGGTTCCACATACAAGTATGCGACATTTCCCTAATTTAAGTACAAACAATGTGCTCAGGTAACGTGCTATAACTATTCAGAAGCAGCACTCCACATGCCCAAAGGTTCCAACCTATGGATAGTTTCCTATCATTAGTCCAAACAAACCTGGGAGTATCCCATTTATATCAATAAACGACAGGTTTGGATCCATAAGGACAGAAAAGAATAATCCCAAAACATCTGTGATGAACCCCTGGATTTTTCCTCACCCACTTGCTGCCCAGGCCAATTATGACATTTCTCACATACGTGTTAAAATCAGCATTTTTTTCTAGAAAATGCCTTTGAACCCCAAAACATTATATATATTTCTAAAAGCAGAGGTCCTGAAGAATAAAACGGTGGCTGTTGCAATTTTTTTTATGGTTCTCAATATTTCAGGAACAAATACACTTAAAGTAGAAGTTCAGCCAAAAACTAACTCTAATGCTGCATACGCATGACCGGACTTTTCACCGGACTAGGTCCGACGGTCTTACTGACGGACTTTTGGCAGAGTTCTGACGAACTTATAGCCAGTAGCAATAGCTGCCCTAGCATTGGTTTTTGTCTGCTGGACTAGAATACAGACAAACTGATTTTTCGACCGGACTCGAGTCCGTTGGAAAGATTTGAAACATGTTTTATTTCTAGGTCCGTCTGACTTTTGGGGAAAAAAAGTCCGCTAGAGCCCATACACGATTGTAATATCTGACGAATTCATTCCGTCGTACCTAGTCCTTCAAAAAGTCCGGTCGTGTGTACGTGGCATAAATCTCAATTCATAGTACATAGTACATAATACATAGTAGGGGAGGTTGAAAAAAGACACAAGTCCAACCTATGTGAATTTACTTGCAGCCACATTCTAAAACAAATTTATCTAACCCAGTAAAGCAAAAATCGCTACACATACCTTTTCTGGAGCTGATCCGGTTCAGTCTCCAGTGGCAGATGCTGTGTGCGGGAGACAACCGACAACGGCTGAGAAATGCCTGGGAAGTGACGTTACCCATAGAGTTATTATAGGCATTCCGTTGTCAGCTGCCTCTCCTGCACACACCTACATACAGAAGCCACCGCTGACAGCTCAACATGGAAACAGACCAGAGCGTTTTTAAATAAATACAATTTAAAACGGAATTACGGTATATGGCCCTATCCTTCTGTCCTATATGCATTTCGGTTGATGTTGGATGTTTCTGTTAATTGGAGAAAATCTGTTCATATCCATACGTTGGGGGAAGACATCTTCTACATTGAATTCGATAATCCTAGGACTTGGGAAGTCCAGTCTCCATAACCATTATATTGAGCATGTATGACCCTTAGAATTTATTTTCGTTTGGGTCAACACCATTTGGTAAGCTTACATCTATTAAGGTGGTGGTATCGTCACACGGTGGCTGCACGGTTGAGCTATATAATCGGACGGTTCATCTGATATCCAATCTCACATTTGGGACTTCACTTTTATAAAGGACGATCTATTTTTTTCACATAATTTTCTTTGTGTTATTTATGTTATACACAAGGTTTATTTATTTATTGATGTATGTACAATAATGTGCACAAGCATGTATTAATTGTTGGAGATGTAAATTTCTTTATTGTTTAGACCAACAATAGCCATGAGATTTTTCACGTATGGGCAAAATTATTGCACAGATTTATGCACTATTATTTCTTTTTTTTAGCGCTACACTTCACATACTGTTTATACTACTTGAGCTAAAATATCCATTTTAGTGTGTTAGCTGCTATATTTGGATAGCGTAGTGTCACTTTTGAGTTTTAGCTTTGAAACAGACTGGAGCGGCTGAAGAAAAAGGGGTGTATAGTGATTTTTGATTTATTCAAAGGGGTGCATGTTGATTCTGGCGTGTTCCAAACAGCCAGTCCTCAAGAATGATATCTGGTAAGATGGCAGGTCCTCCGGTAGCGACGAAGACCAATGTACCGGCTCCCTCCCTAGTGGTCTGCCTCCCATGGTAACCAGGAGCAGACTACTGTTACAGAGATCTATGGCCTTGTACAAAAAGGAGAGAGTTAAGGAGTATGCATGAGGCCTGCACTACATGCTCGGCGGGAGCCCATTCTGTTACTAAACATCACCCTACCCAGGTAGCAAGTCTAGGAGGCAGAGACTTTCAACACTGCCTCCTTTCCTGGTAATAGCCCAGGAGGCAAAGACCTTTCTGGAAGGTCACCCCAAATATTTATATTTTCCCCCAGCCTGCACCCTGGCCATAAACCCTCTAGCGATTTGACAGAGAGACATAAATGTTCATAACTCAGCAATATTGTTTACTATTTTTTATCTGCCGAGGAACACTCCCCTTTTGAGAGGATTAGATCTTCACTTCAAAAACTCCATAACTTATATACTGCATTCAGTTCATCCCAGTGCTTTCTTTTGGGAAAGCAGATTTCCCTTCACGTCATTTTCTACCTTCAAATCTTTGTCCAGTGCACCTATAGCGGTACTCTGCATGCAGAACCCCATCCCAGTATTTTCTGGTCTTACTCAGATTCCCTGCATAAACCCTTGTCAAGCCCATGGAATACAGAAGTGAAATGTCTTCAACAATAGAGAACAAGTCCAATTGAATGTAACTAAATGTATGCTGTGTTGACTGGATTAGTGACACCGGTATCACTAGTCTTGCATCACATTTTCCTACAGAAAAAGGGAAGGAGGGTTGCTCACCATAAAGTTTAAAAAAAAACATCAATTGCAGCCTCACTGTGCCCATCAAAAACAGCCACTTTTCCCATCAAACGCAGCCACTGTGCCAAACGCAGCCACTTTGTGCATCAATTGCAGCCACTGTGTCATCAAACGCAGCTGCTGTGCCCATCAAAAGCAGCCACTGTGCCCATCAATTGCAGCTACTGTGCCATCAAACGCAGCCACTGTGCCAATCAAACGCAGCCACTGTGTCCAACAAACGCAGCCACCATGCCATCAAATGCAGCCACTGTGCCCAAACGTAGCCACCGTTCCCATCAAAAGCTGCCATTGTGCCATCAAATGCTGCCACTGTGCCCATACACAGTCACTGTGCCCATCAAAAGCTACCACTGTGCCCCATCAAATGCTGCCACTGTGCCCCATCAAATGCTGCCACTGTGCCATCAAATGCAACCACTGTGCCCTATCAAATGCTGCCCCTGTGCCTATCGAATGTTGCCAATCTGCCATCAAATGTTTCCACTGTGCCATCGAATGCAGCCACTGTGACCCACCACCAACTGCTCGCCGTCTGACCAGCCCTTACCTTGTCTCGTGGGGCAGAGAGTGACCTCCATGCGTCCCCTCCCATCCTCTCCTCCCGTCCTCTCCTGATAGGCGTCCAATTACAGTGCCTGTCATTTTAATAAGGTGACAGGTAACTGACTTGAGCGCCTGATTGGTGGAGAGGTGGTTCAGGGTTAGGAAAGCGAATACTCATTCGCTGTTCTAACACACCTGGGGGAACTGCTCACAGGTCACCTTTTTTTGATGCTTTTATGGATGCACCGCCACTGATTTGGATTAAAGAATGGTTTATTCACCAGTGTTTGTTCACCAATGCCAAAAGTCTGCCAATAAAAATAGGAGATTTGGAAGCTTTGGTGCATGAAGAGAACTATGATTTAATTGGTATTGCTAAATCTTGGCTTCATTCTTCACCTGATAGGGCTATTAATATTCTTGGCTATGCTCTCTTTTGGAGAGATAGGGTAAAACGAAAATGTGGTGGTATCTGTCGCTATTTGAGAAGTGATCTCAAAGCAAGTGTGAAAGAGGGCCTTGTCGATGGAGAGTGTAATAACGCTGAAGCATTATGGGTGGAAATGCATATGGATGTGTGTACTTCAAAATTAATCATTGGAGTTTGTTAGAGGCCATCCAGTGTTAATGAGGAGGTGGAGACTCCATGGAGGCTCCTTACACAAATATAAAGGGCTGCAAGGTCTGGCACAGTGATTATAACGGGGGATTTTAACTACCCTGAAAATTACTGGAGTTGTGGCACTGCTGGAACAGGCCAAAATGGAGCGAGTTCAGAGAAGGGCAACAAAACTAATAAAGGGACTGGAGGACATCTATGAGGAAAGGTTACGATCACTGAACTTATTCTTTCTGGAGAAGAGACGCTTGAGAGGGGATATGATTTCAATTTACAAATACCATACTGGTGACCCCACAATAGGCAAAAAACTTTCAGCGGAAGGGAGTTTTAATAGGACACGTGGCCACTCATTAAAAATAGAAGAAAAGTGGTTTAACCTTAAACTGTGTAGAGGGTTCTTTACTGCAAGAGCGGCAAGGATGTGGAATTCCCTTCCACAGGCGGTGGTTTCAGCGGGGATCATCGAGTTTAAAAAAACGATTAGATAAGCACCTGGACAGAGAACACAGGAGCACTGCTGGTGGGGGGCCCTGTCCAAGGCCGTAAGGCCAGGGGTCCGATGAAGGGGGAACCAAACTGCAGGCACAGGAACTCTTGGGGCCAGTATACAGTGGGTGTTCGCACTGTGCACGAAGCCTCGAAGTGATATCACAGCCTGGAGGAAGTCAGCTAAGGGAATCCAAAGAGTATGGGCAAACCCTGCTACTGGGGCCAATTAAGAACTGCCGATGCCAAGGGAGCAAAGAGAGTCACACATCGCCAACTGGAGACACCACATGTTTCGGGGACATGCCCCTTATTTAGGTGATCTAATAAGCTATCTGTAAGTTAACAATAAAGCATATCACTTAGACTATAAACCTGCTGCATATTACATCATACTTCTCTGGTCTGCAGGTATATGCAGCAAGCATTTTATTAAAAAAAAAACAGTGATTATCAATTAAACAATCTCAACATGGATTCTCCATGTAGTGCATGTGAAGATTAAAATTAGATTTTAGAGCGAGAGAGAAAAAAGAAAGAAAGAAAAGGGAAAAGAAAAGAAAGTCACTCTCCACCTCCTAGAAATGCACCCCCTTAGGTTTAGGTCTATATGGTCTTTCCACAAATCTGACTTGACAGAAATGTGTCTGATCTTCCATGACAAATTACTGTTAGGTCTAACAGCTGGCTAGAGGAAGCTTGAAGAAGGGGCAAGATCAATTAGGAGTTATTGCCTGTAGGCAAGCTGTACAATACTTCAAAGTTGAAAACTGTTCACAACTGGAGCAACAAAATTACATTGCTGAAACAACAAAGATTTGGGCCTAAATGGATCTTTTTATATGTATTTCAGGAGATGCATTTGAATTTTAAATGCTAACTTCGCCTTTTCAAGAAAATAGCCTATACAGTCAATAAGCCCTAGATATTAAAATGGTTTAGCATTATAAAATGCTCATTCATTTTATTTTTTATACCTGTAGGCCATGCAAGCCCCCCTGGAAGCCTGGCCAAAAAATGATCAGTTCGCAATTCCCATGTTCTAGTTTATTGTTAAGATGTGAAAGCCCGTCTACACTCACTCCCAGCATTACATGAGTGAAAAACAATGTTTTTTGGGTCCTAGCTAGGGATGAGCCGAACACCCCCCGGTTCGGTTCGCACCAGAACTTTCGAACGGACCCCAAATTCGAACGAACGTTAGAACCCCATTGAAGTCTATGGGACTCGAACGTTCGAAATGAAAAGTGCTAATATGTAAGATACTGTCCTAAAAAGGGACCTGACTCCTGCCCCAGGGGACATGGGTCAATGCAAAAAAAAGTTTTAAAAACGGCCGTTTTGGCGGGAGCACTGATTTTAATGACGATTAAAGTGAAAAAAAAAAAGTGAACTATTCTTTTAAATATCATGCCTGGGGGGTGTCTGTAGTATGCCTGTGAAGTGCCACGTCTTTCCCGTGTTTAGAACAGTCCCTGCACAAAATGACATTAAACGGAAATAACACCATTTAAAACTACTTGCGGTTTTAATGTTATATCTGGTTCCTGCAATATGGTTGAAAATCATTGAGAAAAATGGCATGGGTAGCCCTCCCTGCCCATTACCAGCCTATTTGGGTCTTGTACGCATATTAAGGGGAACCCTGTACCCATATTAAAAAAAGGAAATGCGTGTGGCCCCAGGCCCTATATACTCAGAACAGCAGTATACAGGCGGTGCAAACAAGACAGGGACTGTGTAGGTTTGTTGTGTTAAGTTGAATCTGTTTGTAATTTTCAACTGGTACATTTTTAAAGTGTAGCTCCAGTCCAAAAAACAATTTTTAAGCTTTTTGGAAAACATAGGGAAGGGTTATCACCCCTGTATAATTTGTTTTGTCGTCCATCTTTTTTCATCTCACTTGCTGTTGTCTCCTTCCGTTTGCAAGTAGGAGATGTTTGTAAGTTGGATGTTTGAAAGTAGGGGCCTGCCCTATATGCTCTGCAGAAATGGCGGAACAAGGTGTTGGTTTTGCCACAACATTGTAAGCCCTCAAAGTGACTCTTGGTGGGCGCTGGAGCGCCCTACTGTGAACGATTATATCAAGAATTGTAATTACATGCCATTGTTTAACAGTGGTAGAAAAATTGACCTTTGGTGGTTGTGGTCCTCACCGTTATTCTGGGTGGGCACAGGAAGGGGCCCTCCTGTGAAATATTATATCAAGAATTGTAATTACATGCCCTGTTAAACAGGGGCAGAAAAATTTGGCCTTAGGCACTGCTGCTGGTGCCACCACACTGCAACCTCTTCCATATACTCTAGTTTTATTGCAGGAATTAGCCCTGCTGCAAAGCATTGCATCAAAAATTGTACTTAAATGCCCCTGTTAAACAGGGGCAGAAAAATTGGGCCTTAGGCACTGGTGCTGGTGCCACCACACTGCAACCTCTGCCATATAATTACAAATGACATTTGTTCTGCCTATGAAGCAATAAAATATTAATTTAAGTGGGAGTTTAATGTAGTGGTACTGGAGAAAAGAAAGAAGAATGCAATAGGAAAATAATTAGAATGCATAATTTGCTGGATCCATTGGGCTCCCAAAATGTTTTCTCTACCTCTTCATTATTTGACTTAAATACCCACTATCTTTTTCTATTAGGCCTTTTCCCCCTTACTGTGTGAAGCCAGATATACCCACGTAAATCCCCAAACTAGATCCCACATCCCCACTGTTAGGAGTACCACCGACCCAGGGGACCACCAGTCTCCTCCAATCCTCTCTGCTGACGTCCACCTTTTTTTTACCATAGCCCATCCAATAGGAAGTGGCTACAACAGGCAGGGGTGTGGATTTTATCTCTGAGAGGGGCTTTAAATGAAAAGTATAACATACAGTGGCAGTGCGTCCGTAAAGGCCCCTCTCTTCTGTCACCGCTCTATCACCATAGATAGATTCATGCCTTGCATGAATCTATTTATAGTCCCCGCTGACATCCCCTATTCAGGTGTCTGGCCCCTTTTCTGGTGCTGGGCACCTGAATTATAGTGATGTTTTTTTTTTTTGGAAGCACCTGATTAGAGCCGTAGACTCTAATAGGCACCCAAAAAGGTGAACAGCGGGTGCAATGCTGTGCGTTTGCTGCTCACTCAATTGTTTGTTAGCAAAGCGAAGGAATTCACTTTGCTAACACTGAACCACCTCTCAGCCAATCAGGTGCTCGGGTCTGTTATCTGTCACCTGATTGGCTGAAACATCAGACGCTGTGATTGGACGCCTGATAGAGAGGACGGAAGAAGACATCAAGGAGCACGCAGGACACCGCCACTGACCCGCTGCGAGACAGGCAAGTGCCGGGGTGATACACACTGCCAGCATTTGATGGGGCACAGTTGCAGCGGCAAATGATGGGCACACTGGCAGCATTTGATGGGGCACAGGAGCGGCAATTGATGGGTACACTGGCAGAAATTGATGGGCATACTGGCAGCAATTGATAGGTATGGTAGTTGGCACAATGGCTGCTCTTGATGGGCACAGTAGCTGCCTTTGATGGGCACAGTGGCTGCGTTTCATGGGCATAATGGCAGCATTTGATGGGCACAGTGGCTTGCATTTGATGGCACAGTGGCTGCATTTGATGGGCACAGTGGCTTGCGTTTGATGGCACAGTGGCTGCATTTGATGGGCACAGTGGCGGCGTTTGATGGGCACAGTGGCGGCGTTTGATGGGCACAGTGGCTGCGCTTGATGAGCACAGTGGCTGCGCTTGATGAGCACAGTGGCTGCGTTTGATAGACACAGTGGTTGCATTTGATGGGCACGGTGGTGGCAATTGATGGGCACAGTGGCTGTGGTTGATGGGCACAGTGGTTGCATTTGATGGGCACAGTGGCTGAACTTGCTGGGCACAGGGGCTACGCTTGATGGGCACAGTGGCTGCGTTTGATAGACACAGTGGTTGGGCTTGATGGGCACAGTGGCTTAGTTTGATGACACAATGGCCGCAATTGATTTTCTTTTTTCAGTTTGTTTGCGCCTCCCCAAAAATTTTGAGCACCAGCCGCTAGTGGCACCAGTAGCTGCGTTTAATGATCACAGTACTTGCGTTTGATGGGCACAGTGGCTGCGCTTGATAGGCACAGTGGCTGCGCTTGATAGGCACAGTGGCTGCGCTTGATGGGCGCAGTGGCTGCGCATAAAGATCAAGTAGGCTTTGTCCATTTAAGGGGTACATGAGACAGCATTTGCAGAGCGATCCAATTGATTGATATTGCAAAATCCTACTCTAACTCAGCACGCACTATCTCCTAACACTACTGACTGCAAGCTCTATTATAAAAGATAGATCACTAGCTATATAGGTGAGGTGAATATAGCGGTGTATACTGCGGTCAGGGCACACAGACAATAACCACTACACAACAGCAAGATAGAAAAATCGTCCGAAAACGATCGGTGTGTACTGTGTTGAAGGTACACAGAACACCCACTGCTTCAGACGCCAACACACTACACGAGGCCGCCGCGATGGCGGCCTTATATAGTGTGGGGCGTGCACTACACAGCCTGAGCTATGATTGGCCACAGGCATCCTGCCTGTGGCCAATCATGGCTCTCCTCGCTGCTGACGCTGCGATTGGCCAAGCATGCGGGGTCACAGTGCATGCTTGGCCAATCATGAGCCAGCAATGCACTGCGCCATCGCACACGAATTTGACGCGAACGGACCAAAATGTTTGGATTTCGCCGAACGGACGAACAGCCAATGTTCGAGTCGAACGTACGTTCGACTCGAACACGAAGCTCATCCCTAGTCCTAGCAACAAGGCAGGACATGGGGATTGATAACTGGGTATTGTTTTTGGCCAGGCTTCTAGAGGGGCCCAAATAACCTACAGGTATGACAATGGAATTAATGAGCATTTTAAAATGCTGTACAGCTTTTTTTTTCTTCTGGGCCCCTTTACTGCATAGGCTATTTTCTACAAAAAAGTAAGCTTAGTCTTTAAGTGAATGTGTCAAAATAGACAGTCTGGTGTTTCTATGGTTGGCTTCTTGAAGGCTATTTAGTGGTTCATTAATAATGTAACACCAGAGCCTCCTAAACCCAAACCGTGGAACCTCCTAAACCCCCTTAACACATGATCTCAATATTAATGGGGAGCAGTGGTTCCAAACACTCTAAGGGACATATTTCAAAAAGGAGTTAATGTAAAAGTCACTAAAAATTCACTGCAGACGAATCCTAATGGTGATTATGTTATAATATACAGTGAATATTTCACTACTGAATGTTTTTTTGGTATATGGTTTTATATTTCTGTGTGTGTGTGGGGTTTTTTTTCTATGCCTTTGTTTCAACCTGATTTACTATTTAAATGTCACATTCAATTGCTTTACAGTATATATATACTGTACTTATATCTTTAAAAAGAAGGATAGTCTCCTTGCTTGAATGTGCAGTCACACCTAAGGCGTACACACGATCAGACTATCCGGCGGACTTATTCTGGCGGACAAACCGCCGTAAAGTCCGCTGGACTGTCCGAACAAGCGGACCTGCCCACACACGGGACTTTTCTGGCGTACATAGTCCGCCGGACTATCCGCCGTACTTTTGAAATGAACGGACTTGCCCACACACACGGAGGAAAGTCCGTTCATTTTGAGCGCGGCTCCAGGTAGCCGGGACTAGCGAAGGAAGCGTCGCTGGCACCGTCACCTGGTATGGACTTAAAGGGGAAGCCCTACGCCGAAAAAACGGCGTGGGGGTTCCACCCAGGTCCATATTAGACCCTTATCCAAGCACGCTTCCCGGCCGGTCAGGAAAGGGGGTGGGGACGAGTGAGCACTCCCCCCCTTCTGAGCCATACCAGGCCGCGTGCCCTCAACATCAACCATGTTGATGGCTACAGCGGCGACAGAAGACCAGGCCACCGCTTGTAAAAGAGCTAGAAGAAGGCGAGGAGGCCCGGCAAGAAGAACCGAAGAGGGGGACAAGATCCCCGAAGAGGGAGACAAAACCCCCGAAGTCGGAAGAAGACCCCCGGACGGCGGCGAAGAAGAAAGCCGGGCTCCTCCGCTAGTAAAAGAGCTAAAGAGCAGAAGATAGCGGAGGAGTCCGGCGAGAAGACCCCCCAAGACGGAAGAAGACCCCTGGAGCTGTGCAATAAATATTTTTAACCCTTGTGTGTTGTGTTTTATTTACATTTTTTTCACAGGTGAATGGGTAGGGGTACATTGTACCCCATACTCATTCACATAGGGTGAGGGGCCAGTATCCTGATAAGCCCTCCGCCCGCAGACCCCAACAACCAACAGCCAAGGTTGTCGAGAAGAGGCCCTTGTCCTCATCAACATGGGTTACAAGCTGCTTTGGAGTGGGGGGGCCACACGCCCCCCCCTTCCCCAAAGCACCCCCCCATGTTGAGGGCACGTGGCCCGGTACGGCTCAGAAGGGGGGTCGCTCGCTCGTCCCCATCCCCTTTCCTGACCGGCTGGGTAGCGTGCTCGGATAAGGGTCTGATATGGACCTGGGGGGGACCCCCACGCCATTTTTTCGGTGTAGGGCTTCCCCTTTAAGTCCATACTAGGTGACAGGGCCAGCGACACTTCCTTCGCTAGTCCCGGCTACCTAGAGACGCACTCAAAATGAACTTTTCTCCGTGTGTGGGAAAGTCCGTTCATTTCAAAAGTACGGCGGACTAGCACACACACGGCTGTATTGTCAAATTTTGGTGCAAAACTACTTTCTAGGTCCACCGGACTATTGGGTAAAAAAAGTCCGCCGGAGCCCACACACGGGTGGATTGTCTGGCGGACTCGAGTCCGCCAAACTTTTCCACCAGATTGTTTGATCGTTTGTACGCGGCATTAGACAAAGTAGTCATTTCCAACAGTAAAGACTACTGTCTCCAATTTACTCCCACTAATATACTACAGATAATCCCAAATCAATCAGCCAATAGAATTTCCAGTTTATTTACTAAACAAGGAAATTAAGAACCATATACAGAGGTATAAAATAAATTGGTCTGGAATAAAGTTGTTCTTTTTCAAGTAATACACTCTTCTAATCATAGTAACAACAATAATAATAATAATAATAATGAGTAAAATAAAAAATAGCAATAGTAGTAATAATAATATTAAGTAAAGTAAATAATAGTAGTAATAGTAATAATAAATCATAACACTTTATTTGTAGACCAAGAGACAATCTGTATACTAGTAAACTGTATAATGCTATTCATTTATCACTATCACAGAAATATCAGCTTGAATCTCCTTAAAAAATATTTTATAGTATACGATAATGGTTTTGCGTTTACGGAAATTGCTTTCGTTGCCATCTTCTTCCCGGTTGTTCTTTGTTTCCGATCATGCGCTGGCTTGCTGATTAGATATTTTTTTTAAGGATGAATACTTTTTCTTAACAAACGAAAACCTTTCATTCTGGTAACAAGCAAGAAAATCTTTCCAACATGTCCCTTCAGAAATGTTTATCTGAACACTCGACATCGGCTCTCGAATGCAGTATACTATGTTTTCATCCAATTTCCTAATAATGTGTACTAGGCTTTAGTCTACTCTGCCAAAAAAAATCTAAAATCCCATTTTTGTTGTTATATACAGGTACAGAGAAGACCTTTTACAAAGTGGACTGGGACTGTATGAAGCTGGTCTTACAACACATACAATGCCTTGAAAAAGTATTCATACCTCTTGAAATTTTCCACATTTTGTCATGTTACAACCAAAAACGTAAATGTATTTTATTGGAATTTCATGTGATAGACCAACACAACGTGGCACATAATTGTGAAGTGGAAGAAAACGATAAATGGTTTTCAAATTATTATTATTTAGTAAATATCTGAAAAGTGTGGCATGCATTTGTATTCAGCTCCCTTTACTCTGATACCCCTAACTAAAATCTAGTGGAACCAAAGTCGCCTCCCGGCGACTGCTGTCTTTTGGCTTTGATAGCTGTTATATAGGCAAGGGCAGGGCCACTCGCTGACGTAACCAGATGACCCCATCCGACGTCACATGACATTGCGGTCACCTCACCGGGTGGCCCCACCCTTGCCTATATAACAGCTTCAATAGCCAAGAAACAGCAGTCGCCAGGAGGACTCCCATCAAGGCAGAGCTTCTTTTTTCATTTTCTATTTTTCAGGTCTATCAGGCGGTGTGAAGATGGACAGACAACGCGGGAAACATTTTTTTCTGTTTTAACAAAGAAATTTAAAAAAACTGTCTGTTGTGGTTTTTACTTTTTGACACTTTTTTGGTGAATGGGTAGGGGTACAATGTACCCGATACCCATACACATAGGGGGGATTGGGTCTGGGGGCCCCCTTGGTAAAGAGGGCTTCCAGATTCCGATAAGCCCCCCGCCCACAGACCCCAACAAACAATGGCCAGGGTTGTCAGGAATTGGCCTTTATCCCCATCAGCATGGGGACAAGGTGCTTTTGGGGGGACCCCAAAGCACACTACCCATGTTGAGGGCAAGCGGCCCGGTATGGTTTAAGAGGGGGGCACTAGCTTGTCCCCCCTCTTTCCTGGTTTGTCAGGCTGCTTGCTCGGATAAGTCCCGGACCACTTATTTTGTCTTTTTGCTCGGTTAAGGGGTCTGGTATGGATTTTGGGAGGACACCATGACAAATGTTTTTAAAATTTTGGCATGGAGTTACCCTTAAAATCTATACCAGACCCCAAGGGCCTGGTATAAATTTTGGGGGGGACCCCATGCCATTTATTTTCTTAATTCTTTCATAGGGTTCCCCACAGCCACTTCAATGCACTGTATTATATACTCTACACCAACTGCACTGTGTGTACATTATATATATATATATATATATATATATACATACACACACATACACATATACTAGACTCCCTGCACTGTATATATAGGCTACAATGAATGCACTGTGTATACACACACACACACACACACACACACACACACACACACACTAAACTGCCTGCACGCCACTAACTAACCTGCCTAATCTAGCTCAAATTCTTTCAATCTCTCCACGTTATCACACTACATATAAGCAGCTTTATATAGCGTGTGGCATGGACTTAGTCCCCTGAGCTACGATTGGCCAAGGGCACCCTGCCTTTGGCCAATCATGGCTTTCCCAGCAAATTGCGCTGTGATTGGCCAAAGCATGCAGGTCAGGGAAATGGGGGGGGGACTACGGAAATCCGGGAGGCTTCAGTCCAGGGCCATTACGCCAAGTTTGTGGAACCTAGCATGAAAACATAAGCAACATCAACAGAGAAAGAAGTCGGACTGGAGCCTTTTGTGCCATGTGGGGCCATAAACACCACCAGGAGCAGTCTCTGCATTACTCAGTATGGTTCCAGATATAATCCTAATGCAGGGGACTGACATTAGAGTACAAGATCAGCTTTAACAGATGGTAGGAGCTGCCAAAAACAAAACCCATCAGTCTTGAGGGGTGGACATGCCCAGGGAGGAACCCAAGGTTGTTGGCCCCTTTTGCGACCCCTACGCTTAGCAGGCAGTCAAGGTTGAGGGAGCTGAACAGTATGGAAATCTGACAATCCCCTCCAATCCGGAAAGTTGACTGGATCCAACTCAAGAGTGGACAAAAAAATGTGGAAGATCATCCTTAGTACATAGCGTGACCTGTCTGCCATTTTTGGTCACCTGTAGGTAGGAGGGAAAACCCCAACAATAGGTCAGGCCTGCCTCCTGGATAGCGGCCAGTAGGGGGTGGAGCGCCCTTGACTGCATGAAAGTACGCATAGAAATATCTTCATAGAGGAATAGGTGTGTCCCATTAAAGTCAAAGTACTGTTTTCCCAGCATTTTCTGAATAATGCGATCTTTAAGCATATATTTGTGCAGCTTACAGATGAGATCCCTAGGTTTGTCCACGTCTTGAGAAGGGGGCCTTAGTGTCTTATGGGCATGATCGATCTCAATAGAAGACGCAGGCAGTTCCAACATTTCTCTACATATGCTCACTAAAGTAAGGATGATGTCTCTAGGAGCTGTGGCTGCGGTTCTCGACATCATCCAACTGACATAGCAAAGTCTCAATCTGTTGGTCCTATGTAATGCATTTAGTCTGGAGCATAGAAATGGTGAGAAGTGCCTCATCAAATATTTGTTCAAGAGTTTCAATGCTAGTGCCCAGATGTGTGGTATCGGCCCTAAGCTGTGCTATGTCCTCCTTAAAAACCTTCTCTACCCTGGTAGTGAACTGCTCCAGATCCTCTCATGCGGGAAGAGACCAAATATGGCGCTTAAAGTGGGAGTCCGCCGTTTTTTTTTTTTTTTTAAACGCCAGCAGCTACAAATACTGCAGCTGCTGACTTTTAAAATAATGACACTTACCCGCCCAGTGCGCCCGCGATGTCGGCACCCGAAGCCGATCTCTCGATCGTCTCTCAGGTGCTGCCGCTGCCATCTTGGGTATGGGAATCAGGAAGTGGAGCCTTGTGGCTTCATTTCCCGGTTCCCTACTGCGCATGCGCGAGTCGCTCTGCGCAATAAGGATGGTCCCCGCTGTCTCTGGGATCCATGTGTTTCCCAGCAGACAGCGGGGGACCTTCGGAAAGGGGCATAGATTCTGCGGAAAGGGGGGTACCTTCTGCAGATATCTATGCCGGAAGTGGTATCTGCACCCCCCTCCCCCAATTGTGGCGCCAGAGGGGGGGAGGGTTCCAATGAGCGGAAGCTCCACTTTAGGGTGGACCTCCGCTTTAATATCTTCATCAGCCAGGAGGTCCGCCATCTCAGAGCCCCTATCAGGTAAAACAGTGTTTCCCCCCCCCCCCCCCTTCTCTCTTGGCTGCACATGGATCAATCCATCCATCCCTTGCTGAACCAGACAGATTTTGATCTATCTATAGCCAGCTTAATTCTCCAGACTGGTTGGCCAGAGATACAAACCCTTTAGCAGGTTAAAGCGGGAGTCTGCCGTTTTTTTTTTTTTTTTTTTAAAGCCAGCAGCTACAAATACTGCAGCTGCTGACTTTTAAAATAATGACACCCGCCCAGCGTGCCCACGATGTCGGCACCCGAAGCCGATCTCTCGATCGTCTCTCGGGTGCTGCTGCCACCATTTTGGGTATGGGAATCAGGAAGTGGAGCCTTGTGGCTTCATTTCCCGGTTCCCTACTGCGCATGCGCGAGTCGCTCTGCGCAATAAGGATGGTCCCCGCTGTCTCTGGGATCCATGTGTTTCCCAGCAGACAGCGGGGGACCTTCGGAAAGGGGCATAGATTCTGCGGAAAGGGGGGTACCTTCTGCAGATATCTATGCCGGAAGTGGTATCTGCACCCCCCTCCCCCAATTGTGGCGCCAGAGGGGGGGAGGGTTCCAATGAGCGGAAGCTCCACTTTAGGGTGGACCTCCGCTTTAATATCTTCATCAGCCAGGAGGTCCGCCATCTCAGAGCCCCTATCAGGTAAAACAGTAGAACCAGGGGAGACTGGAGGGGTAGTGTCACTCACTGACCGTGAAGAGGGGATTGAGGAAGCTGCAATCCTGTGGTATGCTGGGAGGCCTTTGCAGCCTTCTGTGCTGGTGCCATCTTAGAGGCCTTGTGGTCCGACCTGCGGGTCTCGGGAAAGAAGGACTCCATCTGCCCCTGCCACAAGTGGTCAGTTTTTGGTGGCTGGGAGGATGTCCGCCGTCGCTGGGACATGTTTAGGGCTGCTGGGCTGCAAGCTCTCCCATGGGAGCTGTGAGAAAGGCAGCAGTAGACTCAGAGCTGAAGCAAAGCACATCCTCACTCCTCCATAGCCAGGACATGCCCCCTAAGCCCGTCGGAATGTGTCCTATCGGACCGTGTCGTCGGATAATCCGACTGTGTGTGGTATGCATCGGACTGATTCCGTCCGAATATCCGTCGGACCCAATTTTCCAACATGTTGGAAATATTTCCCAGCAACTGGTTCGATCGGACATACTCCAATCATGTGTAGAGAATTTTGATTGGACCAAGTGCCACGCATGCTCAGATCAAATTCCTACATCAAAGCTATTGGCTACTAGCCTGAATCTAGTCCCATCGTAACGAAATTACGTCATCACGTTCTGAAAGATCTGATTTTTCGACAACTTAGTCCGACCGTGTGTATGCAACAGTTTCGGACACAATCCGTCGGACTAAATCCAACGGACAAAATCCGACGGATTTGGTTGGCAGAATCTCCGACCGTGTGTACAGGGGCTAAGTCATGTTTTGCTTGGGGATCAAATACTTAATTTGCTCACTGAATTGCTCAATTCAACTCAATTTATAACATCTGTATCATGTTTTTTTCTGGATTTTTGGTTGATATTCTGTCTATATCATTTAAAATACCAATATGCAAGAATCTATGGAATCTAAAGGGACAACTGGTGTTCCACCAGGGACAACCTCACAAGAGTTTGAATTTAGCTGCCAGCTACCCCCAGGTCACCTAACAGGTATTTATGAATGGAAAGGTAGTTTGGTTCTAGGAAAGCAGAAGGGCAGAATGGAATAATGCAGACTGGACTGTAGCAGAGTGATCAGTAGTGGACTGGACTGTAGCGGAAAGGACTGTAGCAGATTGGACTATGGTTGACTGGACTGTAGCAGACTTAACTATAGAGGAATAGACTGTAGTGGAGAACAGTGGACTCAAATGAAGCAGACTGGACAGTATTTGGAGTGAACTGTAGCAGACCAGACAAGAGCAGACTTGGCTGTGGAAGACTGCACTCCAGTGGATTTTGACTGTAGGGGACTGGACTGCACCAACTTGGCAGTACTGGAGTGAACTGTAGTGCTCTTGACAGCAGCAGGCTGGACAGGGCTAAACTGAAGCAGGCAGGAAGGCTGAACGTAATACTAACAGTGATAAAGACAACGACAAACAGAACACGCCAACTGGGACCCAGGAGCACATTGGTACACTGGACATTGACACAGTGCTAGGACAGTGACAGCATGTTCTACTTGGGCTTAAATAAATGTTCTGGCCTTGTGAGGCATCACATGATGAGGTTAAGACACTCCAGGTAAGCGTCCATGGCTGCTGGAGATGCAAAAGGCACCAGCGCTGGAGTGGGGAAGGTAAGTGAATGTAACACAGTTGCATTGAAGCCGTATACCACATGCATAGTTACAGTGCCTTGAAAAAGTATTCATACACCTTGGAATTTTCCACATTTTGTCATGTTACAACGAAAACCGTAAATGTGTTTTATTGGAATTTTATGTGATAGACCAGCACAAAGTGGCACATAATTGAGAAGTAGAAGGAAAATGATAAGTGGTTTTCAAATTTTCTTACAAATAAATACTTAATGTGATAGTAGCCGTATGTTGGTGAAACAGGACAGAAGTTGCAAACGAGGATGAATTTACACAGACACACCATCAAGGAACATAAAGAAGACAGTTTATGTACACCTGTTGGACATCACTTCTCACAACCGGACCACACTATAGAAGACCTCAATGTTTTAGTTCTTAAAGGGAATTTCAGAACTATCCAGGAAAGGAAAACCTTTGAACTAAGAATGATAATTCTTTTTGACACAAAAAATAATGGCCTGAATTTAGACATAGGTTTCCTTACTCATTATACTAAAGTTTTACAACCCCCTCTGTGACTAGCAACCCCCCCTCCATTCCATAGCTCTCCCTCTGTCTTATCTCACTAACTCTTCTCTTATCTTTATTGCCCCATTGATTTGTATGTGTTTTTTTTGTTTTCTCTCTTCTTTCCCTCAGAGGTGTTTTTTTTTTATTTTTTTTTTTTTTTGGTTTGGTTTTACATTCTGCTTAAAAATTTGTAAATCAGTACTGCTTGGACCTTGAAGAAGGGGACATACCCGAAAGCTTGTCCTGAAAAATTGTATGTTAGTGCAAATAAAAAAAGTATCACGGACAGTACTCAATTTTCTCTTACAAATAAATAAAACATTAAAAGTGTGGCGTGCATTTGTATTCAGCCCCCTTTATTCTGATACCTCTAACTAAAATCTAGTGGAACCAAGTGAATTCAGAAGTCATCTAATTAGTAAATATAGTCCACCTTTGTGTAATTATAATACACAAGTAAATGCGCAAAAACAGGGTCAAAAATGTTTCCAATGTCCACCAGTCAGTCCAGTAGAACAAAGGAAAGCATTTAAAACCAGGAGCTCCATATCCAAGGCTGTCATCAGTGAAGGACAGAAACCATGTTCCAAAGTGTGAAAAAAAGCAAAGGAAGAGGCGCCACTGGGAGATAACATACACTTTATTTAGAAAAACTTATTTAATACAGGCAACTCACATTTTGGATGTGATGTATGAGCATTCAGTCACTTTAAAAGCTGAGCATGGACATGGTCATCTGATAGTCCGTCAAGCTGAGGCGCTGTAGCCGCTAGCAGGCAGAAACTGGCACAGACGCCGGCAGTTCAAAGCAAAATGAAGTCTGCAGAGCAGATGGAGAGAGAGGACATCATGAGGTGGGCTCGACTGGTTTCGTGAGCATACAGGCTGAGGTCGTTTGACAGCCGCTCTCCTTCATCAAGCAAACGTGAAGGCTTTTCTTCACTTGATTTGCTTTGCTTAATGAAGGAGAGCAGCTTTCAAACCACCCCCAGTGGTGCAGTACTAACAACCCCCCCATGTGCGCATCTGCTGGTTGGTCTGGCACTTACCTGGATAGATAGATCCAGATAGATAGGGGTGTCATCCAGCGCGGTGGGGTGGGGGCAGCGGCTCCAGGCTAGCGGGTGCAGGGTCCGGGTAGCGGTTCCAGACTAGCGTGTGCAGGTCCAGGCAGAAGCTTCAGGCTGTGGGGTCCAGGTAGCCGCTCCAGGCTAGCGGGTGTGGGGTCAGGGCAGCGGCTCCAGGCTAGTGGGTGCAGGGTCTGGGCAGCGACTCCAGGCTAGCAGGGTCTGAGAAGTGGCTCGCCTGGATCGCCTGACGTTTTGGCCAGTCGAGAAACAGGTCCCACACAGCATCCTCTGGGACTGTGACATCATAATGGGCGGGGACATCACCCGGCGATGTCCCTATATAAGTCGCCGCCCGCCGCGTCCCTGTCATTGTGGCCACAGATAGCGACGAGTCAACAGCTAGAGAAGAACAGAATGCAGCGAAGAAGGAGGCGACAGTGGCAATAGAAGACCGGGCCACCGGTTGTAAAAGAGCTAGAAGAAGGCGTGGAGGCCTGGCAAGAAGAACCGAAGAGGGGGACAAGACCCCCGAAGAGGGGGACAAGACCCCCGAAGTTGGAAGAAGACCCCTGGACGGCGGCGAAGAAGAAAGCCGGGCTCCTCCGCTAGTAAAAGAGCTAGCAAAAGAGCAGAAGATAGCGGAGGAGGCCGACGAGAAGACCCCCCAAGCTGTGCAATAGACTATTTTTAACCCCTGTGTGTTGTTTTATTTACATTTTTTTCACAGGTGAATGGGTAGGGGTACATTGTACCCCATACTCATTCACATAGGGTGAGGGGGGCAGTATCCGGGGCCCCCTTATTAAAGGGGGCTCCCAGATTCCAATAAGCCCCCCGCCCACAGACCCCGACAACCAACGGCCAGGGTTGTCGGGAAGAGGCCCTTGTCCTCATCAACATGGGGACAAGGTGCTTTGGGGTGGGGGTGGCCACGTGGCCCCCCCTTCCCCAAAGCACCCCCCATGTTAAGGGCATGCGGCCTGGTACGGCTCAGGGGGTGGGGGGCGCTCGCTCATCCCCACCCCCTTTCCTGACCGGCCGGGTAGCGTGCTCGTATAAGGGTCTGATATGGACCTGGGGGGACCCCCACGCCGTTTTTTCGACATAGGGCTTCCCCTTTAAGTCCATACCAGGTGATGGGGTCAGCGACGCTTCCTTCGCTAGTCCCGGCTACCTGGAGCCACGCTCAAAATTAACGGACTTTTCTTCTTGCGTGGGAAAGTCATTCAAAAGTACGGCGGACTAGCATACATACAGCCGTATTGTCCGCCGGACTGCGAGTCCGGCGGACACATTTTTGTGCAAAACTACTTTCTAAGTCCGCCGGACTTTTGGGTAAAAAAAAGTCCACCGGAGCCCACACACGGGCGGACTTTTCCATCGGATTGTTTGATCGTGTGTACGCGGCATTAGTTTAACTTCTATAATCGGGAAGATACTGGAGATACTTGAGAGTTTAAAGACCACATATATGAGTTCTTGCCGGAAAAAAACATTTTAAGCAACAGACAGAATGGATTCATGAAAGACAGAAGTTGTCAAACAAATCTGACTTATTTTTATGAGGAGGTAAATAAAATCTTGGACAGATGGGTGGCTGTGGATGTGGTATACTTGGATTTTGCAAAAGCATTTGACACAGTTCCCCACGCACAGCTCATGTGTAAGGTAAAGTCTACAGGCTTGAAAATATCAGTCTGTAAATTTATTGAAAAGTATTAAGAGTGCCCCCTTGTCCTCTGTGTTCACTCTAAAGTGAATAGCTCAACACCAAGTTCACTATATGGACCCCTTATATATTTGTACATGTTGATCATATCCCCCCTTATGCCGCGTACACACGGTCAAACTGTATGACGTACTTAGTCTGGCGGAAAAGTACGCCAGACTGTCTGTCGGAATTTCCGAACGGGCTACTTGCCCACACACGGCACTTTTTGAGCGGACTAATACGGCGTACTAAGTCCGCCGTACTATCCGCCCTACTTTTGAAATGAACGGACTCGCCCACACACGCGGAGGAAAGTCCGCTCATTTCGAGCTCGTCTCCAGGTAGGCGGGGCCCGCGAAGGAGACGTTGCTGGCCCCGCCGCCTGGTATGGACTTAAAGGGGAACCCCAACGCCGAAAAAAATCGGCGTGGGGGTCCCCCCCAAGTCCACAACAGACCCTTGTCCGAGCATGCTACCCGGCCGGCCAGGAAAGGGGGGCGAGCGCCCCCCCCCCCTCCTGAGCCGTACCAGGCCGCGTTCCCTCAACATGGGGGTGCCTTGGGGAAGGGGGGGCCGCACGGCCCCCCACCCCAAAGCACCTTGTCCCCATGTTGATGAGGACAAGGGCCCCTTCCCGACAACCCTGGCCGTTGGTTGTCGGGGTCTGCGGGCGGGGGGCTTAGAGGAATCCGGGAGCCCCCTTTAATAAGGGGGCCCCCGGATACCGGCCCCCCACCCTATGTGAATGAGTATGGAGTACAATGTACCCCTACCCATTCACCTGTAAAATAAAAGTACAAAAAAAAACACAACACACGAGATAAAATACTTTATTGCACAGCTCCGGGGGTCTTCTCGCCGGACTCCTCCGCTATCTTCTTGTAGCTCTTTTGCTAGCGGAGGAGTCCGGCTTTCTTCCTCGCCGCCGGCCTCTTCTCCCGACTTCGGGGGTCTTGTCCTCCTCTTCGGTTCTTCTGCCGGGCCACCGCGCCTTCTTAAAGGTCTTTTACAGGCGGTGGCCCGGTCTTCTGTCGCCGCCGCCTTCCGCTCTTCTTCTTCTTCTTCTCCTTCTTCTCCAGGAGATGTTGACTCAACGCTCTCTCCGGCCACAATGCCAGGGCCGTGCTGCGCGGCCACTTATATAGGGACAAGGGGCGGTGTCACATGGCTTTATGTCACATAGGTTGGTGTCACATGGTGACCCCGCCCCCTTACGATGTCATAGTCCCCATGTGACATCAACCCATGTGACCAACCCATGTGACATAAAGCCATGTGACACTGCCCCTTGTCCCTATATAAGTGGCCGCGCAGCACGGCCCTGGCATTGTGGCCGGAGAGAGCGTCGAGTCAACATCTCCTGGAGAAGAAGGAGAAGAAGAAGAAGAGCGGAAGGCGGCGGCGGCGGCGACAGAAGACCGGGCCACCGCCTGTAAAAGAGCTATAAGAAGGCGCGGTGGCCCGGCAGAAGAACCGAAGAGGGGGACAAGACCCCCGAAGTCGGGAGAAGAGGCCGGCGGCGAGGAAGAAAGCCGGACTCCTCCGCTAGCAAAAGAGCTACAAGAAGATAGAGGAGGAGTCCGGCGAGAAGACCCCCGAAGACGGAAGACCCCCGGAGCTGTGCAATAAAGTATTTTATCTCGTGTGTTGTGTTTTTTTTTGTACTTTTATTTTACAGGTGAATGGGTAGGGGTACATTGTACCCCATACTCATTCACATAGGGTGGGGGGCCGGTATCCGGGGGCACCCTTATTAAAGGGGGCTCCCGGATTCCGATAAGCCCCCCGCCCGCAGACCCCGACAACCAACGGCCAGGGTTGTCGGGAAGAGGCCCTTGTCCTCATCAACATGGGGACAAGGTGCTTTGGGGTGGGGGGGCCGCGCATCCCCCCCTTCCCCAAGGCACCCCCCCATGTTGAGGGCACGCGGCCTGGTACGGCTCAGGAGGGGGGGCGCTCGCTCGCCCCCCTTTCCTGGCCAGCCGGGTAGCGTGCTCGGACAAGGGTCTGCTGTGGATTTTGGGGGGACCCCCACGCCGATTTTTTTCGGCGTTGGGGTTCCCCTTTAAGTCCATAGCAGGCGGCGGGGCCAGCGACGTCTCCTTCGCGGGCCCCGCCTACCTGGATACCCGCTCGAAATGAGCGGACTTTTCTCCGGGCGGGAAAAGTCTGCTCATTTCAAAAGTACGGCGGACTTGCATACACACGGCCGGATTGTCCGCCAAAATGCGAGTACGACGGACAGAATTTAGAAAAAAACGAAATTCTTAGTACGCCGGACTGCACGCTGAAAAAGTCCGCTGAAGCCCACACACGAGCGGACTGTCCGCTGAAATGTGTTTCGGCGGACTAAGTAGGCCATACAGTCCGCCCGTGTGTACGCGGCATTAATCTCCTATTCTCAAGAGAGAATAAATTCAGTTCCTCTAATCTTTCCTCATAGCTGAGTTCCTCCATGCCTCTTATCAGTTTGGCTGCCCTTCTCTGCACTTTCTCCAGTTCCCTGATATACTTTTTGTGAACTGGTGCCCAAAACTGAACTGCATATTCCAGATGAGGTCTTACTAATGATTTGTACAGGAGCAAAATGATGTCACTCTCTCTGCAGTCTATACCTCTGTCAATCCAAGAAAATATTTTGCTAGCTTTAGAAAATGCAGCTTGGCATTGCAGGTGATTATAAAATCTATGATCTACCAGAACACCCAGATCCTTCTCCACCATTGACTCCACCAGCTGTTCTCCTCTATGTATGATACATACATGTTTTTAGCCCCCAAAATGCTTAACTTTACTTTATCAAGCAAAAATTCACCCCAGTATTTACCTAATTTTTGCTTGTATTCTATTGGATGAGGCCCAAGTTTATCTACTCAATTTATATTTATCAAAATTAAACCTCATTTGCAATGCAGTGGCCCAATTAGACATTAGTGCATTGAGGTTGGCTTGTAAGTTGGACACATCCTGTAAGGATGTTATTCTACTGCATTGCTTGGTGTCATCTGCAAACACTGAAATTTTAATTTTAATCTCAAACTACATAGAATTTATAAATATGTTTAAAAGTATGGGTCCCAACACTGAACCTTGGAGTACACCACTGATAACCTTAGACCATTCGGAGTAAGAATCGTTAATCACTACTCTCTGAATTCGGTCTTTTAGCCAGATTTCTATCTATTTACAAACTGATTTTTCCAATCCTGTACTTATGATTTACATACCGTGTTTCCCCCGAAAATAAGACCTAGCTTGAGTTTCTGGAATGGCTGCAATAAAAACTCTAGTTAAAGACCTTGTAAAATCATGTAATCCTTTCTGTAAAAAGATTATATAATGTGCAGTCAGTCTATTTGTGTAACTTAATTGTGGAAAATATCGCTTTTAGGGCGCTCAGGTGACCCGCTAGAGCTCTTCTTCTCTCCTCCCGCCTAATGTCAGCAGCCCTGCCCTCTGGAGTGCTCGGAGCGGGCTGACGGCAGCGGGGATCTTGGCCCCTTCCTCTGCAGTATTCAGAGCGGGAAGAAATACTATGGGGGACCACGTGAGCACCCAGCAGCACTGTAAATAAGGTATTTTCCACAAAATGACGTTACACAGGGAAATACATAGCACATTATAAAACCTTTTTAAATAACAGATTACATGATTTTACAAGGACTTTATCCAGTTAAGGACCGCGGCATGTAATAATACGTTGGCAGAATGGCATGTACGGGCCTGCCTTCCAGCGGGTGGGGGGTCCGATCGGACCCCCTCACGCTGGCTGCGGCGGTCCGTTTCGCTTCAGGACCGATCCGGGATGAGGGGATGGCCGTTGGTTTCTGACCATCCCCTCTCGATCGCTCCTGGCGAATGAAGCTTCCCCTGCCTGTGTAAGTGTAAACACAGGCAGGAGGAAGTGATGTCACTCTGCATTTAGTGTCAGTTGTGACTGTAAAAAGTGTCAGGGCAGTTAGTGTTAGGCCCCTTTAGGTCCAGGGTAGCCCCCTAGCCCCCCAATAAAGGTTTAACCCCTTGATTGCCCCCCCAGTTAACCCTTTCACCCCCTTTTGCCAGTGTCACTAAGCGATCGTTTTTCTGATCGCTGCATTAGTGTCACTGGTGCCGCTAGGTAGCTAGTTATTTTTTAGGTTCACCGCCAGGTTTTTATAGTGTTAGGTACCCCCATATATAACCTAATAAAGGTTTTAACCCCCTGATTGCCCCTAGAGTTAACCCTTTCACCAGCGATCACTGTATAAGTGTCACTGGTGACGCTGGTTAGCCAGTTAGTTATTTAGGTTCCCCGTCAGGTTTTTATATAGCATCAGAGACCCCCATATACTACCTAATAAAGGTTTTAACCCCCTGATTGCCCCTAGTTAACCCTTTCACCAGTGCTCACCGTATAAGTGTTACGGGTGACGCTGGTTAGTTAGTTTGATTTTTATAGCATCAGATCACCCGCCATTTATTACCCAATAAAGGTTTAACCCCCTAATCACCCGGCAGGTGATATCAATTAGGTTTTAGGGTCTGCGTCGCCCCAGGCAGCGCTAGGTTAGTGCCAGTACCGCTAACACCCACGTGCAAAGCATACACCTCCCTTAGTGGTATAGAATCTGAACAGATTAATATCTGATCTGATCAGATCTATACTAGCATCCCAGTTGTTTAGGGTTCCAAAAAAACGCATTGTTAGCGGGATCAGTCCAGATACCCGCTAGCACCTGCATTTTACCCCTCCGCCCAGCCCAGCCCACCCAAGTGCAGTATCGATCGATCACTGTCACTTACAAAACACAACACACATAACTGCAGCGTTCACAGAGTCAGGCTTGATCCCTGCGATCGCTGACAGCCTAGGTGCTTTTTTACCTGTGAGTCTCACTAGTGTACCCCTAAATTTAGAGCCCAAAATGGCAAAGCGAAGGTACACTAGTGAAGAGGCCTACATGTTTCTGAGCATGACAGATAGTGAAGAGGATGTCACTGATCTGTCAGATTCAGGCTCAGAATACGATCCTGTAGAGGACAGCGGCTCCATGACAGATAGCTCTGACGACGAAGATGAGGTCCCTGCTAAGGTCGGGTGTACCGGACCCCGATCTTCTGATGTTGTTGAGGTGCAAGACCCGCAGGTCCCTCGTACGGAGCAGAGAAGTACTAGAGCCGCTCATCCTTCTGGTGAACTGGCAAGCACCAGCGGCCTAGTACACCCTGGATGTACATCCAGCACTGCAGTATCACATGGTGATGTGTCGAGTCCCATAAGTGCAGTTCAAGCTGGCGAGCTGGCAAGCACAAGTAGTGTCCCGCTGCCACCAAGAAGAAGACAAAGGCAGGTCCGTCGTTCCCATAGTGCCCTTCCTGCAGAATTCGCCAATCCTGATTGGGTGCCCACCACTTCTGCAGCACCGGTACTTCCCCTATTCACTGGCCAACCCGGTATTCAGGTAGATACAGCTGATTTTACGCCACTTGATTTTTATTCGCTGTATTTCACGGAAGATCTCTATAGATCTATTGTGGACCAAACTAATTTATATGCTGGTCAACACATCGCCACTAATCCCCAGTTGCCTTCCCTTGCCAAAGATTGGAAACCAGTTATGGTTTCTGAATTTAAGACCTTTCTGGGCCTTTCCCTCAACATGGGCACACATAAATTTATGACGTTGCGGACATATTGGTCCACGCATCCGACTGACCATATGCCCGTGTTCTCTAACTCCATGTCCAGTAAACGATACGAGCAAATCTTGCGGTCCATGCAATTCAATGACAATGAACTTTGTCGTCCTCGTGGAGACCCTGAATACGATCGGCTCTACAAAATTCGGCCCCTCATAAACCACTTCAACCAACGTTTTGCAGCCTTGTTTATTCTCCATCAAGTTGACTGCGTTGGGGGGGCGTGTCCAAGATGGCCGACTGAGCGGACGCACATGAAGTGAGCTCCGGCCGACCATCCGCAAATAGTGATCCTTGCCCTGCAGATACCGCAAATAGAGCCATCTATCCCCGTGCGCATGGACCCGGGAGGGGATGACCAAGGGCAGGGGTAGCTCCGGTAGCCGCAGAACCCCCGCATCGGCCAAAACGAAGCCGCGGCCTAGCTCCGGCCTGTCTCCAGACCCGAAGCCTGCGGCCCGCATGGCGTCTCCGCCGGAAGACCCAGACCCGGCGCTGTCGGAGCAATCCAACTTCACGGCGCTGATGCAAGCTATCACTGCCTGCCATTCTGCCCTGACGGGTAAGATAGAATTGGTGCAGCTCGATATCAGCCTTATCCGGAGGGACATGGATTCGTTCCGCACTCGGCTGACTGAAGCGGAATGCCGTGTGGGCGAATCTGAGGACGTGCTGCGGGATCACTCTGGGACACTTAGAACGCTGCAGACCAGGGTGAAAATACTGGAAAGCAGAGCGGAAGATTCCGAAAATAGAAATCGGAGGAATAATCTCCGCATTGTGGGATTGCCTGAGGGGGCGGAAGGTGCGGACCCCCATACTTTTACTGAAGATCTGCTTCGTGCACTTCTGCCTGAAGCGCCGTTTTTGCGGTTCTTCACTGCGGAGAGGGCACATAGAATGCCTGCCGTCCGGGCCATCCCGGGGGCTCCTCGGCGCACATTCATCCTCCGCTTGCTCCACTTCAGAGACCGGGACCTGGTGCTGCGGGAGGCATGCAAGGTGGAGGCTCTTACCTATGAGGGGGCGCACCTGATGATCTTTCCGGACTACTCCATCGACACCCAGAAGCTACGCCGGTCCTTTGACCAGGTTAATATGAACCTCCGCAACAGGCGCATCAAGTACAGCATGTTATTCCCGGCCCGACTCCGAGTACAAGATGGTGAAACGGTCCGATTTTTCACCTCACCGGAAGATGCTGCGAACTGGCTGGACACTCTACCACGAAACCGGGAGGATCGGTGAGCCGCCCCTGAGGTGATGTGTGACTGATTTGCTCCCATTTCTACTTTACACTTTGCTTTGAGCCTCCTACGGACTTGTTGGCGAGGGCAGGCTTACACCCCGTTTCATTGTTGATGGGGTGATGCTTCCCGGCTGGTTACCTATTGCCCCTGCTGTGCCCGGCCTGCCCTGACTCTGACTCCCACTTGCTGATGGAGCTCTGTCAAAACCCCCCCCCCCCCTTTTTGTTTTTCCCCCCTTTTTTTCTCTTTTTGAATGTTATTTTTCGTTTATTGGTTTGTAATAGTTCTCCTTTTAAGACTGCGCCCCCGGTCCTGGCCGGGTGACCTTATATAAGTATGCCTCTGCAGGGCCCTTTTATCCGGAAGATGGATTGGACCAGACTTGCAGTGCTAAGACTGTAGCACTCATGGTGCTCATCTTTCCATGCACCACCATGGTAGATGCCAGGGAAGTTTGGTTAGGGATTAGGACACGCCGAAGTTTGGGGGGTGATGTCGGGGTGGGGGGGAGGGGGAATTATTATTAATGTGTTCAATTGGTCTTTCTTCATGCAATGTCCTCATTTTTTATATGTGTAGTTGGGGTCAGGTTCTTGGTACGTTCTTTCAGTGTCAACAGAGGAGTGATGGGAGTGTATATTTTCTGGTATGGAGGGTGGGGGTTCCAGGGGAGGGGGGGTTGGGGGAGGTTGAGGTGTATAGGCTACTGAGCGGGCCCCTGGGTGACAAGTTGCTGTTCCAGGGGCACCGTATGTTTTTATGGGAGACGAGATTATGGCTCCATTGACCATCTTCCTCCTGGAACGTAAGGGGCCTAAATTCAAAGCTCAAGCGTTCCCTAGTGTTCACGTATGTTAAGAAATACTCTCCACAGATTTGCATACTGCAGGGGACCCATCTGACTGGTGGGAAGACGCTGGCCCTTAAGAAGCCCTGGGTTGGGGCGTATTACCACTCCACCTACTCTGTATATGCCAGGGGGGTCAGTGTTCTGGTGCATAGATCTCTCCAGTTCAGCCTGCTTGATCTCCACTTGGACCCGGGTGTCCGGTATGTAGTACTCCATGCTGTGTGTAATGGACTAGAGATGCTCCTGATAAGTATTTATGTGCCCCCGCCAGCTACCATGGAGCTCCTGACTAAGTTGACCCCTATAATGGCGCTATACCCTGGCGCTGGGGTATTGTTGACGGGAGACTTCAATATGACCCCAAACCCATCTCTAGATAGACTCCGGATGGGTGTGGGCCAGAGTTCCCCACTTCTGAAATGGATGGAATTATATGGGCTCACTGATATCTGGCGGTGGAAACATCCTACTGACAGGCAATACACATGTCACTCAGCCACTTATGCCTCATTTTCGAGGATTGACCTGCTGTTGGCGGACGCTTTGCTGCTACCCCGCACTGTAGGTGTGGAGATTCTGCCCAGAGGCATATCCGATCACGCTCCTATGCTGCTGCGGCTCGAGGTGGGCCCCAACCTGGGGCCCGCCTTGTGGCGGCTCTCAGGATACTGGGTGGCGGATGAGCGGGTTGCCCCGGGAGTGGAGGCGGAGCTGGGGTCCTATTGGGGGTTGAACAGAGGTACCGCGGCTTCCACGGTGCTCTGGGATGCCTTCAAAGCTTATGCCAGAGGTCAGTACCAGATTTACATTTCTAGGGCCAGGAAGAATTCTAGGCTGGCATTAGAAGAAGCGGAAAAAAAGGCGCAGGAGCTGGAGAGGGCTTACACGCTGGGGGGCGACGGAGCGACCTATGCTGCCTTACAATCGGCTCATAGGGAGATCTCCTTGCTTAGGACGGAGGGCAGCAGGAAGATATTGTTGGCCCAAACACAGCACATTTTCGAACAGGGGGAGAAGACGGGCAGACTTCTGGCCTGGTTGGCCAAAGAGAGGGCTTCAGTAGCGCATATAGCCAGAATGAAGGGGGAGCGGGGTGAGATGTTATCGGACCCCTTTCAAATTAATGATAGATTTGTGCAATATTACAAGGCCCTGTATGCCCCCAGAGAGGTCTTTACCCCGGAGGCACTTGGTCAATTTTTAGACCGGGTGGACTTCCCGATGCTCTCTGATGTCGACCGCAGCCGCCTGGAGGCTCCGATCTCTCTTGAGGAGGTCCAGGTGGCTATTGCCTCCCTCAAAGTGTCAAAAACTCCGGGTCCTGATGGCCTACCAGCGGAGTTTTATAAAACCCATGCTGAAGTGCTTGCACCACAGTTTCACAACTTGCTTTGCACCATGTTGATGGAGGGGAACCTCCCACCCACTATGTCCGAGGCGGTGATCGTCGTTATCCCCAAACCGAATAGAGACCCTGAATGTTGCTCCTCCTACCGCCCGATTTCGCTGCTTAATGTCGACGCAAAAATCGTGACAAAGATTTTGGCAAATAGGCTTAACTCTGTGATCTTGACCCTAGTCCACGGTGATCAAACGGGCTTTATGCCGGGCAAAGGCACTAACATTAACATAAGGCGCTTGTATACTCACATCTCCAGGGCGAGGACTGGGCAAGGACAGGGAGTCGTTGCGTCGCTCGACGCGGAAAAGGCGTTCGACTCTGTCGAATGGCAATTCCTCTGGGGGGTTTTAGAACGCTTTCACTTTGGCCCTAAATTTATATCCTGGATTAGGTTGCTTTATAACAGCCCTGTAGCCAGAATTCGCACCAATGGTATGGTGTCTGAGGAGTTTTCGCTGGGCAGGGGCACGAGGCAGGGATGCCCTCTGTCCCCTGGCCTATTTGCGCTGGCAGTGGAACCCCTGGCCATACTTTTAAGGGCATCGGAGGAGTTTGAAGGGCTACGGGTGGGCCCCCTAAGGGAAAAAATATCTCTATATGCGGATGACGCCCTCCTATACCTCCCTGACGCATCCGCCTCATTACAACAGGCCCTGTGTATCATGGACGAGTTTGTTTCCTTCTCAGGGATTAGGATCAATTGGGATAAATCCTTGCTATTCTCACTCTCTCAGAACCCCCGGGATATGAGCACGCCGACGCCCCTGAAATTTGTTCAACAATTCCGATACCTAGGGATAGTAGTGCGAGGGGACCCCAAACAATATTTGGACGATAATGTATACCCAATCCTAGATGACCTGATTGCCAAATGCCAAATGTGGAAGTCTTTGCCTTTATCACCGGTGGGCAGAATCAACCTTTTAAAAATGACCTTCTTGCCAAAGTTCTTGTATGTCTTTCGGAACACCCCTACCCCGATCCCGAACTCCTTCTTTCTAAAGGTAGATAGGGTGACCACTGCGTTTATATGGGCCGGAGCGGTGCCCAGGGTGGCGAGGACTGCCCTTCAGCTACCCCTGTCTGCTGGGGGGCTGGCCTTGCCGTGCCTGAAACAATACTACTGGGCAGCGGTGCTAGTGACGGTGCGGTGGTGGTTTGTGCAATCGCGGTCCAACCTGTCGGTCAACTTAGAGGCGGCAATTCTGGGGTCTTATGCCGCACTTAGTAATCTGGTCTTTAGAGGCCCTAAAGCCCATCCAGCCATCACGTCCACTATGACAACAACGGTGCGTGTGTGGATGCAGGTGTCGACAAAACTTAGTGGCCCCTTAGATGTCTCACCCCATATGCCGTTGTGGGGCAATCCGCAGTTGCAACACTTAAACTCTGTTTCTGACCCTGCACTGTGGGCCAAATATGGCATTACGACCCTACAGCATGTTATGCCTAGGGGGGTTTTCCTCAATTTTGACACCCTAAAAGCAGAATTCGGGCTACCGAATAAAATGTTTTTTCGATACCTGCAGCTGCGCCATGCGACACGGGCCCAATTCCCTGACCGGATCTCCATATGTTCACACCAGATTGAGAAGTTCCTAATTTCCAAGCAGGCGGATCGTATTCTTTCCTCCCTGTACCTTAGGCTCTCCACTTCGAAACCCGTAGAGGAGACTGAGCTTTTCTGCAAGTGGAGGTCTGACCTCCCGTCTCTGAGGGGGGAGGATTGGATGGAGGGGATTCAGAATTATATCCCCCTGATGATCTCGGCGCGGGATAGGTTTATTCAACTGAAGTTTATCCATAAGGCCTACTACACTCCACAGAGACTATCGAGAATATACCCATTGTGCTCCGATAGGTGTCCGAAATGTTGCATGGCAGTTGGGACATTTATGCATGTAGTGTGGGAATGCCCAGTTATTCAGACCTTCTGGACGGAGGTGGTGGGGGTCCTGAACTTGGTGGGGGGACTCTCGTTGAGGCTGGATCCTATGGTCCTGCTTTTGGGGGTGTGTGACGGAGTGGCAGTGGGTACACACAAGCAACTCTTTGTATTTTATGCGGCATTCTATGCCAGGAAGACCATCCTGCTTAACTGGAAGAAGGCTGACCCCCCTGGGATCTCTCAATGGAAGGGGTTGATTGACTCTGCTCTTCCTCTATACAAATTGACGTATATGAGTCGGAAATGTCCGTCCAAATTCGACAAGATTTGGGGATGCTGGGTGGGAGTGTAACTATTGCATTCTGATGGTGGTTTGGTAGTAGGGTTTGCGGTACTTTCTTATAATCACCTGCTAGAATGTGGTTACTGGGGGAAGAATGATGTATTGCCGAAGAATGCTTTCTACTATGAGCCGTATCCGGGCTCCCAACTTCTGTTCTCCCCTCCCCCCCCCTCTCTCCTCCTCTTTTCTCTCTTTTGTTTCATCTCCTATCCTCTTCTTTTGACCTGATCCTGTTGATATGTAATGACTGAAAAACTGATTGTACACTGAACACTGTGCTTTGTTTGTATTGTACGATGCGCTGTTGTATTGTACCAATGATTTTCTCCTAAATGGAGACAAATAAAAACGTACCTATTAAAAAAAAAAAAAAAAGTTGTCTGCGTTGATGAGTCCCTGATTACATTTTCTGGTCGCTTGTCATTCAAACAGTACATTCCCAACAAGCATACCAGATACGGGGTCAAGCTCTATAAGTTCTGTGACAGGGCCACAGGCTATACATGGAGCGTTACGATTTATGAGGGAAAAGATAGTTACGTAGAGCCGGAGAACTGCCCTGACTACATAGGAAGCGCTGGCAAGATAGTGTGGAACTTGGTGGCACTCTTGTTCAGAAAGGGGTACCACTTGTACGTGGACAATTATTACACGAGCGTGCCACTGTTTAGTCATTTGTTTGATCATCAGATTGGAGCATGTGGCACTGTGCGACCTAATCGCTGGAGCTTTCCCCAGCAGCTTGTAGATTCCCGTCTTAGGCTGGGGGAGAGAGCCTGCTTGCGGTGTAATAATTTGCTCACTATGAAGTGGAGGGATAATAAGAATGTTTTCATTCTTACCTCCCTTCATGCAGACACGACGGTCCAAATTCATACGACGACTGGTATTGTGGAGAAACCCCTCTGTGTCCACGAATATAACAAAAATATGGGAGGGGTGGACCTCAATGACCAGTTGTTGGCGCCGTATCTAGTTGCCCGTAAGGCCAGACGCTGGTACAAAAAAGTGTCTGTTTACTTATTTCAATTGGCTTTGCTGAACGCTCATGTGCTATACAGAGCTTCAGGTGGGACTTTATCCTTTTTTTTCCAGAGAGAGGTTGTCACAGACCTTCTGTATCCAGACGGTTCTGCACCTCACCATTCCAAACCAAATGCAGTAAGCCGGCTGCATGAGAGGCATTTACCTTATGCCTCCCGAGTACCCCTACCCAACGAACCTCCCAAAGAAGATGTCGTGTCTGTTCCAAGCGCGGAAATAGGCGTGACACCCGTTGTTATTGTCCACGCTGTCTTGGCAATCCTGGTCTTTGCCTTGGTGAATGTTTTGAACGCTACCACACACTAGGGAAGTTTTAGCGTAGGGTACAGCATTTCACAGGCTAGGACACACTTACACAGGGTCTCCCAAGATGCCACCGCATTTTTTTTTTTTTTTTTTTTTTAATAAATCTTTTTATTGAAATAAAACAGTGGTGGTACATATAGTAGGAAATCATCTTAAAATGAACAATTGAAATATGATTACATTGAGCATATGCATATCACCTTCAATCGATAACAGTCTGGAAATAATGACAATCATATCCATTGGTAATAAACGAGTGAAAAGTCAACGAGTGAACATAAGAAATAAAACAATCTTAAAGGTCATATATAAAACAGTCGTCCTGTTTAATTGTTTAAACTCTAATTTGAGAGTATGTATAAGTCTTAGACTCTATTGCAATACAGTTTCCATGGGAGCCAATTCCTATCAAATTTTTGTATATTGCCATCCCTATATGCCAAGATTTGCTCATAGGTCATTACGGAGTTAAGTTTAGCTTTGACATTGATAATGGATGGGGGTTCTGGTGTTTTCCAGTTACTCATGATCAGTGATCTAGCCGCTAAGAACGTATGCATGATCACTGAACGAAACTTTGGTTGGAAGTCGTTTAAATTTAAACCCAAAATGGCCTGTTCTTTCCGGAGTGGGGCTCTTTGCATAGTAATCCTTGAAATCAAATCAAATACCGCTGCCCAAAAGGGGTGTACAATTGGGCAGGCCCATAGCATATGTAGCAATGTCCCCACATTCCCACATCCTCTCCAGCAAACGTTTGAGGCGCCATCAGCAAACTTAGCAGTAAGGTATGGTGTGTAATACCATCTTAGCCATATTTTCCGCATTAAATCGTCATAATTCGAGCACTTGGAATACATGCCCATATGTTTAATAGCCGTTGTCCACTGGAGGTCAGTGAATTCCTGACCTATTTCCTTTTCCCAATTTAATAATTGCGTGGGTTTGGAGAAGGCGTCTTTGGAGTGCAAGGATTGGTATATCACTGAGACACCTTTAGGTTTGGTTGAGTTTGATCGTAAATGATGCCATATTTTCTCAGTAACTGGCAACTTTACTACTTGAAATGTCTGAAAATAAGAGGCTAACTGTGTATATGTTAGAAATTCCGAGCTGGGAAGATGAAACTTCTCCTGTATCTTACTAAATGAGAGTATTTTGCCCTCCGCAGTTATATCTGTCCAGTTTACCACTTCATGCAGTGCCCATTGAGATAAGTTAATATTAGGTATATTCCATTTAGCTATGCCTAAAGGTATTGGTATTTTTTGCGATGGGTAGAATTCGTTCCCTTCAGATATTATTTCTTTCCATGCTTCGATTGAAGCTTGGATAATAGGATGTTTGGGGATGTTGTTCCGTTTAGTAACGCAAGCTGCCATAAGCAGAGCCAAGGGAGGGGAATCCCTCATCCAGGACCTTTCCAATGTACACCACGGTTTGACGTCTAAGTCTAGAAACCAATATCTCAGTTGATCTAGAAGAAATGCTGTGTAGTAATCTCGCAATACTGGAATGCCCATGCCCCCCGTTGATTTATGTCTATGCTGCATGTTTGGGGAACACCTAGATTTTTTCCCATCCCACACAAAATTCAGCAACTGTTTCTGTAGGGTAGTGAGGAAGGAATGCGGAAGGGGGATCGGTAGGGCTCTGAAAAGGTAGGTTAGTTTGGGTAAAATGAACATTTTGTATGCCGCAATCCGGCCTGACCAGGACAGATAAAATTTCTTTAGCTTACTAATATCTTGTTGTAGAGATGAAACTAGGGGAGCATAGTTCTCTTTATATAATTTATCAGTGGGGTATGTAAGGTTCACGCCTAAGTATTTAATTGAGGTGTTAGCCCATACGTATGGGAAGGTGTGTTTAAGGTATTTTGTTAGTGGTGGACTGATGTTCATTCCTAAAATAAGGGATTTGGAAGTATTGATTTTATAAAAAGAGATTTTGCTAAATTCCAGGAGTACCGAATGGGCCGCCGGCAGAGAGACCGAGGGGTTAGTTAGGGACAGTATGACGTCATCTGCAAACAGTGATATTTTGTACTGTTGCCCGCTCACCCGTATGCCTTCTATCAGATAGTCCTCCCTTAATCTCTCCGCCAGGGGCTCCATCACGAGGGCGAAAATAATTGGGGACAGGGGGCACCCCTGCCTGGTCCCATTCGTTATGTCAAAGGGCTTAGAGTATAAACCCTCAGTATACACATGGGCTGAAGGATGTGAATAAAGGGCAAGTATAGCGTCACGTATCGTACCCTCTATCCCGAATTTGGAGAGTACTCCGCGCAGATAACCCCAGTGAATTCTATCGAAAGCCTTCTCTGCATCTAGTGAAAGAAGCAGAGAAGGCTCCCCCCTGCACTCCACCATATGTATGAGATTGATCATGCGCCTGGTAGCATCTGTAGTCTGACGTCCCATAACAAACCCAACTTGATCATAGTTAATCAACTTGGGAAGAACTTTGGTCAATCTATTTGCTAGCAATTTCGCGTGGAGTTTTACGTCCACATTCAGTAAAGATATCGGACGAAAGTTGTGCGGTACGTTAGGGTCTTTGCCCGGTTTTGGAAGAGTAACGATCGTCGCTGTGAGCATTTCTGGAGGGAAGGATGCCGCTGCAGTCGCGGCATCAAACACTCGGGACAGATGTGGAACCAGGTTGGAACTAAAGAGTTGGTAATATTCCGACGAATACCCGTCGGGGCCTGGGGCCTTATTACGTGGGAGGTTGGCTATAGCTTTCTCTATTTCCGATAACGTGAAGGGTGTATTTAGCTGCTCCAGGTCATCATTGGATAATTTAGGTAGATTAATCGAATCCAAAAATGTCGTTATGGAGGACTCGGTGGGTTGGTGCGTTTCCTTATCTGAGCGTAAGTTGTACAGTGTCTTATAATACTCACTAAACAAGTCAGCTATTTCTTGTGGATTTGTGTGTTTCTCTTTAGTACTGGGATTTAAGAGGTAGGGCAGTTTTTGGCGAATTGCCTTGTCCTTTATTGCTGGGCCAATAGTTTACTAGCCTTATTACCAAAACCATAGTTCTGGGCTTTAAGAGATCGGTAATGGCGGTCATGTTGTGCTACCAATAGGGATCTTAATTCCTGTCTAGTTAAAAACAATTGTTCCCTAAGGGATTGGGTGGTTTGTCGTTTGTTTTCAGATTCCAACTGACTTATTTTTTTCAACAAGTTGTCTAATTTTTCCGTTCGTTGTTTCCTGACCCTACAGTTTAACTGAATAAGCAAACCCCTTATGAAGGCTTTATGGGAGTTCCATATAACGAAGGGATCACTCACTGAGGGTACATTTCGATCAAAGAATGCTACAAGTTCCTCCTCAATATATTTCCTATGCTCTGGTTGAGATAACGTATAGATATCGTTTCTCCATCTATTGGCCCTTGTTTCCAATCGGGTATCCCCTACATCAACCGAAATCGGTGCATGGTCAGACCATGTGATGCAGTGGATCTCCGATTTGGAGATTTGCTGTAAGGTAAATTTATCCACTAAGAACATATCAATACGTGAGTAACTATGATGAACATTTGAATAAAAAGTAAAATCTTTTTCAGATGCGTGTTGACACCTCCATACATCAAAAAGCTCTGAGCGAGAGATGAAGCTCCCCAGAGATACCCTTTTTTTTTTACGTTTACCAGTACTGGAGAGATCCATCTCCCCCCCAGGAACCACATTAAAATCTCCGCACCACACCACCCTCCCCTGTTTAACTGCAGACACCTTTTTCCATAGTTTGTTCAAGAAAGAGAGTTGTTTGACATTCGGTGCATACACATTAACCAGAGTTATTGTCATATTATTGATTTCACATACTAGCACAACATAACGGCCTAAGTCATCTAAGAGAACCTCTATAAGTTTAAATTGGACTGTATTCTTAACAGCGATAGCCACCCCTCTTTTCTTTTTAGAGAAATTCGCTAGAAAGACATGGGGGAATTGCCGGTTTTGGAACGCAGGTGCTTTGTGGGTAGCAAAGTGGGTTTCTTGAAAACAAATGACATCGCTATGTAAGCGTTTAGCTTCTTTCCATGCCAACTGACGTTTGAAAGGGCTATTAAGGCCTTTAACATTGAGTGATGAGATGCGAAAAGGCATGGTGTCGAAGGGGAATCACCTTCTTTTAGTCAAACTAGTAAAATTTATTACGACTTATTTCCCTACTCAAGAGGACCCGTTAAACAGAAAAAAAATAAAAACTGAGTCCGTATGAGCACCTGAGATAAGGTTAGGACACTGTAATTATGGCTCGTTTACAATACCACACAGATAAGAGTGCAATAGAGATTATAAACCTATTAACTGACCACAAAATGGTGCAGAGTAGATCGGTCAATGGAAGGAATCCGCCACGTACGTGAGCGAACTACTTGCAGACCAGTGCAGTAAAATTTACCGCTCAACTTACAGGGGACTCAAAAGGCAGTAAATTCTGCAAACAGAAATAGAAATCTAACAAAATAAACGTAGATCAACTGAAACGGCTACATGGCGGTCGGGCCATCAGGGGGAGAATATAAAAAAGAACTTAGAAACTATTGAGCTCGTGTCCTTTTCTTGAACACATGGCAATAAGCATACTCATCCTTAATCTGAGTCGTCCGCACGTTCTGGTTCTAGGATTTGCCAGTCCTTTAGGAGCCGCAGACCTTCTTTCAAGGTAGAGATGGTATGAGTAGTGTCCTCACGAACAATTTGTAAGCGAGCAGGGTAGATCCACCTATAAAGAATGCGATGGTTATGTAACGCTTTCGTGATGGTGGATAGTTGTCTGCGTTGTTGCATCGTAAACGCCGACAGATCAGCAAAGAAGGATAATTCCTGCAAATCTTCTGGTAGGGATTCTCTGCGTCTTGTTGCTGCCATAAACTGATCCTTGATGTGGTAGAAATGGATACGGACGATGGTATCCCTCGGAAGATGCGCAGCCACATGTTTAGGTTTGGGAAGTCTATGGATGCGGTCCACAAGTAAGTCTTCCAGCGGTGCCTCTGGGAGGATTGTTTTAGCAATCTGTAAAAAGTGATGTTTCAGGTCTGGAGGTTTAACGGATTCAGGAATGCCGCGAATTTTAATATTATTCCTCCTAGACCTATCCTCCAAATTTGCTAATTTCAGTTTCATGAGCATCATTTCTTCATCCCTGTCATTATGGGCATCCACCAGGTCATTGAAAGTTGTAGCAAATTCACCCATTTTAGATTCAACATGAGACACTCTCTGCGACACTGAGGATAATTCTGATTTAAAGTTCCTAGTGAGAGTCTGAATGTCAGCATGGATCGTGGAGCGCAGTGACACCAGCATGTCTTTCAATGTTGTGTCCAGAATAGGGGCATTCGCTGTGGGGAATTCTGACAGGGAATCCTGCAGCTCTCTGGTGTCTTCCAGAGAGGAATCCAGACTTGCTTCAGCCTCCTCTCTGTCACCACTATCCAGCCTCGGCTTGCTTTTGGCAGGGCTAGTCACCCCCGACAACGAGGGAGTGCTAGTGGATTTCCCTGAATAGCGGTGTGGATGGTCTGGGAGGTTCGGAGTTGGTACCTGTCTGTTGGACGCTGTGTAAGCGCCATGCTCTTTTCCACCTCGTGCACCGCCGCCATCTTGCTCCGTCTGCCTCCGCTGTGTAAGGAAGTAGTCTGGCAGCTTATTCGGTTTTCCACCGCTTTTTCTTTTGCGCTGAGGCATCTCCAGGCTTGCCCGCTCCTCCTGAGGTGAATTTCGCCAGGAAACGAGGCTTGAAAAACGGATAATCTCCCCCTTTTGGCCCGTGTGTGCGAGGAGCTCTTCACTGAGCGTCCATCCGCTCCGCCGGCTAGCCACGCCCCCCCCGATGCCATCGCATTTTGAGAGACCCGAACCGTTACAGTTTACAGTTCAAAAAAAAGTGTAAAAAAATAAATAAATAAGTAAAATAAAAAAAATAAAATATATATATATATATATATATATATATATATATATATATATATATATATATATAAAATATAAAAACCAAAAATAGTTGTTGTTTTATTGTTCTCTCTCTTCTCTCTCTATTGTTGCTCTTTTTTACTGTATTCTATTCTGCAATATTTTATTATGTTTTATCATGCTTGCTTTCCAGGTATGTAATTTTTTTATACTTTACTGTTTACTGTGTTTTATTGTTAACCATTTTTTTTTGTTTTCAGGTGCGCCATTCAGCTGCAGCGCAAATTTATTTATCTTGACAGTAACAGCGTTTGCTCCCACGATACATAAAGCCGTGACTCCAACACTGTAGGTGGTGATTTCACCACTACAGTTAAAAAAAAAAAGCATATATGCCGAAGCATGGGGGCAGCAGGGGCGGAGGAGCGATTTTGCTCTTAATGCCACATACATACGGTCGAAATTCCGACGGAGGGCTTGCCCGTGGAAAAGTTCAACCGTGTGTACGTGGCATAACTTTTTTGTGGGAGGATGCCCCCATGCTTCGGCATATATAAATGGTGTATGTATGCCCATAATTAGAACTGGGTGGATGAAGGGAGGTATTCTAATGGTGGCATACTCACCGATCAATCTCTTTTTTTCGTTCAGCCAACATGACTCTCAGCAAATAGCTTGGGGTGTCTACTTTCCAAAATGGGGTCATTTGGGGAGGGGGGGGGGGTTGTGCTATTTTGGCATTTTATGGCCTTCGAAACTGTAAGCCCTTGTACACACGGTCGGAGATTCCGTCGGAATGTGTGCGATCGGAGCGTTTTGTCGGATATTCCGACTGTGTGTGGTATGCATCGGACTGTTTCCGTAACTTGCCTGAAATATTTTCCGACAAACTGCTCCGATCGGACATACTCCGATCATGTGTAGCCTACTCCGACAGACAAGGTGCCACGCATGCTCACATTCAAATTCCGAAACGGAAGCGCTCGTTCAGGTAAAACTACTGCTCGTAATCGATAGAGCACATTCGTCACACTGCAATGTTAAAAATTCTTTCATGAAGCGCATTCTCTTGTTCTTTACAATGCTGCAAGAAGGAACTTCTTCAGATGCTCATAGTCACACACACTTCTCCCGAACGTATTCCCTGACTCTTTTTCAACCATTTCTGGAATACAATTTTGGATTTCGTCACATCTACACAATTTTATTTTTTATTTTTTTTGGATGCATTTTTTTTTTTCCTAAACATCTCCTTTTTTGACAGTTTGCTCATTTCTCCATTTTTTGGGGTGTGTTTTGTGTGTAAACTTACCACAACAACATTATTATATTTTTTAGATTTTCTTTTTTAATTTACAGGAGGTTGTTTAGTGTTGGTACCCCTTGTTATTCATTTCTTTTCATTACTTTTTTTGTGAAATGTACCTGCCTGCTCACAAATAAACTGGCCTTTTGGAAGGAAAACACATACGCAAGTATTTCATCAAACAAAAAAACCCTTTATTTTGGTCGCAATAAAATAAAAAGAGGAAGGCAGTGCTGGAGAAACTTGTTACTTTGGTGCAGCCTTTGGCCCCCAGGGCAGACATGAACAAATTAGAATAAGAAAAATTGGTGGCCTGAGGAGTACATATCTCAGGGAGAGAAGTCTGGTCCAGAAGTCCTAGAGATCAGGAAAATCAGATGCCATTTATGTCCCCAGGATGTGGTTCTTCAAGAGGCTGCATCTTCTGGCAGACCAGACTGAACCCAGGCCATCACTCTCTCGTCTTCCTTAGACACTTCCCACCAGGCATCCTTCGAGGCTGTGGCTGGGCTCCTGTAGTTGGGGCAGGAGGAGGAGAAGGAGGGCGATGGTCGACCTCCTGACTGCCACTTGCCACAGCCTCCCCCCGGCTGAAGTCTTCCTGTGTATGAAAATGGGACATAGTTTTAGTTTTTTGCTCATCAACCACACCATTTTGAGCTCCTGACTTTTGCAAATTGAATGTTACCAAATAGAACAGACTATCATTCTGAGCCCAGCATTTTTCATTCCCGTCCCAATCATTTTTGGACACTACTGTCTATTGAGATGTAAACCACTTTGTTAAATCACAACTTACTGATCAATAACATCTAGTTAACATAGTTAGTCAGGTTGAAAAAAGACACAAGTCCATCCAGTTCAACCACAAAAAATAAAAATAAAAATAAAAATAAAATAAATAAATAAATATATAAATATAAATAAATATATATATATATATATATATATATATATATATATATATATATATATATATATATATATATATATATATATATATATATATATAATATATATATATATATATATATATATATATATACACACACACATATATATATATATATATAATAAATATCATACCAGCCCATATACCCACAGTTGAATCAGAGGAAGGCAAAAAACCCCAGCAGAGCATGATCCAATTTGCTAAAGCAGGGGAAAAAATTCCTTCCTGATCCCCCGAGAGGCAATCGGATTTTTCCTGGATCAACTTTACCTATAAATGTTAGTACCCAGTTATATTATGTATATTTAGGAAATAATCCAGGCCTTTCTTAAAGCAATCCACTGAGCTGGCCAGAACCACCTCTGCAGGGAGTCTATTCCACATTTTCACAGCTCTTATTGTGACATCATTAAATGTACGACAAGAAATATGTTCAACAATGCAATACCTGTCTCAAGCTGGGCCCCACCACATGTTGCTGCCTGGAAGGCCCAGGTTGGACGTTGGAAGCCTCAGCTGGGGGTGAAGGATGCCTTGAAGAAAGACTGGAGAGTGGTGGCCTGGGTACCCCCTGGTCTACCAGAAAATGCAGCCTGTCGAAGTAAACCATCCTGGAGTAATAAACGGCATCTGGATCTCCTGATCTCAAGGACTCCAGGTGCTTCTTTCTCTCCCTGAGATATGTAATCTTTATGTCCCCAATTCTCCTATTCATATAGGTCATGTCTGCCGTGGGGACCATGATCTGCACCAAAGAAAGACGTTTCTCCAGCGCTGCCTTCCTCTTTCTTCTGTCGTGATAAAACTGGTTGTTGATCTCCCACAGGCAGGGCATCTCCTTGTAAAGTTGGAGGAATAGCCCCATAAAATTTGGGTTTCCGAATGGATCCATCTTATCTGCAAGACACAACACAAGACAAACCCTAAAATACTAATAATGCCATGAAAAACCCTCCTAATCTTGTCCCAACATCGGCCTAGATAGAAGCAGTCTAGTCTAGTGATGCACCAAGTTCAAAATTTTACCTTCGTTGGCACGATCGTCGCATCCGCGCCTCACTCTGTTCCCAGATCGTACGTACGACACATGCGTGTTGCATTTTATATACAGTGCGCATGCGTGAAACTCCGCCCGCCCCTGACGTTCTTTCTAGACTATTCCCCGCCCCTTCGCTTTCGGCGCAGTGGGGAGAGCACATGGCGGAGAGAACACAGGTGCGCAATCACAGTTCCACTAACAAGGAGGAGGGTGAGGAAAGCCCGGAGCCTGAAAGAGAAGATTTAAGGCCTCAAATATGTCTTTTGGAGAGATGTTGGAGATGGTCGACATATTGAACAGGACCGACTATGATGGGAAGTATGGACCTTACCCAAACCCAAATATCAGAAAGGCCAAGATCATGAATAAAGTTGTGAAGAGTCTTCAGAAGAATTTTGGGGTACGCCGATCCAAGGATCAACTGAGAAAATGCTGGTCAGACCTGAAACTGAGGGAGCACGGGCAGTACAGAAGGATCAAGCGTGTTCTTCAAAAAAGTAAGTAGTTGTCGTGTGTTCATATGATTATTCTTGCTTGCATACTGCTCCATGTGCTTTGATTTCATGTTGTGCATTTTAAAATGGCCACTTTCAAGTTCATGGTTTCATTCGTTCGTAAGAAACATCGTTCTGCAGGTAAGTATTCCAGCTTAACAAAGTGTCCACAATAATGTTCTCACCTTGGAACTCGGCCAAAAAACACAATTGTACAACACTTCCAAGCAATGTTTCATATTCCTATTTCTGCCCTCTGTGTGTTAATTATTCTTTTTTTACATTCTCATAGGGGAGAGAAGACTCGGCAAGTATGAGGACACCAGGGACCACACCCCTCCCAAAGAAGGGCAATCTCGAAAACCAGAAGCAGAGGAGCAGGAGGAGGAGGAAGGAGAGATTGTTAAGGTTGGGCAAATTGTCACCACAACAGGTGAGTGTCGGAGAACACAGCTTCAGGTAAGCTCATCAATGTATCTCACCATATTTTTATTACATGGTGTGTTTTTTTTTGCTTTGTTTTGTAGGTGATGTGGAAGAAGATTCCCGTTTTACCAGTGAAAGTGCCCAGATCCTGATTGGGGAGATAATGGGGTGCAATTGGGATTTGGAAAATATACAGCAAAACATCAATGATGTTAAAAATAAAATGAAGAACATCATTGATGTTTTGGGGAGAGTGTGAAACACCAAAAACTAGCTAGGGTTTTAGTATAGATATTTTAAAACACAACTTTTGTATTTTTAGAAAAACCAAATTTGGAAGATGCACAGAGTGTGTAAACATGTGCTAGCTACCATCATGGGGGATCAATGTACGCGTTTTGTGTAATGTGGCTGAGATGAAGGGGTTGCAGCCCCAAAGCATGTACATTGATCCCCCATGATGGGAGATAGCACATGTTGACACATTGTGTGCATCTTCCAAATTTGGATTTTTCAGGGGTGACACCCCATGTGATGAAGGCAATATCAGCCCAGTTTGTACATACTCATGTCTGATATTGTCTTCACTTTTCAAAGTTGAACTTTGTAAGTTCCTGTGTTCTATATTTTACGCTTTGATATATGCCTGTTTACACCAAAACACCAAGTAAACAAAAATTACCAGAAAGTCTGTTTTTGATACACACAATTTCTTGGTTTGTTGTAAAAAACATTTCTAAACGCACATGTGAATGTACTTGTATTAAAAAGTTAAATTAGGCATGCGCGGGAGCTCGTCGGATGGCAGCTTAGTCCGCGAGCTCCGCACCGCCCCGGCCCTACAACCACTCCAGCGCTGATTCAAGCAGCGAGCCTCGGCCGCAAGTATCACCGGCGGACGGGGGAAACACCCGAGCAGTCCGGGATGGCCGGAGGAACGGCTCGGAGAGACCTTTCCCGTGTTCTAAACACGGGCCCGGGACCCGCGCTCACAACCAAAATGGCGCCGAGCGCCGCAGCACGAGGGGAGATACAGGAGGAGGACGACAATATAGCAGATCCACCTCTTCACTCTGCGGGACAGACAGTTACCACAGTGAGTAATAACTTCAATGTCTGCCTGTCCCCCTCCTCCACCGAATCCCTCCTAGGCAGGGTCCTAGACGAGATGCCACTCTCACCCCTGGGGGACATCACAGCAAGCCCAGGAGGCAGCGAGGCCTTTATGCCTAGCAATCTCCCCTCACCTCAGGACTTTCCCTCTATGGTTGCAATGTTCGGCACCATGTTAGCCAGGGGTCTCTCCCAAACTGCCACTCAAATCACCTCAGCCATTCACGCTGACTTACAACAACTAGGCAACAGAATTGAAACGATCGAACTCAAAACAGATCAAACAGTCTCCAGAGTAAATCAAAATACCACACGAATACAGGATTTACAAGATCAACTTGAAACTGCGTTTTCCAAAATAGACGACCTCGAGAATCGTTCGAGGAGATACAATTTCCGTATCAGAGGAATCCCTGAGTCTTTCCAGGACTCGGCACAAGTGGTCCAATCATTCATAAAAGAGCTCATTCCAGACATACCTGATCATCGCCTTGAGCTGGACCGCGCTCACAGGGCGCTGCAACCTCCACGCCAAGATGGGCTCCCGAGAGACATCATAGTAAAACCACATTTTTACAAGGTTAAGGAGGAGGTCATGAAACGGTCGAGGGGCGAAGGACCTCTTATGTTCCAGGGCAACCCCATACAAATCTTTGCTGACTTATCGCCCTATACCATCCAAAAACGGAGGTCTTTGAAACCGCTGCTTCTCGCACTATCCCAGAAATCGATTGCATACCGATGGTCCTTCCCATTTCGGCTTTCATTCTCCTTTAATTCTAAATCTTACGGCTTTTCATCATTTCAAGACGGTGAAAAACTCCTCCTTCAACTTGGCCTCATCTCAAGGGAACCTGACTCATCGTCTCCTCTTCACAAGACCCCGAATGTGTCCTCTAAGAGACCTCCGCCTTCGAGCCCAATCGCCCCAGCATGGCAGAAGCGCCTCTCAAAGAAGTCCAAGGACTCCAAGCCGCCTTAATGACAGTTTCTGATCCGGGTTCGGTTGTGGACCCGTGTCTTGCTCCTTGATCCCGGCTGATCCGGATCCTTGGATATACTCAGGACCCTCTTTGACTATTTGAAAAAGGGGGGGGGGTGGTTTCCCCCCCCCCCCTTTTTTTTTTTTGTACTGTTCCTGTATTCTACATTGCTCACATGGTCATGGTTTTCTTTGACTTTTTATCTCATATCTTTGGATAGAGTTCTAAGTTAGATGATAATTACACAAATAGGCTCCTCTCAGATTCATCACTGAATTTCGAAGGTTAAGTTTCCCCACTTAAGTCCTTCTTAGACCTACTATTCTGTTTAACTTAAGGGTTTCTCACGAAACTCCTGGACTATTCCAGCCTCGTCATCATTTGTAGGTCAATAGCTGGTGAGGTAATCAAACGGTTTGCAACATTTTGTCCTTAGGGACATTTAGGGCTCAGTTCATGATCTATTTGTTTTTTTTCATTAAAGCTCCTGGAGAGGGCCGGGGCGGCTGTCCTGTACCTCCACGTATCTCTAACCAAAAGGGGGACTCAGTTGAGTTCCTCGGTTGGACTGGAGATCTCGCGCACCCCCCACTCATGGGTGGTGCGATATTACGGTTAGGTTTGGGGTTAGGGTATGTGAGGTGCGGGAATGGGTTCCCACACCTCATCTGGGTGTTCTTGTTTGCCTGTTTATTGTTTACATGTTCTGACATATCGCTTATCTCCTATTTTTTTCCTAGCAGATCCATCTCTCTACCTTTCTTTTCCATCCCTCATCCTACCTGTTCCTCCCGAAGGTCTCCTATCCACGTGTGTTTTCAGAATTTGGCGGTTACCGTCCTCATTACACAAGGTAAGTCCCACTCTCTCCTAGATGATGCCTCCCACCTGTTCCATGTCGGTTCATAACACCGCTTCACCTCCCATCTCCATAGTTTCACATAATGTCCAGGGCCTAAATTCCCCTGTTAAAAGGCGGAAATTGTTCAAACTATACCAATCACAAAAATTTGCGGTTCTCCTGCTGCAGGAGACCCACTTCCCTAAATCATTCCATCCCTCATTTCTTCACCAACACTTTCCCCAATTCTATCTCTCCAATGCGGAAAACAAAACGAAAGGTGTAGCTGTCTGCTTTTCTAAACATCTAAATTTTTCCATGTCACAGATTATTACTGACCCGCTGGGCAGATATATCCTGGTTAAAGGCACCATAGACGGGACAGTCTATACCTTTGTCTCGTACTATGCACCCAATAAAGGTCAAGCTAATTTTTTCACTTCAATGCTAACCACCCTTTCCCCGCAACTGGACGGAGTTATAGTCTTGGGGGGGGATTCGAACGTAACATTCGATCTGTCATTAGATAAATCACGATCTGGCCTGCATCGTCCTAAACAACCCTCTAAACAAAGTACTAGGATAGCCAAACTCCTTTTTGACACGGGTTTAGTGGATATTTGGAGGGAACTTAACCCCCGCGCCAAAGACCATACCCACTATTCAGCCCCACAAAAATCGTACGCCAGGATAGATCATATTTTTCTACGAGGTACTAACGTTCCGCTAGCGCTGAAGTCCACTATTAGAGACTCCCCTATCTCAGACCACTCCATGGTTACAATCTCCCTCTGCAACTCTTGTAACACGAATAGGGAATTCAAGTGGCGTCTCAACGAATCGCTTCTTAGTAATCCAGCTCACTGCTCCATGTTGGAACGGGACTTAGGGGAATACTTTAAACTTAATGACACTGCAGACGTCTCCCCCGCTACATTATGGGCAGCCCATAAAACCGTGATACGGGGCAAAATCATACAATTCTCCTCCCAACTGAAAAAGGAACATAGGGCCGAAATAACCAAACTCACTAACGAATTCCAGGCATCATGTAAACGTAACAAACGTGAACGTACACAAGCTTCCCGTCGGGATTTAGAAAACTCAAGAATCAAACTTAATTTAGCCCTCACCACTGAAGCAGAAAAACACCTCCGATGGTCTGGTGCCAGGTTTTATTTACACAAAGATAAAATTGGCTCTAAATTGGCCACCAAACTGTCACCCAAATCACGGATAATGGCTCTACCCAAGATAAGGCTACCGTCGGGCATCCCGACACAAAACCCACAACGCATCCTAAAATGCTTCCACTAATTTTTCTCTTCCCTCTACAAAGACAACAATCCCACCCCTCTCCCAAGCGTCGAGAAGTTTCTAGATTCCTTACCCTTGCCCAAACTCTCTAGGGAGCATATGGAGCTCCTTGAACAACCCATTTCCTCTTCGGAGGTCAAGGAAACCATACAGAAACTCAAACTAGGCTCCGCTCCCGGCCCAGACGGCTTTTCAGCCGGATATTACAAAAAATTCTCTGACACTTTAGCTCCTTACTTGGCGAGATTTTTTAATTCTCTTCGCCAAGGTACTCCCCTGGATAAAGCCTCTAACCTAGCATACATCTCGGTCATTCCAAAACCTGGAAAAGACCCGTCTTTGGTGTGCAACTATCGTCCGATTTCATTGATCAATAACGATCTCAAACTTTTAACGAAAATAATGGCAAATCGTTTATCCTCCTTCATAGCTCAGTATGTACACCAGGACCAAGCAGGCTTTATCCCGGGGAGACAGGGCCCAGACCAAGTAAGAAGAGCCATAGACATAGTGTCCCTCCTTAATTCGCAATGGGATGGTGGACCCCCTCAGGAAGGGTTCCTCCTTTCTGTGGATTTACAAAAAGCGTTCGACACAGTCACCTGGCCTTATATTTTCGAAGTACTTCGTAGGTGGGGCATAGGGCCATATTTCCTAGGTACCTTAAAATCACTTTACTCTAACCCCAGCGCCCAAGTACGATTGCAAGGACGATATTCTGACATATTTACCATTGAGAAGGGGACTAGACAGGGATGTCCTTTATCGCCCCTGATTTTCGCCTTAGCCATCGAATCCCTAGCCATAGCCATACGTACAAATCCGGATATCAGAGGAGTCTCATGTGGTGGGCGGGAACATAAATGTGCCCTTTTTGCCGATGATTTACTCCTTTTCATCACATCCCCCCTCATTTCTACTCCTAACATTATCAAACTTTTAGAACAATTTGCAGTCGCTTCAGGACTTCGAGTCAATGTTTCAAAATCCGCAGCACTGAACATATCCATCTCGCCAAACCTTCTCACGCGCCTTCAGGCTCACTTCCCGTTTACTTGGAACTCTTCAGCCATCCCGTATCTGGGAGTTAACTTAACCGACAGACATGACAAGTTATTTGCTAGCAATTACCCCCCCATGTTCAAAAAACTCGAAGCGGAAATGGCCATGTGGTCCAAATATGATCTATCCTGGCTGGGCCGGGTTAATTCTATTAAAATGACCCTCTTACCTCGCTTGCTATACCTCTTCCGTTCTCTTCCAATCCCAATCAAAAAAGCCCAAATTATGCGGCTCCAATCCTCTATCTTAAAGTTTGTCTGGGGTTCTAAAGGCAGCAGATGTTCCAAGGAGATTCTTTATAGATCCAAGACCCAGGGTGGCCTTGCTCTCCCCAATGTTTGGTGGTACTACCAAGCCGCTCAGTTAGCTCAAATCTCAGTAGTATATTCCAAGGGCCCTAAGCCCCACTGGCTTATAATGGAGAGGGAGGCGATACCGAAATACACGATTGATTACTTACTCTGGTCGACACCAAAACTTCGCCCTGCAATATTGGCCCCTACACTATCTCACACTATGTCTTTGTGGGACAAACTACGAAAGCTCCCAGCCCTGGTCTCTCCCCTGCGCCCCCTTGCACACCTCTTTAATAATCCAGAATTCCCACCGGGTCAAAATATTTTAGCGTTTAAATGGTGGGTGGACAAGGGGCTATATAGAATTGGCCACTTCCTACACGCCACTGGACCTCTCACACCGGGATACTGTGTGAGTAAATTGGAGATGCCCACTACCGAAAGCTATAGACTATTTCAGATTTCCCATTTTCTACGCTCCAAATGGCCCCTCAATTCTACTCCCCCTTCACCGACTCAATATGAAATATGGTGTGCTGACATACAGGATCAGAGGGGAGGCATCTGCATTGTTTACAACTCTCTAGCCAAGGCTCTTAACAAACCATTATACGCCCGACTTTGGGAACAAGACCTGGCAATAGAGTGGGACTTGACCAAATGGTACTCGCTTTTCGGCAGATCATTCAAAGGCATTATGAATACCTCACTAATGGAAGCTAGCATTAAGATCATGATGCGTTGGTATCGTGTCCCAGCCTCTCTGGCTAAGATGTTTCCGAACACTTCCCCCCTATGTTTTAGGGGTTGTGGACTCACGGGCACCCTTCTCCACATATGGTGGACATGCCCTAGGATACGAAAATTTTGGAACAGTTTTTTTCACCTATTGAGAAAAATTACGGGAACGGCTGTCCCACAGATACCTGAAATAGCACTTCTTAATGCCAGCATTGATAAGATCCCCAAACACACTCAATCCTTAATTTTTTACATGCTCTTAGCAGCTAGAATTACCATAGCTAAAAATTGGAAAAGGCCCACGGTACCTCTGAATGGTGCGAAACTGAAAATTTCGTGGATCATGGCCCAGGAAAAGATTGTCAGTAAACTTCTAGACAAAACCCACAAATTTCAATTGGTTTGGGAACCATGGGCTAACTACATCGGAATCCCTATTATTCCAGGGACTTAGGAGTCTGGGTACGCTATTCTTCACCTAGGTGACCTTCCCCCTCGTTCCCTCTTTCCCTCCTTCCTTCTCTATGCTACCTCTTTCCTATGGATCTGCTCTCCCTCTTATTCTTTCTAATCCTGCTCCTCTTACGATCCTCTCTTTTGCTGTGCTCTTGGGTTAATACAAAATTTCCCCAGTGCTTCAGTCTCGCATTTTGAGATTTACACAGATGGTATGGGTCTACCAGTGTAGCTGGGTATTCTTGTTCTTACGATGGTTTAACCTGTTATATCTCAACTTTCTAAATGAGTGCAGTGATTCTGTTTTCTTCAAAACAAGATACACAATGGCATTTAAGTATGCGTATTACAGAAGCTAGTAGATGGGGTATTAGCAGCCCCCTTCAGACTCTCTATGTCACTCTCAGAGACTGGGTTAGGGTGGGTTCCCTCTCCACAGTGTGCTCCCCCTGGGGTGGAGAGGAGGCTCTCCCTTAGTAGCTCGTCTCTCCTACGACCACAAATTTTAAGGCTGAAGGATTGGTAATGCATACTTTTATTATATAATTACATACATTACTGTATCATCTCGTTGTATTATCAAGGAAATAAGAGAAACTGTCTCATGTATTCTGTATTGATTATTGTATACTGGACTATAATTCTACACTCTCCGACCCAAGAGTACGATATATGTGTTTGAAAAATTTTCTTTTGTATTGCTGTATTGAATTCGGTTTAAAAAACTCAATAAAACATTGAAAATAAAAAGTTAAATTATCAACAATGTGTGGCTTCCTTTTTCATTGTGCCAAACATGTATTTGGAGTAAAATTTTAGTTTGCGGTGAGAATGGGTGTTATTTACTAAAGGAAACTCCCCTTTGCACTCCAAAAGCAGTTTCAGGTGTACTTTTGCAGTGCACTTGTAGTGCATAGTGGATGTGCCTTTAGTAAAAAACACCCACAGTGATGTGTAAATTTGGACAATCATGCCAATTTCCTGCCATGGTGCTGAAAATTAGCACGATTTTGGTCAGTAATGTAGCAGACACACAACATAATAAGCTTATCTGAAGAAGAGACTGTCCCCTCATCTCACTCAGAACTTGGGTTTGCACTGTTGGTGAAAAAAGGAACAACAAGAAAAAATTTTTTTTTACCTAGGAGACACCTAAAAGCAAGCCAAGCAGTAAATGAAGGAGTTTCAAAGAAAAATGTATTTTGAAAATGCCTCTCAGACATTTTCTGGCATATCAATGGCCCCCCTACCCACAAAGTAGTCCATGTATTGGGTTCTAACCTCACGGGCGGTTTGGGGGGGCAAGCCAGGATGAGCAGGTTCAAGGCCCGTGAGGTTAGCATCATTTTCCAGCAAGTCTGCTTCTTGTTGGCCAACTGAGACCGCATAGTTCACAGAAATTTTTTTTTAGAAAATTGTGCAGAACACAGCACGCCAGCACTATATGATTGAGTTTGTATTCCGCCATGTGAATAGGCGTTAGAAAAAGGCGGAACCGGCTGGCCAGTATACCAAAAGTGTTCTCCACCACTCTTCGGGCTCTGGACAGGAGGAAATTAAAAATCCTCTGATCTGGGGTGAGGGTCCTCATCGGGAAAGGCCGCATCAGATGGTTCGCCAAGGAAAACGCCTCATCCGCGACGAAGACGAACGGGAGTCCTTCCCGATTCTCCTCTTGGGGTGGCAAGCCCAGATTGCCACTCTAGAGACGCCAGCAGAACTCCGTCCATGCGAAGACTCCACCATCCCACATCTGTCCATTTTGCCCCACGTCCACATACAAAAAGTCATATGTCGCAGACACCACCGCCAACATCACGATACTATGAAACCCCTTATAATTATAATAGTACAACCCCGAGTTGGGTGGTGGGACGATGCGGACGTGCTTCCCATCTATTGCTCCTCCACAATTGGGAAAGTCCCAACGACTGGCAAAGTGGGAGGCGACAGTCTGCCATTCCTGTGGCGTTGAAGGACACTGTGGAGTGAAACAAGAACCAAAATTAGTAATTTGACAAATCAACATTGCAAGCAGATTAGACACAAACATTTTTGGTCTAAATTAGTATAACATTTTGGGAAATGAGTATTTAAAGCCTAAAGTATAAGGTCCCCTTATGAGAGTCATCACCCCCCCATCCCCCCCATCTGATGGGCCCTTGCTAAAAAATGAGGGGGGGATGTTTTGGACAGGTAACCCTCTCCACTTGATTGAGAGCTCAATGCCTAAATAATGTGTGATACTTTGGGAAGCCCCTCCTTACTTACACTATTGGCAGCCCACCAGACAGGTAAGAAGTATCATAACACCAAAAATATGAAAAAAATGGAAGTACATTTTGACATTCTGCTATCACATATCAAGATAATTAATAGGGGAAAAAAACAAACAATTAAAAAGCATTTGAAAGTATTGGGGCAGGCCCTTGCACTACATGCTTTGGTGAATTTGTCCATAAATGTGATCATCAAAAAGGTAGGTAGAGTGTGTATTGGGTTTGGTAAAGTCATCAGATAGAAGATTGCTATCAGCTGAGCTAGCAGTTGGCTGGAGGGGGGTTCCTAATGAGTTTGGCACAACCCCCCCCCCCCCCCAAAAAAAAGCACTCTGCATGAATTGAAGCACACAAATCACATTTGTAGAGATTTTAGGGGGTGTTTTAGGGGAAAGCAATACTATGGAGCTGACAAAAGACATTGGTAAGTGACTAGACTATAGTTTTATGGGCCAAGAAGAGCATGGCGGGGAAGTTAGTGAGGCATATATGCCTGAGGACAAAGGGGAAGAGTATATGAATTAGAGCATATTGCAATGATGGTAATTAGGGAATGAGGAAAGAAATGCAAGACCTTAGCAATCATGAAATACATAGAATGTGATGTTAAAGGATAAAACTTACCTTCATATAGTCCTTCTGCAGGACCTGAATGATGGCAGAACAGGTCTCTGGAATAATGACCCCAGAGCCTGGGGGGAGATGCCTGTAGAGAACTTGAGGTCCTGAAGGCTTCTCCCTGTCGCCAAGTAGCGCAACATGGGGATGAGCCTCTGCTCCGGAGTGATGGCTTGCCGCATGCAGGTATCCTGCCTGGTGATATAAGGGGTCAGCAAAGCCAGCAGACGGTAAAAACGGGGTCCGTCATCCGGAGATAATTCCTGAAATCATCAGGATTATTCTCCCGGATCTCACGGAGCAAAGGCATGTGTGAGAACTGGTCACGCTGGTGCAACCAATTCTTGGTCCACAAACGCCTCCCCTCCCTGTTCATGGACCGGGCTTGTGTCAAAGTAACAACCCCAACACGAAGCCCCTGCACAGCACAAACTCTACGACGATTACGTAGACGAAACATGGTTTCAAATCGGTCAGCTGGTCAGAATGGACAACAGAAAGCACCGATAAACAGCAAGGCCTGAAAGAACGACCTGAATAGCAGAAGCAAGCAGACAATAAGAAATGCCTTTCAAAGCATACTATACCAAGATATAGTCAACAATGAGAAACAAATACTTACTGACTGCACGCACTGATTATCAGATACGCAAACACAAGCACAAACCGAAGAGCAGTAGCGATCTGAATCACTAATCTGAAAAGAGCGAATCGTCTCTCACCAAACTTCTACTAACACGCGATAGACACAAGATCAGCAGAAGGAGCCCAAGGGGTGCCGGACGTGGTGCTGAACTTCGCTTTTGTAGGCCTGCCGTACACGGCTTACGTCACCGCGTTCGTGGCAACTGCAAATTCCTACAAATTGCTCCGACCGTGTGTATGCAACATCACTTCCGGACCTGGTCCGGAATGAATCCGTTGGAATAACTCCAACGGATTTGGTCATCGGAATCTCCGACCGTGTGTACAAGGGCTAATAGGTAGTGAGGAGTGAAATCTAAAATTTGCACCCTTAGAAATCCAGAAGGCGGTGATTGGTTTTCGGGGCCCCGTACGCAGCTAGGCTCCCAAAAAGTCCCACACATGTGGTATCTCTGTACTCAGGAGAAGCAGCAAAATTTTTGGGGTGCAATTCCACATATAACCATGGCATGTGTGAGCAATATATAATTTAGTGACAACTTTTTGTAAAAAAAAATTATTTTTATTTTTTGTCATTATTCAATCCCTTGGGACAAAAAAAAAATATTCAATGGGCTCAACATGCCCCTCAGCAAATAGCTTGGGGTATCTACTTTCCAAAATGGGGTCATTTGGGGGGGTTTTGTATCATCTTGGCATTTTATGGCCTTCAAAACTGTTATAGGTAGTGAGGAGTAAAATAAAAAATGAATGCCCTTAGAAATCCTGAAGGCGGTGCTTGGATTTCGGAATCCCGTACGTGGCTAGGCTCCCAAAAAGTCCTACACATGTGGTATCCCCATACTCAGGAAAAGCAGCAGAATGTATTTTGAGGTGTAATTTCACATATGCCTATAGCATGTGTGAGCAATATATCATTTAGTGACAACTTTGTGCAAAAAAAAAATGTTTGTAATATTTCCGCAACTTGTGGCAAAATATAAAATATTCCATGGACTCAACATGCCTCTCAGCAAATAGCTTGGGGTGTCTACTTTCCAAAATGGGGTCATTTTGGGGGGTTTTGTGCTATTTGGGCATTTATGGCCTTCGAAACTGTGATAGGTAGTGAGGAGTGAAATCAAAAATTTTCACCCTTAGAAATCCTGAAGGTGGTGATTGGTTTTCGGGGTGCCGTACACGGCTAGGCTCCCAAAAAGTCCCACACATGTGGTATCCCCGTACTCGGGAGAAGTAGCAGAATATATTTTGGGGTGCAATTCCACATATAACCATGGCATGTGTGAGCAATATATCATTTAGTGACAAATTTTTGTAAACATTTTATTTATTTTTATTTTTTTGTCATTATTCAATCCCTTGGGACAAAAAAAAGATATTCAATGGGCTCAACATGCCCCTCAGCAATTTCCTTGGGGTGTCTACTTTCCAAAATGGGGTCATTGGGGGGGGGGTTGTACTGCCCAGCCATTTTAGCACCTCAAGAAATGAAATAGGCAGTCATAAATTAAAAGCTGTGTAAATTCCAGAAAATGTACTCTAGTTTGTAGACGCTATAACTTTTGCGCAAACCAATAAATATACGCTTATTGACATTTTTTTTTTACTACAGACATGTGGCTGAATACATTTTGGCCTAAATGTATGACTAAAATTGAGTTTATTCGATTTTTCTTATAACAAAAAGTAGAAAATATATTTTTTTCTCAAAATTTTCGGTCTTTTTCCATTTAAATCGCAAAAAATAAAAATCCAGTAAAGAAACGACTGGCGACAAATACTGCAGCTGCTGACTTTTAAAATAGTGACACTTACCTGTCCAGCGCACCCGCGAAGTTGGCACCCGAAGCCGATCTCTCGATCGTCTCTCGGGTGCTGCCGCCGCTATCTTGGGTATGGGAATCAGGAAGTGGAGCCTTTCGGCTTCATTTCCCGGTTCCCTACTGCGCATGCGCGAGTCGCGCTGCGCAATAAGGATGGACCCGCTGCCTCTGGGATCTGTGTGGTTCCCAGCAGGCAGCGGGGGGACTTTCGGAAAGGGGTGTAATCTATGCCCCTTTCCGCAGAGAGCTATCCCGGAAGTGGGTGCAGATACCTGTACTGTACAGGTACCTGCACCCCCCTCCCCCCTGAAAGGTGCCAATTGTGGCGCCGGAGGGGGGGAGGGTTCCGATGAGCGGAAGGTCCACTTTAGGGTGGACCTCCGCTTTAACAGTATTCGCACCACACGTGAGGTATCACCGCAAAGTCAGAATGAGAGCAATAATTCTAGGGCCAGAGCTCCTGTGCAACTCTAAACTGGTAACCTGTAAAGGCTTTTAAATGTCACCTATGGATAATTTAAAGTACTGTAATATGTTGGCGTTCCAGAAATGCACAATTTTAAAGCGTGACATGTTAGGTATCTGTTACTCAGCGTAGCGTCATCTTTTATATTTTACCAAAAATGTGGTATTATATTGGGTTTGTGTGCACTAAAATTAATAAAAGCTAATGATGATCCCTATAGTAGTGGTGCTCACTTTACCTTTAGAAGTTCCTTTTTTAAGAATTCATCCAGGATTACTAGTTGGGAGGGTTAAATTCAAAAGTCTAAGTAATAATTTAAATGATTCTCTCTTTTATGATCTTTTAATTTTGCAAATTGTAAACATTCCCCTTAATTAACAACTGCAGAAATGTTCTTCCTTGGAGTTGGGCTTTTAAATCTATGGAGCCTGTAAGCCTTGGCGTTGCACATCTTATTTGCATGTCACGTAGCGCCATCTAGTGTACTCTTGGCTTTCTTGCAACACCACACTATAGAAAACAAAGGTCCGTAATATTCCTTCTAACTACATTTTATAAACTTAATTGACGCTACACACTTATCAAAATAAAAAAAATACAGAGGACATTGTTGTGAGGTGGCGGCAAGGGCGGCACCGTTTACTTTTTTTTTTTACTTTATAAAAATGGAAACAAGTGATTTATCTCACTGCATCGCAATGCAGTGAGATGCGGGGACATGAGATGAGGGTAGAGGTTGACCGATATGGGTTTTTCTCTGGCCGATGCCGATATTTTGAAATTGCGGTGGCCAATGGCTGATATATGATGCCGATTTTTTTCCCCTTCATCTCATAAAATCTAAGTTAGACACCTTTCACACTGGGGTGTTTTTCAGGCGCTTTTCGGCTAAAAATAGTGCCTGTAAATTGCCTTCAAAACGGCTCCCCTGCAGTCTGTGTGAAAGCCTGAGTGCTTTCACACTGAGGAGATGCACTGGCAGGATGTTAAAAAAAAAAAAGTCCTGCAAGTAGCATCTTTGGAGCGGTGTAAACCGCTCCTCCACCACTCCTGCCCATTGAAATGAATGGGCACCACTGCTGAAGCGCCTGCAATGCGATTTGGCAGCAGCGCTTCACAAGTGCATTTAACCCCTTCCTCGGCCACTAGCTGGGTTATATGTGCCCCGCTAGCAGCCGAATAGCACTGATAAAATTACAGTTACCATCAACGCCTGCCCGCTCCAGTGTGAAAGCAGCCTTCAGTAATAAGTGATACAGAAAATTTCTTACATTTAAACATTTATTAAACAAAACAAACCTCCAATCAGTTCACTTGTATGTATAATTTAGATTAAAAAAACAAAAAAAAACTATATATTAAATACACAAAAACAGGTACTCAAAACTTTTGGAAGAAAAAAAAAGGGCTAACTTTACTGTTTTTTTTTTTTAATTGGTGTATTTTTTCCAAAATTTCCTAAAATATTGCAAAAAACGCTATTTTATTCCCTAGGGCCCCTGCTAAAAAATATATATATAATTTTTGGGGGTTCTAAGTGATTTTCTAGCAGAAAATACAGGATTTTTACTTGTAAGCAACAAGTGGCAGAAAAGATTTAGTATTTAAATGGTTAAACTGAGATCTCCTACACAGGGAGTTCAGTCCATTGAAGAAGAAACATTGTATCACTTTGCTCTTTTCTTGGCAGACTGCCAAGAGAGGAGGAAAGCGCTTCACTGATAAACTTCAGGCAACTTACATTGGCTTCTATTACAGAAGTCTTTTGCAAGTCGCGCTGAACATATAGGCCTCTTTCACACTGACGTCCCGTTCAGGCCCGCCTGTCAGTTTTTCAGGCGGACCTGAACGGGTGCTCCATAGAGGTCTATGGAGCGTCGGATGTCAGCGGTGACATGTCCGCTGACATCCGACCCGCTCCGATCCGAAAAAGTGTAACGGAGGAAAAAGCTATTTTTCCATCCGTCTGCGGATCGGATCGGGTGACGACGGGCACTGCGGTCCGTCGTCATCCGATCTCCCATAGGGGAGAGCGGCGCTGTGACAGGTCCGTCCCTGCGCAGTGTGCAGAGACAGACCTGTCATCTCCCTGCTCAGCGGGGATCGGCGGAGTGATCCCCGCTGAGCAAACGGATATGCACGGGGCGGATCAGAACTGATCCGCCCCGTGTGAAAGGACCCATAATCGGCCTTTTTATCAGCACAATCGGCTGATGCCGATTAATTAAAAAATGCCAAATATTGTCGACCTTTAGATGAGGGGTGAAAAAAAAATGCTGCATGTCTGTATGCCGCAACCTATTTTAGGAGAGCATTGTGGTGTGAACAGGACACAGAAAACAATTGTATTCTTTATTCCCTTGCTTTGAGCCTATGTTGTACTGTGCAAATTAATGCAAGCCCTTAAATGAATGAGCCCTAAACAATTAAAACCAATGAAATGTTATCATTCAACTGCTGCACATTACATACATCTACATCCTACGTTTCTCAATAACCTTAACTATATACAGTATTACATGGAGCTGCACAATTCTAGTCAAAAGCAGAATCACTATTTTTTTGCTTAGAATAAAAACATCACGATTCTCACGGTGTAAAATCTTTCACAAATAAAAGTTGGGCTAACTTTACCTGTTCGTTTTTTTTCATTAATTAACCCTTTCATGACTAAGCCTATTTTTGGCATTTGGTGTTTACAAGTTAAAATCCATATTTTTTGCTAGAAAATTACTTGGAACCCCCAAACATTATATATATTTTTTTGAGAAAGTAAAAATGCAGCGCTTAGCCTATAAATATAAATGTGACTTAATAGAAAAATTATATATGTATAAATAGTGTGAAAAACCTAAATAATGTGAAAAAATCATTAGTGAAGCATACTTTCAAAACCCAGATGTCCAATAAAGTCAAAAGACATTTGTCTGTAACCCAAATGTCCAATGGAGTGAAAAAACAAACTAAAAAGCCAAATAATCATAAAAAATAATGTGACACAATATAAAGTCCCATGTGAAATATGAAACAAAAAGTGATTAATCTTGTTTGTTCAAAACAACAATAATGATGCTTGACCACGTGGACCCTTCACCTCTGTAAACCAATAATGAATGGAGGCTTACCAGATCCCCAGCGACCCCCTGTTAAGGGGGTCCGGTATACCCCCTGGAAGCCGAGTACGCACATCTGCGTACGCTCAGCGGGAAGGGGTTAAAGTGCAATTTTTTCCCAAAAAATTGCATTGGAACGACTGCTGCGCAAATACAGTCTGACACCATTTTATTCTCTAGGGTCTCTGCTATATATATATATATCATTACAATGTTTTTACTTAAGTTCCACTGCTAAAGAATGTTGTGATTCTTGGCAGACTGCCCATTTTTTTGTTGTTTTTTTTTTCCTTTCTTTGAGGGCTGTTGGCTTTAGCAGAGCAGTGGAATCACAATATTCCTACCGCACGTTACCAAAAACATCTGTGAACATATTTATTCTGTTCATAAATGACCTGGAGGATGGGGTAAGCAGTTCAATCTCTATATTTGCGGACAATACTAAGCTAAGCAGGGCAATAACTTCTCTGCTGCTGTAGCCCATCTACATCAAGGTTCGATGTGTTGTGCATTCAGAGATGGTATTCTACATAACTTGGTTGTAATGAGTGTTATTTGAGTTACTGTTGCCTTTCTATCATCTCAAACCAGTCTGCCCATTCTCCCTGACACAACTGCCACTCACTGGATATTTTCTCTTTTTTGGACCATTCTTTGTAAACCTTAGAGGTTGTTGTGCGTGAAAATGCCAGATCAGCACTATTTGAAATACTAAAACCAGCCCATCTAGCACCAACAACCATGCCACATTCAAAGTCACTTTATCCCATTTCTTCCCCATTCTGATGCTCGCTTTTAACTTCAGAAAGCCGTCTAGATGCCTAAATGCATTGCGATTGGCTGATCAGCAATTTGTGTTACCAAGCATTTGAACAGGTGTACCTAATAAAGTGGCCGGTGAGTGTATAATGTACAGAAATTACCCAAGTCATTTCAAATATTTAGCAGAGTGACTTTTCTACAACATGTACAACTGTACATCATACATCCAGACGCAATAGCGTGATTTATGTTACACGCTGCTTCCTTTTGGCATGCAAATTCAGATTCCTATAGGAGAATAAATTGATATATGTAAATCCAGCATGGTTGTATTGAAATGTTCATAGTGATTATATTATTAGTGCAGTGGAACATTGTAGTTATATTTGGAGGCTTTTATGGTTTTTTTTTTCTTTCTAATTAGTTACTTTGCAAAATGAAAGGACATGCTTATCAGCGTCACCCCCCAGAATGATCTGTTTACCTTCTTGTCACTATTTTTACTATGCATTCACAAGAGGTTAGAACCGAGCTGTGAACTTCAGATAGGAACTTCCTGTCGGCCTTTAAGGAAGTGGACATAATTAGCTGGAGCTGATAATAAAGAATAATGAAGTTTATCTGTCGGTAAGTTGGGGGGCGGGGGGGCGGGGGTTCCTAAAAAGAGAACGGCAGGATATTTTTAGGAAATTGAGATTCTGAGTTTTTATTGAGCCATTACCTACCTAGAAAGTACAATTTATTTGAACGTTTTACATGTATGTTGTTCTGTATTGTGATTACTGTGTTTCATATATACAGTTTTAGGCTGGATTCACACCTATGTATTTTTAGTGCTTTTTGCATTTTGCAGATTTGCACTACAGTCCATTTAACATGGTTTCCTATGGAACACGTTCTGTAGTGCAAATCTGCAAAATGAAAAAAGCACTAAAAATGCATAGATGTGAATCCAGCCTTAGGCCTCATGCACACTGGCCTTTTATCCCTGGTGCTTGAGACTCTGGCGTTTAGGAGCAGTGGAAGCACAATATTCCTACCGTACTTTCCCAAAAATGTCTGTGAACATATTTATTTTGTTCATAAACGACCTGGAGGATGGGGTAAGCAGTTAAATCTCTGTATCTGCGGACGATACTAAGCTAAGCAGGGCAATAACTTCTCTGCAGGATGTGGAAACCTTGCAAAAAGATCTGAACAAATTAATGGAATGGGCAACTTTATGGCAAATGAGGTTCAATGTAGAAAAATGTAAAATAATGCATTTGGGGGGCAAAAATATGAATGTAATCTATACACTGGGGGGAGAACCTCTGGGGGAATCTAGGATGGAAAAGGACCTGGGGGTCCTAGTAGATGATAGGCTCAGTAATGGCATGCAATACCAAGCTGCTGCTAACAAAGCAAACAGAATATTGGCATGCATTAAAAATGGGATCAGCTCCAGAGATAAAAATTAGAGTTACACTTACCGGTAACGTCTTTTCCAGTAGTCTTTCAGGACAGCCACTATGAGAGATAGTCTCCTCCTCTTCCTCTGGAAAAACTGGGCCAGCCCATGAATTCTTACTTCCCCTGCCGGACCTCAGTTTATATCGAGATTACCTCTGGCCAGCTGGGGAAACACAAGAACACATTAATAACACATTGTCAAATACATTATCCTGCTGTGTTCTGGTCTTTTGTAAGACTCCCCCCCCCCCCCCCCCAATCTTCAGGTGGCTAACTAGGACTGTCCTGAAAGACTACTGGAAAAGACGTTACCGGTAAGCGTAACTCTAATTTTCCCTAATCGTCTTTCAGGACAGCCACTATGAGAGGATAAACGAGCACTTACCAGTTAGGGTGGGACTTCAGCTTGCAAAACCTTTCGCCCAAAGGCCTGCTCACCTGCCGACACCAGATCCACTCTGTAGTGTTTAATGAAAGTGGAGTAGCTGGACCATATTGCTGCCCTGCAAATCTGTTCTGGCGTTGCTCCTGCTCCTTCTGCCTGGGAGGCTGCCATAGTTTTTGTAGAGTGTGCTTTAATACCCACTGGGATTTCTTTCCCTGCAACTGAATAAGCCTGCTCGATGGCTACTCTGAGCCATCTAGCGATAGTGCGTCGGGACACCTTACATCCTTTTCTGGCCCCGGAAAACAAAACAAATGACCTTCTAAATGTCTTGGTCAGATCTAAATAGTGTAGGATACATTTCCTAACATCCAAATAATGAAATTTCAGTTCCTTCTCACCTGAGGGATTGGGACAAAATGAGGGTAAAACTATTTTCCTGGCTTCTATAAAAGCCGGATCGGTCTTTAAAACTATCTGGTCGGGGAAAATAACGCAAAAGGGAGACCTGACTGATAAGGCCTCCATCTCACTGACCCTACTGGCAGTTGTTACCGCTACCAGAAAAACTGTCTTTAAAGTAAGCTCTCTTAGTAAACACTCAAAAGCTCAAAGAGGGGTCCCGTTAAGCTTTGTAAAACTAAGGATAAATCCCAACTGGGAAAAGGCAGACCCTGGACCGGTCTCTGTCTAGTCAGGGCCCTAAAGAATCTGACTACCCACGGGTTGGCAGCCAGATACTCTTCTAAATAAACACTGAGGGCTGACAGCTGACCCCTGAGGGTACTAATGGATAAGCCTTTATCTGCCCCACACTGCAGAAATTCCAAAACTGCAGAGGAGCTCCGTACTGGGAAAGAGCTTCCTACGCACCATTTATTGAAACGGAGCCAGACCTTTTCATAGATATGGTGAGTTTCCTTTTTCCTACTGTCAAGGAGGGTAGAAACTAGCCTCTCTGAAAACCCCTTAGCTTTAATATACCCTCAGTAGCCAGGCCGCTAACTTCCACTGGCGTACTCGTGGACAGAGGACTGGCCCATGAGAGAGGAGATCATCCCGAGGGGGCAAGAATAAGGGAGGTTCTACAGCCAACTGTTTCAGTATTGAGAACCATGCTCTCTTGGGCCAATGCGGTGTCACCAGAATCAGAGATGTGCTTTCCATTTGAAACTTTCTCAGAACTGCTGGCAACAACGCCGGAGGTGGGAAGGCATAGCAAGTTCTAAAGTTCCAACTCTGGTTCAAAGCATCCACACCTAAAGCTCCCTCTCCCCTTCTCAGGGAGAAAAAACAGGGGGTTTTTGCATTGCTTTTGGAGGCGACAAGGTCCACCTCCAGAGGCCCCCATCTCTTTATTATGAGATTGAAGATCTCCTGGTTGAGAACCCAGTCGCCCTCCCTTAGCCTCTTTCAGCTGAGAAAGTCTGCTACCATGTTTTTTTCTCCTCTCAGGAAAACTGCTGGGAGTGAAAGGGTGTAGGTCTCGTCCCAGCTCAGGATCTCTGTTGCTAAAGACAACAGGGCTCCGCCCTGAATGTGGTGGCCCAGGAGCTCTTTTTTGAAAAACCTGAGGGCTAGTCCCACTGCCCTTAGTTCTTTCCAGTTGGACGACTGAGACAGCTTGTCGTGTTCCCAAGAGCCCTGAGCTAGAAGGGAAAACAAATGTGCCCCCCAACCTCTGCCACTTGCATCTGTGGTAACATACGCGAGAAACCGTGATGAGCCACAGACATCCTTGCGACAGGTTTGTCACTTTCCTCCACCACCAGAGGGATCTCTTTACTTGGTGTGGAACATGTACTAGGGTGTCTAGAGCCTCTTGACTGTGATCCCACACTCCTAGGACGAAGGTCTGTAGGGGACGAAAATGTAGTCCCACCCACTGCACTGCTGGGAGGGTAGATGTAAGTAGACCCAATACTATCATCAGAAACCTTATGGAAAACAGCTGGTTTCTCTGAAGAGAGGCCACCGCTCTGTCCAGCTTTTGCACCTTCTCTCTCGGCAGAAAAACTCTCAACAGTGTTGAGTCCAACAGGAATCCTAGATAAGAGATCTGTTGCGAGGGGATCAGGCTGGACTTTTCCAAGTTTAGTAGCCACCCCAGGTCTGTAAAGGACCCTTTTGGTTAGGTCGAGATCCTTGACTAACTGTATTGGGGATGCTGCAAATAAGAGCAGGTCGTCCAGGTAGGCTATTATACAGGGGAGGGCTGGGCCAGGGGGCAGGGATGCAATTGCCCCCTGGGCTGCTCTGATATGTGGTGGCAAAGGCTGCTGTGTCGTCAGCTCAATACCGCAACATGCACAGTTCTTGAGCTGGCCGAGTCCAGTACTGTGAGCCAGCGATGTCTTCATGTCAGGGCTGACAGTCTGTGTTACACAGCACAGCCCCGCCCAGCCCCTCCCTACTCCACACCATTGGCTGGCAGAGGCTGGACCTGCTCTCTGCTCAATCTGAGCAGTTGGCTGGAATCCAGTGAGGCTCCTGGGAGGCCGGGACCATCCAAGTAAGTGAGCTCTTCCTCTCTCCTCCTCTCTGCAGCCATAGAGTTTTTTTCTAGCAGCCTGTGCCAGTACCTTGCCCTCCTAGGGCTAGGTGGTATGATATGGGCTCTCACTGACATGCTGCAGTGCTGGTGTACTTGCAGTCATCCTGCATGTTGCCCCTGGGACATAGAGGATGCACATTTTTACTGCATGTTCTGAAAGTGCACAAAACGTCCTGCATGCTGCATGTTTGGTGCACTTTCAGAACATGCAGCAACAATGAGTAACCTAAAACAAGTCTGAGGGGGTGCGACACCCGCCAGTACACCCGCACTGCAGCCATACCGCAGCAAACCAGTGTGAGCCTAAATGCTTGTATTCACTCAAAGTGAATTTCTACACCTAAGTGGAGCCCCCCTTTCAGAAGATTTGAGGATATTATTAAACCCAGAGACTGGTGGACTTAGGCCACAATAGACAGATTGAAGTTCAGTAGACATTTCAATCTATCTCTGTGCAGACTGGTTGTACAGAATTTGACTCCATCAACTGACAGTACAACCAGTGTGTCTTTATGTTTTTTAGCGATCAGTGCTGGCTGCTATAGCTGCCAGCAGTGATCACTGTATTCTGATGGCTTGGAAACTTTCACCTCAGAGCACACACCCACGCACGGCTCTTACGGAAGCTTGGTAATTCCAGTTCTGGGCTTCCCTAACATTACAGCCCTGTGGGGCTGTGACCAAGTCTGGGCAAGAGCTGGGATATGATATTACTTACCTCATATCCCTGCCAATCCTAAACCTGCTCCACTGCAGCACCAGGCCCACAATGCCCTTAATCTGGCCGGTGCTCCGGCATGCGCCTGCATGTGCATTTCTTACTATCCGCAATTAAGACAGGAGGAACCTGCACCCTGGTGAATCTGGTGTTCATGCCGGGGAGACAGCAGGACTTGCGTGTTTAGCCTGCTGCGCTCACTGTGACTCTCAGCTACTCTGCTTGCTTGGCTTGCCCAGTGGTGTGGTGCTTACTCACCAGAGAACTCAGGTAGTGCTTAGTGTGGTGGCAGTGACAGCACAGTCTTTAGTCTTCATCTTCCTGCAGTCTCATTGTTCTGTGTACTGGGTGTGGGGAAGGGGCAAGCTCTTTTTCTCAGTCTCTCTGGGGGCAATCATGCAGTCTCTTAGAGACTGCTCCATTCTCTGAGAGACTGCTCCACTTCACACTGCCTGTACAGAGACTGACTGCTTCACAGTGCCTGCACAGAAAGTGACTGCTCTCTCTGTGCAGGCAGTGTGAAGCGGGGTCTCTCTCTGTGGAGGCAGTGTGAAGCGGGGTCTCTCTCTGTGGAGGCAGTGTGAAGCGGTCTCTCTCTGCGAAGGCAGTGTAAAGCAGTCTCTCTCTGTGCAGGCAGTGTCAAGCAGTCTCTCTCTCTTTAGGGCAATGTGGAGCAGTCTCCCTCTCTCTCTGTACGGGGAATGTGGTGTAGATGGGTGGTGAGCTGATTCAGTGGTTCAATGGGCCACTTGACTGGACTTGCCCCCCAGGCCTAAGGCTGCCAGCCCTCCCCTGCTATTATAGATATCCCCTGGAGCCGAAGAAAGGCCATGGCTTCTGCCAGGACCTTGGTAAAAATGCGGAGTGATGAGGATAGCCCGAATGGCAGGGCCTGAAACTGAAGGTGTACTGTTTCTCCCCCTAGATCTATGGCAAGGCGTAGAAACTTCTGCAGAGGCATCCGCTATAGGGATGTGTAAATGCGCGTCCCTTAGGTCCAAAGATACCATGAAACAGTTGCGGGGTAGTAGAGCTCTTACTGAAAAGATTGACTCCATGCGGAATCTTTTGTATGCCACTGACCTGTTCAGGGGCTTTAAATTCAGAATTAATCTGAATTTTCCTGAAGGTGTTTTTTACTACAAAGACATGAGAGTAAAACCCCCTTCCCTCTTCCGCTTTTGGGACTCTGAGAATAATGTCCTGATTCTCTAATTCCCTCAGTGTATCCAGCAAGGCCTCGGCCTTTGCCATGCACCTGGGTATATGCGTGACAAGGAATCTTTGTGGGGGTGGTCTTGAGAATTCCAAGAGGTACCCCCTTCTTATCACCCCTAAAATAAATTGATCGGGGGATATTGCCTACCACTGTGGGAGAAAGGCCCCCAGTCTTCCTCCCACTGTAACTGGAACGTCACTGGGTTTTTCGGGGCTGGTCAGGAGGGCGAAAAATCGTCCCTCCTCTGCCCCTGCCTTTTTGGGGCCAGGTTTTCTTTTTTCCCTCTGGTTTTTGGGTTTCCCTGCGCCCTTGCGGACGAAACCCCTTTTTTGTTCGTATGGGGGTTTTCCGCTTAAGAGGAAAGGATTTTTTCCTGTCCGCTGTGCGGTCTAGAACAGTCTCTAGCCCTGGGCCAAAAAGGAGGTCCCCCGTCAAAGGTATCCCACACAGTTTTACCTTGGAGGCGCTATCCCCAGGCCAAGTCTTTAGCCAGAGGGCCCTTCTGGCCGAATTGGCTAGAGCCGCTGTTCTGGCTGACATGCGGACAGACTCAGCAGAGGCGTCTGCTATGTAAGCGACACCTCGCAGCATAGTAGGGAAGGACGACAGAATGGTTTGCTTATCTGTGTTTTCCTCAATATGTTGTTGGATCTGTGAGAGCCAGTGCTCTAAATTGCGAGCCACTACTGTAACTGCCATTTCAGGCTTTACATTGCCAATAGTGGAGTCCCACATTTTTTTAAGCAGAGAGTCAATCCTTCTGTCCATGACATCTGCCAAGGCCCCCGTGTCTTCAAACGCCAGATCCGTGTGTCTGGAGACCTGGCAGAAGGCGACATCTAATTTGGCACTTTATTCCAAATGCATGCCGGGTCCTCTGAAAATGGGAATCTTCTTTTAAGGGATCTAGAAAAGAAGGGCTCTCTCAGGATCCTTCCACTCCTTTTTAACTGTTTCCATCAGTACCTCGTGTACTGGAAACACCCTTCTCTTTTGTTCCCCTAAACCCGAGTACATTTGGTCATGAAGTGTTAGGGGTTTCTTATCCGCCTGGATACCGAGGGTTGTATAAATCGCTTTTAAGAGGTCCTCTACCTCATCAAGGTATAATTTATATCTGGAGGTTTTCCTGGACCCCCCGTCCTGGTCCTCCCCCTCTGAACCCTCCTGGGAATCAGAAGAGGAACTGTCTGGAAGTCCCCTTCCTGTCCCTGAAGGGCCTGCAACCTCTGTCCCCCCTGTCGTAGCAGGTTGAACCGGAGCAGAACTCTGTGCTAGAGGTGGGGTTGTATCCTGGGGAGCTGGACCCGTGGGAAGCTGAAACTTTTCAAACAGGGATCTAAATTAAGAGAAGGTGGACGAGAGCTCTTTGACTGAAGCTGCTAGTCCTGACTACTGTTCAGATTCCCTTTCCTTAACAAGGGAGTCTATATAGTCTCTGCACAACAATTTTGTCCAAGATTCCCCTAAAATGTTACTACATGAGGCACACTTCTTTTTAGAGCTATGTGTGGACTTAGTTTTTTCCGTAGCTTTCTGAAAATAAGTAAAAAAGCAGGGATCTGAGCCTCCCCTCCCCCAGGCCACCTAGAGGGTCTGCCCTCCCCATTGATAGGAACCATACATGGGGGGGGATCCTAGATAGAGAGTACCCCTCCCCAGGGTGCTCTTACCTTAGGAATGCTGGAGGTAGTGTCTGTTGGTTGAGCATCAGCTTCCGACATGACTGCAGGTGGCTGCTTACTACCGAGTCTCACGCTGCCTGTGCGCGTTCCCAACTCGTCTCCAGCTTGTGCCCCGGCCCTCCTATCAGCTCCATGACCCGGAACCGGAGGTCGATCGCATTCGAGGTCAAGCCTTTGTTTCCGCCGGATACGATGCCGCCCGTCGTTCGGCCCACTCGCTTCCAAGAAAAAAAGGCGGTACCCTTGTACAGGGAAATCCAAACGGTTTGCCAGCTGCTTCCCTGTAGACGCGATAGGAGTCCCCCATGACCTGAAGCCACGCTCGACTAGGAAGGGGTGGCAATACCTGGTGAGGTAAGCCAAACGTCAATTCGAACGGCTTGAACCCAGTTTCTCCTTACGAAGCCCCTGCTTCTTTTAACCGGGTTCTTGATGAAAAAAATGGCCACAGCCTCCCTGACTGACCGGCCTGGTCCCTGCACAGTGTCTCCCTGCCGGAGGAAACACTAATAACTGGGGTCCGGCAGGGGAAGTAAGAATTTATGGGCTGGCGCAGTGTTTCCAGAGGAAGAGGAGGATACTATAGCCGCGTACACACGGGCGGACTGTCTGGCCAACTTAGTCCGCCGAAACACATTTCAGCGGACAGTCCGCTCGTGCGTGGGCTTCAGCGGACTTTTTCAGCGTGCAGTCTGGCGGACTAAGTATTTCGGAATTTCCGTAATACTGTCCGTCGGCCTCGAATTTCGGCGGACAATCCGGCCGTGTGTATGCCAGTCTGCCGTACTTTTGAAATGAGCGGACTTTTCCCGCCCGGAGAAAAGTCCGCTCATTTCGAGCGGGTATCCAGGTAGGCGGGGCCCGCGAAGGAGACGTCGCTGGCCCCGCCGCCTGGTATGGACTTAAAGGGGAACCCCAACGCCGAAAAAAATCGGCGTGGGGGTCCCCCCCAAGTCCACAACAGACCCTTGTCCGAGCACGCTACCCGGCCGGCCAGTAAAGGAGGGCTAGCGAGCACCCCCCCTCCTGAGCCGTACCAGGCCGCGTGCCCTCAACATGGGGGGTGCCTTGGGGAAGGGGGGGCCGCGCGGCCCCCCCACCTCAAGGCACCTTGTCCCCATGTTGATGAGGACAAGGGCCTCTTCCCGACAACCCTGGCCGTTGGTTGTCGGGTTGTCGGGGTCTGCGGGCAGGGGGCTTATCGGAATCCGGGAGCCCCCTTTAATAAGGGGTCCCCCGGATACCGGCCCCCCACCCTATGTGAATGAGTATGAGGTACAATGTACCCCTACCCATTCACCTGTAAAATAAAAGTACAAAAAAAAACACAACACACGAGATAAAACACATTATTGCACAGCTCCGGGGGTCTTCCGTCTTCGGGGGTCTTCTCGCCGGACTCCTCCGCTATCTTCTTGTAGCTCTTTTGCTAGCGGAGGAGTCCGGCTTTCTTCCTCACCGCTGGCCTCTTCTCCCGACTTCGGGGGTCTTGTCCCCCTCTTCGGTTCTTCTGCCGGGCCACCGCGCCTTCTTATAGCTCTTTTACAGGCGGTGGCCCGGTCTTCTGTCGCCGTCGCCGCCGCCGCCTTCCGTTCTTCTTCTTCTTCTTCTCCAGGAGATGTTGCCTCGACGATCTCTCCGGCCGGAATGCCAGGGAAGCGCTGCGCGGCCACTTATATAGGGACAATGGGGCGGTGTCACATGGCTTTATGTCACATGGGTTGGTGTCACATGGTGACCCCGCCCCCTTACGATGTCATAGTCCCCATGTGACATCAACCCATGTGACCAACCCATGTGACATAAAGCCATGTGACACCGCCCCTTGTCCCTATATAAGTGGCCGCGCAGTGCGTCCCTGGCATTCCGGCCGGAGAGATCGTCGAGGCAACATCTCCTGGAGAAGAAGAAGAAGAAGAACGGAAGGCGGCGGCGACAGAAGACCGGGCCACCGCCTGTAAAAGAGCTATAAGAAGGCGCGGTGGCCCGGCAGAAGAACCGAAGAGGGGGACAAGACCCCCGAAGTCGGGAGAAGAGGCCGGCGGCGAGGAAGAAAGCCGGACTCCTCCGCTAGCAAAAGAGCTACAAGAAGATAGCGGAGGAGTCCGGCGAGAAGACCCCCCGCCCGCAGACCCCGACAACCAACGGCCAGGGTTGTCGGGAAGAGGCCCTTGTCCTCATCAACATGGGGACAAGGTGCCTTGGGGTACCAAGGCACCCCCCCATGTTGAGGGCACGCGGCCTGGTACGGCTCAGGAGGGGGGGCGCTCGCTCGCCCCCCTTTCCTGGCCGGCCGGGTAGCGTGCTCGGACAAGGGTCTGTTGTGGACGGGGGAGGGACCCCCACGCCGATTTTTTCCGGCGTTGGGGTTCCCGTTTAAGTCCATACCAGGCGGCGGGGCCAGCGACGTCTCCCTCGCGGGCCCCGCCTACCTGGAGACGCGCTCGAAATGAGCGGACTTTCCTCCGCGTGTGTGGACGAGTCCGTTCATTTCAAAAGTAGGGCGGATAGTATGGCGGACTTAGTACGCCGTATTAGTCCGCTCAAAAAGTGGTGTGTGTGGGCAAGTCCGTTCATTCGAAAGTATGACGGACTGTCGGTCGGATTGTCTGACGGACTAAGTTGGCCAGACAGTCCGCCCCGTGTGTACGCGGCTTATCTCTCGTAGTGGCTATCCTGAAAGACGATTAGGGAAATGATAATTCTCCCACTCTACAAGACTCTGGTCCGGCTGCACCTGGAGTATGCTGTCCAGTTCTGGGCACCAGTCCTCAGGAAGGATGTACTGGAAATGGAGCGAGTACAAAGAAGGGCAACAAAGCTAATAAAGGGTCTTGAGGATATTAGTTATGAGGAAAGGTTGTGAGCACTGAACTTGTTCTCTCTGGAGAAGAGATGCTTGAGAGGGGATATGATTTCAATATACAAATACCGTACTGGTGACCCCACAATAGGGATAAAACATTTTCACAGAAGGGAGTTTAACAAGGCTCATGGCCACTCATTAAAATTAGAAGAACTACTGTAAGAGCGGCAAGGATGTGGAATTCCCTTCCACAGGCGGTGGTCACATCGATAGTTTCAAGAAACTATTAGATAAGCACCTGAATAACCGCAACTTACAGGGACATACAATGTAATACTGACATATTATCACACACAAAGGTTGGACTCGTGTCTTTTTTTCGACCTCACCTACTATGTAACTTCCTGATGCATTACTGATACCTCTGCATGGAGCTCTGCAGCAGACCTGTCACCCTGGTGGCTTCAGCCTTGATCGTACTCTCCATTGACGATAACTTTGGAGCTAGTTACATGCTCGCTTTAAATGAATGTTTGTGAGTGCATCTTTTAATTGGATAATTATTTTGTTATACAATAAACGTACTACACTTTTGGTGGGTTGGCATCTCTCTTTCTATAGCAAATTTGGATATACTGTGTGATATTACACTAGATTTGGGTACATATCTGGCATAAATATACATTTTAAATTGTTATTAGCTTTTAAGAATTTTGGAATAAAGCCAGGTATGTACATTATTTATATGCTAGACTTGTTGACCCATATTTGATTGATACAGTATAGGAGCAGTGTGCTCTATACAGTAAATCACATTCAGTCCTCAAGGCACCCCAACAGATCATGTTTTCAGGATTTCCCTCAGATGAAACGGCTGTGGTAATTGCTAAGGCAGTGAAACTGATCAAATCACTTGTGCAAAATAATGGAAATCCTGAAAACATGACCTGTTGGGGTGCCTGGAGGACAGGAGTTATGTTGAGCCTTACAAAAAAAAAAAATGCTTTTGATTATTCTCTAACCAATTTTCTTGCAGGGGGGATGCTGCATTTCAGCCACACAAAATAGGAAATCACTAAAAATGTACGATGGTTTCCCTTTAGCCCCATACACACCATCAGATTTTCTGCCGATTTTTGCCTTCAGATTTACCAAAACCATGTAGTACAAGGGCCTGCCTGATTGCATACACCAGGCATGTCCAAAGTCCGGCCCGCGGGCCAATCGCGGCCCGCAGTCCGGTTTTGAACGGCCCGCCTGGTGTGCTGCGGGATCAGGGCTGTCAAATGAGCCGATCCCCGGCACTGTGTGAAGCTCCGTCGGCTTCAAAAGTGAAAGTAAAGTGCAGAGGAGTGTGCTGTGCTCTCTGCTTCCCCCTACAGTGCAGTACCCGGCTGAATGAGGAAATGGAATGGAAAGGTACTGTACTACAAGCTAGATTCGTTTTAAAAAGGCTTTATTTATGTGTGTGTGTGTGTGTGTGTGTGTGTGTGTGTGCATGTGTGTCTGTATGTATGTATGTGTGTACATGTGTGTCTGTATGTGTGCATGTGTGTCTGTATGTATATGTGTGCATGTCTGTCTGTATGTATGTGCATGTGTGTCTGTATGTGTGTGTGTGTGCATGTCTGTCTGTATGTGTGTGTGTGTGCATGTCTGTCTGTATGTGTGTGTGTGTGCATGTCTGTATGTATGTGTGTGTGTGTGCATGTCTGTATGTATGTGCATGTGTGTCTGTATGTGTGTGTGTGTGCATGTCTGTATGTATGTGCATGTGTGTCTGTATGTGTGTGTGTGTGCATGTCTGTCTGTATGTGTGTGTGTGTGCATGTCTGTATGTATGTATGTGTGTGCATGTCTGTATGTATGTATGTGTGTGCATGTCTGTCTGTATGCATGTGTGTGCATGTGTGTATGTATGTATGTATGTATGTGTGTCTGTGCATGTGTGTGCATGTCTGTATGTATGTGTGTGCATGTGTGTCTATATGTGTGTGTGTGTGTGTGCATGTCTGTCTGTATGTATGTATGTGTGTGTGTGTGTGTATGTGTGTCTGTATGTGCATGTGTGTGTGTGTCTGTGCATGTATGATTGCATGTGTGTGTGTGTGTGTGTCCATGTATGTCTGTATGTATGCGTATGTGCATGTGTGTCTGTATGTATGTGCGTGTATATCTGTCTGTATGTGTGTGCATGTATGTGTGTTTGTATGTGTGTGCAGCATGTGTGTCTGTATGTATCTGTGTGCATGTATGTGTGTGTGTGTGTGTGTGTATGTATGTCTGTATGTGCGTGTATGTGCGTGTATGTCTGTATGTATGCGTGTGCGTGTATGTCTGTATGTATGCGTGTGCATGTGTCTGTATGTGTGTGTGTGCATGTGTCTGTATGTATGTAAGTATATGCATGTGTCTGTATGTGTATGCATGTGTCTGTATGTGTGTATGTCTGTGTGTATGTGTATGCATGTGTGTTACTTTTAATCCAGACCCCCCCCCCCCATTCTTGTACCATCAGAACTGCTTTTGTGGTGCTTGTGTGTGTGATAGCAGCCAGGATTGCTGCTCCTCTGAAAAGCAATCCATATACAGATCGCTTTTCAGAGGCATTTGAAAGGTGGTAAAGAGGCATTATGTTGCCTCCTCACCACCTGTTTTAAGCCCGTAAATGTAGCATCACTATACCGCAACTGTGCAGTCTACACAGTTGCGGGGTAGTTGCAGTGCAGGCCCATTCACCCTGAGCATACCTCCAGCTGCAGCCACAGCATGTGTACACCCCCAGCTGCTCCCTCTGCAGCTAAAGGGGGAGAAGTTGGGGGTGGTAAAAACAGCTTAACCATGTAGTTTTACTGCCCCTCCAATAAGCCCTTGGTTCACATCTGCATGGCTGCATGCTGTGTGTAGGGCAGCCCATGCATTTCAATGGGCTTCCATACCCACAAAAATGCAGGGAAAGAAGTCCCAGAGCTTTTTTTTTTTTTTTTTATTGCGCTGCACCAAAAGCACCCCATGTTTCCAATGTGTGGGGTACCATTAAGACTTAACGGTACCCCCAAAGAACAGAGCATTCGTCTGTGTGTCAGGCAAACGAGCGCGACAAAGGCACGAGAATTTTTGTTGGGCCAGGTATGAGTGCTCGAATGACCGAATTTTAATGGTTCAAAGAATGTCAGGCAAAATGGTCGGCCCTCACACATGTTCACTTCATCGAATCTGGCCCTCTTTGAAAAAAGTTTGGACACCCCTGGCATACACATTGAAACTCCTAAGGTTTGACCTCATGTTATATGGTTTTGGTAAATCTGAAGGAAAAAAAAAATCAGCAGAAAATCTGATAGTGTGTATGTACCACATTTTGACTTTGAAAAGTGTTCCCAGTATGTGATTCCTGCAGCACTTTATCTTTGTTCCTTTGAGCTGGAAGCTTCAGTAATGACTGCATCTTTCTTCCATTTAAAAACAAAAGGCTAAAGAGCCAACATTTTTTAACACATATTTTAGCTGTTATGCTGTGAAATAACTAAACACAAAGTGCAGGAAACATCAATCCTTTGTGAGGGATATTTTTAACTGACCTAAGGCTAAAAAAACATTAAAGCTCACAAGGATGCACAGTACTTATTACATAGTATGCTGGTGTGTGTAAGGCGCTGGTCTTTCGGGGCATGTTATTTTCTTAAAAAGAGGGTATATATTTTTTTATTAAAAACCTAAGGCTACATATTATGCTGTACCAGTGCTATATATATATATATATATATATATATATATATAAATTTAAAAAAAGAGGGCGTTTATCTTTTAAAGTGGTTGTAAGACCCCTTTCACACTGGGGCGTTTTTCAGGCGCTTTAGCGTTAAAAAAAGCGCCTGTAAAGCGCTTGAAAGAAGCCTCATCTTCAGTCCCAATGTGAAAGCCCAAGTGCTTTAAGAGCCCTTTCACAATGTCAGCGCCCAAAAAACGCTTGTAAAGCGCCGCTTAAACTAGCAGCGCTTTACCATCGTTTTTTGAGCGTTATTGGGGCGCTTTTAACCCCTGCTAGTGGCCAAATAAAGGGTTAAAAGCGCCCACAAAATGCTGCTGCCAATAGCGTTTTTCTGGCGCTTTTCAGGCGCTTCACATTGATTTCAATGGGAAGGGGCGCTTTAGGAGCGTTGTATTCACCGCTCCAAAAGCGCTGCAAAGAAGCTGCTTGCAGGACTTTTTTTGACGCCCTGCCAGCGCAGTGCCTCAGTGTGAAAGCACTCAGGCTTTTACATTGGGATTGCAGTTGCAGCTTCTTTCAGGCGCTTTTTTTTAACGCTAAAGCGCCTGAAAAACGCCCCAGTGTGAAAGGGATCTCAGTGTGAAAGCACTCAGGGTTTTACATTGGGATTGCAGTTGCGGCTTCTTTCAGGCGCTGTTTTTAACGCTAAAGCGCATGAAAAACGCCTGAAAAACACCCCAGTGTGAATGGATCTAAAGGCTGAAGTATTTTTTTTTACCTTCAGGCATTCTATGCCTGAAGGTAAAAAAAACCTTCTGTGTTTATCACCCCTCCCCAATACCCTCCCCTCACCTCGATCCAGCACAAGAACAGCAGCTCTCCCTGATCTCTTCCTCATTAGCTGAGACACAGCAGCAGGAGCCATTGGCTCTCACTGCTGTCAATCACAGTCAGTAAGGCTGCTTTCACACTGCAGCGGGAGCGGCGTCGGCGGTAAAGTGCCGCTATTTTTAGCGGCGCTTTACCGTAGTTTTAGCGGCGGTGTGCGGGCGCTAGCGGGGTGTTTTTAACCCCCGCTAGCGGCCGAAAAGGGGTTAGACCCGCCCGCAAAGCGCCGCTGCAGCGGCGCTTTGCCGGCGGTATTGCCGCGGTGTCCCATTGATTTCAATGGGTAGGAGCGGTATAGGAGCGGTGAATACACCGCTCCTTCACCGCTGCAAAGATGCGGCTAGCAGGACTTTTTTCACCGTCCTGCCAGCGCATCGCTCCAGTGTGAAAGCCCTCCGGCTTTCACACTGGAGTTAAAGGGGCCGGTTTTTTTCAGGCGTTACACAGGCGCTATTTTTAGCGCTGTAACGCCTGAATACCGCCCCAGTGTGAAAGCAGCCTAAGGTGGGGGTGGGACAGAGCTATGGACACACAGACATGACTCAGGAGCAGGCATGGACCAGTGCCCCCATAGCAAGTGGCTTGCTATGGGGGAACTTGATGGTGGAGGTGGGGGCAGGAGCACCAGTAGGGGACCAGAGAAGAGACATTAGTCTGGTTGAAAAAAAGACAAGTCCATCTAGTTCAACCAATAGGAGGACTGGGGCTGCTCTGTACAAAACCATTGCACAGAGCAGGTACGTGTGATAGGTTTAGGATTTAAACTTTTTTTAAAGCAAGTTGATGTCATCGGCCTTGGTAAATTCTGTGCCATAAACATACAGACATTTGATCAAGCACATGCCTCATTAGGTCACTGCTGGGTGTGTGCTTCACCTGGTCTGCATTACTATAAAAGGGACACATTCACTCTAACAGGCGCACATTCTGCGTAACATGCACCCACTTGTGTGCGTTATAATGCATCAACCTGTTTACTTTTATTTATTTATTTTTGTTTAAAATGTCACAGGGAGACTTTTTTTTTTTTTTATGTTATGCACCACAGCATGTCGCAATGTGCTGTAGACTGTTGCAACATCCTGCATAAAAATGCATCCTGTCCTACTTTTTTTCCTACACACACCAACAAAGTACGTCAATGTGAACTGAAACCAAAGGACATAAGGCAAATTGCTTCGTCTTCTATGCCTTGGGACTACATTGGACAATGCTGCCCAACACATATGATGTAACTGTGTCCCAACATTAAGTTAAGCCATGCATAGGATGGTAACACAAATTAGGTTTCAAGATGTAACTATACATAATAACTATTACTATGTGCTTGGCACATAAAACATCCTAACACAAACTTAAACAGAATATATAGACTGTTGGCATTAGCATATACCATCTTGAACGAGTACCAGGAGCACTTAACTAGTGTGAACAGTCTTGTCTTGTCTATATATATCCATATTTAATTGAAACAGATTGCTTGCTATCAATTTTGCCTTGGGGAAATCATTGCTATGCTGAAATGTTAGACTTGTCCATATATTTTTTTTGCCTTGTCTGAACAATTAGCTGACCGGACTCTGGTCTCTCTTGTAAGTATATAGAGAATATATGACAAGGGTTACCCAGACTTTTGTAATCAATGCTGACAAAACCTCCAGACCATTGGGGAATGTGCCTTCGTATAACTCACACTCCCATTTTACCTCCCTAACCTTTCTGCTTTTCCTAACTTCTGGGGATACATACCTTAATCCTGGACTTCCACCATCTAACTTCCACCCACCTGGCACTCTCCTTCTGTCAGCAGCCCAATTCACAAAAACAAATTATTATTGCCTTTCTTTCCAGAACCAGCCCCCCCTTTGTCATGTGCCCTCTGGACTGTCCATTCTCTAACAGTCTGTTAGACCTGGCACATCAGGGAACAGGGTAAAGGGCCAATGACAGTGGCCCTATACCACATGATCGCTCAGTCTAATGATTTCAACAGATCAGAGAATGTCCAGTTCAGCTCCTGCCCCCTCACTATTTGGTACAGTGTGGGAGGAGAGGAAGGAGTCCAGTGCAGAAACGCTGTTGTTGTGCCCATCCATCCTCATTCCATGCCCAGCCGTGCTCATCCATGGCAAAAAAAAAAATCTTAATTTTGAAAAAATGACAACGTAAAAAAACTCAATATGCCTCATACTAAATACCTTGGACTGTCTACTTTCCAAAAAGCGGTCATTTGGGGGAGTATTTGTACTTTCCTGGCTTGTTATTGTCTCAAGAAATGAGATCATTACATGATAGGTGTGATGTGACAGGTGTGATACAATTTCAGATATTGGCACCATGGTTTGTAGAGACTATAACGTTCACAAAGACCAAATAATATACACGTATTTTGGTCCTTTTTTACCAAAGAAATGTAGCAGTATAAATTTTGGCCAAAATTTATGAAGAAAATATAAAAAATAAAATTACTAAATTTGTCATATTTTATGACCAAAAAGAAAAATGCATTTTTCTTTTACAAAACTTTTGGTCTTTATAGCGCAAACAATAAGAACCCAGTGGTGATCAAATACCATCAAATTCTATTTATTTGTGTAAAAAAGGGGACAAAATTTTCATATGGGTACAATGTTGCATAACTGAGTAATTGTCAAAGTGTAAGGGCACTGAACGCTGAAAATTGGTCTCGTTAGGAAGGGGGTTTAAGTGCCCAGTGGGTAAGCGGTTAAACCCTTCTCCTCATTATTCTGCAAAAGACAACTTTTAAGACAAAATCTCTTCCCCGTCGTGCCCCAACCTTACCATTTGGTCTACAACAGCTCCTGGTGGTAGGTACTTTCGATTGCAGGGTCCTTTTGGAGAAGATACCGACATGTATACCTACAAAAAGTTGCTAGTGAAGTACAAACAAATGAAAAAGCTACGTTGCTAAACCTGTCCATTTTTTTAAAGGACAAACAAGGTTTTTTTTTATGATATTGTCTTGCAACAATGATTCCCCCCCCCCCCCCATCCTGAAACAATAAAAAGGCAACAACAAAACTAAACACACCTTTTTAAATAAAATAACATTATAAAAACGTCAGCAGCTTTGCAGTGAGTTTTTCAATTATTTTGCAATAGAGTTTTTTAGCGTTTTTCCACTGTTTAGCAGTGTTACTGCTCAAAAACATTACTGCCCAAAACTGCTGACAACAGCCTATGTGTGCATGGACACATAGGATAACATGAAGGAGAGTTTAATGACTGTAGGAAAAAAAAAACGTCTACTGCCAAAAACACCTGCTGTAAAAACATCCAAAAACATCCAGTGTCCATGAGGCCTAAGGCCTTATGGACACTGGACATTAAAATAACGTTATGAAAACGGCAGTAGCTTTGCAGTGAGTTTTTCAACTTTCTTCAACGTTTTTTTTTTCTTTCAATGGATCAATAACGTTAAATGCTGGCGAGCGACGTTTTTGAGCGTTTATCAATGTTAGAGCGTTTTTACAGCTGAAAGTCTCTCAGAACCCACTAGTTTTTTGGTTTTTTTTACTGCTCAAAAATGCCACTGTCCAAAAGTGCTGATAACAGCCTATGTGTGCATGGACATATAGAATGACATGATGGAGAGTTTAACCACTTAAGACCCGGACCATTAGGCTGCCTAAAGACCAGAGGACTTTACAATTTGGCACTGCGCTGCTTTAACTGGTAATTGCGCGTTCATGCAATGTTGTACCCAAACAAAATTTGCGCCTTTTTTTCCCCACAAATAGAGCTTTGTTTTGATGGTATTTGATTGCCTCTCTGATTTTTATTTTTTGCGATATAAAATGGAAAAAGACCAAAAACGGGAAAAAATTATTGTTATAAGAAAAATCCAACAAACTCAATTTTAGTCATACATTTAGGCCAAAACGTATTCAGCCACGTGTTTGGTAAAAAAAAAAAAAAAGTCAATAAGCGTATATTTATTGGTTTCTGCAAAAGTTATAGCGTCTACAAATTAGAGTACATTTTCTGGAATTTACACAGCTTTTAGTTTATGACTGCCTATCTCATCTTGAGGTGCTAAAATGGCAGGGCAGTGCAACCCCGCCCCCCCAAATGACCCCTATTTTGGAAAGTAGACACCCCAAATAAATTGCTGAGAGGCATGTTGAGCCCATTGAATATATTTTTTGTCCCAAGTGATTGAATAATGACAAATAAAAAAAAAAAACGCCTTCAGGATTTCTAAGGGTGTACATTTTTGATCTCAACTGTTATGAAAAAGACTTATAACATTAAAACATTCTGTACCTATGGCACTCGTTATGTGGTATACCTAATTACCCGTCCCTGCGGTAAACAATATGTGGGACGAACCACAAGGACCTTTTCAATCAGAGTGGGTGAACATATTGCTTTGATTAAAGCGAGAGACACTAAACATACCGTCCCCAGACATTATAAAGAATTCCACGATAGTAATCCAAGGGGTACACAGTTTGTTGCTATAGACAAGTTTGTGCCCCCCTGGAGGGGAGGAGCCTTGACAAAAGGGGTGTCCCGTTTGGAGACATATTGAATATATGAGCTCCAGTCCCACTCCCCGTATGGCCTAAACGTGGAGTGGGACATTAATGCCTTCATTAGGAATTTCATAATAGATTTCTCCAGCCAATAGAATTTTATATCATCCAATTGGGTCGAAGTTTCGCCTATATTAAATTTGTATGATGTGTGCAGGTGGGTTGGGTCCCGCCGTCCTTGTCAAAACTGGTTGCATTTTCATATAGAAACTAAATAGAGGGGCAAAGAACAGGCCTTTTAAAAGATTGTAATATAAATATAAGTTACATTCGATCGTAATGGTGTGGAATATATAAGGACCTTTTTCCGTTTGGCCTCATTGGGTGGTGCTATGATGCTGCCCATTGTGTCATGTCCGCTATTATGGTTGTCTGTTTTGCGCTCCAGGGACCGAACGCGACGTTAAGCGGGCGGTGACGTCACCTCCGAGGAAGGAACGAATGCTGGGTATATTGCGTTCCACGCTGGCGTGATCCGGAAGTGATGAACAATGGTGATCCCCGTCACTCAGGGTCACTATATGTAAGGCGGAACATGGCTTTCACCGTTTTGTCTGTGCGGTTCAGCTAATTATCATTTGTTTGACATGCTGAACCGCACTATAATTAAAATCAATAATTAAAATCGGAGAACACCAGGTATTTTATAGGCGAAACTTCTAACCAATTGGACGATATAAAATTCTATTGGCTGGAGAAATCTATAATGAAATTCCAAATGGAGGCTTGAAATGCACGCCGTGCGGCCATCTTAGCCGAAACCGGAAGTGACTTGTGGTGACACGGAGAGGCGGAATTCTAGCCCATTGGACACAAATGTATATATATGAGTACTGCAGCAGTGGAGGGACACCCCAGACGACGTCCAAGGAGACGAAACGCGTCGGTAGAACTCCACTGCTGCCATTTGTATGTGAAAGCGCTTTATCAACTGCTCAAATGTAAGTTTGATACTTTTTTAATAAATTCAATATCTTTTTACGGAATTTGGTCCCGTTCCTTTATCCCGCATGTTCTTCCCGGGGATTGTGACCTGTTCTTTGATTGAAAGATACTGGCTTCGGGTGACTTGGCTTTGGAGGAGTTTTACATCAACCAGTTCCATGCTTCACGGTGTGTCGGCTTGAGGGCTTCACAGTCGTTTTGAACCAAAGCGTTCTGGACCCTTCGGGTGTATGTTCGTTTGGGTCATAGGCGTTCGGTAAGCCTACATCTGTTCCAGGTGGCGGGGTTCACATAAGGGTGAATACTTTATATATCGGACACTTTGGAAGATATTTTCACTTTTCATCATACTAAGGGGGATTATTGATGGTCCCTTAGACAAATACTGTATCAACATTCACTCGAGGACTTTAATTTTTGCAAACTTTTTATTTATTCATGTGTATTGTTTATATATATATATATGCACAATTGAAATAGTATAACTATTATCTGTGTAGTAGGCCGAAAAATTCTATACTTACATAGGCCATATTTGATCTGCATACATTTATTTTCACTGTTTAGAGCAACTTTTTTCTATATACATTTTTGATCTCACTCCTATCAGTTTTGATGGCCATAAAATGCCAAGATAGCACAAACCCCCCCCAAAGTAGACACCCCAAGCTATTTGCTGAGAGGCATGGTGAATATTTTGCAGCTCTCATTTGTTTTTGAAAATGAAGAAAATGTTTTATTTTTTTTTCAAAACTTCGTGACAAAAAGCAAGATCTGCAAAACACTCACCATACCTCTCAGCAAATAGTTTGGCGTGTCTACTTTCCAAAATGGGGCGATTTGGGGGGAGTTTGTCTCATCTGGGCGTTCCATAGCCTCCGAAATTGTGATCAATCAAAAATGTACACCCTTAGAAAGCCTGAGGGCGGTGCTTGGTTTTCGGGGTCCTGCACACGGCTAGGCTCCCAAAAGGTCACACAAGTGGTATCCCCATACTCAGGAGGAGCAACAGATTGCATTTTGGGGTGTAATTCCACATATGCCCATGGTATGTTTGAGCAATATATCTCTATATATATATATATATATATGTCATAACTGATAACATGGTATCCCGGTGCAGCACCATGATGGCCACTCCAGAGCCAACGGGTGCCAAGATGGCAGCTTCCTTGGCTGTAAGTGTAGCGTCCTCTACATTTAAAAATAAAAGGACGGCACAGTGGTGTAGTGGGAAAGGGTTGCTGGTTCAAATCCCAACCACGACACTACCTGCCTGGAGTTTGCATGTACTCCCTGTGCCTGCGTGGGTTTTCTCCAGGTACTCTGGTTTCCTCCCACACTACAAAGACATGCAGGTAAGTTAATTGGCTTCTGTCCAAAATTGGCTCTAATATATGAATGTGTGCTGGGGGCCTTGGCTTGTGGGCTCCTTGAGGGTAGGGACCGATGGGATTGTGTGATGTATGTATGGAGTGCTGCATAAATTAACAGCACTATATGGGTACCTTAAATAAATAGGAATAATTGTGGACATGCACACACACTCACTCAGGTTTAACTAGATGGACTGGTGTCTTTTTCAACCTTACTACCCTGTTTCCCTAAAATAAGACCTAGCGTGATTGTCGACGATAGCTGCAATATAAGCCCTACCCCCCAAATAATCCCTAGTTAAAGTCCTTCTATGTCTTATTCTCAGGGTAGGGCTTATTTTTGGGGAAAGAGGATGGGGTTTATTTGGGGGGTAGGGCTTATATTGCAGCCATCACCGACACTCATGCTAGGTCTTATTTTAGGGGAAACAGGGTATGTATGTGCACATTTGTTGACAAGTTTGTACAAAAAATAAATAAAAAATTGTGTTTTTTTGCAACCTGTGTCAAAATATAAAATATTCCATGGACTTGACATATCGCTCAGTAAATAGCTTGGGGTGTCTACTTTCCAAAATGGGGTCTTTGTCACACATCACCTACTCTTCTACCAACTTGAAGACTTTGAACCTCCAAATATATATATTTTTTTAAAGCAAAGGCCCTACAGATTAAAAGGGTGGGTATTTATTTATTTTTGCACAGCGATTTTTTCCAAATGCATTTTTTTGCGAAAAAACACACTTTTTAAATTTTAATGCACTAAAACACACTATAGTTCCAAAATGTTGGATGAAATAAAAAAGATGTGCATGGATATCAAACACGACATGCTTTAAAATTACACACAAACGTGCAGTCGCGACAAACTACATACATTTTTAAAAGCCTTTACAGGTTACCACTTTAGATTTTGCTGCCCTCGATCTGACCTTCCTGGTGATACCTCACATGCATAGTGCAATTGCTGTTTACATTTGACACCAGAGGCTGGCGGGGGGGTGTGTTATTTTTTTTGCTTTTTTATCTTATTTTTAAACTGTTAGAAAACTGTAATTTTTTTTATCATTTTTATTGTTATCTCAGGTAATGTAAATATCCCCTATGATAGCAATAGGTAGTGACAGGTACTCTCTTTTTTTGAAAAGATTGGGGTCTATTAGACCCTAGATTTCTCCTCTGCCCTTAAAGCATCTGACCACACCAAGATCGATAAAATGCATTCCCAATGGCGCTGTTTACATCCGGTGAAATTGAAGTCATGAAATGCTCGTAGCTTCTGGTTTCTTAGGCCATAGAGATGATTGGAGCCATTCTGATCTCTGATCAGCTCTATGGTCAGCTGGCGGAAACACCGGCTGCATTCTCAGTTAGAGAAAACCATAGAAGACATTCCCTCCCACTGCTTGTAAAAGCAGTCTAGAGGCTAATTAGCCACTAGGATTGCTTTTACATAAAAGCTGACTGCTAGCTGAAAAGAATGATACCAAGATGATACCTGAACCCGCAGGCATCATTCTGGTATAACACAGTCCAGTACGTTGCTGGTCCTTGTTGGGCATATATTGTAATCTTTTTTTTCATGCAGCCTGTGGGCTGAACGAAAAAAAAAATGATCGGTGGGTATGCCCACCATTGGAATACCTCCCTTCATCCACCCACTTCTAATGATGGCCATACATGCACCATCTTGTTTTTAACTGTGGTGGTGAAATCACCTCCGACAGCGCTGGAGTTACGGCTTTTATGCATCATGGGAGCAAACGCTGTTGCTGATAGGATAATAAAACCGCGCTGCAACTAAATCGCTTACTTGCTAAGCAAATGATCGTTAACAATAAAACAAAGTAACATTACAGTAAGACATACCATACCTGCAAAGCAAAAACAAAACAAAAAAAAAAAAAAAAACATTTAAAAACGCAATCTGTGCCTAGAAAATATATATATATATATATATATATATATATATACACCGTATATACTCGAGTATAAGCCGAGATTTTCAGCCTCTTTTTTGAGGCTGAAAGTGCCCCCCTCGGCTTATACTCGAGTCATCGCTGTCTGCCCGCTCGATCAGCGTGTCGAGCAGACAGACAGCGGCCATTCTGATTCAAAAGCCGCGCCTCCGGCTCCGCCTTCGCCTGTGATAGGCGGAACACTGAATTTCCCAGCAGCCTGTGTTCCGCCTATCACGGGCATCTTCTCATCCTCGTACTACGGACGAGGATGATACGACGTCCGTGATAGGCGGAACACAGGCTGCTGGGAAATTCAGTGTTCCGCCTATCACAGGCGAAGGAGGAGGCGCGGCTTTTGAATTTTACAATGGCCGCCGACGAAGAGGGCACGGGACGGAGGCAAGGCAAGGCACGGCACGGCACGGCACGGGACAGGACGGGACGGGACGGGACGGGACGGGACGGGACGAAGGCAAGGCAAGGCAAGGCACGACACGGGACGGAGGCTCGGGACAAAGGCTCGGGACACAGGTAGGCTGGACACACACACACACACACACACACACACGGATGGAGACACACACACACACAGGGATGGATGGATACACACACACACAGGGATGGATGGATGGATGGAGACACACACACACAGGGATGGATGGATGGATGGATGGAGACACACACACACACAGGGATGGATGGATGGATGGACACACACACACACAGGGATGGATGGACGGACACACAGGGATGGACGGACACACAGGGATGGACGGACACACAGGGATGGACGGACACACACACAGGGATGGACAGGCATGTCTCACCCTCGGCTTATACACGAGTCAATAAGTTTGCCAGTTTTTTTGGGGGTAAATTGGGGGCCTCGGCTTATATTCGGGTCGGCCTATACTCGAGTATATACGGTATACATATATACATATATATATACACACACACACACACACACACACACACACACATATACACATACATATACATATATACACACCGAAGATAGTTTCATAGTTTCTAAGGTTGAATAAAGACACCAGTCCATCCAGTTCAACCTGGGTGAGTGTCTACAATTGTCCCTGTACATTGCACACTCACATCGGTCCCTACCCTCAAGGAGCCCACAATCCAAGGTCCCCATTCATATACTAGGGCCAATTTTGGACAGAAGCCAATTAACCTACCAGCATGTCTTTGGATTGTGGGAGGAAACCGGAGTACCCAGAGGAAACCCACAGGGACAGGGAGAACATGCAAACTCCAGGCAGGTTGTGTTGTGGTTGGGATTTGAACCAGCGACCCTTCTTACTGCTAGGCGAGAGTGCTAACCACTACATCACTGTGCCGCCTGTAAGGGGTTTCTCCACAACACCAGTCGCCGTAGGAATTTGGACTGTCGTGTCTGCATGAAGGGAGGTAAGAACGAAAACAATCTTTTTATCCCTCCACTTCATAGCAAGCAAATTATTACACTTGAAACAGGCCCTCTCCTCCAGCCTAAGAAAGGGAATCTACAAGCCGCTGGGGAAAGCCCCGGCAATTAGGTCGCACGGTGCCACATGCTCCAATCTGATGATCAAGTGACTAAAAAGTGTCACGCTCGTGTAATAGTTGTCTATGTACAAGTGGTAACCCTTTTCAAATAAGGGTGACACCAGGTCCCACACAATCTTGCCAGCGCTCCCTATGTAATCCGGGCAGTTTGGCGGCTCTACATGGCTATCTTTTCCCTCGTAAACCATAAAACTACATGTATAGCCTGTGGCCCTGTCACAGAGCTTATACATCTTGACAAGTTTGAATGACAAGCGGCCAGAAAACGTAATCAGGGCTCATCAACGCAGACAACTTGATGGAGAGTAAACAAGTCTGCAAAGCGTTGGTTGAAGTGGTTTACGAGGGGCCAAATTTTGTAGAGCCGATCGTATCCAGGGTCTCCATGAGGACAACAGAGTTCATTGTTGTTGATATACATGAACCGCAAGATCCGCTCATATCGTGCCCTTGTCATGGAGGCAGAGAAGACGGGCATATGGTAAATTGGTCAGTGTTGCCCAATATGAAGGCAACATACCCATTTCAGCCCATGTCGAGGGAAAGGCCCAGAAAGATCTTAAATTCAGAAGACGTAATTGGTCTGGGGAATAGTGGCGATGTATTGACCATTGCTGTGGTCCACAATAGATCTATAGAGACCTTCGGTGAAAAACAGTGAATAAAAATCAAGTGATGTAAAATCAACTGTTTGCACCTGAATGCCGGGTTGGCCAGTGAATGGGGGAAGTACAGGTGCTGCAGAAGTGGCAGGTTCCCAATTAGGATTGGCAAATGCAGCAGGAATGGCTCTATGGGCTCGACGGGCTGGTCTTTTTCTTCTTGGTTGCAGTGGGATACTACTTGTGTTTTCCACCTCACCAGCTTGAACTGCACTTATGGGACTCGCCACGTCACCAAGTGTTACTGCAGTGCTAGATTTACAACCAGGGTGTACTAGGCCGCTGGTGCTTGCCAGTTCACCAGAAGGAATAGGCGCTAGTACTTCTCTGCTCCATACGAGAGCCCTTGCACCTCAACAGCAGAAGATTGGAAGATCGGGGTTTGGTTCACCTGACCTTGGCAGGGACCAAAAACTCCATAGTCAGAGCTATCTGTCATGGAGCCACTGTCGTCAGCGGCTCCATGACAGGATCATATTCTGAGCCTGAATCTGACAGATGAGTGACTTCCTCTTCACTATCCGTCATGCTCAGAAACATGTAGGCCTCTTCACTAGTGTATCTTCGATTTGCCATTTGGGCTCTAAATTTAGTGGTACACTAGTGAGATTCACAGGTAAAAAAGCTCCTGACTGTTAGCGACTGATTCAAACGCTACCAAAAAAAATGCTAGCAATCGCAGGGATCAGGCCTGACCCCGCGAATGCAGCAGTTATGTGTGTTTAGTGTAAGTGACACAGTGATTGATACTGCACTTGGATGGGCTGGGCGGAGGCTCAAAACGCAGGCAATAGCAGGTATCTGGGCTGATCCCGCTAACAATATGTTTTTGGGAACCCTAAACTGCTGGGGACGCTAGTATAGATCTGATCAGCTATTGATCCGTTCAGATACTATATAACTAAGGGAGCTGCATGCTGCGTGCGTGGGTGTTAGTGGTACTGGCACTAACTTGCCGCTGCCTTGGGCGACGCAGACCCTAAAACCTGATATCACCCGCCGGGCGATCAGGGGGGGTAAAACCTTTATTAGGTAATGAAGAGCAGGTGCCCTGACACTATAAAAAACAAACTAACTAACCAGCGTCACCCGTAACAGTTATATGGTGATCACTGGTGAAAGGGTTAACACCTTTATTAGGTAGTATATGGGGGTACCTGATGCTATAAAAAGCTAACTGCTATTGGTGTCTCTGTGACAGGGGGTGATTAGTGTGCCTGCGTGTTCTACTGTAAGTGTAGTGTTGGTGCACTTACTTGACGTCTTCTCTCCTCGGAAGCCGGAACTAAAAGACTGACACAAGGAGAGATGACATCACTTCCTCTGCTTCTGTTTACATTACAGAAGCAGAGGAAGCAATCTCATTTGCCAGAAGCGATAGTGAGGGGGTGGCCATATGAATATGAATCAGTGGCCTCCTCCTCAGCACGTATCGCTCCTGGATGGATGCTGACTGCCTCAGGCAATGGGGGGCGGGGGGACTGGGATATGTTACTCTGCCTGCCCATGCCATTCTGACGCAATATATATGCATGAGGCGGTCGGCAAGTGGTTAATGACTGTAGAAAAAAAAAAAAAGTCTACTGCCAAAAACAGCTGCTGTAAAAACGTTCAAAAACGTCCAGTGCGCATGAGGCCTAAAAATAAATCGTGTTACTGCACATAAAGTGTGCATATTTTATTCTGTAGTTTGTCTTGTTTATTTTGCCACTAAAATTATGATTCTGGTACAAAGCATTACAAAGTCATTTACAAAGAAAAAAAAAAAAAAAAAAACTTGAATTTAGCACTTTTTTAAAATGGCAAATGTGTAAATATGTTAAATGTGTAAAAATATTGACAAAAAAAGTTTAAAAATATTAAAGTTTATAAAATAGAAAACAAAAATCATCAGGGAAATAGCTGAAAAGAGAAGGAGATTAAGGAGTTAGAGTAAACTAAGGGGTTATAATCTAGAGTAAAATAAAGGAGTTAAAATAAGAGGTTAAACAGAAAACCATTTTATTTGAGAAAAAAAAATAAAAAATGATAGCGATGATAGAGAGAGATCTACATATACACATACATACATACATACAATTTTACTTGTCAGGTTGCTTTAACTGACATCTGCAGCTCTAAGGTCACCCTGCAGATGAATGAACAGAAAGATTTAAAATGCAACAATATATCTTACTTTGTATCTTTTGGAGCAGTGATGTTTATAAACACTGATTCAGACTGCTTTTTTGACAGTTCTCTGAATATATTGTAATGCAGACTCTGATTAACCACAGGCAACAATTACAACGTTACACGGGGGGGGGGGGGGGGGGGGGGGGGGGGGGTCACCAGAAGCAGGGCTGAGAGACTGGACATGCTACACACCCTGTATACAATGACATTTTTGAGGATGTGGCAAAACGTGCCCAAAGTCTGCAAGTAATTAATCTTAGATTGCTGTGTGTGTGCGTGCATACCAACATGTAAAATTACAGATTCTAAAACAAAAGATCTAATTAAAAATTTTGTAAAAGCATTTGTGACTGAGCCACCTCAAATGTACAAGTAAATATACTGAGACAAAACTAGTCAATAAAATCCATTTATTTACGTAATTTCAGAAAATAAGAAGACTTGTAAAGCCTGCAAGACTGATATAACAAAATATCTTTTAGCCATCATCATCAATGGTAATGCAAGTTAGCCAAACTGTATCAGTATTTTGGACTGCAGAGTACATGACATGATCAAAATGCGAATTTGGGAGGACCCAGACATGGAAGCTTCTTGACGGTAGGAATCTAAAATAAATGTATTTTCCATAATAACCAGCTTCTCCCCTTAAGTTTTCTGTAACACGTTAGAAGCCGATTAGTTGCAAAAATTCACAGGGGCCATCCCAAGATATTTGGAGGAACAAAAGTCTATATATAGTACAGGCGCGATTGCAAAAAGCATCATTTAAATACAGTAACATGATACTGGATACAGCTTGTGGGGGTTAAAATGAAAATAAAGGGTAATTTTACAAAAAAAGCCAACATTATGGTTATGTGAGGACACATGGGCTAAATCATCCACGAACATCCATTTCTCAGGAGGTCCCCCTAACAGGGAGATCTTTCTACCAGATCTAACTCTACAAAGAATAGGAATCCTTCGAAAGGAAACACTTTGGCAGGAGCGAGGAACTTTGGTGCAGATATTTTACTACCTAAGCTCCCAAAGAGATGCAAGAATTCAGTGAATGACGAGACCTACAAACCCTCACCCTTAAACGTAAGGTGTAAATGTACTGGCCCTTGCAAAGAACTGAAAGGGGACAGCTTTGGGCATGGATTGCCAGAAGTAGAGGACAGCCAAGACCAGCTAGCTGTAGGGATTTTTCAGTAAGGAACAACACTGATAGGAGTCAGAAATATGAAAAAAAAGAGAATGAACGTCTGCTATGAGTCAGAAAGCTTGTTAAAGTCAAATTCCATCCACGAATGGTAATACAATTTTGGAAAGAGGTCAGTATAATAGCCTGCCTAGATGCTACTTGTATATCTTTTAGGAAAACCACAGAAAAGGTCCCACAATCACAAGCTTCTAATAGTTTGCTAACTACAGCAATGGGGCTTAAAAAAGAAAAAGAAAAAGAAAAAAAAAAAAAAACACACACACATCTCATAACAGCCATGACAGACGGGTACAGCTGAGATTCTGGACTCAGAAGCCTGGTAGCTGTGTATACAAGTTTAGCAGAATGGCAGAGCTGGGAGGCTTGGTACACAGATATTTTCCAAATAGATTAAGAGGCTGGTGAGCGATGTATACTGCAGGTACTCATTCAGAGCTGAAATATTAAAGTGGTTGTAAAGACAGGTTTTTTTAACCTAATGCATCAAGATAAAAAGCCTGTGTGCAGCAACCCCTCTCAGCCCCCATAACACTTACCTGAGGTACCTCTATGTCCAGTGATGTCCACAACTGTCTTAGTCATCTGAGATTCAACCTCCTAATTGGCTGAGACACAGCCATTGGCTGCCGCTGCTGTCAGAGTCAGCTAAGCCAATCGGGGAGAAAGGGGGCAGGGCCAGGTCAGGTCTCAGAGTCTGAATGGACACAGGGAACTGTGACTCGGCTTGGGTGCCCCTATAGCAAGTGGCTTGCTGTGGGGGCACTAAACAGAAGGGAGGGGCCAGGATCACAGAAGAGAGGCCTGGGAAGAGGAGGATTCGAACTGCTCTGTGCAAATCCACTTCAACAGAGCAGGTAAGCTTAACAGGTTTGTTATTTTTATAGGGGGAAAAAAAACCAAAAAGAACCAAAAAAAAAACAAACAAAAAAAAAAAAAACACACAACTTAATCATTTTAATTGTGGGTGGGCTTACCCCTTAAAAAAAAAAAAAAAATACAGAGTTGGCTGGATAGCAATAGGTTTGGTCCTTTTCATCCATACAGGAGTCCATGTTAAATAGTCAAAAAAGGTGAGACCAACAAGTCATACAGTATCCTTGAATGTAACAGCCAAAAATCACAAAGCACGCAGCAGTGATATACTGTAATGTTCTTTCATTTCCCTCCTGTGAAGGACATCTGTAAAGCTGAGCAGGAAGAATGGAGCATCAAATCCCAGAGATATGTCTGAGATGAAGCGGTTCATGTAACCTACCCAAGTTTGGTCGAGTTGTGTCAAAGTTCATCAATAGGCCTGCTTTCAGAAGTCTGCATCTCAGGTACCTCTAGGTTTTCTGTTGGCTTTTCAGGGTTCTTATTCTTTGAGTTTTCTTTGGATTTCTTGGTTTTCTTTTTGCCCCCCTTATTTGATGGTTTCTTTTTACCAGAGGAAGGAGCAGAATCTCCCTTCTTACCGGACCATTTTTCATCCAGGCAACCTGGTACAATCAGTCAAGATAAAAAAAAAAATAAAAAAATAAAAAAAAGGGATGAATAAAAAAGGGAACTTAATATTTTTTTGTGTGTGTGTTACCTACCTTATCAGTATTGTTTACTGTAACCTATCCACCCCTAGCAGTCTATACTTACATTTCCTTCATTCTCCCAAACTTCTGTTTACCTCTGGAAGCCAAAAAGGAAATTCCCAATACTTCCATGTATGGAAGAGCATGTGACAGCTCTAAGTTTAATTTGACTACAGAGAACCATGGAACGGTCATATTAAAAAAGGGAACATATATGAAGTGTATTTGCCTTTATTAGTATGCACAGTACTAAAACATTGTCAGCTAAACATGAAATACTGCATATACACCATTTTGTATTTTCACTTCAAATCAGTAATGCATTGGGCTCTCCCCACCACCCATTTACCCTTTCTTAGTTGCTCTGTATATATACAGCTTAATAGCATACATTTACATAAATAAATGAGTCAGAGCTGCAGCCCATCTCTCCATCCCCCGTTTAGATGGGGGTGTGTTTTTGTTTTTTGTTTTTTAACAGAGAACGTCTGAAAAGTAAGCAGGTTCTGCTGCGTTCACTCTAAGGCTCCAAGCACACTGGAGCTCATAAACTGCAGTTTATTGGAGTTTGGGTGTTTTTTTTAAAAGCCCATAAACTCCACTCTATGTTAGCCTATGTGTCCATGCACATGGATGTTTTTCAGCTTTAATGAGCAGTGGAGTTTATGGGCTTTTTTCTGAACGCCAGAAATTCGCGTTCAAAGTGCCGTTTTTCACCGCCAAAAAACTACAAATGCTGATAAACGCTTATAAACGCTCGTTAATTAGTGTTCGGCATTCTATTTTTTCAATGCATTGTGGGAGTTTGGAATGTACTGTGGGATTTTTGGAGTGTCCTCTGTGTATTTTTATTGAAAACGACCATAAGCGCTAATAAACGCTCATAAACGCTAGTACAAAACGCTGTTAAAAGCAAGTTTTTCAACCAGCGTTTTCTGCCAGCAATCTGGTGTCCAGAAAAAGCTTTTTTGAGCTTCAGTGTGCATGGAGCCTAAAGCAATATGACAAGAGGATAAGAAAAAAAAAATGGCCCAGTGGCAAATTTATTTTGCTGCAGTCTGATTTTTCATCACTTTCTGTGCAGATCATAGTAGTTTTGCTGGCCATACTCATAACACACTGTACAATCTCATCTGGATTTACAAACAATCTTTTAAACCTGATTATGTGAAATTGTTGAGAATGATTAGACACTCACATCTCCTCTACACAGTTGTCTGTAAACCTAAGAGGACATTGGACCAAAATCATGTAAGCTGTGTGATCAGTCTACATTTTGTTTAGCGGGGTGTCCAGTTTCCCCTATTGTAAAAAATAAGTCCATTACAGAGCTCAATAGCCCAAGCTGAAGTTTACAAACACAGACTTATTTAATTTACCTGCACTGGAAGAATGACAGCTTGCAATGTGACTGATCACTAGGGGTAACAGAGGCAAGTGTTCACTCTCTTTGTTTATGGAAAACTGCACAAGATGCACTGCACTGTAAAAGAGGTCAGAAGAGAGATTAGTCAAACTTACTTTTGTCCTGTCCCTTTAAGACGTGTTTTGCACACAGAAAGTCTGTAAGATCATCTTGCTGGTGGTTTCGATACCAGTCTTCAATGACATCATCATACTGCTCAATCAGGGCATCACACTAATTGTGAAAAAGGAAAGAAAGAAAAAAGGTTTTAGTAATAGTGTCCTGGCATAGAAAATGTGTTTATAAAATAGGAGTTCAGTACAGAAAGCAATTTCTATGTCTGTCTGCGTTAGGCTTCATGCACACGAGACGCTGTTAAACGCGTGTTCAGAGGCAGTTGGACTTTTTTTCAACTGCCCCTAAACTCATTCAATGTTATCCTATGTGTCCATGTGCACAGTCTCGTTTTTATGCAGTTGCGTTTAACCTCGTTTTCCCAGAAGCAAAAAAAAAAAAAAAAAAATGGGTTCAGACGCAAACGTTTCCAAGTTTCAGACGCAAAACGCCGCTACTGCGTTTTGCCGCGTTTTCGTTTATAAGCGTTTTTAAAGGTGACCTTTTTTTTTTTTACATAAAAAATCTCAAAAATGATTGCAAATGATGAAAAACCATTAAAAAAATATTTAAAAAAATTGCAAGTGGATAATCCACAACACGTGGCAAGTGACGTGGCAAGTGGACAATCCACAACTTGTGGCAGGTGGACAATCCACAACTTGTGGCAAGTGACGTGGCAAGTGGCAATCCACAACTTGTGGCAAGTGACGTGGCTACGCCCCTTTCTGCAGAATCTACGCCCCTTTCCGAAGGTCCCCCGCTGTCTGCTGGGAAACACACGGATCCCAGAGACAGCGGGGACCATCCTTATTGTGCAGCGAGACTCGCGTATGCGCAGTAGTGAACCGGGAAATGAAGCCGCAAGGCTCCACTTCCTGATTCCCATACCCAAAATGGTGGCAGCAGCACCCGAGAGACGATCGAGAGATCGGCTTCGGGTGCCGACATCGTGGGCACGCTGGGCGGGTGTCATTATTTTAAAAGTCAGCAGCTGCAGTATTTGTAGCTGCTGGCTTTAAAAAAAAAAAAAAAAAAACGGCAGACTCCCGCTTTAACCTGCTAAAGGGTTTGTATCTCTGGCCAACCAGTCTGGAGAATTAAGCTGGCTATAGATAGATCAAAATCTGTCTGGTTCAGCAAGGGATGGATGGATTGATCCATGTGCAGCCAAGAGAGAAGGGGGGGGGGGGGGGGGGGGGAAACACTGCGCTGAAGCCAAAAGCTTCAGAGTCAGCAGCTAACACCCAAACAAAGTTTACTGAAAATTAGAAAAAATTGGTGTAGCGCTGGTGAATCAAATGGTGTAAAACTCTAAAGCTATATTTGAAGGGGTGGTAATAAAACCAATACTATAGAACACACATGTGAAATAATGTGCAAAGGTAAGTGAAAAATAATATAGAACGAAAATAGGTGAAATTAATAATTCATGAAGTATATGGATGCAATATAATGGCTTTTTTCTTTTTGAACCCCTTTTTATATGATCTATCATACTTTGGATGGCATTCCAATGTGAATGTTTGGACCTTGTGGAGCCTGGAGACGTATGATCCAGCCATTCATATCAGGAGTCCCAGTGATCGTGAAATCCGGAGACAATATGGTGACTAACCAGGACCTGCCAACAAAGCATAATACCTGATTGATACCATCTAGGATTTCAAGCGCTTCTGACCCACTGTCATATGACAGATGTGTCCAATTCTTCCGGTAAGAGTATTCAATTCTCTTTAATTTACTCCAGACAAGCTGCTGTTCCAGGTTGAATTGAACTGTGTGGTCGTTTGATTCCATTGCTGGGAAGACCAACATTGATATTTTTTACCACCTAACATATGTGGACTGTTTGCTGGGATTTATATTTCAGTTGCTGATACCCATTAATATTTGTGTGCATTTATATAATGCATCCATATACTTAATGAATTATTAATTTCACCTATTTTCATTCTATATTATTTTTCACTTACCTTTGCACATTATTTCACATGTGTGTTTTATAGTATTGGTTTTATTACCACCCCTTCAAATATAGCTTTAGAGTTTTACACCATTTGATTCACCAGCGCTACACCAATTTTTTCTCATGTGCAGCCAAGCCTATTTCAACAGAAGCTGATCGCTGTATCAATTTCTGTCAAAAACGGGCTTGTTGGAAACTTTCTTAATCAGCCAGCTGCAGATCAGTGTTTTCTGATAGTGAGCTGGAGGTTTGTCCAGCTTTTCTAAATGTCAGGTGAAAAGTAGTATCAAAAATGCACCAAAAAACCATTATTGTAAAGTGCTTGGGCATTCATTCATTTCAGTGGCCAGAAAAATAATTTTGGCCCCTGAAATGAACAAACGCTTGACGCATCTAGCATTAATACGCGTAAATCCTTTTTTTTTTTTTGGTGGTAAAACGCTGCTCTCCTGAATGCACTGGCTATGAGTTTTTTCTGCCTCTGAAAGCCCGTCTCTAAAACCCTATGTGTGCATGGACAAATGGGCCAACATTGAGGGGCATTAGTTCCTCCAAAAGCGGCGTTTGAATTGTCCTGTGTGCATGAGGACTACATTTCTAAATAATGAAACAGTCACACTACTATTATTTATTATATCAATTCATATGTAAAATTATTGAGCAAGGTCCACAACACCAAACGGCAAAATGATGGCTAGCCACATGCAAAATACAATATTTGCAAGTTTCAACCAAATGGACAGTATGGGGACCTGGCCTTGTGGTGCTGGGGTCATGGGGTGGATTCCCAATTTAGACACGATGGTCATGTAATTTGTATGTTCTGTTTTAGCCTGGTCCTGATTTTCCCCTACAAACCACCCCACTAAAAAACATACTAACAGGTAAACTGGAACATACTCAAAGCCATGGCTCTGCTAAAGACTTGCTCCTTTCATTACACATGAACAACCCGGGTGCTGGATAACACAGCCAGCGTCTACTCCCAGTCAAAAATATGAAAGATGTAAGCCACACTCCAAAAACTTAACGCTCCTTTCTATGTTTAAGAATTGTCAAAAAAGAATGCATGCAATGTATCCACCTGAAACCAACCTTCTTTGATGCGCTTCACCACTGCTGGCTTGCTCACAAGGATAAGGGATGTCCCCCATCTTTGTGACCAAGCCAGCAGTGGTGAAACGCATCAGAGAAGGTTGGTTTCAGGTGCAGATATCATATGCAGCCTTATTTTTTATTAAAAACACAGAAAGAAGAGAGTATGTTTTAGAGTGTGGCTTACATCTTTTATATTTTTTAGCAGGCACATTACAAATAATGCCCAACTTATACCTCAGTTTAAATCAGCTAAATACATCCAAGGTCCATCAAACCAAAAAAGGTGCTCAATATTTTAGTTAATTTTCTAAGGCAGCTATAGCTGGAGAAGAAAAGCCTGCCCCCCTCTTCAGCATGCTGCACAGTGGTCAGAGAAGTCAAACATGCCACCTGCTGATTAAGAGGCAAACCCTCCAGCGAGCTTTGCTGATTGCAGAGCTGTGATAACTAAGAAGGGGACATGTCGGACCTCTACAGAGAGACGATTGCTTCTCCACAGAGAGTGAAGGCCCCACTCTGCAGCCCCTGGCAACTATAGCTGTTCTAGAAAGAAAACAGGAAGAAACTTAATGGTTACATACTGAACACGGTTTTCATTTCACTCGGAATGTATTTAGGCAATTTCAATGAAGGGTTCAATTAGACTTCAAGCTGGTACTGGTTTAAATATTCTGCATTAAATGCTTGGCAATCTACTTGCATATTTGTTAAGAAGAAACCCAAACGGATGGTTCCAAGTTGGACATCTATCTGAAGGGTTTTCAGATGGAAAAACAGGTGTTAACATGAATGGGAATAAGAAGTCACAAGCAAGGGAGTGCTTTTCACAGCCTGCAGAGACATTCTGCTGTATTAGAATATCTCTAACTAGATAACCCTGCTCCCCCCCCCCCCCCCCCATAAATTATACCTTTTTTTCATCATGTAAACCATATTTGTACCAAGTTGGCCGACATCTCACGAAAAGCCTTCTCAGGATAGCAGAGACTGCCAACACAGCAAAGGGCGTACTATCATCATGCTAAAACTCTTAATTTTAGAATGAGACATTGGACAGGCAGCAGTCCCGATATGCGTGGCCATACAGTGCATCTAAATCTTTGACAGTCTGTGCTTCAAATGTAGTAGTTCAATCCTGTTATATTACCTGCTTTTCTCATTTACCTGTTTCTTCATGTCAGCAACTTCAGCGGAAGTTTCATTCCAGAGTTCATATGGAATGTCCATCACGACTTTCACTCCTTTATGGACGAGGTGATGCAAAGTTTGGAAGGTTTCAGACATCCCCTGAGCAAGAAAAGGAGACAAGCAAAGCCCAATTTCCATTAAAGACTGCTACAAAACCTGACATAATTGGATTTCATAGATAAAATAGCATTGCATTATGCAGATGACACCGTATCGTTTGTGGGAGATACATTGTCATCATTAGCCACTATTATGTCCTTTCAGGCTCCTATTCAGGACAAGTAGGTCCTGTTACCGTTAGGCTCTGTTCACATATATGCAAATTGGATGCATTTTTAACCGCATCAAATTTGCTCAACATGTGAATCACAGCAGCTTAAAATGGAGCCGGTTCACACATGTCTGGGGCGAGCTTGGCCCTTTTTCTGAAAAGGATCCCGTGCGATTTTCGGTCCGGTTTAGGTGCAAATTCAAGTAAACATTTGCACCTGAATCAGTGCTCAAACCCGCACTGAACTCCAGACATCTGTGAACCCAGCCTTAGACCCTGTCCCAACTACACTCCCTTCAACAGCATCTCAAATTGCAGCCGTTACATCTTTTATATACTCGGGAGTTGTGGTTACCGCGCAAGTCCAAGACTATGTGGAGAGAAATTTGACCCCTTTACTCACACGCTTTAAGCAAACAGGTAAAAATTGGAGGAGTAAGCTTCCTCTGACAGTAAGGGTCGGTTCACAAAGGGGCAACACGACTTTTGGAGGCAACTTGGACACGACTTAGACACGACCTGGGGCGACTTACAACACGACCTTAAGTCGCCCCAGGCCAGGCGACTTTTGCCGTGGCCAATCAGAGAATGAGCTCTCAAGGGGGAACTCCACGCCAAATTTAAAAAGAAAAAAATGGCATGGGTTCCCCTCCGAGAGCATACCAGGTCTGTTATGGATTTTAAGGGGAACTCCCTACACCGAAAAAATGGCGTGGGGGGTCCCCCCAGATTCATACCAGACCCTTATCTGAGCACGCTACCCGGCCGGCCAGGAAAGGGGGTGGGGACGAGCAAGCACGCCCCCCCCCACCCCCGAGCCGTACCAGGCCGCGTGCCCTCAACATGGGGGGATGCCTTGGGGAAGGGGGGGGCGCGCGTGGCCCCCCCCAAAGCACCTTGTCCCCATGTTGATGACGACAAGGGCCTCTTCATGACAACCCTGGCCGTTGGTTGTCGGGGTCTGCGGCCGGGGGGGCTTATCGGAATCCAGGAGCCCACTTTAATAAGGGGGCCCCCGGATACCGGCCCCCCCCACCCTATGTGAATGAGTATGGGGTACAATGTACCCCTACCCATTCACTTGTGAAATAAATAAATATAAAAAAAAAAAAAAAAAAACACACAACACAGGGTTAAAATAGTTTATTGCACAGCTCCGGTGGTCTTCTTCCATCTTGGGGGGTCTTCTCGCTGGACTCCGCTATCTTCTACTAGCTCTTTTACTAGCGGGAGGAGCCCGGCTTTCTTCTTCTGACTTCGGGGGTCTTGTCCCCCTCTTTGGTTCTTCTTGCCGGGCCGCCACGCCTTCTTCTAGCTCTTTTACAAGCGGTGGCCCGGTCTTCTGTCGCCGCTGTCTCCTGGCCTACTGTTGTTCTCTTCTCGAGATGTTGCCTCGTCGCTGTCTCCGGTCACAATGCCCGGACACGCGCCGACTTATATAGGGACATCACCGGATTATGTCCCCGCCCATTATGATGTCACAGTCCAAGAGGATGCTGGGACTGTGACATCATAATGGGCGGGGACATCATCCGGTGATGTCCCTATATAAGTCGCCGCACATCGCGTGTACGGTCATTGTGACCCGAGACAGCGACGAGGCAACATCTCCAGAAGAAAAGAGAAGAACAGAAGGCCAGAAGACAGCGGCGACAGAAGATCGGGCCACCGCTTGTAAAAGAACTAGAAGAAGGCGCGGTGGCCCGGCAAGAAGAACCGAAGAGGGGGACAAGACCCCCGAAGTCGGAAGAAGAGGGCGGCGGCCAAGAAGAAAGCCGGGCTCCTCCGCTAGTAAAAGAGCAAGCAGAAGATACCGGAGGAGTCCGGCGAGAAGACCCCCCCCCCCCCAAGACGGAAGATGACCCCCGGAGCTGTGCAATAAACTATTTTAACCCTGTGTTGTGTTTCTTTTTTACATTTTTTTCCCCACAGGTGAATGGGTAGGGGTATAAATTTGGCGTGGAGTTCCCTCTCTCGAAGCTGATAATTCTGTGAGAGTCGCCTCCGTATAGACAGAGATCCGACTTGGAGGCGACTTCCATTGAAATCAATGGGTACCAGTCCCCTACAAGTCGGATACAAGTAGTACAGGAACCTTTTCTGAAGTTGGAGCGACTTCAGTAGTGTGCATTAAGACGGCTCTCATTCACTTACATTGATTTTTACATGTAGCGCAACTTGAGGTGACTAGGGGCGACCTGAAGTCAGATCCGAGTTGCCCCTGTGTGAACAGACCCTAATTGGGAGAGCCAAGCTTGTAAAAATGGTGTGGATGCCACAGCTGCTATTCCTTCTCCATAATTGCTCAGTATGGATTTCGCTTCGTCTTTTTTGTGCAAAAGATTCCCTTTTCAGGGGAATCAGACCCTATTTGGAAGTACAGACATCCTAGAAGATGGCTCTCCACACTGCAATTACCTAAATATAAGGGAGGTCCAGCGCCGTCTTAATGCTAGATTTTATTTTTCAGCATCCCAAATGCAACACTAGTATGGTTTGAATAACTTAAACTTGCAAGACCCCATTCCGAATGCTGTCCTGTCTCAATTCCCAGAAATTCCACCTGTCCAATTGATGGTGGCTCAATACTTTTATACCAAAATGTACTACATCTACATTCAACTTAATCCATTAAACGTGAGAAACAGTATGAAATCTCACAATGCACGAAGGCTATACACAGTATATCTTGATCTGGGATAATCCAGGGTTACCAGAGCTGAGTAAATTAGAGGGATTTGACTTGTGGAAAAAGGCTGGAAATAGATTCCTTTAGGCTTTATATGACAACGATATATCACCATGTAATAAATTCCCAGAATGTTACCAGCTGCCCAAAAAATTATTTTTAATACCTTCAATTACAACACGTTTTACAGTACCAAGTGTCTACCTACCAGTTCAAATATAATCCCTCTGTGGCTTTAACTAAGGCGACCTTCACTTCTGACACCATATTTTACTATTCAAACAGCAGCCACATACTGTTAATAGCCTACGGGCATGGCAACAGGATTTGGATTCTTTGAGTGACGAGGAGCGGATCCAGGCACTGGAACACTTGAAGGTCTGTTTATCCCCTTCGCAGCACCTGACTCAGCTATGCTTGGGGGAAAGTGACATCTCCACAGTGCCCAAGATATACACCGGCCTAAAGATCCCTCCTTCACATGTTATGGTGCGGTCCCCAATCGCCACCATTACTGTGAGGCTATTGTTTCGATCTTTAACACCATCTGTTCAACGTAGGCACTGGTAGATCCACAAATTGCCACCCTAGGAATGCCTGAAATTTTTCTTAGGTTGACATGCATTTATTGTGGCTATTGTGGCAGTGGTATGATATACTTAACTCTACTCTATGAGGAGAGGAGTTGACGTATAAACACAGAGGCTGCCCTAAGAAAAGCAAGTGCAAAAATCTGTTCGCTGTGGCTAGATTCAGTGAATCAACACACTTCTCTATACCTCAGGGGCTGGATGCCATGTGATAAAAGCTTACTTGCCTTTTTGCTAAGTGAGATACAACAAAACACAGTGTTGCAGTACCAAATGCTAATCTATTTGGAACTCTTCTCAGTCTGTATGGAGACAGACATTGTGAGTCATTTTTTGGAATCTGATGTTTTATGTACAGTATCTCACAAAAGTGAGTACAACGCTGACATTTTCATAAATACTTTATTATCTTTTCATGTGACAACACTGAATAAATGACACTTTGCTACAATGTAAAGTAGCGAGTGTACAGCTTGTATAAAGTGTAAATTTTCTGTCCCCTCAAAACAACAACACATAGCCATTAATGTCTAAACCGCAGGCAACAAAAGTGAGTACACCCCCTAAGTGAAAATGTCAAAATTGGGTCCAATTACCCATTTTCCCTCCCCGATGTCATGCGATTCATTAGTTTTACAAGGTCTCAGGTGTGAATGGGTAGCAGGTGTGTTAATTTTGGTGTTATCACTCTCACTCTTTCATACTGGTCACTAGAAGTTCAACATGGCACCTCATGGCAAAGAACTCTGAGGATCTAAAAAAAATAAAACAATGTTGCTCTGCATAAAGATGGCCTAGGCTATAAGAAGATTGGCAAGACCCTGAAACTGAGCAGCACTGTGGCCAAGACCATACAGCAGTTTAACAGGACAGGTTCCACTCAGAACAGGCCTCTCCATGGTCGATCAAAGAAGTTGAGTGCACGTGCTCAGCGTCATATCCAGATGCTACATTTGGGAAATAGACTTATGAGTGCTGCCAGCATTGCTGCAGAGGTTGAGGGGGGGTGGATCTGCCTGTCAGTGCTCAGACCATACGTCGCACACTGCATCAAATTTGTCTGCAGGGCTGTTGTCCCAGAAGGAAGCCTCTTCTAAAGATGATGCACAGGGAAGCCCACAAACAGTTTGCTGAAGACAAGCAGACCAAGGACATGGATTACTGGAACCATGTCCTGCGGTCTGAGGAGACCAAGATAAACTTATTTGGTTAAGATGGTGTCATGCGTGTGTGGCGGCAACCAGGTGAGGTGTACAAAGACAAGTGTGTCTTGCCTACAGTCAAGCATAGTGATTTGGAGTGTCATGGTTTGGGGCTGCATGAATGTTGCCGGCACTGGGGAGCTACAGTTCATTGAGGGAACCACGAATGCCAACATGTACTGTGACATACTGAAGTAGAGCATGACCCCCCTCCCTTCAGAGACTGGGCTGCAGGGCAGTATTCCAACATGAGAACAACCCAAAACACACCTCCATTACGACCGCTGCCTTGCTAAAGAAGCTGAGGGTAAAGGTGATAGACTGGCCAAGCATGTCTCCAGACCTAAACCCTATTGAGCATCTGTGGGGCATCCTTAAACGGAAGGTGGAGTAGTGCAAGGTCTCCGACATCCACCAGCTCTGTGATGTCGTCATGGAGGAGTGGAAGTGGACTCCAGTGGAAACCTGTGAAGCTCTGATGAACTCCATGATCAAGAGGGTTAAGGCAGTGCTGGAAAATAACGGTGGCCACACAAAATAGACACTTTGGCCCCAATTTGGACAATTTTACTTAGGGGTGTACTCACTTTTGTTGCCAGCGGTTTAGACATTAACAGCTGTGTGTTATTTTGAGGGGATAGCAAATTTAAACTGTTATACAAGCTGTACATTCACTACTTTACATTACTACTTGCAAAGTGTAATTTCTTCAGTGTTGTCACATGAAAAGATATAATAAAATATTTACAAAAATGTGAGGGATGTACTCACTTTTGTGAGAAACTGCATGTATTTTAGAGCTGCACGATTAATTGTTATTGCGATTTTTTTCCCGTTGAGATCTTGACAAAAGTATTTCCCAATTCTTTCTATGCAGAGAATTCTCTTTGAGCTGAATGACACAGCCTCAAAACAAACAAACAAAAAAAAAAAACGGCTGTCTGCCAAGTATCACAACATTTTTTGGCAGTGGAACTAAGGCTAAACATTGTAACAATTTGTCAAAGGAATAGACTTCGGTGTGTAAATGGAGGAAAGTTCAAGTTAAAATCAATTCTTTTTGCTAGAAAATTACTTAGAACCCCCAAACATACACATTTTTTTTGTTTGTTTTTTAGCAGAGACCCTAGAGAATAAAATGGTGGTTGTTGCAATATTTTATGTCACACTATTTATGCAGCTCTTTCAAATGTAATTTTTTTGGAAAAAAATTTTATTTTTTTTTTATATCCAGAAAGAACTTTATTCAGTAGTTCACGCATAAAGTCCAAATATCCATATTCAAAAATAAAAATACAAAACAGTAATACAGTGCCAAGTGGCCCGAGGACATAACTTATTTAAGAGCATTTGGATCCCCCTAACCCACCCCATCCAAAGCCTTATATTGTGGAAAAAATTACTTTAATGAATAAAAAAAAATAAAAAATAAAATTAACCAGTAAAGTTAGCCCAATTTTTTGTATAATCTGAAAATGTTTTCACCTGGAATCGTGCAGCTCCAATGTATTTGCACACAAAAAAAATATGATAGCCTGAGAAAGGAGCAAGCATGCTCCGAACACAAAGCCACCTCCTCTCACCCTGCACCCGGAAGTGACGCCATCTCCGATGGCCCCTGTGTTCCCTGTTCTCATAGGCTGCGAATACTGGAATCCACCTGCACTTCAGAGATACTGACGGTTACGAGAAAACCAACCCTGGATTTTGTTGCAGGATTACTATCATGCTCGTGTTTATTCTCCTCTTGTGAGTAGTTTCACTTTTGACTTATCTTTAAATGGTTTACCAATACTGCACTTGGAGGAGCCGTGTTTCTTTTCCTAATGTATTTGCACGTTCAGGGAGCTTTATATTTTCCTGTAAAAAAATTTATTTTTCTTTTACTGTATTATTTATAAACAATGTGATATGGGCATTATTTGTTTTAAAATATATTTGTATGTAGTAATGAATGAGTTGTTTTTTTATTGCTCTGCTTTTTGTTTTCTTTTTTCATGGTTGTTGAAAAATGTTCAATAAAAATGACCTGTTTAAAAAAAATATATAAGGCTGCCACAAAGAAAACCGAGATCCAACATCAGTATGGTGCGTTCTAATAACATTTTCAAACAACTGGAAAAAAAAAGTCACTGCTTACAAAATGGTTTCCAAGAAATGTAATAATTGACCTAGAAGCATATAGTGTTGTAACCCTAAAATGGCAAGTTTTTTTAGGACTACAGAACACCTCTCACTCCATAACATTCAGTAATCCACAGGTAGAGCTGCAAAGAACTTTAAGTCCTCATGCCCAGGGATGTTTTTACAGCCACTTTTTTGAACGTTTTTTGTAGCTTAAAAATGCCTCTCCACGTTAGCCTCATGCCCACCGTGGCGTTTTTGAGCTGTAAGTGGCAAAGGCGTTTTTAAGCTACAAAAAAAACCCCAGGACCAGTGCGTTCTGACGCTCCAGCGCTAGAGCTGTAAAAAATGCCAGACGCTGGAAAAAGGTGTTAAACATAATTTAACTGGGCTTAACTCTGTATACACAGCGTTATGCACCATCCCGCATTTCTCTCTCTATTCATCGGCTGAAGACATCACAAGGGGTGTGTCCTCTAACTACATCATCAGGTGGCCCCTCCCCATGCCAATATAAGTCATTGTACACGGACCCAGCATTAAACCGGGAGATCGCGTCCAAATCAACATCGGAAGAATAGAGGGAGAAGACCTATACCATACTTATGACCGAGACAGAAAAATGCGGCTGAAAGCTAGCATGGCTAACCGGGTAATGACGCCAATGCAAAAAAAAAAAATCATTTTTTTAACGCCGCTTTTTTCCTGGCATCTGTACTAGCTTTGCAGCTTGTTTTTTTAAGATGTCCATGGGCATGTAGTCTAACCATTAAAGATGCAGCAAAGAGCACATAAAGGTATCAGTCCCCTGGATTTATGTGAAGATCAACAGGTATTTATACCCATTATCATTCAGATATAACAAAACACTTTCAACTGGAAAAAAAAAAAAAGGGACGTTCGTTGCTAGGGTGTACATACACTCTAAATTGAAATTCAAAATGTAAAAAAAAAAAAAAAAAAAAATGTAAACCACCCAGAGAACATTAATACATGGCAAAATGTCTTAAGGAGAGGGCAGAAATTGGAAATGTTAAAATCAGGAGTATAAACTTCTGCAGTACTGTATTGTACCTTTGGCCTTAATAGCAGTTACACATTTAATAAGAATGTGGCTGCAGAGCTTGGAAAAAAAAAAAAAAAAAATCTATAGAATGTACACACTTGTAATTCTAGACAAGCAGACTGATGCTCCTCTTCATCTGCAATGCCTATACAAATGAATAAAATAGCTATGGTAACCTGGGAACCTTCAGATTCTGCTGCAACCCATGTTGGCTGTCTACAGACAGCCGACAGCAATCTACTGAAAATTTCCACTGATGGAAAAGACCATTGGAGTCTTTTACACAATTATTGCAGTCCAATATTCAAAAGCCCTACGAATATATTTGGAGGATATTGAAAATACATACATACATTTTGTCACTTTTTTTTTTTTTAAAACACAGATACTTTTAAAGCAGAACTATACTCACCTCCTCTGCGTCGCTGTGATGTCCTGGCTCTCCCAGCCGCTGACATCTTCAGCCCAGGGGCTTTTGGCAATCGATCCCTGGCTGTTTTCATTGACTGGGCCAAGATGACGTAATTTCCGCACATAACGCGGGAGTTCCATCATCTGTCATCAGTGCGGACAGACAGGTAAGCGACTTTAATGCAGAAGAGACATAGCCTGTTCGCAGGTTTTGTTTTTTGTTTTTAAAGCACTAAAGTTCCACGTTAACAAAAAGGGAAGACTTTGTGCACTAAAATACCTTAGCAAAGCGATTGCTGCCAGTCCGCTCTTTGTGAAGGTTGTACTCCAACAGTCTTTGACAGAGACCTTCTGTGACGTCGATCAGACGGATATCTCTGCAAACAAGATAAACAGATTCCCGTTACTTTTGCTGTCAGAGAGGGAAGACTTGGATAACAGAAATCTGTACAGAGAATATTGTGCTGGGGTCATTCTGCAGCCAAACACCGATAAAATGAAAATTAGGTCAAAACAGCATAAAAAATAAAAAAATAAAAAATTAAATGCAGAATGGTTAAAAGCAACTTACAATAGAAGAAAAGGCCCTTCTCAATAACTAGTGCTCCAAGGATGACAATGCCACTTTATCTGTACTGTATGTTGCTTAGAACAGTTTCTGCTGTACTATTACATATATACTAAAGAATTACCAGAAGAAAGCCCAAGCCAGATCCCATTAAGCACTTTGAATGCAACACCTCATGTGCAGAGCAGGGTGAGACCGTATATTATTGGATTTTAAATAGTAAAGAAACATATTTTTAAAGGGTTTACATAACTATACCTGCAAAAGGAGTCACCCTGAAGTCATCTAGCAGGACTTAAAAGTTAGAAAAAAAGCCACTTTAAAGTGGTTGAAAACCCTTACATCAACCCAGCAAAATCACAGAGATGAAACAAATCCTCCTACATAAAAGTTGTACCTGTTTAATGGAGGTCTTCTGTTCTCTTTTTTAAAAAACTTGCCTGAGCCATCAGAACAAAGGGGGCAGAGAGCTGAAATTAAACTCTTCAGAGCTCAGTGAGGAGAGCTCCGAGAGCTGATTGGAGGGAAGAGATACACCCCTCTGAAAAACAGCACACAAGAACAGAGCTGAGGCTGTGAATCAGCTGGAGGTTCCATCCCAGTCAAATTGTTGCTCTTGGTGTCAGGAAAACTTGGAAGTGACACGCTGATAGAGGAATGAAGCAGCAGACAGAAATGACACTAGGGCTCCTAATTGAGACAAGTACACACCATAGAAGGATATGCTTTGTTCATATTTCTGGATGTTTACAACCACTTTAATTAGTTCTGACTGCAAATGCATGCAAAGGAAAGGGGGCATAACTCAACGCACACAGAGCTTGCACAACCACTGTCAACCAGAATCATCTGCAGTCTTCCCTCTAATCTTGGAGCCCAGTGCCTTCTCTGATGTCAACTGTACTAAAAATATTTTATTGTACTGAAAGTAAAGACTGAGCCCAGCGATCAGCTGCTCATGCTTTGTCCAAGAGACTATAGTAGTAACTGGCATATGTTATGCACCCCTCTCCAGTGCGCTAATACTGTAGTCTCTCACCCCTGACTAGCTGGTGGCTGGGCTCAGTCTCCCCTTTCAGTACAATGACATTTTTTTTTATTTTTTTTTATTTATTTTTTCTTCTTACTGAAAAAATAAGGTCAAGGGAGAAGAAGAGTTATGGGGCTACATAAGGAAGATGGGATGGTGGCTTCAGTGTCTGCTGTAAGTCATAATTTGGGCTTTAATGAGTTACAGCACAGCACAGCCAACAAAACAATGCAATTTCTGCAAGGATCTGAACAGGACCAAGAGCTAGTATGTGCCCTGAGTGGCCTTGGGGGATTCGACAATCATTTTCAACTTCTGCCAATACTTCAAGGTTGCCATACAATGGTTGAATGTGCAGATACATTCTGACCACCAGACAACAGCCAGAATGACAGAAAATCAATTAACATCTATGGCCACCTATAGAGCTGGACTTTAACCACTTCAATACAGGGCACTTTCGCCCCCTTCCTTCCCAGACAAATTTTCAGCTTTCATCACTCTCGCGCTTTCAGTGACAATTGCGCGGTCATGCTACACTGTACCCAAATGAAATTTTTATCGTTTTGTTCGCACAAATAGAGCTTTATTTTGGTGTTATTTATTCACGACTGTTTTTTTTTTGCGATATAAGCGCAAAAAAAGCGGAAATTTGGAAAAAAAAACAAACAATATTTTCCTTTTTCTATTTTAAAAGAAATCCAATAAAATCAAATTTTGTCATAAATTTAAGCCAAAATGTATTCTGCTACATGTTTTTGGTAAAAAAAATTCCGTTAAGTGTATAATAATTGGTTTGTGTGATCACGGACATATGTACGCAAATGATCATGTACATATGTGTGCAGGTGATCACGTACATATGTGTGCAGATAATCATTGGGACATGTGATTTTAGTGGGACATATGTGGGGACATGTTTTTATTATTAGGGGACATGTGTGTTTTGGGGACACGTGTGGGGACATTGTGTTTATACTGTGTGGTGTGTTGTGTGTTGAGTGTTTACACTAGACTGATGATCAGTGAGTAAAAAGCAGCTCATACTCACTGATCATCAGCCGGCTGCAGCGATCTGCTCTCCTCTCCTCAGCGATGACTTCTGTGTGAGGAGAGGAGGAGCCGATTGCCTAGCAACTGGCTGTTTGTTTACATCACATGACAGCCGTGATTGGACACGGCCATCATGTGATCAGGAGGACCAATCACAAAACCCCTTCTGCCGATCTGAGATGCGCCGTGTCCGGGTGACACGAGCACATCGGGATCTCGCCGCTGCGCGGGCACGCACGCGATCCCGCTCTGAAGGGCATTCCTGAACGTCCTATCAGAAGTAGATGGCTCGAGGTTAGACTGTGGCTGTTGGGAGGGGATGGGAGGAGCCGCTGACACGTAGCAGCCGCCGGAGCGGCGTGCGTCCTCTTCCCTCGTCGTCCCCGCCTCCCGCCTTCCGTGTCGACCGCACCGCCCGCCTGCCATCAGCTGTTCGCCTGTACGAGACAGAGCGGACGCCCCAGGTGAAGACAGCACAGAGAGAGCGAGCAGAGCGAGCGTTCCCTTGTGAAGCAGGGACACAGCGGTAGGACGGCAGCAATGTGCGGAGCCCTGTGCCCCCCCCCCTCTCCACTGAGCCGACCTGACTCCACGGACATCTTTACCCCCCCTCACGCGCAGGTAAGGTCTCGGATCAGATAACAGTGACAGAGCAGAGGAGCAGCGGAGCGGTGAGGTGAGCAAGTAATCTGGATGAAAGAAGGGGGAATGGACAGTTGATCTCTTATATATCGCTACACACTAAAACTGACTGAAAGTACCGATGAAAATGGCTTCTTTTTTTTTTAAAGTGATAAGGCGAATAGTTATAACCCTCCTAATGAATGCTATCAGTGTGACGCTCACTACCAGACCACTGGATTGCTATTAATCTTGTCTGATCAGTTGGATATAAACCCTGTAGGACGAGAAGTTGTGTGAGGTGGATGGATATATGAAGGGCAGACAAACAGCCATGCAGTGTGGAGTTTTCTCTCTCTTTTGCATACATTTCTCATACAGAGGCATAAAGTAGTGAGGACGGTTAGCGCTCGCTTGCGACTATCTTCCCCCTTGCCTACTCGACAGTGGACCGGCAGGCAGACACAGGTGGTAAATGCTGGTATTGACGCGGGAACTGAACTACGCCATATACCTGTGACAAAAAGGGAAGCCCACTGCCCATCTGCTGTCGCCTGTTGGCAGACTGGCATAAGGGGGAAGAACTACATCATTGTGCGCCCCCCACTTCGTGAAAGAAGGAACGGGGAAGGGGAAGAAAGGAAAAAAAAAAAAAAAAACTCCCACGCAAAATAATTCTCTTCAGCACCTCTCCCTAATTGATTGATAGAAGTGCCCCGCTCCTAGAAAGTGATGTAAGCAACCGGTACCCCACAAAGAGTTACAGGAAAAGGAAAAGGACCTTGGCCCTGAAAAAGGCCTTGAGTCTCTGGAGCTGACCCACTACAAAAGGAGTATGCGGGGGAAAATGAATAAAAGGGGAGGGGGCGGGACCTACTAGTCCTGGGGGGATACAACGATATCTGGTGGGGGAAACAAGTACGACGGAAAACAGCCAGGAAACCCCCAGCCAGAAGACACTAAGAAAATCAGGCGCGGGCATCAGTAAAACTATGGAGATGGGAGAGGGGCGGGGAGCGGAAAAACCTAAGGACTTATGCTCAACTCGCACTAGGATGGGGGGGGTTAGCTCCCGAGAAGAAGATAAGGTCAAAAGAAGGGAAGAACTGGGGAGAAAAGGAGAGGCCCCTCCCCAACCCGAAACTCAACCTGAAACTCAATTTGACATAGAAGGAGACCCAGTGCTGGCGGAGCCACAAGCGACCTTGGGCATGTTGAAAGAGATATTTACAGAGGCATTGACTAAAGTAGAAACTTCACTTAAATCCGATATAGCTGGGATAAGGGCGGACATTGGTCTAGTACTAGGCAGGGTCGAGGAAATGGAGGAAAGAATGAATGGGTATGAACAGAAACTGAGGGACCTAAGCGAACAAGTGAAATCAGCCCAAAAAATAAATAGGACAATCCTATATAAAATCGAGGATCAGGAAAACCGCGGAAGAAGGAAAAACTTAAGGATAAAAGGTTTGGAAGAAAAATTTAAAAATGAAGAACTTCCTAAAGTGATGCGGGACCTGTTTAATCCTATCCTAGGAAGAGCGGAGGATGAAATACTAAAAATAGATAGAGTGCACCGAGTCTTGGGTTATCGGCCCCAAGCCACAGGAGAACCAAGAGATGTAATAATCAGATTTCATTTCTATGAGGAAAAGGCGCTAGTACTGGGGAATATCCGAAGGAAGGACAAGATTATGTTCCAGGAATCGGAGATACAGATATTCTCAGATCTGGCGGGGGAAACATTGAGGAGAAGAAGGCTCCTTAAACCCCTGACAGATCTGATGAGGTCATTAAACGTTCCCTATCAATGGGGATTTCCAGCATGTCTTAGGGGAAGGAGAGACGGCCGCACTGCAGTATTAAGGTTTCCAGAGGACTTAACGGACTTTTGTAATAGGCTAGAAATCCCTCCACCACCAATTCCAGGATGGGAGGAGGGGGGGGGGGAACAACGGAAATAGTGGGGCTATGCAGTGGTCCAGGGTCGGGGATAGGGGGGGGAGAGACGGGGTATAATTACCATCATTGGGGAGCGGGGGGTGGGGGCGGGAGGTGGGGGGGGAGGGCGCGGGTGCTTCGATAGGCTGTGATTGAGGCGGCCCTCCCAAAGAAAGCTAGGCGGGCAAAAAGGTGACCTACGGGTCACCGGGACACCTATGCGAGGAACAAAAATGGAATTTGTTCACTCCTCTGAAGGGAGGAGGGGGGGAGGGGGATGGGGGAGGGTTAGGGAGGGAGGGGGTTGGGTAGCGGGTGGGAGGAAGGGGGGGGTGGGATGGGGGGGCAATCTCTCTCTCAAATAGGGGACATGTACTCTCTCTCGCGCTCTCTCGTCTCCCCCTCCTCTCGCTCCCCGCGTCGACCCCCGGCGGGGGGGGGCCTTTGCCCCCCCCCGGCGGGGGGCGGGGGGTGGGGGGAGGGGAGGAGGATGAGTGAGATATGACAAGGTTGAATTTGATAACATACAATGTGAGGGGTATAAGCACTCCCCAAAAAAAGTTTAGAGTAAACAAGGAGCTAGAATTATATGGGGCGAATGTGATCTGTCTGCAGGAAACGCATATGTCACACGAGACCAGAGGGGGACTGACATCTTGGAAGTTCCCTACATGGTTCTATGGCGACTCTACTACATGCTACGCGAGGGGGGTAGCAATAGGATTCGAGAGGAGTGTCAGGTTTGAAGTTGAGAAACAAATGGCCGATCCGGAAGGGAGATTTTTGTTCATAAGGGGAAGAATCTTGGATGGAGTATACACTTTTGCGAACATATATGCCCCAAATAGGGACCCAGATAAATTCCTAAGGAAGGCCCTGGATTTATTGGCAGAGTTCAGAAAAGGTAAATTGATAGTGGCGGGGGATCTGAATATGTGCCTCGACCCTCGGGTGGACTCTTCTGCGGGGTCCCCCCGATGGTCGGGGCCTAGATATAAAAAGATAAAGGCTACGCTTTTAGAATTTCAGCTGGTCGACGCTTGGAGGATTAAACATCCAAATAGCAGAGACTATACCTTCTACTCATCGGTGCATGGGACATTTACACGAATCGACTATGTACTGATTGAACATCAAATGCTCCCAGCACTCAAAGATATAGTAATAAAACCTATCTCCCTATCTGACCATGCCCCAGTTATGGTACAGCTGGAGCTAGCAACAGACCAGGCCAAAAGAGAGACATGGAGATTAAATGAAGCGCTAATTCAGGACCTAGAGACTAGAAGTAGGATTGAAACAGAGCTGGAAGAGTTCTTTATAAGAAATGACTCCCCAGAGGTTACGAGGGGTACGATATGGGAGACCCACAAAGCATTTATAAGAGGAATTTTAATAAGCATCGGGACAGGGAAAAAGAGGGAAACAGGGAAAAGGTTACAAGAGTTAAATAAGGAGATTTGGGAATTGGAGCAACGAACAAGACCAAAGGGGATCCCAGAGAGAGTAGAACTAAAAGATAAGAAGCTAGAATTAGAAGGACTCATGGAGAAGGAAAGGGTGCGAGTCAATCACTGGGCAGAGAGTATAAGATACCAGGAGGGGAATAAATCTGGGAAATGGTTAGCAAGAGTAGTGCGGGAGAGAAGAAATGTCTCCTTCATATCAAAAATAAAAAATGAAAAGGGGGAAATGAAGCATTCCACTCCCGAAATTGCAGCGGTCTTCCATGGTTATTATAGCCAGCCATATAAGGTAGGACAGGGAAAGGAGAAAAGCAGGAATAAAAAAGATACTATCGAGTACCTAACAGGAATAGAGTTCCCTACAGTTCCAGAGGATGAGTTAGAGAGGTTAGACGCCCCGGTAACGGTAGACGAGGTGGTGCGGGCAATAAGGGGGATGGCAATCGGGAAGAGTCCAGGCCCGGATGGGTTTCCAATCCTTTATTATAAAAAGTTTGAAAAAATATTGGCGCCCAAACTATGCGAGTATATGAACGCAGTCGCAGAAGGGGAAGAACTCAGGGAAGAAGCATTGATGGCTTACATAACTTTGATATTAAAGGAGGGGAAGGACCCAACAACCCCGGGGAGTTATAGACCGATCTCTCTTCTGAATACGGATGTGAAGATATTTTCAAAAGTAATAGCAGAAAGGCTAAAACCATTACTACCCCAATGGGTCCATAGCGATCAAACGGGGTTTGTCATGGGAAGGGAGGGTAGAGATAACTGCCTTAAAACCCTCATGTTGATCCACGGAGTGGAAAGCAGCGGATCCCCAGTCGCCCTGTTATCAGTGGACGCTGAAAAAGCATTTGACAGGGTCGACTGGGGCTTCATGTTCGAGACCTTAGGGCATCTGGGATTAAAAGAAAAAACATTGCGATGGATAAAAGCATTTTACTCCCACCCGACGGCAAAAATAAAAATTAACGGTAACCTTTCCCCAGTAGTAAAGCTATATAATGGAACCAGACAGGGGTGTCCTTTGTCCCCAATGCTGTTTGTTCTGGCCTTGGAACCCTTGTTGGTCTCGATTAGGAAAAATGAAGATATAAGGGGAGTGAGAATTGGTAGAGAAGAGTATAAGGTGTCTGCGTATGCAGATGACATATTATTTTATGCCTCAGAACTCAGGGTGACTCTCCCAAATATAATTAAGGAGATCCATAGATATGGGAGGTTGACAAATTTTAAGATCAACATATCAAAAACCGAAATTCTGAACATAACAGTACCTAAAAAAGAACAAGAGGAACTCCAGAGCTCTTTCCCCTTCATTTGGTGTAGGGAGGAGCTGAGTTATCTGGGGGTAAGAATTACGCCCACATTGTCATCTGTATACGCGGCCAATTATACATATATATTAAATAAGGTTAAAGAATGTTTTAAAAGTATGAGATATAAACCCTTGTCATTAATAGGGAGAGTAAATGCGTTAAAAATGTTCATTTTGCCAAAATTGACATATATGTTCCAAATGATCCCAATAAAAGTTCCGCAGGAGTTCTTCACGAAACTTAAAACTCTAACTTTAAAATACATATGGGGACGTAGGAATCCCAGGATCTCTTATGTGACTCTGGAAAGGGGGAAAGTAGGAGGAGGATTAGCAGCCCCAAACTTTAGAAGATACTATCAGGCAGCAGTAATCTCACGAGTGGTGGATTGGGTGTATGATAAAGGGGATAAAGGGTGGGTAAATATAGAGAAAATACAAAGTGGAGTTAATCTAGGAAAGAGGATCTGGATACCAAGGGATTTTCGCGATTTGGGGAGGAGCACTAATCCACTAACTACTAATTTGTTTAAAACATGGGATAAAGTGGGCGAATCAAATCACTGGCAGTACAACTCACCTTTAATTTCTTTATTAGACACAAGTTTTTTTAAACCAGGGAAGGAGGAATTTGTTTACTTCACTAGATGGGCAAAAAAAGATGATATTTTACTGAAAGATGTGATGAACGGGGACAGATTTTGCACTTTAGGAGAAATAAGACAAAGATGGGGAAGTAGGAATTTAGATAGCTGGAGATATGCACAAATTAAACACTTTGTTCAGACTTTGCCTAAGCCACTCCGAGGGACAGGAGATCTCAGACCAATGGAGAGAATGCTCTCGGACTCGAGCTGCAAGAAAAAAAGTATGTCCAAAATCTATAAAATCTTACAGGAGGAAGAGGACCCAGGGGAACCACTATACCTGAAAAAATGGGAAGAAGAGTTGGGCACCGTGGGGGATAAGGAACGTAGAAAGAAGATCTTAAGAATAGCAGGTACAATATCTAGGGACAATATGTCATTAGAAATGTCATTTAAATTAATGGCAAGATGGTATGTTGTCCCACAAAGAGCCCATAAGAGGAGAGCAGGTATATCAGCACTATGCTGGCGGGGCTGCGATAAGGTGGGAACCTTTGCACACATATGGTGGGAGTGTGGAAAGATTGGCCCATTCTGGGAGAAAATTATAGAAAATATTTTCCGAATAACAGGGGAAGAGGTAAAGAAGGAACCATGGACATGCCTGTTTCACGACACTGACAAAACACTGGGGGAATATAAAAACTCATTGACCCCCCACTTACTGATTGCAGCAAAAAGCCTGATCCCAAAGAGATGGGGCACTCCCGAACCCCCATCTATGAGGGAATGGTTAGGCAAAATAGAGTGGGTAAGATAAATGGAGGAATCAATATCTAGAAGAGGGGACCAAGTGGAATCCTACCTCAGTAAGTGGGAAAAATGGCTGGAGTATAAGAAAACAAGGGAATATCTCAGAATGAGTGGATCCGAGGGGAAATGAGGGGGGGAGCGCGGGGGAGAGTTGGAGAGAGAGAGAGGGGAGGGAGGGAGCGGGTCTGGGAGGGGGGCCGGGGATAGATACGAAAATGGAATGGGTAGTATATTTTTTTTTTTGTAATATACTTCTTCTTTGAAACCTTAATAAAATAAACAAAGAATTAAACAGAGGAAGTGTTAAAAAAAAAAATAAAAAAAAATAAAAAATAAAAAGGGGTCTGCATGTGATGTGAAAATAGCACTGCCAATAGGCAAAATGGTGGCGATAAGAAGAAGGAACTAAGGTAACAAGGGCGCAAAGTTGGCCACAATTTGATGAAGAGAGACCATGACGTGCTGTATACTGATGCAAAAAAATAAACAAAAAAAAATAAAAAATAAAAAAAAAGAAGTAGATGGCTCCCACCCGGCCGTATATGTGCATTGGCCGGGTGGGAAGTGGTTAAAGCCATCCTGGGCTCCAATAATCTAAGCTACTTGTTTCACCTACAAATGAATGCTAAACAAAGCTGTGAAATGGATGCACCTTTTCTTAACAAAATGCAACATTGGTCACATGGTAACTACTGAAGTTCTTTGGGGACTTGGAGAACTGACTTTCTGGAAGAGACAGCCAATCAGCACACTCCTTCCATTCAAAAGAAGCCAGACAATCAATGTCAGAGCATTAGTCATGTCGTTGCAGCAATCTGGAATCCCGTTTTCCCACAACAGACCAATTTAGGATTTATTTCAAATATGGATTATAAGAGGAACTTACGAGTCTGTGTATTTGATCTTTTTCTTATTTCTGTTATCTATAAATCCATATTGGGTATCAATCACTTCATGTGTCCGAGATGTCTCATCAAAAGAGGATTTCAGTTCTACAGCAACATACTTGCAAACTGCAATAGAAAACATCAGGTGTTGAGTCATACTGTGAATGTTACAGTCCATAAAAGAGAGGATGGTTCTATTCAATATCTTGCGCCGTCACAGTAAACATTCGTTTTACGTGAAAGGAAGAGAGCGATGTGTCTTTGAGATCAGTCCAGACATAATTTGTATTATTTGTCATGACAAAGGTTTTCTTAAAGTGCACCTGTTCCCAGACTTAAATTATGATTTTAAAAGCTAAACCACACAAAGACTTGCATTTTGTCCCGGATTTTTTTTTTAACCTTTGCTGACATTTATACTGAAATAGCATTTCTATCATTGTTTTCAAAATTCTGAATGTATTGGGCTACTCGTACAAGGAAGCCGATACATTCTGACTAGAAGACTTAAAGTGATTGTAAAGTCTTGTTTTATTTTGCCTATAGAATCAAACATGTTACACTTACCTGCTCTGTTGCAGTGGACAGAGAAGCCCAGATCCTCCTCTTCTCGGGTCCCTGGCTGGAGCTCCTGGTCCCCCTCTCCTGCCACGTGCCCCCACAGCAAGCAGCTTGCTATGGGGTCACTCAAGCTGAGTCATAGCTCCCTGTATCCATTCAGACACGGAGACTTGACCTGGTCCCACCCCCTCTCCCCTGATTGGCTAGCTGACTGATTGAGAGGAGCGGCAGCCAATGGTGCTGCTGCTGTGTCTCAGCCAAATAGGTGGGAGAATCTCGGACAGTAGAGGGACAGTAGAGGGACAGTAGAGGGACAGAGAGGGACCCCAGGTATGTGTTAGGAGGCTGCCACATACAGAAGACTTTTTATTTAAATGCATACAATGCATTAAGATATAAAAAAAAAAAAAAAAAAAAAAAAAAAAAAAAAAAACCTTCTGCCTATAATGAACTACTACAGCTCTCACCACGCCACGGTAGTTCACTGAAAACTACAAGCTGGCAGCCGCAAAGGCTGCTGGACCTTGTAGTTTTCCATTTTCAAAAGATGGCCGTGTCTTTTTTCGAATTGTGGCAGCACACACAGGGATGAGATCCCTGGTCTGCTGTCACAGCGGGGATCAGGGGCCACTGCATTCAAAACATGTTACACCCTGAATATGGGTACTTATCCTTTAGGCTGGCCAACGATGGCTCGAATCTCGGCAATTCGACCCATCTATGGGTAGGCCAATTGTACCCAAATCAATCAACTTGGGTACAACCAGCATGTCTGATTTCTATCATGAGATTATGGCCTCTAGCAATGACTGTTGATGGGGGAAACCAAGCAATTTTCTTTCCTGCTACCTGTGGTGACAAGAAAGAAAATCGCATCATCTATGGTTTGCCTTACTGACCTAGGCTTAACTGCTAGATAGAAGATTTTTTTTCTTCTTGTGGTGGCTGATAATGGCTAAAAACAGGTCAGTTATGATAAAAGCTACAACGCTGCCAGTTCTAATCTGAGAATTCAGTATACTAACATTTTGCATTTATCACAGGCATGCATACCTTCACATTTACTGGGTAAATGGACCCAATCAGTATCTACTGCACCACCCAGTCCAACTTGTAACGGAAGCAGAACAAGCAGGAACCACATGTTTGAAGGCTGCAAGAAAGCAAGGCAGTACAGAAAATCGAATTAGTAATCAGGTATAAACACACATAGGTTGGACTTGATGGACTTTTTGACCTCACCTACTATGTAACACAAAAAACACAAGCTATGCCATTTTCTAGGCCATCACACACACACACACACACACACTATGAATTTCATTAGGCGATCCAACCAGAAGTGGGAGCAGGTACCTATCAAAACAAGGTACCCACTCCTCCCCACCCAAAAAATGTCCCAAAGTGTTAGAGGATGGGGAGGAGAACAAGTGGCAAGAGGACTTCACCCTGTTAAGATGAAGTTCTGCTTTAAATTGATGGGTTCAGATCTGCTTTAAGGCCCACTGTAAGTTGGTGTACAAGGATAGACATGTTTGCTGCCGCTCCCCTTCTCCCCTACCCACCTGTCACTAGTTGGCAAGGACTATGTCAGCTTCAAAGCTGACAGTGGGGGAACCCGATGAGAAAACTGAGGCACTAGTTCCCTATCAGGTCCACTCTTTCCTTGTAATTGACAAAAGGCAGTGGATGAATTCTATATCCAATAGCTGTCTGTCCTAATGACTATGGATCTGCCCAGTGCCTGCTCTCAATCACAAGAGATTGGACCTGATGTAGAACTTTGCTCACCCAGCTACAAAACTCCTCCTTACCGCGCTGTCTGTGTGACAGGTACAGAGGGAGAAGGGAGCTCAGCTGTCTGGAGGATGAAGTGTCCAGTATGGACACTCTGGTCTCAGTGCACCTCCACATGCAGTGGGTGCCCTGTAATTCATGTACCTGTTTTCAGCACATACATGAATCAGTCACCCATACCAACATTTGTCATGGGGAGGCATGATGGAATTCTAAAGAATGTCATAGACACTCTTTATGAATTCCCCAGTTACTTACTAGTCCATGGAGTCCAGTGTTATCTTCATACAGGCGAAGTTCTGCTTGCTCTGCCATTCTCCTGCGCCACCATCTTTAACCAAGACCCAGCGCATACACAAGCACACTGCGGTATATGGGTCCTGGCAGTGACCCCCAGCTGGTCTGAGCATGTACCAGATACACCTGTGCAGACAAGCAGCTGGGACATGTCAAATAGCTGGTAGTGCAGTGGGTCGGTACATGAGCGGAATCTGGTGCACGGCCCCCTGGGATGAGTGACAAAGGCACCCCAGGAGGCAGGATACAGAAACCTCGCCTAGGTGAGCATTGTGAATGTAAAGCTATTTACAGCACAGAAAAAAAATTACAACTGTGGAAAAGGATGGGAGAGGGTGTTGAAAGTCCACTTTAACATTCTAAATGGTCTCATATCAGAGGTCTCCAAACTTTCAAAGCAAAGGGCCAGTTTATGGTCCTTAACCACTTTCAGACCGGACCATTTTGCTGGTCAATGACCAGAGGTCTTTTTACAATTTGGCACTGTGCTGCTTTAACTGGTAATTGCGCGGTCATGCAATGTTGTACCCAAACAAAATTTGCGTCCATTTCTTCCCACAAATAGAGCTTTCTTTTGATGGTATTTGATTGCCTCTGCGATTTTTATTTTTTGCGATATAAACGTAAAAAGACCGCAAATTTTGAAAAAAAATGATATTTTCTGCTTTTTGTTATTAGAAAAATCCAATAAACTCAATTTTAGTCATACATTTAGGCCAAAATGTATTCAGCCACATGTCTTTGGTAAAAAAAAGTCAATAACTGTATATTTATTGGTTTGCGCAAAAGTTGTCACATCTACAAACTAAGGTACGTTTTCTGGAATTTACGCAGCTTTTAGTTTACGACTGCCTATCTCATTTCTTGAGGTGCTAAAATGGCAGGGCAGTACTAAACCCCCCCAAATGACCCCATTTTGGAAAGTAGACACCCCAAGCTATTTGCTGAGAGGCATGTTGAGTCCATGGAATATTTCATATTTTGCCACAAGTTGCGGGAAAATTACAAACTTTTTTTTTTTTTTTTTACACAAAGTTGTCACTAAATGATATATTGCTCACACATGCTATGGGCATATGTGAAATGACACCCCAAAATAAATTCTGCTGCTTCTCCTGAGTACGGGGATACCACATATGTGGGACTTTTTGGGAGCCTAGCCGCGTACGGGGCCCCGAAAACCAAGCACCGCCATCAGGCTTTCTAAGGGCGTAAATTTTTGATTTCACTTCTCACTACCTATTACAGTTTTGAAGGCCATAAAATGCCAAGATGGCACAAAACCCCCACAAATGACCCCATTTTAGAAAGTAGACACCCCAAGCTATTTGCTGAGAGGCATGTTGAGTCCATGGAATATTTCATATTTTGCCACAAGTTGCGGGAAAATTACAAACTTTTTTATTTTATTTTTTCACAAAGTTGTCACTAAATGATATATTGCTCACGCATGCCATGGGCATATGTGAAATGACACCCCAAAATAAATTCTGCTGCTTCTCCTGAGTACGGAGATACCACATATGTGGGACTTTTTGGGAGCCTAGCCGCGTACGGGGCCCCGAAAACCAAGCACCGCCTTCAGGCTTTCTAAGGGCGTTACAGTTTTGAAGGCCATAAAATGCCAAGATGGCACAAACCCCCCCCAAATGACCCCATTTTGGAAAGTAGACACCCCTAAATTTAGGGGTACACTAGTGAGACTAGGTAATAAATGGCGGGTGCCCTGAAACTATAAAAAAATAACTAACCAACCAGCGTCACCTGTAACAGTTATATGGTGATCACTGGTGAAAGGGTTAACTAGGGGGCAATCAGGGGGCTTTATGCGGTAGTATATGGGGGTCCCTGGCGCTATAAAAAGCTGCGGCGAACCTAAATACCTACCTGCCTAACTAGCGTCACCTGTGACACTAATACAGCGATCAGAAAAACGATTGCTTATTAGGCTGGGTTCACACTGGAGCGATGCGGGAACGCCACGAATCCGCGGCGGGTTCCCACATCGCATGCCTCCCGGCGGCAGTTCACACTGCCCTATGCGAACTGCTGGGAGTGTCAGTGAAATGTTAATGACATCCCCAGATCAGTTCGCATATCGCAGTGCGATCTGCAAACTCGGATCGCATGGTGTGAACACCCATGCGATCCGATTCTGCTGCGGACCAAAAAAAGGGTCCTGTGCAAATTTGCGGCGGGTGCGGCGAATGGCTGAACTCGAATCGCACAGAGATCGGATGTGATTTGCACTGCAGTGCGGTGCGAATCACATCCGTTCTCATAAACCGCTGCAATGTGAACCCAGCCTTAGTGACACTGGCGACGGGGGGTGATCACGGGGTTAAACCTTTATTGGGGGGGTTAGGGGGGTACATTAGAACTAAAGGGGGCTAACCCTAACTGCCCTAACAGTTATTACAGTCACAAATGACACCAATGCAAAAAAAAAAAAAAAAAAATGCAATTGGTGTCACTGTGACTGGGGGGGCAGGGGTAATTGGGGGGTGATCGGGTGGTAAAGGGGGGGTGTGAGTGTGCCTGGCATGTTCTACTGTGAAGTGTCGTGTTGGTGCAACTCACCGATCCTCTCTCCTCGGTGCCGGAACGAAAAATACAGACACGGAGGAGAGATTACATCACTTCCTCTCCTGTGTTTACATTACAGGAGAGGAAGTGATGCAATGCTTCACTCCCATTCGTCAGGAGCGATCGCAAGGGGGTGGCCATGAATGAATGGCCACCCCCTCATCCCGGATCGCTCCTGCACGGATACCGACCGCCCCTAGCACCGGGGGGGGGGCCCGATCGTGCCCCCCCACCCGCGGGAAGGCAGGGACGTACAGGTACGCCCATATGCCTGCCCGTGCCATTCTGTCGACGTACATCGTCGTGCGGCGGTCGGCAAGTGGTTAAAGTGGATGTCATAATGTAGAGTATAGGATTTCCTATCATTTGAGCCCAGTCTTGGCACAAAGAGTTAATCCAGCAATCGTCTTTTATTGTTCAGTGAGATAATTCTTGACAGAGAAAAATTTTGTCAAATCCTCCCCCTTGCTGTGAGTGACAGGTGATTTACATATCTCGTGCACTAGCCTAAGAGACATGCATTATTTTTTAATTCCCTCCCACTTCTTTCTTCTGCTGCTCTGCCAGGATTGGATTTTCCACACCTCAGCATAACTGAGCATACTGAAGTCATGTGGTTACTTTCCTGTCTTTTCACTGGATGATAGAGATCATAGCAGAAGTTCAGTGTAAGAAATACACAGGAAAAAATGCATATTGATAAGGGGAGTGTAGAGGTCGGCGGGGAGTCTACTGACATCACGACTCCACCCACCGAGCTCCAGCCAACAGACTCGCCCACAGAATCTGCAGTTTTTCGGTTCTCATAACAGACAGAGGGGAGACATTTGACAGGTAAAAGATACATGCAGGAGGCATGTATATCCTTAGATAACCCCTATGGCAGTAGTTTAGAAAGGATGACATTTGTTTTACATCCACTTTAAAGCTTTGGGGAGGTTGATTGTGGCCAATGTAGGTAGAAAATGTCCCAGATTCAATAGAAATAAATAATTCCTCAGGCTTACTGGTCAATGGGAGTAAATAAATTACGTAGCGCCTGTAGTCAGTAGGAGGATCAGTGCACCATCGTTGGTGCCAATTAAAGTAATAGCGACCAATCGCTGCCACCGGTGGGAGGAACAGTTACCCATCCCTGGCATGTGCAGGAGGGACAGCGACCCATCACTGGCGCCAGCGGGAGGAACGGCGACCCATCACTGGCGCCAGCGGGAGGCCGGCGGGGGGGGCAAGGGCGACCCATCACTGGCGCCAGCGGGAGGCAACGGCGACCCATCGCAGGAGCCGCCGGAGGGGGGGGGGGTGGGGGGGCTAACGGCGACCCATCGCAGGAGCCGGCGGGGGGGGGGGGGGGAACGGCGACCCATCGCAGGAGCCGGCGCGCGGGGGGGGGGGGAACGGCGACCCATCGCAGGAGCCGGCGGGGGGGGGGGGAACGGCGACCCATCGCAGGAGCCGGCGGGGGGGGGGGAACGGCGACCCATCGCAGGAGCCGGCGGGGGGGGGGGAACGGCGACCCATCGCAGGAGCCGGCGGGGGGGGGGGGGGGGTTGGGTTGTAACGGCGACCCATCGCAGGAGCCGGCAGGGGGGGGGGGGAACGGCGACCCATCGCAGGAGCCGGCGGGGGGGGGGGGGGAACGGCGACCCATCGCAGGAGCCGGCGGGGGGGGGGGGACGGCGACCCATCGCAGGAGCCGGCGGCGGGGGGGAACGGCGACCCATCGCAGGAGCCGGCGGCGGGGGGGGGGAACGGCGACCCATCGCAGGAGCCGGCGGCGGGGGGGGGGAACGGCGACCCATCGCAGGAGCCGGCGGCGGGGGGGGGGGGGGGAACGGCGACCCATCGCAGGAGCCGGCGGCGGGGGGGAACGGCGACCCATCGCAGGAGCCGGCGGCGGGGGGGGGGGGAACGGCGACCCATCGCAGGAGCCGGCGGCGGGGGGGGGGGAACGGCGACCCATCGCAGGAGCCGGCGGGGGGCAACGGCGACCCATCGCAGGAGCCGGCGGGGGGGGGGGGGGCGGCGACCCATCGCAGGAGCCGGCGGCGGGGGGGAACGGCGACCCATCGCAGGAGCCGGCGGCGGGGGGGGGGAACGGCGACCCATCGCAGGAGCCGGCGGGGGGGGGGGAACGGCGACCCATCGCAGGAGCCGGCGGGGGGGGGGAACGGCGACCCATCGCAGGAGCCGGCGGGGGGGGGGGAACGGCGACCCATCGCAGGAGCCGGCGGGGGGGGGGAACGGCGACCCATCGCAGGAGCCGGCGGGGGGGGGGAACGGCGACCCATCGCAGGAGCCGGCGGGGGGGGGGGGAACGGCGACCCATCGCAGGAGCCGGCGGGGGGGGGGGGAACGGCGACCCATCGCAGGAGCCGGCGGGGGGGGGGAACGGCGACCCATCGCAGGAGCCGGCGGGGGGGGGGAACGGCGACCCATCGCAGGAGCCGGCGGGGGGGGGGAACGGCGACCCATCGCAGGAGCCGGCGGGGGGGGGGGGAACGGCGACCCATCGCAGGAGGCGGCGGGGGGGGAACGGCGACCCATCGCAGGAGCCGGCGGGGGGGGGGGAACGGCGACCCATCGCAGGAGCCGGCGGGGGGGGGGGAACGGCGACCCATCGCAGGAGCCGGCGGGGGGGGGGGGGGAACGGCGACCCATCGCAGGAGCCGGCGGGGGGGGGGGGGAACGGCGACCCATCGCAGGAGCCGGCGGGGGGGGGGGGGAACGGCGACCCATCGCAGGAGCCGGCGGGGGGGGGGAACGGCGACCCATCGCAGGAGCCGGCGGGGGGGGGGAACGGCGACCCATCGCAGGAGCCGGCGGGGGGGGGGAACGGCGACCCATCGCAGGAGCCGGCGGGGGGGGGAACGGCGACCCATCGCAGGAGCCGGCGGGGGGGGGGGAACGGCGACCCATCGCAGGAGCCGGCGGGGGGGGGGGGGAACGGCGACCCATCGCAGGAGCCGGCGGGGGGGGGGGGGGAACGGCGACCCATCGCAGGAGCCGGCGGGGGGGGGGGGGAACGGCGACCCATCGCAGGAGGCGGCGGGGGGGGAACGGCGACCCATCGCAGGAGCCGGTGTTCTGCCCTATAGTGTCCGGCCATCAAATAGTGTCCGCTCCGTACTGTGCATGCGCAGTACGGAGCAGACAAAGCTTCGGAAAATCTCTGAAGCTGAACGGCACATGCGCCGTGAGTGGAGGTGGTAGCCCCGCCATCCAAGAGGACATAGGGTTGTGAATTTTAGAGGGCCCCTCGCGGGCAAGCTTCGCTCGCCACGCTTCGGCCTCTGCCTCGCTGTGCTCGGCTATTTTTGATTCTAACTCTATGTCCACTTGGATAGTGGGGATAGAACCTGGACTCAGGGCGCAGGCGCCGTTCATCCTCTGCAATTTTCGGAATCTGTGTTGCTGTGTACTGCGCATGCGCAGTACGCAGCGGACACTATCCGATGGAGGATGTTATTTGACAAGACACCGGCGTGGGGAACAGCGACCCATCGCAGGAGCCGGGGTCTTGTCAAATAACGTCCTCCATCGGATAGTGTCCGCTGCATACTGCGCACGCGCAGTACACCGCAACACAGATTACGAAAACTGCCGAGGATGAACGGCGCCTGCGCCGTGAGTCATGGTTCTATCCCCACTATCCAAGTGGACATAGAGTCAGAATAAAAAAAGAGCCGAGCGCAGCAAGGCTGAGCCCGAAGCGTGGCGAGCGAAGCTCGCCCGCGAGGGGCCCTCTAAAATTCACAACCCTATGTCCGCTTGGATGGTGGGGCTACCACCTCCACTCACGGCGCCGTTCAGCTTCAGAGATTTTCCGAAGCTTCGTCTGCTCCGTACTGCGCATGCGCAGTACAGAGCGGACACTATTTCATGGCCGGACACTATACGGCAGAACTCCGGTGGGGGGGGGGGAACAGCGACCCATCGCAGGAGCCGGCGAGAGGAACAGCGACCCATCGCAGGAGCCGGCAGCGGGAGCAACAGCGACCCATCGCAGGAGCCGGCGGCGGGAGCAACAGCGACCCATCGCAGGAGCCGGCGGCGGGAGCAACAGCGACCCATCGCAGGAGCCGGCGGCGGGAGCAACAGCGACCCATCGCAGGAGCCGGCGGCGGGAGCAACAGCGACCCATCGCAGGAGCCGGCGGCGGGAGCAACAGCGACCCATCGCAGGAGCCGGCGGCGGGAGCAACAGCGACCCATCGCAGGAGCCGGCGGCGGGAGCAACAGCGACCCATCGCAGGAGCCGGCGGCGGGAGCAACAGCGACCCATCGCAGGAGCCGGCGGCGGGAGCAACAGCGACCCATCGCAGGAGCCGGCGGCGGGAGCAACAGCGACCCATCGCAGGAGCCGGCGGCGGGAGCAACAGCGACCCATCGCAGGAGCCGGCGGCGGGAGCAACAGCGACCCATCGCAGGAGCCGGCGGCGGGAGCAACAGCGACCCATCGCAGGAGCCGGCGGCGGGAGGAACAGCGACCCATCGCAGGAGCCGGCGGGAGGAACAGCGACCCATCGCAGGAGCAACAGCGACCCAAAGGCCAAATAAGGCTAGCACAGGGCCACATGTGTGCAGTTTGTAGACCAATAACAGATTTTCCAGGATATTCCACTATTCCTATAAATCCCCATTCAGTATATATCCAGTCCTCACACTGCCCGTCTATAGGGTCAGTCATACAGATGAAGACGTCAGACGTGAAAACAACAAACCATAGAAATGGAATCTCCATCACCTGACAACACACAGACAGTTAATGACCGGGAAGATACACAAAGCCCACCCCCTCCCTGTGAGGCCGATCACACAGAATTCCAGGTCACAAGTCTGGCATTCATCTCACCGTTCCAGATCTTCTCCGCTAACTTCCCCTCTTCAGCCGTCATGTGACTTGGCAGTCCAATTATAACCTGATATGTCTCATCCAATCGCAGCCTCCAACGTGCAGCATCAGGTTCTTTTACTGGCCAGCGAGCCAAGAAATTCTAGAATGTCCTTAGTTCCCGTGCACAGAGACACAGGGCGGCCATTTTGTTGTAGCCCACGGCGACCGCTGACTTACTGCGACCAACACAGCTAGAGAATACATTTCCACCTGTTGTGATAGTTTATTCATGAACACCATATCATTATATCAACTATACGACAAAAGAATACAGAAAGTAAAATAGTTTTATTTTTCCCTTTAGCTCCATCATGAGATAGAGATTGCAAGTTCAAAATAATACAATATAATAAAATAATAATGTAATAACATTGTAACATGGAATATAATATAGTAATGTAGAGTAAAATATTAATATAACAATATAGCAAAATTAAATATATAATAATATAATAATATGGAAAATATTATTTAATATAGTATTATAGCAAATAATAATACAGTAAAATATAAATGAATGATATAGTGATATAGAATGAGGATGAGCTCAGGCTTGTTCACCAACTACACATGACCGTGCCCACCAGGAATCTGGGACTCCGCAGTGCTAATCACAGGCAGTGAGTCATTTCCCAATCCGCGGCTGTGATTAGCGCTTCCTGGCAGGGTGGGTGCGGGCACGTGTATTTGCAAACACGCCTGAGCTCATCCTTAATATAGAATATAATAGGTCTATGGGTGTAAAACATATCGAGATCCACTTCGAAAACGTAACTACTTGGCACCTGCGGTATAGTCGTAAGATGGCTGCAGCGCAGGCTTAAAATTCCAGGAGGGCATACATGGGCGTCCTCCCGTTCTCACGCTGCCCTTGGGACTCGGCTGATCAAAGATTGGGGGAAAAGGGCCAATCACAGTGGGCCCTTTACCATGTGATCAGCTGTCAGCCAATGACAACTGATCATGGAAGTAAAGAGAAGTCGGTTATCTGCTTTTTTTTATCCTCACGCTGTCAGCACAAAGAAAAAAAGAAAGGCATTACCAACTACTGTTAGAACAGTTAGAGGAACATCAGCCCCTTTTCTGCCCACCAGTTTTTCTAATTAGTGCGCTGCAATGCTGTTAATCAGTGCCCACCAGTGCCATTTATCAGTGCCCATCAGTACTGCCAATCAGTGCCTCATCATCAGTGTCACTTAGCAGTGCTGCCTACCAGTACCTATCAGTGCTGTTTATCAGTGTCACCTATTGGTGCCACCTGTTATTGAGCAACATCAGGTTATTATTGTTCATTAGTACAGAAAAAGTATATAAGTGCACAACCTAAAAATGTTCAATATCAAATTCAATATTCAGGCACAAAAAAAGAAATAATAATATACATAATTAATTTAAACGACCTGGAGGATGGGGTAAACAGTTTAATCTCTGTATTTGCGGACGATACTAAGCTAAGCAGGGCAATAACTTCTCCGCAGGATGTGGAAACCTTGCAAAAAGATCTGAACAAATTAATGGGGTGGGCAACTACATGGCAAATGAGGTTCAATGTAGAAAAATGTAAAATAATGCATTTGGGTGGCAAAAATATGAATGTAATCTATACACTGGGGAGAACCTCTGGGGGAATCTAGGATGGAAAATGACCTGGGGGTCCTAGTAGATGATGGGTTTAGAAATGGCATGCAATGCCAAGCTGCTGCTAACAAAGCAAACCGAATATTGGCATGCTATAAAAAAGGGGATTAATTCCAGAGATAAAACAATAATTCTCCCTGTCCAGTTCTGGGCACCGGTCCTCAGGAAGGATGTACTGGAAATGGAGCGAGTACAAAGAAGGGCAACAAAGCTAATAAAGGATCTGGAGGATATTTAGTTATGAGGAAAGGTTGTGAGCACTGAACTCATTCTCTCTGGAGAAGAGACGCTTGAGAGGAGATGTGATTTCAATATACAAATACTGTACTGGTGACCCCACAATAGGGATAAAACTTTTTTGTGGAAGGGAGTTTATCAAGACATGTGGCCACTCATTAAAATTAGTAGAAAAGAGGTTTAACCTTAACCACCTCAATACAGTGCACTTACACCCCCTTCCTGACAAGACCAATTTTAGGCTTTCGGTGCTCTCACAGTTTGAATGACAATTACTCAGTCATGCAACACTGTACCCATATGAAACTTGCGTCCTTTTTTCCACACAAATAGAGCTTTCTTTTAGTGGTATTTAATCACTAGTGGGTTTTAGTTATTTTTTGTGCTATAAATAAAATAATACGTACTTTTGTGAAAAAAATGCCTTTTTCTCAGTTTCTGTCATACATTTTTGCTAATTAGTAATTTTTCTTCATACATTTTTGGCCAAAATTTATACTGCTACATATCTTTGGTAAAAATAACCCACATTAGTGTATATTATTTGGTCTTTGTGAAGTTATAGAGTCTACAAACTATGGTGCCAATCACTGAAAATTGATCACATTTGATTAGGCCTTCAGTACATCAGGTGTATCTCATTTCTTGAGACACTAACAAGTCAGGAAAGTACAAATACCCCCCAAATGACCCCTTTTTACAAAGTAGACATTCCAAGGTATTAAGTAAGTAGCATGGTGAGTTTTTTTAAGTTGTCATTTTTTCCCACAATTCTTTGCAAAATGAAGATTTTTGTTTTATTATTATTTTTTTTACAAAATTGTCATATTATCAGGTTATTTCTCACACACAGCATATGCATACAACAAATTACACCCCAAAATACATTCTGCTACTCTTCCCGAGTACGACGATACCACATGTGTGAGACTTTTACACAGCCTGGCCACATACAGAGCACCAACATTGATATAGTACCTTCAGACGTTCTACGAGCAAAAATGACGCATCTCATTTCTCAACCACCTATTACACTTTTACACTTTTGGAGCCCTGGAGCTACTCCTCCCGAGTATGATGATACCTCATGTGTAGGACTTTTACACAGCCTGGCCACATAGAGAGGCCGAACATGTTCAGGCGTTCTAGGAGCATAAATGACACATCTCATTTCATTCCTACCCATCACACTTTTGAAGGTCCTGGACCACCAGGACAGTGAAATTACCCACAAAATGACCCCATTTTGGAAAGCAAACACCCCAATGTATATTCTATGAGGCATGGTCTGCGAATAGGTACTCGGGTACTTTGATGGGCTGCAGATAGGTACTCTGGTACTCTGATGGCCTGGTGACAGGTACTTGAGTACTCTGATGGCCTGGTGACAGGTACTCTGTACTCTGATGGCCTACTGACAGGTACTCGGGTACTCTGATGGCCTGGTGACAGGTACTCGGGTACTCTGATGGCCTGGTGACAGGTTCTCTGATGGCTTGGTGACTGGTATTTGGGTACTCTGAATGGCGGTGACAGGTAATCAGGTACTCATATGGACTGTGACAGGTACTAGGGTACTCAGATGAACTGTGACAGGTACTCAGGTACTCAGATGAACTGTGACAGGTACTCAGATGAACTGTAACAGGTACTTGGGTACTCAGATGGACTGGGACAGGTACTCAGGTACTCAGATGAACTGTGATGGGTACTCGGGTACTCAGATGGACTGGGACAGGTACTCGGGTACTCAGATGGACTGGGACAGGTACTCGGGTACTCTGATGGGCTATGACAGGTACCCTGTTACTCGGATGAACCGTGACAGGTACTCGGGTACTTTGATGGGCTGTGACAGCTACTCGGGTACTCGGATGAACCGTGACAGGTACTCGGGTACTTTGATAGGCTGTGACAGGTACTCGGGTACTCTGATGGACCGTGACAGGTACTCGGGTACTCTGATGGACCGTGACAGGTACTCGGGTACTCTGAAGGACCGTGACAGGTACTCGGATACCCTGATGGACCGTAACAGGTACTCGGGTACCCTGATGGACCGTGACAGGTACTCGGGTACTCTGATGGACCGTGACAGGTACTCGGGTACTCTGATGGACCGTGACAGGTACTCGGGTACTCTGATGGACCGTAACAGGTACTCGGGTACTCTGATACTCTGATGGGCTGTGACAGGTTCTCGGCTCGGGTACTCTGATGGGCCGTGACAGGTACTCGGGTACTCTGATGTGCCGTGACAGGTACTCGGGTACTCTGATGTGCCGTGACAGGTACTCGGGTACTCTGATGGGCTGTGACAGATACTCTGGTACTCTGATGGACTGTGACAGGTACTCAAATACTCTGATGGACTGTGACAGGTACACTCAGGTCTTCTGATGGACTGTGACAGGTACTCGGGTCTTCTGATGGACTGTGACAGGTACTCGGGTTCTCTGATGGGCTGTGACAGGTACTCTGATGGACTGTGACAGGTACTCAAATACTCTGATGGACTGTGACAGGTACTCTGATGGACTGTTAGTGACAGGTACTATGAGGGGTGGTGACAGGTCCTCTTTATTGGGGGGGGCAATCAGTGGGATTGGTGTACACTGTAGGCGGTAACAAGATGTTACCGCAATCTCCTCCTCACACACAATCGGTGTGTGAGGAGGAGAACCCGGTAACATCTCGTTACCGCGGTTTGTTTACATTTTAGTGATCGGCTGTGAAAGGATTACAGCCGATCACGTGGGTAAACAGCTGGCCTATGGCTGTTTACCAGCGTCGGTGATGAGCAGTGTTCCCGGGGAACACACCGCCACCGACGCGTAGCGCGCTCGCGTGCATGCGCCATGCACAGTGGGGGTGTGACCATCTGTGATCGGCCGTGACTTCATCACGGCCGATCACATGATAAACAGCCATAACCAATGGCTGTTCACCCCCATCGGTGGCGTGCGGTGTCTTTGTGACACGTCGCCACCGAAGAAACAGGGATGCGCGTGCACGATCGCGTGCATTCCCTGTTTAAAGGGCGGCCTCCCGCCACAATAGGTGCGCCGGCGGTCAGAAAGTAGTTAAACTGCGTAGAGAGTTCTTTAGACCCCTTTCACACTGGGGCGCTTTTCCCTTCCTGTTTAGTGCTAGTTAGTTACAGTGGCGGCTGGTGCTCAAAATTTTTGGGGGGGCGCAAACAAACAGAAAAATTCTGAAAAAACCCCATCAATTTCAGCCTCACTGTGCCATCAATTGCAGCCACTGTGCCATCAAACACAGCCACTGTGCCCATTAAAGGCAGCCACTGTGCCCATCAATCGCAGCCACTGTGCCCATCAATCGCAGCCACTGTGCCCATCAATCGCAGTCACTGTGCCATCAAACGTAGCCACTGTGCCCAAATGCCGCCAATGTGCTCATCAAACGCCGCCACTGTGCCCATCAAACGCAGCCCCTGTGCCATCAAACACAGCCACTGTGCCCATCAATTGCCGCCACTGTGCCCATCAATTGCCGCCACTGTGCTGTCAAACGCAGCCACTGTGCCATCAAACACAGCCACTGTGCCCATCAATTGCTCCCACTGTGCCCATCAATTGCCTCCACTGTGCCCATCAATCACCACCAACGGTGCCCATCAATTGCCACCACTGTGCTCATCAATTGCTGCCACTGTGCCCATCAATTGTTCCCACTGTGCCCCATCAAACGCAGCCACTGTGCCATATCAAATGCTGCCAGTGTGCCCTCCGCCGGCCCGCCGTCTGCATTTATCTGTTTCGGTGGGACAGCTCCTCGATGTTCCTCCATGTCTTCTCCTGTCCTTTCTTCCCATCCTCTGCTATGATTGGACGCCTGGCATCCAATCGCAACTCCTGTCATTTCAGCCAATCAGCTGGGTGCCTGAATAGAGGGTGGTAGCGGTGGCAATAGATAGGGGTTGCTACCTTTTCTTCAAGTCAAACCCGAACACTTTAGCGACGCACATCAATTTTTTTATACATATATTTTGCTAACAAATAACATTCTAATCATATGAAGTTAATAACAAGAGTCCCCCTTTACATCAGAGTCCACAGAGTTCCACTTTTACATCTGAACTCGCAGAGTTCCCTTACACTGGAGAACTCTGGGGACTCTAACGTAAGGGATGCACTGAGAACTCTGATTTTCCTTAGTGTACTCACTCAAAGGCAGGAGAGCAAAGGGGGAGACTTCAGTCACAGACAGGGATGGATGGGTAGCTCAGTCACCCCTTAGCAGTAAGCACCTCTCACTACAGTGCTGGCTTTGGGCAGCATGAAAGAGAGTGTAGCAGACACTCTAAGCTTAAACCTACGCAGCCAGCAACCCTGCTGGGAAGCCATGGTCCAGTCCAAATAATGTGTTCAGGCAGTCTGAAACCTGGACGCATGATTCCAAACCCAAACTGTCCGTGTGAATCTTGGACAGGTGGCAAGCCTACCATAGATAGATTCATGCAATGCTTGAATCTATATATTAGTGATAGAGGGGGTGGCAGCAGAGAGGGAGTGGCACCCATGTGCCCTTAACCACTTCAGCCCCAGAGGATTTTACCCCCTTCCTTACCAGAGCACTTTTTGCGATTTGGCACTCCGTCCCTTTAACTGAAAATTGCGCGATCGTGCGACGTTTCACCCAAACAAAATTAACGTCCTTTTTTTCCCACAAATAGAGCTTTATTTTGGTGGTATTTGATCACCTCTGCGTTTTTTATTTTTTGCGCTATAAACAAAAAAAGAGCGACAATTTTGAAAAAAAACACAATATTTTTTACTTTTTGCTATAATAAGTATCCTATTTTAAAAAAATATTTTTTTTTTCCTCAGTTTAGGCCGATACGTATTCTTCTACATATTTTTGGTAAAGAAAAATGCAATTAGCGATTGTTGATTGGTTTGTGCAAAAGTTATAGCATCTACAAAATAGGGGATAGATTTATGGCATTTTTTTTTTTTTTACTAGTAATGGCGGCAATCTGTGATTTTTTTCGTGACTGCGACATTATGGCGGACACATCGGACACTTTTGACACATTTTCGGGACCATTCACATTTACGCAGCGATCGGTGCTATGTGACTGGCAGGGAAGGGGTTAACACCAGGGGGCACTTCAGGGGTTAATATGTTCCCTATGGGAGTGATTCTAACTGTGGGGGGAGGGGACTCACAAGGGGAGAAGACCGATCTGTGTTCCTCTTTACTGGGAACACACCATCGGTCTCCTCTCCTCTGACAACACGTGGATCTGTTTGTTTACATACACAGATCCACAGTCCTGCTGTGTTCCCAGGCAATTGCGGGAGTCTGGTGGACATCGCAGCTGTCGGGCACATGCACTGGGTCCCGAGCGCGCGCTCCCTAGACAGCCGGCAATCAGAGGATGTCATATGACACCCACCCAGGATGGGAGATCCCATCTGCGGGCATCATATGACTATACGCCGGGGCTGAAGTGGTTAATGCAGAGTTGGGTGAACAGGTTGGGCCAAGCAAAAGTTTGGATTAGAGTATCCTTGCGCTGTCGTCAAGGGCCTAAACTATTTATAAGGGTAGGTTGCAGCAAACTACCGGCAGGGGTATAAACCCTAACCCCCAGATAGTAAATTAAAAATCAAACAGATGGTGTTGCGCTACCTGAACTAAATACAATTAAAGTGCCTTATACTTGTGTAGATAAGATAAGATAATAGCAGTATTATTGAGTGATAACAGTATTAATAATAATCTATCTATAAACCATAGGACTATACTATCCTAGATACAAATTAAGGTGCCTTGTGCTTATTGATAATATTAAAGCGGTAGTAAACCCGCATTTTTTTTTTTTTTTTTTTAAAAACCTGCAAAGCAAAAGGCATAATGAGCTAGTATGCACCGCATACTAGCTCATTATGAAATACTTACCTTAGAACGAGGCCCCGACATCTCGCCCGATCCACGCCGAGGAAGCCGACATGCTCCCTCGGCGTCTCTTCCGGGTATCGCGGCTCCGGCGCTGTGAGTGGCCGGAGCCGCGATATCGTCACTCCCGCGCATGCGCGCGGGAGATTTAAATCCGGCCGGACGAGCGCTGCCGGATTTTCGCGGAGAGAACCCCCTTGTGCGCATGCGCCGCTGCAGTCAGCGGCGCATACCGAGGGGAATATCTCCTAAACCGTACAGGTTTAGGAGATATTTTTTTTACCTACAGGTAAGCCTTATTATAGGCTTTCCTGTAGGTAAAAGTTAAAAAAGTGGGTTTACTTCCACTTTAAGTGAGTGACACACTCATAACAGCAACAACAAAAAAAAAAAAAAAAAAAGATTTAAATTGTTCCACCAAGTTAATCAAAAAACAGGACTATCCAATGTGTTATAAATCATAAACTCCAAAAGTCATGTGTTTTATATAAACATAAATATCTCCAGGTAAAAGGGAAAATATTCCATAAAGTAAAATTCCTTATATTAAAACGTGCAATACATAATGCATGCTTAGACACAGAAAGTTATATAATACAGTCTTTGGTGAAATTAAATAGAGTGACCAGTGATTGTTAATTCCGTGATCTTCTTAATAAGGAGAATAAAAAAGAAAACAGTCTATATGTGAGCTGGAATGAATAAAGTGCCCAGTGACTTGTTCAGTGCTTCTCAAAAACAGGTGCCAGCAATCGTGTTTTGTGATTCCTGTGTCTCCAGTATACACGGCACACCAGGTAGAATGGCCCCTTACCTTACTGCTGTAAGGTAAACAGCAAATCAAACAACCAACAGGGTCCAGGGATTCTATCCTAATTCCTAGCAGATGGATATTGGCCCCCTCAGTTGAGTTTTTTCCTCAGATGGAGTAACATTGAAGCCAAAGATTCATATGGAAACTATCTGAGGAAAAAACTCAACTGAGGGGGCCAATATCCATCTGCTAGGAATTAGGATAGAATCCCTGGACCCTGTTGGTTGTTTGATTTGCTGTTTACCTTACAGCAGTAAGGTAAGGGGCCATTCTACCTGGTGTGCCGTGTATACTGGAGACACAGGAATCACAAAACACGATTGCTGGCACCTGTTTTTGAGAAGCACTGAACAAGTCACTGGGCACTTTATTCATTCCAGCTCACATATAGACTGCTTTCTTTTTTATTCTCCTTATTAAGAAGATCACGGAATTAACAATCACTGGTCACTCTATTTAATTTCACCAAAGACTGTATTATATAACTTTCTGTGTCTAAGCATGCATTATGTATTGCACGTTTTAATATAAGGAATTTTACTTTATGGAATATTTTCCCTTTTACCTGGAGATATTTATGTTTATATAAAACACATGACTTTTGGAGTTTATGATTTATAACACATTGGATATTCCTGTTTTTTGATTAACTTGGTGGAACAATTTAAATCATTTTTTTTTTTTTTTTTTGCTGTTATGAGTGTGTCACTCACTTAATATTATCAATAAGCACAAGGCACCTTAATTTGTATCTAGGATAGTATAGTCCTATGGTTTATAGATAGATTATTATTAATACTGTTATCACTCAATAATACTGCTATTATCTTATCTTATCTACACAAGTATAAGGCACTTTAATTGTATTTAGTTCAGGTAGCGCAAGCAAAAGTTTGGCCCAAACATTGTGTGTTTGGTGAACACCCAAATTGGCGGGGCGCTTGACGGGATGTTTGCCCACCGAGCTCCCAACAATGCACTACACGCTTCACGGTGCATTCTAGGGCCCTAATTAGACCACTGGTCAGGTGGAAGACTTTGCCAATTAGGGCAAAGTGATGATAACTTTATCCAATCACAGTTCAGTGCTCATAGTTCCATCCCACACTATAAAAGGTTCCTTCCCATAGGAAGCTTTTGCAGTGTGTTGTTGGAGTGGAGATAGACAGAGCAGGGCTCAGTTTGTTGCTAGCAAGTTAGTGTGTTCATTGTGACTCTGAGTGTAGAGTTTTAAGTGTAGTGTTAGTATAGTGTGTCAGTATAGTATAGTGTGAGCAGGGCCGCCATCAGGGGGGTACAGCCATCACAACTGTAAGGGGCCCAAGGGGGCCCGCCTGGGCCAGAAGAAGGCAGGATGGGTGAAGGGGATCCGTGCTGTGCAGTAAAACGATCTCACAGCTTCTGCTGTTTTCGTGTCACTGAGCTCAGGCATCCAGCTCTTTACTGCCACCTGTGGCTACTATGTGTATGTGCACCCCTTGTGTGATTTGCACTGTGCTTCTCAGCAACATGTCAGCTTTCTAAAAAACCAAACATCCCAACCTGCAAAAGCTCATTTCAGGGAGGTGGAAAACTAATTTCAGGGAGGTGACACTTCATGCTGGCGTCGAACACTCCCCCCACCCCAATTAAATACAGCCTGATCAGTGCCAATTAAATGCAGCTATACCAGTGCAGACATCTCAAGTCTCCTGCGACTCATGGGAGTCTCCCGCATTTTACAGCAGGCTCACGGACACCTGCGAGTGCAGCACAATCTCCTGGCTGAGCCTGCCTGCACTGTCACAGGAGGCGTTTGAACAGCAGCTGCGAACAAAGCTCCCGAGCTTGGCTCTCATTGGTCCATGGGCGGTGCCTGCGTCAGCAAGAGGAGGGAAGAGGTAGGCGGGCCTGTGCAGTGAAATCGTTCCCGTGCATTCGCTGCGATTGGTTGCTAGGCTTGTCTAGTTTGCCTGTTTGCCTAGAAACTGAGGGTATTGTGGCAGGTCCACGTGATGTTTCTACGCATGCACAGTACAGAGCCGCAGAACAGAGTTTACAATCAGCTGTTGTCTCATGTTGCTGAGACACATTCATGTAGGTGAGGGGCAGATAGTTACATAATTAGTTAGGTTGAATAAAGACACCAGTCCATCCAGTTCAACCTGAGTGAATGTCTACAATTGTCCCTATCCCTGTACATTGCACACTCACATTGGTTCCTACCCTCAAGGAGCCCACAATCCCATTCATATACTAGGGCCCATTTTGGACAGAAGCCAATTAGCCTACTAACCAAACTCCAGGCAGGTAGTGTCGTGGTTAGGATTTGAACCAGCGACCCTTGGTTAGCGAGAGTGCTAACCACTACACCACTATGCCGCCGACAAACGGTCCATGCTGCCAGTGTGAATGAGGCCTATGGTTTCTATGTTTTCTATGTTTTTCTGTGACTAGTGACTACACAGGGTGCTGGGCAAATAAGGGCAAGTTTTTTTTTTTGTACTGACTGTCATTATTATATGTTACTCAGTGCCAGGACATAAGCTGCACACATGGCAAACCATGCTATTATTCCTCTCTGGTGACAATAGTATACACCCAACACTACACACATCCAGCTGCCCTCTGCTCCGGGCCATCACTGAACGTGGTAAAGTGGACAAAAGAAGCCTGAGCAACGCCCCATCTTCTACGGCCATCCAATCACCGTCATACTCTTCTGTACACCCACCTCAATATGTTCAGTTGCTAGGCAAATTAGCCGAGCTTAGCAACCAATCGTGGTGCACGAATGGGAATGATTTCACCGCACGGGCCAGCCTCCCTCTTCCCTCCTCTCGCTGACGCAGGCACCGCCCATGTACCAATGAGGGCCAAGCTCAGGAGCTTTGTTCGCAGCTGCTGTTCAAATGCCTCCTGTGGCAGTGAGTGACAGTGCAGGCAGGCTCAGCCGGGAGATTGTGACACACTCGCGGGTGTCCGTGAGCCCGCTGTCAAATGCGGGAGACTTGAGATGTCTGGAAAATGAGGTGGGAGACTAGGTAGGGAGACATTCTTTACAAGTAGGGGCTGTGAGGGACAGGGAGGGAGGCTGTTTGTGTACAGAGAGGGGCCAGAGCCTTGTGTGTTTACAGGTTTGTGTATGTGAGGTGCTGCCATATATACAGGTGTGTGGGGGAGGGCGCTGACATATATGCAGGGGTGTGGGGGCGCTGACATATATACAGGTGTGTGTGGGGGGGGGGTGGCTGGCATATATACAGGTGTTGGGGAGGGGTGGCTGGCATATATACATGTGTGTGTGGGGGGGGAGGGGCTGACATATATACAGGTGTGTGGGGGAGGCACTGACATATATACAGGTGTGTGGGGGAGGCACTGACATATATACAGGTGTGTGGGGGGGAGCTGACATATATACAGGTGTGTGGGGGGGGAGCTGACATATATACAGGTGTGTGGGGGAGGCACTGACATATATACAGGTGTGGGGGGGGAGCTGACATATATACAGGTGTGTGGGGGGCTGACATATATACAGGTGTGTGGGGGGGCTGACATATATACAGGTGTGTGGGGGGGGAGCTGAAATATATACAGGTATGTGTGGGGGTGGCTGACATATATAGGGGGGGGGCACTGACATACAGTATCTCACAAAAGTGAATACACCCCTCACATTTTTGTAAATATTTTATTATATATTTTCATGTGACAACACTGAAGAAATTAAACTTTGCTACAATGTAAAGTAGTGAGTATACAGCTTGAGGTCCGGTTCACAATGAGGCAGCACGACTTACAGCGCGACTGCCTCAGGCGACCTGGACACGACCACTGCGGTGACTTGCAAAACAACTTCTGTATAGAAGTCAATGCAAGTCGCCTCAATTCACCCCCAAAGTCATACAGGAACCTTTTTCTAAGTCGGAGCGACTTGTGTCGCTCCGATTAGAACGGTTCCATTGTACAGAACGGGACGCTACTTGTCAGGCGGCCAGTCGTCCCAGTGTGAACCGACCCTGAGTGGGTGTGCACACAGGCATTAATGTCTAAACTGCTGGCAACAAAAGTGAGCACACCTCTAAGTAAAAATGTCCAAATTGGGCCCAAAGTGTCAATATTTTGTGTGGCCACCATTATTTTCCAGCATTGCCTTAACCCTCTTGGGCATGGAGCTCACCAGAGCTTCACGGGTTGCCACTGGAGTCCACTTCCACTCCTCCATGACGACATCACAGAGCTGGTGGATGTGAGAGACCTTGCGCTCCTCCACCTTCCATTTGAGGATGCCACACAGATGCTCAATAGGATTTAGGTCTGGAGACATGCTTTTCCAGTCCATCACCTTTACCCTCAACTTCTTTAGCAAGGCAGTGGTCATCTTGGAGGTGTGTTTTGGGTCTTTGTCATGTTGAAATATTGCCCTGCGGTCCAGTCTCCAAAGGGAGGGGCTCATGCTCTGCTTTCAGTATGTCACAGTACATGTTGGCTTTCATGGTTCCCTCAATGGACTGTAGCTCCCCAGTGCCGGTGTTCTGTCGAGAAGTGCCCCCAATTGAATAGTGCATGCACAGGACAGAGCCGCACTTCAGCTGATTTGCCGATCAGATGGAATGACGTGACCAGGGAACAAGTGCACATCATAGAAGGCATCTCTCGATGGGAGATACCATTTTACAGCCACAATTGAAAGCTTTACAAACAGAGCGTATTTCTCACATTGTGGCTCGTTGTTGCAGGGTGGCTTTACAGTGTGCTGATGGTCCGGTATTGTCTGTGTTGCAGGGCGGGTTTGCTGTGTTGAACTCCCGGTTTTGCCTGTGTGAAAGGTTGGCTTGCAACACAGACAAAACCAGCTCTTCAACACAGGCACTAACGGCCCTCCAGCAGCAGTGATGCACAATCTGAGAACTACGGTCTCCTTCGAGGTTTGTATAAGTTTAAATTGTGCATGTGAAATGGTATCTCCCATCGAGAGATACCTCCTATGATGTGCTCTTGCGCCGTGTTTATGTCAGCCCAGCTGATTGGCAAATCAGCTGTTGTGCTGTTCTGTCCTGCGCATTCGCAGTACATCCTGGGCATAATTTGATGGGGGGCACTTCTCGACTGAACACCACCAGCACTCATGCTCTGCTTCATTATGTCACAGTACATGTTGGCATTTATAGTTCCCTCAATGAATTATAGCTCCCTAGTGTCGGCAGCATTCACGCAGCCCCAGACCATGACACTCCCACCACCATGCTTGACTGTAGGCAAGACAGACTTGTCTTTGTACTACTCACCTGGTTGCCGCTACACATGCTTGACACCATCTGAACCAAATACGTTTTATCTTGGTCTCATCAGACTGCAGGACATGGTTCCAGTAATCCATGTCCATAGTCTGCTTGTCTTCAGCAAACTGTTTTCAGGCTATCTTGTGAATCATCTTTAGAAGAGGCTTTCTCCTGGGACGACAGCCATGCAGACCAGTTTGATGCAGTGTGTGGCATATTGTCTGAGCACTGACAGATTGACCCCCCACCCATTCAAGCTCTGCAGCAATGCTGGCAGCACTCATACACCTGTTTCCAGAAAGCAACCTCTGGATATGACGCTGAGCACATGCACTCAACATTTTTGATCGACCATGGCAAGGTGTGTTCTGAGTCGAACCTGTCCTGTTAACTGAGCTGCAGTATGGTGGCCAAGACCATACAGCAGTTTAAGTTTCAGGGTCTTGGCAATCTTCTTCTAGCCTTGTCCATCTTTATGTAAAGCAACAATTTTTTTTTTTTCAGATCCTCCGGGAGTTCTTTGCCACGAGGTGCCATGTTGAACTTCCATTGACCAGTATGAGAGAGTGAGAGCGATAACACCAAATTTAACACACCTGTGACCTTGAAACACTAACGAATCACATGACACCAGGAAAGGAAAATGGCTAATTGGGCCCAATTTGCACTTAGGGGTGTACTCACTTTTGTTGCCAGTGGTTTAGACATTATTGGCTGTGTGTTGAGTTATTTTGAGGGGACAGCAGATTTACACTGTTATACCAGCTGTACATTCACTACTTTACATTGTAGTAAAGTGTAATTTCTTCAGTGTTGTCACATGAAAAGATAGAATAAAATATTTACAAAAATGTGAGGGGTGTACTCACTTTTGTGAGATACTGTATATACAGGTGTGTGGGAGGGCTGACATTTATAGAGGTGTGAGGGGGGCTGACATAGATACAGGTGTGAGGAAGGCTGACATATACACAGGATTGAGGGGGGGCTGAATGCGTACAGGTGAGGTGGTCGGTGAGCGGATTCAGTAGGATGGCCCATGGGCAAGCCCTGGGGAATGTTGGTGGTCAGGCTTGTGGGGGGGGGCAGGCCTAAAGCTGTGTAAGGGGCCCAAAAATTTGGGATGGCTGCCCTGAGTGTAGTATAGTGCGTGAGCATAGTGTGTGAGTATAGTAAAGTGTAGTGTGTTAGTGTAGAGCAGTGTTTAACACAGCATTACATAACATTTAGTGCTGTATACAGTGCTTCCCCCTTTTTTTTATATTTTTTTTTGGCAGCTTGAAGTTTTTTGTTTTTTTTGTCTTTTTTTTGTCCCCTGCCTACTTCCTTTTCTTTAAATTGTCAGATGCAGTTTTTTTGACTGCAATGTTGGTGTCAACCCCCCCCCCCCTTTTTTTTCCATCCAAAGACACCAGAATTTATCCAAAACATCTCTAATCTTGTTCTGAGTGCACTAAATTGTGGCCTAATTAAACAGACTGGCTCCCCAAGCCATTGTTTACAAAATAAAACAGAAAATTTCCTATCAAATACTTACCGTCATTTTCTTTCCCAATGGACTCCATGGCAATCTAAGTATGGGTTAATCCAGCCTCTCATACCTCACACAGGACCCTTCTCCCATAAATCTTTGCTCCTAGCCAGAGGCTGTGTTCCATAACTTAGCCTACTCCAGCAAATGGGAGGGAACTCCTGCTGCCATGGAGTCCATCAGGAAAGGAAAATTAAGGTAAATATTTGATAGGAAATTTTCCATTTTCCTGCCAGACTCGATGGCAGCCTACGTATGGGAAAAAACTAGCCATACACACCAGAGGGGACAAATGTTGGTCAAAGAAAAAAAGGTTTAATTGGCACGTCAACAGACAAAATATGCAAGCCAAAATTAATCGAAGACAGAGAGGCCGGTTATGTGCAGCGCAGTAGTGTGTCATGAACGTATTAATTGAAGATTATGAGGGCGCTTTGCAAATAACTTCTGGGACGTGTCAGGAACGGTCACCACCTCTGGAGGTGCCAAACCCTTAGCCCTATAGGCCCACTGAATGAACTAACAGATGCTCAGACTGGCGAAAAATCTAGAGGGTGAACACTAAAGTCCTCAGCTCCTGATTTTCATGAATGATAGATGATATTTTGGGGTTTGAACCCAGCATAGGAATCAAAACTACTCAATCAGGGAAAAACATTAGGAATGGCTCTTTGTATCCTAGAGAGCCAATTTCGGAGACCCTCTTGGCCGATGTTATGGCCACCAGGAAGGCAACCTTTAGAGAAAGTTCCTTGATAGAAAACTGATCCATGTGTTCCACCTCTCCCTGAGAAGAAGTCCAGGACAAGTGAAAGATCCCACTTGGAAAATCTTGGCTCTCTCTGAGGTCTGAGCCATATTGCTCCTTTAAAGAATTGCCTAGTAAGAGAATGTCTAGCCCAGGATATGCCCGTGAAGGCAGAAATTGCACAGGCTTGAACCCATAAGGAGCTGACTGACAAGGAAAGATACAGGCTCGTTTGTAGAAAACCTAGGATATCCTGTATCTTTGGGTTATTGCAGGAACCTTCAATGGTGGAAACTTAGTCTGAAATTTTTGACCAGGTCCTTTGGTAAACTCTGTTGGTACCTGCTCTTCTGGCATTCAGCAACGTAGAGATAGCCCTGCTTGGATAACCTAGGACCTGCAGCCTTGCCCTCTCAAAAACCAAGCCATTGGGTACAGATGGGCCAGGCATGGATGTAGAGTTATCCCTTGCGACAGGAGATCTGGCCTGGAGGCCAGAGGAACTGGGTCCCGGAAGCTGAGTTGCATTGGCAGAGGAAACCATGGTCTGTTTGGGCAGTACGGGACTATTGCCACTATCTCCGCTTCTTCCCACTTGAGTCTTGACAGGAACCAGAGAATGACAGGAACTGAGGGAAAAGCATAGTCCCTGTGAAAACTCCACTGGTTCATCAGGGCATCCACCCTGAAGGCCTGAGGACAACAACACCTTGTGTGATACCTCTTCAATTTGGAATTGCACTATTTGAAGACCTCGGTGTGGAGAGCCCATTCGTTGTTGTCCAGAGATACTCTCGAAAAAGAGAGTCTGCCTGGACATTCTGATCTCCAGGGAGAAAGATTTGCCAAGTTCACCTGGGCTCAGGTCATGATAGGCTCCACTTCCTTAAGCAGTGACAGACTGTGAGTGCTGCCTCTTAATGTATGAGACTGCTGTTGTGTTGTCCAGTCTCAGGAGGACTGAGGCTCCCGCGGTCAAGTGGTGAAATGCCTGTAGAGTGCAGAACGCTGCCAGTAGCTTCAAAATATTCAAGACTACCCCTCGGGATGGAAAGCTCCATTTGCCTTGGGCTACTTTCGCCAAGCAGAGAGTGCCCTAGCCTCTATTGCTGGCATCTGTTGTAACCGTAATCCAAAAAACGGGTGCTATGTAGTGACAGTTGAGGAGATTCTTCCAATGCAGCCACCAAGAAAGGCTCTCCCGCATGGACGGGGTTATCCGGACAGAATGATCCCACTGCTGGAGAAAACGATTCTGGAAGGGCCGCATCTCACAAACATTTCACCATAGGCGCTGTGGCCACCATGGTGCCAATGATCTTCAGACACTGTGAGGCCCGTGGCAGAAATAGCTTGGTAGCTGAAAAGAATCAATAATGCACATAAGAAGGGAAATGCCATAATTCAGACCATTATCAGCAGCCAGGAAGTGCAATATAATCCCCATACCTTGGCACCAACAAATATATGCCTGACGAAGCTGGCACCTAAGCGCATCCAAGAAATAGCTGTATCTGATAGCTATTTTTTTTTTGTAATTCCTTTATTTAATGCCAGAAAAAATAACAGGCGCATGGACAACTTCAATAAAACATACAGAATTCCAAAACATAAACCTTTCGGTAGCACCCGGGTGGGAGATATAGGGACCACCCCCAATATTAAGCTGAAACTAAACATAGAAGCATACCCGAACAGGGGGCTATAATTCCCCTCTATGACCTCTGAGACCAAATGAGCAATCTGACCCCACCCAGGTGAGCGGTAATCATCACATGGCCATGCATTACAGTGAGAAGCACGGATTTTGTTATTTTATAAAGAAAGGGAAAAGGAGGGAGATGGGTGATGGGCCGGGCCCCTAGCGGGCAGCACATACATTGTTAAAGACTGGTCATTCCCGGGGGAGCCCGCAACCCACCACATCCTGCATGGGCTAGTCGGCAAAATCTAACCATGAAAGAAAAAGGACTGAGGAAGTGAAGGGAGGAAGGGAAAAGGGGTTACGGAAGAAAGGGACTACAGGGGGGGAGACAGAGGGGGGAGGGGGGGCCCGAGAGAAGGGAAAAGAGAGCAAGACAGAGAGACAGACCAGATAGAAGAGGCAAAGAAGAGACTCCAGGCAGGATGAAGCAAAAGAGCCAAACACGGAAGAGCAGAATAATGACCGTGGGCGACACCAAGCCGCGGGGGGGGGGGGGGCCAGAAGCCAGCATACAGCGATCCTCTCTCAACGGGCAGCTAACGCGGCCACCCGGAGGTAGGCCTCAGTGTAGGTGAAATGTTGCCAAGGTCTCCAAGTCTCACGAAAGGCCTCCTCCTTATTGTGAAGCGTCGCTGTGAGGTCTGCCATATCTCTTAATTCGTTCACTTTAGAGAACCATAAAGCCAAGGCCGGCGGGTTCTCCGATCTCCAGCACAAAGGGATACAGGCTTTAGCCGCATTCAGCAGTTGAATAGTCAAAGAGTTCCTATACTTTTTGATGGATCGCTCCGACAGGTGCAACAAGCAGGCCGCAGGGTTCCCCTCCAGGGAGACACCCGTCAGATGACCAATCGTGTCGATCACCCCGCGCCAGAAGGGGACCAGCTTGGGACAGGCCCAAAAGACATGCAACATGGTTCCCTCCGCCTCCCCACAGCTCCAGCAACAGGCAGGCACCTGGGGGAAGATGCGGTGGAGAACGGATGGGACCCTATACCATCTAGAGGTGATTTTGTAGCACGTCTCCTGAGCCCGTGTAGCCATAGAGGATTTCTGCGCAAAATGAAGGATCTTCTGCCGTTGATCTGGAGCAAAGTGGGTGCAGAGCTCCGCCTCCCACTTGGCCACGAATGGGGGGGCATACCCCTCAGCCGGACGAATCAGGGCAGAGTAGAGGAGCGAGAGGCAGTGCCGCACCGGTTCCCCCCGATGACAAATCCGCTCTAATTCCGTGAGGGGGCGAGAGATACTCGGCGTCCGCAAACAGTTACGTAAAACAGTTATGTAAGAAATTCCGCAATTGCAGGCCGCTCCAAAAGTCCAGTGGAGGGTCCACCGCTCTTGGCCCCGCCTCCGAGGCGATCCGGGCCTATAAAGTCACACAACCGCCGCCTGTCGCCCATCTGCAGACGACGAAAGCAGGGATTCTGGAGGCCCGGTACAAAGTCCGGGTTACCCAGAACCGGCACCATAGGGGAGGGCACTGGGGACACCGAGTTCCGAAAGGCCTCCCTTATCACCCGCAGGGTACCCCCCAGTGTGGGGTGATCCAAAATAGCCCTTGGCAGGGGCGCTGATAGCCAGGGCCTGCTTCCAATCGTGCCCCCAGAGTCCTCCCCCTCCATGGCCACCCAATGCTTCGCCCCCTCATGACAATGCCAGTCCACCAACCTGGTCAGATGAACCGCCCTGTAATATGCCCTCACGTCTGGAAGACCAACTCCACCCCTGTGCTTAGGCAGGTGCAGAAGCTGTAATCTAAGACGTGGTCTCCGTTGCGACCAGATAAAAGCACGGAACAGGGAATCTATCCATTTGAAAAAGGTGGGAGGGAGGTAAATGGGCAATGCCTGCAACAGGTACAAAATTTTTGGCAACAGAGTCATCTTAAGTGCACTGCACCGGCCAAACCACGTCAGCGTTAGTGAATGCCAGTGCAGGAGATCTGCCCTTAAGCGGTCCACCAATGGCACAAAATTAGCTGTATATAGGGACGCCGGGTCAGGGGTAACATCAACACCGAGGTAGCGAATATGACTCATAGCCCACCTCAGCGGGTATGCCCCCCGTAAACGTCTAACCACATCTCCCCCCACAGTGATGTTAAGGATGGAGGATTTAGCTAAATTAATTTGGAAAAGGGAGAGAGAGCCATACTCCGCCAAAGAGGACAGCAGAGTAGGCAGTGACGTAAGGGGATCCGTTAAAAAGAAAATTAGGTGTCGGCCCCTGGCTTTGGCCTTTTGGTCGGGCCGGGGCCGCGCCGAACGGCCCGGTGCATGTTATATTGTATATCTATTCATGCTTAGTTTCTTAAGTTTTCTATGGTGGTATGGGCTGTGCCAGTTTATGACAATTGAATGTTGGTCGGTGTATTTTTGTGACAGTGGGCTGGGTATTCTGTTGGTTTTTTTCTGTGTTGTGGGTGGCGGGAGGGGGTGCTGGTTCCTCTCTTCTAATACATCTATGAGATTTCTGTAATGGGTAGCCTGAAATGCCTCACTTGGAATGTTAGGGGGATCAGGGCGAAACAGAAGCGCAGTGCAGTCCTGACCTATCTCAAAGCTCAGAAAGCGGACATAGTGGTCCTGGTGGAGACTCACCTTACTGGCCACCTGCTACTGACGCTTAAAAAACCCTGGGTGGGCTGGGTTGGGTATACCAGGCCCCGTTCTCTGCTAACTCCAGGGGTGTAGCGCTGCTGGTGTCCAAGTCCGTGCAATTTTTACTCATCCTGCTCAATTTAGATCCTGAGGGGAGGTTTCTCTTTTTACATGCCCGAATTAATGGTAAGGAACTTCTTCTTTTGGCTATTTATATACCCCCCCCCTTTCAGTTTACTGTCCTAAACGAGGGCTTAGCGTTTATGTCCCAATTCCCTACTGTCCCGGCGGTGTGGCTGGGGGACTTCAACAATGTCGCACACAGAGATCTAGACAGGCTTGTGTTGACTCCCCCACCCGCGCTGTCACCGGGGCTTACAAGGTTTGTCAGGTTCTTCCTGGAGCTTGCGCTGGTGGACACCTGGCGACATAGTTTCCCCACGGGCAAACAATACTCCTGTTTTTCGGCGTCGCATTCTACTATGTCACGGATTGATTTTATTTTTATTTCCCGCCCCCTTCTCCCTTATTTGGGGGAGGTGGGGTTTAACCCGCAGGTGCTTTCGGATCATGCCCCGTACTGGGTCGTGCTGCGTCTCCCAGGCCCTCCACAGTCCTATTCCTGGAAACTGAATCCTTTCTGGTTGGGGGTGACCCCTGGACTGGAGGATGCGGGGTCGGAATGGGAACTATTTTTCGATACGAACCGCGGTACGGCCCCTTTTACGTTGGTCTGGGACTCGTTCAAAGCACATGCTCGGCTGTTCATGGCCCACCAAATTTCGCAATATCGTCGGTCGTCTGCCGAGGCGATGCTTCAGGCAGAGCACCAACTGTCTGTTGCTGAACGGGAGTTCGTTGGAGACCCATCCCCGAGTAAGGCTGATTTTCTCAAGTTGCAATCTAGAGTGGTGAACGGCTTGCATATTGAGCGGGCGGATAGAAATATATTCCATATCAAGCAAAGGGTGTATGAGTGCGGGGAGCGGGCTGGTCGCCTGCTGGCCTACCTGGCGCACGTGGACCAGCGGCCCCCCACGGTGGTCTCCTTACGTGGCTCTGATGGAGTGCTGATCTCTGATCCCGACGCGGTAGCTGAGGAGTTCAGAACATTTTATGCATCATTGTACTCCTTGGTAGCCACCAATGCTGGGGACGGGGTGGATGGGCTTCTCGAAACTCTTGACTTACCCTCGCTTACGCTAGCTCAGGTAACGCTCCTGGAGGCCCCTATTACCACCGATGATATCGCGGAGGCGATGTCCCTGCTAAACTTGTCCAAAGCTCCTGGTTCGGACGGGCTTCCCCTCGAATTTTACCTAAAATATGCTGATACCCTGACTCCTAGGCTGCAAGAACTGTTCTCTCACATATTCGAGTCGGAATCTCTTCCTCCCTCAATGCGTGAGGCTTACATAGTCCTCATCCCCAAGCCCGGGAAAAATTTGGAATTCCCAGAGTCCTATAGGCCTATTTCCTTGCTTCAGTTGGACATCAAGATCCTGGCCAAGGTCCTGGCTATCCGTCTGAATGCGGTTATCCTAGACCTTATCCATCCCGACCAGACGGGGTTCATGCCATCCAAAAATGCGGCTTATAATTTGCGGAGGCTCCACATGAACCTACAGGCGCGGCATGACCTGGTGGGGGCTAGAGCGGTGGTGTCTCTGGACGCAGCCAAAGCGTTCGATTCAGTGGAGTGGAGGTATTTGTGGAGCTGTCTACGGCACCTTGGCTTCGGACCCCGTTTTATTAAATGGATTTGCCTCCTGTATAGCGGCCCTTGTGCCAGGATCTTGGTTAATGGGCGGGTATCGTCCCCTTTCCCTCTCTCTCGGGGTACTAGGCAGGGCTGCCCCTTATCCCCATTGTTGTACGCCATAGCGGTGGAACCGCTTGCGGCGGCTCTCAGGGGGCACCCTGATATCAGGGGGCTTGAGTGTGGCAGCCTGGAGGAGAGGATTAGCCTGTATGCAGATGATATGCTGTTGTATCTGGCGGATACAGGCCCCTCCCTCCGGGCGGCTCTTGAGACGATCCAGTTATTTGGAACACACTCGGGGCTTAAAATCAACTGGGAGAAATCCCAAATTTTGCCCATGGATCTGAGTGTCCCCTCCGAAGTTGAGGCTTCTGCTCCTCTCCTACGGGTAAGTAAGATAAAATATTTAGGTATCTATGTCACCAGATCCCCCGAGGATTACACCAGGCTAAACATAGATCCCCTGGTGGCTTCCATGAAGGTCAAAATTAAGGCGTGGGCCAAGCTCCCTCTAGGCGTTCTGGGCCGAATAAACCTGGTAAAAATGGTTATTTTACCGGGGTTTTTATATGCGTTTTGGCAATCCCCTGTTTATTTGCCCCTACGGCTGTTTAAATCCATAGAAGCCCTGCTAAACTCCTTTGTTTGGGGCTCGCAGCGACACAAACTATCGTGGCAAGCATTGAAGTGCCCTGGGGATCTGGGAGGGGCGGCCCTGCCAGACTTTGCCCTGTACTACCTGGTGGACCAGGTGTCCCACTTCTACCACTTAGATAAACAGGACAGGGATAGATACTTGGCATTTATTTGCCCCAAGCGTGGCTACGTGATCACCCATCCCTTCCAATTGATATTTAGAGCCTGTGCCTCAGCGGAATTCCGGGGGAATCGCAGGGGACTCCTTTATGCACATTGCAGGATCTGGGAGGTGGTTGGTAAGAAGTTGGTTTTTCCTGAGACCCACTCCCACACCCCGCTTTGGGATAACCCCGGCTTGGGTGAATTGCGCCTGCTTCCTGGATACTCGATCTGGCTCATACATGGGATTAGATTTCTTTCTGACTTATATCGAGGGCGGGTGCTGAAATCATTTCAAGAGCTCAAGGAGGAGTTTGCGCTCCCGAACTCCATGCTCTACAGGTACCTCCAACTTCGCCATGCTCTTCAGGCGCAATTTGGGCAATCCCCACCTGGGGTGAGTAGCCTGGCGGTAGTGGATGTGCTCTTGGGGCAGGACCCACGCAAATTGATATCTAGTATATACAACCTTTTGATCAGACCCCCGGCGATTGTATTGACAGAGGCCCTTAGGGGGAGATGGTTGGAGGATGTTGGGGGACTTGAGGATGACGAATGGGAAGAAGCCCTGGACACTGATAAAAAGGTCTCACCTAAACTCTCAGATCGCTTCACTCACCTGAATATTCTACATAGAACCTACTTGACACCGACACGCATTGCTAAATATAAACCGGATTACAGCCCCCTTTGCCCCAGGTGTTGTAGCCTACAAAGCACCTTTTTTCATATCCTGTGGTCTTGCCCGGTGATCCAGTGTTTCTGGTCTCAAATTGTCAGATTTATCCACGACAAAATGGGATCGCCTCTGACGCTATGCCCCAAACAGTGCCTTTTGGGTGTTTTCCCTGACCCGGACTCGGACAAGTACCACAAGATATTTTTGCATGAATCTCTATTTATGGCTAGGTTACTGGTGGCGAGAAAGTGGCTACAAGTCCAGCCCCCCACGCCTCAGGAATGGGTGGCTGCGATTAATCAAGTACTCCCATACAAGAAAGAACTATATGCCCATAGGGGTTGTCACTCTAAATACGCTAAAGTTTGGGACACATGGTTGAATGAGGCCGCCACATGCGATGAGCTTCCCTCACAGGGGCTAGGTGATCCTGCATAATTGGACCGGGGAGGGTCGGGACTGCACTGCGCAATGATGATACTGCAATGTTGAAACTTGTGATCCCCTGATGTAGTGTCCCCTTGGATTTGCCTTATAGACTTGTTCCCCCTGCTATTTATGTCTGTTTTTTTTATTAGTTTCTTTCAGCTTCTTGCTCATATTGATATATTGGGGACCTGCGCCCCCCCTGCCACACCGAATGTATTTCTTCTAACTCTCCCGCTGTCGTGATCTCTGTATTGACCAATGTCTGTACATTCTCTTTTTTGTATTCTCAATAAACCACCACGTTGTTTGTAAAAAAAAAAAAAAGAGAGAATTAGGTCATCTGCAAATGCGGCCACTTTATGGATACCCAACGCCTTTGCATAGCCAACAATGTCTGTATTTGACCGAATATGGCACAGAAGGGGCTCAAGAGACAAAATAAAAATCAGTGGGGACAGGGGACAACCCTGCCGGGTGCCGTTCTTGATAGAGAAGTATGGAGACCTTGTTTCGTTCACCTTAACCGCCGCAGTAGGGCTCGAATAAAGGGACAAAACCCAATGGAGCATGGAGTGACGTAGTCCTATATGCTCCAGAGTAGCTCGGATAAACGACCAGTCCACGCGGTCAAAGGCCTTCTCCGCGTCAGTTGACAGCAAGAGAAGAGCTCGCTTAGAAGTTCTGGCCGCGTGGAGCAGGTTGAGGACTCTAATGGTGTTGTCCCGGGGTTCGCGCCCCGGGACAAACCCTGCCTGGTCCCTGTGGATGAGGCTAGGGACGTGCGGGAGCAACCTGTTCGCCAAAATTCTGGCAAAGAGCTTCAGGTCAGAATTCAACAGTGCGATTGGGCGGTAGTTTCCACAACACAGAGGAACCTTGCCCTCCTTCGGAATGAGGGAAATATGAGCTCTGAGGGAGTCCACCGGAAAGGAAAAGCCCTCGGTAAGGGAGTTGAGGGCAGTGACCAAGGGCTTCCCCAGTATCCCAAAGAAGGTCTTGTAGTATGTCGGTGTGAAGCCGTCGGGGCCTGGAGCCTTCCTAGGCTTTGACTCCACCAGTGCCACCCCCAGCTCCTCGACCGAAATGGGCTCCTCCAGCTCGTCCCGCACCTCCCCAGGGAGGGAGGGCATACCCGAGGCAGCTAGATACGACCGAGGGGTCGGGCCCGCTACTTCAGGGGAGCCAGGAGCAGGCGCCCCTTTCAGATTGTAGAGGCCTTCATAGAAGGCCTGGAACTCCGCCGCTATGTCATCTGACACGTTCAGTTTCCGACCAGACGCCGACTTAATATGGGGAATGTAAGTCTGGGCACGCGGGCCCCTCAAGGCCCTTGCCAGTAAGGACCCCGGTTTGTTAGAGTACTCAAACATATTCCGTCGGGCCCAGGCCAGCTTTTGTTTAGTCTTCTGGAAAAGAAGTGAGCGCAGCTCTTCACGAGCCTTAAGAAGGTCCTGAAGAACAGCCCGCGCCAAGTGCGCCTTATGCTGCGTCTCCAGCCTCCGGATCGTGGCTAGGAGTTCGTCTGTGCGCCGCATCCTCTCCCGTTTAAGACGGGCCCCTATTTTCATCAGCACACCCCTAATCACCACCTTATGAGCCTCCCATACAGTAAGGGGGTTGGCCACCGAAGTACCATTAATAGAGAAGTACTCCCGCAACGCCGTCTGGATCTCCAAGCGAGTATCTTCAGACTGGAGGACCTCGTTGAGTTTCCATGACGGCGGAGGGCGCGCTACTGACCCCAACTGAAGGGTGAGGTGGACGGGCGCATGGTCAGAAAATGAAATAACGTCGATAGAGCTGGATAGCACCGCAGGCAAGTCCCTATGCGACACTAACAAGTAGTCCAAACGAGAGTACGTATGATGTACCTGCGAAAAGAAGGTACAATCTCTGGTTTGAGCATGCAACAACCGCCAAGGGTCGACCAGGCGCAGCGCCTGAAGATCCGTTTTCAGCAGTTTTAAGTGCGCGTATGACAAGTGGGAGGCCCCCCTAGAGACATCAAGTGCTGGGTCCATGGCAAAGTTTAGGTCCCCGCCAAAAACCAGCAGCCCATCTAAAAAACTCCAGCAGCTCAGGGATAAGTTTCTGCAAGAACTGCACATGGTCAGTGTTAGGAAAGTACACGTTGGCAAAGGTGACCTGCCTACCAAACACCGTCCCTTTCAGAAAAATGAAACGGCCCTGTGCGTCCGCCTGCTGCGCCTCGAACGACCAAGGAACGGATTTGGCTATTAAGATACTCACCCCCTTTGACTTGGAGATCGGAGAAACACTGTGGTAAGCCCAGGGGAAGGCCCCATTGGTAAGTCTGGGTGTGCAACCCGCGCAAAAATGCGTCTCTTGCAAAAATGCTACCTGCGGCCCACCTCTATGCAGGTTCAACAACAGCTGTGAGCGCTTCTCTGGGGTGTTTAGGCCCCGTACATGGAAGTGACCTTAAGGAGACCCATTCCACCTCACTGGAGATCAACGGCAATGGAGCTCGCAAGTCCCCTGCCCACAGCCCCCCCCCACGGCGCGGGAGCAACCCACAGCGGCCCTAGAAGAGTGTGGGCAGAAAGTACAGGGGAAGGAGAAATAGGGGTGAAAGGAGGAGAAGGGGATCACCGGGAGAGATAAAGACAAAGGAGAGGGAGAAAAGGGGGCAAGAGCAAGCGGGACAGGAAAGATAAAAAAAAGGGGGTGGAGGGATGGGAAGAAAAAGAATCTGCGGTGATCACTACTCAAAATTGCAGCCCTACGATTGGGCACACTAGGTGTCCACACCAGGGCCTACCCTAACGGGGGGAAAAGAAATGCTGAGATTCCTGAAGATGGCCAAACGAGAAAACGTAGAGAGATAAAACTCAGTAACAATGGAGATGCAGGAGACTAGCCAATAAGAACTAAGATCTAGAAAACTACATAGCAAACATAGCAGTAATACATGAAAACATAACAGGTGGCAACATTGGCAGAACATAACATAGCATACCCGGCCACCCAGGGCACTGTCCCGGGTCCCCTCACTGGGACCGGAGACAGTGGGGCAAGAGCGGCCCACACAGAGCATGAAAATTCCAGCATGGTCAACAGACCGGGGATGATCGGTAAGTCCGGGCCCACGGCGGCGCAAGTGGGGGGGTGGCTCTCAAAACTTCAATCAGCGGTAATTGGGGAGGGGGAGGGGCAAGAGGGGCTGGGAGAGGGGCCAAAACCCCAAAACCCGTCGGGTAAGACCCAAGTATGTTAGGGTGACTGAGAGCCCCATGGGGTGACCAAGGGCCTCCCAACCATCGGCCAACGGGGGAGGAGGGAAAGGACACAGGGCCCCCAGCTACGCCGTGGGTGACGGACCGACCCATCCCCCCTCACAAACCACCCTCACCCCCCACCAAAAATACAACCCCCCCCACAACACAGAAGAGCAGCCACACCCCCAAACAACAAGGGAGACGTGGGAAAGGACAGACAGTAAAAATTACAAAAACATCCCACAGATCTTCACTGACAAAGTCCTGGGCACCAAGGAATGTACTAAGTAGCACAGTGGCAATGAGACAAAAGTTCAGCTGCTTACCCAACCCCGGACAGGGGTAGGATCAGTCCTTAGAAGCCAGTGGATGTCGTCTAGCGTCCTCTCTGCTGGGTGCACGGGACCGTGGACGGCGCACCCGCTGCGGCCGTGGCAAAGGTGGTCCGAGCGCCTCCTGAGAAAGCAAGTAGTAGTAGTAGAAAGAAGTAGTCAAACCAGTTAGGGACCGAAACAGCTGGCCTGCCAAGAAACTCGAAGAGGTTCGGCAACTGGTCAGGAGAACGAAGAAAAAACTCTGCTCCCTTCCTCCGGACGATTAGATGAAAGGGGTGACCCCATCGGTAGGTAGCTTCGGCCAGTCGGATCACCTCAAGAAGGGGGCGCATAAGGCCCCGCAGGGCTCTGGTTTGCCTGGAGACATCCGGATAGATCCTAATAAGAGCTCCATCAAAGTCAATAGGGCCCCTTTCCCAGGCGAGGCGTAGGATTTCCTCCTTAACAGTAAAAAAGTGCACTCTGCAAAGCACATCGCGGGGTAGGTCCACTGCTACTGGATCCCTGGAGGTTGACGGAGTCACTCTGGGGCCTGGGATTCGGTGGACCCGGTCCAGCTCTAGGTCAGTACACGGGGGCTTCCCAAGGACCTGATTCAGCAGGGCCACCACTGTAGCACGTAGGTCAGATCCCATGGTCGCCTCAGGGATGCCCCGGAGGCGCAAATTGTTCCTCCGACTTCTGTTTTCGCCGTCATCCACACGGAGTTGCATTTCAATCAAGTGTCGCTGCAGGGCTCGCTGCCCACACTCAAGGGCGGCCAAGCGGTTTTCCGAGGAAGAGCTGGAGGTCTCTAGAACAGTGACCCGTTCCTCAACAGTGTCCACTTGCTGGCGCAGGTCATGGAGCTCGCGAGAAAGGGCACTGACTATGGAAGCTGCCATCTCCTGCAGGTCCTGCTTGGACGGCAGGCCCGCCACTAAGTCCCGCCAGGGGCCATCCGCTCCAACCCCCGTGCCCCCCCCGCCTGTTAAACTGCAGGGAATGTCCATATTTGGAGAGGCCGTGAGGCAGGGGAGGGGGCCAGGGGAGACGATTCTTCTGCCTGAGGGGGGTTTGGGTGGGATGAAGCCGCCCCCACCGCACCACCCGACCCCTGCGGAGCGATACCTTGAGAGGATGAAAGACGCTGTGGCGCCATCTTGGCCGGTGTGGCAGGAGAGTCGAGCCTGGGCTGGCGAAGAAAGTCGTTGCTGATGCCCTGTCCTGACGGTGTCCCCGAGCCCCGCCGGTGTCTGCGCGCTCCTGGCATGTAGCTTTCACCACGTCTGGCGAGTCTGCGGTCGGTTCTCTGGCTAGCTCCTGCAGAGCTCCAAACAGTGTGTCTTCACATGGCCATCATCAGTCCACGTCCCCCAGGACGGCTACTCGGCAGGGCTGAACTCACAGTAGGAGGCCGGGCCGGCCTCGGTGCACTTCCGTGGGCGTCGAGTTTAGGAAAGGCCGGGGATCCACAGGCCTTACTAGGCCGCACTAGGCCGGAGCCTGCCGCGGCCTCCCCGAGTACTGTTTGGGCCCCAAAACACCACAGGACGGACCGCTAGCGATGGATGCGTGGCAGGGGGGGAAGGATGAAAGTCTCCTACCTGCCCAGGCGGCTCGGTGCAGCGGCGGCCGGGAGGCCTCGGGGGGCGGCAAGATGGCGGCGGCCGGTGCCGGTTCTCCTCGCAGCTCCGCGGGACGTGGCGATGTGAGAAGCCCCGCAATAGTCACCCGGGGGGAGGCAGAGGAGTGTCCCGAACCCGATGATGCAGGTCTCGGGCGAAAAATCATCAGCGGTGGTGCGGATGGCGGCGGATTGCTCCGAAGGTTTTAGGAGCAAGCCTCATACACATCCGCCGCCATACACGTCCGGCCACGCCCCTCTTCTGATAGCTATTTAAACTTTCCACTGATGATGACGTCACCACACCCCACAGCCTGCCTGCACTGGGACCGACGTTGCCCGGCGGTGCTCGTGCACATGCGTGACTGCCTCCATCTTGCTGGGACTGCGCATGTGCAAACCAAGCCTCGATCTCACATTGCAGTTGCGCAGACAGCCTGGGACCCTTGAAATGGTGGACTGGAACGCAGATGCGTTTCAGCCGCCATAGCCATAAACAGGAGCCAGAGCAGGAAAGGAGACAAACAATACCACAAATACATACACTGCTGCCATGTGTGATCATATATATACATTACAACCATGGCACAACCTTGACCACGGCCTGGGACTGGGAGCTGTGTTGCCCTCATTGCACAACCAGGGCGTTCAGGAAGGGCCACCCGCAAATAGCTGGGACGTTTGTCTGCATTGCCACTTGCCTGCCAATGACCAGGCATGTAAGCTCTTTATGGCATCACATTTATCGCCATGTCTACCCTGCTAATAGCTGGGATTGCTGGACACCAGAAAAAAAACGCCTGATCCATCACTTTACGTGCAAATGCCAGGACTGGATCGCAGAAATCTTCACAAGGTAAGACTTCACCTTGGTCCTAGGAGGAGGATAAAAAAGGAACACAGTCTCTGGCTAGGAGCAAAGCTTTATGGGAGAAGGGTCCTATGAGGTATGAGAGGTGGGATTAACCCATAGGTAGGGTGCCATGGAGTCTGTCAGGAAAGAAAGATTACAGGGAAAATCAATTTAAATATAATTTTATTTTCTTTATATATGTCAGTTTTGCTGCTGCAGGTTCTATACACGGTACAGGTGCACCGCTTTACCGGCAGATTAAGGGGACCCCCAGGCACAATATTTAAAGGAACTTTTCATCCTTATTGTTTCACTTTAAGCAACATTAAAATGACTTCTCCTTTAAAAATGATCTTTTTAACAAAAAAATAATGTTTTTGCATTACTCGGGCCCCCATATCCTTTTTATGGCCAATAACTTGCATATAAACCTTGAAAATTGACACTTATGATTTTTCAAGTTTGAGTCCAAACCTTTGCCATTATCGAGAGTTCTGGCGCAAACTGAACTGGGGGGGGGAGGTCCAGCCCATCTCTAAGCCATAATCACTGATCTGACCGTACATGTGTTTATTGATACTTTAAATAAGGCTTATTTGATAGTTTTAAATAATTTTTTGTTTACTTTGCAGCTCCTCCAGAGTTACCATTGGTCTCATGGCTGCTTCTCTGATTAATGCTCTCCTTGCCCGGCCTGTCAGTTTAGGTGGATGTCCACGTCTTGGCAGGTTTGCAGTTGTGCCATACTTACTCAATTTTCAGATGATGGATTCAACAGTGCTGCATGAGATGTTCAAAGCTTGTATTTTTTTTTATAACTTAACCCTGCTTTAAACTTCTCTACAACTTTATCCCTGACCTGTCTGGTGTGTTCCTTGCCCTTCATGATGCTGTTTGTTCACTAATGCTCTCTAACAAATCTCTGAGGGCTTCAAAGAACAGCTGTATTTATACTGAGATTATATTACACACAGGTGGACTCTATTTACTAATTAGGTGACTTCTCAAGGCAAGTGGTTCCACAAGATTTTAGTTAGGGGTATCAGACTAAAGGGAGCTGAATACAAATGCACGCCACACTTTTCACATATTTATTTGTAAAAAAAAAGAAAAAACATTTATCATTTTCCTTCCACTTCACAATTATGTGCCACTTTGTGTTGGTCTATCACATAAAATCCCAATAAAATAAAGACTGATCGATATAAACGGTACAGATTCTTCCATCCACACAAGCATGGTGCATGGAGCAATCCTCCCTTCTGTGATATTGTATTCTCACAGCAGGGACTCCACTGTTGTCAGAATATCACGTTTCTCCAAAAATAAGACCGGGTCTTATATTAATTTTGGCTACAAAAAACACACTAGGGCTTATTTTCAGAGGATGTCTTATTTACGGTATGTATAATAATCTAAATACAGTCATGTCCTCTTCTGGGAAAAAAAAAATACCCTGATCCTTTAAAGCATGATAAACTGCACAGTGCTTGTACTGTTTCATTTATCACTCTCTATATTCTAAAAAACCTGGCATAAAACAATAAAATATTTTTTTCCTATGTCCCCTGTCTTCTTTCCCCCTCTCCCCCTGTCAGCTCCGGAGTCAGCATTATGACATTCTGTTACCCCAAAACCTTGATTGAAGTCCTTGTACAATTATCAAATCCGTTCTGTTAAAAGATTATATAAGGTACAGTGTCCTTGTATAACTTTATTGTGAAAAATACCTTGTTTACAGCTCCGCTGGGCACTCACCTGACCCACCGGAGTTCTTCTTTCCCACTCTGAATACTGCAGAGGGAGGAACCAAGATCTCCGATGACATCAGCCCCGCTCCGAGCACTGCAGAGGGATGGGCCACTGATGTCAGCTGGGAGTAGACGGGAAGATCTCTGGTGGGTCATGTGAGAGCCCAGCGGTGCAGTAAATAAGGTATTTTCCACAATAAAGTAACACAAGGAGAAACACTACACATTATATAATTATTTTACAAAAGGGATTACATGTTTTTACAAGCACTTTATCTAGGGCTTATTTTCGGGGTAGGGCTTATATTGCAGCCATCCTTGAAAACACGCTAGGTCTTATTTTCTGGGCAGGGCTTCTTTTTGGGGAAATAGTTACATAGTTACATAGTAAGTGATGTTGAAAAAAGACACAAGTCCATCAAGTCCAACCTATGTGTGTGATTATATGTCAGTATTACATTGTATATCCCTGTATGTTGTGGTCGTTCAGGTGCTTATCTAATAGTTTCTTGAAACTAAGAAATGCCCCCGGCCTGTGGAAGGGAATTCCACATCCTTGCCAGTCTTAGGCCGCGTACACACGGGCGGATTGTCTGCCCAACTTAGTCCGCTGAACCGTGTTTCAGCGGACAATCCGCTCGTGTGTGGGCTTCAGCGGACTTTTTCAGCGGACAGTCTGACAGACTTTGTCTTTCGGAATTTCCGTAATTTTGTCCGCTGAAACTTGGTTTTGTCCGTCCAAACTTGGTTTCAGCGGACAGTCCGCTCGTGTGTAGGCAAGTTGGACGGACTAAGTATGGCGCATGCTCAGAAAGGATTTACACGGCCGAAGGTTGCATTGCAGTGTATTGGACGTCGTTTTTCTAGTCCCGTCGTACGTGCTGTACACGTCATCGCGCAAGTTTTCAGCGGACTGTCTGTTCATCGTGTGTGGTCAAGTCCATTCATTCAAAATTTGGACGGACTGTCTGTCGGATTGTCTGACGAACTTAGTTGGGCAGACAATCCGCCCGTGTGTACGCGGCCTTACAGTAAAGAACCCTCTACGTAGTTTAAGGTTAAACCTCTTTTCTTTTAATTTTAATGAGTAGCCACGAGTCTTGTTAAACTTACTTCTGCGAAAAAGTTTTATCCCTATTGTGGGGTCACCAGTATAGTATTTGTATATTGAAATCATATCTCCTCTCAAGCATCTCTTCTCCAGAGAGAATAAGTTCAGTGCTCACAACCTTTCATCATAACTAATATCCTCCAGACCCTTTATTAGCTTTGTTGCCCTTCTTTGTACTTGCTCCATTTCCAGTACATCCTTCCTGAGGACTGGTGCCCAGAACTGGACAGCATACTCTAGGTGCGGCCAGACCAGAGTCTTGTAGAGTGGGAGAATTATCGTTTTATCTCTGGAGTTGATCCCCTTTTTAATGCATGCCAATATTCTGTTTGCTTTGTTAGCAGCAGCTTGGCATTGCATGATATTACTGACTCTAAACGAAATCAATCAGCGCTGAACAAATAAACTAAGATACATAAAATATATACTAAAATACTGCGGCTAGAATACTATAGGTCAAAATACCAAATCCCACAATAAAAATAAAAAAAAACAGTACAGCGCAGATAAAAACTAACAAAATTATACTAACAAAATAATATATATAACATATATAGATAAATCTATAAATAAACGAAATATAGGATAGGTAAGATGAGCTTCAGAAAGTCCACATGTGCAGTGTGTCTTCATTCAGCATAAAAAGGTGATGATGTGATCCCTTCCACCAAAGAGCAAGATGGACTCTCACCTCAAACACTGGACCCCTGATAAATCAGACAGGTCAAAAACGCATATTCCCACCAAGGGTTAATCACAAATATCAGCATACAGACAGGAGTGCTCCGGAAATGGATCCTTTTCATGTCCCATATACCAGCATAATTCCACATGAAAGTATAAAAAGACGAAATCTAGTGCGCTCCGTTTCCAAAAGATTTATTAAATAAGTACAAACAGAATGGTACACTCACATGCTTTTGCACTGATCTCCAGTGCCGAGTAGTAAGCGAAAATACAAATACAATGGATATCCATGCACGGATCAGCGTTGTGGCTTGCGGGGACGTCACGTCTAATGTCACGTGGTCCGTACGCGTTGCGTCCCCGAAAGTAGGCGGGACTTCATCAGCGGCGACGGCGTGACGTCGAACAGCCGCTTTTAAGCTAACAACACTGATCAATAGCCAATAGGAAAAAACATCTGTGCGCAAGTCAACCACACAGGGTGAACGTATCCAACGTGACCCCAGAAGCCGGAATGCGCACATAATCCATTGTATTATATCCATTGTATTTGTATTTTCGCTTACTACTCGGCACTGGAGATCAGTGCAAAAGCATGTGAGTGTACCATTCTGTTTGTACTTTTTTAATAAATCTTTTGGAAATGGAGAGCACTAGATTTCGTCTTTTTGTACTTTCATGTGGAATTATGCTGGTATATGGGACATGAAAAGGATCCATTTCCAGAGCACTCCTGTCTGTATGCTGATATTTGTGATTAACCCTTGGTGGGAATATGCTTTTTTGACCTGTCTGATTTATCAGGGGTCCAGTGTTTGAGGTGGGAGTCCATCTTGCTCTTTGGTGGAAGGGATCACATCATCACCTTTTTATGCTGAATGAAGACACACTGCACATGTGGACTTTCTGAAGCTCATCTTACATGACATTACTGAGCCTATCATCTACTAGGACCCCCAGGTCCTTTTCCATCCTAGATTCCCCCAGAGGCTCTCCTCCCAGTGTATAGATTGCATTCATACTTTTGCCACCCAAATGCATTATTTTTATTATTTTTCTACATTGAACCTTATTTTCCATGTCGTTGCCCACCCCATTCAATTTTTTGGATCTTTTTGCAAGGTTTTCACATCCTGCGGAGAAGTTATTGCCCTGCTTAGCTTAGTATTGTCTGCAAATACAGAGATTGAACTGTTTACCCCATCATCCAGGTCGTTTATGAACAAATTAAATAGGATTGGTCCCAGCACAGAACCCTGAGGGACCCCACTACCCACCCTGTTTATCACCACCCTCTGAACTCACCCTTGTAGCCAGTTTTCAATCCATGTACTCACCCTATGGTCCATGCCAATGGACCTTATTTTGTACAGTAAATGTTTATGGGGAACTGTGTCAAATGCTTTTGCAAAATCCAGATACCCCACCTCTACGGACCTTCCTTTATCCCAGGGATGTATTTTGGGCCCTTTTTAAATATTGGTGCTACATTGGCTTTTCTCCAATCAGCTGGTACCATTCCAGTGAGTAGACTGTCGGTAAAAATTAGGAACAATGGTCTGGCAATTACTTGACTGAGTTCCCTACGTACCCTCGGGTGCAAACCATCTGGACCCGGTGATTTATTAATGTTAAGTTTCCCAAGTCTAATTTTAATTCTGTCCTCTGTTAACCATGGAGGTGCTTCCTGTGATGTGTCATGAGGATAAACACTGCAGTTTTGGTTACTGAAGCCTCCCCCAATTCCCTTGTGTAGGCTGAGGAGAAGAATGAATTCAATACTTTTGCCATCTCCCCATCCTTTGTAACCAAATGTCCTTCCTCATTCTTTATGGGGCCAATATGGTCTGTCCTCCCTTTTTTACTGTTTACATACTTAAAGTGGATGTAAACATGCTCTTATCCTTTCTAAACTACTGCAATATTGGTTATCTAGAAGGATATACATGACTCCTGCATGTATGCTTAACTGTCAAATGTCTCCCCACTGTCTGCTATGAGACCCGAAAAACTGCAGATTTTGTGGGTGGGTCTGTTTTCCAGGGCTCAGTGGGTGGAGTCGTGATGTCAGTAGACTCCCCGCCCACCTCTACACTCCCCTTATCAACATGCATTTTCTCCTGTGTATTTCTTAGGCCGCGTACACACGGGCGGATTGTCTGCCCAACTTAGTCCGCTGAACCGTGTTTCAGCGGACAATCCGCTCGTGTGTGGGTTTCAGCGGACTTTTTCAGCGGACAGTCTGACGGACTAAGTCTTTCGGAATTTCCGTAATTTTGTCCGTCCAAACTTGGTTTCAGCGGACAGTCCGCTCGTGTGTAGGCAAGTTGGACGGACTAAGTATGGCGCATGCTCAGAAAGGATTTACACGCCGAAGGTTGCATTGCAGTGTATTGGACGTCAAATTTCTAGTCCCGTCGTACGTGCCGTACACGTCATCGCACAAGCTTTCGGCGGACTGTCTGCTCATCGTGTGTGGTCAAGTCCTTTCATTCAAAAGTTGAACGGACTGTCTGTCGGATTGTCTGACGAACTTAGTTGGGCAGACAATCCGCCCGTGTGTACGCGGCCTTACACTGAACTTCTGTTATGATCACTAACATCCAGTCAAAACCCAGAAAAGTTCCCACATGACTTCAGCATGCCAAATCATGCTGAGATGTGGAACAGCCATTCCTTGCAGAGCAGCAGAAGAAAGGAGTGGGAGGGATTTATAAAAAAATTCTCTTAGGCTAGTGCACGAGATATGTAAATCACCTGTCACTCACAGCAAGGGGGAGGATTTGACAATGTTTTTCTCTGTTTGTCAAGATTTATCTCACTGAACAATAAAAGAGGATTGCTCAGAGCTGGATTAACTCTTTGTGGCCAGACCAGGCTCAAATGATAGGAAATCTTATACTCTACATTATGACATAAACAAAATTGGGTTTACGTCCACTTTAAAGAATTTCTTGGTATTTCTTTTGCTCTCCTCCGCTATGTGTCTTTCACGATCTATCTTAGCCGTCCTTATTGCACCCTTACATTTCTTGTTGCATTCTTTATAAAGTCTGAATGCTGATGATGATCCTTCAACCGTGTATTTTTTTTTAAGGCCTTAAGGCTTTTATATGCATTTTTACATTGGAGTTAAGCCATCCAGGAGTATTGTTTGCTCTTTTAAATTTATTACCCAATGGAATGTGAAACAGGGTACACTGATAGGTGCTGCAGCTGATTGAATGAAAATTTACCAGTAGTCCTTTTCAAGAGGAGTCGATCACAAGACCTCTTTGACACTGAATTGCTGCTAAAACAGCCGCTAAAACACCGGTCATTTTTGCGGTGCTTTAGCGGCACTTTTTAGGTGCTCACGTAGAGCTATTTTTAAGGTCTTGTGATAAAAAGACACGTTTTGCGTCACTTTGAAAGCCCATTCATTTCAATGGACGGGGCATTATTAAAGCGCTATTTATAGCACTCCAAACATACCCCAAAGATGCTGCTTGCACACACATAGGTTGGTCTTGATGTCTTTTTTCAACCTCCCCTACTATGTAACTTTTTCTACCATCTTGCAAGTGCACCTCTCCAGTTGAAAGCATCCATGCAAATGAATGGGAGGCAATTTTCAGGCACCTCAGTGTGAAGGGGGTCTTAGATTGACTCCTAGCGAGTCGGAACGTGCATAGATTGATCAAGAGTCACCTGGTTCCTGATGAATAGAACTGCTGATATATTTTGGCCTGCAACCAATTGTCTGTGTTACTGATCAGTGTATTCTAACTATAGAGGAATCCCCAGTTTCAAACAACAATAGAGCAATAGAGTTAGTAAATCAGAGGGTTTTAAAGACACTGGCTCAGCATGACCACCATTCTGGATTGGTAACCACCCATTGCCTGTAAATATAAATTATAGCTCGCCTGTATGGCTTCTGGTTTTATAGCTCACTACTTGTTCATGCATGAATCGTAACCTTTTAGGCAAGCTTGAGCAGAAACCCAAAGGAATGTTGTAAGAAGGATGGTGAACCAAAGCTCCATACAGTCTTCCCTGTCAGCACCAGATGTCAAGCTGCTGCAAATACTACCTTGACTGTGGTAATAATTAGGAAGCCGCTATAGCAGGTAAGGTAATGCTGGTTTGCAGGCACAGCTGATGTATGCCTTTTGCAAAAAGCAACACTTGAGATAGAGATGCATCTTGAGATGTCTCTTGATCCAGCATGTCTGCATTTTATTGCAGCTCACTGCACTGCACCTCCGGGCTGCATTGCAGTGTGAATAGGACTCACTTGTATTCTGTGTGTCCTAGCAGTGACCTGCGTTCATCCAGTGTGATAAAACACAGGTCACCACATTATGTGGGAACAAGCTCTGAACGATTAGTAAACTGTAAAGTATAACATTTTTTGTTTTTAGATTTAATACTGCTTTAAGTGTCGGTTCACACCTGAATCGCATTTTGAACGCAGTGTGAGAAACACTCAGAGAACAAGGGTTTCCCGTGTTTTGATGTGAATGAGCCCTTAAAAACCAACATCCTTTTTAAAAAAAATAAAGAAATAAAATTTTTGGTTTCTCTTGGTACATACATAACATATTCATATACTGTACAGTAAATAATAATACTAGGGTTGCATAGATACCGATACTGGTATCGGTGCCGATACAAAGCATTTGCACGAGTATCGGTACTCGTGCAAATGCACCGATATTAGAAATCGATACCTTCAGGTTCGTTGCGTTCATTTGTCAGTGGGATTCCCCCGCTGACTGCTGAAATGTATACAATAGAATGCCAGCAATTATCGGTCGTTAAGGAGCAGGGCCGATGACGTTTCAGCTGTCAGTGGGATTTCCCTTCCCCGCCTCCTCCTTTCAATCCCACCAGAGATAAGCAAAATCCACCGATCTACATTGTACATGGGGGGGGGGGGGGGAGTAGTGCAGGAAGTAGGAATCAGGTAGATCAGTGTAGGAATCAGGTTAGTGTAGTCGTTAGTAGGTTAGTGTAGGGATCAGGTAGGTAAGTATAGGAATCAGGTAGGTTAGTGTAGTGGTCAGTGTAGTGGACACTCAGACCGATCTGTGTGTGATAGGTTGCATTGGAGGCCAGAGGAGAGATTTGGGGTCTAATAGACCCCAGATCTCTCCATAAAAATCTGTCATGACAAACTGTCATGGCCCATGCTATTACACGAGATGTTGATAATCCCTTGTAATAGCAATAACATTGATCAAAAAATTTTTTTTTTTTTTTAAATAGGTATCAGTAATTGGTATTGGCGAGTACATGAGGGAAAGTATCAGTACTCATACTCGGTCTTAAAAAACTGGTATCGGATGGTGCAACCCTAAATAATAATGCATACTGTAACATAAACATAACATACATTAACGCATGATTTAGAAATACTACAAACTAGTTTATTGTAAGATATACTGCCTTCTATCTTTCTGGTTGACATCAGGGAGCAGCATATTCATTTTACAAGCCAGTGACTACAGGCGAATACAATTGCAACACGGCAATCCAGGTCACCAGCAGGTCGAAAATGAAGAGTTTGAAGACGATTATTCTGATGGCCAAGACAAAGAGGAAATCTTGCTTCACATGAAGAGCTAAAAAAAACACAAGAGTTATTTAACATAAATTCAAGGTTTTTAATATCTGTGAACAGTAATTTCATGAATCTAGAATCATAAAGCAAAGTTTCCAGTATAATGCTGTTTTATTTAACTTCTAAGATACCCACCTCCCTATATATTTAAAGTTGAACTCCAGGCCAAACCTTTTGTTTTCAGTTTTCTATAGCAAGAGAAAGCATTAGATCCCCTGCCAGGTTTTTACTGCTGTCTGGTGACAGTGTGATTGGCTGATTAGTAGATTTCCTGTAGATACATTTAGGGAATGCACTCCAGAGAGGAGAAAACAGGGAAGTGAGCTCTTGGCAATGTCAGGGGAGTCACTTGGACAGGAAGTGAAGGAAAATCCCACAGACAGGGACACAGGCAGTAATAAAAACTTGACAGTAGATCTTACCCTTCTCTACTTTAAATAAAAGGTATTAAAAATATTGTTTGAGCTATTTTCTGCTTTAAAGTGACCTTGCACTTTGTCAATACTAGGTAATTTACAGGTAATTTACCAGGTTTGCTTCATGGGAAGCACCATACTTTATTTGCTATCTCTGAGTGTGCCTGCTACTCCAATTTGCCATCAGAGAACCAAGAAATACCTGGTACCCCTGGAAATGGGGAGCATGGGACACTCATTCTGCCTCTCCAGCATCTATCACATGGGGTGGGAAAGTGGGAAAATTTTGCTTATGTTAACCACTTGAGATTCGGAAGGTTTTACCCCCTTCCTGACCAGGCCATTTTTTTGCGATACAGCACTGTGTTACTTTAACTGACAATTGTGCAGTAATGCGACACTGTATGCAAATCCAAGTTTTGTTCTTTTGTTTTCCCACACATAGAGCTTTCTTTTGGTGGTATTTGATCGTTTTTAATTTTTTGCTCTATAAGACAAAAAATAAGACTAATTATTTTGAAAAAAAAAACAATATTTTTTTACTTTTGTGCTATAAGACATATCCAATAAAAACATGTAAAAAAATATCAAATTTCTTCATCAATTTAGATCAATATATATTCTACTACATATTTTTGGTTAAAAAAAAACACAATATATATATATTGATTGGTTTGTGCAAAAGTTACAGCGTCTACAAACTATGAAATATATATATATAGTTTCATAGTTAGTTAGGTTGAATAAAGACACCAGTCCATCCAGTTCAACCTGAGTGTCTACAATTGTCCCTATCCCTGTTCATTGCACACTCACATTGGTCCCTACCCTCAAGGAGCCCACAATCCAAGGTCCCCATTCATATACTAGGGCCAATTTTGGATAGAGGCCAATTAACCTACATATATATATATATATATATATATGTATATATATATATATATATATATATATATAATTTTTTTACTAGCAATGCCGGCGATCATTGGCTTATAGCGGGACTGCGATATTGCGGTGGACAAATTGAACACCTAACTGACACTTTTTGGGGCCCAGAGACACTAATGTAGTGATCAGTGCTAAAAGAAATAAGCACTGTCACTGTGCTAATGACTAGCAGGGAAGGGGTTAACATCAGAGGCGATCCAAAGGGATAAATGTGTGCCTGGGATGTGCTTACTCACTGTGGGGGAGGTGCTTTGACTAGTGGAAGGCAAAGATCCGTGTTCCATCTTAGCAGAACAGACAGAACGACAATCTTCCCTGTTTACATAGACAGATTGTCGTTGACTGTGTGTAACGCCCTGGAGTTTTGTAAGGTAGCTCCTCACCAAATTCCTAGTCAGGAGTAGTTACTGTAGTCAATTATCTGAGATCCATTGCCTGCTCCCTAAGTTTCGCTTGGTTGTACTTTCCTCTTCTACCACCAGGTGGCTGGGCACTTGGAGGTATTAGATTGAGAAGGACAACTCAAGGTCAGGTTATAGGTATATGGGGTATGTCAATCAATGGGCAGGGATTTTGTTTAATTCTTTGGCAGCTGGGAGAGCCTATCTATCCGGGTGAGGTCAGATGATCCAGGTTCTTGTGTGCCACCCAGACCGCAATCTGGGTGGATGGGTGTCATCTGCCCCAGACTGCTAGGCTGGAGATTGGGCCTATCCTGGGGGCATCAGGCTACCAGGCTGTGTGAGGGCCTATCCAGAAGTAAGAGGGCAGCGCAGGGTTAGGACTGCAGCTTATAGTCCAACCAAAAGTGCCAGTTCTGCCGGCCGGAGTACTTGTCGTAGTCAGAGGTAGAAGGGAAGCTGTCGCCAATAAGGGATCGATCGCCTTTACCAGGGACTATAGTCAGTAACTGAAGCAAGTACCAGAGCAGTATTCTCACTGAACTGGCACGGTGGAGAATCGGAAAACTTTAGGCGGTGATCAAGTCAGGGACCCAACCAGCAGAGGTGACGCTTGTAGAACAGCCTTGTGTGCCAAACTAGGGACAGAGCTGGTCAGCAGGGGTAAAACTTGAAAGTATCTGAAGTGCCAAGCTAGGGACCCAGCAGGGAAGCATGGGTGATGTCCATGGCCACCCTCCCAAAACTGGAAGCCCGGGGCTCGGATGGAAGGGGGGCCCATCATGATTTCTTGCACCGGGGCCCTGAAGGTTCTAGTTGTGCCTCTGCTTGAACGTATCTGAAGTGCCAAGCTAGGGACCCAGCAGGGAAGCGTGGGTGATGCTTGAGGGAGATAGCACCGCAAAGGCCTTGAGGAGCTCAGAGGATTCAGAGTCAGTGAATCCGAGGGCCTCGTGAGAGACCGGAGCTCAAGGGGCTGAAGAACTACAAGGAGAAGTTATAGTACAGCTGAGAGAACTGTTACTTTGAGTTAGGAACTGTTTAAAGCGGTTCTTCACCCTAAAGGGGAAGTTCCGCTAGTATTATGCCTCCCCCCCTCCGGTGCCACAATCGGCACCTTTCGGGGGGGAGGGGGGTGCAGTTACCTGGATAATCCAGGTAACTGCACCCACTTCCGGCCAGACCGCCACATGGCTCCGCCCACCGCCGCATGGCTCCGCCCCTCCCGTTGTGTTCTGGGAAACACACAGTTCCCAGAGACACAGCGGGGAACCAGCGCAGCGCGACTCGCGCATGCGCAGTAGGGAACATGTTGTACATGTTGAGAATGAGGAGTAGGTTCTATTTTTTTTAAAGAGAGAGAGAGAGAGAGAGAGAGAGAGAGAGAGAGAGAGAGAGAGAGAGAGAGAGAGAGAAAGAGGGGGAGAGACAGAGGGGGAGAGAAAGAGAGAGAGAGAAAGAGACAGAGGGGGTGGGAGAGAGAGAGAGACAGAGGGGGTGGGAAAGAGAGACAGAGGGGGGAAACAGAGAGAGAGACAGAGGGAGAGAGAGAGAGAGAATTACATGTATTGAGAACAAAAGCATTTCCATACCCAACGCTGTAGAAAAGTCTTCATCATAGCACAAGGAGTGACTTGATTCTCCTGGAAACAAAAAAATGTTACAGTAATACCTACTATTTTTTCTTTCATGCATACAAGTCTTCACAATGACTGAAAAAAATTAGGAATGCAGCTGAAAGAGTTTATAAAGGCTCCCACAGGTAAAAAAGGATCACAGGGATCACCCCAATGGAATCTTCAATGGAATCTTCAAGGGATGACTTTTTAGCATTCACCAAAGTGAATATATTCAAGTAGGTTGAACACAGTTGTGTTACTACATACCTAACAAGCAGTTACCTACAGGAGTTTGTGGGGGTAATTTACAAATATTGAAGCAGGCAGAATCTGGAGCAGCTGTGCATAGTAGCCAATCGGCTTTTATCTTCAGTTGTTTAGTTAAGCTTTGAAATTTAAAGCTAGAAGCTGTTTGGTTAAAAGGCACAGCTGCACCAGATTCAGTCTACTTAATTTTGTGTAAATTCCCATCTGTGTGTATTTTCAGATATATTGAAGGCTCTTTATTAAGGGGAGCTTGACTTCAGGAGTTGAAGGTGAAAGTTGTAGATTTGTGATTCAAGAATGAAACCTTTAAGAATGTGTTTTTCAGATTTTCAGTGAATTTATTAGGTTTTTTAGAAATTATAATGTATTTTCAGTCCATCCTCAATTGCAGGGGACATTAAGTATCTAATTTCAAGCAACTAAAGTTAAAGTGGAATTTCACTCAAAAGTGGAACTTCTGCTTATCTGTCTCCCCCCCCCCCCTCCGGTGCCACACTTGGCACCTTTCAGAGGGGAGGGGGGAACGGGTACCTATTTTTGACAGGTACCGTTCCCCACTTTCGGGAAACTGGGTGGTGGCCCAGTCTCTCTGAATTTCTTCCCCCTCCTCCTTCCTCTGCCACCAGACCAATTAGAAAGTGTGGTATGCATGTGCAGTAGGGAACTGGATGTGAAGCCGAAAAGCTTCCCCTACCAGGAAAGGTGGCGGCTACCCCTGACAGCCGATTCAAAGAATGGCTAGGGTGCCGACATCGCAGGCTCCCTGGACAGGTGAATGTCCATATATTAAAAGTCAGCAGCTGCAGTATTTATAGCTGCTGACTTTAAATTTTTTGAGGGGGGGGGGCTGGACCTACTCTTTAACTCAACAGCCCAATCGAAATGCATTCATTTCATTGGGTTGGCTAAAAGCTGGCCAAAATTCAAGCTCTGGCGGCCCTTTTGGCCCCCCTGTAACCCAACATACTTTGATCTAAAGGTCAAAGTGGCTAGACAAAAAAATGTTGGCCAAACAGCTGCTGCATCCAGGCAGATGCAGCCACTATTCTGTATTCTGACAGCAAAGGGTGCTGGCTCACAAAATACAGTAGCTGGCAGGGAAGATTTGTCCATCCATGCTGTTTAGTGTGAATGGGGAAAATTTATAGATTTTACAGTGTATGGCCAGCTTTATATTTTAGAAACAATTGGTAAAACATAACCGCATGTAACACTGCAAAGCAGGAAGCAGAGTCTGCATATGTAATTAGCAGATATGGATATGGTTGCCCTCAAAGACTAGGCAATAATTACAATACAGTATATGCTAATAGTACAAACCTCAGCAAACATCATTGGCACATGTGACTTCAGCAGGAAAAGTTATTGGCTGGTTTGATTTAGCCTTCTATAGAAGCAATAGATGGCAATAGAGGCAATGCTAGTGCATAGATATGTATGACCATACTATATAATTGTGTAAGACAGGGACAAGAAAGAGCATATTATTGTTGATTATTCATTTTCCATTAGTCTGTTGCCACCATTGGACTAATAAAAATAGATGTGTTTCCATGAGTTGTACCTCACTGCTCTTACTTTATCAGACATTACTGTAACAAACAATTAGGAAATAAATTACCTGAGAGGATAATATCATTAATGTCAACACTTTCAGTTTGACCTAAAAAACAGGAGCCCACTGAGTCCCATAATTGGAGGCTGTCGAATGGTATCCTTAAATGGGCAAAATTCTGGAGATTTCCAGTTAATACAGGTTGACCAATGTGAATATTGAGGTCCTGTTGAGAAACTGATGTAAGGGAGTCAGCATTGTTGCTCTCAGTTAATTCTGGCAAAACGATGAGACCACTTTCACGGAAAGGTGAAGGAACAAAATTACTGACTTCTTTGCTAGAAGATAAGGAGGGCACCAAAGAATGAAGAAGCGTATTCAGTGAAGTAAAAGGGGCAATGATGGGCAACTTCTTAATGGACAAAGATATGGAAAGTTGAAAGCCAGCATTCCTGGTAGAAAAAAGTGAGGCGGGTCCTCCAGGAGATGGAACTACAAAAACAGGAGTTTGGCCATTGCCGGATGAATAGATGTATTGCTGGGTAGAGGATGCCGGAATAATGTTCATTTGAATGCCACCTAAGGTCCCTTTATTAGTTTCATTAACATTTGATATCCACACTGTGAAAATAGCATCTGGTCTGCTGTTCACCAAACATACGAGATTGAACTGATTTTGCCCATTGTCCAGCACACTCCAGACCACAGTCATTGTAGATGGGAGAGGTAGTGTCCAACACCCTAAAAATGAAAGAGACCTGTTTATACTGTGGCTACCAGACAGTTTTTCTGAAAATAAAAACACTTTAGGTGTAAACTAAACCATCATTAAAAAGCAATAGATGAAAAGCAAGGTTCATTCCATGCAGTTCACTACATCTTGTACTACTCACTGGTCCTCCACTGTGATGAGGAAGATCTGATTTGCCCGGCCATTTGGTAGGTCGCAGTGGCATCTGTATCCAACTGTGGTATACAAGAGACTTAGCTGCTATCTGATTTCAGAAAAAAATTATACAGAGTTTGAAGGACTCTGGGGACACTAAGCTAGGCTCTTCATCAAAGTGGGAGGCTTGCATTGGCCTCTTTTTTGCCAGTCTTTCTATGCATGTGTTCTATAGTAAGGTTAAAAAAGACACATGTCCATCTGGTTCAACCAATAGAAACAAAAGTAAATTCATTTTTGATGGTTTTCTTGAATGCCATTTTCCCCAGCAGCACATGCTCACCTTCCCTTAAAGTGTTACTAAACCCACAAAAGCTGCAGGAGCCTGTTACTACTCTCACCTGTCTTTTATAGTCAGGATGTTCAGGGGAACAGAGTGAATCATGGAGTACCTGGCAGCAATGACAGGGACAGTAGATGTTTGGGGATGGGGGGGGGGGGGGGTTGTAAATGTAATGGGGAGTTTCTTACCTTAAAGGGTTAGTTCACCCTTACCAAAAAACTGACAATACAGGTAAAGGGGTCTGTAGATAAGACTGTGCAGCATTGACTACAGTTGGATAATACCTTAGCTACAGGTGTAGGCCATTTATGAACTTGCTGAAGCTTGGCCAAAAAACGGACAGTGATGGCATCATCCTATCTTGTTTTGTTGATAGGATGTTGCTAAGACACTCCCAGCCACTACTGTTCATCCCCACCATCACAGGAGCGAGCTTTCAAACCCTGCACACGTGTGGTCCACTATCACCTCTATTGTAGCACCATTGAGCTCAGAACTACCGTGACAGTGGAGAAGGGGGGCATGTAAGTGGGTTTGAATCGGCTGAGAGTGTCTTAGCAAAGTCCTAGTAACAAGGTCGGAGGGAATTATTTCATCTCTGGAAGTTTTTCAACCAGACATTGGGGTGTACATACAGTTGTGCTCATAAGTTTACATACCCTGGCAGAATTTATGATTTCTTGGCCATTTTTCAGAGAATATGAATGATAACACAAAAAAAGTGTAAACACAGTTGACTGATAATAAATTGCTTCAGCCAAACACTAACCATGAGTGAAAGAAAAGTTTTGTGTTATCATTCATATTCACAAAAAAATGGCCAAGAAATTCTAAATTCTGCCAGGGTATGTAAACTTATGAGCAGAACTGTAAATGGCCTACCCCTTTAGCAAGGGCATTATTTAAAAGAGACGTATGGGATTATAAAAAAAAAAAAAACATCATACTTACCTAGATGGCTGAAACACCGATCCCAGCTGCAGCTGTCCCCTGCTGCCTCCCCTGATTTGAGCGTTTAAACACTGCTGATCACTCAGCTCTCAGTCTTCAGCCCACAGAGAGCAGGAAACTGGTAATGAGCGACTCTCTGCTCTGCCCTTTCAGTGCTCACTGGAGCACTGGACTGTGGAGGGGTCGTGAACATCTGGCTCTGGGTCTCAGCGGCTCACTGAGAGGCGGTGGCAGCTGCCAGTCCGGGCATCTGGGTGGATCCTGACCATCTTTTCAGAGCCTGGGCCTGCTCAGTTACGTCAACTTTAGCTTTCTGTCGGCTAAAAACTGGTCACAGGAGTGTAGAACTAACTGCACTCCTGTAATCCATAGGAGAAGTATAGCCAAAAAAGCTTTGACTATACTTCTCCTTTAATTTTGGTCAAAGCTGCCCTTTGTTTTTATCTACAGGCATAACTTACCTGCATAGGCAGTTTTTTTTGTAAAGGTGAACTAACCCTTTAATGCTGTGAATGCATTAAGGTAAAAAAAAAAATTCATTTAGTACTACTCTTAGGATTCCCCTGTCTCTTTGGTACTCTGGCAAGATTCCTCTGCCAAGAATTTCAGTTTTCAACACTGCTTCATAAATTATAAGGAGTTTAATCTTCCTGTAATTTTTTTGTTGATGCTATAGGGAATGCACCAGGGGGAGTGAAACTCCAAGGTGACTGGGGGTGGGATGTGGAATGGGGCTTGTGGAAAGAGCTAGAATATCAGGAAGACCCCATTGGAGTCTTTGGCGGGTAGTCTTTATTTCCACTAGACTGCTCTCAAAGTTACAACAATGTTTAAATACTGTACTTGTCAGTACCTTTGGCCTGAACTGTGGCCTTCTTGTGCTACCATCACATATCTGATGGAATTGTAACAATTTTTTTGCCTCTGATGTTCCTTGTATGTTGATTCATAGTCTACCTGTTTGAGCTCACCTCCATCGACTGAAGTCTGTGTGAAGTCAGTTTTTGGTAGTAGCAACTGTGCACCTTGGGCCAAATATAATTGGGCAGTAACCTGGGGTGCCATTATGGTGTTGTGGAGCAAGCCTTCCACTTGGTTACAAGCCTACAGATGATTTAATGATTCATCCAACTAGCAACTATCTATAACGGAAATATCTCTTGGGGGGTTGACACTTTCAAGAGGCCTAAACTTACAATAACAGTAAAGCCAAAGCACATGATGCAACCTGTCTATAAAATCTACTAAAATTAAAAAAATATATAAAGATATATTAATTAACATGGGCTCATATGAGATCCAGCATAGCCATAAAAATGGGATGAGATTGTACAAAACAGTGATAAGGTGCAGTAAATTTAAATTGTTTAACAGATCTATGCAGACTGGAAAGCTGCCGTACACTTTCACAATCTCATTTACAATTAGTTGCTTTACATTTTGAGTCAAATCATTTTTTATTGAACATTATTGAATATTTTATTTATACACAAAACAATATAAAAAAACCTTTAAAAAAAAAATCTTGTTTTACACTTTGACTGTACATTTTTTTAAGCTCTGAGTTGCTGACCCTCAGGGCTTTTTTTCGGTGGGAACGCGGGGCACCTCTAGCACTGAATGTATGTAATGGCAAGGGGTGCTGGGAGGTGCTGGAGGGTTTGATACTGGCTACTGGGGAATGCGTTATCTCTGGAAGGATCTATTGTTGCAGGGGGACTATTGTTGCTAGTGGGGGATCTATTGTTGCTGGGAAGGTTCTACTATTGAGGGAGGAGTCTATTGATGCTGGCTGCTGGAAGATCTGTTTTGCTGGGGGGAGGTATTGTTTTTGGCAGGAGGTCTGTTGTTGCTGGGGGGATCTATTGTTGCTGGTGGATCTATTGTTTGTGGGGGTCCACTTCTGCTGGGTGCACGGAATCTATTTTACTGCATTCCTTGTTATCATTAACAAATTCCACACAAGTTACAAAGCACCACAAAATGATACTTTGTTCTGTTTTTTCCAAAAGGGGTGATACTAGGAGGTGGGTAAGGGTGGAACCAAGGGACAGTGTTCGGAGGTGGGTAGGGGCGGAAGAGATGCAGTGACTCAGAAGGGGATATTACCCGCACCGATTCTTTGTAAAAAAAAAAAAAATCCCTGCTGACCTTTAACAAGTATGCACTAACACAACACCAAGGCAACTGCCATTTTTAGAACAAGAAGGTCAACCAATAGCAGTCTTCATGTTTCTTTTGTAGCAGGGTTCTTTTAGGCTAGCTCCACACCTATGAGTTGCAGTAATACACGGTAACACACAATCCACATTTATATGAGCCGGCATGGTGCATTGGAGTGCCATTCAATGAGAACAGTCATATGCCGAAAATACATCTCCTAAAGGCAAAAGCATATGATTTATAGTTTTTAGTGATTTGAGCCTATCATCAGATAGTGTTTTACAATTGATCTGTCACATCTACAAAATTTAGCAAAGCCTGTGCAGTGTGAAGGTTTAACTGACTATTCAGAATTCTAATGAATGTTTAAGATAGGTCCTTACACAACAACATCAGTAAATTACATATTTGAGAGATCAGTTATAAAATGCAATCTGTGTGTTGCCTCCTTTAGTCTTTTGTGCTAAATGCAATATTTTATCAAGTAACCTTGCCTTTTCCCTCCTCCATATAAATGAGGCTGAAAACACATCACGTACAACTACAACTGCTGAATAAACCAAACAGTCTCAACAGAATTGCACATAAATAATATTATACTTACCATATATCATGAGAAGTAGTAGGGGACAAGCAGAGGACATAGTCTGTACTGGGACATCAGTGGCATGTATTATTATGGAGGGATGTCCCTATTCTTCTGTGAAGTCTTCCGTTAACCCACGTTCACATCTGGAGAGCCACCTGCTCAGAAAACCACCACCACATCAATTCTGACTCATGAATAATTAGCACTTTAAGGCAGAACTCCAGTGCGAAATGTTAACTGTAGCACTTATACTGGTAAATGTCACGTTTTTATTTTTTTATTTCCTAAACAGCAATTTTTCAATAAATATAGTAGACTTTAGACATACCACACAAAACAATATATTTCCTTAAAAACAGCAGTTTTTATCATTAACCACATGTTGTAATTAACAACAATTTTAAAATGTTATTTGTAGTCAGTCATTGTAAACTACAACCTTGTCTTGGTTGTCTTGGTTGCAGTCTTGGTCCACGTTGGAACCAATGACCGTATACATGGAAGGTGGAGGCTCCTTAAGAATCAATTTAGAGAACTAGGCTGCAAGTTGAAGGGAAGGACCTCCAAGGTGATATTCTCTGAAATATTGCCTGTGCCATGCGCAACACAGGAAAGGCAGGGGGTGATTAGAGAGCTGAATGCATGGCTAAAGACCTGGTGTAGGGAGGAGGGATTTGGGTTTCTAGAGCACTGGGCTGACTTTTCAATGGGGTGCAACCTATATGCTAATGATGGTTTGCACTTGAATGGAAGGGGGTCTGCTGTGCTGGGGAAGAGGTTTATGGGAAGGCTGGAGGAGTATTTAAACTGGGTTTGAGGGGGGAGGGTGAACCAGATGTACATTGGGCAGACAGGTCAGTTAGGGGTCAGACATTAATGGAGGGTGGAATGGGGATAGATGGGGGGTGGGATATGGCAGGTGACAAGAAATTTCCCATGTTGCAAACAGCCATTGAAAACTATAGTGCAATTTGTACTACTAAAAATAATATGAAAAACACCAGAGCAAAATGTAATAATGCATTAAAGTGTTTGTTCACCAATGCCAGAAGTCTGCCAAGCAAAATAGGTGAGTTGGAAGCTGTGGTGCATGAGGAGAGCTATGATGTAATCGGTATTGCTGAAACTTGGCTTCAATCCTCACATGACTGGGCTATTAATATTCCTGGCTATGCACTCTTTCGGAGAGACAGGGTAAAAAGGAAAGGTGGCGGGGTCTGTCTCTATGTGAGAAGTGATCTCAAAGCAAGTGTGAAAGAGGACCTGGTGGATGGAGAGTGTGATGAGTCCGAAGCATTATGGGTGGAACTGCATTTAGATGGGTGTAGTTCAAAGTTAATCGTTGGAGTTTGTTATAGACCACCCAATGTGAATGAGGAGGTGGAGACTCAGCTCCTTGCACAGATGGAAAGGGCTGCAAGGGCTGGGACAGTGATAATAATGGGGGATTTTAACTACCCAGAAATTGACTGGAGTAATGGCACTGCTGGGACAGTTAAAGGGCAAAAAATGATAAACCTATTACAGGACAATTTTATGGTCCAGTTTATTGAGGCCCCAACTAGGAATGAAGCTCTGTTGGACCTGGTAATCTCAAACCATGCAGAGCTTATTACTAATGTCCAGATAAAGGAACACCTGGGTAGCAGTGATCATAACATGATTTCCTTTGATGTTAGCGCTAAACAAGAAATACATACGGGTAAGATAAAAACACTTAACTTCAAGAGAGCTAATTTTCCGAGGATGAGGGCTACTCTCCAGGACTTAGACTGGGAGAGAATATTCGCTTCAATGGGCACAGAACAGAAATGGGAATTCTTCAAAAAGACTGTTGGGGACCTCACTGCAAAGTATATTCCCATGGGCAATAAGTTTAAAAGGCTAAAAACAAAACCTATGTGGCTCACGGCCAAAGTTAAAAAAGCTATAAACTGTAAGAGAAGAGCTTTTAAAAAATATAAAAATGAAGGATCACTAGTGTCATTTAAATGTTACAAAGAAATTAACAGAATATGTAAAAAGGAAATCAAGGATGCAAAAATTCAAAACGAACGACAGATTGCAAAAGATAGTAGGACAAACCCCAAAAAATTCTTCAAATATATTAATAGTAAAAAGGTCAAGTCTGAGCATGTAGGCCCTTTACAAAACAATCTAGAGTTGGTGACTGGGGACAAAGAGAAGGCTAATTTATTAAACACTTTCTTCAGCTCTGTGTACACAAAAGAGCATGGGGGAGCGCATGTCCATAATGGGGGTGATAGTGACACAGCCCCAAATGATCCACAATGGCTCAAAAGTGATATGGTCCAGAAATACTTAGACAGAATAAAGGTGGATAAAGCACCTGGCCCTGATGGCATCCACCCACGGATCCTAAAAGAATTGAGCTCTGTAATTTCAGAGCCATTGTATCTAATTTTTAGGGACTCATTAATGACGGGAATAGTCCCACTGGATTGGCGCAGGGCGAACGTGGTGCCTATATTTAAAAAGGGATCAAAGTCTTTACCAAGTAACTATAGACCTGTTAGCTTAACTTCTATAGCTGGGAAGATACTGGAGCGTTTAATAAAAGACCACATTGACGAGTTCTTGCTGAACAAAAACACTTTAAGCAACAGACAACATGGATTCATGAAAGACAGAAGTTGTCAGACAAATCTGATTTCTTTTTATGAGGAGGTAAGTAAAACCTTGGACAGAGGGGTGGCGGTGGACGTGGTATACTTGGATTTTGCAAAAGCATTCGATACAGTTCCCCACACACGGCTCATGTGTAAGGTAAAGTCTACAGGTTTGGAAATATCAGTTTGTAAATGGATAGAAAATTGGCTAGAAGACAGAATTCACAGAGTAGTGGTTAATGACTCTTACTCTGAATGCTCTAAGGTTATCAGTGGTGTACCCCAAGGTTCAGTGCTGGGACCCTTACTTTTTAACATCTTTATAAATGATATTGGGTCTGGGATCAAAAGTAATATTTCTGTCTTTGCAGATGACACCAAGATATGCAGTGGAATAACGTCTTTACAGGATGTCTCCAATTTACAAGCCGACCTCAATACACTGTCTAATTGGGCGACTATGTGGCAGATGAGGTTTAATGTTGATAAATGTAAAGTTATGCACTTGGGGCCTAAGAATATGCATGCATCATACATGCTAGGGGGAGTACAACTGGGGGAATCCATAGTGGAGAAGGATCTGGGGGTTTTGGTAGACCATAAGCTCAATAACAACATGCAATGCCAAGCTGCTGTTTGCAAAGCGAGCAAAGTCCTTTCTTGTATTAAGAGAGGTATGGACTCCAGAGAAAGAGATATAATTTTGCCCCTGTTCCAATCATTAGTAAGACCTCACCTGGAATATGCCGTTCAGTTTTGGGCACCAGTTCTCAAAAAGGATATCGGGGAACTGGAGAAAGTGCAGAGAAGGGCAACCAAACTGATAAGAGGCATGGAGGAACTCAGCTATGAGGAGAGATTAGAGGAACTAAATTTATTCACTCTTGAGAAGAGGAGATTAAGGGGGGATATGATCAACATGTTCAAATACATTAGGGGTCCATATAGTGAACTTGGTGTTGAGTTGTTCTCTGTACGGTCAACCCAGAGGACACGGGGGCACTCTTTACGTCTAGAGGAAGAGAGATTTCATCTTCAAGTACGGAAAGGTTTCTTCACAGTTAGAGCTGTGAAAATGTGGAATAGACTCCCGCCAGAGGTGGTTCTGGCCAGTTCAGTAGACTGCTTTAAGAAAGGCTTGGATACTTTCCTGATGGTACATAATATAACTAGGTACTAACATAGGTAAAGTTGATCCAGGGAAAATCCGATCGCCTGTTGGGGGATCAGGAAGGAATTTTTTTCCCCTGCTGTAGCAAATTGGCGCATGCTCTGCTGGTTTTTTTTTTCGCCTTCCTCTGGATCAATTGTGGGCATAAAATTGGGTATCTGGATTGTACGATTATTTTTTATTTTATTTATTTGTTTTTAAGGTTGAACTGGATGGACTTGTGTCTTTTTTCAACCTGACTAACTATGTAACTATGTAACATTGCAGGTACACTGCAACCTCAAAGCAACCTACCATCAAGTTTTATTATAATCCATGAGACAATCAAAGCTGTTGCTGGGAGGTTGCCTTGTTCCCTTTAAATTTTTTGTGCAATTGAAAGCCTGCTAAAATTGAAGAAAGTACTGTTGACAGCAGTGTGTGCAAAGACTGAACTATCCTACAATAGAGACAGTGACCTGAGCCATCCAACAATAGATTCTGGTGAGAAGGAATACACCAAGGGGGTCATTGTAGGATGTACTGGGTATGCCCTGGCAACTTAAACCCCAGGCAAACATTTAAATGTTAAAATACATATATGGAAGCTGTAATGCCGTGTACACACAACCGTACTTTTCGACGGACTGAATTGCGTCTGACTTTTTGATGGAGTTTCGACGGACTTCCATCTAATCGGACTTGGCCACACACAATCACATCAAAGTCCAATGGATTCGACCGTGATGACGTATGACCGGACTAGAATAAGGAAGTTCATAGCCAGCAACCAATAGCTGCCCTAGCGTCGGTTTTCGTCCGTTGGACTAACATACAGACTAACGGATTTTTTGACAGCAAAGGTCTGATGAAACCCACACACGGTCGAATTGTCTGACAGATTCGTTCTGTCGGACCTTTGCTGTCGAAAAGTCCGGCCGCGTGTACACGTCATAACTGTACATTCAGCAAGTGGTTAAAGAACTCTAGTCTAATTGAAAAGAAGACCATTAATTAAGGTTTTCAGAACACTGACCATATTTCATTAAAACTTCCACAATACACACAATTCATGAAATGTTCCCATATTGTGACTGAATCATATCATGTTCTTATTCTATAAACAAATACTTGGGTCCTTCAAGGTGGTTCTCCAAGCTTTTTGGATCTGTTTACACCTATGAATTCTTAACTCTGATGTGTTTTCTATTTAACCACTTCAGACCCAGGCCAATTCTGACATTTCTCTCCTACATGTAAAATTCCTAATTTTTTTGCTAGAAAATTACATAGAACCCCCAAACATTATATATGTTTTTTTAGCAAAGACCCTAGAGAATACAATGGCGGACATTGCAACTTTTTATCTCGCACGGTAGTTGCGCAGCAATTTTTTTGCATAATGTGAAAGAGGAGGATACGCCGAGTAAATAGATACCCAACATGTCACGCTTCAAAATTACACACGCTCGTGGAATGGCGCCAAACTTTGGTATTTAAAAATCCCCATAGGCGACAATTTAAAAATTTTTACTGGTTACATGTTTTGGGTTACAGAGGAGGTCTAGGGCTAGAATTATTGCTCTCGCTCTAACGTTCGCGACGATACCTCACATGTGTGGTTTGAACACCGTTTTCATGTGTGGGCGGAACTTACGTATGCGTTCGCTTCTGTGTGCGAGCTCACAGGGACAGGGACGCTTAAAAAAATTTTTTTTATTGTTAATTTTATTTTTATTTTTTTAGTTTTAAACGGTGAGTCGGTAGAAGCACCGGAGGGCGGCGGGAGGGGGGGCGTCCCCTCCCGCCGCCCGTAAGAACGATCAAGCGGCGGAACAGCCGCTATGATCATTCTTATGGTGTAGGGAATCGCCGGCTGAAAACGGCAATATCTGAATGATGTCTGTGGACTCAGGCGTCATTTAGATATAACCAGCGAAACCCCATGACGTCAATAGACGTATTGCGGGTCTCAAGTGGTTAAAGCAATGGAAAACCATCAAATCACATGCCAACAAGTGTTGCAATGCACTATGTATAGCATGTCAAAAGGTGCTCACATGTGTTTTGATGCATTTTCATTGATTTTAAAATGCATAGGTTTATATCCATACTTTTAGAACTTAAATTTGCTGTTGTCTTTGTCCCTCCACTGCTGGTGAGATTCCTCCTCACTTTCTTTTTGTAAAGCAAGGAAAGATTAGAACCTTTGTTAGGGGTACACTGTCATGCTTTGAAAGATTTCCTATCACTTTCTACCTTGTAACAGGTGATCACTGGAACAGATAGTTGGGAAAATCATCCCAATGAGGATACAGAGAGCAAGCTTCTTTCAAAAAGGAAAGAGGACGCCCAAAGGACAAGCTGAGCTAGCTGCACACCCCGTAACAAACATGGAAGAAAGAAGAAGTTCCCCGTGGGTTTTTTAGGCAGCAATGAGGATGCAAAAGATTCATAAAAATTTACTTGGTTTTATTGGTCAAAAAACTAGTCATATCATATACAATACATGCAGAAATTAAAATGTGAGCTCCGGTGTACAGCAGACAATAGATCCTACTGTGGTAAAGATACAATGTACAGAGTACAAATATAATTCGTACATTCATTCTAAAAGAGTAAAAAAGTATTCAAATCAATATCCATTTTGTAGTTTCAATAATCATCTGGCTTGCTTGATACCCCAATGCATTTCAGCCTTGGACGATTTATGGCCTTCTTCAGGGAAGATTTTTTTCCTGCCTAAAAGCTGCCTAACAGGACTGTGCATACAGTAGGTATTGAAAAGAATCACCCTACTTTAAAAAAAAATCACATTTTGTTGCTTTGCAGTCTGAAATGAAGACAGACAAACAGCTGTATTTATTCAATGCAACTTATAACATCCAAGTAAAAGATATAACACTATGTCAAAAAAGAAAAGAATTAAAAAACAGAATCACTAAGTTGGAAAAAGGATCACCCCCTTGTGTCAGTATTTTGTTTAATTACCTTTTGCTTTCGTTACAGCCTTTAGTCTGCTGGAATACATCTCTACTAACTTTGCACTATTTGCCCACTCTTCTTTGCAGAATTGCTCAAGTTCAGTTAAATTTGATTGTGACCATATATGGACTGCAGTCTTCATCCAAGTCATTCCACAGATTTTCAATGGGGTTTAAGTCTGGGCTCCGACTAAGCCATGCAAGGACCTTCACTTTTCTCTCCTTCAACTACTGTGTGGTAATTTTTGCTATGTGCTTTCAGTCATTATTGTGCTGGAAAGTAACCTTTTTCCCATTGACATTTTTCTGGCAGAAGACAGCAGATTTTACTCAATAATTTGACAGCATTTTTGCCCCATACATTTTTCCTCCTATCTTGACAAGTGCTTCAGTATCTTCTGCAGAGAAACACCCCATAACAGGATATTACCACTTCAATACACTAATGCAGGAATGGTGCTATTTGGATGGTGAACTGTATTGGATTCCCACCAGACATATTGTTTGGTGTTGAGACCAAATAATTAAATTTTAGTGTCATCTGACCATAACACCCTTTTCCGTGTGGCCACAGATTCTTCAAGGTGCATTTTGGCAAATCTCAATCGTGACTGCATGTGGCCTTTTTCTTGCAACCCTCCCATACATACCACATTTGTGGAGAATTTGTGATATTGTTGTCACATGCATCATAAATTCCTGCAACTGCTTTAGAGATGCTGTAGGCCTCTTGGTAGCATCACTGACCAATTTCCTTCTGGCTCTTTCATCCAGTTTGCATTGATGTCCTGATCCAGGGAGGGTCTGTGTTGTACCAAATACCTTCCACTTCTTAATAATAGACTTCACTGTGCGTCAATACATTTATAAAGCCTTTAATGCCACGTACACACGATCTGACTTTTCGGCGGACCAGAATCCATCGGACAATTCAATCCCATGTGGGCTCCAGCGGACTTTTCTTTCCCAAAAGTCAGATGGACCTAGAAATAAAACATGTTTTAAATCTTTCCAATGGACTCTAGTCCGCTCGAAAAATCCGCTCGTCTGTGTGCTAGTTCGATGGATGAAAACTGACGCTAGGGCAGCTATTGGCTACTGGCTATGAACTTCCTCATTCTAGTAGTACGTCATTATGTTCAAATCCGCCGGACTTTTGGAGTGATAGTGTGTGGGCAGGTCCATTCAGTTGAAAGTCCGGCGGACCTCCGATGCAAAGTCTGTCGGATTGTCCGCCAGACCAAGCCTGCCAGAAAGTCCGGTCGTGTGTACATGGCATAACAGTTTTTTGTATCCACCTCCTGACTTGTGCCTGTTTACAACTTTATCCTGGTGACAGTGCCTTGCCACCCATAGTTGATTGCTTCAGTTGCAATACCAGGAACTGAAATGCTCTGGGAAAGCTCTTTTCGTGCTGAGCTAATCAAAATGACCACAGCGGATCAGTTTAAAGTCAAATGGCTTTGGGGTCAATTCAATAAGAGATAAATAACGGCTCAGACAATGCAGTAAAAAAATGCTGCATGTGGTAACAATTGTGCCTGTTCCTAGTACAGCAATAAAAATGTATTTAAGATGAAATTCTTAAATTGGTAGTAAATGGAATGCACTCACATAGTGCTCAGTGAATGTGGGCTTGCCAAGTCCAGTGAGAGAACAGAAAACCACCGGGTGACCATTGGATGATGCGCTGCAAGCGCCGTGAAGAGTGGGGAGGAGGAGCCTCAAATGGTTGCCGGTGTCCTATCAGATACTGTCCCCCATCACATAGTGTCTGCCGAGAAGCCGAACATCTCCGAAGAAGAACGGCACCTGCGCACTGTGTCCAGGTTCAAGTCCCACCATCCAAGTGGACATAGAGTTAGAATATAAAAGAGCCGAGTGAAGCAAGGCCGTGCCTGAAGCGTGGCGAGCCCGCGAGGGGCCCTCTTGTTATGACCAACCCTATGTCCACTTGGATGCTGGGGCTTCAACCTCGACTCAGTAGGCAGGCGCAGGTTCTTCTTCGGAGATGTTCGGGTTCTCCTTGTCCCCCGCAGTACGGCCCGGACACTATCTGATAGGCGCACACTTTGTATCAGAACACCGGCTCAGCGTGTAGGTGATCTATGACTGTATACCTGGGAGCTGCCTTCCACTATGATTGGCCAATCAGAGCTGAAGGAATCGTGGCTGTGCCTCCGAAATGCGTTTTGACTGGCGATCACAATTTGAAGGGGGTTCCCAGGTCTACAGTCACAGATCACCTACACGCTGAGTCAACATCCATTCGTGGCTCCTGCTCCCCGCAGTTCACGGCGCTTGCAGCACATCCTCCAAGGATCACCTGGGAGTTTTCTGTTCTCCCATTGGAATTGGCAAGCCCACATCCACTGAGCACTATGTGAGTGAGTTCCATTTACTGTAATTTTAAGAATGTCATCTTAAATACATTTTTATTGCTGTACTAGGAACGACGTGCCTGGCACTTCTCTCCCCTCTCTTGCTTTTGTCTTCCATAGTTCCTGGGTTCCCAGCCCTTACATGAAGCAGCCTCGCCACCCACTGTAGCAACATAACAGAGACTCATTTAAGGGGCTCACCCCTCAAAACTTTACTTTGAAACATGGTTTTTGTTTCTCCAAAATTTTCATATTTACACTTTCTCATATCAATATAATATTTATGAGCATTTGTGTGCAACTATCAAGAAATGTCAGAGAGCCTCCCCCCCCCTCCTGCACCATACCAGGCTACATGCCCTCAAAATGGGGGAGTGGGTTCTTTTGGACAGGGAGGCTCTGCCCCCTCCCCCGAAAGCACCTTGTCCCATGTTGGGGACAAGGGCCTCAGCCCCACAACCGTGGGCAGTGGTTGTGTGGATCTGCAGGCAGGGGGCTAATCAGAATCTAGAAGCCCCAAAAGGGGGCCCCCAGATCCCACCCCTACCATGTGAATGAGTTTTGGGTACATAGTACCTCTACCCATTCACCAAATAAGCATCACAAAGTAATAAAAATACACTGTTTTTGACAATTCCTTTATTAAAAAAATGTAAACTAGTGTCCCCTGATGTAAATCCTTCGTCAATCACGCCCCCTGCCAAACCCAAAAAAAGAAAAAAAACAAAGATGCTCTCACCATCAATGAAGGCTGGCTGCATACTGCAGGCTCTGCTGTCTGACATTTCTTATATAGGTAAGGGGTGGGCCGTCTGGCTATGTCACCTGGTTGGCCCGCCCTTTGTGACATCACCAACCCAGCATGCATCAGCCAGCCTTCATCGACAGTGGAAGCGTCTGTTTTTTTTTCTTTCTTGGGCTCAGTGGGCGGTGTGATACACGATAGATTTACATCAGGGGACACTATTTTTATTTTTTTTGTGTGTTTTTATTCATTTGTAATGCCGTGTACACATGACCAAACTTTTCGGCGGACTAGGTCCGATGGTCTTCCCGATGGACTTTCTGAACGAACGGACTTGGCCTACACACGAATGGACTATGTCCATTAATTTTGAATGTGATGACATAAGACGAGACTAAACAAGGAAGTTCAATAGCCAGTAGCCAATAGCTGCCCTCGCGTTGTATTTGGTCCGTCGGACCAGCACACAGACGACCAGTTTTCCTGATTTTTAGTCCATCGGATAGATTTAAAATGTTCTATTTCTACGTCCGTCTGATTTTTTTTTTTTTAAACGGTCAGACTAGCCCACGCACAATTGGATTGTCCGACGGATTGATCCTGTCGGACCTAGTCTGCCAGAAAGTCTGGTTGTGTGTACGCGGCATTACGCTTTTTAGGTGAATGGGTAAAGGTACTATGTACTTGATACTCATTCACATGGGGGGGGGGATCTGAGGGACCCCCTTCTTACAGGGGGCTTCTGGATTCCAATATGCCCCGGCCTGCAGACCCCCACAACCAGTGGCCATCAACATATGGACAAGGTGCTTTTGACTCCCCCTGCCCCAAAACACCCACCACCCCATGTTGAGGGCATGTGGCCTGGTATGGTTCAGTGGGGGGGGAGGGAGCTCGCTTACACCCCCCTTTCCTGACCTGCTGGGATAAGGGTTTGGTATGGATGGGGGTGGGGGGGCGCACACCGTTTTTTTCAACATTTTTAATTGTTAGCTTTTTTTTTACATTCAGCTCTCAGTGGGAAACCTGCTCATCAGCTGTTAAGGATGTGGAGGTCGGCTTCCCGCCCCGCAGCAACCAGCTATTTGTAAAAAAAAACAGCATGGGGATTCACAAATGCTTTTTTACTCTCTGGTCTGTTTGTGAATTGAACTTAAGAGATGTTAATGCAATATCTATTTTTATGAATTGGGACTTTATTTACCACATGCGATAATGTATGCAAATAAGTAATATGATACCCTTATCACATGCAGTAAAACTTAGTAAGCTGACCCGTTTCTTTGCTATTGAGGTGATCAGCTTTCAGTTGAGGCCAGCACAGTGAAACACATTGAAGCGAGAACATGTGGTTTAGTATAGCACAGTTGAAGATGAAAGTCCCGCCGTTCAAAGCGAACGCTGATATCCATGTGGGAGAAGGTGATTGGCGGTCATAACAACTACCGTTTAGATCGCTGGGTGCCGACTGAGGCACAAGATATTGGAAGTTTTATTCTTATGTTTTACTCCTGCAAGTAATGATTATTAAAACAAGTTACGCTATGGAATGTGTTTGATCTACTTTTTCGGAGCATTATACTGATATGGAGCCAAGGCGGAGAGGAGTGGGTATACAACAGCCCAAACAAAGGGGATTTAACCTGAGTGCAAGCTAATCCACAACAATGGGGTCTTTATATCTGATGTGTGACAGTGCAGAAAGGTGTGAGGGCACACGAAGGTTGACAGCACTTGTCAAGGTTATGCATGATTGGAGCACAATGGTATTGTAACACTGAGCACAAAGTAGACTGTATAAGCTGGCAAATGGACTTTTAGTTTATTGTTGGATTCACTATACATATATTTCTTTGTAATATAAGAGTACAATGTAATATGATTTAAATGTACACATTGGAACACCATTAACAGGTTGGAGTCCTAGTAAGTTTTATATTAGGTAATTTATCACATGGGAAGGACTGGTATGGATTAGTATTTTGGGAGGACACCTAGCGCCCACAAAAATATATTTTATATTATTCTTTTCTGGATTAGCTACACCTGATTGAGTTTACAAGTCATTTTTTAGGAGGTGATCCTTTTTTCCCAAGTGATTATTTTAAAAGGGGGCGATTATTTTCTATGCCCACTATACATTACACAAGGTTTGGAGGATAAAGAAATTTCTCCTGAGACAAGCACTTTATTCCGGCTATAGGACTTTCAGATTACTGTGTTAAAAAAAAAAATAGCCACAGTCCAGAGACTCCAGCAGATCAGCTCTAGACTGCAACAAAATGCTAGCTTAATACCCCCGTTCACACTGGAGGTGTTGTTCAGGCTTTAGCGCTAAAACAGAATTTTTATAACAGCTTACCTGTAAAATCCTTTTCTTGAAGTACATCATGGGACACGGAGCCATAGTAGTTACTATGTGGGTTATAGGCCACCTTCAGGTGATGGACACTCGCACGCCCTAAGACAAAAAGTGCTCTCCCTATATAACCCCTCCCACTACTAAGAGTATCTCAGTTTTGTAGCACAGCAATACACGTGTATACCAAAGAATGGAGGGACCTCTGTGTCCTGTGATGTACTTCAAAGAAAAGGATTTTACAGGTAAGCTGTCATAAAAATCCTGTTTTCTTATCGTACATCATGGGACCCAGTGCCATACTAGTTAGTATGTGGGATGTACCATAGCAATGGCAACTGAAGGGAGGGAGACACAACAAAAGTTGGGCACCAAAAGACAAGAAGAATCATACTGCAGCCTGCCATACACTGCGCCCAAAGGCAATATCCTCATGATCTTCTACATCAATTTGGTAGAATCTGGCAAATGTATGGACTGAAGACCAAGTTGCGGCCTTGCAGATCTGAAGCACGGAGGCTTGGTGATGCACTGCCCAAGAAGCACTAACAGCCCTGGTGGAGTGCGCTTTAACATGAAAAGGAGGAATTTTCCCACTTTAAACCAGAAGCCTGAACAATCACTTGAATCCATTTGGAAATAGTAGATTTGATGCTGCCTGTCCTCTTTTAGGACCGTCTGGCAATACAAAAAAAACATCTGTTCTGCGAATCTGAGCGGTCACCTTTAAATAGACCTTGACCACTCTCACTACATCAAGCGAATGTAGTGACCCCTCTTCCACAGAATGAGGTTCTGGAAAAAAAGAAGGCAGAACAATATCCTGGTTTAAATGAAAACCTGTCTCTACCTTCGGTAGGGATTTAGGATGAGTCCGCAATACCACCTTATCCTTATGAATAATCAAATATGGCTCTAAAAAGAGCTGCCAACTCTCAAAAAAAAATTTCCTCGTCAAGAGGACTATGGGAATATCCCGCATAGGCTCAAAAGGCTGTTTCTGTAATGCTGACAGGAATAAATTCAAGTCCCAAGGGTTCAGGGGTGTCCTGACTGGAGGATTAATCCGTGATAAAGTTACGAACCAGAGAGTGAGAAGCAAGTGGTCATTGAAAAACCACTGATAAGGCTGATACCTGGCCTCTGATAGTACTCAGGGCCAGCTTCATTACTAATCCCATCTGTAGGAATTCAAGGATCCTACCTATGACATATTTCCTGGGGTGCCAACCCCTGGATTCACACCAGGAGACATGCATTCCAGACTCTATAGTATTTGACCCTGGAGGCCAGTTTCCTAGCATTAACCAAGGTAAAAACGACTGAAGCTGAAAGCCCACCATCTTTTAGAATGTGGGACTCAATAGCCAAATGGTTAAATTTAGCTTTTGTAAGGTAGGATGGAATACCGGACCTTGCGGGGGAAGGTCTGGTCATAGCGGTAGGGTCCAAGGGTCCCCTGCCGCCATCTTTATGTTCTTGGCAAACCAAGGTCTCCTGGACCACAAGAATCACCTCCTTCCCTTTCTGCTTGATCCTGTGAAGAAGGCGCAGAAGCAGCAGAACAGTAGGGAATGCACAGATCAGTGAAAACCGATCCCATGGAAAATCCAAGACGTCTGTTCCGCATGCCAGCGAATCCCTTGACCTTGACACAAAGTTGTCACCTTAGACACTGGGGTAAAAGCTGAGGGGCTCCCAGTAGTGGGAGGGGTTATATAGGGAGTGCACTTTTTGTCTTAGTGCATGCGTGCCAGTGTCCATCACCTGAAGGTGGCCTATAACCCACATAGTAACTGCTATGGCTCTGTGTCCCTTGATGTACTGAAAAATGCCTCATCTGCAATCCCAGTGTGAAAGCCAGCATGAGTGCTTTCACACTGGGGCGCTGCACTGACAGGATATTAAAAAAAGGTCCTTCAAGCAGCTTCTTCTTGTGGCACTTTGGGAGCAGTGTGCACATCGCTCCTAAAGTGCCCTGCCCATTGAAAACAATAGGCAGCTGTGCTTTTAACCCTTTATTCTGATGCTAGCAGGGATTAAAAGCACCCCGCTAGTGGCTAAAAAAAAAAACACCTCTAAAACTACAGTAAATTTCCGCTAAAACTAGTGGCGCTTTCAGTGTGAAAGGGCTGTGAGCTTAATAAAGTTCACAGTGTGGCGATTGTTAGAGACTCCGTCAAGGCTCTCTCCATACAGTGCAGAGCCTCCCAATCATGCTGGGAAAGCAGTGGACCCTGTAAGGAGACACAGCTTCTCCTGCCAGGATGCAAATGTTGTATCCCCTGGCGCATAGAAGGAAAACTCTGGCTTAAACTACTCCTCCCAGTCCCCCTGAGACTTTGTATGTCAGTATTGAATGCTTCAGGACCTGGACTTGAACCTGGGACCTCTGCTGTGTCTGGCAATGATGGTACAGTTAAGTAGACAATTCCTTGAGTGATCCATTCCTGAATTTTATTTGCCAACTCTTTGCTCCTCCCATGAACTTCCTAAATTAAAGCCATGTCTCTGAACTTCCTAGTTGCCAGAATATTGTGCCTTCACCACCAGCCAATATCCCGCTCTTGTCCCTCCTGCTGCCAACCGTATCTTCACTACCATTCGTTATCGACATTTGGCCTGTTCCTTGACTATGCTTCCTCTTAATCCCAACCTGCAATCATTCGTTACCGACATTTGGGTAATTTCTTGATGCTTCTGCTTGATCTGCCTGGATCCTACCAGCTTCATCTGCTAATGGACCCTGGCTTGCGCGACTACTGTTGGGGCTATTCTGAGGACCACGATCTGGTGCTAACACACAGCAAAGCCCATCGCCACCATCAGGGGTAGGGATGAGCCGAACACCCCCCGGTTCGGTTCGCACCAGAACTTTCGAACGGACCCCAAATTCGAACGAACTTTAGAACCCCATTGAAGTCTATGGGACTCGAACGTTCGAAATTAAAAGTGCAAATTATAACGGCTAATATGCAAGATACTGTCCTAAAAAGGGTTTGGGGACCTGGCTCCTGCCCCAGGGGACATGGGTCAATGCCTAAAATGTTTTTAAAAATGGCCGTTTTGGCGGGAGCACTGATTTTAATGATGATTAAAGTGAAAAAAAAGTGAAATATTCCTTTAAATATGGTGCCTGGGGGGTGTCTGTAGTATGCCTGTGAAGTGCCACGTGTTTCCCGTGTTTAGAACAGTCCCTGCACAAAATTACATTAAACGGAAATAACACCATTTAAAACTGCTTGCGGTTTTAATGTTATATCTGGTTCCTGCAATATGGTTGAAAATCATTGAGAAAAATGGCATTGGTAGCCCTCCCTGCCCATTACAAGCCTATTTGGGTCTTGTACGCATATTAAGGGGAACCCTGTACCCATATTAAAAAAAGGAAATGTGTGTGGCCCCCAGGCCCTATATACTCAGAACAGCAGTATACAGGCGGTGCAAACAAGACAGGGACTGTGTAGGTTTGTTGTGTTAAGTTGAATCTGTTTGTAATTTTCAACTGGTACATTTTTAAAGTGTAGCTCCAGTCAAAAAAACAATTTTTAAGCTTTTTGGAAAACATAGGGAAGGGTTATCACCCCTGTATAATTTGTTTTGTCGTCCATCTTTTTTCATCTCACTTGCTGTTGTCTCCTTCCGTTTGCAAGTAGGAGATGTTTGTAAATTGGATGTTTGAAAGTAGGGGCCTGCCCTATATGCTCTGCATAAATGGCGGAACAAGGTGTTGGTTTTGCCACAACATTGTAAGCCCTCAAAGTAACTCTTGGTGGGCGCTGGAGCGCCCTGCTGTGAACGATTATATCAAGAATTGTAATTACATGCCATTGTTGAACAGTGGTAGAAAAATTGACCTTTGGTGGTTGTGGTGCTGGTGCCACAACACTATAAGTCCTCACCGTTACTCTGGGTGGGCACAGGAAGGGGCTCTCCTGTGAAATATTATATCAAGAATTGTAATTACATGTCCCTGTTAAAAAGGGGCAGACAAATTGGGCCTTAGGCACTGCTGCTGGTGCCACCACACTGCAACCTCTGCCATATACTCTAGTTTTATTGCAGGAATTAGCCCTGCTGCAAAGCATTGCATCAAAAATTGTACTTAAACGCCCCTGTTAAACAGGGGCAGAAAAATTGGGCCTTAGGCACTGGTGCTGGTGCCACCACACTGCAACCTCTCCCATATACTCTAGTTTTATTGCAGGAATTAGCCCTGCTGCAAAGCATTGCATCAAAAATTGTAATTAAACGCCCCTGTTAAACAGGGGCAGAAAAATTGGTCCTTAGGCACTGGTGCTGGTGCCACCACACTGCAACCTCTTCCATATACTCTAGTTTTATTGCAGGAATTAGCCCTGCTGCAAAGCATTGCATCAAAAATTGTAATTAAACGCCCCTGCTAAACAGGGGCAGAAAAATTGGGCCTTAGGCACTGGTGCTGTTGCCACCACACTGCAACCTCTTCCATATACTCTAGTTTTATTGCAGGAATTAGCCCTGCTGCAAAGCATTGCATCAAAAATTGTAATTAAACGCCCCTGTTAAACAGGGGCAGAAAAATTGGGCCTTAGGCACTGGTGCTGGTGCCACCACACTGCAACCTCTCCCATATACTCTTGTTTGATTGCAGGAATTAGCCCTGCTGCAAAGCATTGCATCAAAAATTGTACTTAAACGCCCCTGTTAAACAGGGGCAGAAAAATTGGGCTGATGGCATCAACCAGAACCAGAAATGTTCTTCCAATATATCAGCGGAGGAGGAAGAGGATAGACAATCAACATAACAGGACAGTCACTCAGCATCAGCATAGGCAGTCTTGAAGGGATGTGATATTTCAAAAAAAATTATTCTGTTACATCAGCTTAAGGTGCTTGGTAGCTGTGGGTGATCCAAGACTGATTCATCTTGATGAAGGTCAGTCGATCAACTGATTCGGTGGACAGGCGCACCCTGTGATCGGTAACAAAGCCACCAGCAGCACTGAAGGTGCATTCCGAAATAACGCTGGATGCAGGACAGGCCAGTAGCTAAATTGCATACTGTGCAAGCTCTGGCCAGTGATCCATCCTCAAGACCCAGTAAGCCAGAGGATTTTCGGTGGGAAAGGTGTCCAAGTCTGACCTTGCCCCTAGGTATTCCTGCACCATGTAAATCAGACGCTGGCGATGGGTGCTGGAAACGATCATACCTTGGGGCTGCGGACTAAAAAATTGTCTGAAAGCATCAGTCAGACGGCCACCTTCTCCACCGCTCCTTCTGACGATGCCTCAGCAACACGTTGTCCAGGACCAGGAGTTTGTAACCTCCCAGTCTCTGGGAACGCGTTGCACAGACCTTTCTGCAAGGCCTCCCGGAGATGTCTCATCCTCTGCTCCCTCTGCCATGGCAAGATAAGGTCGGCAACCTTACCCTTGTACCGTGGATCAAGGAGAGTGGCCAGCCAGTAATGGTCCCTCTCCTTGATCCGAAGAATACGAGGATCCTTCCGCAGGCTTTGCAGGATCAGGGAGGCCATGCAGCGTAGGTTAGCTGAGGCATTCGGTCCGGAGTCCTCTGGGTCACTAAGGACAACATGATCCGCAGCTACCTCCTCCCAGCCACGTACAAGTCCACGTGTTTCTTGGGACTGTAAATCATCCCTACAAGACTGCTGCTGCTGATGCTGAGTGCCAGCCTCCACCTCCATGCTGACACAATCATCCTCCTCCTCCTCTTCTTTCTCCTCATCCTCTTCCTGTGTGATGGGTGGCACAGCAGGAACACTGTCTGGATAAAGGGGGCCTTGAGAGGCAAGGAAGTCCTCCTCTTCCTGCCTCTGTTCTGCCTCAAGTGCCCTGTCCATTATTCCACGCAGCGTATGCTCCAAGAGGTGGACAAGAGGTACAGTGTCACTGATGCATGCACTGTCACTGCTCACCATCCTTGTGGCCTCCTCAAACGGTGACAGGACAGTGCATGCATCCCTGATCATGCCCCACTGGCGTGGTGAGAAAAAACCGAGCTCCCCTGACCCTGTCCTGGTGCCGTAGTCGCACAGGTCCTCATTGATGGCCCTCTGCTACGTGTGCAGCCGCTGCAGCATGGCCAACGTTGAGTTCCATCTGGTGGGCATGTCACATATAAGGCAGTTTTTGGGCAGGTTCAACTCCTTTTGGAGCTCAGCCAGCCGAGCACAGGCATTAAATGATCGGCGGAAATGCACACAGACTTTCCTGGCCTGCTTCAGGACATCCTGTAAGCCCGGGTACCTGCCCAAGAACCGCTGCACCACCAGGTTAAGGATGTGAGCTACACAGGGCACATGGGTCAGTTGTCCCTGTCGGAGGGCGGAGAGGAGGTTGGTGCCATTGTCACAAACCACCATTCCTGGCTTAAGCTGGCGTGGCGTCAACCACCTCTCGGCCTGCCCCTGCAGAGCTGACAAAACATCCGCCCCAGTGTGGCTCCTGTCCCCCAAACAAACCAGCGCAAGCACGGCATGGCATCGTTTTGCCTGCGTACTTGCGTAGCCCCTGGAACGCCTACGAAGCACCGCTGGTTCTGAGGACAGAGCACTGGAAGAGGCCATAGAGGAAGAAGAAGAGGAGGGGGTGGAGGAGAGAGGTGTGTCACAACCAATAGTAGCATTTTGGAGACGTGGTGGCGGAACAACCTCCAACACTACTGCACCTTGTCCTGCATCCTTCCCAGCTGCCAGAAGAGTGACCCAATGGACCGTGAAAGACAGGTAACGCCCCTGTCCATGCCTGCTGGACCATGAGTCAGCGGTAATATGCACCTTACCGCTGACCGCCCTGTCCAGCGAGGCAAGGACATTGCCTTCCACATGCCGGTAGAGAGCCGGAATCGCCTTCCATGAGAAAAAGTGGCGTTTGGGGACCTGCCACTGAGGAACCGCACATTGTACAAACTCACGGAAGGGGGCCAAGTCTACCAACTGAAAAGGCAGCAGTTGAAGTGCTAGCAATTTAGCCAAGCTAGCATTCAACCGCCATGTGGATGGCTGGGAGTGAACTTCTTTCGCCGGTCCAGCAGCTGGGGCAGGGACATTTGCCTGCTATAATCGGACGTGGGTGTACCGCTAGCAGAGTTCCCGGAAGCACTTGGCTGTGACACACCTAATTCTACACCTTCATTCCTCTCAGATCAGGTTTCAGAGAGGACTGAAGGTCTAGTGGGGTTGGAGATGCCAGCTGATGAGGAGCAAGGAGAGGTCCGCTTTGTTCTTTGGTGTGGGTCTTTGAGGTACGCTTGCCAATGAGCTGCATGGCAGGTCAACATATGTCTGGTCAAGCATGTGGTGCCCAAGCAGCTGATGTTTTGGCCACGCGAGATACGCTTGAGACATATGTTGCAAATAGCAGCGGTGCGATCTGATGCACTCGTTTAAAAAAAGGCCCACACCAAAGAACTTTTAGAATAACGCGCAGAGGCAGCGCCCTGCACAGGCGGAGCTCTGCGGTGTGATTCAGTCGATGTGCTGCCCCTAAGCTTGCCCCCGGAGGGCATCCTGCCTCGTTGGACATGTGCCTCCTCCTCCTCCTCTCTCCTTCCAGGCACCCACGTGGAGTCAGTGCCCTCATCATCCCCTCCCTCTTCATCGCTGTAGCAAACCTGGCAGTATGCTGCAGCTTGTGGAACATGACTGCCAGATTGCTGTCCTTCTTGAGCATCCCCTCTCTCTGCGCTCACGCTACTGCCTTCCTCTAGCTGAGTGTCATCATCAGAGCCCACAAAACACTGGGCATCCTCCTGGAGCATGTACCCAAAACTGTGCTCAAAGAGTTCAGGAGACTCCTCAGGAGGACGTGGTGGGTCTAGGGAAGGAGTCACTGATGATGACATTGAGAGGAGGGAAGACGATGCGTTGGCAGCTGCTTTGCTAGTACCCTGAGACTGGGTGAGAGAGGATGAGGAGGATGAGGAGGATGAAGAGGGCTTGGTCATCCACTCTACCAAGTCGTTGGCATGTTGCGGCTCAACATGTCCAGCTGCTGAAAAGAAGGACAAGCGTGTCCCATGGCCACGTGCTGATGACAATGCACCGCGTCCACGACCAGCACTGTTGTCTCTAGACACAGAGCCTGCTTGCCCTCTTTTATCGGCTCGCGCCTGTCTGCCTCTCCTTGCTGGCCTTCCAGACATGGTAATGGCCTGAAGGGAGTTGGGTAAAAAAGCAGTTGGGTAGTGTATATTGTGCTAGAGGCACACAACACCCACTAACTCCTGCAGATGCCTTTATTATAGAACACCAGAGATAAAGGGGTATATACAGATGTATACTGTGCTGTGCTGGAGGCACACACAACTTCCAATAACTCCTGCAGATGGCAAGTGGTCTCAAATAGAGAAGAGCTATGTAGGTGGATATAGCGGTATGTACTGGGTACAGAGCACGCAGACAGCACGCACTAGCTCCTAACACTACTGACTGCAAGCTCTATTATAAAAGATAGATCACTAGCTATATAGGTGAGGTGAATATAGCAGTGTATACTGCGGTCAGGGCACGCAGACAACAACCACTACACAACAGCAAGATCGAAAATCATCCAAAAACGATCGGTGTGTACTGTGTTGAAGGTACACAGAACACCCACTAACTCCTGCAGATGCCTTTATTATAGAACACCAGTGATAAAGGGGTATATACAGATGTATACTGTGCTGTGCTGGAGGCACACACAACTTCCAATAACTCCTGCAGATGGCAAGTGGGCTCAAATAGAGAACAGCTATGTAGGTGGATATGGCGGTATGTACTGGGTACAGAGTACGCAGACAGCACGCACTAGCTCCTAACACTACTGACTGCAAGCTCTATTATAAAAGATAGATCACTAGCTATATAGGTGAGGTGAATATAGCGGTGTATACTGCGGTCAGGGCACGCAGACAACAACCACTACACAACAGCAAGATCGAAAATCGTCCGAAAATGATCGGTGTGTACTGTGTTGAAGGTACACAGAACACCCACTGCTTCAGATGCCAACACACTACACAAGGCCGCCGCGCTGGCGGCCTTATATAGTGTGGGGCGTGCACTACACAGCCTGAGCTATGATTGGCCACAGGCATCCTACCTGTGGCCAATCATGGCTCTCCTTGCTGCTGGCGCTGTGATTGGCCAAGCATGCGGGGTCACAGTGCATGCTTGGCCAATCATGAGCCAGCAATGCACTGCGCCATCGCAGTGCATTGTGGGCCATGAGCGACACACGAATTTGGCGCGAACGGACCAAAATGTTCGGACTTCGCCGAACGGACGAACAGCCGATGTTCGAGTTGAACGTATGTTCGACTCGAACACGAAGCTCATCCCTAATCAGGGGCTCTGGTGAATACTGGTTAGTACTTAAGCCCCGCACCTCAGGTGAACCCGTGTCATCAGCCAGGGTGAAATGTAGACATGTGCATTCGTTTTCGTCCAAATGCATTTTCGTCTTAATTTCAGCTTTTTTCGTTTTGACAAACGATAACGAAAGCACAGAATCCGAAAAACGAAAGATCCGACAGAAATAAATGCTTTATTTTCGTTTTCATTGTTACAACAGTTCGATATAGAATAGGAGATTTGACGTGACTCTGACAATAACAATCTGTGTCTATAGAACCTGTGGTCGAATGTGCCTAACCTTACCTCTATTAGTCCAAGATTATATAGAGAAAATATTCGACAGAGAAAAAAGATTTGACAGAGAGAAAAGATTCTGCAAGTTACAATGCAAAAAAAAGTTTTAAAAAATGGCGTTTTTTCGGGAGCAGTGATTTTAATAATGATTAAAGTGAAACAATAAAAGTGTAATATTCCTTTAAATTTTGTACGGGGGGTGGGGGTGGGGGGTGTCTATAGTATGCCTGTGAAGGGGCGCATGTTTCTGGTGCTTAGAAATGTCCCTGCACAAAGTGTCATTTATGCAGGAAAAAATAGTCCTTTAAAATCACTCGCAGCTATTATGAACTGTCGGCTCCGTAATACAGAGAACACTCATTTAAAGTCATTGATAAAAAATAAATAAAAAATAAATAAAAAAGCGTGAGGGTCCCCCAAATTCAATTACCAGGCCCTTCAGGTCTGGTATGGATATTAACCCTTTCATGACTAAGCCTATTTTTGGAATTTGGTGTTTACAAGTTAAAATCCATATTTTCTACTAGAAAATTACTTGGAACCCCCAAACATTATATATATTTTTTTAACGGAGACTAGAGAATAAAACAGCGATTGTTGCAATATTTTATGTCACACGGTATTTGCGCAGCGGTGTTTTAAATGCAACTTTTTGGGAAAAGGGACACTTTCATGAATTAAAAAAAAAAAAAAAAACAGTAAAATTATCCCATTTTTTTTGCATAATGTGAAAGATAATGTAACGCCGAGTAAATAGATACCAAACATGTCACACTTTATAATTGCACGCACTTGTGGATTGACGACAAAGTAGGGTACCTAAAAATCTCAATAGGGGACGCTTTAAACATTTTTTACGGTTACCAGGTTAGCGTTACAGAGGAGGTCTAGTGCTAGAATTATTGCTCTCACTCTGACGATCGCGGCCGATACCTCACATGTGTGATTTGAACACCGTTTACATACGCGGGCGCGACTTCCGTATGCGTTTTCTTTGCTTTGCGAGCTCGCGGGGACAGCGGGCGCTTTAAAAAAATGTTTTTTATTTATTTTAAAATGACTAAATTGTTTAAAAAAAAAATATATAAAAAATTTGATCACTTTTATTGCTGTCACAAGGAATGTAAACATCCCTTGTGACAGTAATAGGCAGTGACAGGTACTCTTTATGGAGGGATCGGGGGTCTAAAAGACCCCCCACCTCTCCTTTACACTTCAGTGTATTCAGATCGCCGAAAACGGCGATTCTGAATACCGGATATTTTTTTTAAACTGGCGCCATTGGCAGCCGAGTAAACTGTAAGTGACGTCATGGCATCGCTTCAGTGTTTACTATGAGGAGACTGGAACAAAGCCGATTACGGCTTCGTTCCAGTTCCTCCCCAGCGGCCGGAGGCATCGCAGCAGGAATCGGTGCTCCCGATCGAGCGGGAGCACCGGTAACGGCGGCGGGAGGGGGGTGGGACGTCCACTCCCGCTCCTCCGGCATAACAGCCGAGCGGCTTTTAGCCGCATCAGTTGTTATGGCTGGATAGCCAATCGCCCGCTGAACAAAACGGTACCGGGATGATGCATGCAGGTGCGGGCATCATCCCGGTATACCCCCCGGAAGCCGAGTATGCACATCTGCGTACGCTCGGCGGGAAAGGGTTAAGGGGAACCCTGCGTCAAATAAAAAAAAAAATTATGTGTAGTTCCCCCTAAATATCCATACCAGACCCTTCAGGTCTGGTATGGATATTAAGGGGAACCCCGCGTCAAGTAAAAAAAAAAAATTGACATGGGGGTCCCCCTAAAAATCCATACCAGACCCTTTATCCGAGCATGCAACCTGGCAGGCCGCAGGAAAAGAGGGGGGGACGAGAGAGCGGTCCCCCCCTCCCTCCTGAACCATACCAGGCCACATGCCCTCAACATTGGGAGGATGCTTTGGGGGTCTGTGACTCCTCAAAGCACCTTGTCCCCATGTTGATGAGGACAAGGGCCTCATCCCCACAACCCTGGCCGGTGGTTGTAAGGGTCTGCGGGCGGGGAGCTTATCAGAATCTGGAAGCCCCCCCTCTGATGTAACGGAAACCTGCCTGTGTTACATCAGAGGGGTGCGGGGTCACCCATACGTCACGGGGAACCCCAGTTTCCTCTTGCGTCAGAGGGGGGGCGGAGTCAGGTGACGGGTGGCCCCGCCCTCCGCATATAAAACGTCAGGCCGCCGGAATCCCCGCAGTGTATCTTCCGTGGAGACAGAAGATGGATGGATTCGCTGCGCTGATTCAGATGAGCCATCGCTGGACCCCGGAGAGATGATCGTCCGCCGTTTTTATTTTTAATAAAGGAATTTTTCAAAAGTGTGTTTGTCTTATTTAACTATTTTTTACACTTTCTTTGTGAAATGGTAGGGGTACTTTTGTACCCCCTTACCATTTCAAACAGGGGGGGGGGATCTGGGGGTCCCCTTGTTAAAGGGGGCTTCCAGATTCTGATAAGCCCCCCGGCCAGGGTTGTGGGGATGAGGCCCTTGTCCTCATCAACATGGGGACAAGGTGCTTTGATGGGGGTCACAGACCCCCAAAGCATCCTCCCTTTGTTGAGGGCATGTGGCCTGGTACGGTTTAGGAGGGAGGGGGGGCGCTCTCTCGTCCCCCCCTCTTTTCCTGCGGCTTGCCAGGTTGCGTGCTCGGATAAAGGGTCTGGTATGGATTTTTAGGGGGACCCCCACGTCAATTTTTTTTTAATTTGACACAGGGTTCCCCTTAATATCCATACCAGACCTGAAGGGCCTGGTAATTGAATTTGGGGGACCCCCACGCTTTTATTTTTATTTTTTTTATCAATGAGTTTTCTCTGTATTACGGAGCCAACAATTCATAATCGCTGCCAGTGATTTTAAAGGACTTTTTTTCCTGCATAAATGACACTTTGTGCAGGGACAGTTCTAAGCACGGGAAACATGCGCCCCTTCACAGGCATTCTATAGACACACCCCCCCCCCTACGAAATTTAAAGGAATATTACACTTTTATTGTTTCACTTTAATCATTATTAAAATCACTGCTCCCGAAAAAACTTCAGTTTTTAAAACTTTTTTTTTGCATTGATACATGTCCCCTGGGGCAGGAACCAGGTCCCCAAACACTTTTTAGGACAGCAACTTGCAAATTAGCCTTTAAAATTAGCACTTTAGATTTTGAACGTTGGAGTCCCATAGACTTTAATAGGGTTCTAAAGTTCACACGAAGTATGCTATATACTAGCGCCGTCGAATCTTCTGTTCGACAGACACCATAATAAGCCTTCAAAGACAAATTCAACCGTAATTCATGTGGATTTTCGGACGAATGCAATTTTTGAACGAAAAACGAAATAAATAAAAACGAATTTCGGGAGTAACTAAATAAATTAATTTTTCGGACGAAAACGAAATTCCGAAACAAAATATTTTACTCTGCACATGTCTAGTGACCTGTGTGAATATCTGTTCCACTTGTCAGTGGCTGCTGCTACACTACTATAGCTACTGGCCTCCGTGCCCGACAGAATAGCAGTCTCAGCTTGTACCCCCGCCAGGTCACACCCCAAACGTGTTTCACTCCTTCCACTGGAACTTACTCATGCGGGAACACGTTTAGCATAAACAGTGTGTTAAGAATAGAAAAAAATTAATAAATCTCAGACTATAAAAAGAGGGCCTCCAAGCTAAAATATAGAAGCAAAAGGAGAGATCAACTTGCCACCTTTGGGGCTACTTTAAACTAGCTTCAAAACATGGCTTCAGAGACGCTTTGTTAAAGCTCTCTTAATGCCAAAGCCCCTGTTAGTAAATAAAATGGTTAGCTTACAGTCCTGTTTAGGCCTTGCATTGGCTTCAAAAATTATACCCAGTGTTGCTTTAGTGGTGCTTCAAAGCCTCCATAGAACTCTATGACAAAGCTTGCTTGAAGCACCTGCAGCTTTTGAGAGGCTTCAATTTAGCTTTAGTTTCGCTTTGTTGTGGAGAAATTGCAAGTATGAGATATCCAACACATGCAGGGCATCTGTCAGGCTTCAAAAGAGCATCACAGAAGCACCGCTGCTTCTATAAGAGGAGCTTGATCAGAGGAATATTCTTTAACAGGGCATATGATCTGATATATATTGAATTCAGACCCAGGGTCAGAACTGCTGCAGCTGTGGTCCTTAACCTCCCTGGTGGTATGATTAGTTCTGACTTTAGGTGCTGAAAGCGGTACAATTATTTTGCATGGAAATGTGGCGTTTTATATTGTAGTTCTGTAATTCTTAGAAATAACTCTCTTAAATCTGTTCAAACCAGAGTCTAGCAGACAACTAGGGTATGATAAAGTTTATAATATAATAAATAACCAAATGATTCAATAATGTAATCAAATCCAAAAACACTGAAATTTGCTCATTTGCAGAATTGTCGCTATCATTAGTGTTTGATGACGAATTTCCCCACAAATCGCTATCGCTCAATTCTGCAAATAATTATAAATTTATTATCAGTTTTCTAGTTGGTCTAAAATCACTTTTGACATAAAGGGACACTTTTTGGTTGCTATGGGCAATCTCCAAATTCCAGGCAGAAAAAAAAACAGTATTTATAACGGACAAAGGGGTGTTTAATTTTTTTATACAGCACTGTAATCTGTAAGATTACAGTACTGTGTGTGTTTTTACTTTTTTGAATTTGGCGTCGATCTCCGTCCCCCTGCGCAGGGAACAGAGCTCGGTGGCACTCGGGCACTGTGTGAATCGAGCGGAGGACAGCTCGATCACACAGCACGGAGGACATCGCTGGATCCAGGGGACAAGGTAAGTAACTTCTCCCTGTATCCAGCGATGCGATCCCGAGTCTGGCTCGGGGTTACCGCTTATGGTACTGAAATCCCAGCCCGAGCCAGACTCAGGATCACCGCCAGGGAGATTAAACTCTGAATCCCCAACCAATACTGGCCTGATGTGAATAGGGAAGTCTTGTGGTAAATGGAACACAGAAGGGGTGTCGTTGAGGTTCAATATGGAGAAAACACTGGTATATAGTTACATAGTAGGCGAGGTTGAAGAAAAAAAAAAGACACAAGTTCAACCTATGTGTGATTTTATATCAGTATTACATTGTATATCCCTGTATGTTGGGGTCATTCAGGTGCTTATCTAAGAGTTTCTTGAAACTATCAATGCCCCCCCCGCTGAGAGCACTGCCCGTGAAAGGGAATTCCACATCCTTGTCGCTCTTACAGTAAAGAACCCTCTACGTAGTTTAAGGTTAAACCTCTTTTCTTCTAGTTTTAATGAGTGGCCACGAGTCTTGTTAAACTCCCTTCTGCAAAAATGTTTTATCCCTATTGTGGGGTCACCAGTACGGTCTTTGTATATTGAAATCATAGCCCCTCTCAACCGTCTCTTCTACAGAGAGAATAAGTTCAGTGCTCGCAACCTTTCCTCATAATTAATATCCCCCAGACCCATTATTAGCTTTCTTGCCCTGCTTTATACTCACTCCATTTCCAGTACATCCTTCCTGAGGACTGGTGCCCAGAACTGGACAGCATACTCTAGGTCAGTGATGGCGAACCTTGGCACCCCAGATGTTTTGGAACTACATTTCCCATGATGCTCATGCACTCTGCAGTGTAGTGGAACATCATAGGAAATGTAGTTCCAAAACATCTGGGGTGCCAAGGTTCGCCATCACTGCTCTAGGTGCTGCCGGACCAGAGTCCTGTAAAGCGGGAGAATTATTGTTTTATCTCTGGAATTAATCCCCTTTTTAATGCATGCCAATATTCTGTTTACTTTGTTAGGCTCAGCAATGGCATGCAATGCCAAGCTGCTGCTATCATCTACTAGGACCCCCAGGTCCTTTTCCATCCTAGATTCCCCCAGAAGTTCTCCCCTCAATGTACAGATTGCATTCATATTTTTGCCACCCAAATGCATTATTTTATATTTTTCTACATTGAACCTCATTTGCCATGTAGTTGCCCATTCCATTAATTTGTTCAGATCTTTTTGCAAGGTTTCCACATCATGCGGAGAAGTTATTGCCCTGCTTAGCTTAGCATTGTCCACAAATACAGAGATTGAACTATTTACCCCATCCTCCAGGTCATTTATGAACACATTAAAGAGGCTTGGTCTCAGCACAGAACCCTGGGAGACCCACTTCCCACCCCTGACCATTCTGAGTACTCCCCATTTATCACCACCCTCTGAACTCGCCCTTGTAGCCAGTTTAAAACTGTGAAAACATACACTTGTTTGAATGTAAAGGCTTCCAGAATTTCATGTATCCTGAATGAATCTCCCATTGTTTCAATGCTTCTCAGCTAAACTACAGAGACTTCCAGGATATACTTGGTATGAATCTACTAGCAGCTTGTTGATAAAGTAAAAATTCCACCAAATAAAGAGAGCAGCATAGCTGAAGAAAACACATCCATTCTCCCTAGACTAGCAAAAATGGAGGCCTGACGATTGTGGGTGAGGTTAAGCTGTGCTGGTCAATAGAGTGCTAAAGTTAGAGTACACTTCTATTGCTCTAAGAGCAATACAAATGTTATTTTTTTATTTGGACAACCCAATAAGCTTACTTGAAGATCCTCCTTTTATGTTGCGATTGCTGCCTGTCTGCTGGCCATCTCTCATCAACTTCCTGGATTCCCAGGACGCTTTGCAGAGTCTCCTCTACTCATTCCTTTAGTTTACTTGCAGTTTCTAATAAATGCATATCCCATGGTACCTTGCTGCTTGAAAGCATGTAAGGAGTGTTTCCTGAAATAACTGCCTCTTGAATCTCCTCTATTCAGCACCTTTGCAGTTCAGACAGTTGGCTCTGTGAAATGTGCGACACATCAGTGCATAGTGAATGTGTGCCATGGCATTCCAAGGACTAAATGTGTGGAATTCTGCAAAAAGTACGTTTTCAAAGGTCGAGTTTTTGTAACATCAAAAGGAGTAGGAGTAGGCTAAAAATAATTGAAATTCAATGTGAAAATATAGGATTTTAAATGTTGACCACACATATACTGTAACTTAGCACTTAGAGGTTACCAGCCACAAGGCAATGTTATGTAACATTAACCATAAATTTTATTTTATGTAAAAAGTATTTACAGAGAAATAATGGAAATAGCTCCCAGAGTCCATTTCTGATCCATGTCTCCGTGATCCTTAGTTGAACGGTATTAGTCCATTTTTGACAGTTGTCACTCCGTGCCAAAAGTTGGCCAACTAGTGTCAAGCTGTATTTTGTTTTGAAATCACGTTATTAAAAGGCAACCATTGTCCATATGTTGTGCTGTTCTTCTGAAAAGCTGCCAGTAATCCACCAGTCAGAACACAAGCCTGCAAAAAATAACAACATGTTACTATGTAATAATGCATGAACTGGCCAATTACACACACTACAAGAAAGGCTCTTAATGCTGCCCACTGCAAAACAGAATCCATCTGTGAGGCTTCACTCACACATGCAGCCATAGTGTAGTAAAACCAGACAGTTGAGCCACAGTTTTACTGCCCATCTGAACGCAATCAGGGCTGTACACATGCCAAGGGCACAATGATGTGCTACCCAGCATAATACAGCATGTTCCATTCAGCAGGTGTTACCGCAGCAGAATGCAACCCATGAAAGTCTATGAGGCCACTCCACAACTGTAAGCAATGCATGCAATTACGGCACAGTGGTGCATATTTTCAGGGTTAAATCGGGCATATCAACTCCTCACTGCCTGTCAAACAATGCACATGTGAACGCACCCTTAGTCTTTCACTGTAGATTATAAAATTAAGTTGGATTGATTTGGTTTATATAAGAGCAACAACGATGCACCTCTTTCTTAGAGTTTATACATGAACTTCAGTCAATTAACGAAGAAGTATATACTAGACATGCTATACTCATACCTCAGCACCTGAAACTATTTTATTACGTGTTGATCCTGCCAGTACATTATTCATCCTTTAATAGAGCAACAGTACTAAAAACACACAGGAGGGCGCAAACACCCCCTTGTGTTCTTTTTGTAGCTTTTATTGGATTCCCCGATCTGAGGCCTGGGCATTCTTAACAAAATGTCATCCTTGTCATCCATGCCACCTATGGTATGCTGTACACCAGTGATGGCGAACCTTGGCACCCCAGATGTTTTGGAACTACATTTCCCATGATGCTCTTGCACCCTGCAGTGTAGGTGAGCATCATGGGAAATGTAGTTCCAAAACATCTGGGGTGCCAAGGTTAGCCATCACTGCTGTACACTTTGCCTCTGGCGGAGCTATGAGTGCTGAAAGCGATTGTGTGTTTTATGCTTAGAGCAACAGTACTGTTCATTCTGAAGTGAAATGGCACATCAGTGTTCTCGCACCCAGAAGTGAATGCATACACAAGTCCCGCCCACATATGAAAATGGTGTTCAAACCACACAGGCATCGTCGCGAACGTTAGCAATAATTCTAGCCCTAGACCTCCTCTAACTCAAAACATGTAACCAGTAAACAATTTAAAGCGTCGCCTATGGGGATTTTTAAGTACTGAAGTTTGGCGCCATTCCACAAGCGTTTGCAATTTTGAAGAGTGATATGTTAGGTATCCATTTACTCGGTGCAACTTTATCTTTCACATTATGCAAAAAAAGTGGGGTACCTTTACTGTTTTTTTTTTTAATTAAACTTGTTTTCCAAAAACAAAAACACACGTTTGAAAAATTGCAACGGCCGCCATTGTATTCTCTAGGGTCTCTGCTAAAAAAACATATATAACGTTTGGGGGTTCTATGTCACTTTCTAGCAAAACAATTACGATTTTTACATGCAAGAGAAATGTCAGAATTGGCCTGGGTGGCAAGTGGATAAAGGGGTTGTAACCCCTTGTTTCCACCGTGCAGACTGTTTTGCACAGAGTGGCCCCCGATCGTCGTCTTCTTCGTGTGTGCTCCCCAATTCAGCATTGGCGTCCATTGACAGAGAATGCCGGACTCTGCCCCAGCCTCGTCATTGAATTTGCTTGACAGCAGCGAGAGCCAATGGCTGCGCTGCTATCAATCTATCCAATCAAGATCCGAGAACCCCGGGCCAGAGAGGTAGAGTGTCTCCGGCGGTGAAATGAACAGGCTCAGGTGAGTAAAACAATTTTGATATGCGTTAGTAAAACCGCATATCACCACAATTATTTTGTGCATCCAGGTGGATTATACCCTTTTTAATTTTCTGGACAAATTGGTCTTTAATTTGGTGGTAAATTATAATGGATATTTCTGGATTTTCTTTTATTTATTATAGGAAAACTGACCCAAAAAAACTACATTGTTTAAAATGTAGCTGTATATTTCTTGTTACCACCATAACCTACCACCAAAGAACAACCCAAAATAAATTCTCCTGCTACGGACAATCGCAGCAATAGCACATGCGTATGTTCGTTGTTGTATGTACCCGAAGTACAGCCCAAAAACAATAGTGCACATTTTGTTTTCTTTTTATCCTACTTAAAACACACCGACATGGATACGAATTTAAAAAAAAAAAAAAAAAAAAAACACAACACACACACACACCCCAACAATATACTGACCATAACCCAAACACTAACACTGACCTAGATAAAACCGCGATCTAGCCAATCCGACAGCACACATTTACCCCAATTACCAGCGCAGCCCCGTTAGGACCGGGCAGTACAGCATCAGCAGCGCACATCAGTGGAGAAAAAAATTACCATATTTATCAGCGTATAACATGCACCCTCCCCCCCCCCTAAAATCAGGTGAAATCGTGTGTGCGTGTTAGAAGTCAAATGGCTGCCTCGGAGGGAACGAGCGCTGCTGAAATAGACAGAGCCGAATCTCGTGTGTAGGCGACTCCGCTCACAGTCACAGCCAGTCCCACCTCCTAGCATTGATGTCCCACCATTGGACTGGTGTTATGTCCATCATAGGAGCCGGGCCAAAGGGTGGGACTGCAAGCCGAATACACAGGAGATCTGGCTCTGTCTATGTGGGCAATAAAAAGGCTGCAGATGGGCACTGATCAGGCTGCAGTGATGGGCAAGGCTGCAGATGGGCATTGACTCTTATTTTGCTTCAAAATTCTTTAAAATTTAAGTTTACAGAGGTTTAGAAGGGAAACTGATAAAAAAAAAATATGTTTTTCCCTCAAAATGTTCAGTTTTGTTTTTAAATCTTTTTCTAAATTTTCAGTATTGAAGTGGTTAAGCTATTATAGCAATATTTTATATATTTTTTACTCTTAGAAAAGTTAAAGTAATATGAACACAAAGTGACTGTTGTAATATCCATGGCAGTGTTATTCGGTTTCTCCCAACTCGGCTACTTTTGTTTGACAGTTTGGTCCATTAGGGGAGGTGGAAATATAACAAATCTAATATCAGGAACAACAGGTAATAAAATACATTACATGGTAGACTCAGAAAAACAAAAAAACGGCTGTGTTAATGCCATTGACAGACTGCATCAGAAAAAAATTTTTTGATCAGAAACTCCTCAGTCTCATTTATTTTAAATTTGTGCAATTTCACTCAAAGGAAACATTTTAGCAAGCTATTTTTTTTCCATACAAATATTAATAGGCAATATTTCACTATAATATACTTTTTTTGCCTTAGAATAATAAAATCTGTTAAAACTACTTTTTGCTGCATTCAAGCCCCATTACAAAAGGTTTCTATTTTTCCCCCAAAAAAAAAATTAAATTCACAATTTGGTGCTTATTTCAAAGCAAAAAAAAAAAAAACACAACAAGTGGAGCTTGGCGTTAGAGAGAGATCTGCTGTTCCTAGTGATGAGGAACAGCAATCTGTCTCCTCCTACAGTCAGCCCAGCCCCAGTAAAGTTAGAAACACCTCCCAGGGAACACACTTAACCCGTTGACCACCCCGTAGTGTTAACCCCTTCAATGGCAGTCACATTTACACAGTAATCAGTGGATAGTTTTAGCTCTGATCACTGCATAAATGTCAATGGTCCCAAATAAGTGTCCGATCTGTCTGCCGCAATGTCGCAGTCCCATCAAAAATCGCAGATCACCGTAAACATATATATTTTTTTAAAGCCATTAATCTATCCCATATTTTGTAGACGCTATACATTTTGTTAAAGTGAAATCAATAGTGTATGAAAAATAAAGAAAATCATTAGCAAAATATTGCATTAAATTAGAAATACGCAAAAAAATAAAACATGTACTAATTAAAGAGGAAGTAAACCCTGATGAGTTTACGTCCTCTTTCATTTCCTGCAAAGGCAAAGCATAATGGACTACTATGCATCGCATAGTAGCCCATTATGTGTCACTTACCTGACACAGGAGCCAGCGAAGTCGTCGCTGTCCCCTGTAGTCCGGCACATCCATCTTCTCGGTGGGGTCTCGCAGCTCCGCCGCTGTCATTCGGCGAAGCCGCGATGACGTCACTCCCGCGCATGCGCACAGGAGCCGACACGCGCGGCAGCTCCATCGCTGGAAATGCCGCGTTCAGTGCGCCTGCGCGCCGCTGTCTACAGCGCATGCGCCGTAGACAGCGGTGCCTGTCTTCGGGCAAATATCTCCTAAACCGTTTAGGAGATATTTCTTGGACCTACAGGTAAGCCTTAATCTAGGCTTACCTGTAGGTCAAAGTGTGTTGTAAGGGTTTACAACCACTTTAAAGTGCAATAAGTGCCATGAATTGTGAAAAACCTAAAATTCAGCTAGAGATGAATTTCAAGCATAAATACCAGTGCAATATATAAAAAGGGACTGACACACGCTACTGTGCATGCACAAACACTATCTGGCCATTTACAAGGGATTTGTTTGGATCAATGTATCTGCCTGCATTCTACTAATCAGATGTAAGTGCATTATTATTTTTTTTTATAAAATTCAAAGCTGATACAGTATTACACTAAGTCGAATCTTTTGTTCCATATATACTTCAGCTAGCGGATCTACTAATGTTTTTTTTGCCACTACTTCCTGGTCTGTCGAGAGCCTTCTGGTTTACCAATTAAGGACTCTAGGCTTTTCTTCAGTGGATCAGTGATCCAGTCAAGCACTGTATGACCTCCCCGAGTAAGGCCCCATACACACTATTAGATTTTTGTCTTGAGATTTACCAAAACCATATAATATGAGGTCAAAACCTTAAGGCTGCATTCACACCTGAGCGTTTCAAAGTTGCGCATTTTTACCGCGATTTTGTACAGGTCCCCAATGTAAAAAAGCAGAAAACCACCTGTAATCTCCCACGAAAACGCTCATGTTTCTTTTTGAGCTTAAGGCGTTTTTCAGGCATTTTTTCTTCAGGTGACAAAACGCTTAGACGTGAACAGGTGCCATTGAAATTAATGGGATTTTGCTTGTTGGGCGTTTTAGGAGCTTTCTGGTAAGCCTCCATTTTTACTTTGGTGATGGGTGTCACAAAGCTGGGTGTTTGATCATCATTTAAACACGTTCCATACGATTTTTCTGCAGAGATCTGCACCCTTTGTATATATTGCACTGGTGTGTATGCGTGAAATTCATCTCTAGCTTAATTTTAGGTTTTGCACAATTGATGGCATTTATTGCACTTTAATTAGTATATGTTTTATTTTTTGCATATTTCTTTTTTATGCAATATTTTGCTAATGATTTTCTATATTGTTCATACACTAGTGATTGCACTGAATGCACTTTAGTAATCTTTGCACCTCTTATATGCATTGTGTTAAATATTGCAAGCATATTTTCAGCGCTGCACTTCTTGTTTACATATTGTTTGTGCCTGGTATCTGGGTTATAGTGCACAGCTGCGGTTTTGTTTTAGTTTCTAAGCGCAGATACAATTTTTACACTCAACTTAAACTTTTGCGCAATCAATATACACTTATTGCGATTTTTTTTTTGTTTTTACCAATAATATGTGGAAGAATATATATTGGCCTAAACTGATGAAGAAATTTGTTTTTTTCCTTTTTTTTGGGGGGGGGGGGGGGGGGATATTTATTAAAGCAATAAAAAAAAATTGTATATTGCTTTTTCAAAATTGTCGCTATTTTTTTTGTTTATAGCGCAAAAAATAAAAACCACAGGAGGTGATCAAATAACACCAAAATAAAAGTTCTATTGGAGGGGAAAGAGGGATGTCAATTGTGTTTGGGTACACCATCGCACGGCACCGCAATTGTCAGTTAAAACGATGCAGTGCTGTATCGCAAATGGCCTCGTCATTAAGGGGGAAAATCTTCTGGTCTGTAAGTGGTTAATGCCGACAATGCTTTGCTTTGACAAATTTAAAGTGGGTCTATGACAACAGACAAAAGTCAGTCAATTCAGCACATATCTGAATTACTAAGTATTTGTCTACTTCCTTCTAGCCATATACTATTGAAAGTTGCTCTATCCTCCATAATTTCACTCAAAGGAAGTCCTTAAACAGAAGTAGATGTCTCAAAGTCAGCTGTGAAATGATTTGTCTCAGTCCATGTGGTTATGCTTCTTACCTTTGTTTTAATTAAGCTTCCGAATCAGATCATTAATGGCATCTCCTCTATGTCCAGGATCCCCCACCTCAGACAGATAGCCCTTCCTGTTAATACCTGCATGCCTAGCAATTGACAGGACGAAGGGGCATAAGAACTTATTGACTTCCATAAAGTGCTCTCCTGTAGAGTACAGTTCATGAATCAGATCTTCCAAACAGATTATCTCAAACTTTCCTGAAAAGAGACAAACAAACATGAGAGAGAGAAAAAAAAAAAAAAAAAAAAAAAAAAAAAAAGAACACAGAGGTCTTGCACGGAGGGTCTTTCATATTAAAAATGGGTTCTTTTGTTCTTTTTAAATTTGCTCTTTGCAGTGACAGGAAACGGAGTGGAATCAGATCTGCTGCTGTAGAGCAAAACTTCCTGTTATCTAGACCAGTCACTGCTGCTCCCTCCATGTGCATAGTGACTGGTCTTGCCCACTAACGTAGCTTTCTGCAGGCAGCCTGTAGTGGGTGGATGTGATGGGTCCCTCCCACAGCACAGTGACCATGCCACTGCTGTGGGTGTCACGTAATAACTGGGTTTGCAAAGGCATTTGGTGCACATGCGGTGGCTGTTGAATATATTTAAATGAAAGTATTTGTGCATGGTGTTCAGCTTTAAAAGCAAAACGTGTATTACTTGGTATTAGATAAATGTACCTCATAAAACTCTGTGCAAATACATATAAATGACTAAAAGCCCCCTACTAAACAGAATATTCCATTTAATTTATTGAACAGAATGATGTGCTGTAGACTTGGCAGCAGCAAAAAAATAAAAAAAACATTTTTTAACAGTCTGATAAGGTTGATTACCTAGCGCCTCTTCAATCATAGTATTGTCTGTAAGGGCAACTTTTTTTCCATTTACTCTACCCTGTCCACGTTTCAAGATGAGCTCACGCACAGACTTTAGGTTCGGGAAACTGAAAAAAAAAAAAAAAAAAAGAAGAAGGAGAGAAGAAAAAATTTAAATCCAGAGAAACTATCAACAAACTTCTTCAGACAGAAACATGGAAACACTTGAGCTGTCCATGCATCCATAGATTTCTTTTAGTCAGCCAGGAGGCTGAACAAAAGACAACAGATTCAGATACCACGACTAAAGTTTAGGCCTCATGTACACTGCTGCTGGTAAACAGACGTTTAGGAGCAGCTGGGCGTTTTTTCAGCTGCCCCTGAACTCTTCTAGGTTATCTTATCACTACATGTACAGGGGGGTAATTTCTAGGCAGTTGAGTTCAGAAGCATTTTTTGGAAAGCAAAAACAAAAAAAAACAAACAAATAAATGCGTTCAGGACGGATGGTCAGAGGCATTTGAAACACTAAATGTCTTTAACAGCTTGTAAATATGTTTAAGCCCGATAACTTGCTTACTTATGTTGGTATTAACAAGAAGAGTTAAAAAAAAAAAAAAAAAGCGAGCAAACACTCTTAAGTATTTAATTATCAAGTTATTTTGCCCCTTAGCCAAAATGTAAAAAACTGAGACCCTGAAAAACCTGCAGGAACCACAAAGAGCCCATACCTAAACCACCTTACCTGTCTTAGGCTAGGTCAGGTTCACCATAAATCCCACTTAGCGTATTTATCAGCGTATAACACGCACTTTTTTCCCCTTAAAATCAGGGGAAAATCGTGGGTGCGTGTTATACACCGACCCCCTGCCAATTGTGAGGTTTTCTGTGGCTTTCGGCTATTTCCGGTGCCACTCAGCAGCTTTTGGAAAGCCATAAGCTGCCGAGCTACACAGGACATCCGCTCTGTATCTCAGCGATGCCATTTCAAAAACGGCAAGCCTACAACAACACTGACAAGGCTGCAAATGACTGACAAGGCTGCAATGCAAGGCTGCAAATGACACCGACAATGCTGCATTGATGGGCATTTAAATGTAAGTTTTTTGCCTTAAAATTCCCTCCTAAACTTGGGGTGCGTGTTATACACCGATAAATACGGTGCTTGCATTTCCTAGGCTCCAACACCCTCTTTATTCACCCCTAATAAGCCACCTACTTATCTGTCCCTGCTGTGTGGCAATGCTCAGCGCCAAACAACCTTTTCTCAAAAATCTTTACCTTTGGGTCTGGTTTAGCTTGTGCACACACACTTTCATCTCCATTTATTCCAATGGGAAGTTTGTCAGACTACAAATCTTGACAGCAGGGACAGGCAAGGCAAGTCTGACTTGTCAATGGTGATGGAGGGCATCAGAGCCCCTGAACTTACATTTTAACACTGAGCAAATTAAAAAAAAAACAAAAAAAAAAAAAACGTAAAAGTAGGTACTGTCCATAGAATATTATCAAATTTTCTAACCTAGTTAAAAATCGAATTGGCTACCAAGGGCAGAGGAGCCAAGTGTACAAATAACCATATATATGTAAATGAAAGTGTTACCAAACACAGAACCCACATTTACTATATCTGGTCTCCCACGGTATACAGAATATGCAAATGCCATTATTTTAGTAACTATAAATGGCTAAATACCTTTTCTCATTAGCAGTCTTTTGACTTCTATCAGTGCCTGGTCAAGGGCTCATGCACACTGGACAGTTTTACAGCTGCTAAACGCCCCTCCCTGTTTGTCTGTGTCCATGCAAACAAAAACTTTCAGGGGCATTTAGAGGCATAAGCGGTTAGGGGCAGTGGAAAAAAAAAAAAAAAAATATACAGAAAATAAAAACAGTCAGCCTGTGAGTCCAGGAGCAGAGGCTGTTGAGCTGTAAAAATGAAAAAACTGCCAAAAAAAACGCTGCTAAACGCTGGAACAAGCATCTAGCCACTTTTTGCACTTTTAGATTACAGGGAGTGTCTAAAAATAATGGCATTCAAAAACAGGACTAACAGCGCATTTTTAATGCTGCTTTTTACTGACAGGTGTTTTTTTTTTTTTTTTTTAATGTCGTGTGCATGCCTAAAGCTTGTAGCAGGAGTTTTCATACTGCACTTGGTGTCCTCTGTCTGGACAGCTCTAATTGGCCCTGTGCTGAACACATGCACTCGCCCAAGAAAATAAATAAATAGAAAAAAAAAAAAAAACTCTCTAGCAATGCACACCAAACTGAGCACGTGCAGCCTGACTAGCTACTCTGTCTTACCTGGACATGTTTTGGGGACAATGCAAGGAGGGGAGGAGCTGTAATGCACAGGATTAATCCCTTAGGTTCCACATAGTAGAACAAGCATGCTTTACTGCATAAAAAGACTGATTTTACTGTTGTGGGTTTAGTAACACCAACTATAAACCAGGTAGCTAATACTTACCCCCATGCAACATATGGTTCAATGAACTGTAGCATCTTCAAAGTTTCTGCTGTTATCTTCACAAACGACCCTGAGAAAATTTTGCCCAAGCGAAAAGTCTTCAAGATTTGCATCACTTGCTGGCTAACTCCTTCAATGCTGAAAGCCGAGAAAAAAAAACAAAAAAAAAAAACAAAAAAAAAAAAAAAAAAAACATTAAATTAAGATGAAGAAAAACAATATGCACGCAGAATATATATAAAAATGCCTCAAGATGCAAGAAGTGATTTTGATCTCCTGTTGTCCTCATCAACAGCTCTGGGGCCGCCACTGACGATAGCGATCCAAATCCGGGCATTTCCCAATTTTGTGATCAGTGTGTCAGCTATCACTTACTGATCACATAAAGGCTTTATTGAAAAAAGGGTGGCAAGGTTTATCTGTTGTACAGGACATCAGGGATGGGGTCCCGGATGGGAGATATGTTAGCAGTTTTCCCAGAATTGCTAAGTCCTTAGATGAAACCCACAATTTAGAGGCTTGGAGAGATCTTAGGTAGAAAATAGTCTTCAACCCTGACTACGAGTACTTTGAACCTGAAAGGGTTAAAGGGGTTGTAAACCCTTGTGTTTTTTTTACCTTAATGCATCCTGAAACACATAACATGTTCCCAAAAGGTGAACCCAAACATATTAAAGGGGATATGTGCAAAACTGACAAAAATAGCAAACTATCATTTCATTTTACATGAGGAAAAAAGAAAAATGCTTACAAAAGATACAACTAAACAAAGCAGTGACTTACTCTGTAATTCGGACAACAAATGCAAGTTTGTGTTTCTCCAAGCTGGGAACTTTCTTCCGGTACACCTCCATCCTCCGCAACCTACAGTCATCTCTCATTTTTCTTCTAGAGTTCCGGACAAACGTCTCTAGTCTTTTAAATTTTATTTGCTTTCCAGGCTGAAGCTGAGGTAAAAAAAATAATCCAATGAAACAAATATGGCATGAAGAATATGAATAATCTGTTCTTCAAGCACAGGAAACCGAGTCCTAAAATGCATTCTGCCTTTATGCTGACACCAATGCATTCTACAATGGATCATGGAACCTCAATCTAATAAGAGGTGTACCAAATGTGATAGTAAAATATAGTACATGCACTGGGGACATATCTTACAAATCAATATTTCTAAAAGCAAAGGGTTGCAAACTGTGGGTGGCCTATGTTTCACAAGCCTCCAGGGCTCCCCTTCGGACAATGGGCGATAGCCTAGGTGCCTATGCCACATCATATGGAACCTTAACCCCTTGCCGCTGGCCATACGAAAATATGTGGCCTTTCGGCACCTGGTCCTTAATGCAGAGGGAACGCATATTTGCTTCCTATACACCTGTTTCAAGAGCGTGCACGCTACTGTTTGCCTAACCAAAATCTTTCAGACCACATGACCGTCAATCAAGGTGGTCATGGGATCTTAAGCTGCGCCCACCTCCCAACATCATAAACCTCTTTAAGGGTTAGGTGGCGCCGGTGCTAAGAGGCTAAAGCAAGCTTGTCATTATCTGTAGCCTTTTTCCAGGTCACGGTATTGCCAAGAGTAGATCGTCACATTCAACTGGACTTGTTTTGCAATGCTGAAGACCTTTCATAGCTTAAAAGGATAAGTTGGAGGAAAAAAAGAAAAATAAAAAACTGCATTTAGTATTTTTTTTGTTTCTGGAGCCTCTAAAGTATTGCCCCAGCAAGCAGCAGGTCGCTGATGCCATGCAGGTCTCCTGCAGACCGACAGTGTATCTGTTGTGCCCTTATAGCATTTATGTGACTGCTGATTGCTCAGTTCTTGGATTCGTTCTGAGCACAGAGGGGTGACTGACATATGCTCACTGGTGCGTCAGGCAAGAGTGGCTGGCTCAGCTATTTCAGCCGACAGCGGGCAAATGCACACCTGTGACCCACATGAGAAGAATGGCCAAACAAGCTTTGGCCATACTTCTCCTTTGAAGGGAAATCGGAAATATTTTGAAAAAAGTGAAATGCACATTTTGAACAAAAAAAAAAGACTAAGTTAGACTTACCGGTGACGGTATTTCTAAGAGCCTTTCAGGACAACCCCGGAGAGAGTGTAGCTCCACCTTGTCATTAGGAAACACATGCCCACTTTAAAAACACCTCCTCTTCCTCCATGGCTTCAGTTATTGTGGCCTTCCGGAAAACAAAGCACAGAAAGCACAACACCATGGTAGAACTTAATACATTTACTAAGCATAACCTAGGGAGGGAAGTAACGGTTGTCCTGAAAGGCTCTTAGAAATACCGTCACCGGTAAGTCTAACTTAGTCTTTCTCAAATCGCCTTTCAGGACAACCCCGGAGAGGATAACCGAGAAACTTACCCTAGGGCAGGACTACTGCCTGCAGTACCTTCCTGCCGAAGGCCTGATCTGCCGCAGACAGTAGATCTAACCGGTAGTGCCGGAGAAATGTCGAATAACTGGACCAAGTGGCAGCCTTGCAGATTTGTTCACGCGTTGCACCGGCCCTTTCAGCCCAGGAAACTGCCGTGGATCTAGTAGAGTGAGCAGCAATACCTGAGGGAGGCATTTCTCCTTTTGCTTTATAGGCTTCTGTTATAGCCTGCTTAAGCCACCTACCCAGCGTACTCTTAGAAGCTTTCTCCCCCTTGCGTGATCCAGAAAAATATCACAAAAAGGGCGTTTGATCTTCTAAAATTTTTAGTCATATTCAGAAACTGCAATAGACACCTTCTCACATCCAATGTGTGAAAAACTTCCTCTCCTGCATTCGCTGGGGTTGCAGAGAATGTAGGTAGCACTATTTCCTGTGATCGATGAAAAGCTGAGGATACTTTCGGTAGGAATGCTGGATCAGTCCTCAGTACCACCCTGTCCTGATAAACTCTAAGGAAGGGTTCTGTAATAGCTAGAGCTTGGAGCTCGCTGACTCTCCTGGCCGAGGTGATGGCCACCAAAAAGCTTGTTTTTAAAACCACCTTCTGTAAAGAAGCTTCTTGTAAGGGTTCAAACGGTGCTCCCGAGAGACCCTGTAAAGCTGTAGACAAATCCCAACTGGGAAAGTCTTTAAGGGCTACTGGTCTACTTCGAGCAAGAGCCCTAAAAAAATCTAGAAATTAAAGTTTCTTTAGATAAAGTCTTTTCAAAGAAAACTGATAAAGGCAGCCACCTGAGTCTTCAGGCTACTGGCTGCGAGACCCTTCTCCATTCCTTCATGGAGAAACTCCAAGACTGACACCGTGCTCTTGACCTTGAGCTCTCTAGAACTACACCAGGAGTTGAACTTCTTCCAGACTTTCATGTAAATTGCCTGTGTAACTGCCTTCCTGCTAGACAGCAGGGTCTTTACTACTTTATCTGAGAGACCTTTGGCTTTTAAGAGGTCCTCTTCAGAAACCAGGCGGTTAGCTATAGAAGTTCCACCTCTGGATGATTTACTGTCCCCTGGGATAACAAATCTTTTCTGAGTGGTAACCTCCATGGGGGCTCTGAGGCTAGGTTTCGAAGACCCGCGAACCAAGGCCTTTTTGGCCAAAAAGGAGTGACTAGTATCAAGTCCGTCCCTTCTTCCCTGAATTTCCTCAGCACTAGTGGAATTAGAGGAAAGGGGGGAAAGGCGTAGCACAGCTGGTAGTGCCATGGGTGAGCAAATGCATCCAACCCTATTGCTGCATCTCCTCGGTGAAGAAAAAAGAATCTGTCCACCTTTGAGTTCTGCTGGCTGGCAAAAAGGTCTACCTGTGGAACCCCCCAAGCCTCGGAGATCATCAGGAACACTTCCTGATTCAGGCTAGCAATTTGCGCCTGCTTAGGAGGTCCGCAAACAAATTCTGAGAGCCCCTCAGATGCACTGCCGATAGTGAGGCTGTGTTCTGCTCTGCCCAGGCTAACAACAGATTGGCCAACTCCATCAAGCTCCTGCTCCTGGTTCCCCCTTGCTTCATAATGTAGGTAACCGCTGTTGTGTTGTCTTACAACACCTGGACATGGTGACCTCTCAAATTCTGCTGAAAGGCCACCAAACCCAGAAAGATCGCCTTCAACTCCCTCCAGTTGGATGATCTTTGAGCTTCCTGCTTGGACCAGACCCCCTGAGATGTCTGACCATCCAGGTGGGCCCCCCAGCCCCAGGCACTTGCGTCTGTAGTAAGGCGCTTGTCCACAGGAAAGGTCCACACCAGGCCCCTTGAGCCCTTTTCGTCCTTGACTAAATTTTTAGCTGTTTTTCCAAAGGATCCTGATGGGACCAACTTGACAGAACCTCCCTCTGAAGGGGTCTGGAATGGAACCTGGCCCACTGAACAGCCGGGATTGCTGCCGTAAGCAGGCCCAGAACTGCCATAACCGTCCTGACTGAGACTGTCTGGTTGCTCTGTATCCGCTGTACAGCTAGCTGCAACTTTTCCTGTTTTTCCAGCGGCAGGAAAACTTTCTGGAGAATCGAATTTAACGTATAGCCCAGAAATTTCATTTCCTGTGAGGGGGTGAGGATCGACTTCTCTAAATTTAGAAGCCACCCCAGGCCCTCGAGGTGAGACTGGGCCCTCTGGAGATTGACTAGGACCTGCTCCCTGGAGTCCGCAAAAAACAAAAGGTCGTCCAAATAAGGGACGACTGGAATCCCCTTCAATTTCAGGGGCTCCAAAGCCTCTGCCATAATCTTTGTGAAGACCCTGGGAGAGGACGAGAGTCCGAATGGCAGAGCTCTGAATTGGAGGTGCCATACCGAACTCCCCACCTTCAATGCTAGGCGCAGGAACTGCTGCGATGCCTGATGAATGGGTATATGTAGGTAGGCATCCGTTAGATCCAGGGATGCCATGAAGCATTCTGGGGTCAACAACTTTGTGATGGAAAAAATTGTATCCATCCTGAAATGTTTGTACCGAATGAACCTGTTCAGAACTTTCAGATTCAGGATTAAACGGTAATTCCCTGAGGGTTTTTTCACCAGAAAAATATGTGAATAAAAACCCCTGCCCTGCTGGTTTACTGGGACTTGAATCAGAACCTCTTGCTGTATCAGCTCCTGTAACAAAAGCTTCATTGCAGAGGCCTTCTCCTGATCCCTAGGCAATGCTGTCACATAAAACCTGCTCAGGGGTGGTTCTGAAAATTCCAACCTGTACCCCTGATCGACAATACTCTTCACAAACAGATTTGGAGACAGCCTGTCCCATTGTTCGTGAAAAGCTGACAGTCTCCCCCCCACTGGGGAGATATTGTCACTTGCTCTTAGGGGACTGCTCTGGGGGAGATCTAAAGAGGACTCCACCCTTGCCTTTGCCCTTCTGTGAACCCCATCTGCTCTTGCGATCCTGGTCTTTTTTTATGGGACTGCTGAAAAGCACGAAAATTCTTTTTGGCAACCTGCTTTTTCTTAGCTGGAAAAGCCTTCTTTTTATCGGCTGTCCTATCCAGCACAGACTCTAAATCGGGTCCAAAGAGAAAGTCACCCGAGAAGGGCAGACCACACAGCTTGACCTTAGAAGCAGTGTCCCCAGACCATGTTTTCAGCCAAACTGCTCTCCTGGCTGAATTTACAAGAGCCGAAAGACCTGGCGGCCAGTTTAACCGATTCTGCTGATGCATCCTCCATATATTTGACTGCTTTCAGGATCAGTGGAAAGGACTCTAAGAGATCCTTGCGGGGTGTCCCTGCTTCAATATGGCTCTTCAGCTTCTCTACCCAACATTCCAGATTCCTGGCCACTACCGTAGCTGCCATAGCTGGCTTTAGACTGACTGACGCAGCATCCCAAGCCTTTTTAAGGATGGAGTCAGTTTTTTGTCCATTGGGTCTTTAACCACTTCAGATCCGCGCTATTGCCAAATGACGGCATTAGCGCGGACCTACATTTCCGGGACTACGTCTATTGACGTAGTCCCGGTTACGAGCGGCCGGCGCGCTCTGTGATCGGCGAGTCCGTGAGACTCGCCTGATCACCGATCCGTGTAAGGGGTCGATCCCGACCCCTTATCACGTGATCAGCTGTCAGCCAATGACAGCTGATCATGTGATAGAACGGAGCCGGTAATCGGCTATTATTCCTCCTCGCGCTGACAGCGCGAGGAGAGAAAAAAAAAGCCGATCACCGGCGGCCGTGATCGGGACATCAGTCCCGATCACGGCCATCAATACAAGGGACCACCTGCCACCTGCCTCCCGCAGTGCCATCCTGAAGTAAAATAAAAGAAAAAGTAAGTGCCCCGTCAGTGCCCACAGTGCCACCCACAGTGCCACCCAATCTGCCTCAAAGGTGCTGCACCCCAGTGCCGCCCATCAGTGCCCAGCAGTGCCGCCCATCAGTGCCGCCTATCAGAGCCACCTATCAGTGCCACCTATCAGTGCCCATCAGTGGTACCTATCAGTGCCCATCCGTGCCACCCATCCGTGCCATCTTATCTGTGCCCATCTTTGCCCATCAGTGCCGCCTTATCTGTGCCCATCGGTGCCGCCTTATCTGTGCCTATTAGTGCCGCCTTAACTATGCCTATCAGTGCCCACCAGTGCAGCCCATCAGTGCCCACCAATGCAGCCCATCAGTGCCCACCAATGCAGCCCATCAGTGCCCACCAATGCAGCCCATCAGTGCCCACCAATGCAGCCCATCAGTGCCCACCAATGCAGCCCATCAGTGCCCACCAATGCAGCCCATCAGTGCCCACCAATGCAGCCCATCAGTGCCCACCAATGCAGCCCATCAGTGCCCACCAATGCAGCCCATCAGTGCCCACCAATGCAGCCCATCAGTGCCCACCAATGCAGCCCATCAGTGCCCACCAATGCAGCCCATCAGTGCCCACCAATGCAGCCCATCAGTGCCCACCAATGCAGCCCATCAGTGCCCACCAATGCAGCCCATCAGTGCCCACCAATGCAGCCCATCAGTGCCCACCAATGCAGCCCATCAGTGCCCACCAATGCAGCCCATCAGTGCCCACCAATGCAGCCCATCAGTGCCCACCAATGCAGCCCATCAGTGCCCACCAATGCAGCCCATCAGTGCCCACCAATGCAGCCCATCAGTGCCGCCTAATCAGCGCACTTCAATGAAGGAGAAAAATGAACCGTTTGCAAAATTTTATAACAAACTATTAAAACATGATTTTTTTTTTTTTGTTTAGCAAAAAATAAAACTCCGAGCTGTAGCTAAATACCACCAAAAGAAAGCTCTATTTGTGGGAAAAAAATGATAAAAATTTCATTTGGGTACAGTGTTGTATGCCCGCGCAATTGTCACTCAAAGTGCATCAGCGCTGAAAGCTGAAAATTGGTCTGGGACTGAGGGGGGTTTAAGTGCCCAGTAAGCAAGTGGTTAAGGATCCCCATATCCTCAAAGGCTAGATCCGTTCGTCTGGATACCTGCAAGAAAGCTGCATAGACTCTGGGTTTTTTGTTCCAAACCTCTGAGTCTTTATCTTCGAAGGGAAACCTTCTCTTGAGAGCTTTAGAGAAGAAAGGGGCTTTTTCTGGGTCCTTCCACTCCTTTCTCACTGAATCTGAGAGAACCCTGTGGACTGGAAAAACTCTCCGTTTTGTTTCGTCCAACCCCTGGTACATTTTGTCATGAATTGACAGTTGTACTTTTTCTTCTTGAATTTCTAGAGTAGTGTAGATTGCTTTAAGAATGTCATCTACTTCCTCTAGTGATAGCTTGTATTTAGAGCCCCTGATATCTTCTTCCTCTTCCTCCTCCTCAGAATCCCTGAAGGAGATGAGTACTACCCCCTTCGTCTCCAGAATCCTTGGTCTCCACCTGTCTGGACGACGACGTCCTGGGGCTGGGCGGCAAGTTCTGAGGCTCGGTCTGTGCGGGAGGGTTTTGTATCAGGATGGACCTGACGGAACTCAAGGAGTTTGTCAGCTCTTTAACCGAAGAAAACAAATCCTTATATTGCTGGGATGTTTCCTCTTCCACCAATTCTCTGATACAATTTCTGCACATTGCCTTCTGCCATGAATCTCTGAGGGGGGGTCTTGCAAGAAGGACATTTTTTCTGACCTGGTCTAGCTTTTCCTAGTGATTTTTCCTGAAACGACATGCAGGCTTAACTCACTAAAAGCTCTCAACAACCAGTCGCTTAACACCAAGCTAGTGCAGAGACCCAACAAACAGACCACTTGTGAGACCCCAGACCTAGACTGCAAAGGGTCAGAGCGAAGTCACCTCTGACCTGCAGCGACAGGCCCCCAAGAGGGGGGAACAGACAAAGACATAGCCCAACAGTGAAGCAGAGGGTGCCAGTGCACCTTACATACCTGGGCTGGACCGGTGCTAGGGGCGCCTGTCTCCGCCATAGCTGGCTTACATTCCTCCATCGCTTGAGTAAGGCAGCTATACCAAACAGCTCCGTCATTATTTTAAATTTTCCGTCATCAGGGCCGGCCGGAAGCACGCGGTCACCTGACCCGCCCCATGATCCCTGCGTTCCAGGCATTTGAACCACAGCGCCACGCCCCCTGAGAGCGCCCGCGCATCACCGTAAACGACGCTGTCGCCGCCCGGGACTCGGCGCCGAAAACGGAGCCACGCCGCTGACCTGCAGCGACCACCTCCAGCGACAGAGCCCTCCCTGTGCTAAACCAGCGGACACCGGGCACCCGATGCCAGCACTCCGAGGGTCCTTACTCCCGTGAGATGGCGGGACCAGGAGCTCCAGGAGTCCTCTCCCACTGGAGATGCTGCTGGGGGTCAAAAGAAAAAACAACCCGTAGCAAAAGGCAAGCCTTACTCCCCTGCAGAGAGTGTAGCTCTCCCCTGGTTCAGGCACATGCTTCCTCCAAGGAGGAAACACAATAACTGAAGCCATGGAGGAAGAGGAGGTGTTTTTAAAGTGGGCATGTGTTTCCTAATGACAAGGTGGAGCTACACTCTCTCCGGGGTTGTCCTGAAAGGCGATTTGAGAGAAAAAAAAAAAAAAGAAAGAAATCTGGGGTATTTCCGAGAAGATACAAAGAGGCATGTTTAAACAGGCATGGGGACCTTTGACATCTTCTCTATATAACGCCATTGCTATATGTCTATCCTGGCTATTAGACAATTCACACGTCAGCCATGTTATGAAAAGGATTAACTGTTAGGCAGTCCTGCCACCAAAGAATGCATTTTGTATATATATTTTTGTTTCTATAGTGTTACTCTGAGCAAAAGGCTGCAAAAATGTCATTTTTGGTTTGGCAAGCAAAAACTGCATGATATTGTAACAGTCACAGACAGCTGTTAAAATGCAAGAAAAAAAAAAACACTATTATAAGACTATTACTATATGAATATCACAGTAAAATTATTATTTTAATAATATAATTTTAGTAAGGGAACCCTCTGACAAACCTAAATCTATAGGGGACATAAGTAAAGCCTTCACCAACATAGAAAAGGCTACAGGAAGATAGTGCTGTGTCAACTATATGAACATCTGCATGTTGGGCTTGAAAAATATGAACAACAATGTAACACTGTGGTTGCTATAATCCAAAGCAGATTTACCTTCCTCTTCTCTTCTAAAGCTCTCTTGGCTTCTGCGGCTTTCAGTCCTTGATACTTCTTCCGTTTCTTCAAAAGATTTTCTGGCACTCGTGGAAGCTTCCTGGGCCTTAAATACAAATAAAGCACGTCACTCTAGTCTAGTACTAAAGTTTCAGTAAAAACTGGCACATGTATCTTTCACAGATTCACATATCACACACTATTCCCAAGGCCGTTAATAACCCATTGGTACCCATGCATAGTTACATAGTAGGTAAGGTTGAATAAAGACAACAGTCCAGCCAGTTCAACACAGGTTTGTGTGCATTCATGTAGATAATAATTTCCCATATCCCTGTGTATTGTGTTCATTAAGATGTACGTTCAAAAGTCTTTTAAAATTATCCATACTTCCTGCTGACACCACAGATTGTGGAAGACAGTTCCACATCCTTACCGCCCCCCTGACCGCAAAAAAACCTCTGAGCAGTTTAAGGTTAAACCACTTCTCTTACAGTCTCGTCGTGTGGCCCTGTGTCCTCTTACACTCCCGGGGACTGAAAAGTTTCATACTTACGCTGGGATCACCATTGAGATATTTGTATATTGCTATCATGTCTCTTCTCCAAGGAGAATAAATTTAGTGCTTGTAGTCATTCCTCGTAATTGAGGTCCTCCAGTCCCCATATTACCGTATATACTCGAGTATAAGCCGAGGCGCCTAATTTTACCACAAAAAACTGAGAAAACATATTGACTCGAGTATAAGCCTAGGGTGGGAAATGCAGCAGCCACTGTAAGTGGAAAAGAGGGTCAACAATGCCCAACTGTAGCCCCACTGTGCCCATCTGCAGCCTTATGTACCTGATCTCCCGGCGCTGTGACATGCAGTCTAGTCAGCGGCCATGCAGTGTAACAAAGGCCCGCTTCCTCCTCATCTGCGACAGACACCGATTCAGTTTCCCAGTAGTGAGTCAGTGTTCCGCTTATCACGGACGAGGACAAGGAGGAGGCGGGGCTTTGTTACACTGCAAGTCACAGTGCTGGGAGATTAGGGGCATGAGGCTGCAGATGGGCACAGTGACTCGAGTATAAGCTGAGGGGGTTTTTTCAGCACAAAATAAATGTGCTGAAAAACTCGGCTTATACTTGAGTATATACGGTATGTTGCCCTTCCCAAGACTCACTCCAGATCATCCTGAGGATTTGTCACCAGAACTAGATGAAATACTCCAGATGTGGCTGAACCAGGGTTTTATAAACTGGCAAGATTATCGATTTATCTCTGGAGTAAATTCCCTGCTTAATGCATACTAAAATTCTGCTGGCTCTGCATGATATTGCTGTCAGTCTTCTACTACATGCGTAGCGTAACATGTATGAAAAACTCAAATACTACAACAGGCCGCACTTTGTGATACACAATGTTGGAAAATATGTTGCATATTAAAATTTTGACTGCATGTTTGTTAGCCCCTTCTCGCTACAGCCTCCCAGACCTTTAACGGGATTTAAATGCCAGGAGGCAGACACATGCATTACAATCATGGGACTGCTGTGATTTGCAGTCACATGATCGGAAAGTTTCCTATGGTAAATATGCATTGGGAGCTTTCCGAGACCTGTTCATTACTATGCTGGGAGCGTGTTCTCAACACAATACAGTGTTTACCTAGGGGCACATACATGCGACCACTTGGCATTAAAACCCACCGGCTGAAAGGCTGCATATATGCACGCGACCAGCACAGCACTAGTTTAAAGCGGAGTTCCACCCTAAAGTGGAACATCCGCTCATTGGAACACCCCCCCCCCAAAAGGTGCCACAGTTGGCACCTTTCGGGGGGGGGGGGGGGGGGGGGGGGGGTACAGATACCTGTCTAAGAAAGGTATTTGCACCCACTTCTGGGCATAGACTCCCATGGGAGTCTATGCCTCTTCCTGTCCTGCTGCGCTGTCTGCTGGGACACACACGGGTCCCAGAGACAGTGCGGACCATTCCCATTGCACTGCACGACTCGCGCATGCGCAATAGGGAACCGGGAAGTGACGCTGCACTGCTTCACTCCCTGATACCCTCAGTAAGAACGGCGGCGGCAGCAGCTGAGAGATCGATCTCGGCTGCCGATATCGCTGGACCCCAGGAAAGGTAAGTGTCCATTTATTAAAAGTCAGCAGCTGTAGTATTTATAGCTGCTGGCTTTTAATATTTTTTTTTTTCGTGTGGACTCCCTCTTTAACTGTGAATTTCGCAGTAATGCAGCACTGTACCCAAACTAAATTTATATAATTTTTTTTAATCACACAAATAGTGTTTTTTTTATCTTTTGTGATATAAACGAGAATTTTGAAAAGAAAACCACCCCTATATATATATATATATATATATATATGTTATAGCGCCTACAATCTATGGTATATATCCTGGGATTATTATTAATTTATTATACTACTAATGGCACCGCCATTATTAGTTATAATACTGTACACTTTTCTAATGACACTGGCTGGAAAGGGGTTAAATGTGTGCCTAACTATAGCTAATGTGTATACTGCCTTTACTACTAAAGCAGCTATTTTGATATGAAAATCGGATGGAATTTGTACGACAAGCTGTGTGACGATTTTCGGATCGTTAGTGCGGTGCTTGCAACAGCTGATTTCGCTTTTTCGTCAAACAAAAGCTGGATGTGCAGACTATAAACTTTTTGTTGG